>NC_092728.1:42487606-43789125 GCF_047496885.1 Scyliorhinus torazame
CCCAGCCGCTCCAAACCATATCCCCAGCATTTTCAGGTAATCTGACCTGACAGTAAAGGGGACAAAGGACCTGTCGGCCCAGTTCCCAAAGAACATGGCCTCGCTCTTGCCGCGGTTTACCTTGGCTCCCGAGGCCAGTTCAAACTGGTTGCAGGCATTCAAGAGCCTGCGTACAGACGTGGGATCCGAGCAAAAGACGGCGACGTCGTCCATATACAGGGAGGCCTTAACTTGCACGCCTCCGCTGCCTGGGATCGCCACTCCTCTTATACCCGGATCCTTCCTGATGGACTCGGCAAAAGGTTCTATGCAGCACACAAACAGAGCCGAGGAGAGAAGGCAGCCCTGCCTGACTCCAGATTTGATCTGGAACTTTTCTGATTCCCATCCATTGATTGAGACTGCGCTATAGATGTTTGTGTAGAGCAGTTTGATTCAATTGCGAATTCCCTCCCCAAATCCCATTTTGGAGAGCACATCCATCATTTAGGTGTGCGATATTCTGTCAAAAGCCTTCTCCTGGTCAAGGCTGATGAGGCAGGTGTCCAGCTTCCTGTCCTGCACGTAGGCGATCGTATCCCTGAGTAGCACGAGGCTATCAGAAATCTTCCTGCCGGGTACAGCACAGGTCTGGTCAGGGGGGATCACCGACTCCAGAGCAGACCTGACCCGATTGGCGATGAGCTTGGCTAGAATTTTATAATCCACATTCAACAGTGAAATGGGAGAAGGGTGTTCCTGGAGCAGAGTAGAGATATGGGGGGGCTGGCGCTGCCCAACCTCTGTGGGTACTACTGGGCCGCCAATGCGACAATGGTGCGCAAGTGGGTGATGGAGGGGGAGGGGGCTGCATGGAAGAGGCTGGAGACAGCGTCCTGTGTGGGTACGAGTCCGGGGGCGCTGCTGCCGCTCCCTCCAAGGAGGTATACCACGAGCCCGGTGGTGGTGGCGGCCCTCAAAATTTGGGGGCAGTGGAGGCGGCATAGGGGGGGAAGTTAGGGCCTCAGCGTGGACCCCATTACGGGGGAACCACCGGTTCGCCCCAGGAAGAACAGGTGGAGGGTTTTCGGGGTGGCACAGGGCAGGGATATGAAAGTTGGGGGACCTGTTTGTGGACAGGAAGTTCGCGAGCTTGGGTGAGCTGGAGGAGAAGTACGGGTTCCCCCCGGGGAACACCTTCAGGTACTTACAGGTAAGGGCGTTTGCCAGACGGCAGGTGGTGGAATTCCCACGGCTACTGCCACACACAGTACAGGACAGGGTGCTCTTGGGGGGTGGGTGGGAGTGGGGAAGATCTCGGAAACTTACCAGGTGATGCAAGAGGAAGAGGCCTCGGTGATGGAGTTGAAAGGTAAGTGGGAGGAGGAGTTGGGAGAGGAGATCGAAGAGGGGACGTGGGCAGATGCCCTAGGGAGGGTGAACTCTTCCTCTTCGTGCGCGAGGCACAGCCTCATACAGTTTACGGTGCTGCACAGGGCACACATGACCGGGACAAGGATGAGCAGGTTTTTTGGGGGTGAGGACAGGTGTGTTAGGTGCTCAGGGAGCCCAGCAAATCACACCCATATGATCTGGGCATACCCAGCGCTGGAGGAATTTTGGAAGGGCGTAGCGAGGACGGTGTCGAGGGTGGTAGGATCCAGGGTCAAACCGGGCTGGGGGCTCGCAATATTTGGGGTGGCAGAGGAGCTGGGAGTGCAGGAGGCGAAAGAGGCCGGAATTCTGGCCTTTGCGTCCCTGGTAGCCCGGCGAAGGATTCTCCTTCAGTGGAAAGATACGAGGCCCCCAAGCATGGAATCCTGGATCAGCGATATGGCAGGGTTCATTAAATTGGAGAGGGTGAAATTCGCCTTGAGATGGTCGGTACAAGGGTTCTTTAGGCGGTGGCAACCATTCTTAGACTTTCTGGCAGAACGATAGACATTGGTCAATGGCAGCAGCAGCTCGGGGGGTGGGGGTTTACTTTATTTTATGTTATTTACACTGGAAGGGTCTGAGGAGGTGTATACACCTGTTGTCTTAAGTCGGGGTGTTAGTGTTAATTTATTATTTAGGTACGGGGGGGGGGGGGGGGTTGCTTTTTTAGATTGTGTTTTGTACTTAACCCTGTTGGGTTCTTTTTTCTTTCTCATTTTGTTATTGATATTTTATGCAAACCTTTAATAAAAATTATTTAAAAAAACAAACAGTGAAATGGGTTGCCAGTTTCGAATTTCTTCCCTTTCCCCCTTCTGCTTGTAGATGATGGTGATGATGCCTTTCCTCATGGATTCTGGCATGCTGCCGTCCAGAAGCATACTCTCGTACACTTCCAGCAGGTCTGGGCCCATCCAGTCCCACAGAGCCGAATACAACTCAACCGGTAAGCCGTCGCTTCCGGGAGTTTTACTCGTCTCAAAGGACCTGACGGCCTTTGTCAGCTCTTCCAGAGTTAGCGGTTTGTCCAGGTTTTCCCGCTCGCTGTCGCCTAAGACCTCCGTGATAGACGACTGGAAGGTCTGAGAAACGGTGTTATCTGTTGGCTTCAGATCATACAGTCCGGCATAAAAGGATTTACTGATCCTTAGGATGTCAGACTACGATGACTTTACAGAGCCATCTTCTTCCTTCAGGCTGCTGATCACAGAGGTCTCTCTGTGCACCTTTTGGAAGAAAAAGCGTGAGCACTTTTCATCCTGCTCCATGGAGCGGACTCTGGAACGGAAGATAACCTTGGAGGCCTCCGAGGTGTAGAGTGAGGGACTGGAAGATTTTTTTTCCCAAAAAATATACTTTATTCATAAAATCTATCATAAACATTACAGAACATTTTGAATTGTCTTGACTGTACATTTCCATCAGTTACACATTCCCTTGACTTTCTTCCATTCAATTTTGATAACATTACACACATATCGCTCTTTACCCCATTGCGCCTTGGCGGCAGCTGCCCCAAGCTTGAGTGCGTCCCTCAGCACGTCGTCCTGGACCTTGGAATGTGCCAGTCTGCAACACTGGCCGGACGGCTGAAAAATTCCAGCCAAGCACTCTGCCCTGAAAACAATCAGTCAGCTCCTACAAAACCAATGACATTAAAATGCAGCTAATCTATTTTTATGATGTTGATTGAGTGATTAATGTTGTCAAAGTTTCGGTTTCAGTGGAAAAACCAGTGAGAATCCCTCCGGTGTAGTCAGCGAGAAATTTTTTAAAAGTATATTTTTTTCCATGAGTTTCGCACTGCACTGGTAGTGGTCTGCCTCTGATTTGCTCTCCCTGGCATTACTTGATCTCAGCAGTCAGGTGGGCGTGCCTTTTAAACACCTCCCCAGCGTTTGTTCCAAGTCCAATGGGGGGGGGGGTGGGCTGGCTGGGGGGACTGGCTGGGGAGGCGGGTGCTGGCTGGGGGGTGTGGGGCTGGCTGGAGGGGCGGGGTGCTGGCTGGGGAAGGCGGGGGGGGGGGGGTTGGCTGGGGGCTGGCGGGGCAGGGGGGGTGGTGGGGCAGGGCGGCAGGAAGACAACCCCAAGGTTCTCTGAGGGGGCTCTGACCAAGATGTTGCATGGGGTGGAGAATGACATTCTCTACCCTCGCATTGGTAGACGGTCTGTCAGCAAGATCCCAACCCCACACTGGATGTGGTGGCAGCCCTAGGAGCGCCATCTGGGCAGCACAGTGGTTAGCACAGTTGCTTCACAGCTCCAGGGTCCGAGGTTCGATTCCCGGCTTGGGTCACTGTCTGTGTGGAGTCTGCACGTTCTCCCTGTGTCTTCATGGGTTTTCTCCGGGTGCTCCGGTTTCCTCCCACAGTCCAAAGATGTGCAGGTTAGGTGAATTGGCCATGATAAATTGCCCTGAGTGTCCAAAAAGGTTGGGTGGGGTTATTGGGTTACGGGGATAGGATGGAGGTGTGGGCTTAGGTAGGGTGCTCTTTCCAAGGGCCGGTGCAGACTCGATGGGCTGAATGACTTCCTTCTGCACTGTAAATTCTCTGAAACTATCTCACTGCATAAGAGGACAGGAATCCAGTGGAGGAAAAAGATGAATGACCTCCTTTGTGCCGCCAGGGTAAGTCAGCCTTCTCATTTGTCATCTCGTACCCACTCAAAGACCCATTACACTTCCACAGGGAGCTAATTCAGAGCCAACTCACGGGGTCCCACCACATGCCCTCCCACCATTCCCCTTATCCTCCAGTGACGCTCTTCATCACATCCCAGCTCCAACTCACCCAGCTAACCCTAATGCATAACAGGGATCATTATCATCTGACCTGGCCTACACTCTCCCGCCTATCTCATTGCAGGACAAGCATCGGCATGAGCGGGTACAGAAGCCGGAGTCATGCCCGAGATGAAGACCCCCATGCTGTTCGAGGTGAGAGCCCTGAAGCTGGGCAGAGAGGATCAGGAGGGCGCTTATGCTGAGGGCGAGGTGGGGGACAAGAAATAAAAGTGAGAATCGTCCACAAATCAAGCCATGACACCAACTCCAAGTGAGTTATGTTTCTGCTATACTTATGCCTCTGCCATGCACTAATGCCATCTCGCTTCCCTTGTAGGTCAGTTAGCCGACCAGTCCGGCCCATCCTCTTGTCCTTTGGAGACAACGGACCCGAGCAACTCCGAGGAAAATATCTCGGACATATGCCATGGTAGAGACGTTACAGCTGTCACCTGCACCCTCCACCAGCTCAGATACTCGTACCTCAGTGAGAATAATGAATGGGCTCCTGGGCCACACATTGGTGAGCACCTCACTGCTGATGGTCCACTGTAGGCAGTGGCAGGGACATCCCAGGGATCAGGCACACGGAGGGGTGTTGGAGCCTAGGACTCTGCTGAGCCCCGGTCAGTTGACATGCCCTGGATTCGGTGGACCCAGATGCTGGAACTGCATTAGGAAGGGATGTCAGCATCCCTCCTCGGACTGAAAGGCCAGCTTGAGTCCCATTGTATTCAGTCCAAGGATATGACGCCGGCACTCAGAGGCAACCGGGCTAACACTGCGAGGGTGGCGTCCGCAGTAGAGACCTTGGTGCAGGATGTGCACTCTGTGGCGGGGAATGTCCAGGTCATGTACTCCATAACTGAGGCCGTGAGCTGCATGGTTCAGGACTTCAACAACATGGTGCAGGCACTTGTGGGCATCCACAAGTATCAGTGCCAGAGATCTCATTCCAACTGCCCCGCCATCTAATGGGGGAGGCTATGGGCCCCCGGGCACACACAGGGAGAAGTGTCTACTGCATACAGGGGACCTTCCACCAAGTGGACCCTGGGGGTGTCCAGCCCATATGACTCTCCCCTTATGACTGACACACTTCCAGCTCTATATATTGAGGGTAGCACTACAACACCCCTGCTGCCCGAAAGCAAACCGAGTCCCTCAAGGTCTCGGCCATCATGGGGACACCTGCCAAAGTCATCTCAGGCAACAGGGCATGGCAGACAGCAGACCGCCTCATCCACAGCTGTGGATCCTGGGCTAGACAAGCGATACAGTAAAAAAGGTTAAAAGATTATAGTCACAGTGTGGGAATGGGTGAGGTGAGGCACGATAATATATTTAGCATTGATGAAAGCGCCATGTAGTGTATTCACATTATTCATGGGCAGCACGGTAGCATAGTGGTTAGCGCAATTGCTTCACAGCTCCAGGGTCCCAGGTTCGATTCCCGGCTTGGGTCACTGTCTGTGTGGAGTCTACATGTTCTCCAAGTGTGTGCGTGGGTTTTCTCCGGGTGCTCCGGTTTCCTCCCATAGTCCAAAGATGTGCAGGTTAGGCGGATTGGCCATGCTAAATTGCCCTTAGTGTCCAAAAATTGCTCTTAGTGTTGAATTGGGGTTACTGGGTTATGGGGATAGGGTGGTGTGGGCTTGGGTAGGGTGCTCTTTCCAAGAGCCGGTACAGACTCGATGGGCCGAATGGCCTCCTTTTGCACTGTAAATTATATGAACCCTCCTTGTGCCTCTGCTCTCATTTCATGCAACATGCACTACCAACCTCCACGTTAATGGCCAACGACAGCACATTCTCCATCGCCCCTTGGTGAGGATGTCAACTCAAGGGTTGTCATTCCCTCACACTGTAACAATGGAGTTATGCTGGTGTAATTCTGGCCACGATGTCACCCATGCGGCATAATACAAGTGAGAACAAAGCTGAATATAGAAAGTTCAGAGGGGAAGTGAAAAAGGAAATTAGAGATGCAAGGAGAGTATGAGAAGAGACTGACAGCTATCATAAAAGGGAATTAAAAAGTCATCTATACGCAAATAAAAGATCAAGTTAGCAAGAAAAGGGATGGGGTCAATTAGGGATCAAAAAAGGGATCTGTGCGTGACTGAGGTACTAATTGGGTACTTTGCAACCGTCGTTACCCAAAAGGAATATGTTGCCGAAGTAGTACTGAAATATAGATTGGACACCTCAAATTGGCAAATATAACCTGGAGGATGATTTCATGGAATGTATTCAGGATAGCTTCTTTGAAGAATACATTCCAGAAACAACTAGGGAACAGGCTATTTCAGATTTGGTAAGGTGTAATAAGTAACGATGAATTAATCACTTCAATATTAACGATCTTCGAGGTAAGGATGATCATAACATGGCAGAATTTCACATTGTTAGAGGGTCAGAAATTTGGGTCTGAAACTAGTGCCTTAAACTTAAATAAAGTTAATTATAAGGGTATAAGTATAGAGTTGGCTGAAGTGTAATGGAAAACTATATTAAAAGGTAACATAGTGGAGAAGCAGTGACAGACGTTTAAAGAGATATTTTAGAAGCCTCATCAGTTCTTCTGGCTGATTCCTGGGCTGAAGGGGTTGTTTTAGGAAATTTTGAACAGATTGGGCCTATTCTCATTGAAGTTTGGAAGAATGAGAGGTAATCCTATTGAAACATATGTTGAAACGTATCTGGGGGAGGCAGTGGTAATGTCACTGGACTAGTAATCCAGAGGCCCAGACGAATGTTCTGGGTACAAGCTCAAATCCCACCACAGCAGCTGGTGGAATTTAGATTTGACAGGACTTAAAAGTTATTCTCTGTAACGGTGACCATTAAACCAATATCAATTGCTTTAAAAAATGTCTGATTCACCAATGTCCTTTCCATAAAGGAAATCTGTTGTCCTTACCTGGTTTGGCTTACAGGAAGATAGAGCAGCTAAACACGTGTCTAAACAGCTGGTGTAGGAGGGAGGGTTTCCGTTATCTGGACCACTGGGCGCTCTTCTGGGGCAGGTGTGATCTACATAAGAAGGACGGGTTGCATCTAAACTGGAGAGGCATAAATATGCTGGCCGCGAGGTTTGCTAGTGTCACACGGGAGGTTTTAAACAAGTATGGCAGGGGGGTGGGCACGGGAGCAATAGGTCAGAAGGTGAGAGCATTGAGGGAGAACTAGGGAATAGGGACAGTGGGGCTCTGAGGCAGAGCAAACAGGGAGAAGTTGCTGAACACAGCGGGTCTGGTGGCCTGAAGTGCATATGTTTTAATGCAAGAAGTATTACGGGTAAGGCAGATGAACTTAGAGCTTGGATTAGTACTTGGAACTATGATGTTGTTGCCATTACAGAGACCTGGTTGAGGGAAGAGCAGGATTGGCAGCTAAACGTTCCAGGATTTAGATGTTTCAGGCGGGATAGAGGGGGATGTAAAAGGGGTGGCGGAGTTGCGCTACTGGTTAGGGAGAATATCACAGCTGTACTGCGGGAGGACACCTCAGAGGGCAGTGAGGCTATATGGGTCAGGAATAAGAAGGGTGCAGTCACAATGTTGGGGGTTTACTACAGGCCTCCCAACAGCCAGCAGGAGATAGGGGAGCAGATAGGTAGACAGATTTTGGAAAAGAGTAAAAACAACAGGGTTGTGGTGATGGGAGGCTTCAACTTCCTCAATATTGACTGGGACTCACTTAGTGACAGGGGCTTAGACGGGGCGGAGTTTGTAAGGAGCATCCGGGAGGGCTTCTTAAAACAATATGTAGACAGTCCAACTAAGGGAAGGGGCGGTATTGGACCTGGTATTGGGGAATGAGCCCGGCCAGGTGGTAGAAGTTTCAGTAGGGGAGCATTTCGGGAACAGTGACCACAATTCAGTAAGTTTTAAAGTGCTGGTGGACAAGGATAAGAGTGGTCCTAGGATGAATGTGCTAAATTGGGGGAAGGCTAATTATAACAATATTAGGCGGGAACTGAAGAACATAGATTGGGGGCGGATGTTTGAGGACAAATCAGCATCTGACATGTGGGAGGCTTTCAAGTGTCAGTTGAAAGGAATTCAGGACCGGCATGTTCCTGTGAGGAAGAAGGATAAATACGGCAATTTTCGGGAACCTTGGATAACGAGAGATATTGTAGGCCTCGTCAAAAAGAAAAAGGAGGCATTTGTCAGGGCTAAAAGGGTGGGAACAGACAAAGCCTGTGTGGAATATAAGGAAAGTAGGAAGGAACTTAAGCAAGGAGTCAGGAGGGCTAGAAGGGGTCACGAAAAGTCATTGGCAAATAGGGTTAAGGAAAATCCCAAGGCTTTTTACACGTACATAAAAAGCAAGAGGGTAGCCAAGGAAAAGGTTGCCCACTGAAGGATAGGCAAGGGAATCTATGTGTGGAGCCAGAGGAAATGGGCAAGGTACTAAATGAATACTTTGCATCAGTATTCACCAAAGAGAAGAAATTGGTAGATGTTGAGTCTGGAGAAGGGTGTGTAGATAGCCTGGGTCACATTGAGATCCAAAAAGACGAGGTGTTGGGCGTCTTAAAAAATATTAAGGTGACTTCCGGGTGCGGCTATGCAGAGCAAGGTCGCATATTCGGTAGCTCCTGCTTGGAACGGACTTTTGGGCTCGTTACAGGGCCCCCACGGTATTTGTTTGCCATTTCCCGGTGTGGGAAGAAGGCTGCAACATTCCCCCGACAGTGTCCCCCAGGAAGGGTATGTCTCTTGGTTGCCAGACACGGCAGAAACAGTAAAAGATTTGGCTGCAACTGCAGGATAAACAGGGCCTCTTCCAGCATGCAGGCGGGGGAAGGGCAAGCTTAAAGCTGCAAGCTGACCTGAGGGCCTGTATCAAAGGTGAATTCTAGCAGCAGAGGGAACAACTGTGAAAAGATCTCATCAAGGCCACTGAAGGGACTTCCGGTTGCGGTGATGCCTAGCTAGCCGCACGCTTCGGCGGCTCCAGCTCCGACGGACCTTCGGGCTCTTTTAAGAGCCCCAACGGGGAATTTTTCGACGACGCAACCCGGTGTGGGGTGTGTGAGAAGGGAGTCCCCCCCAAACGAAGGAGGAAAAAACCGGCGGCGGCGGCTGCAGCGCGAGGAATCGTCGACCAAAGGGTCAGAAAGAAAGAAGTACAAGATGGCGGTGGAGAAAGCGCAGGCGACATGGGGGCCTGAGCAGGATGAAATCGTGAGACGGTGCGTGGAGCTGCTGAAGAGGGAGGTGCTGACCCCGATGCTACAGGCAATTGAGGGGCTCAAGGAGACATTAAAGACCCAGGAGACTGAGCTCCGCGTGGTGGAGCAGAAGGTGACAGATATTGAGGACGAGATCCTGGGCCTGGCGGTTAAGACTCAGACGCACTTCATAAAAAGTGTACTGAAAGGATCGAGGCTCTAGAAAACGGAGCGTGAAGGAAGAACCTTCGGATACTAGGTCTCCCTGAGGGTGTGGATGGAGTGGACTGTGGAGCGTACGCAAGTAAGATGCTGAGCTCACTGATGGGTGCTGAGGCCCCTGCGGGCCCCATGGAGGTGGAGTGGGCAAATCGGATTCCGGCGAGAAGACCAAAAGCGGGAGAACCACTGAGGGCGATAATCGTGCGAGTTTACCGCCTTAAGGTCAGAGAAGAGGTCCTGAGATGGGCTAAAAAGGTGCGGAGTAGCAGATGGGAGAATGCTGTGGTACGGATATACCAGGATTGGGGTGCGGAGGTGGCGAGAAGGAGGGCGAGCTTCAACCGAGCCAAAGAGGTGTTGCATAAAAGGAAGGTGAAGTTTGGGATGCTGCAGCCGGCAAGACTATGGGTCACGTATCAGGAGAGACACTATTATTTCGAGACGGCGGAGGAAGCATGGTCCTTCATCAAAGAAGAGAAATTGGACCGGAACTGAGGGACTGATGCTGCAGGAAATGTTATTGTTATTGTTTTTGTTAATGTTACGGTGGAAGTTAATTGAGAAGTAAACAGGGAAGGGGGGAGACATTGGGGAAATGTGGGCGCCGGTGAGGGGGGAATGACGGGACATAGTCGGAGAGTGGGGAAGGAGAGGGGGAGGGGAAAGGGAGCTGCGCCATAAGAGGCGGGTCAGGTAAAGGGATGTTCCTGCGCCAGAAAGAATAAGGCGGGAAGACAGGCGCAAGGCGGATGGGAGTTCCCCCACACGGTGGGGGGGGGGGGGGGGGGGGGGGTCGAGGAGTGAGCAGGAGTAGCCGGGGTCAGTTGAAGTCAGCTGACTTACGGAAGTGATATGGGGGGAGCAATCATGCTAGATAGGGATCCAGCGGGGGGGGGGGGGGCAACTGGGTTGCTGCTGCGGAAATCCAAAAGGAAATGGCTAAAGAGTGGGTGGGCGGGGATGGTGTGCGACGCTGGGGGAGCGAGCGGGAGCGCGGAGGCGGGATATGGGACTGGCCTAGAGAAGGTAATGGCTAGTCGACACGGGAGGGGGGCAGGTAGCCCCCTAGTGAGGCTGATCACATGGAACGTGAGAGGCCTGAACGGACCGATAAAAAGGGCCCGAGTGCTCGCGCATTTGAAAGGACTAAGGGCAGACGTGGTTATGCTCCAAGAGACGCACCTAAAGGTGGCGGACCAAGTTAGGCTAAGGAAAGGATGGGTGGGACAGGTGTTCCACTCAGGACTGGACGCAAAGAACAGAGGGGTGGCCATTTTGGTGGGGAAACGGGTAGCATTTGAAGCAAAGAACATCGTAGCAGATAGCGGAGGTAGATATGTAATGGTGAGTGGTAGGCTGGAGGGAATGGAGGTCGTGTTGGTTAATGTGTATGCCCCAAATTGGGACGATGCGGGATTCATGAGACGGATGCTGGGGCGTATACCGGACCTGGAGGCAGGAAACTTGATTTTAGGAGGGGACTTTAATACGGTGCTGGACCCGGGGCTAGATAGATCCAGCTCAAGGACCGGAAGAAGGCCGGCAGCGGCCAAGGTACTTAAGGGGTTTATGGACCAAATGGGGGGAGTGGATCCATGGCGATTTCTTAGACCTAGGGCTAGGGAGTTTTCCTTCTTCTCCCATGTCCATAAAGTGTACTCCCGGATAGATTTTTTTTGTGTTGGGAAGGTCGTTGATCTCTAGGGTGGAAGAAGCTGAGTACTCAGCCATAGCGGTTTCGGATCATGCCCCACATTGGGTGGACCTGGAAGTAGGAGAGGACAGGGAGCAGAGAACACTCTGGCGATTAGATGTGGGACTGATGGCGGATGAGGGAGTGTGTGCAAGAGTGCGGGGGTGTATTGAGAGATACCTGGAGGTCAATGACGACGGCGAGGTCCCTGTGGGAGTGGTCTGGGAAGCATTAAAAGCGGTGGTCAGAGGAGAGCTGATCTCTATTGGGGCCCACAAAAGGAAGAAAGAGGCCAAGGAAAGGGAAAGATTACTGGAGGAGATTTTAAGGGTGAACAGGGAATTTGCAGAGACCCCGGAGGAGGAATTGTACAGGGAGAGGAGACGACTCCAGACGGAGTTTGACCTTCTGACCACCAGAAAGGCGGAGGTACTGTGGAGGAAGGCACAGGGGAGGAGGTATGAATATGGGGAAAAGGCTAGTCGCCTGTTGGCGGAACAATTGCGAAAGAGGGCAGCAGCGAGGGAGATAGGAGGAATTAGAGACGAAAGGGGAGACACGGTGCGAAGGGCAGGAAAGATAAATGAGGTGTTCAAGACCTTCTATGAGGAACTGTATAGGTCTCAACCCCCAGAGGGAGAGGAGGGGATGCGGCAGTTCCTGGACCAATTGAGGTTCCCGAACGTGGAGGAGCAGGAGGTGGCAGGCCTGGGGGCGCCGATTGAGGTGGACGAGGTTATTAAGGGACTGGGAAGCATGCAAGCAGGGAAGGCCCCGGGGCCAGACGGGTTCCCGGTGGAATATTACAGAAAATATGTGGACTTGTTGGCCCCGTTGATGGCGAGGACGTTCAATGAGGCCAGGGAAGGGGGGACTCTACCCCCGACAGTGTCGGAGGCGACGATATCGCTAATTTTGAAGAGGGACAAAGATCCGTTGCAGTGCGGGTCCTATAGACCTATTTCACTATTGAACGTGGACGCCAAATTGCTGGCAAAGGTACTGGCATCGAGGATAGAGGGCTGTGTCCCGGGGGTGGTGCACGAAGACCAGACAGGGTTCGTAAAAGGGAGACAACTGAATGTTAACGTGCGACGACTATTAGGGGTGATAATGATGCCCCCAGTGGAGGGGGAGGCAGAGATAGTGGCGGCAATGGACGCAGAGAAGGCATTTGATAGGGTGGAGTGGGAGTATTTATGGGAAGTGTTAAGGAGGTTTGGGTTTGGGAACGGGTTTATTAGCTGGGTTAGACTTCTTTATGGGGCTCCAACGGCAAGCGGTTACAGGTCGACAGAGATCGGAGTATTTCCGATTATATAGGGGAACAAGACAGGGATGCCCGCTGTCTCCATTGTTGTTCGCGTTGGCAATTGAACCTCTGGCCATGGCGTTGAGAGACTCCAGGAAATGGAGAGGGGTGATTAGAGGGGGAGAAGAACACCGAGTCTCGTTATACGCAGATGACCTATTGTTATACGTGTCGGACCCAGCGGGGGGGGATGATAGAGGTTATGCGAATTTTGAGGGGGTTCGGGGAATTCTCGGGGTATAGGCTAAACATGGGGAAGAGTGAATTATTTGTGATACATCCAGGGGACCAGAGTAGAGCGATAGAAGGCTTACCGTGAAGGAAAGTGGAAAGAAACTTCCGATACCTGGGGATTCAGATCGCTAGGAGCTGGGGAACCTTGCACAGACTTAATCTGACACGGCTGGTGGAACAAATGGAGGAGGACTTCAAGAGGTGGGACATGCAGCCTCTATCGCTGGCGGGCAGGGTGCAAGCAATTAAGATGATGGTCCTCCCGAGGTTCTTATTTATATTTCAATGTCTCCCTATACTAATCACCAAGACCTTTTTTAATAAAATAGACAGGAGCATCACGAGCTTCGTGTGGGCATGGAAAGTTCCGAGAGTAAGGAGGGGGTTCCTTCAGCGTAGTAGGGACAGAGGAGGACTGGCACTACCGAAATTGGGTGATTACTATTGGGCCGCCAATGTGGCAATGATACGTAGATGGATGATGGAGGGTGAGGGAGCGGCGTGGAAAAGACTGGAGAGAAAGTCCTGTAAAGGAACGAGTTTAGAGGCGCTGGTGACGGCGCCACTACCGTTCTCACCTAAAAAGTTTACCACGAACCCGGTGGTGGCGGCAACACTGAATATCTGGGGACAGTGGAGGCGACAGAGAGGGGTGCGGGGAGCCCTGGTGGGGTCCCCTATCAGGAACAACCATAGGTTCGCCCCAGAAAGAATGGATGGAGGATTTCAGAGCTGGTACCAGTTGGGAATTAGGAAGGTGGGAGATTTATTTATAGATGGGACTTTTGCGAGCTTGGGAGCATTGGAGGAAAAGTATAAGTTGCCCCGGGGAAATTTCTTGCGATATATGCAGGTGAGGGCGTTTACTAAACAGGTGAGGGAATTTCCGTTGCTCCCGACACAGGGGATACAGGACAGGGTGCTTTCAGGGGTGTGTGTCGGAGAGGGCAAGGTGTCAGAGATTTATAGAGAGATGAGGGAAGAGGGGGAGGAGTCGGTGGGCGAACTAAAAGGAAAGTGGGAAGAAGAATTAGGGGAGGAGATAGAGGAGGGTATGTGGGCTGATGCCCTAAGCAGGGTAAATTCCTCTTCCTCATGCGCCAGGCTTAGCCTGATTCAATTTAAGGTGCTACATAGAGCACACATAACAGGGGCAAGATTGAGCAGGTTCTTTGGAGTGGAGGACAAATGTGGGAGGTGTGGCGGGAGCCCGGCAAACCACGCACATATGTTTTGGGCGTGCCCGGCACTGGAAGGGTATTGGAAGGGAGTGATTTCGCAGGTGGTGAAGGCCCGGGTCAAACCAGGCTGTGGGTTAGCTCTATCTGGAGTTGCGGAAGAGCCGGGAGTGCAGGAGGCGAAAGTGGCCGATGTCGTGGCCTTTGCGTCCCTAGTAGCCCGGCGCAGGATCCTACTCATGTGGAAGGAGGCAAAACCCCCCGGACTGGAGGCCTGGGTAAATGATATGGCGGGGTTCATTAAACTGGAGCAGATAAAGTTTGCCCTGAGAGGATCGGCTCAAGGGTTCACCAGGCGGTGGCAGCCATTTCTCGACTACCTAGGGGAACGTTAGAGGGAAGACAGATGACCAGCAGCAGCAACCCAGGGGGAGGGGGGGGAGGGGGGGTTTAGTTTAGTTTAGGTCAATAGACAATGGGGTTTTGTTACCTGTGTATTGTTAAAAATTTCTGTTTTGTTATTGTTTCGTTTGCTTTGTAAGAGGGAAAAATTGTTGTTTGGAAAAAATTTTCAATAAAATATATTTAAAAAAAAAAATATTAAGGTAGATCAGTCCCCAGGGCCTGATGGGATCTACCCCAGAATACTGAAGGAGGCTGGAGAGGAAATTGCTGAGGCCTTGACAGAAATCTTTGGATCCTCACTGTCTTCAGGTGATGTCCCGGAGGACTGGAGAATAGCCAATGTTGTTCCTCTGTTTAAGAAGTGTAGCAAGGATAATCCAGGGAACTACAGGCCGGTGAGCCTTACTTCAGTGGTAGGGAAATTACTGGAGAGAATTCTTCGAGACAGGATCTACTCCCATTTGGAAGCAAATGGACGTATTAGTGAGAGGCAGCATGGTTTTGTGAAGGGGAGGTCGTGTCTCACTAACTTGATAGAGTTTTTCGAGGAGGTCACTAAGATGATTAATGCAGGTAGGGCAGTGGGTGTTGTCTATATGGACTTCAGTAAGGCCTTTGACAAGGTCCCTCATGGTAGACTAGTACAAAAGGTGAAGTCACACGGGATCAGGGGTGAGCTTGCAAGGTGGGTACAGAACTGGCTAGGTCATAGAAGGCAGAGAGTAGCAATGGAAGGATGCTTTTCTAATTGGAGAAATGTGACCAGTGGTGTTCCACAGGGATCAGTGCTGGGACCTTTGCTGTTTGTAGTACATATAAATGATTTGGAGGAAAATGTAACTGGTCTGATTAGTAAGTTTGCAGACGACACAAAGGTTGGTGGAATTGCGGATAGCGATGAGGACTGTCAGAGGATACAGCAGGATTTAGATTGTTTGGAGACTTGGGCGGAGAGATGGCAGATGGAGTTTAATCCGGACAAATGTGAGGTAATGCATTTTGGAAGGTCTAATGCAGGTAGGGAATATACAGTGAATGGTAGAACCCTCAAGAGTATTGAAAGTCAAAGAGATCTAGGAGTACAGGTCCACAGGTCACTGAAAGGGGCAACACAGGTGGAGAAGGTAGTCAAGTAGGCATACGGCATGCTTGCCTTTATTGGCCGGGGCATTGAGTATAAGAATTGGCAAGTCATGTTGCAGCTGTAAAGAACCTTAGTTAGGCCACACTTGGAGTATAGTGTTCAATTCTGGTTGCCACACTACCAGAAGGATGTGGAGGCTTTAGAGAAGGGGCAGAAGAGATTTACCAGAATGTTGCCTGGTATGGAGGGCATTAGCTATGAGGAGCGGTTGAATAAACTCTGTTTGTTCTCACTGGAACGAAGGAGGTTGAGGGGCGACCTGATAGAGGTCTAAAAAATTATGAGGGGCATAGACAGAGTGGATAGTCAGAGGCTTTTCCCCGGGGTAGAGGGGTCAATTACTAGGGGGCATAGGTTTAAGGTGAGAGGGGCAAGGTTTAGAGTAGATGTACGAGGCAAGTTTTTTACACAGAGGGTAGTGGGTGCCTGGAACTCGCTGCCGGAGGAGGTGGTGGAAGCAGGGATGATAGTGACATTTAAGGGGCATCTTGACAAATACATGAATAGGATGGGAATAGAGGGATACGGACCCAGGAAGTGTAGAAGATTGTAGTTTAGTCGGGCAGCATGGTAGGCACGGGCTTGGAGGGCTGAAGGGCCTGTTCCTGTGCTGTACATTTCTTTGTTCTTTGTTGTTCTTTGTACATGCGAGTCCAGATCCAGCCTACATGCGAATCCAGACCCTTACCCAACCTCTGAAATGGCTCAGCTCAAAGTTAATTAAGATTCGGCAGCAAGGGCAGCATGGTGGCGCAGTGGGTTAGCATTGCTGCCTTATGGCGCCGAGGTCCCAGGTTCGATCCCGGCTCTGGGTCACTGTCCGTGTGGAGTTTGCACATTGTCCCCGTGTTTGTATGGGTTTCGCCCCCACAACCCAAAGATGTGCAGCCTAGGTGAATTGGCCACGCTAAATTGCCCCTTAATTGGAAAAAGTGAATTGGGTACTCTAAATTTATTTAAAAAAAAGATTTTGCAGCAAATGTTGGCCTTGCCAGTGACACCCATATCCCATGAAAGGTTAGATGGTAAAAACAGATTTGGAAGGGGTCTGACAGGATAGATGGTGGGAAGATGTTTCCTCTTGTGGGGGTATTGAGAACTAAGGTCTTAAATGGGAGAATTAAAAAAAAAAAAGAAGTTCTCCCATTTAAGACAGAAATGAAGAGGAATTTCTCTCAGAGGGTTGTTAGTCTGTGGAAGTCTCTTCCACAGAAAGCAGTGGGACCTGGATCATTGAATATATTCAAGGCTGAGTTAGACAGATGTTTGATTGACAAAGGAGTCTAGGGTTCTGGGGGCCAAAATCTGTCATGATCTTATCAAATGGCTGAGCAGGTTCGATGAGCCAAACGGCCTGTTCCCATTTCTTATCATCTTACAGAAGAGGCATTTGAGGCACTGGACGAGCTAATCCAAAGAAAAGATAGAGTACAGAAGGGGGTCATTGGCCCATCTTGTCCATGCCGACCCAAAGACAGCCACGTACCCTTTCTAATCCCATCTTCCTGCGCCCGGCCCACAACCCTGCAGCTAACAGCACTTAAGGTGCAGATCCAGATACTTTTAAAAGGAGTTTAGGGTCTCTGCCTCCACCACCATCTCAAGCGAATTGCAGGCACTCACCACCCTCTGCATGTCCCTTCTAATCCTTCTGCCACTTAGCTTGAATCTTTGATCCCTGATTTTTGAATTCTCTGCCAAGGAAAACAGGTTCCTCCTGTCCACTCTATCTCTACCCCTCACAATTTTGTATACCTCAATCATGTCAACCTCAGCCTTCTCTGTTCCAAAGAAAACAAACCTAACCTCGCAAATCTCTCCTCGTAGCTACAATTCTCCAGCCCTGGCACCATTCTAGTAAATCTTCTCTGCTGATGATGTAGCTGCTGCCCATGTAGGGGTATGCTAATTACTTGGGAAATACGCAAAAGTATAATTGCTCTGTATTTTCCGTGATTGGGGAGCTGGCAAGCCACCTAGTGGATGCTTAGCTCCCCGGAGGGATGGAGTGGCGGGAACCACTCTGGCGTCGGGCTAGGCCCCCACCGGAGTGGTTGGCGCGCCACCGGCCGGCGGGAAAGCCTTTGGCGCCACGCCAGCCAGGGCCGAAAGGCCATGGTGAAGGCTGTGGTCGAGGCGGAAGGAAAAGAGTGCCCCAACGGCACAGGCCCGCCCGCGTATCGGTGGACCCCAATCGCGGGCCAGGCCACCCAGGGGTCAGATCAGCCCGCACCCCCCCAAGAGCCCGCCCGTGCCGCCTATAAGAGAGGTGGTTTGATTCTTGCCGGCGGGATAGGCTTTCCAGCAGTGGGACTTCGGCCCATCGCTAGCCGGAGAATCGCCGGGGGGTGGGCCCGCCAACCAGCTCGGCGCGGTTCCCGCCCCCGCCGAATATCCGGTGCCGGAGAATTCGGCAACTGGCGGGGGCAGGATTCACGCCAGCCCCCGGCGATTCTCCGACCCGGCGTGGGGTCGGAGAATCCCGCCCATGAACTGAACCTCTGAGGGTTGTCTGGTCAGTTGAGGAGTGAGGAGTGAGTCAAATAGGCCTGAAGCTGCTGCAGCAAAATGGCGATGATGATGGGCTAGGCCCAGGCAAGCTGCGAAGGCAAGGTTAAGATATGGCGAGTATTATCTATTTTGTGACGATATTCTCCTACTGGGCACTGTCAGACTTTCCAGCGGAGTAAAAGGCATATACGTACCCAGGGGCCAGGAGACCAGGTGAGAGGGGCATCTCAGGAATCAGTGATGGGATAAGGCCACAAAGGGGGATTAATGGTGAGGTTAGAGACAGAAATGGGATTTTGCAATAGCAATAAGTTTGCCGCAGTGTGGGGAGGTGAGGGGACTGTGTCTCTGCACCCTAGGCGAAGGTATAGAAGGTTGATCGGCAAAATGCAAAAAACAAGGATAGGTTCCTACTGACCCTGCACTGCACAGTAGGAAATGGTAGGAGGCTCAGGCAAGTGACAAGACAGACAAAGTCATTGTCGTTATTCTGAGCTTGTACGTACAACAAACAAAGTTGATGCATCAACAAAATTTAAACCCCATAACTGCTGCTCTGGTAGCAGCAGTGGAGACCACACAAAAAATGGGCAATGATTGGGATTTGGATGATGAGGTTGCGGAACATCATAGTCGGTGAGTGTGTTGGGAACGGTGACAGCACCCCTCTTCCTATAATGCCTGCCAGCCCTGGCTCACACGGCCCCATACCAGACAGCGATCAAACCTGGCCGAGGTCCAAAAAAAGGTCCTCGGTCAGAGACTATGATCATCCCTTTTACTGCTGCCGAGAGATTATTTAGCTGTTATTTAATGAATTACCCACCCTCAAGAATAATCACGGGAACCTAGAGTTTTGGAATAAATTCGATGAACCCTGGGATTCCCATCAGTTGACCTCAAAGGACTATCATTCACTGTAAAGGCGAAGGTAGAAAGAGCAACTTGGGACCGAATCTCAGACTGGGTAAGGGGCTAGGCACGGAGTATCTGGATGAGGGTTTGTCCTTTTTTTAAATTTAAAATATATTTTATTCAACTTTTTCGGCCAAACAAAACAGTACAAAGGTTTTTCCCCTTTTTACAACAGCAAAACAATATAACCGTGACCGTATTTTAATAAATAAATAAATAATATATAAACTAAATGGCAACTGCCATAACAAAAATAATAGCTCTCCCAAATACTAAAATCAGCAATTCAATATACATAACCAAGTACCAATATCTTTACAAAAACACCCCTGAGGACCCACCTGAGCCCTCCCCCCCCCCTCTGGGTTGCTGCTGTTACCTTCCCATTTCCTTTATCGTTTTGCGAGGTAGTTAATGAACGGTTGCCACAGCCTGGTGAACCCCTGAGCCGAACCCCTTAGTGCAAACTTTATCCGTTCCAGTTTTATAAACCCTGCCATGTCGTTTATCCAGGTCTCCACGCCCGGAGGCTTGGCTTCCTTCCACATAAGCAGTATCCTTCGCCGGGCTACTAGGGACGCAAAGGCCAAACCATCAGCCTCTCTCGCCTCCTGCACTCCCGGCTCTTCTGCAACCCCGAATATAGCCAGCACCCAGCCTGGCTCGACCTGGACCCCCACCACCTTTGAAAGCACCTTCGCCACCCCCAACCAGAACTCCTGCAGTGCCAGGCATGACCAAAACATGTGGGTGTGGTTTGCTGGGCTTCTCGAGCATCTCCCACACCTATCCTCTACCCCCAAAAATTTACTGAGCCTTGCTCCGGTCATATGTGCCCTGTGCAAAACCTTAAATTGTATCAGGCTAAGCCTGGCACACGAGGACGAAGAGTTTACCCTACGTAGGGCATCTGCCCACAGCCCCTCTTCAATCTCTTCCCCCAGCTCTTCCTCCCATTTTCCCTTCAGCTCATCCACCATGTTCTCCCCCTCGTCTCTCATTTCCCTGTATATATCTGACACCCTACCATCCCCCACCCATGACCCTGAGATCACTCTATCCTGAATCTCCTGCGTCGGGAGCTGCGGGAATTCCCTCACCTGTGCCTCGCAAAAGCCCTCAGTTGCATGTATCGAAATTCATTCCCTTGGGGCAACCCATATTTTTACGTCAGCGCTCCCAGACTCGCAAACGTCCCGTCCAAGAACAGATCCCTCAGTTGCACAATCCTAGCTCTCTGCCATGCTCCAAATCCCCCATCTATTCTCCCTGGGATAAACCTATGATTATTTCTTATCGGGGACCGCACCGAGGCTCCCGTCATTCCCCTATGCCGTCTCCACTGCCCCCAAATTTTCAGTGTTGCCACCACCACTGGACTTGTGGTGTATTTCTTCAGGGAGAACGGCAGCGGTGCCGTCACCAGTGCTTGTGGGCTGGTTCCTTTGCAGGACGCCATCTCCAATCTCTTCTACGCCGCTCCCTCCCCTTCTCCCATCCACTTACACACCATTGAAATATTGGCGGCCGAATAGTACTCACTTAAGCTCGGTAGTGCCAGTCCCCCCCTCTCCCTGCTACGCTGCAAGAACCCCCTCCTCACTCTCGGGGTCTTCCCAGTCCACACAAAACTCATGACGCTTTTCTCGATCTTCTTGAAAAAAGCCTTTGTGACCATCACCGGGAGGCACTGAAACACAAAAAGGAATCTCGGGAGGACTACCATTTTGACCGCCTGCACCCTCCCCACCAGTGACAGGGGCACCATGTCCCATCTCTTAAAATCCTCCTCCATCTGTTCCACCAATCGTGTTAAATTAACCCTATGTAAGGTTCCCCAACTCCTGGCTATCTGGATCCCCAAGTACCGGAAATCCCTTGTTACCCTCCTCAGCGGTAATCCCTCTATTCCCCTGCTCTGCTCCCCCGGATGTACCACAAACAACTCACTGTTCCCCATGTTCAATTTGTACCCCGAAAATTCCCCAAAGTCCCCGAGCATCTGCATTATCTCAGGCATCCCCTCCACCGGGTCCGCAACATACAGCAGTAAATCATCTGCATACAATGATACCCGGTGTTCTTCTCCCGAGTACTCCCCTCCACTTTCTGGAGCCCCTCAGTGCTATGGCCAGGGGCTCAATTACCAATGCAAACAGTAACGGAGACAGGGGACACCCCTGCCTCGTCCCTCTATAAAGATGGAAGTAGTCAGACCTCTGCCTGTTCGTGATCACACTTGCCACCGGGGCCCTGTATAGCAGCTGTACCCATCTAATGAACCCTTCACCAAAACTAAATCTCCTCAACACTTCCCACAGGTAGTCCCACTCCACCCTGTCAAATGCTTTCTCGGCATCCATCGCCACCACTATCTCCGCCTCCCCCTCTGGTGGGGGCTTCATCATCACCCCTAGCAGCCTCCGTATGTTCGTGTTCAGCTGTCTCCCCTTAACAAACCCAGTTTGATCTTCATGGACCACCCCCGGGACACAATCCTCTATCCTCGTTGCCATTACCTTGGCCAGGAGCTTAGCATCTACATTCAAAAGGGAAATGGGCCTGTAGGACCCACACTGCAGCAGGTCTTTATCCTTCTTCAAAAGTAACGATATTGTCGCCTCCGACATAGTCGGGGGCAACTTCCCCCTTTCCCTGGCCTCATTAAAGGTTCTCGTCAAAAGCGGGGCCAGTAGGTCTATATATTTCCTATAAAATTTCACCGGGAACCCGTCCGGTCCCGGGGCCTTCCCAGCCTGCATGCTCCCAATCCCCTTTACCACCTCCTCCACGTCAATCTGTGCTCCCAGTCCCGCCCTCTCCTGCTCCTCCACCTTCGGGAATTCCAGCTGATCTAGGAAATGCATCATTCCCTCCTTCCCTTCTGGGGGCTGAGCCTTATACAACCTCTCCATAGAATGTCTTAAACACCCCATTCACTCTCTCCGCTCCCCGTTCCATCTCTCCCTCCTCATCCCTCACCCCACCTATCTCCCTCGCCGCTCCCCTCTTCCTCAATTGTTGGGCCAGTAACCGACTCGCCTTCTCTCCATACTCATACTGCACTCCCTGTGCCCTCCTCCACTGTGCCTCTGCCTTACCCGTGGTCAGCAGGTCAAATTCCACATATAACCTTTGTCTTTCCCTGTACAGTCCCTCCTCCGGTGCCTCTGCATATTGCCTGTCCACCCTCAGAAGTTCTCTCAGCAATCGCTCCCTTTCTTTATTCTCTTGCTTCCCTTTATGTGCCCTTATGGATATCAGTTCCCCTCTGACCACCGCCTTCAACGCCTCCCAGACCACTCCCACCTGAACCTCTCCATTGTCATTAAGCTCCAAGTACCTTTCGATACACCCCCTCACCCTTAGACATATCCCCTCATCCGCCAACAGGCCCATATCCATTCTCCAGAGTGGGTGCTGTTCCTTTTCCTCTCCTACCTCCAGATCTACCCAGTGTGGAGCGTGGTCCGAGATGGCTATGGCCGTGTACTCCGTCCCTGTCACCTTCGGAATCAGTGCCCTTCCCAGGACAAAAAAGTCTATCCGTGAATATACCTTGTGAACATGGGAGAAGAATGAGAACTCCTTACTCCTAGGTCTGATAAATCTCCAAGGGTTTACTCCTCCTATCTGCTCCATGAAGTCCTTAAGCACCTTGGCCGCTGCCGGCCTCCTCCCGGTCCTGGACCTCGACCGGTCCAGCCCTGGATCAAGCACTGTATTGAAATCTCACCCCATTACCAACTTTCCCGCCTCCGGGATACGCCCCAACATACGCCTCATGAAGTTTGCATCATCCTAGTTCGGGGCGTATACGTTCACCAGAACCACCGCCTCCCCTTGTAGTCTGCCACTCACCATCACATATCTACCCCCACTATTCGCCACTATGGTCTTTGCCTCAAACAGTACCCGTTTCCACACTAAAATAGCCACCCCCCTATTCTTCGCATCCAAACCCGAATGAAACACCTGTCCCACCCATCCTTTACGTAGTCTGACCTGATCTGTCAATTTCAGGTGCGTCTCCTGCAACATAACCACATCTGCCTTTAATTTCTTCAGGTGTGCGAGTACCCGCGCCCTTTTAATCGGCCCATTCAGCCCTCTCACGTTCCACGTGATCAACCGGGTTGGGGGGCTCTTTACCCCCCCCCCCCTTGTCGATTAGCCATCCCCTTTTTTACCCCAGCTCCTCACTCGGTTCCCACGTACCCGTATATCCCACCGATGGTGCCCTCCCGCCTCGACCACCCCGCCCCATAACAGCTCCCCCTTCCCCTTAGCAGCAGCAACCCAGTTAGCTCCCTCTGCCCCCCCTCCCTCCGCTAGATCCCCCTCTAGCGTAATTACACCCCCCATGTTGCTCCCAGAAGTCAGCGAACTCTGGCTGACCTCGGCTTCCCCGTTTGCCCTCGGCCTCTCACTGTGCGAGGCCCCCACCTTCCTGCGTCCCTGTTCCCGCCATAATTACCATAGCGCGGGAACGAGGCCCGCGTTTCCCACTCAGCCCCGCTTTCCTACCCACCGGCGCCCACAGTTCCTCATACCCCCCCCAAACCAGGGGAAAAGAGAAAATTTACAGGATTAAAGAGTTAACAATTGAAAAATCATCCCCCCCACTTCCTCGTCCCACATAGTCACCCCACCACTTTGTCCCAGAAGCTCTTTCTCTCGCCAGACTATTCCAGCTTCTCGTCCACTATGAATATCCACGCCTCTTCTGCCGTCTCAAAGTAGTGGTGCTTCCCTTGGTATGTGACCCACAGTCTCGCCGGTTGCAGCATTCCAAATTTAACCTTCTTTTTGTGAAGCACCGCCTTAGCCCGATTGAAACTTGCCCTCCTTCTCGCCACCTCCGCACTCCAATCCTGGTATACGCGGATCACCGTGTTCTCCCACCTGCAGCTCCGAGTTTTCTTCGCCCATCTTAGAACCATCTCTCTGTCATTATAGTGGTGAAACCTCACCACTATGGCTCGAGGTATTTCTCCTGCCCTTGTTCTTCGCGCCATAACTCGATAAGCTCCCTCCACCTCCAAAGGGCCCGTCGGGGCCTCCGATCCCATTAGCGAGTGAAGCATCATGCTCACATATGCCCCGACGTCCGCCCCTCTGCGCCCTCGGGAAGTCCTAAGACTCTTAGATTCTTCCTCCTCGAATTATTCTCCAGGGCTTCCAACCTCTCCACACACCTCTTGTGCTGCGCCTCGTGGGTCTCTGTCTTCACCACCAGGCCCTGAATTTCATCTTCATTTTCAGCAGCCTTTGCCTTCACGACCCGAAGCTCCAGCTCCTGGGTCCTCTGCGCTTCCTTTAGCCCTTCAATCGCCTGTAGCATCGGGGCCAACACCTCCTTCTTCAGCTCTTCCACACAGCGTCGCAGGAACTCTTGTTGCTCCGGGCCCCATATCGAACGGCCACCTTCCGACGCCATCTTGCTTCGAGCTTCCCTTCCTTGCCGCTGCTCCGAAGGATCCACTGCAATCCTGCCGCTATCCTCTCCTTTTTCCATCAATATCCGGGGGGATTCTCTTCTATTTCACCGCACAGTGATTTTGGGCGTTTAAAATTGCTGTTGGGGCTCTTATCAAGAGCCCAAATGTCCGTTCCAAAGGGAGCTGCCGAAACGTGCGACTTAGCTGGTCATCACCGCACCCGGAAACCTGAGGGTTTGTCCTTTGCAGACACATTAGATCGCCTGGTTCAGAATGTAAAACATGGGAAGACCAAACCACAACTGGGGAATAATAATGGGGATCAGACAAAGGAAGGGAGAATCGCCCTCCGAGTTTGGGGAAAGGAAGGGGACATCCTATCGGGATTGTAGTGGGCAAGCAAATCCCAGTCGAGAAGGAGTAATTTAACAAGGAAGTATACTGTGAAAGGTCTGACACTGGAAAGTTCTGAAGAACAAAGTGATCGTGGCATATTTGTCCATGGATCTCTGAAGGCAGAAGGGCAGGTTAGTAGGGTGGTGAAAAAGACATATGGGACACTCGCTTTTATCAATCGGGGCATTGATTACAAAAGCAGGGAAGTCATGATGGAGTTGTATAGAACTTTGGAGGGGCCACAACAGGAGTACTGTGTACAATTCTGGTCGCCGCATTATAGGAAGGATGTAATTGCACTGGAGGGGGTTCAGAGAAGATTCATCAGACTGTTGCCTGGGATGGAACATTTAATAATAATAATAATAATCGCTTCTCGGCCTTTTGGCTAAGATGAGCGTGACGTCAGGTGTAATGCCTGGATCTGGTATACTCTTGTGGGGACCATGAATTGAATTAAATTTGAATTGTTTTTTGGAGCAGGCAAGGAGCTGGATTAGGGGCTTGCCCCTGTCCACACCCTGAGCTCTGGCTTCGTAATTCTGATAAAGTAATTTAAAAAATAAATAATAACAATCTTTGTCACAAGTAGGCTTACACAGAGGGAGAATTCAGAATGTCCAAATTACCTAACAGCACGTCTTTAGGGACCAATGGGAGGAAACCGGAGCAACCGGAGGAAACTCACTCAGACACAGGGAGAACGTGCAGACTCCACACAGACAGTGATCAAAGCGGGAATCAAACCTAGGACCTTGGAGCTGTGAAGCAAGAGTGCTAACCACTGTGTCCTGTATCCCCCGTGGCGGCAGCAGTGGCAAGGCCACAACCTGCTTTCTCAAGAAGTCTCGTACCTGAAGATACCTAAACCCATTCCCTGCTGGCAGTTCAAATGTATCCTCCAAGGCTTTCAAGCTGGGGAAGCTCCCATCTATAAATAGATCCCTCATCCTCCTAATTCCTGCCCGTTGCCATCTCCAGAACCCACCATCCAGCCTACCCGGTACAAACCGATGATTATTATAAATCGGGGTCCAAACCGATGCCCCCTCCACTCTCTTATATCTCCTCCATTGCCCCCAGATTCTCAGAGCCGCCACCACTACCGGACTTGTGGAGTATCGGGCCAGCGAGAACGGAAAAGGTGCCATTATCAGTGCTCCCAAACTTGTGTCTTTACATGACGCTGCCTCATTCGCTCCCACACCGACCCCTCCCCTACTACCCACTTTCTAATCATGGCTATATTAGCCGCCCAGTAGTAATTGCAAAAGTTCGGCAGCGCCAACTCACCCTTCCCCCCCATTGCACTCCAGCAACACTTCCTTCACTCGCGGGGTTTTACTCGCCCACACAAAACCCAAAATAACCTTATTCACCCGCTTGAAAAAGGCCCTTGGGATGAAGATGGGGAGGCACTGAAAGACAAACAGAAATCTGGGGAGAACCGTCATTTTCACAGTCTGTACCCTCCCCGGCAGTGATGGTGGGAGCATGTCCCATCTCTTAAAGTCCCATTCCATTTATTCTACAATCCAGGATAGGTTTAACTTGTGCAGTGCCTCCCATTTCCGAGCCACCTGGATTCCCAGATACGGAAAGCTCCTTCCTACCATTCTAAACCGCAACTCTCCCAGTCTCTTCTCCTGCCCTCTCACCTGTATCACGAACATCTCGCTTTATACCCCCAAAAATTACCAAATTCCCCTAGGATCTGCATAACTTCCCCCATCCCCTCCAACTGGTCTGAAATATACAAGAGCAGGTCATCTGCGTAGAGCGAGACCCGGTGCTCCACTCCCCCCAGCCCCCCGAATCAGCCCTTTCCAGTTCTTAGAGGCTCTTAACGCCATGGCCAGTGGTTCTGTGGCCAGAGCAAGCAGTAACGGGGAGAGGGACACCCTTGTCTCGTCCCTCGGTGTAGTTTAAAATACCCCGACCTCAACCGGTTCGTACGCACACTAGCTACTGGTGCCTGATAGAGCAACCGCAACCACTCACTGAAGCCCTCACCAAACCCAAACCTTCCCAGCACCTCCCACTGGTAATCCCACTCCACCCGATCAAAAGCCTTCTCCACATCCATCGCGACCACCACTTCCATCTCCTCTCTTTCTGAGGGCATCATAATAACATTTAAAAGCCTTTGAACATTGGCCGTGAATTGCCTCCCCTTTACAAATCCCATCTGGTCTTCCCCTATCAGCCCCGGGACACAATCCTCTACCCTTGTGGCTAATATCTTAGCCAGCAGTTTGGCGTCCGCATTCAGTAGAGAAATTGGCCCGTATGACCCGCATTGCACCGGATCCTTCTCCCGTTTCAGGATCAATGAAATCGAGGCCTGCGACATTGTTGGGGGAAGGACTCCCTTCTCTCTTGCTTCATTAAATGTCCTCACCAGCAGTGGGCTCAATATCTCCAAAATCTTACAGAATTCCACCGGGTAGCCGTCCGGCTCCGGGGCCTTGCCCGACTGCATGCCCTCCAGCCCCTCGATTATTTCCTCAATTCAATTGGGGCTCCCAGCCCTTCCACCAGATCCTCATTCACCCTTGTTGCTCTTTTTAACCTTAGTCTATTTGCTCTGTTTAGGTCACCTTTGCTCATGAGTCGCCAGGTATCTTTATGATACCGCCACGTGGTTCAAGTTCAGGTTATGATTAATAACACAGCACACCGCTTAGTAAGGATTAAAACGGTCATTTATTATATACAACAAGCAATATTAATACCCTAATACTACTATTTATATAATAAACCTATCACTACTGGCCAATACTTAACTTAGGAAGAGCCCACCAGGTCAGGGAAACGAATGGCTTGTTCAATCAAATCTGGCCCGCGGGATTCAAAAGGCTGCTACAGGTCGGTGGCTAGATGTCTTAAACGGATAGCGATCGCTGGATTCAAACTTACTATACATGGTGGCTGGTCTTGCGAAGGTCTCGACCAGGCGAAGATGAGAGAGAGCGAGATCTGAACTTGGACCTTCACTTTTATAGGGCCCAGGGGCTTCCCGCCTCCCGGGGCGGCCCTTGACCCTGAGTCCCAAGTGATTGGATTCTGTCCCCAATCTCTGGGGTCGATGTGTCCAATGGTGAGGCGATTCCTCGATCGGGGGGTGGTCGCTCACCTGTCTTTGTTTCGGCCACTGCAGGCGCCGACAGGTCTGGCCCGGTATTCAATTGCTAATATGTTGCAATTGTTCCCGGGGATAGCCGATTTAACTGTGGATGTCTGAATAGATTAGGTGTAAACAGTCCTGAATGCAACTGCGGATACCTGGGTTGATGGGCTGTTGATAGCCCTGAGTATCGATCTGGGCTACGTTCCCAGAGCTGAATCTGCAAACCTGTCTGCAGCTGCCTGCTTGTGTCTTCTTGGCTGCTTTTCCCAGCGTTTCCTCTTTCGGGTTAGACGTTTTAAACTGGGTTTTGGCCAGATTAATCGGAACGCAGCCATTTTACATGGCTACACCCTCGGGAACCTCAACTGACCCAAAAATTGCCTCATCCCCTCCACCCCAGCCGGGGGTTTCGACTCATATAATTTGCTGTAAAAGTCCTTAAACACCTCATTCACCTCCACTGGGTCCAGGACCGTGATCCCACCTCTACTCTTTACTCTCCCTATCTCCCTGGCAGCCTCCCTTTTTCTGAACTGGTGCGCTAACATTCTGCTTGCCTTTTCCCCATACTCATAGATCACCCCTCTTGCCTTCCTCAGCTGTTCCACCGCCTTCCCTGTAGTCAACAGCCCAAACTCCACCTGTAACCTCCGCCGCTCCCTTAGTAGCCCCGCGTCCGGGGCCTCCGAGTATCTCCTGTCCACCTGGAGTATCTCCTCAACTAACCTATCCCTCTCAGCCCGTTCCACCTTTTCTCTGTGGGCCCGTATCGAGATTAATTCCCCTCTGACCACTGCCTTCAAAGCTTCCCAGACCATTGCTGCAGAGACCTCCTCCATATCATTTGTTTCCAGGTACTTCTGGATGGACTTGTTCACCCGCCCACAGGCCGCTTCGTCTGCTAACAGCCCCACATCCAGCCTCCATAGCGTTGTCCTCTCTCCAAGCTAATCCGTAGATCTACCCAATGTGGGACATGATCTGACACTGCGATTGCCGAGTACTCAGTATCCACCACCACTGCGATTGCCGGGTACTCAGTATCCACCACCACTGCGATTGCCGAGTACTCAGTATCCACCACCACTGCGATTGCCGAGTACTCAGTATCCACCACCGCTGGTATTAGAGCCCTGCTCAGAACAAAAAAGTCGATCCGAGATACACCTTGTGGACATGTGAGAAAAAAGAAAACTCCTTCGCACTTGGCGTGCAAACCTCCATGGGTCTACTCCCCCATCTGTTCCATAAACCCCTTCAATTCCTTTGCCGCAGCTGGCACCCTCCCTGTCCCGGATTTTGATCGGTCCAACTCTGGATCAATGACTGTGTTAAACCCCCCCCATCCATGATCAAGTTATGTGACTCTAAGTCTGGGATCTTACCTGACACCCGCCTCATAAATTCCACATCGTCCCAATTCGGAGCATATACGTTCACAAGTACCACCCGCACCCCCGCCAGCTTCCCACTCACTATTATGTACCTGCCCCCCGTGTCTGACACAATTCTCCCTGCCTCGAATGCTTATTAATCAAAATCGCTACCCCACCTGGTGTTTTGAGTCCAGCCCTGAATGGAATACTTGGCCAACCCACCCCTTTCTCAATCTTGTCTGGTTTGTAACCTTTAGGTGTGTCTCTTGTAACATTGCCACGTCCTCCTTCAGCCGCCTCAACTGCGTGAACACGAGAGCCCTCTTGACTGGCCCGTTCAGCCCTCTAACGTTCCATGTCATCAGCCAGGTTCCCCCACCGACTAGCCATCACCCTTTTTTGACCAGCCTCCACCTCTCATCCCGGCCTCTTCGAGCCCCCCCTCGGGCATCCTACATTTCCAACCTCCCATTTGTCCCCTAATAACAGTTCCTCCCCTGTCAGCAAAGACCCCCCCCCCCCACTCCCTCTCCCCTGGTAACAGCAGCAGAAACCCAACCCCCCATATCAAGCTCAAGTTTATCACCTGCTCACCCCCCCACTCTGCTTCTGTGAGTCAGCTGACCTAGCCATCACCCTTGGCACCAAACAGACTGTCTCCACATTGTTCTTTCACCTCTCCCCCCACTTGAACATACATATTCAAAGCATCATATTCCCTAGTAAACAAACAGCAGAAAAAACAGTGGGAAAGCAACCACAGAAAAAACAACCACAGAAACCACCCCCCTCCACCCTCCACCAAAGTTAACTTTAGCCATCAAAACAGCCCCTTATTGCACATAACACTACTTATTCAAACCAGCACGAAAGTGATTGTCAACAAATCGCCATTGCAGTACTCTCCCCAAGGATTCAGTGCCTTTAGTTCACATCCAGGGCGAAATTCTCCGGTATCGGCGCGATGTCTGCCGACTGGTGCCCAAAATGGCGCAAATCAGTCGGCAGACATCGCGCCGCCCCAAAGATGCGGAATGCTTCGCATCTTGGGGGACCGAGCCCCAACCTTAAGGGGCAAGGCCCGCGCCGGATGAATTTCCGCCCCGCCAGCTGGCGGAAAAGGCCTTTGGTGCCCCGCCAGCTGGCGTGGAAATGACATCTCCGGGCGGCGCATGCGCGGGAGCGTTAGCGGCCACTGATGGCATTCCCGCGCATGCGCAGTGGAGGGAGTCTCTTCCGCCTCCGCCATGGTGGAGACCGTGGCGAAGGCGGAAGGAAAAGAGTGCCCCCACGGCACAGGCCCGCCCGCGGATCGGTGGGCCCCGATCGCGGGCCAGGCCACCGTGGGGGCACCCCCCGGGGCCAGTCCGCCACAGGCAGGAGCTATCAAATGTGCAACCTACTCCTCCATGGCCGCCACCGGAAGTGCCATGCTGCCCATTTAAGTCATAAATCCCCCAGGACCGCGGAGCCCGCCTGCGCCGCCTTGTCCCGCCGGTAAGGTAGGTTTAATCTACGCCGGCGGGACAGGTATTTTAGCAGCGGGACTTCGGCACATCCGGCCCGGAGAGACGCGCTGGGTACAACATCCCGAACTTCATCCCCTTCTTAAAAAGAGACGATTTTGCCCAATTAAACCCGGCTCGCCTCTTCGCCAAATCTGCACCCAGGTCTTGATAAATGCGCAGCTCACAATTCTCCCACACGTTGCTCCGCTCTTTCTTGGCCCACCACAGAACATGTTCCTTGTCCAGGAATCGGTGCATACGTACCACCATCGCCCTTGGCGGCTTGTTCGCTCGGGGCTTTTTCGCGTGGGCTCTGTGCGCTCTATCCACTTCCAGGGGTCGAGGGAACGCCTCAGCCTCCATCAACTTCTCCAGCATGGGGCAACACGATGGCGCAGTGGGTTAGCACTGTGGCCTCACTGCGCCGAGGTCCCAGGTCCGATCCCGGCTCTGGGTCACTATCCGTGTGGATTTTGCACATTCTCCCCGTGTTTGCGTGGGTTTCGCACCCACAACCCAAAAATGTACAAGCTAGGTGGATTGGCCACGCTAAATTGCCCCATAATTGGGAAAAATGAATTGGGTACTCTAAATTTTTGAAAAAAAAAACTTCTCCAGCATGTTCGTCACATAGGCCCTCGCATCCGATCTCTCACTGCCCTCAGGGAGACCGACGATTCTCAGGTTCTGCCTCCTGGACCTGGTCTCCAAGTCCTCCAGCTTCTCCTGCATTCTTATCTGGCGGTCATTCATCATCTCCACCTTGGTCTCCAGCACGGTTAGGTATTCCTCATGCTCGGACACCTTTTTCTCCACCTCCTGAATCGCACGTCCGTGGATTTCTTGATTCTGCACAACTTGATCAGTCGAAGCCTTGATCGGTTCCAGCATGTCCTTCTTAAGCTTGGTGAAGCAATCTTCAAAAGACTTCAACATCTGCTCCGTCGACCACTGTGCCGCCTCCCCGCGGCCCTGCTTCTCCGCCATGCTTTCCCGCATTGCCAGCTCTGCTCGCGTCTTCCTTGTAGAACTTTGTCTTCTCACACGGCCACTTCTGGTCTAATTCTCCACACACTGGAGGGGGATTTCTCCTCACCGTCTCACTCTCCACCGATTCATCCAATAAAATCCAGAAAACCCCCGGATAAAAAGGTCCGAAAGTCCGCCACAGGCAGGAGCTATCAAATGTGCGACCTACTCCTCCATGGCCGCCACCGGAAGTGCCATGCTGCCCATTTAAGTCATAAAGAGAGTTATTAAGGGCGGCACGGTGGCACAGAGGTTAGCACTGCTGCCTCACAGCGCCCGGGACCCAGGTTCAATTCCGGCCTCGGGTAACTGTTGTAAGGAGTTTGCACTTTCTCCCAGTGTCTGCCTGGGAGCCAACGGGACTGCAGGGAACTCACAGGGAAGGGGGTGGGGGAGGTCAGAGAAAAAAGAGAAAAAGATAAGGAGGCTGGAAAACATAGAACAGTACAGCACAGTACAGACCCTTCGCCCCACAATGTTGTGCCGACCATTTATCCTAATCTAAGATCAACCTAACCTACACCCCTTCAATTTACTGCTGTCGATGTGCCTGTCTAAGAGTCGCTTAAATGTCCCTAATGACTCTGACACCACCATCTCTGCTGGCAGTGTATTCCATGCACCTACCACTCTCTGTGTAAAGAACCTACCTCTGACATCTCCCCTATACCTTCCTCCAATCACCTTAAAATTATGTCCCCTCGTGACAGCCATCTCAGCCCTGGAGAAATGTCTCTGACGATCTACGCTAACCATGTTTCTCATCACCTTGTACATGTCTGTCATGTCACCTCTCTTCCGTCTTCGCTCCAGTAAGAAAAGCCCTAGCTCCCTCAACCTTTCTTCAGAAGACATGCCCTCCAGTCCAGACAGCATCCTGGTAAATCTCCTCTGCACCCTCTCCAAAGCATTCACATCCTTCCTATAATGAGGCGACCAGAACTGGACATAATATTCCAAGTGTGGTCTAACCAGGGTTTTATAAAGTTGCAGCAAAACTTTGCAGCTCTTAAACTCAATCCCCCTGATAATGAAAGCCAACACACCATACACCCTCTTAACAACCCTATTAACCTGGGTGGAAACTTTGAGGGATCTATGTATGTGGACCCCAAGATTCCTCTGTTCCGCCACACTTCCAAGAATCCTGCCTTTAATCCTGTATTCAGCGTTCAAATTCAACCTTCCAAAATGAACTACTTCACATTTATCTAGGTTGAACTCCATCTGCCACTTCTCAGCCCAGCTCTGTATCCTGTCAATGTCCTGTTGTAACCTGCAACAGCACTCAACGCTATCTACAACTCCACCAAACTTTGTGTCATCGGCAAACTTACTAACCCACCCTTCCACTTCCTCATTCAAGTCATTTATAAAAACCACAAAGAGCAGAGGTCCCAGAACAGATCCCTGCGGGACACCACTGGTCACCGATCTCCAGGCGGAATATTTTGCATCCACTACCACTTGCTGTCTTCTTTCGGCCAGCCAATTCTGTATAGAGACAGCCAAATTTCCCTGTATCCCATGCCCCCTGACTTTCTGAATGAGACTACCATGGGAAACCTTATCATATGCCTTACTGAAATCCATATACACCACATCCACTGCCCGACCTTCATCAATGTGTCTCGTCACATCCTCAAAGAATTCAATGAGGCTTGTGAGGCATGACCTGTCCCTCACAATGCCATGCTAACTATCTTTAATGAAACTATATTTTTCTAAATAATCATAAATTCTATCGCTCAGAATCCTTTCCAGTATTTTGCTCACCACAGACGTAAGACTGACCGGTCTGTAGTTTCCAGGGATTTCCCTATTCCCTTTCTTGAACAGGGGAACAACATTCACCTCCCTCCAATCATCCGGTACTACTCCAGTGGAGAGTGAGGACGCAAAGATCATTGCCAACGGCGCAGCAATCGCCTCCCTCGTAGTAACCTTGGGTATATCCGGTCTGGCACAAGGGACTTTTCAAAATTTCCAGCACATCCTCCTTCGTAATATCAACCTGTTTGAGTCTATCAACCTGGTTCACACTGTTCTCATGAGCAATAAGGTCCTCTCTCTCGTGAATACTGAAGCAAAGAATTCATTTAGGGCCTCCCGTACCTCCTCAGACTCTAGGCACAAGTTCCCTCCACTATCCCTGATCGACCCTACTCTCACACTGATCATCCTCTTATTTCTCACACAAGTGTAGAACACCTTGGGGTTTTCCCTAATCCTTCCCACCTGGGCTTTCTCATGCCCCCTTCTAGCTCTCCTAAGTCCATTTTGAGTTCCTTCCTGGCTCCCTTGTAATCCTCTAGAGCCGTGCCAGATCATTGCTTCCTCAACCTTATGTAAGCTTCCTTCTTCCTTTGACTAGAAGCTCCACTTCTCTTGTCATCCAAGGCTGCTTCACCTTACCATTCCTTTCTTGTCTCAGTGGGACAAACCTATCCAGCACTCACAGCAAGTGCTCCTTAAACAACCCCCACATTACTGTTGTGCATTTCCCCAAGAACAACTGTTCCCAATTTATGCTCCTCAGCTCCTGTCTAATAGCAGTATAATTTCCCCTCCCCCAATTAAATACCTTCCCATACTGTCTGTTCCTAACCTTCTCCATGACTATGGTAAAGGTCAAGGAGTTGTGGTCACTGTCACCAAAATGCTGTCCCACCGAGACATCTGACACCTGGCCTGGTTCATTGCCAAACACCGAATCTAATATGGCCTTCCCCCTAGCCGGCCTATCTACATATTAAGTCAGAAATCCTTCCTGTATACACCTGACAAAATCTGCTCCATTCAAACCATTTGCACTAGGGAGGTTCCAGTAAATATTCGGGAAGTTGAAGTCACCCATGACAACAACTCTGTTACTTCTGCACCTTTCCAAGATCTATGATCTATGTTCATCTGCCGCCCAATCTGTTCCTCCATCTCTCTGCTGCTATTGGGGGGGGGGGGGGGGGGGGGTCTATAGAAAACTCCCAATAAAGTAACTGCTCCTTTCTTGTTTATGACTTCCACCCATAGTGACTCAGTAGATAAACCCTCCTCAACTACCTCCTTTTCTGCAGCTGTGATGCACTCCCTAATTAACAGTGCCACTCCCTCTCCTCTTTTACCATCCTCCATATTCTTCTTAAAACATCTAAACCCAGAACATCTAACAACCATTCCTGCCCCTGTGAAATCCATGTCTCCGTAATGTCCACAACATCGTAGTTCCAAGTATTGATCCATGCTCTTAAGTTCATCTCCCTTATTCCTGACACTCCTTGCATTGAAACAGACACACTTTAACTCATTCCACTGAATGCAACTTTGCTCTATCAACCGTCTATCCTTCCTCACAGACTTGCTGCATACTATTTCTGCCTATTCAACAGCTACCCTATCCTCTGATCCGTAGCTCTGGTTCCCATCGCCCTGCCAAACTAGTTTAAACCCTCCCAAAGAGCTCGAGCAAACCTCCCGCCCAGGATATAAAACGGCCGATACAGAGATCAAACTTTCTGAAGATGGCATTTGGAGACAAGCAGAGACCAACAGACCAGTTGCACCACAGTCAGCGATTCCCTTTTTGGCCCAACAGATCCATTCATGACGTCCTGGTAATAGTGGACAAGTTCTCCAGATGGGTAGAGGCCATCGTGGCCAGATGAGCTACAGCTAGCCACACAGCTAAGGTTCTATGCAAAGACTATATTCCCAGATGGGAAGTACAAAACAGCATATACCCAGACTACGGAACCCATTTTACAGGTGCTGTTTGCAAAGAGGTTTGTAAGCTATTGAACATCCAGTGGGAGCTACATTGTCCTTATCACCCACAATTGCCAGGTCAAGTGGAACGTATGAACTGGACTCTAAAAGAGCGATTATCAAAGTATCACCAAGAAGGAATGCCATGGCCTCAAGCCTTACCACTAGTCCTATGCAGCATCAGAGCAACACCAAACAGAATCACGGGCTTGAATCCATTCGAAGTAATTACTGGCAGACCCATGTCCTTGCCAGGGACTACTGACTTACGAAAAGCTGATTGTCATTTGATGAGTGATGCATTACTCAAATATTGTCAGAATCTAACAAATGGCATCAGTTCTGCTTCCTTACAGGTATCGGCAGCGTGGGGTGACCCTCCCGAAGGCGGGCATGACCTCGTGCCAGGAGTTAAAGTCTACATGAAGAAACTGCAGAAGATGCCGTTGGGGTCTGATTGGGAAGGACCTTATCAGGTGCTTTTCACAACCCAAGTGGCTGTGAAGATCCAAGGAGAGAAGTCCTGGATCCATGCCTGACATGTTAAAACAGCTCATTATAATTAAAGCTAATTTCTGTAAAATGTTTGCTGCCATTTTGATTTTTGGTTGTCTTTTCAGTTTAACAGACCATGGCCAACCCACAAAGGCTCGCAAGGAGTTAAATGATAACGCTTTTCTTTATATGTCCAAAGATTTCAATGTTTTCAGTTGTTGGGTATGTATTGTGATTCCCACCCACTCAGGGGAAGATATTCCCTTTTTGTCTATTCCTTTTAGTACTTTTGAAACAGCAGAATGGTACATTTTCCAAAGCACCGCACGTTCTACCCAAGCTCGTGAGGGAGCCACCAAATGTAGAGGAACCAGAACCTGGGTCTTCCTGAGAAAAATGGCTCGTTTGTGCAGGTCTGCGGGTTACCTGCTGACTACCTTTTCAGGGTGGTACCAGTCCAACTACGATAGGGACCAGAATCCTCCCTATATAAACCTCCCAACCACCTTCATTCAGAAGGTCTGTATGTTTGACAAGTCTACACCCTAAGTGACTGGAGTTGGGATATAGTAATTGCACCCACTATTTTAGTGTAAGTAGGGCTTACAAATGTACTCCGTTAATAGAGACCGCTCTCGGTTCTTCCCCACTGACAGGCCTATACAATTCTACCAGAGGTCGGAATTTCTCAGACTGCTGGTCCCAGAAGATGTTGCTCACTTTATTTCCTATAACGGTACTTATTTTGTTTGTGATCACAGAGCCTGTCCTTGACTTCCACGTTTTTGGTCAGGATCATGTTATCTGGGGTATGTGATACCCTCTATTTGTCATTCCCCTTCTCTATTAGAGGTAGCAGGAGTAAGATTTAAACATGCCGTTACTGCACGTGATGGGTTTCTCTCTCTCTCTTTATTCCTTTTTATGGGGATGTCAAAGTAGCTAGAGTGTTTAATAAAATACAGTAAGAAGTCTTACAACACCAGGTTAAAGTCCAACAGGTTTGTTTCGATGTCACTAGCTTTCGGAGCGCTGCTCCTTCCTCAGGTGAATGAAGAGGTATGTTCCTCTTCATTCACCTGAGGAAGGAGCAGCGCTCCGAAAGCTAGTGACATCGAAACAAACCTGTTGGACTTTAACCTGGTGTTGTAAGACTTCTTACTGTGCTCACCCCAGTCCAACGCCGGCATCTCCACAACATGTTTAATAAAATGGCAGGCATCATAGAAAAGGTAGCTAATGATGCCACCGCAGCCCTGTTTAAGATTTCCGCTGAAATGCTAGCTATCGTACTGTGGCCTTGCAAATTCGAATGGCTCTTGATTATATCCTCGAGAGAGAGAGGTGGGGCATGTGCCCCAATTGGGTCAGAATATTGTACTTACATTCCAGATAGCTCTGAAGAGATCACTGATTTGGCAAAACACATCCAGAAGGAGATTGAAAAATTCAAGCAACCCAAGTCCAGCACCCTTTGGGGTTTGTAGCCATCTGGGATGGCCACTTACAACTAGGAACACAGAAACTCGCAAAGCCTAGCGGGTAAAATGGAGAAGGCAAAACTCAGGCAGGTTCAGAGCCTGAAATGTATATTTGCAAGCAAGAAGTCCAGACGGTATCGAAACTCCGACCATAGGGGCCATCCTTTCCCCTTTAGGTATCTCCTAATCTCTTCTTCCCATACGGGACACTGTTTTGATCTGTTGGTCGTTGCGACCTCGGGCTCTTGTGGATGCATAAGGCGTTCCATTGCCTTCATGGCCATCCCTACAATTACTTCTGTCTTTACCGGAAATTTGGAACAAGTACAGGTTGTCTTAGTCGATAGGTGTAGTTAACTAGTAGTGTTTATGTTGCATGACTAATTGTGTGTAAATAAAGTACACTTGACCTTGAACTAACTAACTGGTGTTTGGCTTTTTGATCGATAGCCGGTTGAACCTTGTGGTGGTATCATTTGAACCTGGCGACTCTGAGCATTAGAATATAGATATCAAAAGAAAGGAGGGCAAACTCACTAATTGCCATAATTGGACCAGAGCCTCAGGAAAAGACAGTAAAAGGAAGGCGCAACTGGTTGGGCTACTGCGTGGCTTGGGTCCTTGGGAGCCTCATTGGTGCAAGGTTTGGTCATGTTCTTCGTAGTCATTTTTGCTATGTATGTTTTGTTTCTGATGACCAAATGTATCTGCAAGAGAATGTTAAGAAGCCCTAAAATGGTGCCTCTGTATTCACTTAAACAAATACCTCTACAGGGTAGGAGCAATTCTTACTATTAGCCCAAAGTGCTTGAAACTCTTTCAAGGCTTGCCAATTCCAGTATTGAAGGCCATTCCTAAACAAAGGGACAATCAAAGGCAACTGTGAATGTGTTCCCTTTAGCTTTTATTGCTTTATTTTATTTCCCTTTTGGTTTTACTTTAATTATGATTCATTCTATTGGGTTTAATAGAATCAAAAGGGGGGACTGATAGAGTATTGATGTATTCATAGTTTTAGGTGCTAATTGAATGCATGTAGCAGAGAGGTAAAAATTATTAAAAGTCTCTTGACTTTGCTGGCTGGGCTGCGCCGGTGGTCCCGGTGTTGAAACTTGACGGATCCGTTCATCTGTGTGTGGGTTTCCCGTCTCAACCATTTCCCCGGTCCCAAGGACATGTATGGTAAGCTCAGTGGATGATGTCCTCAGTGAAGGATGGGGCTTTGGACAACCTAGCTGAAGTCCTCCATCAGTTTGAACAATCTGGTGTCCACCTTCGGAGGGTCAAGTGCGATTTCAATGCCCCTGAGGTCACCTATTTAGGGTATCAGGTGGACAGGCACGATCAACACCTGGTGCGGGCCATCAATACGTATCTATCCCATATTAAATGTAAATCGCTTATTGTCACAAGTAGGCTTCAAATGAAGTTACTGTGAAAAGCCCCTAGTCGCCACATTCCAGCGCCTGTTCAGGGAGGCTGGTACGGGAATTGAACCCGCGCTGCTGGCCTTGGTCTGCTTTACAAGCCAGCTATTTAGCCCACTGTGCTAAACCAGCCCCATGTATGCCAAAGCTTGTCAATTATTATGGGAAGCTCATCCCCAACTTGGCCACGTTGGTCAGCCTTCTCCACCAACTGTTGAAAAAGAGCACCAGAGGGCAGTATGGTGGCACAGTGGTGACCCTTAATTGGAAAAAGAAATGAATTGGGCACCCTAAATTTAAATAAAAAGAAAAAGGGGCAGCAGTGGGAGTGTAGACCCCGCATCAGGAGGCTTTCCAGGTGAACCAATGATTTTCCTCCAAGAAGCTGCGCACGCAATTCAACCCTGCGACGCTTCCCCTTACGGCGTGGCGGCCGTCCTCGCATACTGAATGCCCGACGGATTGGAACAGCCGATCGTCTCGCGTCCCGCGCACACACTGAATCCGAGCGTAAACGACACTCAGATCGAGGAGGGGGGCCTGGCTGTCATTTCTGGAGTGTAAAAGTGTTCCACAGGGATCGGTGCTGGGGCCTCTGTTGTTTGTAGTTAACATAAATGATTTGGAGGAAAATGTAGCTGGTCTGATTAATAAGTTCGCCGATGACACCAAGGTTGGTGGAGTGGCAGATAGCGTTGAGGATTGTCAGAGCACAACGTTGACCACACTGCCCTCATCTACCTTCTTGGTTACCCCTTCATAAAACTCAATCAAATTCGTGAGGTATGACTTTCCCTTTACTAAGCCACATTGACTTTTCCTAATTTGCCATTGCCTGTAGATTATGTCCCTCAGAATATCTTCCAACAATTTACCCACTACAGAAGTAAGTCTCACTGGTCTGTAGTTCCCAGGCTTATCCCTCCAGCCCTTCTTAAAGAAGAGCACAACATTTACTATCCTCCAATCTTCAGGCACCTCTCCTGTGGCTGTCGATGATTCAAATATCTCAGCTAGGGGACCGGCAATTTCCTCCCTAGCCTCCCACAACGTCCTGGGATACATTTCATCAGCTCCCAGGGATTTTTCTAGATCCGCTTTAATACCTCCAGCACCTCCTTCTCCGTAATATGTACACTCCTCAAGACATCACTTTTTATTTCCCCCATTTCCCTAACATTGCCTTTATCAACAGTAAATACTGACAAGAAATCATCATCATAGAATTTGCAGTGCAGAAGGAGGCCATTCGGCTCATCGAGTCTGCACTGGCCTTTGGAAAGACCACTCCACTTAAGCCCACGCCTCCACCTTATCGCTGTAACCACGTAGCCCCACCCAATCTTCTTGGACACAAAGGACAATTTATCATGGCCAATCCACCTAACCTGCATGTCGTTGGACTGTGGGAGGAAACTGGAGCACCAGGAGGAAATCCACGCAGACGCAGGGAGAACGTGCAGACTCTGCACAAGCAGTGACCCAAGTCGGGAATTGAACCAGGGATCCTTGAGCTGTGAAGCAACTATGCTAACCACTTGTGCTACCGTGCTGCCCAAATGTTTATTTAGGAATACAGGGCGGGATTCTCCACTCCCGCGCCGAAGTGGCCGCGCCGTTGTGAACGCCGTCGAGGTTCACGACGGCGCAAGACGGCCCCGATCTCGACCGATTCAGGCCGACAATGGGCTAGGATCGGGGCCGCGTCATCTACACGAGCCAGGCCTTGTCGCCCGCGTAAATGCGGCGCCGCATAGATGACGCGGCCGACGCCGCATAACTGGCGTCATTCGCGCATGCGCGGGTTGGCCGGCGCCAACCTGCGCATGTGTGGTTGCCGTCCTCTCTAAGTCCGCCCCGCAAGAAGATGGCAGACGGATCTTGCGGGGCCGCGGAAGGAAGGAGGTCCTCCTTCAGAGAGGACGGCCCGACGATCGGTGGGCACCGATCACGGGCCACCCCACATTTGAGGTACCCCCCGGTGCAGGATCCCCCCTCGCCCCCCCGCAGGCCGCCCCCCCAGCGTTCGCGTGCTGTTCCCGACGGCAGCGACCAGGTGTGGACGGCGCCGGGGGGAACCCGCCGTTTTGGCCTGGCCGCTCGGCCCATCCGGGCCTGAGAATAGCGCCGGGATTTCCCGGGACGCCGGTCCGACGCCCTCCCGCAATTCTCCCAAGCGGCGGGAACGGCCCCGTCGAGTTCCGCAGGCCGGAGAATCGCCGGAGACACACAAACTGGTGGCCCCCCGCCCCGCGATTCTCCAGCCTGGATGGGCCGAAGTCCCGCTGCTAAAATGCCTGTCCCGCCGGCGTAGATTAAACCACCTACCTTACCGGCGGGACAAGGTGGCGCGGACGGGCTCTGGGGTCCTGGGGGGGGGGGCACGGGGCAATCTGGCCCCGGGGGGTTCCCCCACGGTGGCCTGGCCCGCGATCGGGGCCCACCGATCCGTGGGCGGGCCTGTGCCGTTGGGCACTCTTTTCCTTCCGCCTTCGCCACGGTCTCCACCATGGCGGAGGCGGAAGAGACTCTCTCCACTGCGCATGCGTGGGAAAGCCGTCAGCGGCCGCTAACGCTCCCGCGCATGCGCCGCCCGGAGATGTCATTTCCGTGCCAGCTGGCGGGGCACCAAAGGCCTTTTCCGCCAGCTGGCGGGGCGGAAATTAGTCCGGCGCGGGCCTAGCCCCTTAAGGTTGGGGCTCGGCCCCCCAAGATGCGGAGCATTCCGCACCTTTGGGGCGGCACGATGCCCGACTGATTTGCACCGTTTTGGGCGCCAGTCGGCGGACATCGCACAGATACCGGAGAATTATGCCCCAGGATCTGTTCTAAACTGCCAAATAGAAATCTTTGGAGAGCCTTGCTTGCTTACTCACATCAATTCTTGGTATTTTGATCTGTCTGTACAAAGACAGGCTGAAAACCAACACCCCGGCACTTAGCTTTCTATTTAACTTCATGATTCTTAGCTTTCCATCCCCATGGCAAACTCAAGTCATGTGGTAATTTTTTGGAACCCATTAATCCCATATTCAGGAAATCAATTAACCTTCTTTCAGAATACGCCCCAGTTTACTCGAGTTGTAAAGGGGACACAGCACAAAAAGAAAATCCAGGCTTTTCCCAAATATATAGGTCACATTTGTCAAACTACCACAGTGATTACACGGATCTTTCCTTCAGCTGTTGATAATGTTGCCAATGATTTTTTAAAATCATGCTCACCACGATGTTTTACAAAAATAAATAATTCTGGCATGGAAGCCACTGTCATTTTTTATATCTAGGCTAGCAATTTTATGGCTCCGTCACAGTGTACATCCTCTAGGCGAATGCGGTACACTATTTAAATTCAGCGGAACCATATCACACCGGGCAGCAGAGGCTGCAAAATCCTGGCCCTGCTCTCTATTTTGCACAGTTACTACCAGCAGCTTTTGAGACTATGATCAGTACATCTGTTAAATGCAAAGATCTCTCATATACATATGAATCATGGAATCGAATTTCTGATTCCCCTGATGGTAAACTAAGGAACTGCATGATTTCCAGATAAATAAATTTATCAGCATCACTTCATCTATGGATTCTCTGTTCCGCCGCGCAACATTTCTGCCCAAACCCGCCGGCGGGCTTCTCCGTTACGCCGACTAGTCAATGGGGTTTCCCATTGTGGGGCAGCCCCACGCCCTCGGGAAACCCCCAGGCGACGGCAAAACGGAGAATCACGCCGGCGAAGAATCACGCCCAACATGTTTGATTTGAATTCCTATTATTATACACTTTAAAATCTCAGGTTACAGGTGAAGGTCTACAAGGACAATATAAACAAAATATCAGTGTCAAAATATGAAGGAAAATCATTAAAGTAGCCAGAGTGCAGTGCCATAATGGCACTCACAATTAACTGTTTTTTAGAACTAGCATAAAAAAGGCAATCACTTCCGATTATTGGTGATCAGGTAATGTTGTGAGCTGAAGATTTGAAGCAACTTGTCCTCAGACTTGTGATTGATGCTTCCACCAAACTCTTATGGTGGAGCGTTGAAGCGGAAACCTATTTTATAGAATTTACAATGCAGGAGGCCATTCACCTCATCGAGTCTGCACCGGCCCTTGGACAGAGTAACATACTTAATCCCTCACCTCTACCCTATCCCCGATCACCATAACCCAGTAACCCCACCTAACCTTTTGGATGCTAAGTGTTGCTAACTTTTGGTTGGCTCTATTTAATCACGTTTGCTCAAGAGTCGACAGGTATCTTTCTTTTAAAAAAAAGTATATTTAATTAAAGTTTTTTAACACAATTTTTCTCCCTTACAAACAATAACCCCCCCCCCGTAACAAAAAAAACCGAGAAATCGCACAGAGCAAGATATATACATGGCAAAATGATATATTTACACAGCTTTGTACACTGGCCCTCACCCGTACATGCCAGTTTCCCCAACCCTTCATGTTATCTCTTGCTCATCCACCCTCCCAGGCAGCCCCCCCCCCCCCCCCCCCCCCTCTCCCAGGACGTCCCCTCCACCCCCCCCCCCCCCCCCCAAGGTTGCTGCTGCTGCTGACCGACCTTCCTCTAGGAACGGTTGCCACCGCCTGTAGAACCCCTGCGCAGACCCTCTCAAGGCGAACTTAATCCTCTCCAAATTTATGAACCCAGCCATATCATTTATCCAGGCTGGGGTGCTTCACCTCCTTCCACATTAGCAAGATCCTTCGCCGGGCTACCAGGGACGCAAAGGCCAGAATGCCGGCCTCTTTCGCCTCCTGCACTCCCGGTTCGTCCACTACTCCAAATATTGCTAGCCCCCAGCTTGGCTTGACCCGGACTTTCACCACCTGAGATATTGATCCCGCCACTCCACTCCAGAACCCCTCCAGTGCCGGGCATGACCAAAACATATGGACATGGTTCGCCGGGCTCCCTGAGCACCTTCCACATCTGTCCTCTACCCCAAAGAACCTACTCAACCTTGCCCCCGTCAAGTGCCCTCTGTGGACCACCTTAAATTGTATCAGGCTGAGCCTGGCACACGAGGAGGAGGAATTAACCCTACCTAGGGCATCAGCCCACAGACCTTCCTCGATCTCCTCCCCCAGCTCCTCCTCCCATTTACCCTTCAACTCTTCTACCAGCGCTTCCACCACTTCTTTCAACTCCTGGTGTATTTCCGACACCTTGCCCTCCCCGACCCATACACCCGAGCTCACCCTATCTTGAACTTCTTGTGCCGGGAGCAACGGGAATTCCCTCACCTGTCGCCTCACAAAAGCCCTCACCTGCATATATCTAAAGGCATTTCCCGGGGGTGACAGGTATCTTTCGACACCGCCACAAGGCTCAGAACCGAATACTGATCAATGACTCGATACACCAGTTAGTAAGTTCAAAAGCAATGCTCATTTATTTACACACAGTCAAACCTACTCATGCATAAACTCTACAAACTAAACTACCACTATTACTAAGGCCTATACTTAGCTTTGGGTGCCCACTCAGTCAGAGGAACAATGGCCGTTGCTCGGTTCTGAGGCTGCTGGGTTGAGCTGTTTACAGGGTAGCAACTAGGAGCGCCTATCTCGTAGCGTGCGTTGACTTGTAACTTACTTGGTCTGCTGTAGCTGCTAGGCTGGTCTCTCTCTTCGCTGAGAGACAAAACCAAAGGAGAAAGATTCTCCCTTGGGTGATACCTCTTATACTGCAAAGGGCTTCGCGCTCTTTTGGGCGGGCCTTGAACTTGGCCTCAACTAATTGGGTCTTTCCCAATCATCGGTATCGATTTTCCTCCAATAGAGGGGTGGTTCCCTGATCGCTGGGCATGTCCTGGTGACTGTCAGTCTGCTTTGTCTTAGCTTCATCTGGCGCCGGGGAATCTGTCCTAACATTGTGCATCTAAATGTTTCTCTTTTTATCCCCGGAGATGGCTCATTAGTATGTAAATCGTCTGGTAGTTTCTGTCCTGTCTGAGCGTTTAAGGTTCTAATCAACAGACAGAGCTTGCACCTGCTCGTTTCTTAGCATTGTCCAATTTTCCCTGCATTCTTTGCAAGTGTCCATTTTGTAATCGGGACGTGGCCATCCCAGATGGCTACATAATGGGCAATTTATCATGGCCAATCCACCTAACCTGCATATCTTTTGGACTGTGGAAGGAAACCGGAGCACCCGGAAGAAACCCACGCAGAAATGGGGAGAAAGTGCAAACTCCATAGTTTGCATAGTGCGCATGCACGCCGATGATCTGGCAGGCATGCGCAGTGCGGCCGCTTTTTTTTAAAAAACGGTCGCAGCTTTTTGTTTTACAAGTTCGGGGTTTTAAAATTTTTTTAATTCATTTAATTTTTATTTTTTCATTTATTTGTTTCATTTTATTTTTATTTTTGTTACAAGTTCGGGGGGGGTTTATTTGATAAAATGTTACAGGAAAAAATTGCCGAACTTTGAACAGATGGAGACTCCATACTTTCTGACACCGGAAGGCTTTACCTTCATCCAACAGGTTCTACTGGAGGAGCGTGTACGAGGGCCGAAGCGACCCAAAACCATTTCCTCCATTTTTGTCAGCAGCAAACAAGGTAAGAGAAAATGGTGAATCGCGCAGGTCGGCCGGCATGGGTCGCGAAGCTTGGCCGGCGTAGGTTGTGAAGGTTGGCTGGGTTGGGTCCCGAAGGTTGGCCGGTTGGTAAAAATGGGTTCCCGGAAAAAAGTTTGAAGAACACTGTATAACTAGTCTACATAGTCACAAAAACCCCATCCCACCCTCCACCCAGACCAACACATGGTGAAGGGGCAGGAAAGGTTAAAAAAATAACAGGGATTAAGAGGTATGAGAGATTTGAGGATCGGCGCTGCTGAGGTTGTGGTCTTGGTAGGTGCCATTCTTCCCTGAATTCAACCCTCTTGAGGAATTGACTCATACTGGAGATTCAGGTCTGTGCACTTCTATCCTTTGACCACCAGATGGAGCCTCCATCTCCCCGAGATATTACTGGAGTTTTCTACCTGAGAGTTTATATGAGAACCTATGTTCATTCTGCCGGTCTGATCTCAGTGCAGAGATTGTGGTGGCACGGTGGCTAGTACTGCTGCCTCACAGCGCCAGGTACCAGGTTTCGATTCCAGCCTTGGGTTACCAGGTGGAGTTTGTACGTTCTCCCAGTGTCTGCGTGTTTCCTCTGGGTGCTCCGGTTTCCTCCCACATTCTAAAGATGTGCAGGTTAAGTGGATGGGCCATGATAAATTGCCTCTTAGTGTTCAAAATGTTAGGTGCAGTTAGAGCGATAGTTCAGACAGGACTAAACTGTTACAGATCTGGTGGACAGACCTGGTGGGATAAGCTGCTCTCCGCCTTTCACTCCAGTAGTTCCCTTCACAGGTCTGGCTACTGCCTGCAGTCTTCTAAATAGGAGTGTCTTCCTGGTGTGGCTGGGAGTCTCTTTATTGCCTGGCAGAGAAAGAGTGCCTTCCAGCTGCTTCCTGGCTGAATCTCTTCACAGAAATCAGGACAAAATGGAGCTCTTCACATGGCCTGCCTTTCTTCCACAATGGTCTAAATGGCTCCACCCATCGTGAACGAGAACAGGTGATGCCTCAGAATTCCAGATGCACTGATTGGTTGCTTGCCAAGTTTATTAAACTGACATCACGGTCTCTGCCACAAAGCATAAAGGGGAAGTCATGGGCTAGTTCCTTAGACCAGGGCTGTTTTAGCATGCCTGAAGTCTGTAGCCTAAGCAAAAGTCCAATGTTGCAGGAGCTAGCAAGAAGACTGTAGATGAAAGGCAGCCACCAGGGCTGGAATTTAAAAAAGAAATACAGAACGGACAAAGGTTTATGGCAGGATCCTTAGAGTTGTAAGTACTGTCCAACTGTGGAATAACCTCCAGATTATCTGCCAATTACTGCCCCTCTGGTACTATTCCATCTGACCGAAAGCATTCACCCAGAAATAAAACAGATAAGTCAAAATATCAGTCAAATATAAATGAATAATATGAACTAATCCATATTAAAGTGTAACTTTAAAATAAGAAAGGGTATTGGACCATACCCTAAGTTTTGTTTTGCAGTAACAAAAAAAATCTAATTGAAAACCAGCTCAATTTAAACAAAAATACTTAACTTCGCCAACCAGCCCCGATTAGAATCCTGCAGAACGACAATGCAGCGAAGTTTATTTATGAGACATCCATTTTCTTAGAAATACGGACAATTAATAATCAGACCTACAACTCTTATTGAAAAAATGATTCATAAAATACAAAGCAAACAAGATTTTCACTAAGAAAGATAAAACATTTATTGATCTGCATCATGAATATACAGATTTGATGAGGATCTCCTAGTAAAGAGATCTGGAAATGAAGATTATAATGAGGATGATTAGGGTTCAATGTGGCCATCTAGTGTCAAGTTGTTTCCCTGTATTAAAATGAAAGAGATGCAATTTAAATTCTTACATAAATCCTTTATGCCACTGATGTGGAACAATACATTTCTACATTCCAGTAATCTGTGAATTCAGCAATTTTGATAATACATCTTAAAAGTCATTAAGGATACCACTCCCCTCAGGGTCACTCCAGGGCTTGTCTTAGGCATGCAGAAGTTAATAGCGGATGGTCCATTAAGGTGTGGGAAATTCCACGAGCAACATGTTGTTTTTTGCAGTCTAATGTATGTCTCCTAATGACATTGTTTAGTTATTTCAATGATAGAACATAAGACATAAGAATTAGGAGCAGGAGTAGGCCATCTGGCCCCTCGAGCCTGCTCCGCCATTCAATGAGATCATGGCTGATCTTTTGTGGACTCAGCTCAGGTTTGAAGCACAAGTATCCTTGTCTTTTAATTATACTACAATTCTCTTCCTGATAGCTAAGACAGGACTAAATAGCAAATTTCAAAAAAATAATTATCAAGTCACTTCAAAAAGTTGTCATTACATTGATAAATCATGTATGAGTGAGTCTAATTCATGACAGATGGGAGATTTCTGAGATCAAATAGTTTTAAAATGTTGAGAATATTCAGCTTTAGAGAGAAAGGACTTCAATGTGTGAAAGCATAAAACTGCAGGTGCAGAGGTCAAATTAAGGGACAAGAAAGTGACAGGAGAGAGAATGGATCTGAATAGCATGGATTGAAATGTCACACCCGATAACCTCATCACAAGATGTCAGGAGGCAAGAATCATATTAAAGAGGTTGAGCAAATGGAAGAGAATAGTGGTGGGTGAAACCAGGGCTATATTAGTGATAGTGGTGGGTGAAATTAGAATCATATTAGTGGGAAATCGTAGACGCCAAGTTTAGTCAGAGGGGTGCAAGTAAAGGAATATCTTTGTTCTTTTTAAATGCAGAAAAATGGCAGAAGAAAGCCTATTAAGCCCACTCCTTCTCTGGTGCAATCTGGCCTGCCATGAAATATACGTCAGTTAAATTTCCTGTGGGAAAGTGGAATATGTGCATTCATATCAATGCGGCACATTCATCATAATGTATGTTCTATGAATCCTTCATTGCTGCCCTTCACAGACTCCCTAGTCTCAGTAGCGTAATCATCTAGTCTATTACTACTTCTATGCCCGACCAGTTTTTATTCAGCTCCTTTTTGTGGCAGTTAACTAACTCTATCTCAAATATTTTCAGAAGTTACTTAGCCACATGATTCTGCTGAGAGTCTTCTTGGAGGCTTATTAATATAAGATTGGATTGTTTTGGGGGAAGGTGTAACCTGTAGCAAGGTGCACGGTTTGTTACCTGAACCAAAATCGGACCAGCATTCTTGCAGGGAGGTTTGCTCGTGCTGTTGAGGAGTTTTTAACTTGGCAGGGGACTGGGATCCTGAGAGAAGGTTGAGCAGAGATAAATGCACAATTAAAATTAGAAGGACATCAAGTGAGTCAGGAAGGAACTGAATTTCTAGAGCAGTTAAGTTCGAAGGGAGTTTGGCAAGAATGGATGGTATTTATTTTAATAGAAGGAGTCTGACGAACAAGACAGATGATTGAGGACGCAAAGATGGGGGAATGATGTCATTGCCGTCACTGACAGGTGGTTGAGGGGTAGAATTGGCAGCTCAATATTCCAGGTTACAGGATCTTTAGATGAGACAGGGAAGGAGGTAATAAAGGAAGGGGTGTTACAATTTTCATCAGGAAATCAATTACAGCAATAAGGAGGGGCAACATCTTCGAAGGCTCTTCAAATTAAGCCATTTGAGTAGAATTTAAAAAGCAATCACATTGTTGGGAGTGTTCTATATGCGTCCTAATAGTTCGAGAGAAATAGAAGAGCAGATATATTTGCTCAAATATCAGAGAAGTGCTGGAGCTGCCTCGGGTGTTTGGGTTTTTCTCAGGGTACAAATTAAATCTAGACAAGAGTGAATATTTTGTGGTGTCTCGGCCAGGGGTGGGGGGTTGCCATTCCGTAAGGCAGGGACTCACTTTAGATACCTGGGGGTGCAGGATGCTCGAGATTGGGGGGAGGGGGGGGCTCCGTAGGTACAACATTTCTAGTTTGGTGGGGAGAGTGAAAGCTGATCTGGCAAGGTGGGATAGTCTCCCTCTGTCACTGGCAGGTCGGGTACAGGCGGTTAAAATGAATATCATGTTGGAGGACGAGGATGAAAGCCAGGCCTCCTCCGACGAGGAGGATGCGGAGGAGGGCAAGGATGGACAAGACATGGTGCCCGGGCAGGCACGGGAGGCTGCACAACGTGTGCCACAGGGCCAAGGTGCACAGGACGCTCTGATCGCCTGCAGGTTCACCAACTGCGGGGAGGACTAGCAAGGGGCAAAGGCACCACATCTCACCCCCTCACACACACGGCCACCCCGCCTGAACCTCCCTTCCGTGATACATACCTGCTGCACTACGAGTGCGGACCCTGGGTTGGGAGTAACAGCGGGTCTGGTCCCTGGGAGGGCGGATGATGACAGCCTGCTCTGTGATGAGCTCTGGTGCTCGTCATTGCTTGACAACGTCTGACTTCTTCCCACTACTTTACACCTGGGTGATTCCTGCATGCAGGCTGACTATTCCATCACATGGTTACATGGTTACATCGTGAGGTGACGGAGGGCGGGGCGGTTGGGATGGGGATGGGACACCAGTGTAGTGAGCGGTGGCTGAACTGCGGACCTTGAGCCAAGCCCACCCACAACATGATGACGAAGTGCCGGACATCAGAGCTGGAGGACGGTCCCGGGGAGGAACCGCAAGATCAGTGGAGGCTGCTAGATAGGCGGCAGTGGCGAGAGTCAGCAAACCCAGAGGGTCAGAGCAGCCTTCACACTCGCCCGCTTCACATAAGATGTGGTCTTGTCTGTAAAAGCTACCCTCTCCCCACCCATTTCCCACGGTCTATGTTACATCACTCCAGAGTGCTGGCACTGTCAGCGGGTCACTGACGAGGGCTGGGGGGTGGTGATGATAACCCGCAGAAAGCTGAGTGCTGCTGCTCCTCATTTTAAGACACAATCTGATCCCTGCCTGTCTGCTCGCTTACACCCATGATCTGCACACGGCGTGCCCAGGAAAGGGGGGGTACAACACCCCCCCACGCCGGGAGAGATGGGCCACGGGTTTGGAGGTTGATCCGCATAGCGGAAGAAAGTGACAAAGGTGTCATACTGGTTGTGGTGAAGGGTTTTTAATGTTTCACAAGTGTCCAACACTGCCCCACTCTACCGATGGTGTCACCCCATCACCCCCTACCTACCCGCTCACCGACCTCCCCCAGTGCATCAGTGATCCTCGACATGCTTAGCCTACCTTACTCTACCGCTGCATCTAAGTGTCCCCCCAGGATGCACATTAGAGGTGGAGGCAACCAGCTGCTTACCACGACCTGTGGTCTTCGATGCCCTTGCCGGGCGTCCTCTGGGGCTGGAGGGCACATGTGCACTTAACGGTGGCCCTGTTCCTGGTGTTGTCTGTGAGACATTGCGTCAGAGGGGTAGAGAGCTGGTGGCCACCATACCCACTCCCTGGAACAGGTCCAGGTTGGCACCCACAGCCCCCTCCTCCCGGTCAGTGCCCAGAGGGCCCTGAGGTTTATTTTGGGACAGAGGGGCAGCTGATTCGAGTCCCGGCTGCCCCTGCCAGCCTTGGGGGCTCCCCAATATCTACACCATGTTGTTGACACCCTCGGTGATGCTCATTACTGATTTGGACATGCTCTGCAGTGCCTCGGCTATGCTCACCTGCGACTAGGACAAGCTCCACCGAGCCTCGGCCATTCCTATCTGAGAGTGGGACATATCCCGGAGTGCCTCATCAAAGTCAGCCTGGAACTGGATCACGTTCCCCATCCAGTCGGAGAGTCTACTGAGGCCCTCAGCCGTGGCCGTCACTGATACCTCCACTAATGCTGCTGACATGCACCCAGCTCTCCATTGCGGTCGCCACCCAGCAATGTTGCCCTCGGTGCCCCGCATTCCTGGCATCATCTCCTGCACCCGTAGCCTCTGAAACTCCTTCAATCGGCTGTGGACCTGCTAGGGTGTTCTGACATAGAATGTACAGTGCAGAAGGAGGTCATTCGGCCCCTCGAGTCTGCACCGACCCACATTAAGCCCTCACTTCCACCCTATCCGCGTAACCCAATAACCCCTCCTAACCTTTTTGGACACAAAGGGCAATTTAGCATGGCTAATCCACCTAACCTGCACGTCTTTGGACTGTGGGAGGAAACCGGAGCACCCGGAGGAAACGCACACAGACACGGGGAGAACGTGCAGACTCTGCACAGACAGTGACCCAGCAGGGACCTGGGACCCTGGCGCAGTGAAGCCACAGTGCTATCCACTTGTGCTACCGTGCTGCCCTAAATTTAGAGTACCAACTATTCTTTTTCCAATTAAGGGCCAATTTAGTGTGGCCAATCCACGTACTCTGCACATCTTTGGGTTGTGGGGGTGCATGTGCAAACTCCACACAGTGACCCGGATTGAACCCGGATCCTCAGCGTCGTAGACAGCAGTGCTAACCACTGGGCCACCTTGCTGCCTCTGAATGTCCTGGCCACATCCTAACATCCGCATCAGCTCCAAGTAAACCTGCCTCAGGTTAATCTGTGACATCTAGCAAAATATTTTCCAGTTACGGGTGGCGAACAATTGCTTTACCTCTTGTTGCTCCAATAATCACATGCTCCACCATCAAAAGCACTGTTCGTCATTTATTCGCAACAAAGGAAGGAAAGGGACCAAAAGACAAACAAAATTATGTTAGTTTGTTGATTACAAATCTATAAATGATTTTCTACAAATATTTTACATGCTAATTGCTGTAGATAAGTACAGAAACTCCTAAAAACATACTTAAATAATGGCTCTGATCGATCTAAAACGCTCTCTCTGTGCAAATGCTGTCAAATCTGCTGAATGTATCCAGTATTTTCAGTTTTTAATCTTGGTTTTTCAACATCCACAAGATGTTGCTTCTGTCGAAATGATCGCCAGTTTCAGGCATTTATTAATTGCAGAGAGAAGAGAGAACAGGGCCCTGAGCAAATGCTGCGCTGGGACACAGTTTTGGAGGAGGTTTCAGAATTGAACACCTTCAAATATTTCAGACTAAGTCTCCTGAATTCTGACAGTTTTTGTGTAGCTGGTGCCATGCTGATCATTACTTGGTGTGGGCGGAATTTGTAACGTTCTATGCATGGATGGGTTCCATGTATTGGCATTTTAACAACCCTCTGTTGAAAGAAGAGCGGGACTTATTCTGTCAATTCTGGTCTGGCTGGGGAAGAAAGCAGGAGAATTGCCCTCCTTGAGGCTATGGAGGAACCAGGGCAAGGCTCATATTTGCACCTTCTCTCAGGGGTGCACAAAAGGGTCATCAAAGAGGCGGAATCCAGAGTTGAACAATTTGAGAAGGAGGTGCTCTCCCTAGAACCTCGTCTCCATCAGATCGTCAAAGACTCAGCCCTGCAGAAGGTGTACAAAGGGAAGGGTACACTGACGATCTGCAGCTTGTCGCAGGTTTGTGATTGTCGTGAATCTGGTTCCTTCAGGACCTGAACTATAAATCCTCCTTCTTCTACTCACTGGAAAAAAAGTAGGGATCTGGAAGCAGTTTAAGGCACAATTGGCCAAAAACAGATCCGTGCTTATGCCTTTTGATGTGCTCTCTGAATGCATCCAGCCAGGAGGCTCATAACGTTCTGTGGAAGAACCTGCTGAGTTCAACCGAGAGATCACCGAGTGACACAATGCACTGTTGAGCCTGACAGAACTGATCTCAGCCCTCGATTGCCTCTCAGAGAAAATTCCCAGAGCTGGAAGGGCTGATCGTGGAGTTCCACAGGGCATCCTGGGAAATTAATGGGTTCTGATGGCTAGGTCTGGTGACTGGAAAGATGCCCTTCACATGGAACAGAGGTATTACTGCCCAAAAGGGGCATTCTTCATCTGCTTAAGAGCTGCTGCCTGGTGTCAATCCTCAGCATGGACAACGAGCGGTGGAATTCTCCGTGTTGACGCTAGGCCAGGATTTGTGGACTTGCATGACAGAAAAATTGGTGCTGCACCTGGACCGATTCAGTGACCGTGGAGGGCCTAGCACCAGTGCCACGTGGAACACAATCAATTCCAATGAGAAACGGCACCGGATTCGCGATTGACGCTCAGGAGGTTGACAAGCTGCAGCCGCATAGACACACTTCATTCCCCAACAAGATGGGCCAAGGAGAACGGCCCCGAGATTCACGGACAGTGAGAGGAGACCCTGCTGGATGCCGTAGAGGAGAGGCAGGCCACCCTGTACCCCAGCCAGGGAAGGAGGCTGCTAGCCGCCACCGTCCGCTGTGCCTGGTGCAGGTAGCAGAGGCAGTAAGCGACATGAGCAACACCATCCAAAACTGCCTGCAGTGCCGTAAAAAACTGCACATCCTCCTCAGGGCGGCCAGGGTGAATAGGCAGCATTGTGCACCTGGCACCAACCCCCATCCCACACACCCGTAACCATACCACACCCCCGGAGAGCAGCCAAATCCCCATCCTGCACCACATGACGGCATCCATATCCGCTGACATGGCTGGGTGCCTTGGCCACTGATGCCACCAGCAACACTCCCTGGACTGCATGAGTTGGACTGTCTAACATTGTGCATTTTCTAATGCCTCCCCTCCAGAAGAAGGCCACTCATAACTGCAGGGAGCAGGAGAAGACTCGAAGGGGAACCACTGGACCTGCAGCCCCTCACCGCAGCAGAGCACAGGGCCCTGGATAGGCAGTTGCCAGGGTGAAGATTGGCCTCGGGCAAGGAACTGAGATCTCGCTGAGTTGCGGTTTCCAGTGACACGTGTGTCACCCCCCATACCAACCTCACACCAACACCACCCTCAGTCTAAACATGCGTCCTGTCTTGTGTCTTGCAGGACCTGCTGGTGATGGGGTGGGTCCTTCTGGTGTCCCAGTCAGAGCACCTCCTGAGCAGTCACGAGAATACCGACACGGAGGGGAGCCATGTACCTGAGACCCAGGAAGTCCTGGAGCTAGAGTCTGAGGATGATGCGGATTTCCCATCAAAACTGTCTCCAACACCCTCCACCATCCAGAGACATTCACCTTGGTTGGGCACTTTAGTGAAATGGCTCCTGGGACGCTATTACCACAGAAATGATCCGGTACATCAGCTGGAGGTAAGAACTCCCGAGGGGCTGGACGATCGGAGGGTGGACAGACCCCAGGAACAGACAGTCCCATTGATCGTGGAAGTGTAGTCACAGAGCCAAGGACTACATGAGGGATTGTCGGCGAGCATCCAGCACCTGCAGGGGCAGGTGGAGGAGTCCAACTGCTTTCAGGATGTGGTGCCAGCCATGTGTGCCACCCAGGCCGCATGAGTGGCGACCACTGTGTAGGTCTTGGATACGAGGGTTTTGGCTATGGATCAGCATGTCCAAAGCTTGGGGCATTCTGTGCAGGCGCCGCCCGAGGCTCAGACCATGGTTGCCCTCTCACAGGCAGCCATGTGCCAGAGCTACCTGGACATTGCAGCGGCGCTCCTGAGTGTTTCCCAGTCACAGCAGGCCATGGATGAGAGCGTCAGCGGCATTGCCCAGGCGCTGGTTGACGTGACGCAGAAACAGAGGGAGGTGGCCCAGTCCCAGATGGAGATGGCGCAGTCACTGGCTGATTGATACAGACCCAGAAGGTGGTGGCACAGCCACAGTGTGATGTGGCGCAGTCCCAGACGGAGGTAGTCCACTCCCTGTGCTCCATGGCCGTGTGAATGAAAACCCTGGTCGAGACGACAGGGGACCTCCAGGACAGGAAGCGGCAGGGGAGCCTCAGGGGATAGCTCTGCCCGCACCCCCGTCGCATGGAGTAGCCTGTGGGCCACCGGGCACCCAGGGGAGGGGAGGTGATGGGGCCAGTGCCGTCAACTCCTGCAGGGGAGGTGCTGGAACATTGCAGCACCTCAGACACCCCCCTCCCCCGCCATTTGTCCCTGGTGCATCTGCTGGCCGGCGGTCAGAACAGGGCAGCACCACGCCATCTGGGACACCCGAGCTGTAGCTCAGCTGGGAGCGTCCAGGCCAGGTCGCCCTAGAAGTCGGCTGCCAAAGAGGATCGAGGTCACAGGCCGGGAATCACAGCAGGCTGCCTCCATTCCTGATGTACGGTCTGGGGGTCTATCTAGATGTAGTGTTGGAGCTCCTAGAGCCAGAAAGGTAGGCACGGGTGCAAGGCACTATTTAGCGACAGGCACTAGGGCACGTATCTATGTTTCCATGTTAAACACCTGTGCAGAATGTCATAACCTGCCTTGGTGCTCTGTCGGAAGGGTGAGAGAGGTGGGCTGGCCGCAGAGAGGGCACGCGTGGGGGGTGGGGGGGAATTAGCAGATGTTGGCTCAGGGACCGCAGTTCAGCCAGCGCTCACTACACTGGTGTCCCATCCCCATCGCCCCCGCCCTCCGTCACCTCACGATGCAACCATGTGATGGAATAGTCAGCCTGCATGCAGGAATCACCCAGGTGTAAAGTAGTGGGAAGAAGTCAGACGTTGTCAAGCAATGACGAGCACCAGAGCTCATCACAGAGCAGGCTGTCATCATCCGCCCTCCCAGGGACCAGACCCGCTGTTACTCCCAACCCAGGGTCCGCACTCGTAGTGCAGCAGGTATGTATCACGGAAGGGAGGTTCAGGCGGGGTGGCCGTGTGTGTGAGGGGGTGAGATGTGGTGCCTTTGCCCCTTGCTAGTCCCCCCCCGCAGTTGGTGATCCTGCAGGCGATCAGAGCGTCCTGTGCACCTTGGCCCTGTGGCACACGTTGTGCAGCCTCCCGTGCCTGCCCGGGCACCATGTCTTGTCCATCCTTGTCCTCCTCTGCATCCTCCTCGTCAGAGGAGGCCTGGCTTTCATCCTCATCCTCCAACACGTCACCCCTCTGCTGCACAAATGTTGTGGAGGACACAACAGGCCACCATGATGCGTGCGACCCTCCCAGCGCTATACTGGAGGTCTCTCCAGAGCGGTAAAGGCACCTGAACCATATCTTCAGGCGGCTAAATATCATATCCCTGGTCGCTGTGTAGGCATCGTTGCAGCGAGTCTGTTGGTCTGCGGCTTTCGGATAGATGTCATCAGCCAATTCTTAGAGGAAGTGACAAAGTTAATTGATGAGGGAAGGGCTGTAGATGTCATATACATGGACTTCAGTAAGGCGTTTCATAAAGTTTCCCATGGCAGTTTGATGGAAAAAGTGAAGTCGTATGGGGTTCAGGGTGTACTAGTTAGATGGATAAAGAATTGGCTGGGCAACAGGAGACAGATTGTATTGGTGGAAGGGAGTGTCTCAAAATGGAGAAAGGTGACTAGTGGTGTTCCACAGGGATCCGTGCTCGGACCACTGTTGTTTGTGATATACATAAATGATCTGGACGAAGGTATAGGTAGTCTGATTAGCAAGTTTGCAGATGATACTAAGATTGGTGGAGTTGAAGATAGCGAGGAGGACTGTCAGAGACTACAGCAAAATATAAATAGATTGGAGAGTTGGGCAGAGAAATGGCAGATGGAGTTCAATCCAGGCAAAAGCGAGGTGATGCATTTTGGAAGATCTAATTCAAGAGCGGACTATACGGTCAATGGAAGAGTCCTGGGGAAAATTGATGTACAGAGAGATCTGGGAGTTCAGGTCCATTGTACCCTGAAGGTGGCAACGCAGGTCGATACGAGTGGTCAAGAAGGCATACAGCATGCTTGCCTTCATCGGACAGGGTATTGAGTACAAGAGTCAGCAGGTCATGTTACAGTTGTATAGGACTTTGGTTAGGCCACATTTGGAATGCTGCGTGCAGTTCTGGTTGCCACATTACCAGAAGGATGTGGATGCTTTAGAGAGGGTGCAGAGGAGGTTCACCAGGATGTTGCCTGGTATGGAGAGTGCTAGCTATGAAGAAATGTTGAGTAGATTAGGATTGTTTTCATTGGAAAGACGGAGGTTGAGGCGGGACCTGATTGTGGTCTACAAAATTATGAGAGGTATTGACAGGGTGGATAGCAACAAGCTTTTTCCAAGAGTGGGGGTGTCAATTACAAGGGGTCACAATTTCAAGGTGAGAGGGGGAAAGTTTAAGGGAGATGTGCGTGGAAAGTTTTTTTACGCAGAGGGTGGTGGGTGCCTGGAACGTTTTGCCAGCGGAGGTGGTAGAGGCGGGCACGATAGCATCATTTAAGATGCATCTAGACAGATATATGAACGGGCGGGGAACAAAGGGAAGTAGATCCTTGGAAAATAGAAAACAGGTTTAGAACAAAGAACAAAGAACAAAGAAATGTACAGCACAGGAACAGGCCCTTCGGCCCTCCAAGCCCGCGCCGACCATACTGCCCGACTAAACTACAATCTTCTACACTTCCTGGGTCCGTATCCTTCTATTCCCATCCTATTCATATATTTGTCAAGATGCCCCTTAAATGTCCCTATCGTCCCTGCTTCCACTACCTCCTCCGGTAGCGAGTTCCAGGCACCCACTACCCTCTGCGTAAAAAACTTGCCTCGTACATCTACTCTAAACCTTGCCCCTCTCACCTTAAACCTATGCCCCCTAGTAATTGACCCCTCTACCCTGGGGAAAAGCCTCTGACTATCCACTCTGTCTATGCCCCTCATAATTTTGTAGACCTCTATCAGGTCGCCCCTCAACCTCCTTCGTTCCAGAGAGAACAAACCGAGTTTATTCAATCGCTCCTCATAGCTTATGCCCTCCATACCAGGCAACATTCTGGTAAATCTCTTCTGCACCCTCTCTAAAGCCTCCACATCCTTCTGGTAGTGTGGCGACCAGAATTGAACACTATACTCCAAGTGTGGCCTAACTAAGGTTCTATACAGCTGCAACATGACTTGCCAATTCTTATACTCAATGCCCCGTCCAATGAAGGCAAGCATGCCGTATGCCTTCTTGACTACCTTCTCCACCTGTGTTGCCCCTTTCAATGACCTGTGGACCTGTACTCCTAGATCTCTTTGACTTTCAATACTCTTGAGGGTTCTACCATTTACTGTATATTCCCTACCTGCATTAGCCCTTCCAAAATGCATTACCTCACATTTGTCCGGATTAAACTCCATCTGCCATCTCTCCGCCCAAGTCTCCAGACAATCTAAATCCTGCTGTATCCTCAGACAGTCCTCATCGCTATCCGCAATTCCACCAACCTTTGTGTCGTCTGCAAACTTACTAATCAGACCAGTTACATTTTCCTCCAAATCATTTATATATACTACAAACAGCAAAGGTCCCAGCACTGATCCCTGTGGAACACCACTGGTCACAGCCCTCCAATTAGAAAAGCATCCCTCCATTGCTACCCTCTGCCTTCTATGGCCTAGCCAGTTCTGAATCCACCTTGCCAGCTCACCCCTGATCCCGTGTGACTTCACCTTTTGTACTAGTCTACCATGAGGGACCTTGTCAAAGGCCTTACTGAAGTCCATGTAGACAACATCCACTGCCCTACCTGCATCAATCATCTTAGTGACCTCCTCGAAAAACTCTATCAAGTTAGTGAGACACGACCTCCCCTTCACAAAACCGTGCTGCCTCTCACTAATACGTCCATTTGCTTCCAAATGGGAGTAGATCCTGTCTCGAAGAATTCTCTCCAGTAATTTCCCTACCACTGAAGTAAGGCTCACCGGCCTGTAGTTCCCGGGATTATCCTTGCTACCCTTCTTAAACAGAGGAACAACATTGGCTATTCTCCAGTCCTCCGGGACATCCCCTGAAGACAGCGAGGATCCAAAGATTTCTGTCAAGGCCTCAGCAATTTCCTCTCCAGCCTCCTTCAGTATTCTGGGGTAGATCCCATCAGGCCCTGGGGACTTATCTACCTTAATATTTTTTAAGACACCCAACACCTCGTCTTTTTGGATCACAATGTGACCCAGGCTATCTACACCCCCTTCTCCAGACTCAACATCTACCAATTCCTTCTCTTTGGTGAATACTGATGCAAAGTATTCATTTAGTACCTCGCCCATTTCCTCTGGCTCCACACATAGATTCCCTTGCCTATCCTTCAGTGGGCCAACCCTTTCCCTGGCTACCCTCTTGCTTTTTATGTACGTGTAAAAAGCCTTGGGATTTTCCTTAACCCTATTTGCCAATGACTTTTCATGACCCCTTCTAGCCCTCCTGACTCCTTGCTTAAGTTCCTTCCTACTTTCCTTATATGCCACACAGGCTTCGTCTGTTCCCAGCCTTTTAGCCCTGACAAATGCCTCCTTTTTCTTTTTGACGAGGCCTACAATATCACTCGTCATCCAAGGTTCCCGAAAATTGCCGTATTTATCTTTCTTCCTCACAGGAACATGCCTGTCCTGTATTCCCTTCAACTGACACTTGAAAGCCTCCCACATGTCAGATGTTGATTTGCCCTCAAACATCCGCCCCCAATCTATGTTCTTCAGTTCCCACCTAATATTGTCATAATTAGCCTTCCCCCAATTTAGCACATTCATCCTCGGACCACTCTTATCCTTGTCCACCAGTACTTTAAAACTTACTGAATTGTGGTCACTGTTACCGAAATGCTCCCCTACTGAAACATCTACCACCTGGCCGGGCTCATTCCCCAATACCAGGTCCAGTACCGATAAAGGATCTGGATCGGCGCAGGCTGGGAGGGCCAAAGGGCCTGTTCCTGTGCTGTAATTTTCTTTGTTCTTTGTACGACCGCAATGGATAACCCGTCTCCCAGGAGCAAACCTCCAGCCAGGGGTGCACATTTAAGAGGCTGGGAATCGTCGAGTGTGCCAAGGTAAAGACGTTGTGCACACCGCCTGGTTATTGGGCGTAGACGTGCATGATGCGCATCAGATGGTCACACACCAGCTGCACGTTCGAGTGGAACCCCTTTCGGTTTGTAGGGTAGCCTGTGATCAGCAGGTGACCAATCGTAGGGTGACATGTATCCAGTCGATCATCCCTTGGACCCGGGGCATCTCGGTGTTTGCGGCAAACTCCGCTGCCCGATCATCCTGGTGGGCTCGGTCCATATTGGAGTAGGTGTATTGTGCCTACTGGGCTTATGGGGCTTCCGTGACAGCACAAATGCACCTGTGCACGTCACTTCTTCATACACCCCCACACCCAGTAGGCCTGAAAATGCTTCTTTTCAGATAATAATCCAACAGCCTGTTGAGTGCCATGATTTAATCTCCTTTCACCACTCTTATGCATTGCAGTCCAGATCCGAAACACTCATTGCATAACAAAGTTTTTCCACATATCACATCGCTTTTTTTGCCAATCACCTTAATTCTGTGCTACTTAATTCGCGATCCTTCCAGCCAATGGAAACAGCTTCACTTTTGTCCAGATCCTTCCTGATTTTGAATATCCCAATCAAGTTCGGGTCCATGGTTTCATGAAAGTGAGAATGCAGATGGTCAAGAAGACATATGGCATCCTTGCCTTCATCTTCCAGGACATTGAATATAAGCATTGGCAGGTCATGTTGCAGTTGCATAAAACTTTAGTTAGGCCACATTTGGAATATTCCCTGCAGTTCTGATTGCCACACTACCAGAAGGATGTGCATGCTTTGGAGAGAGTGCAAAGAAGGCTCTACAGGATGTTGCCTGGTCTGGAGGGTGTTAGCTATGAGGAGAGGTTGAATAACGGATTGTTTTTGTTGGAAAGACAGAAGCTGAGGGGAGACCTTATTGAGGTCTACAAAATTACAAGAGGTATAGACCGGGTGAATAGTCAGAAGCTTTTCCCAGGGTGGAAGACTCAATTACAAGGGGCAGAGGTTCAAGGTGAGAGGGGAAAGTTTAGGGAAGATGTGCAGAGGAAGTTTTTTACGTAGAGGGTGGAGGGTGCCTGGAATGTGTTGTCAGTGGAGGTAGGGGAGGCAGGCACGATAGCAACGCTTAAAATGTCTCTTGATAGACACATGAACGGGTAGGGAATGGAGGATACAGATCGTTTGGGCAAGAAATAGTAGGTCGAAATATGGAATCTGGATTGGCGCAGGCTTGGTGGGCCGAAGGGTCTGTTCCTCTGGTGTAATGTTCTTTCTTCACTTCAGTCAATCTACCCCTAGGCAGGGATAAATCAAAACACCAAGACCGAGAACGAAGGGCAAGCCATTGAGTAAAAACTCCAGGAAGACAGGAGCATGGTCAATGCTATCTATAGAGCAGGAGGATACCAAATATAGGGCTGCTCTAGGCACAAAGAAATAGTCAATTCTAATATGACATTGATAAGGGGCTGAGAAAAACGTAAATTCTTTATCTCTCGGTTGCAAGGTCCTCCACACATCCACCTCCTCACGTAATAATGCCAACGCGCTAGCCCGTAGGCTGGGGGAATTTCTAGTTATTGAGAGCTTGTCCATCATGGGATTCAAATGACAATTAAAGTCTCCGCCCACAAAAGAATTGGTTGAAGTCAACTCTGCAAAGTCCATAAAGACTTCAGTGGCACCAGGGCTATTCTCTCTTTCAAGCTCTTCCATCAGGCAGAAGATTGAAAAGTCTGAGAACACTAAACAACAGATTCAAAAACAGCTTCTTCCTTGCTGTCACCAGACTCCTGAATGGCCCTATTATGGACTGAACTGATCTCCCTACGTATCTTCTCTACAGTTGCAGCACCATATTCCATATGCTTCAACCGATATCTATGTCTACATATTTATCGTGTGTCCTATGATTTTCATGTATGGCGCGGTCTGCCTGGACTGCATGCAGAACAATACTTTTCACTGTACCTCAGTCCACTCGACAATAAATCTAAATGTAAAAATTCCAGGGAGTAATTTAATAATAATAATCTTTATTGTCACAAGTAGGCTTACATTAACACTGCAATGAAGTTATGTGAAAAGCCCTTAGTCGCCACATTCCGGTGCCTGTTCGGGTACACAGAGGGAGAATTCAGAATATCCAATACACCTAACAAGCACATCTTTCTGCACTTGTGGAAGGAAACCGGAGCACCCGGAGGAAACCCACGCAGACACGGGGAGAACCTGCAGATTCCACACAGACAGTGACCCAAGCGGGAATTGAACCTGGGACCCTGGAGCTGTGAAGCAACAGTGCTAACCACTGTGCTACCATGCCGCCCTGGGCCATATATCGAGACATATTCTCCATGTACAAGCCCTTTAATAAACACATATTTACCTCCCTTGTCCTTCACTCAATTCTCCGCCTTGAAGGGAATATATTTGTTGAACAAATTACTCCCGCTGCTGCTGGTCGAAAATGAGGCAAAAAAGATTTGCCCTACCCATTCCTTTAACTCTAAGTGATCCTTGTCATCCAAACGAGCCTCCTTTAACAAGTTATATCTGTTGTGTTCGGTGTTTGTTGTCTAGCAAGAAATCTACCAAACTACTTGTGACTTGTCCAAAAATTATTAAATCACACATGGTAAGATAGTTATCTATTACAGAGCAAGTTATCATGGAGTTTCTTTATATTCCCCTGGAACTACCCCTAAGCACGACTGAACTTATGTACGTCTTAGAAGCATCTGCAGATCACTGGATGTGCCCACACTTATATCTGCGTGCCTTGTCACATGACCAGTCTCGAGACTGCATGGTGCGTCTGTACTGCTGGTTGGAGGTCACACCACCAGCCATCTACAATATTGCTTACACAGGCATATCACCACATCCCCTTTGCTCAGAAAACATTAATGTTTGTTTACAACCATTATTAACATTTTAACTTTATACATTGTGACAATTTATACATTAAACAATGTGAACAAGTTTAACTAGGGCGGCCATAAATATGATATGCCTGGTTAGTGTCCGTCCCTTTCGCACAGGTCATTGTGACTCCCTCACGTTGCACCCCTGTGATCACTTGGGCTATTGGCCAGCCTTTTCGAAGACTGGTTTATGTGCCGGCCTCTTACTTTGTTTCCTCTTTACTCTGTGCCTTTGGCAGGCATGCATCTGCTAAGCGTGCGCCACCATTTTCTTTCTTTTTCGCTTCTTGCCACGACGCTGTTTGCTGCTTCTCTGTGTGTTTGCTGTTTCTTTTGTCTCTGGTTTGTCAGTCAAGACCTCACCGTCTTCTTTTATACTTTTGTCAGTGGGATGCGCTAGCTCTCACAGTCCATTTCCTCTTCCTCCTTCTTGTTCTGACAATTGGTTTGCAAATACGTTTGTGTTTATGTTGAGGTTTGGCAGCCTCTGATTCGATGCTGGTCTGCACCCTGTGCTCGGGGTCTGCTGATTCAAGGTCGATCCTGAGGCGCCAACGCGTCAACACTGGGTTGTGTGACCACACCCACTTCTGTGGCCTCAACGGGATGTTGGAGTGCCTCATTTTATGGTGCCTGGGTGGAGGTTAAATCTAGGGCAACAGGTGCCGCCCCTTCTTGGCTCAATGGAGCTTCGCTCAAAGGCTCCTCTTTGCTGGAAATAACAATGCTCACAGTCTCTGGTCGTGACGATCCAGGCATTTGGTCATCATGGTCTTGTCGAGGATATATGAGTGATCCGTTGAGCTGCATAGCGAGACTGTCATCAGCTCCTCCACTGTGTCACTGTTGGAATTGTCAATCTCTTCAACATCAGAGTCGCTATCATCGTATGCATCATCAATGTCTTCCCACTCAGCCTCAGTGTCCTCGAGGATCAGGACTACAGGAATTGGTTCAAAAACGAGGTCCCAAGTACCTCTGGAGCAAATATTTCTAAGATTGGCATGATGTTGTCTGATTGTAGCTTGTTTAGTGGCTGGTCCTCTGAAGTATCAGCAACTGCGATCTCAGTTTTTATTTTGGAGTGCGCCATCTCAGAGCTCGCGGCCTTCTCAGTGTCCAGCGAGAACTGTGCATCTCCCGTGACCGCCTCGTCATTCCTTCCAAACCACTGGAGTATTGCTTCTTTGGCCTTTTCATTAAGCCATTCCTTGCTCCTGCGAAGAAGGTCTACGAGCAGTTCATACTGGTCTTCATCTGTCTCACCTTGCACGCCATTACTTTCCACATCATCTTCAAAGTCATCATATAAATATTCGTAGTACTCATCATCGGATTCAGCATCATCTGCAATGATTTCTTCTGTAAAATACAACATTGCACACGGAATTATGTGTTCACACAGGAGGCTGCCAAGTTCAAAGTCAGCATTGAGTTTGGCTGCCGAACCTTTGCTTAACATTCCATGCTGTGGAACTTCAGGAGGACTGAAGAAGTTAAAGAACGATTCATTTGGTACAGTTTTAATAACTGTTTTGCAAGTACTTCGACCTTTATGCTTCGGTTTAGTTTTAATTGTATTCAAAGTGATGTTTTTGCCCTCCAGTTGATCTTACAGCCTGTGCACCCTATGATTTCTGGTTCATCAAAGAATGATTCAAGCGCCCGCAAATCCTTCTGATATACTTACGTGATCACCTTGTGTGTGAAACACTCATTTGGCTCGAACATAAACTCCAGAGTGAAGCTCCTCGGCTTCTCATGCTGTGACCATTTAACATTCACATCTTGTAGATGCTTTAATACGGGCTCGTCATGCTCCAGTATCATGCCACTAAACACATGCACGTTCTTGAAGACTGTTAACCAGAATTGCGGAATGCTCGCAGCTCTTCCGTCTCTTTGTCTGATTTGTCGCCCTCCGCCTGGATTTCTTCTGAATCCTCATCAAATGTGCACAATCTTATATCTTGTAGGGACCTGTAGTATTCAGCTGGCCACCCATCTTCTGGGACACACAGTCGCTCAACTAAGTTCAAGTATTCACATGAATTTAGGGCAGCACGGTAGCACAAGTAGATAGCACTGTTGCTTCACAGCGCCAGGGTCCCAGGTTCGATTCCCCACTGGGTCTGTGCGGAGTCTGCAAGTTCTCCCCGTGTCTGCGTGGGTTTCCTCCGGGAACTCCGGTTTCTACAAGATACAAGACGCCACACATGATTAGAATGTGGGATGAGGGGGTAGTTGTGAGGTGAGGGGGGGGTGAGGGGCTGGTGTGGGGGAAGATGTTGACGCATGTGCCACAGGCAACTGCAAATCAGCGGGGTCTCATTTCCTCGGCCGCCCTGACCACCCTTCCCTCCGGGTCGCCGACCGTGTCCAGGGCCCTCTGCTCTGCCACAATGAGGGGCCGCAGGTTTGGTGGTCCTACTCCAGTTTTTTCCCGCTCCCGGCGGTTATGAGGGTCCTTCTCCTGAGGCGGTGGGGGAAACGGAAATTTATTTTTAAAAATATAAATTTAGAGTACCCAATTATTTTTTTCAATTAAAGGGCAATTTAGCATGGCCAATCTACCTACCCTGCACATCTTTGGGTTGTGGGGGTGAAACCCATGCAGACAAGGGGAGAATGTGCAAACTCCGCACGGACAGTGACCCAGGGCCGGGATTCGAACCCGGGTCCTCATGCTAACCACTGTGCCACCGTACTGCCCTTAGGGGAAATGGAAATGATAGTGTTAGACAGTATGATGCATGCAGCCCAGAAGGTGGGTAGCTGGTGGCCTCAGCGACCAGGGCACTTGGCCATGGTGGCCGGTATGGGTACTGGCATGTGGTGCAGGGTGGGGGTTTGGCCGCCCTCGACGTTGTGGGGGTGGTTACGGGTGTGTGGGACAGAGTTAGTGGCTGGGCCACAATGCTGCCTACTCATCCTGGCCACCCAGAGGAGGTCGCGCAGTTTCATCCTACACTGCTGGCCGGTCCGGGCAGTGTTGTTGGTGGCAATTGCCGCCTCTGCCACCTGCGCCGAGGCACGATGAATGGCGGCGGCTGGCAGTCTCCTTCCCGGGCCGGGGCACAGGGTCAACATTCTCTCCACCACCGCATCCATAGATTGCATTCCACGTGGTGCCGGTACTAGCCCCTTAACGGAAGCTGAATCAGTCCGGGGCTGTGCTAGTTTCGCTGTTGTAGAACTCCACAAATCCTGTGCCGGCATTAACGCTTGGTCTCAGAAATGGAGATTCCAGCCCCATTCGGTCTGCATGCCTCTGACTGCATTTCCATTTTAAATTTAAGCCCAACAGTGAAAAGGATCTGAAGACTGCTGGATCCAGCTGACAAGTGGCTTTCCACTTATATGCTAGGTCGAGTTTATCTGCTTCTGCTGTAATCAGCCTCCGTCTCCGAGCTAAGATGCTCTTCCAAGCCACAATGTCTCACATCCCCCATTGGTCTTTCTAATCCTGCCTGTTTCCTCTGTGTTAGCGAGTTGCAACCTTCCTTTCCAACAACCCTTCCAATTTTCACTCTTGTGGTGTTTCATTCACTATTTCACTGCTCCCCTACCCCTACCACTGTGGACCCTTCCTAATGTCCCTTCCAATACCCTCTCTGAAGTCTCCCATCTACCCAGAGGCCTCCAATCTCCCCCACCCACCTTCCCAATCCCCAGACATGTCTTAATGTCATAGGCTTACCAACCCGAAAGTTGGCAGCCTCGCAATCTGACCGCTGTGGCCAGGAAACTGCATAACAGTCCCTATTGTTCTATCCCCACTGCTGAGATATTAGTACCAATTAATTCCTTAATTTTCTCCCTTGACAATCTGAGTTTAGAGGGAAGAAATGGATGAAGAAAAAAAATCTACAAGGATATTTTCACAGGAGAGGCCTCAAGCAAGATCCAGACCCCCAGAGAACGCCTGTCAAAGTCATCACAGGCAACAGGGGGTGTAAGTCAGCAGGCCCCCTCAACCTCAGCCGTGGATTATTGGGATACACTTAGACATAGAGGAAGAGGAAGTAACGGGAGGCAACAGGTGAACCTATCTATCAGAGATAGGTTTTTGATCGATAAGGGGATCAGGGGTTATGGGGAGAAGGCAGGAGAATGGGGATGAGAAAACTATCAGCCATGATTGAATGGCGGAGCAGACTCGATGGGCCGAGTAGCCTAGTTCTGCTCTTATGTCTCATGGTGTAACCTAGGCACTATTAGAGAAAATACACCATTATAGTAACTAGCTAGCATTAAAAATCACTTAAGGGTTGGTTTAGCACATGGGCTAAACAGCTGGCTTGTAATGCAGAACAAGACTAGCAACACGAGTTCAAGTCTCATACCAGCCTCCCTGAACAGGTGAATATGGCGACTAGGGGCTTTTTACAGTAACTTCATTGAAGCCTACTTGTGACAATTAAGCTATTATTATTATTATTACTACAAGTGTTTTTTTTATAAATGGTAACTTAAAAGGTAACAGAATATCTGTGTTGTACCTACCTTGGTTCTTTTAATGACCTGCTAAAGGACAAAACAAAAAAAGATGTTAAATTTTATCCACTATCAAGGAATCAGTTAATCAGAGAGTTGGCATTTGCATGAGTTGTGCAGTCTGTCTAAAGAATTATGAAACTGTAAATTGATTGACTAATCATGTTCAGTTAACAATGTTACATTTTGCAGTTTTTGTTTAAAAGTGATAAATAATTTTATTAACTCTGGCATGCTTAGAAAAACCTGTAGTGCCCAAAAGCAGGCCCGGACCCTCAAGATCCAGACCCTCAGAGAACGCCTGCCAAAGTCATCACAGGCAACAGGGGGTGGAAGTCAGCAGGCCGCCTCAACCTCAGCCGTGGATTCTGGGGATACACCTGGACATAGAGGAAGAGTAAGTAACGATAGGCAAATAGTGGGCAGAAGTGAACCTATCTATCAGAGATAGGGGGCGTCATTCTCCGACCCCCCGCCGGGTCGGAGAATGGCCGTTGGCCGCCGTGAATCCCGCCCCCGCCCCCGCCGAAGTCTCCGAAGGGAGAAAAGTCGGCGGGGCGTTAATGGCGCCGCTGCCGCGGAGAATGTCACGGGCCTGCGCAAGGCAGCCGATTTTCGGCCTGCCGATATTCTCCCTTCCGGATGGGCCGAAGTCCCGTCGACGTGATGACCGTTCACGTCGACGTCAATCAAACCTCCTTTTCATCGGCGTGACCCGGTGCTCCAGGCTCACGCCGACCAGCGAGGAGGTGAGTGACGGCCTGGGGGGTTGGCTCTGGGCAGGAAATGGCGTGGCCGCAGACTGATTGCCTGAGAAGAGGTGTGTCTCGGCTTGTGTGTGTGTGCGGCGGGGGGGGGGGGGGGTGGTTAGAGTAGGCTGGGCTCCGGGGGAGTGCCGGGAGGGGGTCCGTGCCGGGGTGGAGGTTGTGGAGGGGGTCCGTGCCGGGGTGGAGGTTGGGGGTTGTGGAGGGGGTCCGTGCCGGGGTGGAGGTTGGGGGGGGGGGGTCCGTGCTGGGGTGGAGGTTGGGGGTTGGGGAGGGGGTCCGTGCCGGGGTGGAGGTTGGGGGTTGTGGAGGGGGTCCGTGCCGGGGTGGAGGTTGGGGGTTGTGGAGGGGGTCCGTGCCGGGGTGGAGGTTGGGGGTTGTGGAGGGGGTCCGTGCCGGGGTGGAGGTTGGGGGTTGTGGAGGGGGTCCGTGCCGGGGTGGAGGTTGGGGGTTGTGGAGGGGGTCCGTGCCGGGGTGGAGGTTGGGGGGGGGGGGTCCGTGCTGGGGTGGAGGTTGGGGGTTGTGGAGGGGGTCCGTGCCGGGGTGGAGGTTGTGGAGGGGGTCCGTGCCGGGGTGGAGGTTGGGGGTTGTGGAGGGGGTCCGTGCCGGGGTGGAGGTTGGGGGTTGTGGAGGGGGTCCGTGCCGGGGTGGAGGTTGGGGGGGGGGGGTCCGTGCTGGGGTGGAGGTTGGGGGTTGGGGAGGGGGTCCGTGCCGGGGTGGAGGTTGGGGGTTGTGGAGGGGGTCCGTGCCGGGGTGGAGGTTGGGGGTTGTGGAGGGGGTCCGTGCCGGGGTGGAGGTTGGGGGTTGTGGAGGGGGTCCGTGCCGGGGTGGAGGTTGGGGGGGGGGGGTCCGTGCTGGGGTGGAGGTTGGGGGTTGTGGAGGGGGTCCGTGCCGGGGTGGAGGTTGTGGAGGGGGTCCGTGCCGGGGTGGAGGTTGGGGGGGGGGGTCCGTGCCGGGGTGGAGGTTGGGGGTTGTGGAGGGGGTCCGTGCCGGGGTGGAGGTTGGGGGGGGGGGGTCCGTGCTGGGGTGGAGGTTGGGGGTTGGGGAGGGGGTCCGTGCCGGGGTGGAGGTTGGGGGGGGGGGGTCCGTGCTGGGGTGGAGGTTGGGGGTTGGGGAGGGGGTCCGTGCCGGGGTGGAGGTTGGGGGGGGGTCCGTGCTGGGGTGGAGGTTGGGGCGGGGGGGGGTCCGTGCCGGGGTGGGTGATGGGAGGGCAAATGAGTTGGTCCACCTGGCCAGGTGCCAGCCTCCAACAGTTGGACCCATGCGGTCCATGCCACCTGGCTGGGGGGAGGAGGGGATATGGGCAATGATGACATGTCGTCGTTCCCCTCCCCCCCACCAGGTCGTCATGTTTTCAGATCATCCAGCGATGTTGGCCGCCGTGGTGGCAGCCGCTCATGTCTATGTTGCCCTGGATGAGGAGGAGGAGGAGGAGGAGGAGGAGGAGGAGCGTGCCAGAGAGGCGGCGCAGGCTGCCGCAGAGGGGCAGGCGGCAGCCGCCCAGGCTGGAGGGACACCTGACCGACAGGACGAGGAGGGGGAGGAGGACGTCGCGGCCCCACGGCAACGGAGGCACCCGAGGGCGCCCCGTGTGTACCGGCCCCGGCAGTCATACCAGGACCTCACGGACCGGGAATGCAGGAGGAGACTCCGGATGAGCCGGGAAACCGTGGCACACATCTGCCACCTGCTGGCACACCTGTCACCGCGTGGCACTGGCGGGGGACACCCTCTCCCCGTGTCCGTCAAGGTTACGGTGGCCCTGAACTTTTATGCAACGGGGTCATTCCAGGCACCGAGTGGGGACCTGTCCGGCATATCGCAGACATCGGTGCATCGGTGCATCCGGGCAGTGACAGATGCCCTTTATGCCATGGCGCACCGCTACATCCGCTTCCCCGTGGACCGGGCCAGCCAAGATGCCCGGGCCGTGGGCTTCTCTGCCATTGCCGGGTTCCCCATGGTCCAGGGCGCGATCGATGGGATGCACGTCGCCGTGCGGCCACCTGCAGATAACAGGGCCGTGTTCACTAATAGGAAGGGGACCTATTCGATGAACGTACAGGTGGTCTGCGACCACCGCATGATGATCCTGCACGTCTGCGCCCGTTACCCAGGCAGTGTACACGACTCATTCGTGTTGTCGCGGTCATCCATCCCCGGCATGTACGAGGGACGCCATCCCCGGCTGAGGGGCTGGTTGCTGGGCGACAGGGGCTACCCATTGCGATCGTGGCTGATGACGCCTATACGGAGGCCACGCAATGAGGCGGAGAACCGCTACAATGATGCCCATGTAGCGACAAGGGGAGTGATCGAGAGGTGCTTTGGCGTGCTGAAGATGCGTTTCAGGTGCCTGGACCTCTCTGGGGGCGCCCTCCAGTATCGGTCAGATAGGGTCGGCCGCATCATTGTGGTGTGCTGCGTCCTGCACAACATAGCCCAGCAGAGGGGCGATGTGCCGCAGGCAGAGGAGGGCGGAGTGGAGGAGCAGCAGGAAGAGGCCCAGTCCTCCCCAGATGAGGGGGATGGGGGCAATGGTCAGGGCAGACGGGGTAGACACAGACGGGTGGCTGTCCACCGTTACCGGCTGGCCCAGCGGGCACGGGACAGACTGATAGACGCCCGCTTCACTGACTAGATGGGCGTGGGAATCGGGTAGTATGGCCACAGACCGCACACCATGACAACAGCCGACCACCCACACCCCCCACCCATCCATCCACCCAGCACCATCACCCCCCTCCCCAACCCCACACACCCCACCCGCATGCACACCACCCCCCCACTCCCAATTGCCGATCCACCGGCGGCACAACGGGCCGGGCTCACCCAGTTGCGGGTGGACGCGTGTCTATCGCAGGCCATGGAGAATGATGACAGCCCGCCTCCGATGAGCTCCTGGCTCTACATCGTTGGACTATGTCTGACCCATGGCCACAGTACCACCATCCACCCGGACCATCCCTGCATGCGGCTGTGATACTGCAGCGCACGGTCCCGTCCTCTGCCCGGGGGATGTTGATGGCGGCCCAGGGGGAAGGGGGCAGACTCACCTGGGGCTGAGGTAAGACCACCCCTCACACACACACTTGCGCTCAACGTACATGACACCCCCGCACACTTTGGACAGAGCATAAAGGCAGCTTCGGTAGGTGTAACATTGACTTTAATAACCAAAGGAGTTCATGCACGTGCCCTAGCGCCTAAAACTCATCTGTGCCCTGCACCCGTGCCAACTTACTCAGTGTCTAATTGTTTGGCCTTACGGGCCCTTTGACTACGTCTACGTGGTTCCCCAGACGGTACAGCAGAACTGGAGGTGGACTCCTGTGATTCCTGCCCTCTGACACTGGATCCCTTTGGCGGCCGTTTCCTGGGGCGTCCTGGCCTAGATGGGCCAGGCTGCGGCCCGGGCGACTGGGATGGCGAGCTGCCAGCCTGTCCTGCCCGTTGCCCACCCGATGCACCTGGGACGGAAGGGGGGGAGTCCGAGGTGTCGCGGTGTACCGGGACCTCCCCTACAGAGGGAGCCGGGATGGACCACACCACCTCCTCCTCCCTCGGGGTGCCCGATGGCCCCCAGGCCTCTACATGGGTGGGGGATGCGAACGGACTGGCCATCCGACGCGCCCCCGACATCTGGCGCTGCCAGTCCTGGAGGCCCGTGCTGGTATCGACAGGGGTCTGCAGGTTTGCAGCCATGGAGCCCAGGGGGTTGTCGAACCCTGTCTGCGACAGTGCGACGCCAGCTCGCACATGGCCACTGGCGCCGATGCCCTCAGCGATGGCCTGCTGAGACTGGGCCATGGCCTGCAGAGACTGGGCCATGGCCTGCAGAGACTGGGCTATGGCCTGCTGAGACTGGGCCATGGCCTGCTGAGACTGGGCTATGGCGTTGAGCGCCTCTGCCATCTGGCGCTGGCACTGGCTCATGGCCTCCTGTGAGAGGGCAGCCATTTCCTGGGCCACAGACGCCGCCTGCACGGAAGGCCCCAGGCCTCGCAAACCGTTCCCCATGTCTGACACCGTCGCACCCATTGCCTCCACCGCGGACGCCACCCGTGCGGTGTCAGCCTGGGTGGCACGCATGACCGGGACCACTCCCAGCTCCTGGACGCGGGTGGACTCCTCCACCTGCGACCGCAGCCGCCGCAAGCCACCCGTCACCCTATTCGCTCGTCTCCGTGTCGGTGGTTGCATCGGATCTATGTGTGGGTGTGGTAACTGCAGGAACCCGGGATCCATCTGGGCGGCAGATGTTCGCTTGGCCTGGGCTGCCCTCCGACCGCCCGGTCCCTCTGCTGCTCCTACCTCCACCTGCTGTACCGGGACGGCTGTGTTGTGCGCACCAGTGAGTGTACCAGACGCCTCATCACTAAAGTGCCCAACCGTGGTGAGTGTTTCTGCGATGGTGGAGGGTGTTGGTGACAGCAGTGGCGTTGTGTCGTGCTCTTCGTCCCACTCTGAGTCCATGGCACTTTGGGGTGGGGGTTCGTCTCCACCCATCCACTCTGAGTCACTGTCCGGTATTTCGTCTTCCCGGGTAGGGGTGTCCTGGGTAGTGCTGTCCCGGGTAGTGCTGTCCCGGGTAGGGGTGTCCTGGGTAGTGGTGTCCCGGGTAGGGGTGTCCTGGATAGTGGTGTCCTGGGTAGTGGTGTCCTGGCTCGGATGTGACGGGGGCCTGTGGCTGCCCCCCTCATCGCTGGGTGGTCGCTCCCGCACGTGACGGGGGTGTCGTCTCCCTGTTGCTCCAGGTCTCTCCGTCTCCCGTGGTCTCCGAGGGGCATCCTGCGGGCGTCGCATGCTGGAGGGTTCGGGTCTCTCCGTCTCCCGTGGTCTCCGAGGGGCATCCTGCGGGCGTCGCATGCTGGAGGGTTCGGGTCTCTCCGTCTCCCGTGGTCTCCGAGGGGCATCCTGCGGGCGGTCTGCATCTGCGGGGATGGGTGCCTGGACGTTTGGTCCTGCGATACACAATGAAGCATGCATGGTTAGACATCAGGCAGTGATCAGGTGATACGGGAGAGGGGGATATAGGGGAGGGGGGATATGGGGACGGGCTGTTGGTGGCTCACTTGCTCGTGGGGCCCCGACCTCTGCATCAGCAACCTCCCGGTCGTCAGGTCCGCCAGCCAGTTCCAGGGCCCTTTCCTCGTGTACGGTCAGTGGCCTCTCATCAGCGGGCCCTCCTCCAGTCCTCACATGCTCCCTATTGTTGTGTGCGCGCTTCTCCTGGGGGGGGGGGGGGGGGGTGGTGGCAGGGGTAAAAGGCAACAGTGTTAGGCAGGTATATGAATGCACGCCATCGGTTGCGCGTGCATTGCAGAGGTTAAGGTTAGGGCTGGATTCACTTGGGGATATGGGGGAGGGGGGATATGGGGGAGGGGGGATATGGGGGATATGGGGGAGGGGGGATATGGGGGAGGGGGGATATGGGGGATATGGGGGAGGGGGGATATGGGGGATATGGGGGAGGGGGGATATGGGGGAGGGGGGAATATGGGGGATATGTGGGAGGGGGGATATGGGGGAGGGGGGATATGGGGGAGGGGGGGATATGGGGGAGGGGGGATATGGGGGATATGGGGGAGGGGGGATATGGGGGAGGGTGGATATGTGGGAGGGGGGGATATGGGGGAGGGGGGATATGGGGGAGGGGGGATATGGGGATATGGGGGAGGGGGGAATATGGGGGATATGGGGGAGGGGGGGATATGGGGGAGGGGGGAATATGGGGGATATGGGGGAGGGGGGATATGGGGGATATGGGGGAGGGGGGGATTTGGGGGAGAGGGGATATGGGGGATATGGGGGACGCTCACCCTGCCTGCTCTGACGAGGTCGTTCACCTTCTTGTGGCACTGGGTGCCTGTCCGTGGTGTCAGGGCCACAGCGGTGACGGCCTCTGCCACCTCCCTCCACAGACGCCGGCTGTGGCGTGGGGCAACTCTGCGGCCGTGCCCGGGATACAGGGCGTCCCTCCTCTGCTCCACCGCATCCAGGAGCGCCTCCACATCGCGTGACTCGAACCTCGGGGCTGAGCGACGGCCAGCCATCAAGTCGGGTGTTGCGGTCGGCTGTTCCGGTCGGGTGGGGGGGGAGCTGCGCGGCCTTATGAGCCGTCACGCCGTGCAGCGCGTATGACGCTGCACGGCGTGAACCACTGCGCAAGCGCGGATCCCGTTACGTCGCTGCTAGCCCATTTCGGGCCGCAGACTATCGGCCCATTTTTATGACGTGACGCAAGTGGGATTTGCGCCGTTTTTTGCGCCGATCGGCGGAGTTTCCGCCGATAACGGAGAATTTCGCCCAGGTTTTTGATCGATAAGGGGATCAGGGGTTATTGGGAGAAGGCAGGAGAATGGGGATGAGAAAACTATCAGCCATGATTGAATGGCGGAGCAGACTCGATCGAGTGGCCTAATTCTGCTCCTATGTCTTATGGTCTAACCTGGACACTATTAGAGAAAATACACTATTGTAATAACTAGCTAGCATTAAAAATCACTTTGATAACCCATAAAGAGCCTTCACACTGTCATGTCATGGCGGCAGGCTTTGCAAACTCCCGTGCAAACTTGGTGCTTCCTCCCTGTGCAACGGGAGAAAGGCAGTACAATGTCTCTCTCACCTCCCACACTGATGACAGAATAATGCCACGTTGCTCTTGGCACAGGCTTCCTAGCCCCAACTCCCCATCCATGGAAGTCACCCCATCCCCAATGGCTGAAAACGTGAGAGTTTGTCCACCTCGTTAAGAGGTGGCAAAACACACCAGGACCCTGTGGTAGTCACCACTAACTGTATATTAGATGTAGTACGGTAAGGCTCCTGTATTAGAGGTACATGGGGAAATCCCTGCCTGCTGGCTCCGCCTAGTAGGCGGCGTATAAATGTGTGTGCTCACCGGAGCTGCTCCCATTCTGGGTGCAGCTACAGGAGGCCACACATCTTTGCTCAATAAAGCCTCGATTATTCACTACTCTCGTCTTTGTAGTAATTGATAGTGCAAAGATTTATTGAGCAAAGATTTTAAAACGATGGAACTTCGCATCAAGCCTGATCGCCGACAGCTACACCCTCAAGCAGCCAACGCCATGTCCGCCATTGACCACTGGCTAGCCTGCTTCGAAAGCTACCTCCGAACATCGGCTGAACGACCCTCGGACGCACAGAAGCTCCAGGTCCTTTATTCACGGGAGAGCTCTGACATTTTTCCTCTCATCCGGGATGCGCCCACTTACTCTGAAGCAATGGAGCTCCTGAAAGGACATTACTTTCGGCCGGTTAACAAACTCTACGCCAGGCACCTCCTGTCCACGAGACAGCAACTCCCCGGTGATTTCTGGCGTGCCCTGCACATCCTGGCGAGGAACTGTGACTGCCAGGCAGTTTCGGCAGTCGAGCATACAGAACTTTTAATCAGAGACGCTTTTGTTATGGGCATGGGTTCGCCGTACATCCGCCAGCGCCTATTAGAAGGGGATACGCTTGACCTTGCAGGAACCAGGCAGCTCGCAAACTTGCTAACAGTGGCCTCCCGTAACGTCCAGTCGTACGCCCCCGACCGCACAGCACCTTCGTGGACATCGTGGGCCCGACCAGCTACCAACCCCAGCCCACCGCAAGCCTGCGCTGCGCGGCAGCCAGCCAACCCCGGGGGGCCCAAATGCTCCTTCTGCGGGCAGACCAAACACCCCGGCAGCGCTGCCCGGCGCGGAGCGCAACCTGCAAGGGCTGCGAAAAGAAGAGACATTTTGCTGCTGTGTGCCAGGCCCGGTCGATCGCCGCTGTTTCTAGGCCCAGCGTTCCTACACCCCCCATGTGCGACCCGTGGGCGCCGCCATCTTCTTCACTGCAGGCCATGTGCGGCCCATGGGCGGCGCCATCTTTAATGCCGCCCGCGACTTCTGGTTGCGGCTATGCGGAGCTAAGCCGCACATTCGGCGGCTCCCACTAAAACAGACTTTTGGGCTCTCCAGAGGAGCCCCAGCGGCAATTTTTTGATGACTTCCAGTGTGGGAAGGTGATAGCAAGGTCCACCCCCCATAGCATATGGATTGGACCAGGAGCGGAGCGGTCAAAAAGCGTTTTTGGAGCAGCGAAAAGTGCGAGGGAGAAAAAAACAAGATGGCGGCGGGCGGAGATCAAGCGGCATGGGTGCAGGAGCAGCAGGAGTTTCTCAGGCGCTGCTTTGAGGAGCTGAAGAAAGAGGTGCTGGCGCCAATGCTGACGGCGATCGAGGGGTTAGTGGAGACCCAGAAGGCCCAAGGGGCGGCGATCCGGGAGGTGCAGAAAAAAGCCTTGGAGAACGAGGATGAGATCTTGGGCCTGGCGTGAAGATGGAGGCGCACGAGGCGCTGCACAAGAGGTGGGTGGAAAGATTCGAGGACCTGGAGAACAGGTCGAGGAGGAAGAATCTTCGGATTCTGGGTCTCCCTGAAGGAGAGGAGGGGGCCGATGCCGGGGCATATGTGAGCACGATGCTCAACTCGCTGATGGGTGCGGGGGCCTCTCCGAGTCCCCTGGAGCTAGATGGGGCTCATCGGGTCCTGGCGAGGAGACCCAAGGCCAATGAGCCGCCAAGGGCGGTAGTGGTGAGGTTTCACCGTTTCGTGGATAGAGTGTGTGTCTTGACATGGGCCAAGAAAGAGCGGAGCAGCAGGTGGGAGAATACGGAGATCTGAATCTATCAGGACTGGAGTGCAGAGGTGGCAAAGAAGAGAGCTGGTTTTAATCGGGCCAAGGCGGTGCTACATCGGAAGGGGGTGAGGTTCGGAATGCTGCAGCCAGCGCGATTGTGGGTCACATTTCAGGATCGACACCACTACTTCGAAACGCCTGAGGCGGCTTGGACCTTTATACAAACTGAAAAGTTGGACTCAAACTGAGGGTTTGTGGTTGTGGGGGGGATGTCAGTTGTATACAGGCTTTTAACTATGCGTAGGGAATGTTCCACGGGTTGGATGATGGATGGGGATGGGGGAAGAGATCTGATGGGGAGACTGTGAGAGAGTGTGGGCGCTGGTGCTGGAGGGAGGGGAGGCCCGGGGATGGGGGAATTGGGATAAGGCCGCAACAGGAGCTGCGCCAGAGGGGGCGGGGCCAGCTCAGGAAAGCGCGGGCTTTTTCCCGTGCTAGGGAAGGCAGAGGGGGGTGGAGGAGCGCACACTGATTGCTGGGGAGGAGGGGGAGGGGGGATTCCCACACGGGATGGGGTCAATGGGACGGCGGGGGAGGCCGGGGTCAGCTGACTTACGGGAGTGTTATGGGGGGAGCAAAAGAGCTAGATACGGATCCACCGGGGGGCGGGGAAATAGGGTTGCTGCTGCATTGGCCGATGGGGAACTGGAAACAGAAGAGGTGGTCGGGGCGTGGGTCCCCTGTCTGGGGACTGGAGAGTGCGGGAAGCGCGGGCACGGGACTGACCTAGAAAAGGAGATGGCTAGTCGGCAGGGGGGTGGTGGGAAGCCCCCCAATCTGGCTGATAACTTGGAATGTGAGGGGCCTGAATGGGCCGGTTAAGAGGGCCCGAGTGTTCGCGCACTTAAAGGGACTGAAGGCAGACGTGGTCATTGTAGCCATGTAAAATGGCTGACTCCCGATTAGAATGGTCAAATCCCGATCTAAAATGGCGAACGGAAGAGGCTGATGGGAAAATCAGCCAACAGGACTCAAACGGACAGCTGCAGGTAAAACAGTGTATTCGCCTCTGGGGAAGTCAGTCCAGACCGATACCTGCAGCCATCAACATCACAACAATCCAGCCATCTGCATATTAAGCAGCCATCCCCGGGAACAATTGCTAAAAATTAGCAACTCAAAGCCGACCCAGACCTTTTGGCGCCAGCAGGGGCTAACACAAAGAAAGGTAAACGACCACCCCCCGATCAAGGAATCGCTACAGTATTGGAGCATATCGAACCAAGTGATTGGGACCAAGTCCAATCACTTGGAACCAGGTACAAGGTCCGCCTCGAGAGGCGGGAAGCCCCTGGGGACTATAAGAATAGGGGCCAAGTTCAACTCGGCCCTTCTTTTCCTGCTCGCAACCTTCGAGACCCTTCTACAAGAAACCGTAAGTTTTACTCCAGCGATCGCTACCAGATAGGCACTCCTGACTATCGACTTGTATCAGCTTTTGAATCCCGCAGGCTCAGAATCCATTCGAAAGACCATTCGTTTCCCTGACCTGGTGGGCCATTTACAAAGTTAAGTATTGGCATTTAGTGGTAGATAGTAGTTCAGAAGTAGGATTATTGTATAAGTATTAATTGCTGTATATAATAAATGAGCGTTGATTAAACTCTTACTAAGCGGTGTGTTGCATTATTAATCATTTCTTGGACTTGAACCACGTTGCGGTATCAGAAAGATACCTGGTGACTCATGAGCAAAGGTGACAGAATAAGAATAAGTAAACTAAGGCTAAAACGAGCAACATCATGCTTCAGGAGACACATTTGAAGGTGGCAGACCAGGTCAGGTTAAGAAAGGGATGGGCAGGACAGGTATTCCATTCGGGGCTGGATGCGAAGAACAGAGGGGTGGCAATACTGGTGGGGAAGCGGGTGTCGTTTGAGGCCAAGAATATTGTAGTGGACAATGGAGGTCGATACGTGATGGTGAGCGGTAGGTTGCAGGGGGTGTGGGTGGTATTGGTAAACGTATACGCCCCGAACTGGGATGATGCTGGATTTATGAAGCGCATGTTGGGGCGGATTCCGGATCTGGAGGCAGGAAGCTTGATAATGGGGGGGATTTCAACACGGTGTTGAAACGGGGAAGAGGCTGGCTGCGGCCAAGGTGCTTAGGGGGTTTATGGACCAGATGGGGGGAGTAGATCCGTGGAGATTTGCTAGGCCCCTGGCCAGGGAATTTTCTTTTTTTTCTCACGTACACAGAGTCTACACCCGGATAGATTTTTTTGTTTTGAGTAGGGCGCTGATCCCGAAAGTGGAGGGAACGGAGTACTCGGCCATAGCCATCTCAGACCACGCCTTGCACTGGGTGGAGCTGGAGTTAGGAGAGGAGAGGGACCAACGCCCGCTGTGGTGTCTGGATGTGGGATTACTGGCGGATGAAGTGTGCGGGAGGGTGCGGGGGTGCATTGAAAGGTATTTGGAGGCCAATGACAACGGGGAGGAGCAGGTGGGGGTAATATGGGAGGCGCTGAAGGCAGTGGTCAGGGGAGAGTTAATCTCTATCAGGGCTCACAGGGAGAAGAGAGAGGGCAGGGAAAGGGAGAGGTTAGTGGGGGAGATCCTAAGGGTAGACAGGAGATATGCAGAAGCCCCCGAGGTGGGACTACTTAGGGAGTGGCAAAGTTTCCAGACGGAATTCGACCTGTTGACCACAGGGAAGGCAGAGGCATAGTGGAGGAAAGCACAGGAGCGACGTACGAGTATGGGGAGAAGGCGAGCCGGATGCTGGCACATCAGCTCCGTAAGAGGATGACAGCGAGGGAGATAGGTGGAGTCAAGGATAACAGGGGAACTATGGTGCAGAGTGCGGTGAAAGTAAATGAGGCATTTAAGGACTTTTATGAGGAGCTGTACAGATCTCAACCCCCAGCGGGGGAAGAGGGGATACAACGATTTCTAGATCAACTGAGGTTCCCGAGGATGGAGGAGCAGGAGGTGGCTGGTTTGGGGGCGCCAATTGGGTTGGAGGAGCTGGTTAAAGGACTGGGGAGTATGCAGGCGGGGAAGGCCCCGGGGCCAGATGGGTTCCCGGTTGAGTTTTACAGGAAGTATGCGGACCTGTTAGCCCCGTTGCTAGTGAGGACTTTCAATGAGGCAAGGGAGGGGGGGACCCTGCCCCAACAATGTCCGGGGCGCTGATCTCTCTGATCCTGAAGCGGGACAAGGACCCACTGCAATGTGGGTCGTATAGACCGATCACGCTCCTCAATGTGGATGCTAAGTTGCTGGCAAAAGTGCTGGCTACGAGAATTAAGGACTGTGTCCCGGGGGTGATTCATGAGGACCAGACGGGATTTGTAAAGGGTAGGCAGCTAAACACCAATGTGCGGAGGCTCCTAAACGTGATTATGATGCCATCGGTGGAGGGAGAGGCGGAGATAGTGGCAGCTATGGACACGGAGAAGGCCTTTGACCGGGTGGAGTGGGAGTATCTCTGGGAAGTGTTGCGGAGGTTTGGGTTTGGGGAGGGGTTTATCAGTTGGGTTAAGCTCCTAAATAGAGCCCCGGTGGCGAGTGTGGCTACGAATCGGCGGAGGTCGGAGTATTTTCGGCTGTATCGAGGGACGAGGCAGGAGTGCCCCCTGTCCCCCCTGTTGTTTGCATTAGCAATTGAGCCTTTGGCCATGGCATTAAGGGAGTCCAGGAAATGGAGGGGGGTGGTCCGAGGGGGAGAGGAGCATCGGGTGTCGCTGTATGCGGACGGCATGTTGCTGTATGTGGCAGATCCAGTGGAGGGGATGGTGGAGGTCATGCGGATCCTAAGGGAGTTTGGGGACTTCTTGGGCTATAAGCTCAATGTAGGGAAAAGTGAGCTCTTTGTGGTACATCCAGGGGACCAGGGAAGAGGGATAGACGACCTACCGTTGAGGAGGACGGAAAGGAGCTTTCGGTATCTGGGGATCCAGTTAGCTAGGAGCTGGGGGGCCCTGCACAAACTTAATTTGACGCAGCTGGTGGAGCAGATGGAGGAGGACTTCAAAAGATGGGATGTGTTGCCACTCTCGCTAGCGGGCAGGGTACAGTCGATTAAAATGATGGTCCTCCCGAGGTTTCTTTTTGTGTTCCAGTGCCTTCCTATTATGATTACCAAGGCCTTTTTTAAGCGGGTAGGTAGGAGCATCATGGGTTTTGTGTGGGCAAACAAGACCCCGAGGGTAAGGAGGGGGTTTCTGGAGCGTAGTAGGGACAGGGAGGGCTGGCGTTGCCGAATCTGGGTGGCTATTATTGGGCAGCCAACGTGGCGATGATCCGTAAGTGGGTAATAGAGGGAGAGGGGGCGGCATGGAAGACCACTCTGCCACAAGACCTCTGACATCTGGAGGAAGGATGTTCTACGTCGAAACACCCATGGTTTGTAGTGTTTCCTCTGAGGCTCCGCCATCTTGTACTCTGCTCCCAGAAGATCATTGGGCCCTGCCTTCCCCTCCTCTGCAGGGCCCTGGTCCTAGCCACATGCAGTGGCATATCGATGTCGCTACTGCTGGTCAAACACATTCAAAAGAATTACTCGCTCAACTGGCTCCATTATTCTCCAGAATCAAAAACTGAAATGAAGAGAACATCAAAGCAATAAATCATGACAATGACTTGACCTCCAGCCCTCTCAAGATCACCCGTGTGATCCCCCTGTGTGAGCATCTTTCAACGAGCCTGACTTCCCCCCCCTACACAGTAACCACTTCCTCACAATTGCCCCTCCTAACTCCACCTGAACGAAGTGCATCGACCCTCGAGTGCCTCAGCGGTGCGTTTTTCCCTCCCCCCCATGGGTGAGGAGTGAGGGCAGTTGAGTGCATTCAGTTGACCTGCATTCTAAACTCACGGGGAAACAAGATGCTGCCCCCGCCATCCTTTGATTGGAGTGACCGATGAGCAAATTCACCATAACGCTTTGCATTAGAGGCCACATCTGTGTCACCCCTCTATGTTGAAAAAGAGCACGCGAGGAAAAATAGGAAACGGGCCAGGCGAGTGTCCCAGGATCTAGCCGTCAGCATTTTCATGCCCAACTTAAATGTTTGGACCGCTCTCTCGCTGGCCAGTCCATTTGAAGTTGGGTGGTAAGGAACAGTCCTCATGTTGAAACCCGTTGGCGGAGGCGAACACCCCAAACTCACACTCCCCCATGCTATTATTGCACACCAATATCTTGGGTATTTTGTGCGCGCTGAATGTTTGGCATAATTTTCCCACGGTGACCCATGTTGGCCACCTGCATCCGCACCACTTCTAGTCATTTAGAGTGGGCATCTACCAGGAGGAGGAACATGTCCCACTGGAAATGGCCCACACATTGACATGAACCCGTGCTCAAGGCCTTCCAGGCCATTCTTAAGGGGAGAGGGGGGCCGCCAGGGGTAATCGTTGGTGTGCCCAATATTGAGGGCACCACTGGACTGCTCGTACAACGTCTGCTTTGAGGCCGGGTGAGCATCTTCATTTTAGACACTTCCAGGTGCCCATTTTGGAGTTCCAGTAAGAGTGCCGTACGCCCACGCTCGGGGACCACCTGGCGGGTGCCCCATAAGAGCACAACATTTTTGATGCTCAGTTTTTGCATCGTTCCCGCGTAAGTGTTCAGGTCCTCAGGAACAGCCTGGTGCTGGGCCCGTACTGCACCATGTGCCTGACTGGGAAAGCTGTGGTTTGGTCTGGGTCCAGCTACGAATGCGAGATGTCGTGACTTGTAGCGAGTCTATGAAATGGGGGGCAGCTGTTGCCGAATCTGGGTGGCTATTATTGGGCAGCCAACGCGGCGATGATCCGTAAGTGGGTAATAGAGGGAGAGGGGGCGGCATGGAAGAGGTTGGAGATGGCGTCCTGCAAAGGAACGAGCCTGAGGGCGCTGGTGACGGCACTGCTGCCGCTCTCGCCGACAAGGTACACCACGAGTCCGGTGGTGGCGGCAACGCTAAAGATCTGGGGGCAGTGGAGACGACATAGGGGTGAGATGGGAGCCTCGGTGTGGTCCCCGATCCAGGAGAACCATCGGTTCGTCCCAGGAAGGATGGACGGGGGGTTTCGGAGCTGGCATCAGGCAAGGATCAGAAGGACGGGGGACCTGTTTATAGACGGGACGTTTGCGAGCCTAGGGGCGCTGGAGGAGAAGTTTGGGTTACCCCCGGGAAATGCGTTCAGGTATATGCAAGTGAGGCGTTTGTGAGGCGGCAGGTGAGGGGATTCCCGTTGCTCCCAGCACAGGGGATTCAGGACAGGGTGATTTTGGGTGTATGGGTCGGAGAAGGCAAGGTTTCGGCGATATATCAGGAGATGAAAGAAGAGGGGGAGGCTTCGGTAGAGGACCTGAAGGGCAAGTGGGAGGAGGAGTTGGGGGAGGAGATTGAAGAGGGTATGTGGGCTGATGCCCTGGGTAGGGTTAATTCCTCTTCCTCATGTGCCAGGCTCAGCCTGATATAGTTTAAGGTTATTCACAGAGCGCATGTGACAGGGGTGAGGCCGAGTAGGTTCTTTGGGATGGAGGACAGATGCGGGAGGTGCTCGGGAAGCCCGGCGAATCACGCCCACATGTTCTGGTCGTGCCCGGCACTGGATGGGTTCTGGAGGGGTTTCGCGAAGACTATGTCCAAGGTGGTGAAAGTCCAGGTCAAGCCAAGTTGGGGGCTGGCATTATTTGGGGTGGCGGACGTGCCGGGAGTGCAGGAGGCGAAAGAGGCCGGTATTCTGGCCTTTGCGTCCCTGGTACCCCGACGGAGGATCTTGCTCATGTGGAAGGACGTGAAGCCCCCCAGTGTGGAAGCCTGGATAAATGACATGGCAGGGTTCATTAAGCTGGAGAGGATAAAGTTTGCCTTGAGAGGGTCTGCGTAGGGGTTCTTCAGGCGGTGGCAACCGTTCCTAGACTATCTCGCGGAGCGTTAGAATGAGGTTGGTCAGCAGCAGCAGCAACCCAGGGAGGGAGGGGAGGGGGGGTGTCTCTTTCGGGAGGGGGGTATTTGGGCGGGGGGGGGGGTTTCCTAGGGGTACTTGTAAAAAAGCATATGGGAGGGTTAATATATGCGGGAGAAACCCATTGTATGAGTTCTGTATTATGTTTGATTGATATGTTTATGTTCTGTTCTGTTCTTTTCTCTTTCTCTTTTCTGTTAGGGGGGTGGGGGGGGGTTTAATTGGTTGAAAATTTTTGTTGGAAACATATTTTTAAAAAATAAAAAAATTAAATGCCGCCCGCCATGTGGGGCCCGTGGGTGCCGCCATCTTTAATACTGCCCTCCATGTGCGCCCTGTAGGCGCCGCCATCTTCGGCGCCATTTTGGACGGCGCCTCAGGGCCCCTGCTCGTCGGGAAGTTTGTCTGGCCACTCATCACATGCCACCAACGCTGACCAGCCCGGGGCCTTCCAGCATCAGCCGCAGCTCGCCTCGATCACCCTCGACCAGTCCCGGCCTCACAACCTCAACGACAACGGTGAAAATCGATGGGCACAAGACTTCCTGCCTTTTTGACTCCGGGAACACGGAAAGCTTCATCCACCCCACGACGGTAAGGCGCTGCTCCCTCGCGGTACACCCCGTTACCCAGAGAATCTCCCTGGCCTCCGGATCCCATTCCGTGGAAATCCGGGGGTACTGCATCGTGACCCTCACCGTCCAGGGCATAGAGTTTAGCAACTTCCGGCTCTACGTCCTCCCCAATCTCTGCGCTGCCCTGTTACTTGGTCTGGACTTCCAATGCAACCTCCAAAGCTTAACTTTAAAATTCAGCGGACCCCTACCCCCCCTCGCCGTATGCGGCCTCATGACCCTTAAGGTCGATCCACCTTCCTTGTTTGCAAACCTCACCCCGGATTGCAAACCAGTCGCCACCACGAGCAGACGGTACAGTGCCCAGGACAGGACCTTCATCAGGTCAGAGGTCCAGCGATGTCTGCGGGAAGGCATAATTGAAGCCAGCATCAGCCCCTGGAGAGCCCAAGTGGTAGTAGTAAAGACCGGGGAGAAACACAGGATGGTCATTGTCTACAGTCAGGCCATCAATCGGTACACGTACCACCTCCCACGCATATCTGATATGGTCAATCAGATTGCACAGTACCGGGTCTTTTCCACAGTGGACCTGAAATCTGTCTACCACCAGCTCCCCATTCGCAAGGAGGACCGCCAATACACTGCGTTCGAGGCAGATGGCCGCCTCTATCACTTCTTTAGGGTTCCCTTCGGCATCACTAACGGGGTCTCGGTCTTCCAACTTGAGATGGACAGAATGGTTGACCGGTACGGCCTGCAGGCCACCTTCCCATGCCTAGACAACATCACCATCTGCTGCCACGATCAGCAGGACTACGACGCTAACTTTCGCAAATTTCTCCACACCGCCAAACTCCTTAATCTCACGTACAATAAGGAGAAGTGCGTGTTCCGCACCAACCGCTTAGCCATTTTTGGCTATGTTGTGGGAAATGGAGTTCTAGGGTCGACCCCAACTGCATGCGCCCCCTCATGGAACTCGCCCTCCCCCACTGCCCCAAGGCCCTGAAACGATGCCTGGGGTTTTTCTCCTATTATGCCCAGTGGGTCCCTAACGATGCAGACAAGGCCCGCCCACTCATTCACTCCACAGTTTTTCCCGACAGCTGAGGCCCGCCAGGCCTTTAACCGCATCAAGGCGGACATCGCCAAGGCCACGATGCACGCGGTCGACGAGTCCCTCCCTTTTCAGGTCGAGAGCGATGCATCGGACGTGGCTCTGGCCGCCACACACAACCAGGCAGGCAGGCCCGTGGAATTCTTTTCCCTCACCCTTCATGCCTCCGAGATTCGGCACTCCTCTGTCGAAAAGGAGGCCCAAGCCGTTGTGGAAGCTGTGAGGCATTGGAGGCATTACCTGGCCGGCAGGAGATTCACTCTCCTCACTGACCAACGGTCGGTTGCCTTCATGTTCAATAATACACAGTGGGGCAAGATCAAAAACGATAAGATCTTGAGGTGGAGGATCGAGCTCTCCACCTATAATTACGAGATTTTGTATCGCCCCGGGAAGCTCAACGAGCCTCCCGATGCCCTATCCCGAGGTACATGTGCCAGCGCACAAGTGGACCGACTCCGGGCCCTACACGATGGTCTCTGTCACCCGGGGGTCACCCGGTTCTTCCACTTCATAAAGGCCCGCAACCTGCCCTACTCCATTGCGGAGGTCAGGGCTGTCACCAGAGACGGTCAGGTCTGCGCGGAGTGCAAACCGCACTTCTACCGGCCAGACCGAGCGCACCTGGTGAAGGCCTCCCGCCCCTTTGAGCGCCTCAGCGTGGACTTCAAAGGGCCCCTCCCCTCCACCGACCGAACCACGTACTTCCTGAATGTGTTCGATGAGTACTCCCGATTTCTCTTCACCATGCCATGCCCCGATATGACTTCTGCCATGGTCATTAAAGCACTCAACAGCATCTTCGCCCTGGTCGGTTTCCCCGCTTACGTCCACAGCGACCGGGGATCCTCCTTTATGAATGATGAGCTGCGTAAGTTCCTGCTCAGCAAGGGCATTTCCTCAAGCAGGACGACCAGCTACAACACCCGGGGAAATGGGCAGGTGGAGAGGGAGAATGGGATGGTCTGGAAGGCCGTCCTGCTGGCCCTACGGTCTAAAAATCTCCCGGTCTCCCGCTGGCAGGATGTCCTCCCCGACGCGCTCCACTCCATCCGATCACTCCTCTGCACTGCAACTAACGAAGCCCTCCATGAACGTCTCCTTGCTTTCCCCAGGAAGTCCACCTCCGGGGTTTCGCTGCCAACATGGCTGGCAGCTCTGGACCCGTCCTTCGCAAACACGTGCAGACCCATAAGGTGGACCTGTTGGTCGACAGAGTACAACTACTGCACGCAAACCCGCAGTACACCTACGTGGCACACCCCTACGGGCGCCAGGCCATAGTCTCCCTCCGGGACCTGGCACCTGCTAGATCCCCACCCACGACCCGACATCCCCCCCTCCGGTTGCCCCGGTGCCACTCCCCCTCCCCCCAGCGCACCTCACCACAGCCCCCGCCCCAGTAGGATCCATCCTCCCACTAGTTCCACTCGGGGGCGTTGAAGACGAGGATAATATGGAGTCACAGGTGACCAAGTCGGCGCCCGCATCACCACCGGGACAGAGGCGATCACAGCGGCAGATCAAGGCATCCGACCGACTGAACCTGTAAATTTTGCATGACCTTGTAACTTTTCCACCCCCCCCGCCGGACTCTTTTTTTAACAGGGGGTGAATGTGGTAGTCACCACTAACTGTATATTAGATGTAGTACGGTAAGGTTCCTGTACTAGAGGTACATGGGTAAATCCTTGCCTGCTGGCTCCGCCCAGTAGGCGGCGTATAAATGCGTGTGTTCACCTATGCTGCTCCCATTCTGGAAGCAGCTACAGGAGGCCACACATCTTTGCTCAATAAAGCCTCGATTATTCACTACTCTCTCGTCTTTGTAGTAATTGATAGCGCATCAGACCCCGACCTCAAAGGAGGCAGTAGCAGCTGGCTTGTGTTATTCGTCTCTATGGGTTTGGTGGCAAGTTACATTCAGCTATCGGTCAGGCAAGAGTCATATATTTTGTGGAGGTTGTGATGAGGATTGCTCTGTCCTCATTGCAAATCATCATCATTCTCCTGCAGTATCCAGTCAATAACTTTGAGGCTCTGCCCATGAATTTAGCGACCATGCAGATGATCTCCCGCGGGTTCCACAGCAATGAGAAGGAAGTCTTTATACCCTAGTTCTGGTCGTCACCAAAACGAGAGACAATGAGGGCATCCCTAGCACTGCGCCTCATGCAGGCCCTAGCCATCAGCCGAGGTCCTTCTTCCTCCTTCTCTGCGGGTTGCCCATCATAGCCCCCGTTAACATTCTCCTCATCCGAGGAGATGTGACACTCCTCCATCTCCTTCTGAACTAGCTACTCTGCCTACTGCAGTGCCAGGTTGTGCAGCAGATCACTATGATGCGGGAGACCCTCTGGGGCTGTATTGGAAGACTCCCCTCGACCGGTCCACATACCAGAGCCACATTTCGAGCAGTCCAAACTCCAGCTCGATCAGCGCACACATAGACACATGAGCCTCATTGTAGTGAGTGTCAGTGGGTGTTGTTACCTCTGCACAGGGGTCATCAGCCACCTCCTGAGTGGTTACCCTCTGTCCTGGAGGAGCCATTCTTCCAGCCGCTGCTCTCCCTCAAAAACACCTGCTGGGATCTGTGAGCGTCCCAAGATGAAACTGTCATGGATGTTCCTGAGAAATGTGCATCATGTGGTCACAAACATTGAAGGAGTGATATGAAATCCTATGCCATCATGGAGAACACAAGAGCCACGTGAGTGCAGTCGATGCCACCCTTCACATGGGGCATGCCTGCTTATGCGGGCTTTGCCAACGGCCCTGGTATCCTGGTTCACTGGTCCCGGTCCAAGTTGATGTACACGTGGGCCCTGGCTGATAGCTCATCTGTGACCTACGTTCTGCACTGCTGACTGGTCACGTCCTTGAAACAAGCCGCTGGCATAGACGTTCAGAGCGGCAGTAACTTTCAGGGCCACAGGCAATGGGTGACCTCCCAGTCTATGTGGTGCCAACTCTTGCATCACCTGGCACAGTTGGTCAATCGACCCCTTGAACAGGCGCAGTCGTCTCTGGTACAAGACCTCTGATATCTGGAGGAAGGATGTTCTACGTCGAAACACCCATGGTTTGTAGTGTTTCCTCTGAGGCTCCGCCATCTTGTACTCTGCTCCCAGAAGATCATTGGGCCCTGCCTTCCCCTCCTCTGCAGGGCCCTGGTCCTAGCCACATGCAGTGGCATATCGATGTCGCTACTGCTGGTCAAACACATTCAAAAGAATTACTCGCTCAACTGGCTCCATTATTCTCCAGAATCAAAAACTGAAATGAAGAGAACATCAAAGCAATAAATCATGACAATGCCTTGACCTCCAGCCCTCTCAGGATCACCCGTGTGATCCCCCTGTGTGAGCATCTTTCAACGAGCCTGACTTTCCCCCCCTACACAGTAACCACTTCCTCACAATTGCCCCTCCTAACTCCACCTGAACGAAGTACATCGACCCTCGAGTGCCTCAGCGGTGCGTTTTTCCCTCCCCCATGGGTGAGGAGTGAGGGCAGTTGAGTGCATTCAGTTGACCTGCATTCTGAACTCACGAGGAAACAAGATGCTGCCCCCGCCATCCTTTGATTGGAGTGACCGATGAGCAAATTCACCATAACGCTTTGCATTAGAGGCCACATCTGTGTCACCCCTCTATGTTGAAAAAGAGCACGCGAGGAAAAATAGGAAACGGGCCAGGCGAGTGTCCCAGGATCCAGCCGTCAGCATTTTCATGCCCAACTTAAATGTTTGGACCGCTCTCTCGCTGGCCAGTCCATTTGAAGTTGGGTGGTAAGGAACAGTCCTCATGTTGAAACCCGTTGGCAGAGGCGAACACCGCAAACTCACACTCCCCCATGCTATTATTGCACACCAATATCTTGGGTATTTTGTGCGCGCTGAATGTTTGGCATAATTTTCCCACGGTGACCCATGTTGGCCACCTGCATCCGCACCACTTCTAGTCATTTAGAGTGGGCATCTACCAGGAGGAGGAACATGTCCCACTGGAAATGGCCCACACATTGACATGAACCCGTGCTCAAGGCCTTCCAGGCCATTCTTAAGGGGAGAGGGGGGCCGCCAGGGGTAATCGTTGGTGTGCCCAATATTGAGGGCACCACTGGACTGCTCGTACAACGTCTGCTTTGAGGCCGGATGAGCATCTTCATTTTAGACACTTCCAGGTGCCCATTTTGGAGTTCCAGTAAGAGTGCCGTACGCCCACGCTCGGGGACCACCTGGCGGGTGCCCCATAAGAGCACAACATTTTTGATGCTCAGTTTTTGCATCGTTCCTGCGTAAGTGTTCAGGTCCTCAGGAACAGCCTGGTGCTGGGCCCGTACTGCACCATGTGCCTGACTGGGAAAGCTGTGGTTTGGTCTGGGTCCAGCTACGAATGCGAGATGTCGTGACTTGTAGCGAGTCTATGAAATGGAGGGCAGCTGTGGCGGGAGTAGGTGGCTTTGCAGGCCGCACTAGGCAGTTTAAAGCATCATCCTGGGGTAATCTTGGCCCTGGAGCAGTGTTCCAATATGTAATCATACGCTGCCTGTAATAGCGCCCAGCGCTGGACACGGGCAGAGGCTATGGGACAAAACGCATGACCCTTCTTGAAGTGCCCCAGAAGGGTCTTGTGGTCTGCCAGGACAGTGAAGTGGTGCCCATAGACATACTGGTGGAATTTATTTATGCCGAATATTATGGCCAGTTCTTTCTCTCCACTTGTGCGCACCCTTTTTCCGTGTCGGCAAATGTCCTAGATGCAAACGCACTATGCCACTCGGAACCACCTTCCATTATGTGGGTTAGCACGGTCCCGATGCTGCAAGGGGATGCGTTGCAGGTCAGCAAGAGTGGCCTAGAAGGGTCAAAATGAGCAAGCAGTCTTGGAAGAGGTAAGCTACTGCTTTAATCTATGGAGGAGAGCCAATACAGTGGCCAACCCTGGGAGGAACTTTCGATGATAATTGATGAGCCCCAGGAAAGCCCTATGTTACGTTGACCCCCCCTGGCATCAGGGCATGGCAGATGGCCTGGACCTTCTCTCCCATGGGGTGCAAGCCATGGTGGTCCACAAAGTACCAAAAATATACCACATAAAGACGCTCTTTTCTTGGCGGAGGTGGTCGTCAGCCATCTCAAAGCATTGTTGCACTTGCCAAGTTGCGGAGGTGCTCCTGGTCGGACAAACCATTATCAACACATTGTCTTAGACTGCCATACCCGGAAACCCCCGCAAGATGTTTTCTCTGAAATATTGCATACGCTGAGAAGACCTGGAATGGTAGCCAATATATTCATAGATGGTGATGAGGCACGATCAATTTGGCTGGAGACGAAGTTGAACTCAAACTGAGGCTTTATTAGTATCTGAAGTGTGGCCTCCTACAGCAGCTGACAAAATGGCTGCTAGCTGAAGGCCACGCATATTTATAACCTGGCTCCTGGGCGGAGCTAGCATGCAGGGGCCCAGGTTCTACCGTACAATCCTTAATATAGGCACACAGTGGTTTACCACATTTACCCCCTGTTAAAATTGAGTCCGGCGGGGGTGGTGGATAACTATATACAATTCGCAATCTCTAATATTTACAGAACAGTGAAAAAAAATGTCTCTGGTCATCCGGTGGGCAGGTCAGGGGTCCAGCCGGTCCGGCGCCTTGATCGTCCTCTGGGATCGACGAAGTAGAGCCAGCGATGTTGGTGCTGTTGTGGTCGAAGTTGACTCCGGGAGCGCACCAAATTCCTTTTCATCATAGAATATTTTTTCTTCTTCATCAACGGGGGTGGGCGGGGGAGGGGAGGGTGGCGCCGGGGGCGGTGTGGGGGCGGAACCTGCTGGTGCCAGGTCCCTGATGGAGACAATATCCTGGCGGCCGTCGGGGAACGCCACATAGGCGCATTGTGGGTTTGCGTGGAGCAGGTGCACCCTATTCCACCAACGGGTCCACCTTGTGGAGCCGCACATGTTTACGGAGGAGCACGATTCCCGGAGCTGTGAGCCAAGTTGGGAGTGATACCCCGGATGTGGACTTCCCGGGGAAAGGCAAAAAGCCGTTCATGCGGTGTACTGTTAGTAGCAGTGCAAAGTAATGAGCAAATGGAATGTATAGTGCATCAGGGAGGACCTCTTGCCAGCGGGAGGCCGGGAGTTTTCTGGACTGTAGGGCCAGCTGGTCGGCCCTCCATACCGTCCCATTCTCCCTGTCTACCTGTCCGTTTCCCCGGGGGTTGTAGATCGTAGTTCTGCTGGAGGCGATACCCCTGCTGAGCAGGAACTGGCGTAGCTTATCATTCATGAATGAGGATCCCCTGTCACTGTGTATGTAGGCGGGGAAGCTGAACAGAGTGAAGATAGAATTAAGGGCTTTAATGACGGTGGCAGACATCATGTCGGGGCATGGGATGGCGAAGGGAAAACGGGAGTATTCATCGATCACACTGAGGAAATACGTGTGTCGGTTGGAGGAGGGGATGGGGCCTTTGAAATCCACGCTGAGGCGTTCAAAGGGGCAGGAGGCCTTCACCAGGTGCGCGCGGTCCGGCCGGTAGAAGTGCGGTTTGCACTCCGCACAGACTTGGCAGTCCTTGGTGATCGTCCTTACTTCCTCGACGGAGTATGGCAAATTTTGTGACTTAATGAAGTGGTACAACCGAGTGACCCCTGGGTGACAAAGGCTGTCGTGCAGGGTCCTGAGTCGGTCTACCTGTGCGCTGGAACATGTACCTCGGGATAGGGTGTCTGGGGGCTCGTTGAGTTTGCCAGGGCGATACTTAATCTCGTAGTTACAGGTGGAGAGTTTGATTCTCCAACGCAAGATTTTGTCATTTTTGATCTTGCCCCGCTGCGTGTTGTTGAACATGAAGGCTACCGACCGTTGGTCAGTGAGGAGAGTGAATCTCCTGCCGGCCAGGTAATGGCTCCAATGTCGCACAGCCTCAACGATAGCCTGGGCCTCCTTTTCGACGGATGAGTGCTGAATTTCGGAGGCATGGAGGGTGCGGGAAAAGAATGCCACGGACGTGCCTGCCTGGTTGAAGGTGGCGGCAAGGGCGACGTCCGATGCATCGCTTTCTACTTGGAAAGGAAGTGTTTCATCTACAGCGTGCATTGTGGCCTTGGCAATATCAGCTCTGATCCGGGCGAAGGCCTGTTGGACCTCTGCCGTCAGGGGGAAATGAGTGGACTGTATGAGTGGGCGGGCCTTGTCCGCATAGTTTGGGACCCACTGAGTGTAATACGAGAAGAACGTTTGAGGGCCTTGGGGCAGTGGGAGAGGGGAAGCTCCATGCGGGGGCGCATGCGGTCGGGATCCGACCCTAGAACTCCGTTCTGGACCACGTAGCCGAGGATGGCTAAGCGGTTTGTACGGAACACACACTTCTCCTTGTTGTACGTAAGGTTGAGGAGAGTGCCGGTGCGGAGAAATTTAGCGAGTTTGGCGTCGTGGTCCTGCTGATCGTGGCCGCAGATGGTCACATTGTCTAGGTACGGAAACGTGGCCCGCAAGCCGTACCGGTCGGCCATTCGGTCCATCTCCCTTTGGAAGACTGAAACCCCATTGGTGACGCCGAAGGGGACCCTAAGGAAGTGATATAGCCGGCCGTCTGCCTCGAAGGCGGTGTATGGCCGGTCCGATTTACGGATGGGGAGCTGGTGGTAAGCGGATTTCAGGTCCACCGGTGAGAAGACCCGGTACTGTGCAATCTGGTTAACCATGTCAGATATGCGTGGGAGTGGGTACGCGCCGAGCTGCGTGTACCTGTTAATGGTCTGGCTGTAGTCCACGACCATTCGATTTTTCTCCCCAGACTTAACCACTACCACTTGAGCTCTTCAGAGGCTGTTGCTGGCCTCGATGACTCCCTCCTGAAGCAACCGCTGGACCTCGGACCTGATGAAGGCCTTATCCTGGGTGCTGTGCTGTCTGCTCCTTGTGGCGACGGGTTTGCAATCTGGAGTTAGATTGGCAAAAAGGGAAGGAGGATCGACCTTTCGGGTCGCGAGGCCGCACACAGTGAGGGGTGGTAAGGGTCCGCCGAATTTAAGGGTCAGGCTCTGGAGGTCGCACTGAAAATTCAGGCCAAGGATAAGTGCAGTGCAGAGGTTAGGGAGGACGTAGAGGCGAAAACTGTGGAACACTACGCCTTGGGCTGTGAGCGTGACCGTGCAGTACCCCCGGATCGTTACGCGATGGGATCCGGAGGCCAGTGAGATACTTTGATTGATAGGGTGTACCTTAAGGGAGCAGCGCCTTACCGTATTTGGATGTACAAAACTCTCGGTGCTCCTGGAGTCCAGTAGGCAGGAGGTCACGTGGCCGTTGACTTTCACGCTGGTGGATGCGTTGGTCAGAGTGTGTGGTCTGGACTGGTCGATTACCATGGATGCGAGTCGTGGTTGATCGTCGGGTAGTGAGGCGGCCGCTGCGTCGGGGTCATGAAACGCCGTTGGTCTCCGTGTGCTGCGGGTTGGACAAGATGGCGGCACCCATTGCTCGCACATGGCCTGGGGAGGATAGTGGCGCCCATTGTCCATGACCGGGGGGGGGCGCGACCGCTGCAGCTGAGAGGGCCTGGCACACCGCTGTGTAGTGGCCCTTCTTCCCGCAAGCCTTACAAAGGGCAGCGCGGGCCATGCATAGTTGGTGGGGGTGTCTTTGTTGGCCGCAAAAATAGCATCGGGGCCCCCCAGAGATCACCGGCTGGCGCGTAGCGCAGGCGTACTGGGTGGGTAGCGCCCCCACTAGGGTGGCTGCATGTGGGGCCCATGAAGCGTAGGAGGAGTGGACCGCGCGGTTGGGGGCGTAGGACTGTACATTGCGCAGGGCGACCGTCATGGAAAGCGCTAGTGTTTTAGTCTCTGCGAGGTCGCGCGTGGCCCCTTCTGGGAGCCGCTGCCTGATAACATCGGACCCAATCCCAGTTACAAAAGCGTCCCCCATAAGGAGATCTGAGTGCTCCTTAGCTATAACATCCTGGCAGTCACAGTCCCGAACTAGTGGGATCAGGGCCCTCCAGAAGTCCTCGATTGACTCACCAGGTAGTTGAGTACGCGTTGCGAGCGCATGTCTGGCGAAGAGCGTGTTCGTCTTCTGCTCATAACCTTCTTTGAGTCGAGTCATAGCGTCAGCGTAGTTGGGCGCATCCTGGATCAGCGGGAAGATTTTAGAGTTGAGTCTGGAGTACAAGATTTGAATCTTCTGAGCCTCTGGAACAGGGATCGGCGCCACGTTGATATACGCTTCAAAACAAGCTAGCCAATGCTCAAAGTCCTTTCTGGCATCGCTTGCGTGTGGATCCAGCTGCAGTCGATCTGGTTTAATCCGGAGATCCATCTTCTGAATCAGATACTAATAAATTGAGGCACGATCAATTTGGCTGGAGATGAAGTTGAATTCAAACTGAGGCTTTATTAGTATCTGAAGTGTGGCCTCCTACAGCAGCTGACGAAATGGCTGCTAGCTGAAGGCCACGCTTATTTATAACCCGGCTCCTGGGCGGAACTAGCATGCAGGGGCCCAGGTGAACCTGTAGTGCAGGTTCTACCGTACAACCCTTAATATAGGAACACAGTGGTTTACCACAGGTGACAAATCTTTTTGATTCAGGGGCCAGGACCAACTGGAGATACGCATAGCTCATATCTAGCTTGGTGAATGTAAATTCACTGCTGAGCTTGGCATACAGATCATCGATCCTGGGGACTGGATAACGGTCTAAGTGTGATAAACAGTTTACTGTCATCTTATAATCCCTGCAGAGATGCACCGACCCATCGGGCTTCGTTACTGGTACGACCGGCGCCGCCCAGTTGAAAAACTGTACTGGTCTTATGATCCCCAGGTTCTCAATGCAGTCCAACCCCGCAACTACCTTTGGACGCAAGGGAGGGGCCATGGGGTCAAAGCTTATTCTGGCTATGGACCCTGATGGTCCCCAAAACTTCTTGGAATATGGTCGGAAATCGGGACAATGTGGGTGCATTTGGCAAACCCTCTTTCAGCCTAAGCGAGGTGCCGGAGCCAGTCACGCCACAGGCTCGGACCACTCACATGTATAATAACCAGTGGTAAATTGGCTGATTGGTGGCCATATTCAATGAGGACGGTGGTTGTGCTCGCAATCACGAGAGGCTTCCCCGTGTAATCGCAAGCCTTGCATTGGTATCCTGGAGAATCAGCTGATGAATCACAGATCATATGCGGTCGAAGATGTGGCGACGAATACCAGACATTCAGACCTCATGTCGAATTCCACACAGGTCATATGGCCGTTCGTCTGGAGCAAGATTTGGATGGGCAGGATCCTGGTGCCGTCATACAATGTGGTTGTTGGTACTGTTTGTTATTGTCCTCCATATAGTGGGCCCTGTCACAAGCGGGGCGGTCATGCCGTGCGGTGCAGTGGGTGGGCAGGCATCACCACACGGTGCCTTCTGTGCTCCAGATCCCTGCGTCCCGCTGCAGGCCGTTAATCATTGTCCCGGTCCTCCTGGTTATGGGGAAAGTTTTGGCGGCGCCTCTAGGGCCTTTTTTAACATCTTGCCCCTTGCCTGTAGCTGTATCAATGCTGAGAAACTGGTTCCTTGGAGAAACAATATTAAAGCCACTTTACGGATAGCACATTTTTTCTTTTTCTCCCCCTTCCCCCTTGCTTTCAATACTCTCTTCTCTGAAATTAGGTTTTTATCAAGCTGGGTACATCTGTCATGTTAATTGAATACAGATTGTTATGGATGTTAAAGGTAATTAGTTATAATATAAAAGGGTTACATAACTGTATCCAGAGAAAAAACACACTATCAGTTGAAACATCTAAGCTGCAAAATTGCATTTTACAAGAAACACATTTGTCAGTCATAGAACATTGTAATCTGCGCAGATCTAGGGGCAATCAGGTATTCTTTTCCTCTCATGCATCAGAGAGAAAAGGAGGTGTTCCAATCTTGTTCCACAGATCAGTGAATTTCTGTATCCATTTCTGTATCCACCCGCAACATAAGGACAATGAAAGCAGGTTCATACTGCTTAATGAAACAGTAGATGGGATAAAGTATCATTGATAAATGTATATGCCCCAAATAAGGATGACCCACAATTTATGAAAAAAAATCTTTAACCTTATCTGAGACAAAAGTACAGGATTGCTCTTATTGGGTGGGAATTTTAATTATTATGCCCCAAATGGCAGACAGGTTCTCAGCATCATCAAACCCTTGCTCCATGATAAGCAAATCATTGAGAAGTTATGTTACAGAACCTGAATGCATCTCTCTTAATTGATAAAGAATTTGTTGAATTTGTGAGAAAAGAATTGCAACACTATCTCGAACTCAATTCAACACCGGATACCTCATCCCTAACCTTATGGGACTGCGTGAACGCATATTTAAGAGGTCACATCATCTCTTTTGCTTGTACCAAAAGAAAGGAAAATGAATCAAAATGAGTATAATAACAAATTCAAAATTTAGAACAACAACACAAAAAGCACCACTTACCAGCTTAGATGGCCTCCCTCACAAAAGGCTCGCAGAGCTCTGGATAGTTTGCTTTCAGAACAAGTTGAAGGGGGTTTACGATTTGCAAAACAGATATTATGAACATGGCGAGCCACTTGTTGGCATTTCAATTAAGAAAACAGCAATCATGCAATATTGTTCCAAAACTTAAGTCACAGGCACCCATCACTTTTTGACCAAACCAGAGCAGATCTCTTCTGCTTTTGTGGACATACATAGGAAATTGATCGAGGATTCTTATGCATGCAGGGATAGGGACTAAAATTAACGATTTTCTGCAAAGCATCAACATGACGAGGTTGTCAGAAAATAGCGCTAAGAAATTGGGCAAGTCTGTCACCCGGATGGCTCCATAAGCAAATTTATGAGACCGTTAAAGACATACTTACACCCTAACTTGAACAAGGCTATCATCACTCATTAGAATCTGGATCATTGGATCCTTCATGGAGAGTTGCAATCATAATAATTATTCACAACTAGGACCCAACAGCATGTGGGTCATATCACCCTGAATCGTTACGGAATTGCGATCTGAACATTCTAACATCAATGCTAGTCCATAGAGTAAATATAAGAACATAACAACTAGGAGCAGGAGTAGGCCATCTGGACCTTTGAGCCTGCTCCGCCATTCAATGAGATCATGGCTGATCTTTTGTGGACTCAGCTCCACTTTCCCGCCCGAACACCATAAGCTCGAATAATAACAGAGGTTACCCAGACCAAACCAGATTTACAACGAGACATTACTCTGGAGATAATCCCTGCAGGCTCCTTAATATGACTCCTGCCCAAGGTAATGGAGTGGAAGCCATGATCTTATCTTTAGATGTTGAAAAGGCATTTGACCGAGTATCATGGGTGTACCTATTTCAGGCTTTAGATCGCCTGGGATTTGGATCCAACTTTGAGAGATGGGTCCAGATTCTCTATTCAAATCCACGGGCCTCTGGTAGAGTGAATGTCATATTTATAAAGCCTTTGGGCTAGATAGAGGGACAAGACAGGGCTGCCCTCTGTCCCCTCTTCTATTTGCTATATGTATGGATTCCTCAGCACAAATGGTGAGAGACAACATAAAAAGGGTTAAAGCAGGAGAAGGGCACAAATTGTCATTATATGCTGATGACAGACGTCTTGCTATACTTATCAAATCCTACAATATCCATATGTTTTCTGAGAGTATTAAAAAGTTTGACTATTACTCGGGTTACAAAGTTAACGATGATAAAACTGAAGTGATCTGGATCGGTGGCTGAACCTACCCCACTCTCTGTTAGGGGAATGGAAGTTATTAAGAAGAATGCTCTCCTTAGATTGTTGTACTTGTTCCAGATGCTACATATTCAGATTCCAAAATCTACATTTAATATGCTGGATGATCTGATCTCCCATTTTATATGGCAAGGAAAACAACCCAGAGTGCGATATAAAACATTATAGCTTACTAAGTTGGAAAGAGGTTGAGCACTTCCCATTTTAAAATTCTATTTTTGGGCAGCTCACCAGAAATCTATGAGAGCCTGGATAACAGACAAGAGCAGAAACGCGGTGGCTGAATCTGGAGAATCCTGGCTGCCAACTTCCATTAACAGAACTGCTATTTCACAGAATCCCTACAGTACAGAATGAGTCCATTTGGTCATCGGATCTGCACCGATCCTTCAAAAGAGCATCCCATATAGGCCTACTCTCCCGCCCTAACCCGTAACCTCACCTAACCTGCACATCTTTTGAACACTAAGGGGCAATTTAGCATGGCCAATCCACCAAACCTGCACGTCTTTGGACTGTGGGAGAAAATTGGTGTACGTTGAGGAAACCCACGCAGACACAGGGAGAATGTTGAGACTCCACACAGTCACCCAAGGCCAGAATTGAACCCGGGTCCTTGGTGCTGTGATGCAGCAGTGCTAACCACTGCACCACAGTCCCGCCATTTATGGGTAATAGCATAAGGGACTGTGGATTGAGTGAATGGACGCGATTGACTATCAATATTTGGAAAGAAATTCAGAAAACATTTGATTTACATGGTTCAATCTCGGCTCTGACCACTGTGAGATCTATAAAAGTAACATACCCTACATGCATGATAATGGCTTTAAGAAATGGTCTGAATATGGTCTCATCTTCCTTCACCAGCTACTTCAGCAGGATACCCTAAAATCATTTGAGCAATCAGAGTGGAATTTGGTCTTCCAAATGCTGACATTTTTTAAAGATACCTACAGATAAGACATTTTCCTTTAAAACAGGAAGACCTAAACAAAGTAAGAAGTCCATCTCTATTACCCTCAATTGGCTGAAACCCATATGCCCGACCTATGAAACTCGGTTATCCAAAGTCAGAGAGCTATTTGAGATGGAAAAAATCATGCAAGCATTATGCTTATAGAGCAAAAATTTATTTCAAAGGTGGATCCCAGTAATGAGAATATTGTTCACATCAACTAAACCACAGAGAGCAATCCCCACACTAACCATTCATTTTATATATTTTAATTGTCCCTTTCTTTTACCGTGCTTTTCCATATATTTCCAAGAGTAACTTTTCACTGATACTCCATTTAAGAAAGCAACGAGTGATCACCCTCAAATTCTTGTTTATCTGCTCTATCAACACTTGTTTGTACCGTCACTGCAAAAGACAAAGGTTGAAGAGTGTGCAACCAGCTATTGCAAGAGCCTCCTTTGAGGTCTCCTGAATCACAGATGCCAAGGTTCAGCCAATTCGATTCGGTCTATGATATCAAGAAATGAGTGCACTGGATACAACAAACACTGTGAGCTCCTACAACATCCCACCTATCGTGCTGAGCGAATGCTCCAGGACCAGCTGCACGGCAAGCAAAGTGTTTGCAGTATAGCTACAACATTGGTATTCACCCATGTGCAATATTGCCTAGATCTGTCCTAACGTGATGGAAGGTGTCACTGACAGTGCTAACAAGTGGCATTTATTCAGCAATAACCTGCTCAGTGATGCTTAGTTCTGTCAGGACCCACTTGGCTACAGGCTTCATTACAGACCTAGCCTTAACATGGACAAAAAGGTTTCCAGGTGCGGCGATGACCAGCTAAGTCGCACGTTTCGGCAGCTCCCGGTGGAACGGACTTTTGGGCTCTTAATAGGAGCCCCAACGGCAATTTTAACGGCTAAAAACAGTGCGGTAAACCAGAAGGGAATTCCCCCTGGACACAGATGGAAAAAGGAGAGGAAAGTGGCCGGATTGCGGAGGATCCTCTAGAGCAGCGGCAAGGAAGGCAAGCACAAAGCAAGATGGCGTCGGAAGGTGGCCGTCTAGTATGGGGCCCTGACCAACAAGAGTTCCTGCGGCGCTGTGTGGAAGAACTTAAAAAGGAGATGAAGAAGGAGCTGCTGGCCCCAATATTACAGGCGATTGAAAGGCTAAAGGAGGAGCAAAAGACCCAAGAGCAGGAGCTTCGGGTCGTGAAGGCAAAGGCCGCTGAAAATGAAGACGAAATACAGGGCCTGGTGGTGAAGACAGAGATGCACGAGGCACAACACAAAAGGTGTGTGGAAAGGCTGGAGGTGTTGGAGAATAATGCGAGGGGGAAGAATTTAAGGATTCTTGGTCTTCCCGAAGGTGCGGAGGGGGCGGACGTCGGGGCATATGTGAGCACGATGCTTCACTCGTTAATGGGATCGGAGGCCCCGACGGGCCCGTTGGAGGTGGAGGGAGCTTATCGAGTTATGACGCGAAGACCGAGGGCTGGAGAAATACCTCGAGCCACAGTGGTGAGATTTCTCCGATATAATGACAGAGAGATGGTCCTCAGATGGGCGAAGAAAACTCGGAACAGTAGGTGGGAGAACGCGGTGATCCGCGTATATCAAGATTGGAGTGCGGAGGTGGCGAGAAGGAGGGCGAGTTTTAATCGGGCCAAGGCGGTGCTTCACAAAAGGAAGGTCAAATTTGGAATGTTGCAACCGGCAAGACTGTGGGTCACACACCAAGGGAAGCACCACTACTTTGAGACGCAGAAGAGGCGTGGACATTCATTGTGGAGGAGCAGCTGGAATAGGCGGGCCAGAAAAAGAACGTTTGGGACAAAGTGGTGGGGTGATTACGTGGGGTGAAGGGGGGGAAAAAGGGGAAGGGATGATCCCTCAAGTTGTTAATCTTGCGACCCTGTAACTTTTCTCTCTTCCCCATGTCGTGGGGGAAGGGGGGGGGGGGGGGGGGGAGGATGAGGAATTGTGGGCGCCGGCCATTAGGGGTGGGGCCAAGTGGGAAACGCGGGCTTTGTTCCCGCGCTATGGTAAACATGGCGGGAACAGGGAAGCAGGAAGGAGGGGGCCTCGCACAGTGGGGGCCGAGGTCACGGGGGGGGGGAAAGCCGAGGTCAGCCAGAGTTTGATGACTTCTGGGAGAAACATGGGGGGTGCAAGTACGCTAGAAAAGGATCTAGCAGGGGGTGGGGGGGGGGGTTAACTGGGTTTCTGCTGCTGGGGAGAAGGGGGAGCTGGTACGGGGTGGGGTGGTCGAGGCGGGGGGGGCGCCGTCGGGGGGAGATACGGCTACGTGGGAACCGGGTGAGGAGCTGGATTAAAAAAGGAGATGGCTAGTCGACAAGGGGGGGGTAAAGAGCCCCCCAACCCGGCTGATCACGTGGAATGTGAGAGGGCTGAACGGGCCGATTAAAAGGGCACGGGTACTCGCACACCTAAAGAAATTAGAGGCAGATGTGGTTATGTTGCAGGAGACGTATTTGAAACTGATAGACCAGGTCAGACTACGCAAAGGATGGGTGGGGCAGGTGTTTCATTCGGGGTTAGACGCAAAGAACAGGGGGGTGGCTATATTAGTGGGGAAACGGGTACTATTCGAGGCAAAGACCAGAGTGGCGGATAGTGGGGGTAGATATGTGATGGTGAGTGGCAGATTGCAAGGGGAGGCGGTGGTTCTAGTGAACATATATGCCCCGAACTGGGATGATGCCAATTTTATGAGGCGTATGTTGGGACGTATCCCGGACCTAGAGGCGGGAAAGTTGGTAATGGGGGGAGACTTCAATACGGTGCTGGACCCTGGGCTGGACAGATCGAGGTCCAGGACCGGGAGGAGGCCGGCTGCAGCTAGGGTCTCAAGGACTTTATGGAGCAGATGGGAGGAGTAGACCCCTGGAGATTTAGCAGGCCTAGGAGTAAGGAGTTCTCGTTTTTCTCCTATGTCCATAAAGTATATTCACGGATAGACTTTTTTGTTTTGGGAAGGGCGCTGATCCCGAAGGTGACAGGGACGGAGTACACGGCTATAGCTATCTCGGACCACGCTCCACATTGGGTGGACCTGGAGATAGGGGAGGAAAAAGAACAGCACCCGCCCTGGAGAATGGACATGGGACTATTGGCAGATGAGGGGGTATGTTTAAGGGTGAGGGGGTGTATTGAAAGGTACTTGGAGCTTAATGACAATGGGGAGGTTCAGGTGGGAGTGGTCTGGGAGGCGTTGAAGGCAGTGGTTAGAGGGGAGCTGATATCTATTAGGGCACATAAAGGAAAGCAGGAGGGTAGGGAAAGGGAGCGGTTGCGGAAAGAACTTTTGAGGGTGGACAGACAATATGCGGAGGCACCGGAGGAGGGACTGTACAGGGAAAGGCAAAGGCTACATGTAGAATTTGACTTGTTGACTACGGGTAATGCAGAGGCACAATGGAGGAAGGCACAAGGTGTACAGTATGAATATGGGGAGAAGGCGAGCCGGTTGCTGGCCCACCAACTGAGGAAGAGGGGAGCAGCGAGGGAGATAGGGGGGGTGAGAGACGAGGAGGGAGAGATGGAGCGGGGAGCGGAGTGAGTGAATGGGGTGTTCAAGGTATTCTACGAAAGATTATATAAAGCTCAGCCCCCGGAAGGGAAGGAGAGAATGATGTGCTTTCTGGATCAGCTGGAATTCCCTAAGGTGGAGGAGCAGGAGAGGGCGGGACTGGGAGCACAGATTGAGATGGAGGAGGTAGTGAAAGGGATTGGGAGCATGCAGGCGGGGAAGGCCCCGGGACCAGACGGATTCCCGGTGGAATTTTATAGGAAGTATATGGACTTGCTGGCCCCGCTTCTGACGAGAACCTTTAATGAGGCTAGGGAAAGGGGGCAGTTGCCCCCGACTATGTCAGAGGCAAAGATATCGCTCCTCCTAAAGAAGGAAAAAGACCCGTTGCAGTGCGGGCCCTTTCGGCCCATTTCTCTTTTAAATGTGGATGCTAAGATTCTGGCCAAGGTAATGGCGACGAGGATAGAGGACTGTGTCCCGGGGGTGGTTCATGAGGACCAAGCTGGGTTTGTGAAGGGGAGACAGCTGAACACGAACATACGGAGGTTGCTAGGGGTAATGATGATGCCCCCGCCAGAGGGGGAAGCGGAGATAGTGGTGGCGATGGATGCCGAGAAAGCATTTGATAGAGTGGAGTGGGATTATCTGTGGGAGGTGCTGAGGAGATTTGGCTTTGGAGATGGGTATATCGGATGAGTACAGTTGCTGTATAGGGCACCACTGTATTAGGGGAGGAGAAGAACACCGGGTATCTTTGTATGCGGATGATTTGTTGTTGTATGTGGCGGACCCGGTGGAGGGGATGCCAGAGATAATGCGGATACTTGGGGAGTTGGGGATTTTTCGGGGTATAAATTGAACATAGGGAAAAGTGAGTTGTTTGTGGTGCATCCGGGGGAGCAGAGCAGGGAAATAGAGGATTTACCGCTGAGGAAGGTAACAAGAGACTTCCGATACTTGGGGATTCAGATAGCCAAGAATTGGGGAACATTGCACCTGCTTAATTTAACACGATTGGTGGAACAGATGGAGGAGGACTTCAAGAGATGGGACATGGTGTCCCTGTCACTGGCGGGTAGGGTGCAGGCGGTTAAAATGGTGGTTCTCCCGAGATTCCTCTTTGTGTTTCAGTGCCTCCCGGTGATGGTCGCGAAGGCTTTTTTTTAAGAGAATCGAGAAAAGCATTATGAGTTTTGGGTGGGCCGGGAAGACCCCGAGAGTGAGGAGGGGGTTCTTGCAGCATAGTAGGGATAGGGGGGGGTTGGCACTACCGAGCCTAAATGATTATTACTGGGCCGCCAATATTTCAATGGTGTGTAAGTGGATGGGAGAAGGGGAGGGAGCGGCGTGGAAGAGATTGGAGAGGGCGTCCTGCAAGGGGACCAGCTTACAAGCAATGGTGACGGCACCGTTGCCGTTCTCCCCCAAGAAATATACTACAAGCCCGGTGGTGGTGGCAACATTAAAAATTTGGGGGCAGTGGAGACGGCATGGGGGAAGGACGGGAGCCTCGGTGCGGTCCCCGATAAGAAATAACCATAGGTTTGTTCTGGGGAGAATGGATGGGGGATTTGGAGCATGGCAAAGAGCTGGAGTAGTACAATTGAGAGATCTGTTCGTAGATGGGATGTTTGCGAGTCTGGGAGCGCTGACGGAAAAATATGGGTTGCCCCAAGGGAATGCATTTCGGTATATGCAACTGAGGGCTTTTGCGAGGCAACAGGTGAGGGAATTCCCACAGCTGCCGACGCAGGAGGTGCAAGATAGAGTGATCTCAGAGACATGGGTGGGGGATGGTAGGGTGTCGGACATATACAGGGAAATGAGGGACGAGGGGGGGATCATGGTAGATGAGCTGAAAGGGAAATGGGAAGAAGAGCTGGGGGAGGAGATTGAGGAGGGGCTGTGGGCTGATGCCCTACATAGGGTAAACTCGTCGTCCTCGTGTGCCAGGCTAAGCCTGATACAATTCAAGGTTCTACATAGGGCGCATATGACTGGAGCACGGCTCAGTAAATTTTTGGGGGTAGAGGATAGGTGTGGGAGATGCTCGAGAAGCCCAGCGAATCACACCCACATGTTCTGACCATGTCCGGCATTACAGGGGTTCTGGGTGGGGGTGGCGAAGGTGCTTTCGAAGGTGGTGGGGGTCTGGGTCGAGCCAGGCTGGGGGTTGGCTATATTCGGCGTTGCAGAAGAGCCGGGAGTGCAGGAGGCGAGAGAGGCTGATGTTTTGGCCTTTGCGTCCCTAGTAGCCCGGCGAAGGATACTGCTTATGTGGAAGGAAGCCAAGCCTCCGGGCGTGGAGACCTGGATAAACGACATGGCAGGGTTTATAAAACTGGAACGGATAAAGTTTGCACTAAGGGGTTCGGCTCAGGGGTTCACCAGGCGGTGGCAACCGTTCGTCAACTACCTCACAGAACGATAGAGGGAATGGAAAATAAGGAAAACAACAGCAGCAACCCAGGGGAGGGGGGGGGGGGGGGGGGGGGAAGGATCCGAGCGGGCTCTTAGGGATGTCATTGTATATGTATAGACAACTGTTATAGGTAATGTATATTGCACTGTTGGATTGTATCTTTGGAGAGTAACTATTTTTGACAAGGCAGTTGCCATTTAGTTTTGTTTTTGTTTCTGTTTATATATTATTTCTTTACTTGTTTAAAACTGGCCACTGTTATTTATATTGCTTTATTGTTGTTTAAAAGAAAAACTATGTACTGTTATGTTCGGCCAAAAAATCTTGAATAAAATATATATTTTTTAAAAACATGGACAAAAAGTTGAGTTCTGAGGTGAGAGTGACTGCTGTTGACATCAAGCATTTGATCAAGTGTGACATCAATGGACCCTAGTAAAACTGAAGTCAATGGGAATTAGGAGGAAAACTTTCCACTGGCTGTAATCATACATAGAAAATAGGTACAGGAGTTGGCCATTTGGCCCTTCGAGCCTGCACTACCATTTAATATGATCATGGCTGATCATGCAAATTCAATATCTCACTCCCACTTTCTCTCCATACACCTTGATCCCTTTAACCGCAAGGGCCACGTCCAGCTCCCTCTTGAATACATCCAACGACAGGCCCCAAAAGCTTTCTGTGGTAGAGAATTCCACAAGTTCACAACTCTGAGAGAAGTTCTTCCTCAACTCAGTCCTGTATGGCTTACCCCTTATTCTTAGGCTGTGACCCCTAGGCCTGGATGTCCCCAGCGTTGGAAACATTCTTCCCGCATCTAGCCTGTCCAGTCCCATCAGGACTTTATATGTTTCTATGAGATCCCCTCTCATTCTTCTAAACTTCAGTGAATCCAAGCCCAGTCGATCCAGTCTTGCTTCATATGTCAGTCCTGCCATCCTGGGAATTAGTCTGGTGAACCTTTGTTGGACACCCTCAATAGCAAGAATGTCCTTGCTCAAACTAGGAAACCAGAACTGCTCACCGAGGCCCTGTATAACTGAAGCAAGACATCCCTACTCCTATACTCAAATCCTCTCGCTATGAAGGCCAGCATGCCATTAGCTTTCCTCACCGCATGCTGTACCTGCATGCCAACCTTCAGTTACTGTTCCACTATGACACCCAGGTCTCATTGCACTTCCCCTTTTCCTATACTGCCAGCATTCAGACAATAATCTGCCTTCATGTTTTTCCCACCAAAGTGGACAGCTTAGTGTCGACTGCAAATTTGGAGATATTGCATGCAATTTCTACGTCCAAATCATGAATGTATATTGTGAACAGCTGGGGTCCCAGCACTGAACCCGGAGGTACTCCACTAGTCACAGCCTGGTACTCTCGCTTCCTGTCTGCCAACCAGTTCTCTATCCACGTCAATATACTAACCCTAATACCATGAGCTTTAATTTTGCTCACTAATCTCTTGTGTGGGACCTAGTCAAAAGCTTTTTGAAAGTCCAGATACACAACTCTCGCTTCCTGTCTGCCAACCAGTTCTCTATCCACGTCAATCTGCGTCCAAATCATTAATGTATATTGTGAACAGCTGGGGTCCCAGCACTGAACCCGGAGGTACTCCACTAGTCACAGCCTGGTACTCTCGCTTCCTGTCTGCCAACCAGTTCTCTATCCACGTCAATATATTAACCCTAATACCATCAGCTTTAATTTTGCTCACTAATCTCTTGTGTGGGACCTAGTCAAAAGCCTTTTGAAAGTCCAGATACACAACATCCACTGGTTCACCCTTGTCCACTCTACTGGTCACATAGAACATACAGTGCAGAAGGAGGCCATTCGGCCCATCGAGTCTGCACCGATCCACTTGAGCCCTCACTTCAAATCTATCCCAGTAACCCAATAACCCCATCTAACCTTTTTTGGTCACTAAGGGCAATTTATCATGGCCAATCCACCTAACCTGTACATCTTTGGACTGTGGGAGGAAACCGGAGCACTTGGAGGAAACCCACGCAGACATGGGGAGAACGTGCAGACTCTGCACAGACAGTGACCCAGCAGGGAATCGAACCTGGGACCCAGGTGCTGTGAAGCCACAGTGCTAATCACTTGTGCTACCGTGCATCCTCCAAAAATTCCAGAAGATTTGTCAAGCATGATTTCTTTTTAGTGAATCTATGCTGACTTGGACCAATCCAAGTTGCCGCTCTTCAAATGCTCAGTTATTTCATCTTTAATAAGTGATTCCAGCATTTGCCCCGCCACCGATGTCAGGCTAACCGGTCTATAATTTGCTGTTTTCTCTCTCCCTCCTTTTTTAAAAGGTAGGGTTACATTAGCTACCCTCCAATCTATTGGAACTCTTCCAGAGTCTATTGAATGCTGGAAAATGATCACCAATGCGTCCATTATTTGCAGAGAGCAGGCCCTGAAGACTTGTCGGCTTTTAATCCCATCAATTTCCCCATACAATTTCCTGACTAATAGGATTTCCTTCAGTTCCTACTTCATGCTGGACCCTCTGTAGTCTAGTATTTCCGAAGGTTATATGTGTCCTCCTTCGTGAAGACAGATTCAAAGTATTTGTTCAACTGGTCTGCCATCTCTTTGTTGCCCATTATGAATTCACCTGATTCTAACTGTAAGTCTTCACCAGTCTCTTTCTCTTTGTAGCGCACAAAGACTCCGAGAGACGAATAGAGTGAAGTCGATGAGGCTTTATTAAGCGTGACTGTTTCCCCCGCAGTTCAGAAGTAGACTACCTGCGGGGGAGGGCTCCAGGTACTTATACTCCGCCTTCAGGGCGGAGCTAGAGGTCAACGTCCAACCAGGACCTGGGATCTGTCAGCCAATGACATCATGGCTTCACAGTCCCACATGACCCCTAATGCATACTACCACATTCACCCCTTGTTAAAAATGAACCCGGCGGGGTGATGCTTCGCATGGTGGTAAGGGTTTACAAGGCTGGTCCTGGGAGGAAAACTTTCACATGTTATAACAGTATGTACAAGGTTTATTTTTTTGTTTCAAACTATTTACAGTAATCGTCAGGAAAAGACAAAATGTTCTCGTTAAAAGTCCACATTGTACTGTTAGATCGACGCCACGAGTCGGTCGGGCGGTCTGGTCGTCCGTGTCGATCGCCTCGGCCCCGGTGGTGGTGGTGCTTGTTCCGGTGTTGTCTTCTCCGGGAGCCTTACGGTTTCAGCTTGGGCTTTATTCCTGGTCGGGCCTGGGAGGAGGACTGATCCTCCTGGGAAGGGGGCGGTCGCGGGGTGCGGCGGTGGCAGGGGGGGGGTTGGGTGATTGGTGTCGGGGTGGTGTGTGTGTTGCCGGCGGGCGCCAGATCTCGCAGAGAGACCGTGTCCTGTCGGCCGTCGGGGTACTCCACGTAGGCGTACTGCGGGTTCGCGTGAAGGAGGTGAACCCTTTCGACCAACGGGTCCGACTTGTGCGCCCGCACGTGCTTTCGGAGCAAGATGGGTCCTGGGGCTGCCAGCCAAGTCGGCAGCGACGTTCCAGAGGAGGACTTCCTGGGGAAGACAAGGAGGCGTTTGATTAGTGCTAGTACACAGTAGTGACCGGATGGAGTGGAGGGCGTCCGGAAGGACCTCCTGCCACCGGGAAACTGGGAGGTCCCTGGACCGTAGGGCCAGTAGGACGGTCTTCCAGACCGTGCCGTTCTCCCTCTCTACTTGCCCGTTCCCCCGGGGGTTGTAGCTGGTCGTCCTGCTCGAGGCTATACCGTTGCTGAGCAGGAACTGGCGCAGCTCGTCACTCATGAAAGAGGAGCCCCTGTCGCTGTGGACGTATGCGGGGCAACCGAACAGTGTGAATATGGTGTTCAGGGCTTTAATGACTGTGGCCGCGGTCATGTCAGAACAGGAGATGGCGAATGGGAAGCGGGAGTACTCGTCCACCACATTAAGGAAGTATATGTTGCGGTCGGTGGAGGGGAGGGGTCCTTTGAAATCCAGACTAAGGCGTTCAAAGGGGCTGGAAGCCTTAATGAGGTGCGCACCATCCGGCCTGAAAAAATGCGGTTTGCACTCTGCGCAGATGTGGCAGTTCCTTGTGACTGTACGGACCTCCTCTAAGGAGTATGGGAGGTTGCGGGACTTGATAAAGTGGAAAAACCGAGTGACCCCCGGGTGGCAGAGGTCCTCGTGGAGGGTTTGGAGGCGGTTAATTTGTGCGTTGGCACATGTGCCACGGGATAGGGCATCGGACGGCTCGTTCAGCTTTCCGGGACGATACAAGATCTCGTAGTTGAAGGTGGAGAGCTCGATCCTCCACCTTAAGATCTTGTCGTTTTTGATTTTGCCCCACTGTGCATTATCGAACATGAAGGCTACCGACCGTTGGTCCGTGAGGAGAGTGAATCTCCTGCCGGCCAGATAATGCCTCCAATGTCGCACAGCTTCCACTATGGCTTGGGCTTCCTTTTCCACTGAGGAGTGGCGGATTTCTGAAGCGTGGAGGGTTCGGGAGAAAAAGGCCACGGGTCTGCCCGCTTGGTTAAGGGTGGCCGCTAGAGCTACGTCGGAGGCGTCGCTCTCGACCTGGAAGGGGAGGGACTCGTCGATGGCGCGCATCGTGGCCTTTGCGATATCCGCTTTGATGCGGCTGAAGGCCTGGCAAGCCTCTGTCGACAGCGGGAAGGTCGTGGTCTGTATTAGGGGGCGGGCCTTATCTGCGTACTGGGGGACCCACTGGGCGTAGTATGAAAAAAACCCCAGGCAGCGTTTCAGGGCTTTTGAGCAGTGCGGGAGGGGAAATTCCATGAGGGCGCGCATACGTTCGGCGTCGGGGCCTATTATCCCATTGCGCACTACGTAGCCCAGGATGGCTAGCCGGTTGGTGCTAAAAACGCACTTGTCCTCGTTGTACGTGAGGTTCAAGGCTTTAGCGGTCTGGAGGAATTTTTGGAGGTTGGCGTCGTGGTCCTGCTGATCGTGGCCGCAGATGGTTACATTGTCGAGATACGGGAACGTGGCCCGCAACCCGTGTTGATCAACCATTCGGTCCATCTCTCGTTGGAAGACCGAGACCCCGTTTGTGACGCCAAATGGGACCCTTAGGAAATGGTATAATCGCCCGTCTGCCTCGAAGGCTGTGTACTTGCGGTCACTTGGGCGGATGGGGAGCTGATGGTAGGCGGACTTGAGGTCCACGGTGGAGAAGACTTTATATTGGGCAATCCGATTGACCATGTCGGATATGCGGGGGAGAGGGTACGCGTCTAGTTGTGTGTACCTGTTGATGGTCTGGCTATAGTCTATGACCATCCTTTGCTTCTCCCCTGTCTTTACTACTACCACCTGTGCTCTCCAGGGACTATTGCTGGCCTGGATTATGCCTTCCTTTAGTAGCCGCTGGACTTCGGACCGAATGAAGGTCCGGTCCTGGGCGCTGTACCGTCTGCTCCTAGTGGCGACGGGTTTGCAATCCGGGGTGAGGTTTGCAAACAAGGACGGGGGTTGCACCTTGAGGGTTGCGAGGCCGCAGATAGTGAGTGGGGGTATTGGGCCGCCGAATTTGAAGGTAAGGCTCTGTAGATTGCACTGGAAGTCTAATCCCAGTAATGTGGGGGCGCAGAGTTGGGGAAGGACGTAGAGCGTGTAGTTTTTGAACTCCCTCCCCTGCACCGTTAGGGTAACTATGCAGAAGCCTTTGATCTGTACGGAGTGGGATCCTGCAGCTAGGGAAATCTTTTGTGCGCTGGGGTGGGTGGTCAAAGAACAGCGTCTTACCGTGTCGGGGTGGATAAAGGTCTCCGTGCTCCCGGAGTCGACTAGGCATGGTGTCTCGTGCCCGTTTATCAGCACCGTTGTCGTCGTCGTCTGGAGTGTCCGGGGCCGAGCTTGGTCCAGTGTTATTGAAGCGAGACGTGGTTGTAGTAGTTGAGCGTCTTCTTCGAAACCCGTGTCCGTTGTTGCCGTCCAAGATGGCGTCGGGGTTGAACAAAATGGCTGCCCCCATGCATCGCACATGGCTGGGGGGTCACAAGATGGCGGCGGGGGTGGACAAAATGGCCACCCCCATGCGTCGTACAGGTCTGGGGTGGTCCAAGATGGCGGCGCCCTTCCTCCCCTCGTGGTGGCCGGGACTCAAAATGGCTGCGCCTGCGGGTCGCACATGGGGCGCTGGGGGGGTTGGGGAGCGTTAGGAACGCGCGGGGCTCCCTCATCTCTGGGGACAGCGGTGCTCGGGACCCAAATTGGTAGCGCCGGCGGGTCATACGTGGGGCGCGGGGGGGGGGGGGGGGGGGTTTGGGGGGTGTTAGAGCTGCGCAGAACTCCCTCTTCTCCGGGGAGAGCGGTGGTCGGGACCCAAAGTGGTAGCGCCGGCGGGTCATACATGGGGCGCGGGGGGGCGTTAGGGAGCGTAAGCGGCGTGCGGGGCTCCCTGTTGTCCGGGACCGCGGTGGTCGGGACCCAGAGTGGCTGCGCCTGCGGGTCGTACATGGGGCGCAGGGGGGGGTTGGGGAGCGTAAGCGGCGTGCAGGGCTCCCTGTTCTCCCGGGACAGCGGCGACCTCGCGGGACCGGCACAAAACCGCGAAATGGCCCTTTTTCCCGCAGCTCTTGCAGATCGTTGCGCGGGCCGGGCAGCGCTGCCGGGGGTGTTTCGCCTGGCCGCAGAAATAGCAGCGGGCGCCCCCGGTGCGACTTGGCGTTTGGACCGCGCAAGCCTGTGGGGTGTCCGGGGGGGGGTGGGTGGGTTTGTCGCGACGGGTACGTACGGAGCCCAATGGGCTGCCGCGCGGTCGGGGCCGTAGGCGCGGGTATTTCGCGCGGCCACGTCTAGGGAGGCTGCTAGGGCCCGTGCCTCTGAGAGTCCTAGCGACTCTTTTTCTAAAAGTCTTTGGCGGATTTGGGAGGAGTTCATACCTGCCACAAAAGCATCGCGCATTAACATGTCCGTGTGTTCAATTGCGTTCACCGACGGGCAGCTGCAGGCTCGTCCCAAAATTAGTACCGCGGCGTAGAATTCATCTATCGATTCTCCGGGACTTTGCCGTCTCGTTGCGAGTTGATAGCGAGCGTAGATCTGGTTTACTGGGCGGACATAGAGACTTTTCAGTGCTGCGAACGCCGTCTGGAAATCCTCTGCGTCTTCGATGAAAGAGAAAATCTCCGTGCTTAACCTCGAGTGCAGGACCTGTAGTTTTTGGTCTTCTGTGACCCGGCCGGTGGCCGTTCTGAGGTAGGCCTCGAAACAAGTCTGCCAGTGCTTGAAAGCTGCTGCCGCGTTCACTGCGTGGGGGCTGATCCTCAGGCATTCCGGGATGATCCTGAGCTCCATAGTCCTTTTTAGTCACTCTTAATAAATTGTAGCGCACAAAGACTCTGAGAGACGAATAGAGTGAAGTCGATGAGGCTTTATTAAGCGTGACTGTTTCCCCCGCAGTTCAGTAGTAGACTACCTGCGGGGGAGGGCTCCAGGTACTTATACTCCGCCTTCAGGGCGGAGCTAGAGGTCAACGTCCAACCAGGACCCGGGATCTGTCAGTCAATGACATCATGGCTTCACAGTCCCACATGACCCCTAATGCATACTACCACACTCTTCACATATCTATAGAAGCTTTTGCAGTCAGTTTTTATGTTTTCTGCAAGCTTACTATTGTACTTGCAGGCACGGAGATGGGTTGAAGTGTGTATACTTCAACGCAAGAAGCATCAGGAATAAGGTGGGTGAACTTAAGGCATGGATCGGTACTTGGGACTACGATGTGGTGGCCATCACGGAAATTTGGATAGAAGAGGGGCAGAAATGGTTGTTGGAGGTCCCTGCTTATAGATGTTTCAATAAGATTAGGGAGGGGGGTATAAGAGGTGGGGGGGTGGCATTGTTAATTAGAGATAGTATAACAGCTGCAGAAAGGCAGTTCGAGGAGTATCACCCTAATGAGGTAGTATGGGTTGAAGTCAGAAATAGGAAAGGAGCAGTCACCTTGTTAGGAGTTTTCTATAGGCCCCCCAACAGTAGCAGAGATGTGAAGGAACAGATTGGGAAACAGATTTTGGAAAGGTGCAGAAGTCACAGGGTAGTAGTCATGGGTGACTTTAACTTCCCAAATATTGAGTGGAAACTCTTTAGATCAAATAGTTTGGATGGGGTGGTGTTTGTGCAGTGTGTCCAGGAAGCTTTTCTAACACAGTATGGAGATTGTCCGACCAGAGGAGGGGCAATATTGGATTTAGTACTTGGTAATGAACCAGGGCAAGTGATAGATTTGTTAGTGGGGGAGCATTTTGGAGATAGTGACCACAATTCTGTGACTTTCACTTTAGTAATGGAGAGGGATAGGTGCGTGCAACAGGGCAAGGTTTACAATTGGGCGAAGGGTAAATACGATGTTGTCAGACAAGAAATGAAGTGCATAAGTTGGGAACATAGGCTGTCAGGGAAGGACACAAGTGAAATGTGGAACTTGTTCAAGGAATAGGTACTACGTGTCCTTGATATGTATGTCCCTGTCAGGCAGGGAAGAGATGGTCGAGTGAGGGAACCATGGTTGACAAGAGAGGTTGAATGTCTTGTTAAGAGGAAAAAGGGGACTTATGTAAGGCTGAGGAAACAAGGTTCAGACAGGGCATTGGAGGGATACAAGATAGCCAGGAGGGAACTGAAGAAAGGGATTAGGAGAGCTAAGAGAGGGCATGAACAATCTTTGGCGGGTAGGATCAAGGAAAACCCCAAGGCCTTTTACACATATGTGAGAAATATGAGAATGACTAGAGCGAGGGTAGGTCCGATCAAGGACAGTAGCGGGAGATTGCGTATTGAGTCTGAAGAGATAGGAGAGGTCTTGAACGAGTACTTTTCTTCTGTATTTACAAATGAGAGGGGCGATATTGTTGGAGAGGACAGTGTGAAACAGACTGGTAAGCTCGAGGAAATACTTGTTAGGAAGGAGGATGTGTTGGGCATTTTGAAAAACTTGAGGATAGACAAGTCCCCCGGGCCTGACGGGATATATCCAAGGATTGTATGGGAAGCAAGAGATGAAATTGCAGAGCCGTTGGCAATGATCTTTTCGTCCTCACTGTCAACAGGGGTGGTACCAGGGGATTGGAGAGTGCCGAATGTCGTGCCCCTGTTCAAAAAAGGGACTAAGGATAACCCTGGGAATTACAGGCCAGTTAGTCTTACTTCGGTGGTAGGCAAAGTAATGGAAAGGGTACTGAAGGATAGGATTTCTGAGCATCTGGAAAGACACTGCTTGATTAGGGATAGTCAGCACGGATTTGTGAGGGGTAGGCCTTGCCTTACAAATCTTATTGAATTCTTTGAGGAGGTGACCAAGCATGTGGATGAAGGTAAAGCAGTGGATGTCGTGTACATGGATTTTAGTGAGGCATTTGATAAGGTTCCCCACGGTAGGCTTCTGCAGAAAGTAAGGAGGCATGGGATAATGGGAAATTTGGCCAGTTGGATAACAAACTGGCTACCCAATAGAAGTCAGAGAGTGGTGGTGGATGGCAAATATTCAGCCTGGATCCCAGTTACCAGTGGCGTACCGCAGGGATCAGTTCTGGGTCCTCTGCTGTTTGTGATTTTCATTAATGACTTGGATGAGGGAGTTGAAGGGTGGGTCAGTAAATTTGCAGACGATACGAAGATTGGTGGAGTTGTGGATAGTAAGGAGGGCTGTTGTCGGCTGCAAAGAGACATAGATAGGATGCAGAGCTGGGCTGAGAAGTGGCAGATGGAGTTTAACTCTGAAAAGTGTGAGGTTGTCCATTTTGGAAGGACAAATATGAATGCGGAATACAGGGTTAACGGTAGAGTTCTTGGCAATGTGGAGGAGCAGAGAGATCTTGGGGTCTACGTTCATACATCTTTGAAAGTTGCCACTCAAGTGGATAGAGCTGTGAAGAAGGCCTATGGTGTGCTCGCGTTCATTAACAGAGGGATTGAATTTAAGAGCCGTGAGGTGATGATGCAGCTGTACAAAACTATGGTAAGGCCACATTTGGAGTACTGTGTACAGTTCTGGTCACCTCATTTTAGGTAGGATGTGGAAGCTTTGGAAAAGGTGCAAAGAAGATTTACCAGGACGTTACCTGGAATGGAGAGTAGGTCTTACGAGGAAAGGTTGAGGATGCTAGGCCTTTTCTCATTAGAACAGAGAAGGATGAGGGGCGACTTGATAGAGGTTTATAAGATGATCAGGGGAATAGATAGAGTAGACAGTCAGAGACTTTTTCCCCAGGTGGAACAAACCATTACAAGGGGACATAAATTTAAGGTGAAAGGTGGAAGATATAGGAGGGATATCGGAGGTAGGTTCTTTACCCAGAGAGTAGTGGGGGCATGGAATGCACTGCCTGTGGAAGTAGTTGAGTCGGAAACATTAGGGACCTTCAAGCAGCTATTGGATAGGTACATGGATTACGGTAAAATGATATAGTGTAGATTTATTTGTTCTTCAGGGCAGCACGGTAGCATTGTGGATAGCACAATTGCTTCACAGCTTCAGGGTCCCAGGTTCGATTCCGGCTTGGGTCACTGTCTGTGCGGAGTCTGCACGTCCTCCCCGTGTCTGCGTAGGTTTCCTCCGGGTGCTCCGGTTTCCTCCCACAGTCCAAAGATGTGCAGGGTAGGTGGATTGGCCATGATAAATTGCCCTTAGTGTCCAAAATTGCCCTTGGTGTTGGGTGGAGGTGTTGAGTTTGGGTGGGGTGCTCTTTCCAAGAGCCGGTGCAGACTCAGGGGGCAGAATGGCCTCCTTCTGCACTGTAAATTCAATGATAATCTATGATTAATCTAGGACAAAGGTTCGGCACAACATCGTGGGCCGAAGGGCCTGTTCTGTGCTGTATTTTCTATGTTCTATGTTGTATGTACTCTATTTTCCCCTACGGGAATTAAACTCTTTGTCCTCCTCTGCTGAATTTTAAATTTTTCCCAATCCTCAGGCTTGCTGCTTTTTCTGGCCAATTTATACGTCTCCTCTTTGGCCTTAACATTATCCCTGATTTCCCTTGTTAGACATGGTTGAGTCACCTTCCCAGTCTTAGTCTTGAACCAGACAGGGATGTATAATTGTTGAAGTTCAGCCATGTGTTCTTTAAATGTTTGCCATTGCCTATTCACCGTCAACTCCTTAAGTATCCTTTGCCATCTTATCCTAGCCAATGTATGTCTCACACCATCAAAGTTAGCTTTCTTTAAGTTCAGGACCCAAATTATGACCACTCTTCCCTGAAGGATCTCGCACCACAACATTGCTAATTAATCCTCTCTCTTTGCACCTATCTAGCATGAAGAAAGATGGCTGTGGTTATTGGAGGTCAACCATCTCAGCCCTAGGACAGAAGTCCACTGTGCATCTTAGGGTAATTATAGGGCTTTCTGCACCAGACCTCTGCCCACAGTGCTGCTATGTAGCTCTTGGGCTCTAATTTTTCTGGTCAGGCTTATAGATACTAGATGATTGAATTGAAGAATAAAGTATTTCAGAAACCTTACTTATTTTCCAGATATCTGCTGCAATGTATATCAGGGACCCGATAATGGCATGTTCAACATTGTTCAACAATAGTTGTGTCTTTTATATAGACACAGGTGGACCAGAATTTTACTTTGCTCAGGCAGGCACGCACCTGACCCAGAAGGATATCAGACGTGCTCCCCACGTTTTTGCACACTCGTGCGATATTTCAGTTGGCAGGCAGGTGCAAGATTCGAACGTGCACATGCCGACAATCAAACAGGAAATTTGGTTCATTTGAGGGCAATTTGGTTTATGCGCCCCATCTGCTTTTACGGTTGGCGGGCGGCCTTTATGTTTGGCTGCAATCTCAAACCAGGTTGGAATAAGCTGTCAGGGTTGAAATAAAATGTGAAAATGTGCCTGGGTACTGAGGTTTATGTTTGAATTTGATGCCTGGACATACTTGCAGCGTTTTTCCAGCACAATTAATTTTTTTACAGGACTTCCGCTTCCTGAGATAACTCTGGCTAGCTTCGAGGGAGCAGGTTTGAAGTGTCAGCCTGGACCATCCCTTTAATCAGGGCCTCCCTCGTCCTGTCCTCCCTGGCAGTGCTCAAACTTTCCAGAAGTCAATTCACACTGAAGGTCCATTAATTAGCCAGCCAGTGCTAAAATCATATTCCGGGACAGAATTCTGTCTGTGTCCGTTTCCAGGCTTGCCGAGTGCATACGCCTGACAGTCAAAAGAATGTTGAAAGCCTTGATGATTCAGTGAGGTCCACCCAAACTCCCACAAATCCTTGTGCAAAAACTTACATTTGCATATGTTATGGAAGCATTGCAGTGTCATGTCATACAACCCAGTACTAGGAACAGTGAAATCACCAGAGATCTCATTTACTCTAATTGCTAGAATCTTTTCTCCCACTGGGGAAGCACCTAGGAGTATCTGAATAGGTTTGAGAAGGTACACATCCAAACTGACAGTGTAGAGAAGAACCAAGGACAAAAACATACCAGGCACTTTATGAGAGCTTGGACATTAAGATTATTTGCACTTTATTTCTACTTGTCCAGAGGATTTTCAGCAGATGGTACAGAGTAAACCTGTTTTCATCTATCAATGTTAACTGGACTCAGAATCCTGTGATTTCGACAAACCACAATATGTTTACAATATGGTAAAGCTATATGCTTCTAAAACAGGCTTTAACTTTATTGTATATTAAGGTACCAACTGTTAGGAATCAGAAAATACATTCCTGCTGGTTATGGGTCATGTGAGAGTACTGACGTCAACAGAGTGTTTGCTCATGTTTTGGGCAGGTCACAATCTTGCAAAATTGCATAAGCAACATCCTTAATAAACATCTCATTGTGTTTTACAAGAATCAAGAAAGTGGGCATCTTCATACCTTTTCTCTTTGCAGCAAAAAAGAAAACTGGTGACGAGGATTGAGGCAGAAAAAAAAAATCCCTGAGAAAGAAGGTTTGTCAACTAAGAGTGGAATGGCATCGGGAACAACGGAAGATTCTTGGGACTGAACTCACATTCACAGTCGTCAGGCGAAGCACCTCCACCGATTTGAAGGTTTAACAAATTTTTCGGTAGCAACGTTAAGAAGACCGACAGTCAGGAAATAGTTGCTTGCATTGAATTGAATGGGGCTGCAGAGACTGCACGCGTAGCAAAGCTAAAGGGGCAGTGCGGAATGGACATTTTAAAGTCTGCAGATTTTGAACAGGCCATGACTTGGGGAAAAAAGTTGGACTTCAGTCAGCCAAAAACAGAAAATAATTCCTTGTTGCTTGTTAAAGGGATTGTTTGTGCCATACTTCCCATTTTAAAAAATCAGAATTTAGGAACTGTAGACCCTTGGAGCCAGGGTTCAAAAACGGTGGATGCGTTGGTGAGGATTATGAGACATGGAATTCATATGAGGAAAGATTCCAATTGTTTCCAATAGCAAATCAGACACCTGAGGACCTAAAGGTCTCAACATTTATCAGCATCAACTTAGTTGGGTGTAAACATTTATATTACTAGAGAATCTAGTTCACCCAGCAAAACCAGGAGATATATTGAATTAGTGAAAATCTTAGAGGGACATTTCTCTCCTAAACCTTTAATTTCAGAAAATGTTAATCCCACCGCCATAGTCAGGAGGAAGGTGAAAGCATTTGACAGTTTATAGCATCTTTAAGAAGGTTAGCTAATTACTGCAAATTTTGTGCAACACTTGATGACACTCTTCATGAAAGGCTGGACTGCGCAGTGAAGCTATTCAATGGAAGCGGCTTACTGAATTAACTCTAAATGATTTAACTCTAAAAGCTGCTGTGGAAGTCGCCACATCAATGGAGAGAGCGACAAGAGAAGCTTCACAGATAGGTGCTGGAGTGAGGATCCACAAAATGGATACCTCAAGGATCAACATGTAACCGTTGTACACAGGTGGACATTCAGCGGGGGTATGGTGAAGTAAATTGAATACTTGCAAGAACTGTGGCAAGAACAGCCACATTGACAAGACATGGGCTCAGAAAACTTCTCCTACACTAAGAAGGTGCAAGAAGAGAAACACAGTTTTTAAAAAAATATATGTTTTATTGAAAATCTTTTCCCAAACAACAATTTTTCCCCTCTTACAAAGCAAACGCAACAATAACAATACAGAAATTTTTAACAATACACAAGTAACAAAACCCCTTTATCTTTGACCTAAACTAAACTAAAAACCCCACCCCCCCCCCTCCCCCCCTTCCCCCTGGGTTGCTGCTGCTGGTCATCTGTCTTCCCTCTAACGTTCCCCTAGGTAGTCGAGAAATGGCTGCCACCGCCTGGTGAACCCTTGAGCCGATCCTCTCAGGGCAAACTTTATCTGCTCCAGTTTAATGAACCCCGCCATATCATTTACCCAGGCCTCCAGTCCGGGGGGTTTCGCCTCCTTCCACATGAGTAGGATCCTGCGCCGGGCTACTAGGGACGCAAAGGCCACAACGTCGGCCTCTTTCGCCTCCTGCACTCCCGGCTCTTCCGCAACTCCAAAGAGAGCTCACCCCCAGCCCGGTTTGACCCGGGCCTTCACCACCCGCGAAATCACTCCCGTCACTCCCTTCCAATACCCTTCCAGTGCCGGGCACGCCCAAAACATATGTGCGTGGTTTGCCGGGCTCCTGCCACACCTCCCACATTTGTCCTCCACTTCAAAGAACCTGCTCAATCTTGCTCCCGTTATGTGTGCTCTATGTAGCACCTTAAATTGAATCAGGCTAAGCCTGGCGCATGAGGAAGAGGAATTTACCCTGCTTAGGGCATCAGCCCACATACCCTCCTCTATCTCCTCCCCTAGTTCTTCTTCCCACTTTCCTTTTAGTTCGCCCACCGACTCCTCCCCCTCTTCCCTCATCTCTCGGTAAATCTCTGACACCTTGCCCTCTCCGACCCACACCCCTGAAAGCACCCTGTCCTGTATCCCCTGTGTCGGGAGCAACGGAAATTCCCTCACCTGTTGTCTAGTAAATGCCCTCACCTGCATATATCGCAAGAAATTTCCCCGGGGCAACTTATACTTTTCCTCCAATGCTCCCAAGCTCGCAAAAGTCCCATCTATTAATAAATCTCCCACCCTCCTAATTCCCAACTGGTACCAGCTCTGAAATCCTCCATCCATTCTTCCTGGGGCGAACCTATGGTTGTTCCTGATTGGGGACCCCACCAGGGCTCCCCACACCCCTCTCTGTCGCCTCCACTGTCCCCAGATATTCAATGTTGCCGCCACCACCGGGTTCGTGGTAAACATTTTAGGTGAGATCGGTAGCGGCGCCGTCACCAGCGCCTCTAAACTCGGCCCTTTACAGGACTTTCTCTCCAGTCTTTCCCACGCCGCTCCCTCACCCTCCATCATCCATTTACGTATCATTGCCACATTGGCGGCCCAATAGTAATCGCCCAAGTTCGGTAGTGCCAATCCTCCTCTGTCCCTACTACGCTGAAGGAACCCCCTCCTTACTCTCGGAACTTTCCCTGCCCACACGAAGCTCGTGATGCTCCTGTCTATTTTATTAAAAAAGGTCTTGGTGATTAGTATAGGGAGACATTGAAATACAAATAAGAACCTCGGGAGGACCATCATCTTAATTGCTTGCACCCTGCCCGCCAGCGATAGAGGCTGCATGTCCCACCTCTTGAAGTCCTCCTCCATTTGTTCTACCAACCGTGTCAGATTAAGTCTGTGCAAGGTTCCCAGCTCCTAGCGATCTGAATCCCCAGGTATCGGAAGTTTCTTTCCACTTTCCTTAGAGGCAAGCCTTCTATCTCTCTACTCTGATCCCCTGGATGTATCACAAATAATTCACTCTTCCCCATGTTTAGCATATACCCCGAGAAATCCCCGAACCCCCTCAAAATTCGCATAACCTCTATCATCCCCCCCGCTGGGTCCGACACGTATAACAATAGGTCATCCGCATATAACGAGACTCGGTGTTCTTCTCCCCCTCTAATCACCCCTCTCCATTTCCTGGAGTCTCTCAACGCCATGGCCAGAGGTTCAATTGCCAACGCGAACAACAATGGAGACAGCGGGCATCCCTGTCTTGTTCCCCTATATAGTCAGAAATACTCCGATCTATGTCGACCTGTAACTACGCTTGCCGTTGGAGCCCCATAAAGAAGTCTAACCCAGCTAATAAACCCGTTCCCAAACCCAAACCTCCTTAACACTTCCCATAAATACTCCCACTCCACCCTATCAAATGCCTTCTCTGCGTCCATTGCCGCCACTATCTCTGCCTCCCCCTCCACTGGGGGCATCATTATCACCCCTAGTAGTCGTCGCACGTTAACATTCAGTGTCTCCCTTTTACGAACCCTGTCTGGTCTTCGTGCACCACCCTGGGACACAGTCCTCTATCCTCGATGCCAGTACCTTTGCCAACAATTTGGCGTCCACGTTCAATAATGAAATGGGTCTATAGGACCCGCACTGCAACGGATCTTTATCCCTCTTCAAAATTAACGATATTGTCGCCTCCGACATCGTCGGGGGTAGAGTCCCCCCTTTCCTGGCCTCATTGAACGTCCTCACCATCAACGGGGCCAACAAGTCCACATATTTTCTGTAATACTCCACCGGGAACCCGTCTGGTCCTGGGGCCTTCCCTGCTTGCATGCTTCCCAGTCCCTTAATAACCTCGTCCACCCCAATCGGTGCCCCCTACCACCCCCCGCTCCTCCACTTTCGGGAACCTCAATTGGTCCAGGAACTGCCGCATCCCCTCCTCTCCCTCTGGGGGTTGAGACCTATACAGTTCCTCATAGAAGGTCTTGAACACCTCATTTATCTTTCCTGCCCTTCGCACCGTGTCTCCCCTTTCGTCTCTAATTCCTCCTATCTCCCTCGCTGCTGCCCTCTTTTGCAATTGATGAGCCAACAGGCGACTCGCCTTTTCCCCATATTCATACCTCCTCCCCTGTGCCTTCCTCCACAGTACCTCCGCCTTTCTGGTGGTCAGAAGGTCAAATTCTGTCTGGAGTCGTCTCCTCTCCCTGTACAATTCCTCCTCCGGGGTCTCTGCAAATTCCCTATCCACCCTTAAAATCTCCCCCAGTAATCTTTCCCTTTCCTTGGCCTCTTTCTTCCTTTTGTGGGCCCCAATGGAGATCAGCTCTCCTCTGACTACCGCTTTTAGTGCTTCCCATACCACTCCCACAGGGACCTCGCCGTCGTCATTGACCTCCAGATATCTCTCAATACACCCCCGCACTCTTGCACACACTCCCTCATCCGCCATCAGTCCCACATCTAATCGCCAGAGTGTTCTCTGCTCCCTTTCCTCTCCTAATTCCAGGTCCACCCAATGTGGGGCATGATCCGAAACCGCTATGGCTGAGTACTCAGATTCTTCCACCCTAGAGATCAACAACCTTCCCAAAACAAAAAAATCTATCCGGGAGTACACTTTATGGACATGGGAGAAGAAGGAAAACTCCCTAGCCCTAGGTCTAAGAAATCGCCATGGATCCACTCCCCCCATTTGGTCCATAAACCCCTTAAGTACCTTGGCCGCTGCCGGCCTTCTTCCGGTCCTTGAGCTGGATCTATCTAGCCCCGGGGAAGAGAAACACAGTTAACCAATCTAGTTGTATTTACCAATTAGTGGATGAAGCTCAAAATCATTTAAAAGACAGTGCAACCAAGCTACTGCAGGAGCTAAAGCTAGGTGTCTTGTCAATGCAGGGCGATCAATACTGTTTTTGGGTAGATACGAACCGTGACAGTCATGAAATTAAAATGGAAGTGGGTAGGGGCGCAGCAATATCACTAATACCTGAGACAATTTATCATCAACAGCTGAAGCATCTGCCTTTAAAACCGTCAAATGTAATCCTAGGCTGTACATTGAAGAGGTCGTATCATTGAAAGAATGTGTTATAATGAAAGTAGAAGCAAATGGAAAGACGGCAAAGTTGCCTCTTCACGTTTTCCATGGAAACTTCCCTGCTCAATTTGGCAGACCATGGTTGGCTAAGATTAGGTTAAACTGGAAACTGTCAATTAATTAGTTGATTCAAAGAGCAACTTGCAACAGCTTCTGAAGAAGTATGAGAAGGTGTTCGAAGATCTGCTAGGCTCTGTGATTTGAGTTGAGGTACTCCCAAAAAATCAAGCCAGACAGCACATCCAAATATCTCAAAATTAGAACCATATCATATGGTCTAAAGTTGAAGAAAACGAGAAAGATTAATACGAACAGGAGTCATTGAACCGTTTGTTACAAAGGGTTTTGTTACAGTGGGCAGCACGATAGCACAGTGATTGGCACAATTGCTTCACAGCTCCAAGGGCCCAGGTTCGATTCCCGGCAGAGATTCCCGGTGTGTGCGGAGTCTGCACGTCCTCCCCGTGTCTGCGTGGGTTTCCTCCGGATGCTCCGGTTTCCTCCCACAGTCCGAAGATGGCCAGGTTAGGTGGATTGGCCATGCTAAATTGCCCTCAGTGTCCAAAATTGCCCTTAGTGTTGGGTGGGGTTACTGGGTTATGGGGATAGGGTGGAAGTGTGGGCTTGGGTCGGTGCTCTTTCAAAGAGCCGGTGCAGACTCGATGGGCCAAATGGCCTCCTTCTGCACTGTAAATTCTATGATTCTACAAATGATTGGGCAATACCGATAACTCCTATATTAAAACATGACGGTTCAGTGAGAATTTTGGAAGATTTTAAAACTATTTTTAACTACCATCATACCGGTGCCAAAGAAGAACTTGGCAAAGTGCCTCAACGAAAACCGTCTGGTGGCCTTGACATCGATCATTATGAAGTGCTTCGAGAGGTTGGTCATACTCCCAGAATGCCTTGATCCATTGCAATTCGCAAACCGCCACAACCAGCCCACAGCAGGCGCCATCTTCCTGGCCCTATACCCATCCCTGGAGCATCTCGACAACAACGGCTCCTATGTCATTGACTTAAACTCCGCCTTCAACATCATAATCCCAGCCAAACTCATATCAAAGAACAAAGAATACAGAACAGGCCCTTTGGCCCTCCAAGCCAGTGGCGACCATGGTACGTGCCTGTACTAAAACCGTATGCACTTACAGAGTCCGTATCCTTCCATTCCCACCCTATTCATATATTTGTCTAGATGCCACATAAATGCTTTTGTACCTGCTCCCACCACCTCCCCAGGCAGCGGTTCCATATATTTACCACCCTCTATGTAAAAAAAACTTGCCTCGTACATCTGTTCTAAACTTCTCCTCACGCACTTTAAACCTATGTCCCCTAGTACTTGATTCTCCTACCCTAGGAAAGAGCATCTGACTATCCACTCTGTCCATGACACTCATAATCTTGTAGGTCTCTATCAGGTTGCCTCTCAACCTCCGTCGTTCCAGTGAGAACAGACCAAGTTTATCTCACCTCTCTTCATAGCCAATGCCCTCCATACCAGGCAACATCCTAACAAACTGCTTCTGTACCCTCTCCAAAGCATCCACATCCTTCTGATAGCGTGGCGACCCGAATTGTACACAATATTCCAAACAAAGGACCTGTACAGTTGCAACATGACTTTCCAATTTTTATATTCAATGCCCCGACCAATGAAGGCCAGCATGCCATATGTCTTCTTGACCACCTTATCAACATGGGTTGCCACTTTCGGTGATTGGTGGACATGCACGCCCAGATCTCTCTGCCTGTCAATACTCGCCAGCGTTCTACCATTTACTGTGTAATTCCTACATGCATTGGACCTTCCAAAGTGCATTACCTCACACTTGTCTGGATTAAACTCCATCTGTCATTTCTCCGCCAAGACTCCAACCAGTTTAGATCCTGCTGTATCCTCTGACAATCCTCTTCACTATCCGCAACTCCACCAATTTTGTGTCATCTGCAAACTTATTCATCAGAGCAGCTTACATTTTGTTCCAAATCATTTATATACACATTTTGTTCCAAATCATTTATATACACTATGAAAACAAAGGTCCCAGAACGAATCCCTGTGGAACGCTGCTAGTCACAGCCTTCCATTCAGAAAAGCACCCTTCTACTCAGACCCTCTGTCTTCTGTGCCCAAGTCAGTTCTGTATCCAACTTGCCAGCTCTCCTCTGATCCCATGGGACTCCAAAACCTAGGACTTGGCTCCTCCCTCTGAAATTAGATAAACAACACCGCCTCCACAATAGTCCTCAATAACGGCGCCCTTGTACCTGCTTAGCCCCCTACTATACTCCCTGTACACACACGACTGTGTGGCAAAATTTGGCTCCAACTCCATCCACAAATTTACTGATGACATGACTGTAGTGGGTCAGATCCCGAACAACGATGAGTTAGAGTACAGGAGGGAGATAGAGAACCAAGTGAAGTGATGTAAAGACAATAATCTCTCCCTCAATGTCAGCAAAACTAAAGAGCTTGTCATTGACTTCAGGAAGCAAAGTATCGTACACACCCCTGTCTGCATCAATAGTACTTAGGTGGAGATGGTTGACAGCTTCAAATTCCTAGGTGTACACATCACCAACAATCTGTTCTGGTCCACCCACGTCAACACTATGACCAAGAAAGCACAACGGCGCCTATACTTTCTCAGGAAACGAAGGAAATTAGGCATGTCCACATTAACTCTTACCAGCTTTTACAGCTGCACTATAGTAAGCATCCTATCTGGCTGTATCACAACCTGATATGGCAACTGCTCGGCTATAGACCGTAATACTCTTCAGAGAATCGAGAACATAGCCCAGTCCATCACACGAACCAGCCTCCCATCCTGACTCTCTCTCCATCTCCCGTTGCCTTGGGAAAGCGGGCAGCATAATCAAACACCTCTCCCATCCAGCTTATTCACTCTTTTAACTTCTTCTATCGGGCAGGAGATACAAAAGTCTGAGAACACCAAATAATACCATCTCCCCGTTGTTACCAGAGTCCTGAATGACCCTCTTTTGGACTGATCTGATCTCTTCACACATCCTAGTAAGGTGTATCCAGGAAGGCTTTGCGATGCAATATGTATGTAGATAGTGCAACTAGGGAACAGGCAGTAATGGACTTGGTATTGGGGAATGAGCCTGGACAGGTGGTTGAGGTTTCAGTAGGGATACATTTTGGGAGTAGTCAACACAATTCCCTACGTTTTAGGGTACTTTTGGATAGGGATGAGGATAACCCTCGTTTAAGGTGCTAAATTGGGGAAAGGCAAATAACGATAACATTAGACAGGAATTGAAGAATTTGGATTGGGTGCAGCTGTTGGAGGGTAAATCAACATCGGACAAGGGAGTCTTTCAAGCAACAGTTGATTAGGATTCAGGAAAGTCATGTTCCTGAGAGAACAAAGGATAAGTATGGGAGGTTTAAGAAGCCTTGGATAAGAAGGGATATTGTGAACCTTGTCAAAAAGAAACTGGAGGTTTTTGTACGGTCTAGAAGGGTGGGGACAGTCAAAATCCTTGAGGAGTATAAAAAAAGTAGGAAGGTACTTAAACGGAAAATTAGGAGGGCAAGGAGGGATCATAAAAAGTCCTTGGCAAGTAGGATTAAGGTGAATCCCAAAGCTTTTTATTCATATGTAAAAAGCAAGAGGGTTGCCAGGGAAAGGATTGGACCACAAGGACAGTGGGGGGAATCTATGTGTTGAGCCAGAGGAAATGGGCTAAATGAGTACTTTGCATCAGTGTTCACCAAAGAAAATGACTTTCATAGGTTATCATAGAATTTACAGTGCAGAAGGAGGCCATTCAGCCCATCGAGTCTGCACCGGCTCTTGGAAAGAGCACCCTACCCAAGGTCAACACCTCCACCCTATCCCCATAACCCAGTAACCCCACCCAACACTATGGGCAATTTTGGACACTAAGGGCAATCTATCATGGCCAATCCACCTAACCTGCACATCTTTGGACTGTGGGAGGAAACCGGAGCACCCGGAGGAAACCCACGCACACACGGGGAGGATGTGCAGACTCCGCACAGACAGTGACCCAAGCCGGAATCGAACCTGGGACCCTGGAGCTGTGAAGCAATTGTGCTATCCACAATGCTACCGTGCTGCCCCCAGACTTTGTGGAAGATGGTTCTTGGGTAGGGTGTGTGGACAGTCTGGCTCATGTTGACGTCGAAAAGGAGGTGGTATTGGGTGTTTTAAAAATCATTAAGGTAGATAGGTCTCCTGGACCAGATGGGATTTACCCAAGAATACCGAGGGAAGCAAGGGAGGAAATTGCTGGGGCCTTAACTGACATCTTTGTATCCTCATTGGCTATAGGTGAGATCCCAGAGGACTGAATAGCTAATGTAATACTGCTGTTTAAGAAAGGTAGCAGGGTTAATCCAGGAAACTATAGGCCGGTGAGCCTCATGTCGGTAGCAGGTAAATTATTGGAGAGAATTCTCAGGTGCAGGATTTATACCCATTTGTAAGCAAATGGACTCATTAGCAATAGACAGCATGGTTTTGTGAAGGGGAGGTCGTACCTCACTAACTTGATCGAGATTTTTGAGGAGGTGACAAAGATGATTGATGAGGGGAGGGCGGTAGATGTTGTTCACATGGACTTCAGTAAAGTCTTTGACAAGGTTGCTCATGGCAGACTGGTACAAAAGGTGAAGTCACACAGGATCAGAGTGAGGTGGCAAGATGGATACAGAACTGGCTCGGTCGCAGAAAGTAAAGGCAGGCAGTAGAAGGATGTTCTTCTGAATGGAAGGTTGCGACTAGTGGTGTTCCACAGGGATCTGTGCTGTGGCCACTGTTGTTTGGAGTATACATAAACGATTTTTTGGAGGAAAATGTAGCTGGTCTGATGAGTAAGTTCGAGGATGACACCAAGGTTGGTGGAGTGGCAGATAATGTTGAGGATTGTCAGAGGATACAGCAGGACATAGATAGGTTGGAGACTTGGGCAGAGAAAAGGCAAATAGAGTTTAATCCAGACAAATGTGAGGTAATGCATTTTGGTAGGTCTAACATAGAGGGGAAATATACCATAAATGGCAAACTCTTAGGAATATGGAAAGTCAGAGAGATCTGTGCATGCAGGTCCACAGATCTTTGAAAAGTGGGAACACACATGGTCAAGGTAGTCAAGAAAGCATACGGAATGCTTGCCTTCATTGGACAAGGCGTCGAGTACAAAAACTGGCACGTCATGCTACAGTTGAATTGAACCTTCGTAAGGACACACTTGGAATATTGCGCACAATTCTGGTCGCTACAATGAGAAGGATGTGGAGATGGTGCAGAGGAGGTTTACCAGGATATTGCCTGGTTCTGGGGTGGGGGAGTGTTAGCTATTCTGAATGGCTGAGTAAACTAGAACTGTTTTCATTAATGACGGAGGCTGAGAGGTTCGCAGACGACACAAAAATTGGTGGAGTTGCGGATAATGAAGAGGTCTACAAGATTATATGGGGCATGGATAGAGTGGATGGGCAGGCACTCTTTCCCAGGGTGGAGGGGCCAGTCACCAGGGGGGCATAGGTCTTAAGATCCGTGGGGCAAAGTTTAGAGGAGATGTGCGAGTCAGGCTTTTTACACAGAGGGTGGTGAGTGCCTGGAACGCGTTGCCAGAGGAGGTTGTGGACGCAGATATATTAACGGCGTTCAGAAGGCATCTTGACAAATACATGGATTGGATGGGTATAGAGGGATACAGCACGAGGAGGTATCGAGGGTTTTGGCCAAGATTGGTACCATGCCCGGTACATGCTTGGAGGGCCGAAGGGCCTGTTCCTGTGCCGTATTGTTTTTTGTTATCTTCTCTACTGAGTAGTACCTTTTAAAAATGTTTCAGAGTACCCATGTGGTAGTCGGTATTAGAGGTATTACGGTACCCTGTAATGCTGTAAGACCATTGGTGTAGGAGGTACTGTTTTCATTGGTTAAGCCTGCCTGCTGGTTCCGTCCAGTAAGGTGGAGTATAAGTACCCGTGTCTCCCCAGCAGCTGCTTTCTGTACCTGCGCTGCTGGGGGAAACATCTAGTGTAATAAAGCCTTCAATTGTCTCCAATCTCGCTTCTGGAGTTATTGATCAAGCATCAATTTATTACACTAGATTTTAAAGAATGGAGCTCCGAATCAAGCCAGAGTGTCTGCAACTCAGCCCCCACGCGGCAAACTCAGCGGCAACCTTCAAGCACTGGCTGGCGTGTTTCAATAAATATCTCAGGACGGCCACAATTACACCCACGGAGGACCAGAAAATGCACGTTCTGCACTCGAGGGTGAGCCCAGAGATCTACACTCTCATCGAGGACGGGGACGATTTCGAGGCCGCAATGAATCTGCTGAAAGGACACTATATTCGCCCTGTAAACCAGGTCTACGCCCGACATCTACTAGCAACGAGGCAACAAATCCCTGGGGAATTGCTGGAGTTCTACCGTGCGCTCCTGGTGTTGGGGAGGAACGCAAGTTTCGGCCAGCGACCACTCAGAGCTTTTGATCCGGGACGCATTTGTTGCAGGTATGCTGTCCTCCCAAATCCGCCAGCGATTGCTGGAGAGACACTAGGCCTCAAGGAGGCACGGGCCCTTGCTAGGTCCCTGGATGTGGCCTCCGGAAATGCCTGCGCTTACGTCCCCGACCGCGCGGCAACCCCTTGGGCAGCGTGGAACCACCCCCGCGACCGACTCCAATGCATCCCCCATCCCCCCACAAGCTTGTGCTGCGAGACTGTCAGGCAACCCCGGGGGGCTCCACTGCTATTTTTGCGGGCAAGCCAAGCAACCCCGACAGCGCTGTCCGGCCCGCTCATCCCTCTGCAAAGGATGCGGCAAAAGGGCCACTTCGTGGCGGTATTCCAGGCCCAGGCGGTCGCTGCGGTCTCCGGAGGTAAATCGGGACCGCCACCACAACCCTCTCCACGGGCCACGTGCGGCCAGCGGGCGCCGCCATCTTCCTCCTTCAGGGCTATGTGTGGCCTCCGGGCGCCGCCATCTTGTCTCTCGGACACCACGTGTGATGGATGGGCGCCGCCATCTTGTGCACCCCCAGCCATGTGCGACCAGTGGCGCCACCATCTTGGCGGGACTCTCAGGACCCCGACTCGGATGACCACACACCGCCCGAGGAGAACATCCAACTTCTGCCACGACTAGCTTCGGTGACCCTGGACCAGTCTCGGCCCAGAACAATCTCGACTGCAATGACAGCTGTGCTCATCAATGGGCATGAAACATCCTGTCCGATCGACTCTGGGAGCATGGAGAGCTTCATACACCCCAATTCAGTACGGCGCTGTTCTCTCCCCGTTCACCCAGTTAACCAAAAAATCTCCCTGGCCTCCGGGTCTCATTCAGTGGAGTTCAAGGGATTCTGCATAGCGAACCTCACGGTTCAGGGAAGGGAGTTTAAAAATTACCGGCTCTACGTCCTTCCCCACTTCTGTGCTGCCACACTCCTAGGGTTAGATTTTCAATGCAACCTCCAAAGCTTAACATTTCTAGTAGAAATCTAGTGCTAGGAAACAGATAGTTAACAGTAACTGAATTAAAAAAAAACAACTTTTAACTTAAATTTACTAATTAATTGACGCAATGTCAGTGAGAGGGGTGCAGTGCTCTGACTGTGAGATGTGGTAGGTCCTGGAGGATTCCAGCGTCCCGGATGGCTTCATCTGCAGAAAGTGCACCCAACTAGAGCTCCTCACAGACCGCATGGTTCGGTTGGAGCAGCAATTGGATGCACTTAGGAGCATGCAGGTGGCGGAAAGCGTCATAGATAGCAGTTATCTAAATGTGGTCACACCCAAGATGCAGTCAGAGAAATGGGTGACCACCAGAAAGGGCAGGCAGTCAGTGCAGGAATCCCCTGTGGTTGTCCCCCTCTCGAACAGGTACACCCCTTTGGATACTGTAGCCTATAGCCTATCAGGGGAAAACAGGAGCAGCCAGAGCAGTGGCACCACGGCTGGCTCTGATGTTCAGAAGGGAGGGTCAAAGCGCAGAAGAGCAATAGTAATAGGGGACTCTATAGTCAGGGGTACAGATAGGCGCTTCTGCGGACGTGAAAGAGACTCCAGGATGGTATGTTGCCTCCCTGGTGTCAGGGTCCAGGATGTCTCCGAACGGGTAGAGGGCATCCTGAAGGGGGAAGGCAAACAGGCAGAGGTCGTTGTACATATTGGTACTAACGACATAGGCAGGAAGGGGCATGAGGTCCTGCAGCAGGAGTTCAGGGAGCGAGGCATAAAGTTAAAAGACAGGACCTCTAGGGTTGTAATCTCGGGATTACACCCTGTGCCACGTGCCAGTGAGGCTAGAAATAGGAAGATAGAGCAGCTAAACACGAGGCTAAACAGCTGGTGTAGGAGGGAGGGTTTCCGTTATCTGGACCACTGGGAGCTCTTCCGGGGCAGGTGTGACCTATATAAGGACGGGTTGCATCTAAACTGGAGAGGCATAAATATCCTGGCCGCGAGGTTTGCTAGTGTCACACGGGAGGGTTTAAACTAGTATGGCAGGGGGGGTGGGCACAGGAGCAATAAGTCAGAAGGTGAGAGCATTGAGGGAGAACTAGGGAATAGGGACAGTGTGGCTCTGAGGCAGAGCAGACAGGGAGAAGTTGCTGAACACAGCAAGTCTGGTGGCCTGAAGTGCATATGTTTTAATGCAAGAAGTATTACGGGTAACGCAGATGAGCTTAAGAGCTTGGATTAGTACTTGGAACTATGATGTTGTTGCCATTACAGAGACCTAGTTGAGGGAAGGGCAGGATTGGCAGCTAAACGTTCCAGGATTTAGATGTTTCAGGCGGGATAGAGGGGGATGTAAAAGGGGTGGCGGAGTTGTGCTACTGGTTAGGGAGGATATCACAGCTGTACTACGGGAGGACACCTCAGAGGGCAGTGAGGCTATATGGGTAGAGATCAGGAATAAGAAGGGTGCAGTCACAATGTTGGGGGTTTACTACAGGCCTCCCAACAGCCAGCGGGAGATAGAGGAGCAGATAGGTAGACAGATTTTGGAAAAGAATAAAAACAACAGGGCTGTGGTGATGGGAGACTTCAACTTCCCCAATATTGACTGGGACTCACTTAGTGCCAGGGGCTTAGACGGGGCGGAGTTTGTAAGGAGCATCCAGGACGGCTTCTTAAAACAATATGTAGACAGTCCAACGAGGGAAGGGGCGGTACTGGACCTGGTATTGGGGAATGAGCCCGGCCAGGTGGTAGAAGTTTCAGTAGGGGAGCATTTTGGGAACAGTCACCACAATTCAGTAAGTTTTAAAGTGCTGGTGGACAAGGATAAGAGTGGTCCTAGGGTGAATGTGCTAAATTGGGGGAAGGCTAATTATAACAATATTAGGCGGGAACTGAAGAACCTAGATTGGGGGCGGATGTTTGAGGGCAAATCAACATCTGACATGTGGGAGGCTTTCAAGTGTCAGTTGAAAGGAATTCACGACCGGCATGTTCCTGTGAGGAAGAAGGATAAATACGGCAAATTTCGTGAACATTGGATAACGAGAGATATTGTAGGCCTCGTCAAAAAGAAAAATGAGGCATTTGTCAGGGCTAAAAGCCTGTGTGGAATATAAGGAAAGTAGGAAGGAACTTAAGCAAGGAGTCAGGAGGGCTAGAAGGGGTCACGAAAAGTCATTGGCTAATAGGGTGAAGGAAAATCCCAAGGCTTTTTACACGTACATAAAAAGCAAGAGGGTAGCCAGGGAAAGGGTTGGTCCACTGAAGGATAGGCAAGGGAATCTATGCGTGGAGCCAGAGGAAATGGACGAGGTACTAAATGAATACTTTGCATCAGTATTCACCAAAGAGAAGGAATTGGTAGATGTTGAGTCTGGAGAAGGGTGTGTAGATAGCCTGGGTCACATTGAGATCCAAAAAGACGAGGTGTTGGGCGTCTTAAAAAATATTAAGGTAGATAAGTCCCCAGGGCCTGATGGGATCTACCCCAGAATACTGAAGGAGGCTGGAGAGGAAATTGCTGAGGCCTTGACAGAAATCTTTGGATCCTCACTGTCTCCAGGGGATGTCCCGGAGGACTGGAGAATAGCCAATGTTGTTCCTCTGTTTAAGAAGGGTAGCAAGGATAATCCAGGGAACTACAGGCCGGTGAGCCTTACTTCAGTGGTAGGGAAATTACTGGAGAGAATTCTTCGAGACAGGATCTACTCCCATTTGGAAGCAAATGGACGTATTAGTGAGAGGCAGCATGGTTTTGTGAAGGGGAGGTCGTGTCTCACTAACTTGATAAGAGTTTTTCGAGGAGGTCACAAAGATGATTGATGCAGGTAGGGCAGTGGATGTTGTCTATATGGACTTCAGTAAGGCCTTTGACAAGGTCCCTCATGGTAGACTAGTACAAAAGGTGAAGTCACACGGGATCAGGGGTGAGCTTGCAAGGTGGATACAGAACTGGCTAGGTCATAGAAGGCAGAGTAGCAGCAATGGAAGGATGCTTTTCTAATTGGAGGGCTGTGACCAGTGGTGTTCCGCAGGGATCAGTGCTGGGACCTTTGCTGTTTGTAGTATATATAAATGATTTGGAGGAAAATGTAACTGGTCTGATTAGTAAGTTTGCAGACGACACAAAGGTTAGTGGAATTGCGGATAGCAATGAGGACTGTCAGAGGATACAGCAGGATTTAGATTGTTTGAAGACTTGGGCGGAGAGATGGCAGATGGAGTTTAATCCGGACAAATGTGAGGTAATGCATTTTGGAAGGTCTAATGCAGGTAGGGAATATACAGTGAATGGTAGAACCCTCAAGAGTATTGAAAGTCAGAGAGATCTAGGTGTACAGGTCCACATGTCACTGAAAGGGGCAACACAGGTGGAGAAGGTAGTCAAGAAGGCATACGGCATGCTTGCCTTCATTGGCCGGGGCATTGAGTATAAGAATTGGCAAGTCATGTTGCAGCTGTATAGAACCTTAGTTAGGCCACACTTGGAGTATAGTGTTCAATTCTGGTCGCCACACTACCAGAAGGATATGGAGGCTTTAGAGAGGGTGCAGAAGAGATTTACTGCTGCCTGGTATGGAGGACATTAGTTATGAGGAGCGGTTGAATAAACTCGGTTTGTTCTCACTGGAACGACGGAGGTTGAGGGGCGACCTGATAGAGGTCTACAAAATTATGAAGGGCATAGACAGAGTGGATAGTCAGAGGCTTTTCCCCAGGGTAGAGGGGTCAATTACTAGGGGGCATAGGTTTAAGGTGAGAGGGGCAAGGTTTAGAGTAGATGTACAAGGCAAGTTTTTTTACACAGAGGGTAGTGGGTGCCTGGCACTCGCTACCGGAGGAGGTGGTGGAAGCAGGGACGATAGTGACATTTAAGGGGCATCTTGACAAATACATGAATAGGATGGGAATAGAGGGATACGGACCCAGGAAGTGTAGAAGATTGTAGTTTCGCCGGGCAGCATGGTCGGCACGGGCTTTGAGGGCCGAAGGGCCTGTTCCTGTGCTGTACGTTTCTTTGTTCTTAACCTTTAAATTCAGCGGTCCTATCCCCTCCCTCACTGTCTACAGCCTCGCGACCCTCAAGGTCGATCCGCCTTCCCTGTTTGCGAACCTCACCCCGGATTGCAAACTTGTTGCCACCAGGAGCAGACGGTACAGTGCCCAGGACCGGACCTTTATTCGGTCGGAGGTCCAGCGATTACTGAGGGAAGGTGTCATTGAGGCTAGCAATAGTCCCTGGAGAGCTCAAGTAGTGGTTGTAAAGACCAGGGAGAAGCATAGGATGGTCGATTATAGCCAGACAATCAACAGGTATACGCAGCTTGCCACGTACCCTCTCCCCCGCATATCCGATCTGGTCAACAGGATCGCACAATATAAGGTCTTTTCCACGGTGGATCTAAAGTCCGCCTACCACCAGCTCCCCATCCGCCCTAGCGACCGCAAATACGCAGCTTTCGAAGCAGATGGGCGGCTCTACCACTTCCTAAGGGTTCCCTTCGGTGTCACTAATGGAGTCTCGGTCTTCCAACGAGAGATGGACCGAATGGTTGACCGGTATGGTTTGTGGGCCACGTTTCCGTACCTCGATAATGCCACCATCTGCGGCCACGACCAGCAGGATCACGACACCAACCTCCGAAAATTCCTCCATACCGCAAAAATCCTTCATCTCACATATAACAAGGATAAATGAGTGTTCAGCACCGACCGTCTAGCCATCCTCGGCTACGTAGTGCATGATGGAGTTATAGGCCCAGACCCTGAACACATGCGCCCCCTCACGGAGTTCCCCCTCCCTCACTGCTCCAAGGCCCTGAAATGCTGTCTGGGATTTTTCTCTTATTATGCCCAGTGGGTCCCCAACTATGCGGGCAAGGCCCGCCCGCTAATCCAATCCATGGTTTTTCCCGTCGACAGAGGCTCGCCAGGCCTTCAGCCGCATCAAAGCGGACATCGCAAAGGCCACGATGCAGGCCATCGACGAGTCCCTCCCCTTCCAAGTCGAGAGCAAAGCATCCGTCCGACGTATCTCTGGCGGCCACCCACAACCAAGCGGGCAGACCCGAGGCCTTCTTCTCACGCACCCTCCACGCTTCAGAAATCCACCATTCCTCAGTTGAAAAGGAGGCCCAGGCCATATTAGAAGCTGTGTGGCATTGGAGGCATTACCTGGCCGGCAGGAGATTCACTCTCCTCACTGACCAACGGACGGTGGCCTTCATGTTCGATAATGCACAGCAGGGCAAGATAAAGAACAACAAGATCTTACGCTGGAGGAACGAACTCTCCACCTACAACTATGAGATCTTACATCGTCCCGGGAAGCTAAATGAGCCTCCTGATGCCTTATCCCACAGCACATGTGCCAACGCACAAGTGGACCGCCTCCGAGCCCTCCATGAGGACCTCTGCCACCTGGGGGTTACTCGATTCTTCCATTTCATTAAAACCCATAACCTGCCCTACTCCATCAATGAGGTCAGGACAGCCACCAGGAACTGCCAAATCTGCGCGGAGTGCAAGCCGCACTTCTACAGGCCAGAGAAAGCGCACCTGCCTTTGAACGCCTCAGTATCGACTTCAAAGGGCCCCTCCCCTCCACCGACCGCAACACGTACTTCCTGAACATGATTGACGAGTACTCCCAGTTCCCATTCGCCATTCCCTGCCCCGACATGATCGCAGCCACAGTCATAAAAGCCCTCCACAGTATCTTTACGCTGTTTGGTTTCCCCGCCTACATACACAGCGATAGGGGGTCCTTCTTTTTGAGCGACGAACTGCGTCAATTCCTGCTCAGTAAGGGCATTGCCTCGAGCAGGACGACCAGTTACAACCCCCGGGGAAACGGACAGGTAGAGAGGGAGAACGGAACGGTCTGGAAGACCGTCCTACTGGCCCTACGGTCCAGGAATCTCCCAGTCTCCCGCTGGCAGGAGATCCTCCTGGATGCCCTCCACTCCATCTGGTCACTGCTGTGTACCACGACCAACCAAACACCTCACGAACGTCTCCTTGTCTTCCCTAGGAAGTCCTCCTCCGGGACCTTGCTCCCAACCTGGCTGGCAGATCCTGGACCCATCCTGCTCCGCAAACATGTGCGGGCGCACAGGTCGGACCCATTGGTCGAGAGGGTCCATCTCCTGCAGTACGCCTCAGTACGCCTACGTGGCGTACCCCAACGGCCGACAGGATACGGTCTCCCTACGGGACCTGGCGCCCGCTGGATTCCCACACACACCCCCACCACCAATCCCACCCTCCCTCCCACTGGCGCACCCCACAGCCGCCCCCTTCCCAGGTGGATCAGTCCTCCCACCGGTCCCGTCTAGGGGTGAAGAAACTGCCAAAGAAGCCGAAGCCACGCTCCCGGAGCCACAGATGCCCGAGCCGGCGCCTGCATCACCACTAAAGCTATGATGATCACAGAGGACGACCAGGGCCCCCGATCGACTAATTGCTTCATTCTGAACTGTAAATAAATTTTGTAAATAGTTGCGATGTAACAAGGCAAAACCACTGTACTGATGTACACCGGGTACCTCCATAACCTTAATCTCTACCACTGTGTAATGCGAGGCCACCACCCCCGCAAGACTTTTTTTTAACAGGGGGTGAATGAGGTATTACAGTACCCTGTAATGCTGTAAGACCATTGGTGGAGGAGGTACTGTTTTCACTGGTTAAGCCTGCCTGCTGGTTCCACCCAGTCAGGATAGGAGTATAAGAGCCCGTGTCTCTCCAGCAGCTGCCTTCTGTACCTGCGCTGCTGGGGGAAACATCTACTGTAATAAAGCTTTCAATTGTCTCCAATCTCGCTTCTGGAGTTATTGATTGAGCATCAACCCAATTATTATTTTTTTTCCAATTAAGGGGCAATTTATCATGGGCGATCCACCTAACCTGCACATCTTTGGGTTGTGGGGACGAAACCCACGCAGACACGGGGAGAATGTGCAAACTCCACACAGACAGTGCCCCAGGGCCGGGATTCGAACCCAGGTCCTCAGCGCCGCAGTCCCAGTGCTATCCACTGCGCCACCGTGCTGCCCTTTAAAATTTTTTTAGAGTACCCAATTTGTTTTTTTCCAATTAAGGGGCAATTTAACGTGGCCAACGCACCTACCCTGCACATCTTTAGGTTATGGGGGCGAAACCCACGCAAACACAGGGAGAATGTGCAAACTCCACACGGACAGTGACCCAGAGCCAGGATCGAACTTGGGACCCGTGAGGCAGCAGGGCTAATCCACTGTGCCACAGTGCTGCCCTTCTACTGAATAGTACTGCACTCCTGTATGCTCACCGATGCCTGTGTCTATGATTTTCATTGTGTATTTATGTATGACCTGTTTTTTTTCCATGTACGGAATGAACTGTTTGGACTGTACACAGAATAATACTTTTCACTGTACATCGGTACATGTGACAATAAAAAAATCCAACCCAATGCAATGTAACGCACAGAGATCTATTTTGTTACAGAAGACTTAATTTTGGAGTAACATCTGCGCTTGCTCTTTTCAAAGATCCATGGATCAAATTCTAAGTGAGTTGAAAGAAGTGCAATGTTATTTAGATGACATATTCAGCATTGGTTCAAATGAACATTTGGAGAATTTGGAAGATACACTAAAGCGGCTACAGAGCCACAATTGAAGAGTTAAAAAGGAAAAGTGTGACTTTTTCCAGTCATCTATAAATTGCCTCGGTGGTATTATCAGCAAAGATGGCTTTCACAAAGAGCTGAAGAAAATATCAGCAATCATGTCCTCAAAATGTGACATTTTAGGATTGGTCAATATTATAGTAAATATTGTTGGTGTTTTTCCCACCGGAGATGCTAATAATGTTGCTCTGTTTTGGTCTCAACAGCGTCGCCAATACTGTGGGTATTTCTATTTATCTTGGTGAACCACAATTCTTCCCTTATATTGATCAAATAACCACACAGTTAGTTAGTTCAAAAGATGGTTTATTTACATACACAAGAGTTATCTCAACATGCAAACACAATATCTACTATGAGTTAAACTACACCTATCAGCTACAATAACCTATACTTAACTTCAGGGCGACCAGCACTGTGCAAATGGATACGGCCTTTATCTGGATTTCATTTGGCTGGTTCGAAGAAAGTGGCTCTGACTCTGCTGGGCTCATCCGTCAGGTAGCGATCGTTGGTCTTGAACTTGGTTGGCTGTTCCTGCTACAATTGGGTTGGCACAGGCTGGATCAAAAAGAGACAGAGGCTGCGTCCTCTTTTATCCCTCTGGGATTTCGCGCTCTTTGGGGCGGTCCTTACCTTGGACCCAATAGTTCGACAGGGCTCTGATCACTGTCTTCGATTTCGGCCAATAAAGGGGCGGGTGCCTTGGTGGCTGGGCGGGTCCTTAGCGGTCATTGACCTTGGCAGTTGTGCTTTCTGAGTAAAGGGAGTGGCGCCAATCAGTCTGTCGCTGTACCGGTTGCTTGATTGGAGTTCTATTGTCCTGGGAAAATGGGCCATTAAAATGCAAACGAGTGGGGGTTTCGATCAGGTCTGGTTACCTGTGTTTTAGATACACACAGGCTCTGTATGTGTCTGAGTCCTGGGTTGGCTATAATTCCCATGGTCCTTTGCAAGTGGCCATCTTAGATGGCTACAATATGTACCGAATTTAGCAACACGATTGAAGCCTATACACACTTTGGTATGAGTCAAATAGGCATAGCACTGATCAGAAGAATTTAAGAGTGCATACAATGAAGTGAAAGAAGCTTTACAGATGTCACAGCTGCTGGTTCATTATGATCCCAAGATGAAGTTGCAACTTGCTTGCACTTGATGCCACACTTTGTATGGTTGGAGCAGTCGCCTCACACATTATGCCTTTAGTAGAGGAACGACCGATAGCGTTTGCTTCATGCACTTAACAATAATAATCGCTTATTGTCACAAGTAGGCTTCAATTAAGTTACTGTGAAAAGCCCCTCGTCACCACATTCCGGCACCTGTTCAGGGAGGCCGGTACGGGAATTGAACCCGCGCTGCTGGAATTGTTCTGCATTACAAGCCAGCTATTTAGCCCACTGTGCTAAACCAACCCCTTAGTGCATAAATGGTTAGAAACGGGGGGATTCATATTAGGGAACAAAGAAATAGCTGGAATGGCTGAGGAACTAAATTCGCACTTTGCTTCACAAAGACATGAATAATGTACTGGAAGTTCTGAGAAACACAAGTTTTATTGAGATGTTGAAGAAATTAGTATTAACATGAGAATAGTTTTAGGGAAATGAATGGGATTGAAGGTAGATATATGTCCAGGGCCTGATAATCCTCATCCCAGAGTACTTAAGGAAGTAGCCTTGGAAATAGCAGATCCATTGGTGGTCATTTTCCAAAATTCTTTGAACTCTGGAATGGTTCCTACAGATTGCAGGGTAGCGAATGTAACCCCGCTGTTCAAAAAGGGAGGTAGAGAGAATACAGGGACCCATAGACCAGTAAGCCTAACGGCAGTAGTAAGGAAGTTGCTGGAGTCCATTATCAAAGATATCATAGCACAGCATTTGGAAAACCGGGGTATAATCAAGACAAAGTCAGCATGGATTTATGGAAGGGAAATCATGCTTGACAAATCTATTGGAATTCTTTGAAGATGTAACTAGTAGAGTTGACCAGGGAGACTCGGTAGATCTGGTTTATTTAGACTTTCAGAAGGCTTTTGACAAGGTTTCACACAGCAGATTACTATGTAAAGTTAAAGCGCATGGGATTGCGGGTAGTGTCTTGAGATGGATAGAAATCTAGTTGGCAGCACAAAGTAAAATGTTGGAATAAATGGGTCTTTTTCCAATTGGCAGGCAGTGACTAGTGGGGTACTGCAGGGATCTGTGCCAGAACCTCAACTGTTCACATTATATATTAATGATTTGGACGAGGGAACTAAATGTGGTATTTCCAAATTTGCAGATGATACGAAGTTGGGTGGGAAGGTGAAAGTGGGAGGACGCAGAGTTGATTCAGTGGGGTTTGGATAGGCATATGCAGTATAATGTGGATACATGTGAGATTATCCACTTTGCTGGCAAAAATAGGAAGGCAGATTATTATTTGAATGGGTGTAAATTGTGAGAGGTAGATACTCAGTGGTGTCCTCGTGCATCAGTCGCTGAAAGTAAACGTGCAGATACAGCAGGCAGTAAAGAAAGCATATGGCATGTCAGCCTTCATAGTGAGAGGATTCGAGTATAGGAATAGGATGTTTTACTGAAATTGTATTGGGCATTGGTGAGGCCACACCTGGAGTATTGTGTGCAGTTTTGGTGTCCTTATCTGAGGAAGGATGTTCTTGCGACGGAGTGAGTGCAGCGAAGGTTCCTGGGATGGCGGGACTGTCATATGAGGAGAGACTAAATTGGTTAGGATTATATTCATTGGTGTTTAGAAAAGTGAGGGAGGATCTCGTAGAAACTTCTAAAATTCTAACAGGATTAGATAGGGTAGATTCAGAAAGAATGTTCCAGATGATTGAGGAGTCCAGAACTATGGATCATAGTTTGAGGATAAGGGGTAAACCTTTTAGGGCTGCGGTGAGAAGAATTTTTTTCACCCAGAGAGTGGTAAATCTGTGGAATTCACTACCACAAAAAGTAGTTGAGGTGAAAACATTGTGTAATTTCAAGAAGGAATTAGATATAGCTCTTGAGGCTAAAGGGATCAAGGGTATGTGGGGGGAAGGCAAGATCAGGGTACTAAACCTGATGATCAGCCATGATCATAAACAATGGCGAGCAGGCTCAAAAGGCCGAATGGTCTCCTCCTGCCTCTATTTTCTATATCTGTTTCCATGTGTGTATGCATGAATGATTGAACAAAATAATAAATTGTGCTCAGCTAGAAAAAGCATTGAGCATCATTTTTGGTGCAAGAAGGTTCCACCATTATCTTTATGGACGTATTTTTAATCATTTGATGGATCATAGACCCTTGACTACAATCATTGGGCCGTCTAAAAGTGTTTCTTTGGCGGCTTGTGGATGGCAGAGATGGTTCATTGACATTGTAGGTACACATATCGCAATCAGTGCAGCATGCAAATTCTGATGCTTTATCAGTTGTCGTTACAAATCAAGCGTGACGCTGAAGAATATTTCATTAGTATTTTTAAAAATAATCTTTATTGTCACAAGTAGGCTTTCATTAATACTGCAATGAAGTTACTGTCACCACACTCCGGCACCTGTTCGGGTACACAGAGGGAGAATTCCGAATGGCCAAATTACCTAACAGCACGTCTCTGGGGGCTTGGGGAAGGAAACCGGAGCACCCTGAGGAAACCCACGCACACACAGGGAGAACGTGCAGACTCCGCACATACAGTAACCCAAGCCAGGAATTGAACCTGGGACCCCGGTGCTGTGAAGCAACAGTGCTAACCTCTATGCTACCCATGGATTGTGTACCTGTGACTTCATTAAGTGTTCAAAGATATACAACAACGGATCAAATGATGGGAATGTGATGGACATGGTCCAAAAAGGTACGCTGTCATACCTTCAAAGGAAAAATCCAAGACTTGAGTTGACAGTCCAGAATGGAGTTCTATTATGGGGAATCTGTACAATTATTCCTCCATGCATGCAGAGTCGAGCCTTTGACCAACTGCATGAAGGACATCCTGGTGTGATGAGGATGAAGGAATTGGCACACAGTTATTTTTGGTGACAAGGATTAGATGTCCAAACTGAAGAGAAAGTTGGGCAATGCCAATCCTGTGCAAAAATAAGGAACACTCCACCATTACTGTGGGAATGACTGACACAGCCATGACAGAGAATAAGCATCGATTATGCTGGTCCACTGAAGGGTCACATGCTCTTAGTGATTGTGGACACACACTCAAAATGGCCAGAGGTCACGATATTGAAGTCAACGACAACTGAACAGAACATTGAGAAACAAAGTCAGTGATAATGGTATGCAGTTTACTTTGAAGAAGTTTGAGGATCACTTGAAAAGGAACAGTATACACCATATCAAGTAGCAAAGAATGGATTGGCCAGACATTTTGTTCAGTTATGAAGCAATCTCAAAGATCGAAGGACCAGGGTATATTATGGAGAAGATTAAGCACATTTCTGATACCTTACTGGATGGAACACTGTACATACCACCACGCAAAGTTCACCTGCAATGCTGTTGTTCAAGAGGAAACTACTAACGCAGTTTGATTTGTTAACTCTACCTGATACTTCCAAGATTGTCAATCTATAACAAACTAAAATTGCTAAGAGGGAGAAAATACATAAAAAGCGAGTTTTCAACGAGGGAGAGAGTGTTAGCTAGGGGCAACACCACCAATGAGAAATGGGTACCAGCTATTATCCTAGCAAAGATAGGTCCGATATCATACGCCATACAGACAGATGATGGAAGACTTTGCTGCACAAAGTGAGTTTGCAGAAATTTCTCAAGAGGTTTTCCCTTGGAAAATGGAGATAGCAATCCTTTTGGAACAGAGACCAAAGAGTGATGAGTTCAGATTCTGTTTCTGAGGACTTTTCAATAGCTATAGTGACAGATATTGAAATAACTACCAAGTCGTACCATTTACAGAAATGAATGAAGGCACTTCCGAAGTCGCAAGTAGCCAAGTTCAAGGATTCCAAATTCTATGAAAAAGGAATAGGTGTCCACCACAGAGACTGTCTTATTGAATTGTATAAATGTATAGAATTAAAACACAAATGGATCTCCTTTATAAATGTTAATTGTCGTTGTTGCACTAATGAAGTAAGGGGGAGGGGTGTTATATATCCGAGAATAAATTCCTGCTGGTTCTGTTTCACAAGATGTGTAGTGACATCAGCAGAGTGTTTGCACGGGCTTTGGACAGATCACCATCTTGATTGTATGAGCTACATATCTTAATAAATCTCTCATTGTGTTTTAGAGGAATCCAGAGCATGGGCACCTCCATACTTTTTCCTTTTGCAACAACAAATAAAATATAACACCAACAAAGAATAAGAATTGTATACCTTACATAATCTACTATTTTTGCATCTCAAAAAGATACTTACAACTTTTGAAGGCTTTTATGGAGCAGACGTGGAAATATCAGAAGTACAACTCCTGCAATAATTGTAGCGATGCAGAGCAAAGAGAGTAGACCAAGCATTGCCACAATAGCCCTTTCATTCCCTTCTGATGTCATATATGAGCAGTCACAGTCAATAGCTATTAGGCAAATAAAAATAATGCTAATTAAATAACCAGTTACACAATCCAAATTCCTTTCTTCTGTTTACTTCAATTTCCTTTAAACTAAACTGGCGAATGGACTGAATTATGAAGCAGTCAGACCCCATTTGGAGTATTGTGAGCAGTTTTGGGCCCCGTATCAAAGGAAAGATGTGCTGGCCTTGGAAAGGGTCCAGAGGAAGTTCACAAGAATGAATCCTGGAATGAAGAGCTTGTCGTATGAAGAATGGTTGAGGATTCTGGGTCTGTACTCGTTGGAGTTTAGAAGGATGAGGGGGGAATCTTCTTGAAACTTACAGGATACTGCGAGTCCTGGATAGAGTGGATGTGGAGAGAATGTTTCCACTTGTAGGAAAAACTAGAACCAGGGGACATAATCTCAGACTAAAGGGACGATCCTTTAAAACAGAGATGAGGAGGAATTTCTTCAGCCAAAGGGTGGTGAATCTGTGGAACTCTTTGCCGCAGAAGACTGTGGAGGCCAAATCATGGAGTGTCTTGAAGACAGAGATAGATAGGTGCTTGATCAATAAGGGGATCAGCGGTTATGGGGAGAAGGCAGGAGAAAGGAGATGAGAAAGATATCAGCCATGATTAAATGGCGGAGCAGACTCGATGGGCCAAGTTGCCTAATTCTGCTTCTATGTCTTATGGTCTTATGTACATTAGTCCTCCTGGTCATGCTGCCCGCACTCACAGCCACTGCCACTGCTTCCCAGGCGGCATTGGAGGCACTGTTCTGGTCCTCCAACCCCCTTGGGGTCTCGCATCCATTGCTGTGATAAGGCCCGCTAATGATATGATATGGCATCCTATTATGTCATTGTTGGGTGACAGGGACAATGGACCCGATTCTTCCAAAGCATTTCTAAGTTCATTTGTGGCTTGTCTTTAGGGGTTTCCCGCTGGTTCTGCTGGCGAGTTCCCCACCGCTATTCAATGCCACTTTTTTGGGCCCTGGGGAGTTTCTCATTGGTTTAGCCCACACTTTGAATTTTGTTTAAGCACTGGGGAGTTGAACTCAGAGACTGGGCCGTCTTTTTGAAATGGTGCCCCAATCTCTAAGTGAGCTTGTGGGTCCCGCCCACCCATGGGCAATGCCATCCCCCCCCACACAAGGCGCTACCCCACACCCACCCAAGTGAGGAAATGCCGCTCTGGGGTCCCTGGGGTCTCCCCTCTTCAGGTACCCCCCCCAGCCCCCTTCCAGCGGTCCCTTCTTCCCTGACCCCCAGGTATCACCCCCAACCTCCCAGAGGCCCCTACCTACCTGCCCTGCACCCCCACCCTTCAAACCCTCCCTCCACCCTCCTTTCATGAGCATGGCCCCCCTCGGGCTCTGACCCTTGGCAGTGCCACTCTGGCACCCTGGCACTGCCACCCTGGCACCTGGGCAGTGTTCCTGCCAGCTTGGCAGTGCCAAAGTGCCCACATTCCAAGGAGAGGGCCAGGGGGCCATGACCACCCAGGGGTCTCTGATGGCCCGGGAGACCTCCCCCACCTCCCACGTTTGTGTGGACCAGTACTGAACGGCGACCAGCTGCAGCCTCGCTGGGGAGACCGGTAGATCCCAGGAGGCTGGTTTAAAACCGGCTTTGGCCGCGATATTTGGTCCCATCCCTCGTGGGGCATCCCGATGCGAAGCTCCCCATTGTAAAAAATGTGGGTGTGTGTGGCCTCGACCTTTCAAGCTGGGAAACACGTGGCTAAACGGGCTCTCTAGGGGGCTTTGTTCCTTTTTGGGAAGAATGCGCCCAATACTCTAATTGTGGTCTAACCAGAGTTCGATACCAGTTCAGTATAACCTCCCTACTTGTGTACTTCATGCCTCTATTTATGAAACCCACGATCCCACATGCTTTGCTAACCACTCTCTCAATATGTCCTGCCACCTTCAATGATCTATGCACCAACCCTCTGAAAGAATACCCCACCGAGACCCACTCTCCCACCCGATCGTGTAACCCCACCTAACCTACACATCCATGGATACCAAGGGGCAATTTTAGCATGGCCAATCCACCTAACCTGAACATCTTTGGACTGTGATATTTATGTTGACTACCTTTAAAATCCACAAAGACAATAAAGACAACGTTATGTGATATTTTGTGAACTCTCTTTAAAACCCACAAAGTCAATATCCACAGAATTCTTTTTCATCAACCTTTTCTGTTACTTCATCAAGAAATTCAATCAGATTAGCCAAGCACAATCTGTCCTTTACTAATCCATGCTTAATTAGCTCAAACCTCTCCAAGTACTTGTTAATGTATCCCCTGATTATTATTTCTGAAGCCTTCATCACCACTGGTGTTAAAGGGTGGAATATTTCCCATTTTCCAATTAGTAAAAAATATAGAAACATAGGAAGTTGGAGCAGGAGGAGGGCATCTGGCCATTCGAGCCTGCTCAGCCATTCATTTATCATGGCTGATCATCGAACTCAGTAACCTGTTCCCGCTTTCCCCCTATATCCTTTGATCCCTTTTGGCCTGATTGCTACATCTAATTCCAACTTGAAAACATACAATGTTTTGGCCTCAACTGCTTTCTGTGGTAGAGAATTCCACAGAGACACTACTCTCTGGGGGAAGAAATTTCTCCTTATCTTTGTCCGAAATGATCTACTCCCTATCTTTAGACTGTGACCCCTAGTTCTGCACACCTCCATCACTGGGAACATCCTTCCTGCATCAAGCGTGTCTGGTCCTGTTTGCACTGAGTGCTGAATTTGGTGCATTTGACTGCGATAGTGAGAGTTTGGTGACCGAGGGAGTATAAGGCTTCATTTTTATCTAAAGTTTAGTCTTTCTTTTATTTAGTTAATTAACTTAAAAGTTGCTGTTTGGTTTAGAAGAAGGTGAATTTTCAATCAGCTTTAAACAGGCTTCTACTTGTAGGCACTTGCAGCTGGAGCTTGTTAATTAGTTAATTGGATTAGGCCAGTTTTTCAGAGGCTAGATTCACAGTATAAAAGTGATCCCAGACAGTGCAGACTTAGTTTGCACTGAGTGCTGAATTTGGTGCATTTGAGTGCGATAGTGAGAGTTTGGTGACCGAGGGAGTGCTGAATTTGGTGCATTTGAGTGCGATAGTGAGAGTTTGGTGACCGAGGGAGTGCTGAATTTGGTGCATTTGAGTGCGATAGTGAGAGTTTGGTGACCGAGGGAGTGCTGAATTTGGTGCATTTGAGTGCGATAGTGAGAGTTTGGTGACCGAGGGAGTGCTGAATTTGGTGCATTTGAGTGCGATAGTGAGAGTTTGGTGACCGAGGGAGTTAGGTGAGGAGGGAGTAAGGTGCTCCTTTCATTTTGTTTCCGAAATTTCCGCAAAGAGTGAGAAGAGTGCCAGGAGTTTACAGAAAGTGTAGCTGACTGGGAGCAAAGTCGGAGGGCGGAGATCTAGCTAGTCCACACAGCAGCTATATTCTGTAAGGTAAGAGGGGATGGAGGCTAGGCCAGTTACATGCTCCTCCTGTAGGATGTGGGTGGTGAGGGATACTACCGGTGTCCCCGCTGACTATACCTGCGGGAAGTGCACCCAACTTCAGCTCCTCAAAGACCGTGTTAGGGAACTGGAGCTGAAGCTGGATGAACTTCAGATCATCCGGGAGGCAGAGGGGGTGATTGAGAAGAGTTACAGGGAGGTAACCACACCCAAGGCACAGGACAAGAATAGCTGGGTTACAGTCAGGGGGAAAAAAACAAACAGGCAGACAGGGCAGGGATCCCTCGTGGCCGTTCCCCTTCATATCAAGTATACCGTTTTGGATGCTGTTGGGGGGGGATGACCTACCGGGGGAAGGCCCTAGCGGCCAGGTCTCTGGCACTGAGTCTGGCTCTGGGGCTCAGAAGGGAAGGGGGGAGAATAGAAAAGCAATAGTTGTAGGAGATTCAATGGTTAGGGGAATAGATAGGAGATTCTGTGGTCGCGAGCAAGACTCCCGGAAGGTATGTTGCCTCCCGGGTGCCAGGGCCAGGGATGTATCGGATCGTGTCTTCAGGATCCTTAAGGGGGAGGGTGAGCAGCCAGAAGTTGTGGTGCACATTGGTACCAACGACATAGGTAGGAAAAGGGGTGTGGAGGTAATAAACATGTTTAGGGAGTTAGGCTGGAAGTTAAAAGCCAGGACAGAGTTGACATCTCTGGTTTGTTGCCGGTGCCACGTGATAGCGAGGCTAGGAATAGGGAGAGAGTGCAGTTGAACACGTGGCTGCAGGAATGGTGTAGGAGGGAGGGCTTCAGGTATTTGGATAATTGGAGCGCATTCTGGGGAAGGTGGGACCTGTACAAGCAGGACGGGTTGCATCTGAACCAGAGGGGCACCAATATCCTGGGAGGGAGGTTTTCTAGTACTCTTTGGGAGGGTTTAAACTAATTTGGCAGGGGAATGGGAACCGGATTTGTAGTCCAGCAACTAAGGTAGCCGATATTCAGGACGCCAAAGCGTGTAATGAGGCAGTGGGGAAGGGAACACTGACAAAGGAGAGTACTTGCAGGCACGGAGAGGGGTTGAAGTGTGTATACTTCAACGCAAGAAGCATCAGGAATAAGGTGGGTGAACTTAAGGCATGGATCGGTACTTGGGACTACGATGTGGTGGCCATCACGGAAACTTGGAAAGAAGAGGGGCAGAAATGGTTGTTGGAGGTCCCTGGTTATAGATGTTTCAATAAGATTAGGGAGGGTGGTAAAAGAGGTGGAGGGGTGGCATTATTAATTAGAGATAGTATAACAGCTGCAGAAAGGCAGTTCGAGGAGTATCACCCTATTGAGGTAGTATGGGTTGAAGTCAGAAATAGGAAAGGAGCAGTCATCTTGTTAGGAGTTTTCTATAGGCCCCCCAATAGTAGCAGAGATGTGGAGGAACAGATTGGGAAACAGATTTTGGAAAGGTGCAGAAGTCATAGGGTAGTAGTCATGGGCGACTTTACCTTCCCAAATATTGAGTGGAAACTCTTTAGATCAAATAGTTTGGATGGGGTGGTGTTTGTGCAGTGTGTCCAGGAAGCTTTTCTAACACAGTATGTAGATTGTCCGACCAGAGGAGGGGCAATATTGGATTTAGTACTGGGTAATGAACCAAGGCAAGTGATAGATTTGTTAGTGGGAGAGCATTTTGGAGATAGTGACCACAATTCTGTGACTTTCCTTTAGTAATGGAGAGGGATAGGTACGTGCAACAGGGCAAGGTTTACAATTGGGGGAAGGGTAAATACGATGATGTCAGACAAGAATTGAAGGCATAAGTTGGGAACATAGGCTGGCAGGGAAGGACACAAGTGAAATGTGGAACTTGTTCAAGGAACAGGTGCTACGTGTCCTTGATATGTATGTCCCTGTCAGGCAGGGAAGAGATGGTCGATTGAGGGAACCATGGTTGACAAGAGAGGTTGAACGTCTTGCTAAGAGGAAAAAGGTGACTTATGTAAGGCTGAGGAAACAAGGTTCAGGCAGGGCATTGGAGGGATACAAGATAGCCAGGAGGGAACTGAAGAAAGGGATTAGGAGAGCTAAGAGAGGGCATGAACAATCTTTGGCGGGTAGGATCAAGGAAAACCCCAAGGCCTTTTACACATATGTGAGAAATATGAGAATGACTAGAGCGAGGGTAGGTCCGATCAAGGACAGTAGCGGGAGATTGTGTATTGAGTCTGAAGAGATAGGAGAGGTCTTGAACGAGTACTTTTCTTCTGTATTTACAAATGAGAGGGGCGATATTGTTGGAGAGGACAGTGTGAAGCAGATTGGTAAGCTCGAGGAAATACTTGTTAGGAAGGAAGATGTGTTGGGCATTTTGAAAAACTTGAGGATAGACAAGTCCCCCGGGCCTGACGGGATATATCCAAGGATTCTATGGGAAGCAAGAGATGAAATTGCAGAGCCGTTGGCAATGATCTTTTCGTCCTCACTGTCAACAGGGGTGGTACCAGGGGATTGGAGAGTGGCGAATGTCGTGCCCCTGTTCAAAAAAGGGACTAGGGATAACCCTGGGAATTACGGGCCAGTTTGTCTTACTTCGGTGGTAGGCAAAGTAATGGAAAGGGTACTGAAGGATAGGATTTCTGAGCATCTGGAAAGACACTGCTTGATTAGGGATAGTCAGCACGGATTTGTGAGGGGTAGGTCTTGCCTTACAAATCTTATTGAATTCTTTGAGGAGGTGACCAAGCATGTGGATGAAGGTAAAGCAGTGGATGTAGTGTACATGGATTTTAGTAAGGCATTTGATAAAGTTCCCCATGGTAGGCTTATGCAGAAAGTAAGGAGGCATGGGATAGTGGGAAATTTGGCCAGTTGGATAACGAACTGGCTAACCGATAGAAGTCAGAGAGTGGTGGTGGATGGCAAATATTCAGCCTGGATCCCAGTTACCAGTGGCGTACCGCAGGGATCAGTTCTGGGTCCTCTGCTGTTTGTGATTTTCATTAATGACTTGGATGAGGGAGTTGAAGGGTGGGTCAGTAAATTTGCAGACGATACGAAGATTGGTGGAGTTGTGGATAGTAAGGAGGGCTGTTGTCGGCTGCAAAAAGACATAGATAGGCTGCAGAGCTGGGCTGAGAAGTGGCAGATGGAGTTTAACCCTGAAAAGTGTGAGGTTGTCCATTTTGGAAGGACAAATATGAATGCAGAATACAGGGTTAACGGTAGAGTTCTTGGCAATGTGGAGGAGCAGAGAGATCTTAGGGTCTATGTTCATACATCTTTGAAAGTTGCCACTCAAGTGGATAGAGTTGTGAAGAATGCCTATGGTGAAAGCCTATGATAGCACAATTGCTTCACAGCTCCAGGGTCCCAGGTTCGATTCCGGCTTGGGTCACTGTCTGTGCGGAGTCTGCAAGTCCTCCCCCTGTCTGCGTGGGTTTCCTCCGGGTGCTCCGGTTTCCTCCCACAGTCCAAAGATGTGCGGGTTAGGTGAATTGGCCAATGATAAATTGCCCTTAATGTCCAAATTGCCCTTGGTGTTGGGTGGAGGTGTTGAGTTTGGGTAGGGTGCTCTTTCCAAGAGCCGGTGCAGACTCAGGGGGCCGAATGGCCTCCTTTTGCACTGTAAATTCAATGATAATTTATGATTAATCTAGGACAAAGGTTCGGCACAACATCGTGGGCCGAAGGGCCTGTACTGTGCTGTATTTTTCTATGTTTTCTATGTTCTAACTTTACAGGTTTCCATGAGATGCCCCCTCATTCTTCGGCGAATAAAATCCTAACCGACTCAACTCTCCTCATACATCAGTCCCACCATCCCCGGAATCAGTCTGGTAAATCTTTGCTGTACTCGCTCCATAGCAAGAAATTCTTCCTACGATAAGAAGACCAAAACTGCACACAATATCCCAAGTGTGGTCTCACCAAAGCTATGTATAACTACTAATTCTCTAGTGTATCTCCTGTATCTAAGGAAGATCAAATATTATCATAGATTATCATAGAATTTACAGTGCAGAAGGAGGCCATTCGGCCCATCGAGTCTGCACCAGCTCTTGGAAAGAGCACCCTACCCAAGGTCAACACCTCCACCCTATCCCCATAACCCAGTAACCCCACCCAACACTAAGGGCAATTTTGGAGACTAAGGGCAATTTATCATGGCCAATCCACCTAACCTGCACATCTTTGGACTGTGGGACGAAACCGGAGCACCCGGAGGAAACCCACGCACACACGGGGAGGATGTGCAGACTCTGCACAGACAGTGACCCAAGCCGGAATCGAACCTGGGACCCTGGAGCTGTGAAGCAATTGTGCTAACCACTATGCTACCGTGCTGCCCAATTATGGCAAAACCTTTTTGCTGTCTCTACCCTAGTGTCCTTAGCAACCTGGATTACATGCCATCCGGATCAGGTGACTTATCCACTATGTGTAGGCAACCCTTCCAATAAATGTTTCTAATCAATTTTCGCCCCACTCATCTTCTTCCTTAGTAAACACCAGCACAAAGTACTCATTACGTATTCTGCCCATGTCTTTTGGTATAAGCTTACCACCATCTTTGCTCCCGATTGATCCCACTTCACCTCTTGTTACCTTCTTATTATTTCAAAGAATTTTGTGTTTCCTTTCATGTTATTTAAAAAAAAATTAAAGTGTCCAATTCATTTTTTTTAAATTAAGGGGAAATCTAGCGTGGCCAATCCACCTACCCTGCACATCTTTGGGTTGAAACTCACGCAGCCACGGGGAGAATGTGCAAACTCCACACGGACAGTGACCCAGGGTCAGAATCGAACCCGGGTCCTCAGTGCCATGAACAGCCAACCATTGTGCCACCGTGCCGCCCATCTCCTTTCATGTTATCTATAGTCTAATCTCATATTCTCTCTTTCCAGACTTATTTTCCTCTGCAATTCCCCTCTAAATCTATTGTATTTCACCTGGTTCGTAGTGGAGGCATTTGCCTGACATTCATCTTAACCCTCTTTTTAGTTTCATCATATATAGATTTACCCAAAGGGTGGTTACGGTGTGGAACGTACTGCCTGGGAGGGTGGTAGAGACATGTTTCCTCACATCCTTTAAAAAATACCCAATGAGTACTTGGCACGTCATAACATTCAAGACTGAGGGCCAAGTGCTGGCAAATGGGATTAGGTAGGCAGTTCAGATGTCTTTCATGCATCGTGCAGACCCGATGGGCCGAAGGGTCTCTTCTGCACTGTATATTCTGTGATATATCTCCCTTGTTATATAAGGGACAATGATTCTAGTTCCCCTGCCTTTCACCCTTGTTGCAATGTACCTAGCCTGTACCTGAAACCTTAAAGGTCACTCGTAAAATGTAAATATTTACTACAGTTCTATACTTTACCATATGGTTTTTCAGAATATAATAGTGACATAGGCCTGGATTTTTCATTCTTAATGTGGAATCACAAGTTAGGAGCATTTCCAATGTCTCTCATACCCCCATGCCTCTCCAGGAACCATGAACCCCATGTGCACTCACCCACTATTGACAGAACTCCATGAACTTTATAATAACACTGGGAAGTTTTTGTGATGCTCATGAATCTGCCAACAGGGGGGAGGGAGGGGTAGAGGGGGGGGAAGGGGGAGGGGAGGGGAGGGGGGGAAGGGGGAGGGGAGGGGGGGAAGGGGGAGGGGAGGGGGGGAAGGGGGAGGGGAGGGGGGAAGGGGGAGGGGGGAAGGGGGAGGGGAGGGGGGAAGGGGGAGGGGGGAAGGGGGAGGGGAGGGGGGAAGGGGAGGGGAGGGGTGAGGGGGGAGGGGAGGGGAGGGGTGAGGGGAGGGGTGAGGGGAGGGGTGAGGGGTGAGGGGAGGGGTGAGGGGGGAGGGGAGGGGTGAGGGGGGAGGGGAGGGGTGAGGGGGGAGGGGAGGGGTGAGGGGAGGGGTGAGGGGGGAGGGGAGGGGTGAAGGGGAAGGGGAGGGGTGAAGGGGAAGGGGAGGGGTGAAGGGGGAGGGGAGGGGTGAAGGGGAAGGGGAGGGGTGAAGGGGGAGGGGAGGGGGAGGGGAGGGGGAGGGGAGGGGAGGGGAGGGGAGGGGAGGGGAGGAGGGGAGGGGAGGGGGAAAGGGGCAGGGGAAAGGGGGAGGGGGGGGCAGGGGAAAGGGGGCAGGGGAAAGGGGGCAGGGGAAAGGGGGCAGGGGAGGGGGAAAGGGGGGAGGGGAGGGGGAAAGGGGGGAGGGGAGGGGGAAAGGGGGGAGGGGAGGGGGAAAGGGGGGAGGGGAGGGGGAGGGGAGGGGGAAAGGGGGGAGGGGAGGGGGAAAGGGGGGAGGGGAGGGGGCAGGGGAAAGGGGGGAGGGGAGGGGGCAGGGGAAAGGGGGGAGGGGAGGGGGCAGGGGAAAGGGGGGGGGAGGGGGGAAAGGCGGCAGGGGAAAGGGGGCAGGGGACAGGGGGGAGGGGAGGGGGGAAGGGGGAAAGGGGGAGGTGAGGGGAGGGGGGGAAGGGGGAGAGGGGAGGGGGGAAAAGGGGAAGGGGGAGGGGGAAGGGGGAGAGGGGGAAGGGGGAGAGGGGAGGGGGGAAAAGGGGAAGGGGGAGGGGGAAGGGGGAGGGAGGAGGGGGGAGGGAAGGGGAGAGGAAGGAGGGGGAGGGAAGAGGGGGGAGGGAAGAGGAGGGGGAGGAGGGGAAGGGAGACGGAGGAGGGGGGAGGGGAGGGGCCCTGGGGTCAACTGCACACGGCACCATCATGCTAACCCCTGGATCATGTGTACCTGTTCCAGGGGAAACCCTGTCCCTGCCTATCTGCCCCATCGACCACCCATCATCCACACCGACTGCTGAGGCCTCTGACCTTGTGGCTGAGGCTATTGCTAATAGGGAATTGGCAATAATAATAATAATGATCTTTATTGGCACATGAAGACTTACATTAACATTGCAATGAAGTTACTGTGAAAAGCTCCTAGTTTCCACATTAAGTGAGCACTTCAAACAACCCAAGTGGATTCCTGTGGGTGGGTGGGCCATGCAGCATGTGGGCATCATTGCCTAGCATCCCAATCAGACTGTAATGCCTGGACACTATGACTGAAACTGCAGGAAGCAACACCACACACACACCAGCCAACATCTGAACAGCCGGTGGATGGGACACAGCTCCGGCGACATGGCCATAGCCAGAGGGTGGGTGAGTGCCACAGGGAGGTGACCAGTACCTGGTCCAGGTGACGTTATGAGTGGGTGTCCGGGGTGTGGATCTGAGGTGCAGTGAGGGGGGCCTGCTGCGGCCAGGTGTCCGTGGGCAGGGCGTTCCAGGTGATGGGGAAGGGGGAGGCAGGGGGAGATCAATGGGGGAATGGAGGCCACCGCTGTCTGTCAGTCTAACATCCTCGCCAAATGCCTTAGAGATATTGAACCTTATGGCAGTGATTTTGGACCCAGAGCTTGCCCTAGAGGTGCTGCTTGTAGACCGGACGGCCTGGCGATGGCAGCAGCAGTGTCTGCCGATGCTCGAGGCGACGGACTATGCGCTGGACCCTACCCATACTCTGAGGACCCGGCCGCCCATCAGGCCAGGGAGGGACCCAGACGGGGAGTCCTGCGAACAACCCAGGTGCACAGGTGTTCTTGGTTGTTTGAACAGATGACAGACAGCGCGTGCCGCAAGAGACTCCACCACAAAAGGAGACGGTGCTGCATCCGTGCCAAGCCCCCACGGATGTGGCACTACATTGAGGACACCCGTACCCAGTGGTCGTCAAGGACACTGCAGTTCTGAACCTTTACGCCTCAGGATCATTTCAGGGCTCGAGCAGAGACCTGTGTGGCATCTCACAGGCCACAGCCCACAGGTGCATCCGACAGGTCACAGATGTCCTGTTTGCCTGGGTGGAAAATTACATCATCTTTAACATGGACCAAACCCAGCAAGATGCCTGGGCAGCAGGTGGGCCCTCTGGGAGTAACCTACATTAGTAGAAAGGGGTTCCGCTCCCTGAACATACAGCTTGTGTGCGACCACCAGGGAGCATCCATTACAGTTACATTCGGGGCAGTCGGTCATCCCCAGCCTCTTCGGGGACACCCCAGGATGGGCCGCTGGCTCTTGGGAGATAAGGGGTACCCACTGAGGACCTGGCTATGATGCCAGTAGGAGGCTGGAGAGCGAAGCGGAGACCGGGTACAACAAAGCCCATGTGGCCACCCGGACTGTGATTGAGCGGTACATCGGACACCTCAAGATGTGGTTGTGATGCCTCGACCACTATGGTGGTGCACTCCAGTAACCCCTCACCGGAGGGTTGCCCGATTTGTGGTGGTCTGCTGTGCCCTCCACAACCTCACACAGCAGCGAGGCGACGAGCTGGAGGTTAGTGATGAGGAATATGTGGCCACCTCCAAGGAGGAGGAGGAGGAGGACAAGGATGATGAGGCCGCTCCGGACCAGCATGAGCTGGAAGACGAGCTCAGGGAGGAATCGGAGGACCAGCTGGAAGCTGAAGGACAGGCAGCAATGGCATGGGTTTGGCAGGCCCGGGCGGCCAGGGAGGCCCCCATCATCACCCAATTCACTTAGGACGTGGCCTGGTCTGTCACCCCCCACTCCCATTTCCCACCCTCCCTCTGTGTATGTCACATCACTCAGGGTGCATGTCACATCACTCAGGTTGCTGGGACTGTGTCAGCACTGTCAGCGGGTCACTGTTGCCTTGGGATGGAGAGGCAGCTGGTTTGAGTTCCAGCTGCCCTGCATCATCTAGCTCTGCCAGCCCTGATGGCTCCCATGTTCCATCGTATCCAATCCCTTGGTGATTTTTTTCTTCAAAAAAATATACTTTATTCATAAAATTTATCATAAGCATTACAGAAACATTTCAAATTCTCTTGACTGTACATTTCCGGCAGGGTTACACGTTGCCTTGACTTTCTTTCATTCAATTTTGATATTATCATACACATATCACTCTTTACATTACAATTCCTTCTTAAATATTTACAGTGTCATGTTTGTTTTTGTACATTGGAGTGTTGGTTGCCCAGACCGAGGGGGGTTTACACTGTTACCCGCCCTTCGGTGTGCATTTGCTGGAAAGACCTTACACAGTGGTGTTTCCCCATTGCGCCTTGGCGGCAGCTGCCCCAAGCTTGAGTGCGTCCCTCAGCACGTAGTCCTGATGCTCCTCAGTGACTGGGTCATGCTTTGAAGCACATGCTCCGCAGTGTCTCATAGAAAAACATAGAAAATACAGCACAGAACAGGCCCTTCGGCCCACGATGTTGTGCCGAACCTTTGTCCTAGATTAATCATAGATTATCATTGAATTTACAGTGCAGAAGGAGGCCACTTGGCCCTTTGAGTCTGCACCTGCTCTTGGAAAGAGCACCCTACCCAAACTCAACACCTCCACCCAACACCAAGGGCAATTTGGACATTAAGGGCAATTTATCATTGGCCAATTCACCTAACCCGCACATCTTTGGACTCGTCCATCCATTCCCATCTGACAGCCAGCCAAAGAACCTCATTAAGGTCAACCTGGTACTGGGTAACATCTCCCAGCATGGCGGACATTCTATCGAGACTCTCACCCATGTCACGAGGCCTTGGATACCTTCACTAATGGTACCGACATTGTGCACCTGGCTTTCCACTGAGGTCGCCATCCTAGCGGTGTTGGCCTCGATGCCACGCATTGCCGGTGACGTCTCCTACGCCTGTAGCCTCTGGGACTCCTCCAATCATCCATGGATCTGCTGGAGTGTCGCTGGCATCTGCCTCTCAATGTCCTGACTTCTCCCTATCATCTCCATCAGCTCTGGGAATACCTCTTTCACAGGCTTAGCATCAGGGTGGGACCCAGCTGGGTCCTGGGATCCAGAAGACCTCGGACTGCTGTTTTGCTGGGGGGGGGTTCCTGTCTCCATCTGATGTGCATCAGCAGCTGTGTGGTGCTCTCCAGATTGTGCCCCAGAAGCCTGACCACTAACATTTCCCACCGATGTGCGTGTATCTGCGCTCGTGGAGGGTAGGGGCGACAGCTGTGATGCCTCAATTGTGTCTTCCTTGGAGCTTCCCTCCGAGGTGTTTTGCTGGGAGGCAGAAGAGGTGGCCACCCAGGATGGGTCATCAGCTGGAGGACCTACGGGGAAATGGACATGTGGTCAGTAGGACGGATGGGTCAGTCATTAAGGCAATAACACGTTTGACAGGTCCTCCGTGTGGAGCCCGGTGGTTCCTTACCTCTGCGCCAGCCTCCGCGTTGGTGATTGCTCTGTCGTCGGCTACCCCACTCACTCCTCGTAGGAGGTGAGGATTCTTCTATCCGGGGAGACGGGGGAGTGGGGGGGGGGGGGGGGGGGGGGGGGGGGGGGGGGGTGGGGGGGGGGGAGAGAGTCACGCATGCTGTGCGGTGTAGGTTGTTGACCTTTTTTGGGGCACTGGAGGCAAATCTTTCTGGAGAATCCCACCCAAAGCCTCTAGAGCTAAATTACATTAATAACCTTTCAGGGAAGTTTTGGAGTAAACAACTAGAATTACTACATGAGTTAACTATCTTCAAAAGATTGAGGAAATGATAGGTCATGAGGTCTTATTTAAATGTTGTATAAAGCAGCATGGTGTTCAATAGATCATCATAGCAGCCAAAAGATACATCAAGTAAAAAGCTTTGGGTTGGGTTGAGCTTCAAGCTTGTTATCAATAAAGTCTGTTCTGTCCGGTGGTGGCGGCGACGCTGAAAATATGGGGGCAGTGGAGGCGACACAGGGGCGAGGTGGGAGCCTCGGTTTGGTCCCCGATTCGGGAGAATCATTGGTTCGTCCCGGGAAGGATGGATGGGGGCTTTGGAGCTGGCATCGGGCAGGGATTAGAATAATGGGGGACCTGTTCATCGATGGGACGTTTGCGAGCCTAGGGGCGCTGGAGGAGAGGTTTGGGCTACCCCCGGGAAACATTTTCAGGTACACGCAAGTGAGGGCGTTTGTGAGGTGGCAGGTGAGGGAATTCCTGCTGTTTCCGGCAAGTGGGATTCAGGACAGGGTGATTTCAGGTGCATGGGTTGGAGAAGGCAAAGTTTCGGCGATTTACCAGGAGCTGAAGGAAGAGGAGGAGGCCTCAGTGGAGGAGTTAAAGGGCAAGTGGGAGGAGGAGCTTGGGGAGGAGATAGATGAGGGTCTGTGGGTTGATGCCCTGAGTAGGGTTAATTCTTCCTCCTCTTGCGCCAGGCTCAGCCTAATACAGTTCAAAGTTACTCACAGAGCGCATATGACAGGGGCGAGGTTGAGTAGGTTCTTTGGGGTGGAGGACAGATGTGGGAGCTGCTCGGGGAGCCCACCAAATCACGTCCATATGTTCTGGTCGTGCCCGGCGCTGGATGGGTTTTGGAGGGGTTTTGCGAGGACTATGTCCAAGGTGGGGAACGCCCGGGTCAAGCCGAGCTGGGGATTGGCATTATTTGGGGTATCGGACGAGCCGGGAGTGCAGGAGGCGAAAGAGGCCGGTATTCTGGCCTTTGCTTCCCTGGTAGCCCGGCGGAGGATTTTGCTACTATGGGAAGATGCAAAGCCCCCTAGTGTGGAAGCTTGGATCAATGACATGGCAGGGTTCATCAAGCTGGAGAGGATAAAGTTTGCCTTGCGAGGGTCTGTGCAAGGGTTCCTCAGGCGGTGGCAACCGTTCGTAGACTATCTCGCGGAGCGTTCGGAGGAGGTCAGCAACTACTTGAAACATGTTTTTATGAACTGTACGGGGAAACGGTCAAATTCTAATAGTTATGTAGGCAAATGTGGCAGTCATTTTACATTTAGCAATGTACCGGAAAAATTAATGACTAGCTGTTTCTTGGTATTGGTGGAGGTTTTTGTGCTGTCAAAACTGCCAGGAAACATTCCCTCTTTCTCAGCCAGCCCTTTATAATCACTTGGTTACAAGTGATATGATGTGGTCTCATCCAAAATATGACACCTCTCAATGCAATGAAATGGTGGCCTCAATTATGTACTCATGTCCATAAATAAAGATGAGCACACAGCTACCATTATCATTTAAATATGTGCTGAATGCTACAATTGGATCTCACGTTTGTTTAATACCGGAGTTTCATTTTATATTTTTTGTCCTTAAGATGACAAGAAACTCATTTGTACTCACAGTGTTTACTCGTTCTCTGATTTGTCTCGTCAGGCCTATACTATAAATAAAACAAAAATATTGTGAAATCAGATGAAGGCGAGGCATAAATGCATTACTGCAATGTAGAAATTATGTACACCAAACCAGGTACTATTTACCTTTATTATGCTCTATGTTTTCCTTATTACCTTTAGTTAGTGTTCAGTTTGACGTGATGCAGAGGCAAGAATGGATGAAAGTTTGTGAGGTTCCAACTATGTTACATAATTGAGATAAGAAAGTTAATGCAATGGCCACTGTGATGTCCCATCTTTATCTGCAAATCTTGCTTTTGCGTCTCTGCTTGACTGTTATGAAATGGTGTTATTTATTACATAATGATCTACATACAAAACCTGGCTTAGGGATCATTTTTTCCTTACAAGTGAAGACAGGATTTCCATTTTACTCCAGAGAACAAAGACAGTCTGTAGTGCAAGCATGCAACAGGAAAGTCATAATTGCTGTTTTATGAAGGAGTTAATAGCCTGATCGCATTTGTTCTGTAAAGTGGTCAAGATTTATACTTTCCACTGGAAGGCACTTGAAGGGCCAGAGATCTTCATTTTTACACCTGTCTCTGCATGAAGAGAAATTAAGTAGAATTTGATAGTGTGATGAACGGTTATTGTATTACTGTACCCTTATCATCATGTAAGGTGATAGAACATAGAACATAGAAAATACAGCACAGAACAGGCCCTTCGGCCCACAATGTTGTGCCAAACCTTTGTCCTAGATTAATCATAGATTATCATTGAATTTACAGTGCAGAAGGAGGCCATTCGGCCCCTTGAGTCTGCACCGGCTCTTGGAAAGTGCACCCTACCCAAACTCAACACCTCCACCCAACACCCTTTAAGACCGGGCTTGGAACCCTGGGGGACTCTGCCTCCGGCTCCGCCCACCTGGGAGTCGTATGTAAGGGGCCGCCTTACAGGCGGCACCCAATAAGCACCCGTCTCGGAATCAGGCTAGTTCTTAGCTTATTAAAGCCTTCTTTACCGTTTTACTCTCTAGCGTCGTTATTGAGGGTACAACAATTTAATAAGCTAAACCACATCAGGATGGACGCAGGCCTAAAACCAGAGAAGCCCAATCTGGAAGCAGGGACACCGGAGGCAAAGGAAAATTTTAAATACTGGCTCCGATGTTTCGAGGCCTGCCTGGACTCCTCAGAGACTCCCATTCCGTGGGCCACGCAAGCTGTGCCTACTCCACGCCCGGGTGAGTCACAGAATCTCCGCCACGCTCGAAAAGGCGACTACCTACGAAGAGGCGGTCGAGATACTACGCAAGCGGTTTGTCAAACCCATCAACGAGGTACATGCCCGACATCTGCTCTCTATCTGCCGGCAGCGCTCAGGGGGAAATGCTAGACGAATTTGTAGAAAAACTAACCGCGCGCGCCAGGGACTGTGACCATCAGGATGTGGCGGGGGAAATCCATATCAACCTGCCTTTCAGAGACGCTTTCGTGTCCGGCATCCGCTCGACCTACATCTAACAGCGGCTACTCGAAAAAGGGGCAAAAGGGACTTCCGGTTGCGGCTATGCCTAGGTAGGTCGCACGTTCGGCAGCTCCCGCCGGGAACGGACTTTGGGGCTCTCTAGAGGGGCCCCAACGGCAATTGTTCGACGGCTTCCAGTGTGGGAAGGTGACAGCAAGGTCCCCCCGACATTATATGGATTGGAACAGGAGTGGAGCGGTGAAAAAAGTGATCTTGGAGCAGCGAAAAGTGCGAGGGAGGAAAAGCAAGATGGCGGTGGGTGGAGACCAAGCAGCATGGGCGCAGTGGTCGCAGGAGCAGCAAGGGTTTCTTAAACACTGCTTTGAGGAGCTGAAAACCGAAATGCTGGCGCCAATGAAGGCGGCGATTGAGAAGCTAGTGGAGACCCAGAAGGCCCAAGGGGCTGCGATCCGGGAGGTGCGGCAAAAAGCCTTGGAGAACGAGGACGAGATCTTGGGCCTGGCGGTGAAGGTGGAGGTGCACGAGGCGCTGCACAAGAGGTGGGCGGAAAGATTTGAGGACCTGGAGAATAGGTCGAGGAGGAAGAATCTTCGGATTCTTCGGGTCTCCCTGAAGGAGTGGAGGGGCCCGATGCTGGGGCATATGTGAGCACGATGCTCAATTCGCTGATGGGCGCGTGTAGAAGCCAGGTATTTCGAATACAACTAGTATAGGTAAAAGATAGCTGTTTAAGCATAAATATTAAGCCCCAGTTTTAAATAACCACTTATACAGCATAATTCACTTTTACTGAGGTCCGTTGTTCTGGCAAGTGTATATTTTCAAAGTCAGTGTGACATTAAAACAGCACAGTTGCAAGACAATTTGACACTGCTTGTGCTAATTGTCAAGGACAAGGACTGAATACCATAGCAACATGAAGGCACCATTGTTCACAATGCAGATAACAGCTAAGTCAGAAAAGCTAATGTTGCACATTGAAGATGGACGGCTTGCCATCAAATCAAATGTGTTTGAGTCTAACCCAAACCAATTAGGATTATATTGGGGTGTGATTAGATGACTTAAGACAGATATGAAAGTTTAGCTGAAGTTTAGCTCTCTCTCTCTCTCTTCATGTTTCATTGCCAGACGTTGACCTTTTAAAAGTTACTTTCGAGCTGTCTGCCTAAGCAAAAAAAAGATAATGTCTGTAATTCTCTGAATGCTTCAAATTGTCTACGAATTGCCTTTTAAATGACTTTCAAATTGTAATCAAGCAACTACAAATAAAACAATTATTTTTGGCACCTGAGAAGTTTTAACTGAAGTTTCTGCTGAGTCCCAGTATTCGCAAAGTGCTACTGGTAACCGAATAGCAGAAATAATATAAATTCCTTCAACTTTACACAGTTGAATAATACAAGGAATCGAACAACTTGGCATAGTCCAGAAATATTACAAATCTTACAACTTGTCGTATTGCGCCAGGACTTTGATTCATCAACTAAGCTTCCCCCAAACTTGGCGTAGTTCGACAGGTTAAGATCCCATCAATTAAAGATTCCTATAGCGCGGGAGCCTTCCCGAGGCCCCTGGAGTTAGATGGGGCTCACCGGGTCCTAGAAAGGAGACCCAAGGCCAACGAGCCGCCAAGGGCTGTAGTGGTGAGGTTTCACCGCTTTATGGACAGGGAGTGTGTCCTGAGATGGGCCAATAAAGAGCGGAGCAGCAGGTGGGAGAACACGGAGATCCGAATCTACCAGGACTGGAGTGCAGAGGTGGCTAAGAAGAGAGCTGATTTCAATCGGGCTAAGGCGGTGCTCCATCGGAAGGGGGTGAAGTTCGGTATGCTGCAGCCAGCGCGATTGTGGGTCACGTTCCAGGATCGGCACCACTATTTCGAAACGCCTGATGAGGCATGGAGCTTTATACGGACTGAAAAGTTGGGACTCAAATTGAGGGTTTGTTGTGGGGGAATGTTTACTGTGTATATGGTGTTTATTACGTTTAGGGAATGTTCCTTTGGTTTGGGATGCAAGCCATCCACAATGACCTCTGTCACCCGGGGGTTACCCGGCTCGTCCACTTTATCAAGTCTCGCAACCTACCTTACTCAACCGAGGAGGTCAAGGCCATGACCAGGGCTTCCCAGATCTGTACGGAGTGCAAACCGCACTTCTACCGGCTAGACAAGGCTCGTCTTGTGAAGGCCTCGGGGCCTTTTGAGCGACTAAGTGTGGACTTCAAGGGCCCCCTCCCGTCCACCAATCGCAATGCCTACTTCCTCACCGTCATCGACGAGTTCTCCCGCTTCCCATTCGCCGTCCCCGTCCCGACATGACCTTGGCCACCGTGATAAGGGCATTGCACAGCATCTTCACCCTGTTTGCTTTCCCCGCTTATATCCACAGTGACCGGGGTACATCGTTCATGAGCGATGAACTGCGTCAGTATCTGCTCAGCAAAGGCATCACCTCGAGCAGAACGACCAGTTATAACCCGCGGGGAAACGGGCAGGTGGAGAGGGAGAACGCGACAGTTTGGAAGGCTGTCCTTCTGGCCCTACGGTCGAGAAGTCTCCCAACCACCCGCTGGCAGGAGGTCCTACCCAACGGCCTACATTCCATTAGGTCGCTCCTCTGCACGGCACGAAAGAGACCCCTCACAACCGCTTGTTTGTCTTCCCCAGGAAGTCCACCTCTGGGGTCTCGCTTCCACCTTGGCTGACGGCTCCGGGACCTGGTCTTCTCTGGAGGCACACGAGGAGCCATAAAACGGACGAGAGGGTCCGATTACTACATGCGAACCCCCGATATGCCTATGTCGAGTATCTCGACGGCAGGCAAGATACGGTTTCCCTCCGGGATCTGGCATCCACTGGTTCCCCCACTACAGACGCCCCCTCCCTCACGGCTCCCCTGTGAGATCCGGCACCCACTACCCCCCCCCCCCTCGGTCCCACTCCCCGTCGGTGAACACCGACCGCGCGCCCCCCCTAGCGCCCCCCACTCTACACCCCCCGCCGGCGCCGGTACCCCCAGTCCCAGTTATTTCCCCTGCGCCCCGATCCCCTACCCCGACCAAGGCTCCAACCACCGTGCTCCCGGACGTACCCTCAACTAAGACATCCGTGTCCGCCGCACCACCGCCCAAGCTGAGGAGATTGAGGACGATCAGGCCTCCGAAACGATTCCACTTCATCCCTGCCGGACTTTGTTTTTTTTTTAAACAGGGGATGAATGTGATGAACGGTCATTGTATTACTGTACCCTTATCATCATGTATGGTGATGGCCCCTTTAAGACCGGGCTTGGAACCCTGGGGGACTCCGTCTTCGGCTCCGCCCACCTGTGAGTCATATATAAGGGGCCGCCTAAGCACCTGCCTCGGCACCAGGCTAGTTCTTAGCTTATTAAAGCTTTCTTTACGGTTTTACTCTCTAGTGTCGTTATTGAGGGTACAACTGATAGTGTCCAAAAATGGGCTCAGGCATCATAATTATGCTGTGGCAAGAAGAGTTAACTAATGGCACAACAACAGGGAGAGCATGTTCCAAGGTTCTCAGACACTACACTGGAGAGGCTATCCTCTTATCACAGAGAGCCAGGAGGCCCTCCAACAGACATTAATAGCCATTGTAGTTAATTCCAACAGTCCAGCCCAGAGGACATGGATGCAATGCTGTAAGAAGTTCAATGATCTCCTAAAAGTGGTCAAGATTGGTGAATGCATCTTCAAATGCCATGTCTTGCCAACCAAATTCACCACACTCCTAGCACTGGCCCGCAACAGTTCCTACTAAAATTGGCAATTTAAGTTCTATTTAAGTTATAGTATCCTGGCTTCCATGTTAAAACGGGCCTTTTGAGTGAAGTAGGTGGGTGCTTCAGATGCCCGTGCTGGCTGAATTAAATTTAATAACTAAAACAATTAAAATAAATTCAGTTAAAATTGAGGCAACCGCAACAGGGTGGAAAGGCTACTGACACAATATTTAGGCTGGTAATGTCTCATTAACATCAATCAAAGGGAGTCAAATTCGACCCCTGAAATGGACAGTGAATTTTATGTACACCAAAATAAGGCGGTTAAATGCCTGAGCCTTTCAATTACGCTTTGAAAGGCATTTTATGGCCTACCACTCACCTTCCTATTGATTCTGACCATAGGTACAGCAGAAGATAGTGCTACAGATTGAGATGGTTTTGATCCTGGTGTTGATACGGAATTCAAATTTGAAGTCAAATTGTGAGCCGAAGATGTAGTAGGAGCTTCATTGATGATTATTTCCAACGCCCCTGATGCAGGTGATATAAAAGCCGTAACATTCTCAGTTTCTGACCAAGCTAGATCAAAATGGATAAAATAGGATCACCAATCAATATCCTGAATATTAGGAAGACAGGTTAAAGGGAAAATCAAAGACACACATGAGGCATTTCACATTTTTTAAATGTACAAACGAATTTGAAGATTGCATTCAAACTCTTTAGAGAATCAAAGTAGCAATGTTCCTCTAAAGTTAAAAAAATCAAATAAATCCTTAATTTATCTGTCCAGGCACAACAGTAATGAGGAATGTTGCACAAAGAACACAGGTGTGGATGTGTGTCTAGTTTAATGTATCACTTTAAATGCAACTAAAATTGAGACATTCATCAGCATAAAAAGACAAAGGGATTAAGTGTCTGATGGAAACCAGATAGTGCGAAAACGAAAACAGAGCGGAGGTCATATCTATTCTAATACACACCAATCTAGCAAGCTTGCAGGACTCTCCTTTATCAAACTCCAATTACAAGATCTGTGATATGGTACGAATTAAGTAATGGCATGAGGGGAAAACTTTAATAACAATGGGAGGGACATTAGTGAGACCAACTTCGTGTTTGGAGGCCGCCCATAAATCTGCGGGTAGTTCAGAAGTCGTTCATTGGACTGAACGATGGTGGTGCAGTGTGCCAATGAGGACAAATGGGCGTTGAAAATATTCTAAAGTGCCTGCGGGTAGGATTTGACTTCCATTAAAGAAAGGATCAGCTTGTTATTCTGCCTTAACGAGTGTGTTGAATTTTTCTACCACAGAAGCGAAAATATTGACTTTGACAGATCAAGGTCTAGCCTATCATCTTATCCTGAGGTATGAACAGGGCAGCAGCGGGGGCTTTGCTAACAGGCCAGATCTACTGTAAATATAACAACTAGGCCCGGAAGAAGTTCAACAGCTCACATTTAAAAAAAATGTTTATAGTTCAATTGGGGTCCAAAAATGGCAGAGATACTTCTCTGAACTCCAGAGGAAATCTTGAGACTCCCTGCCCTGAACATTACTCTCCTCCCCCCCGCCCCCCCCCCCCCCCCCTCACTTGATCAGGTTTCCTCTGGAGCAGTGTTCTTCAAACTTTTTTCTGGGGACCCATTTTTACCAACCGGCAAACCTCCGGGACCCGACCCGGCCGGCCTTCGCGACCCACGCCGGCCGACCTTTGCGACTCACGCCAGCCGACCTGCGTGACCCACCATTTTCTCTTACCTTGTTTGCTGCTGACAAAAATGGAGGAAATGGTTTTGGGTCCCTTTGGCCCTCGTACACGCTCCTCCAATGGAACCTGTTGGATGAAGGTGAAGCCTTCTCGTGTTGGAAAGTATGGAGTCTCCATCTGTCCAAAGTTCTGAATTTTTTCCCTGTAAAATGTTATCAAATAAACTTTCCCCCCCGAACGTGTAAAAAAAAATGTTTTTAAATGAATAAAATAAATGAAAAAAATGAATAAAACCCCCCCGAACTTGTAAAAAAAATTAAATGATAAAATAAATGAATAAAAACCACTACAGAATTGCAAAACAAAAAGCTGCAACCGTTTAAAAAAATAGCGGCCGCACTGCGCATGCGTGAAATGAAATGAAAATCGTTTATTGTCACAAGTAGGCTTCAAATGAAGTTACTGTGAAAAGCCCCTAGTCGCCACTGTTAATAAACAAAATATTCCCAAGTGGAGTCCCATTGGTAGGCGGGCCATGCCACAGACACGTGTTACTGCCTAGCATCCCAGACTGTGAGGCCTAGACACTTTGCCTGAACAAGGGAAGCATCAACAACACAAGGCAGTAGCCAACAACCAAACACCCAAGAGTTGGCTTCAATACTAAAGACATCGCCGCGAATAGAGGATGGGTGTATGGATCAGGGAGGGGACCTGTGCCCAGTCCAAGTTATGTTCCCAGCGGGGGTCTGGGGTCCAGGGCACTCGGCCACTATTGTGGCCGTGGGTGTGCATTTCTGGGGTTCCCCCAGCACAACTGGCTCATTGGATGGCATCCTAGAGAAGAGGGGAAGCTTAAGGGCTTGGCAGATTTGAGGGTATCAAGGGGGAAGCCATAGCTGATTATCTCTCACCCTCTCCAAATCCTTACAGTATGGATGATATTGTAGACTCCACAGCAACTGATTTGATTTGATTTATTAATGTCACATGTATTAGTATACAGTGAAAAGCATTGTTTCTTGCATGCTATACAGACAACGCATACCGTACATAGGGAAGGAAAGAGAGACTGCAGAATATGTAAGTCATAGCTAGGGAGGTAGGTCCATTCAAAGTCTGATGGCAGCAGGGAAGCTGTTCTTGAGTCGGTTGGTATGTGACCTCAAACTTTTGTATCTTTTTCCTGACGCAAGAAGGTGGAAGAGAGTATTTCCGGGGGTGCCTGGGGTCCTTAATTATGCTGGCTACCTTTCCGAGGCAGCGGGAATTGTAGACAGACTCAATGGATGGAAGGCTGGTTTGCATGATGGGTTGGGCTACATTCACGACCTTTTGTAGTTTCCTGCGGTCTTGGGCAGAGCAGGATCCATACCAAGCTATGATACAACCAGAAATAATGCTTTTTATGGTGCATCTGTAAAAGTTGGTAAGAGTTGTAGCTGGCATGCCAATTTTCCTTAGTCTTCTGAGAAAGTAGAGCCGTTGGTGGGCTTTCTTAACTATAGTGTCAGCATGGGCGGACCAGGACAGGTTGCTGGTGATCTGGACACCTAAAACCTTGAAGCTCTTGACCCTTTCTACTTCGTTCCCATTTATGTAGACAGGGGCATGTTCTCCACTATGCTTCCTGAAGTCGATGACAATCTCTTTTGTTTTGTTGACATTGAGGGAGAGATAACGTGGTGGCAGTGGCTGTCCAGACGACCAGACGCCAGAGAAGACGTCGACAAAGGCACAAAGCGGCAGTCCATGTGGAGGGGCCCGTCCCACACCCTGAGGACCCGGTCGGACGGGAGGGACCCAAAGGGGGAGGCTGGCGTTGGCCCAAGGTATACAGGCATCGCTGGGCATTTGAAGAGGTGTCAGACAGCATGCCTCCCTGGACGTTTAGCTTGTGTGCGACCACCACCTCAAGATTATGCACGTGTCCTGGCTAATGACAAAAGGCAGAGGCCAATGACCGATGCGTTGACCCGGTATAATGAGGTCCATGTGGCCAACTGGGCTGTCAATGAGCAGTGTATCGGACTGCTTTAAATGTGGTTCCGACTTGACTGCTCCGGTGGTGCACTGCAGTACACCTCCTGGGGGGTCACCCACTTTGTGGTGGTCTGCTGTGCCCTCCACAATCTGGCACAGCAACGGGATGACAATGGAGGTGAAAAAAGAGGAACATGCAGCCTCATCAGAGGAGGACGTCAAGGAGCAGCCGGATCAGCAGAGGCTAGAGGACGAGTCCGGAAGGACCCATGGGAGCAGCCGGAGAATGGAGGACAGGCAGCAGAGTCAAGGATCTGTCATGCCCGGCAGGCCAGGGAGGCCCTCGTCCTCGCCCGCTTCTCATTGGACGTGACTTTGTCCTTCATTCACCCCCTCCCCATTTCTGACCCACAGTCCCCCACCACCCGTCCTCCATCCCCTACCCTCTCAACCATTACCCCACCCACCCGCAATCGCCCTGTTCCACCCTCCCAAGATGATGGGCCTGTGTCATGAATGTCAGCGGGTCAATATATAAGGCAGGAAGGTCCTTATAACCTGCTGTGAGTGGAGCTCTGGTGCTTCTCGATCTATGCCATAGTCTGATCCTTACTACTGATGGTGGTACTGCTGCCCCCCCCCCCGCCCCTCTCCCCGATCTTGGATTGAGCAGTTGTCATAGCAAGCTATCCTGCAGCCGGATAGGATGCTCTCTATGGCACATCGGGGGGGGGGGGGGATTTTCGGTACACCATGCAACCAAGTGATCTATCTCCCTTCTGTTGTCTGATTCGTCGTTGTTTGAGATACGACCCACCACAGTTGTATCATCCGCAAACTTATAGATTGAATTGGAGTTAAATCTTGCCACATAGACGTGTGTGTATAGGGAGTACAGTAGAGGACTGAGCACACATACGGAAAGAGGTTCTGTATAGTCAGTATGAGGAGCTAGGCACCAAATTAAAAAGCATAACCTCACTGGAAATAATCTCTGGATTATTACCTGAGCCACATACAAATTGGCATAGAGCAAATAAGACTAGAGAGAATGCATGGCTCCAGGACTGGCATGAGAGAAGTGGGTTCCAGTTCATGGGGCACTGGCACCAGTGGGACTGTACCATTGGTCTGTACCTGAACCATAACTAGAGAAGTAGACAGGGTCTAAGCTCAATGAACGTAGTGTAACCGAAAATAAACACAGCACCCCCCATCCCCCTCTCACATGGGCAGGACAGCCCCGGGCCCGACACAGATACGGTCAAAACGGCAGCCCAGCACCTTGACTCTGCAAGACTGCCAGTGGCACCTGGAAGTGCCAGGCTTGCACCCAGAGTGCCAGTGCCAAGGTGACACCAGCAGTTCCAGTGTGCCACCCACTCCGATCGCCTGGGGGATCCCCCTCACGTGCGGTTCTGCCTGGTCCTCGTTTGTGGCCAACAGTTCTGAGCGGCACTCGGCTGCGATCTCCTCAGCGAGGCCACTAGATGCAAGGTGGCCATTCCATCCGGTGTAAGCATAGTTAAAAGTGCTTTTAAGCTCTTTTAACTATGCAAGTCTGGGTCACGCCCATTGTTAGATCTCGCGAGGGGTAAAGACCGTTGGGAATCCTGGAAGAGGCCTCTCCGGGATCTACTGGCCACTATTTTGTCCCTAGTCTCTCTTGCCTACTATGCGTGAGGTTTATTCCCGGCTTGGGTCACTGATTGTGCAGAGTCTGCACGTTCACTCTCTGTCTGCGTGGATTTCCTCCGAGTGCTCCGTTTTCTTCTCACAAAGTCCCGAAAGACGTGCTCGTTACATGGATTGGACATTCTGAATTCTCCATCAGTGTACCCGAACAGGCTCCGGAGCGTGGCGATTAGAGGATTTTAACAGTAACTTCATTGCGGTGTTAATGTAAGACTTACGCAATAAAGATTATTAATTATTAACATTGGGCTCCCAGTAATCAGTTACCACAACTATACTGTAACTATCCACATGTTGCCCCATGGTATTGAAACATACCAGGGGCATGGTTGAGGCCACCAACGCGAACCCTGCTGATGTTTGATGTGGGCATATCCATGGGTTTTTCTTTCCCTCGATACCCTTTGGTTCCTCTGCCCTACTTCCCCTGTACTCTGGGTGGTCTCTTCTGCCACTCCCCCCGCCCCCCCTCCACCTTTACTTCTTCTTCAGATGGTTTCAGTCCCTTCTTCTCCCAGCCTGCTTCCTCCCTATACCTCCATTATTGGTTGCTGGTCACAAACAGGTCCTTGGCAGGTTTTCATGTGTTGCGGAAGCCTTCCTCCTATCTTCTAATGGCAAATTTTATCTTTCCCAATTTGCGGAATTCTGCTAAGTTGGACAGCCAGTCTACTGCCTTTGGGGGCACTGCTGATCTTCAGCTGAGCAGGAATCTCTGGGGGTGATCTGGAAGGCAAAGGCTAAGGCGTCTGCAAAGTGCTCTGGCTCCGGAAACCGCCACTAGTGGGCATGGCTCCACCCTTCCCCACAACCAGTGAGTTCTCCCAGTGAGTCAGAGAAGACACACCCAGAGTGAGGCATAGAGAAGAGTGAATTTGGGAATTCGAAGCTGGGTGGGGAGGAGGTGCTTTTTATCCCTGTGAGTGACTGGTAAGTAGATTTTCTTTTCATTTGTCTATTTATTTATTTTTTCTTTCGTTTTTTGGAATTGTAGTTGTACAAGTTAAATGTTTAAGACATGGCAGGAGATCCCAGACCCGTGTCTTGCTCCTCGTGTGCGAAGTGGGAGCTCAGGGACACGTCCACTGACCCTGGCTCCTTGATGTGCAAGAAATGTGTCCAGCTGCAGCTCCTGTTAGACCGCTTGACGGCTCTGGCACTGCGGATGGACTTACCTTGGAGTATCCGCGATGCTGAGGACGTCTTGGATAGCACGTTTAGCGAGTTGGTCACACAGCAGGTGAAAATTACTCAGGGAGACAAAAATAGGTGGCCAAAATTCAGAGCAAGAGTAGGAAGGCAGTGTAGGTGTCCCCTGCGGCCATCTCCCTGCAAAACAGGTATACCGCTTTGGATACTGTTGAGGGAGCTGGCTCACCAGGGGAGGCAGCAGCAGCCAGGTTCATGGCACCATGACTGGTTCTGCTACGCAGGAGGACAGAAGGAAGAATGGCAGGGCTATAGTGATAGGAGACTCAATCGTAAGGGGAATAGACAGGCGGTTCTGCGGACACAATCAAGACTCCACGATGGTATGTTGCCTCCAGGTGCAAGTGTCAAGGCTACAGGACATTCTGGGGCGGGGGGAGGAGCAGCCAGCTGTTGTGGTGCACATAGGCCACCAACGATATAGGTAAAAGACGGGGTGAGGTCCTACAGGCTGAATTCAGATTTTTAGGAGTTAAACTAAAAAGTAGGACCACAAAGATAGTAATCTCAGGATTGCGACAGTGCTGCGAGTTAGTCAGAGTAGGAATGTCAGGATAGATCGGATGAGCTTGAGAGAAGGATTCAAATTCATGGGGCATTGGAACCGGTTTTGGGGGAGGTGGGACCAGTAGAAACCGGGCGGTCTGAACCTGGGCAGGACTGGAACCGATGTCCTTGGCGGGGGAAGGGGGTGTTTGCTACTGCTGTTGGGAAGGGTTTAAACTAATGTGGCAGGGGGATGGGAACCGATAAAGGAAGTCAGAGGGAAGTAAAACTGGGCCAGAAACAAGAAGCAGCAAGGGGGAAATGTGTACGGCAGAGAAGCCATAGTCAAAAATCAAAAAGGGCTACAGTACAGGGTTCAGCGACTGAGGAGAGTGTGAAAAGGGAGGTGGCCAAGGTAGGATTGAGGGTGTTGTACCTAAATGTGTGCAGTATACGGAGCAAGGTAAATGAGCTTGTTGCGCACATTGAAATTAACCGGTACGATGTTGTGGGCATCACAGAGACGTGGCTGCAAGGGGATCAGGACTGGGATCTAAATATCCAAGCATATATGCCCTATCGAAATGACAGGCAGGTGGGCAAAGGGGGCAAGGTTGCATTGTTAGTAAAGGATGAAGTTAAATCAATAGCAAGGAGCCATATAGGATCAGAAGGCATAGAATCTCTGTGGATAGAGTTGAGGAATCGCAAAGGTAAAAAAAACCTGAAGAAAGTTATGTACAGGCCCCCTAGCAGTAGTCAGGATGTGAGGCAAAAAATAAATCAGGAGATGGAAAAGGCAATGTTAAAAAAAGGCAATATTACAATAATCTTGGGGGACTTCAATATGCAGGTGGATTGGGAAGATGAGGTTGGTAGTGGATCCCAAGAAATGGAATTTGTGGAATGTCTAAGAGATTTTTTTTGGCGTACCTTGTGACAGAGCCTACTAGGGAACAGGCAATTCTGGATTTGGTGATGTGTAATGAGACAGACTTGATTCGGGAACTTAAGGTGAAGGAACCCTTAGGGAGCAGTGACCACAATAGGATAGAATTTACCCTGCAGTTTGAGAGGGAGAAGCTGCAATCAGATGTAACAGTATTACAATTAAATAAGGGTAACTACAAAGACATGAGGGAGAAGCTGGCCAGAGTTGATTGGAAAAGGAGCCTCGCAGGGAAGACAGTGGAACAGCAATGGCAGGAGTTTTGGGGGTTATTAGGGAGGCACAACAGAAATTCATCCCAAGGAGGAGTAAACATGCTAAGGGGAGGACAAAGCATTCATGGTTGACGAGGGATGTCAAGGACAGCATAAAGGCTAAATAAAAAGCATACAAAGTCGTGAAGATTAGTGGGAAACCAGAGGATTGGGAAGCCTTTAAAAGCGAGCAGAGGACAACTAAAAAAGCAATAAGGGGGTAGAAGATGAAGTATGAGTGCAAACTAGCAAGTAATATAAAGGAAGATAGGAAGAGATTTTTTTCAATAAATAAAAGGTAAGAGAGAGTCAAAAATAGACATTGGACCACGAGAAAATGTGGCTGGAGAAGTAATAATAGGAAACAAAGAAATGGCAGACGAACTGAATAGTTACTTTGCATCAGTTTTCACGGTGGAAGACGCCAGTGGGATGCCAGGGCTCCAGGAGAACCAGGCGGCAGAAGTGAGTGCAGTGACCATTACTAAGGAGAAGGTTCTGGGGAAACTGAAAGGTCTGAAGGTGGATAAGTCACCTGGACCGGATGGACTACACCCAGGGTCCTAAAAGAGATAGCTGAGGAAATTGTGGAGGCATTAGTGATGATCTTTCAGGAATCACTGGAGGCAGGAAGGGTCCCAGAGGACTGGAAGGTGGATAATGTAAGACCACTGTTTAAGAAGGGAGGGAGGCAGAAGACGGGAAATTGAAGACGGGAAATTATAGGCCGGTTAGCCTGACTTCGGTCATTGGTAAGATTTTAGAGTCTGTTATTAAAGATGAGATTGCAAAGCACTTGGAAGTGCATGGTAAAATAGGACTGAGTCAGCACGGCTTTGTCAAAGGGAGGTTATGTCTGACAAATCTGTTAGAGTTCTTTGAGGAGGTAACAAGGAAGTTAGACAAAGGGGAACCAGTGGACGTGATTTATTTAGATTTCCAGAAGGCCTTTGACAAGGTGCCGTATAGGAGACTGTTAAATAAGAGCTCATGGTGTTCAGGGTAAGATCCTGGCATGGATAGAGGATTGGCTGACTGGCAGAAGGCAGAGAGTGGGAATAAAGGGGTCTTTTTCAGGATGGCAGCCGGTGACTAGTGGTGTGCCTCAGGGGTCTGTGCTGGGACCACAACTTTTCACAATATACATTAATGATCTGGAAGAAGGTACTGAAGGCACTGTTGCTAAGTTTGCAGATGATACAAAGATCTGTAGAGGGACAGGTAGTATTGAGGAAGCAAGGGGGCTGCAGAAGGACTTGGACAAGCTAGGAGAGTAGGCAATGAAGTGGCAAATGAAATACAATGTGGAAAAATATGAGGTTATGCACTTTGGAAGGAGGAATTTAGGCATAGGCTATTTTCTAAATGGGAAATGCTTCAGAAAGCAGAAGCACAAAGGAACTTGGGAGTCCTTGTTCACGATTCTCTTAAGGTTAATGTGCAGGTTCAGTCGGCAGTTAAGAAGGCAAATGCAATGTTAGCATTCATGTCAAGAGGGCTAGAATACAAGACCAGGGATGTACTTCTGAGGCTGTATAAGGCTCTGGACAGACCCCATTTGGAGTACTGTGAGCCGTTTTGGACCCCGTATCTAAGGAAGGATGTGCTGGCCTTGGAAAGGGTCCAGAGGAGATTCACAAGAATGATCCCTGGAATGAAGAACTTGTCGCATGAGGAAAGTTTGAGGACTCTGGGTCTGTACTCGTTGGAGTTTAGAAGGATGAGAGAGGATCTTATTGAAACGTACAAGATACTGCGAGGCCTGGATAGAGTGGACGTGGAGAGGATGTTTCCACTTGTGGGAGAAACTAGAACCAGAGGACACCATCTCAGACTATAGGGACGGTCCTATAAAACAGAGATGAGGAGAAATTTCTTCAGCCAGAAGGTGGTGAATCTGTGGAACTCTTTGCCGCAGAAGGCTGTGGAGGCCAATTCACTGAGTGTCTTTAAGACAGAGATAGATAGGTTCTTGATTAATAAGGGGATCAGGGGTTATGGGGAGAAGGCAGGTGAATGGGGATGAGAAAATATCAGCCATTTTTGAATGGCGGAGCAGACTCGATGGGCCAAGTGGCCTAATTCTGCTCCTATTTCTTATGGTCTTATGGTCTAACCTTGGCCATGCCCTCGAAAAAGGTGCCCCATTACCCAACAAGTCTGGGACATGACCAGAACATATTGCCATTTTTGGGCGAAATCCGGAATTTGCCACAGATAAACGCTGGGGCCTCAACTCTTGGAAATTTGTATAAATTATTTAGATGAAGGGACTGAAGATAAAGTTACTAAATTTACTGATGTCGCAAAGGTATGTGGAAAAGTAAAATTGTGAAGGGGACAAAAAGATATAGAAAATGAGGGAGTGTGCAAATATCTGGCAAATGAAATGTAATGTGGAAAAATGTGAGACTGTTCATTTTGGCAGTTTAAGCAGATGGAGCCTACACCGTGAAATAAGGAACTCTATTTACAATTACAGTTTATACACTTCTCGGTAGATCACTACCAGGTCTCTTTCTGGTTGGTGCCTTACTGGCCAGCCTTTAATACCTTGCTTAATAAAGTTCTCCTGCCCCTCAAGGGGGAAGCTCGTACTCCACAAGAACCACGGGAAGAAAATCATTCCCACCTCGTAAGTCTCGTGTGGGATATTACAGACAAGAAGGATTTAAAAAACGTATTATCTAAATGGTGTGAGATTACAGAGCCCTGAAATGCAGAGGGATCTGGGCGTCCTAGTACATGAATCGCAAAAGGTTAGAGTGCAGGTATAGCAAGTAATTAAGGAAGTAACTCAAAATTATTGAGAGCAGAATTGAATGCAAGTATAGGGAGGTTATACTTCAGTTATGCAGAGTATTGGTGAGATCTGGCATAATGCAGACAGTATTGATCTCCTTATTTAGGATATAACTGTATGAGAAGTAGTGTCATGGGAGTGTATCTTTAAGAAATGGGTGTTCATCAAATGGCAGCAGTGATGTCATTGTATGGGTGGAACTAGAATGTGACTGTCTTTTACTTTTGTTTTGAGCTGGGAGCTGCAGTGTGTCTTAGTTTCGTTTCAGTTGAAAGCTGTATTTAGACTCTAAGGATGTTGGAGTCTCTCTCTCTGTATGTAAAAAAGGTGTTCAGATCCCTTGATAATTTGAGTGATACCTGCTTTCTGTAGAGATTTGAAACCTGCTGCCTTTGTTGAAAAGGGTCTTTTGACTTATGGATATTGTTAGGAAAGATATTAAGGGTTACTTATAGGGTATTGTATCTGTGGGGATTATCAGGGTTGATCGTTGATAAACTTAGCTGTGTATTTATAAAGTGTTAACTGAATTCATAGAATAAATATTGCTTTGTGTAAAAAAACTTAAGATCTCTGTTGCATCACACCTGTAAAGTGGGCCCCTGTGCTCCCCATAACCAAAATCCATTAAACGTTGTGGGACAGGTGAACTCTATGATCTATTTTGGTGTTCTCTAAACCCTGGTCCATAACAATAATTCAAGGAAAGCTTACTCGACTAGCACTTGGGTGGGTGGGTGGGTGGGGGTTTGGCATGGTGGTTTGCACTGCTGCCTCACAGTGCCATGGACCCGGGCTCAATCCCAGACTAGGGTAGCTTTCTGTGTGGAGTTTGCACATTCTCCCCGTGTCTTTTTTAAAATTTCTTTTTTTTAAATAGATCTTTTTATTGGCATTTCCCATATTTATAAACAGTTGTATATATACACACATCACCATTTTCTCGCCCGCGCTAATTTACATAAATTTACATAGAACATACAATGCAGAAGGAGGCCATTCGGCCCATCGAGTCTGCACCGACCCACTTAAGCCCTCACTTCCCCCCTATCCCTGGAACCCAGTAACCCCTTCTAACCTTTTTTGGTCACTAAGGGCAATTTATCATGGCCAATCCATCTAACCCGCACATCTTTGGACTGTGGGAGGAAACCGGAGCACCCGGAGGAAACCCATGCAGACACGGGGAGAACGTGCAGACTCCGCACAGACAGTGACCCAGCAGGGAATCGAACCTGGGACCCTGGCTCTGTGAAGCCACAGTGCTATTCACTTGTGCTACCGTGCTGCCCTAAAATTTCCTTTATTATGCAAAGAGGTTTAGTTTGTCCTTCGTTGAAATTACCCTTGTGCATATCGTTGCCCTCTGGATTGGTCCCCTTCCCCGTGTTCTGTCTCCCAACCCCCCAATGGAAAAAGAAAAGCCCCCCCCCGCCTCCCATGGTTTCCCCACCTTCCTTCCGTTTCCCCGCCTCCCCGGATTGCGCAATCTTTCGGTACATCATCTATCTTGGTGTTTTAAAAAAATTGTTATTAGATTACTCCTCGTTGCTGGCCTCCAACAGGTTTTGGAACAGACCAACAAACTGCCCCCCAAGTATCCAGGAAGCCTTTGTCTGACCCTCGGGTGGCGTACTTAATCTTCTCTAGCTGGAGAAATTCCGAAAGGTCAGCGAGCCAGTCTGCAGCTGTGGGTGGTGCTGCCGATCGCCAGCTGAGCAGGATTCTCCGGCGTGCGATTAGGGAAGCGAAAACGAGGGCTTTGGCCCCCTTCCCCATGTGTAACTCTGGCTGCTCCGATACCCCAAAGATTGCCACTATTGGGCATGGCTTCACCCTCACCCCCACAACCATGGACATTGCCTCGGAGAAGGCTGTCCAGAACCCAGCAAGCTTGGGGCAAGCCTAAAACATGTGGATGTGGTTGGCCGGGCCCCTCTGACACCATTCACATTTGTCCTCCAGCTCCGGGAAGAACCTGCTCATTCGGGTTCTGGTCAGGTGTGCCCTGTGCACCACTTTAAACTGAATTAGGCTTAGCCTTGCGCAGGAGGAGGTGGAGTTATCCCTATCCCTGTTCAGTGCTTCGCACCAGAGTCCCCATCCTACCTCTGTCCCCAGTTCGTCCTCCCATTTTTGTCTGGTCTCGTCCAGTGGAGTCCGGGCTATGTCCAGTAGCTGTTCATATATATTCCCACATAGCCCCCCCTTCTCGTTGCTTGTGCCTATCAGGTTCTCTAGTAGTGTGGTTTCTGGGGCCCCGGGGTACTCTACTGTCTCCTTGCGGAGGAAGTGTTTTATTTGGAGGTGTCTCATTTCCTGTCCTTTTGCTAGCTTCCACTTCCTTGTCAGTTCGTCTAGTGTCGCCAGTCTATCAGGGGCGACCTGATAGAGGTCTATAAAATTATGAAGGGCATAGACAGAGTGGATAGTCAAAGGCTTTTTCCCGACTTCCGGTTGCGGCTATGCGGAGTTAAGCCGCACATTTCGGCGGCTCCCGCTAGAACGGACTTTCGGGCTCTCCAGAGGAGCCCCAACAGCAATTTTTCGGCAACTTCCCGTGTGGGAAGGTGAGAGCAAGGTCCCCTCTCCATAGCATATGGAGTGGACCAGAAGTGGTGTGGTCAAAAAAGCGGTTTTGGAGCAGCGAAAGAAGCGAGGGAGAAAAAACAAGATGGCGGAGGGCGGAGATCGAGCGGCATTGGGGCCGGAGCAGCAGGAGTTTCTCAGGCGCTGCGTGGAGGAGCTTAAGAAAGAGGTGCTGGCGCCACTGCTGACGGCGATCGAGGGGCTAAAGGAGACCCAGAAGGCCCACGGGGTAGAGATCCGGGAGGTGCGGGAAAAAGCTGCAGAGAACAAGGACGAGATCTTGGGCCTGGCGGTGAAGATGGAGGTACACGAGGCGCTGCACAAGAGATGGGCGGAAAGATTCGAGGACCTGGAGAACGGGTCGAGGAGGAAGAATCTTCGGATTCTGGGTCCCCCTGAAGGCGTGGAGGGGGCCGATGCCGGGGCATATGTGAGCACAATGCTCAATTCGCTGATGGGTGCGGAGGCCTCTCCGAGTCCCCTGGAGCTAGATGGGGCTCATCGGGTCCTGGCGAGGAGGCCCAAGGCCAACGAGCCGCCAAGGGCGGTAGTGGTGAGGTTCCATCATTTCGTGGACAGAGAGTGTGTCTTGAAATGGGCCAAGAAAGAGCGGAGCAGCAGGTGGGAGAATACGGAGATCCGAATCTATCAGGACTGGAGTGCGGAGGTGGCAAAGAAGAGTGCTACATAGGAAGGGGGTGAGATTCGGAATGCTGCAGCCAGCGCGACTGTGGGTCACATTTCAGGATCGACACCACTACTTTGAAACGCCTGAAGAGGCTTGGACCCTTATACAAGCTGAAAAGTTGGGACTCAAACTGAGGGTCTGTGGTTGTGGGGGGGATGTCGGTTGTATACAGGGTTTTAACTATGCGTAGGGAATGTTCCACGGGTTGGATGATGGATGGGGATGGGGGAAGAGATCTGATGGGGAGACTGTGAGAGGATGTGGGCGCCGGTGCTGGAGGGAGGGGAGGCCCGGAGATGGGGGAATTGGGATAAGGCCGCAACAGGAGCTGCGCCAGAGGGGCCGGGGCTGGCTCAGGAAAGCGCGGGCTTTTTCCCACGCTAGGGAAGGACGGGGGGGAGGGGTGGGGGGGGGGGGGGGGGGGGGGGAAATAGTGTTGCTGCTGCATTGGCCGAGGGGGAACTGGAAACAGAAGAGGTGGTCAGGGGACTGGAGGGTGCGGGAGGCGCGGGCTTGGGACTGGCCTAGAAAAGGAGATGGCTCGTCGGCAAGGGCGGGGGGGGAGGGGGAAGCCCCCCAATCCGGCTGATAATGTGGAATGTGAGGGGCCTGAATGGGCCGGTTCAGAGGGCCCGAGTGTTCGCGCACTTAAAGGGACTGAAGGCAGACATGGTCATGCTTCAGGAGACACATTTGAAGGTGGCAGACCAGGTCAGGTTAAGAAAGGGATGGGTAGGACAGGATGCGAAGAATAGAGGGGTGGCAATACTGGTGGGGAAGCGGGTGTCGTTTGAGGCCAAGAATATAGTAGTGGACAATGGAGGTCGATACGTGATGGTGAGCGGTAGGCTGCAGGGGGCGTGGGTGGTATTGGTAAACGTATACGCCCCGAACTAGGACGATGCTGGATTTATGAAGCGTATGTTGGGGCGCATTCCGGACCTGGAGGTAGGAAGCTTAATAATGGGGGGGGATTTCAACATGGTGTTGGACCCAGCGTTAGATCGTTCCAGATCTAGGACGGGGAAGAGGCCGGCTGCGGCCAAGGTGCTTAGGGGGTTTATGGACCAGATGGGGGGAGTAGATGCGTGGAGACTTGCTAGGCCCCTGGCCAGGGAATTTTCTTTTTTTTCCCACGTACACAAAGCCTACTCCCGGATAGATTTTTTTGTTTTGAGTAGGGCGCTGATCCCGAAAGTGGAGGGAACGGAGTACTTGGCCATAGCCATCTCAGACCACGCCCCGCACTGGATGGAGCTGGAGTTGGGAGAGGAGAGGTGGCGTCTGGATGTGGGATTACTGGCAGATGAGGTGGTGTGCGGGAGGGTACGGGGGTGCATTGAAAGGTTTTTTGGAGGCCAACGACAACGGGGAGGTGCAGGTGGGGGTAGTATGGGAGGCGCTGAAGGCGGTGGTCAGGGGAGAGTTAATCTCCATCAGGGCTCACAGGGAGAAGAGAGAGGGCAGGGAAAGGGAGAGGTTAGTGGGGGAGATCCTAAGGGTGGACAGGAGATATGCAGAGGCCCCTGAAGAGGGACTACTTAGGGAGCGGCAAAGTCTCCAGACGGAATTCGACCTGTTGACCACAGGGAAGGCAGAGGCACAGTGGAGGAAAGCACAGGGGGCGACGTACGAGTATGGGGAGAAGGCGAGCCGGATGCTGGCACATCAGCTCCGTAAGAGGATGGCAGCGAGGGAGATAGGTGGAGTCAAGGATGGCAGGGGAACTACGGTGCGGAGTGCGGTGAAAGTAAATGAGGCATTTAAGGCCTTTTATGAGGAGCTGTACAGATCTCAGCCCCCAGCGGGGGAAGAGGGGATGCGACGATTTCTGGATCAACTGAGGTTCCCGAGGGTGGAGGAGCAGGAGGTGGCTGGTTTTGGGGCGCCAATTGGGTTGGAGGATCTGATTAAAGGACTGGGGAGCATGCAGGCGGGGAAGGCTCCAGGGCCAGGTGGGTTCCCGGTTGAGTTTTACAGGAAGTATGCGGACCTGTTAGCCCCATTGCTAGTTAGGACTTTCAATGAGGCAATGTCCGGGGCGCTGATTTCTCTGATCCTGAAGCGGGACAAGGACCCACTGCAATGTGGGTCATATAGGCCGATTTCGCTCCTTAATGTGGATGCTAAGTTGCTGGCAAAAGTGCTGGCTACGAGGATTGAGGACTGTGTCCCGGGGGTGATTCACGAGGACCAGACGGGATTTGTAAAGGGCAGGCAGCTAAACACCAATGTGCGGAGGCTCCTAAACGTGATTATGATGCCATCGGTGGAGGGAGAGGCGGAGATAGTGGCAGCTATGGATGCGGAGAAGGCCTTTGACCGAGTGGAGTGGGAGTATCTCTGGGAAGTGTTACGGAGGTTTGTGTTTGGGGAGGGGTTTATCAGTTAGGTTAAGCTCATATATAGAGCCCTGGTGGCGAGTATGGTTATGAATCGGCGGAGGTCGGAGTATTTTCAGCTGTATCGAGGGACGAGGCAGGGGTGCCCCCTGTTCCCCCTGTTGTTTGCATTAGCAATTGAGCCTTTGGCCATGGCATTAAGGGAGTCCAGGAAATGGAGGGGGGTGGTCTGAGGGGCAGAGGAGCACGGGTGTCGCTGTATGCGGATGACCTGTTGCTGTATGTGGCAGATCCAGTGGAGGGGATGGTGGAGGTCATGCAGATCCTAAGGGAGTTTGGGGACTTCTCGGGCTATAAGCTCAATGTAGGGAAAAGTGAGCTCTTCATGGTGCATCCAGGGGACCAGGGAAGAGGGATAGACGACCTACCATTGAGGAGGGCGGAAAGGAGCTTTTGGTACTTGGGGATCCAGGTAGCTAGGAGTTGGGGGGCCCCGCACAAACTTAATTTGACGTGGCTGGTGGAGCAGATGAAGGAGGACTTCAAACGATGGGATGTGTTGCCATTCTCACTAGCGGGCAGGGTACAGTCGATTAAAATGATGGTCCTCCCGAGGTTTCTTTTTGTGTTCCAGTGCCTTCCTATTATGATTACCAAGGCCTTTTTTAAGTGGGTAGGTAGGAGCATCATGGGTTTTGTGTGGGCAAACAAGACCCCGAGGGTAAGGAGGGGGTTTCTGGAGCGTAGTCGGGACAGAGGGGGGCTGGCGTTGCCGAGTCTGGGTGGCTACTATTGGGCAGCCAACGTGGCGATGATCCGTGGGTAATAGAGGGAGAGGGGGCGGCATGGAAGAGGTTGGAGATGGCGTCCTGCAAAGGAACGAGCCTGAGGGCGCTGGTGACGGCACCGCTGCCGCTCTCGCCGACAAGGTACACTACGAGTCCGGTGGTGGTGGCAACGCTAAAGATCTGGGGGCAGTGGAGACGACACAGGGGTGAGATGGGAGCCTCGGTGTGGTCCCCGATCAGAGATAACCATCGGTTTCTCCCAGGAAGGATGGACGGGGGGTTTCAGAGCTGGCATCGGGCAGGGATCAGAAGGATGGGGGACCTGTTTATAGATGGGGCGTTTGCGAGCCTAGGGGCGCTGGAGAAGTTTGGGATACCCCCGGGAACTACGTTCAGGTACATGCAGGTGAGGGCGTTTGTGAGGCGGCAGGTGAGAGAATTCCCGTTGCTCCCGGCACAGGGGATTCAGGACAGGGTGATTTCGGGTGTATGGGTCGGAGAAGGCAAGGTTTCGGCGATATATCAGGAGATGAAAGAAAAAATGAAATGAAAATGAAAATTTTCAAGAAGAGGAGGAGGCTTCGGTAGAGGAGCTGAAGGGCAAATGGGAGGAGGAGTTGGGGGAGGAGATTGAAGAGGGTCTGTGGGCTGATGCCCTGAGTAGGGTTAATTCCTCTTCCTCGTGTGCCAGGCTTAGCCTGATACAGTTTAAGGTTATTCACAGAGCGCATATGACAGGGGCGAGGCTGAGTAGGTTCTTTGGGGTGGAGGACAGATGTGGGAGGTGCTCAGGAAGCCCGGCGAATCACGCCCACATGTTCTGGTCGTGCCCGGCACTGGATGGGTTTTGGCGGGGTTTCGCGAGGACTATGTCTAAGGTGGTGAAAGTCCAGGTCAAGCCAAGTTGGGGGCTGGCACTATTTGGGGTGGCGGACGAGCCGGGAGTGCAGGAGGCGAAAGAGGACGGTATTCTGACCTTTGCGTCCCTGGTAGCCCGGCGGAGGATCCTGCTATTATGGAAAGACGTGAAGCCCCCCCAGTGTGGAAGCCTGGATAAATGACATGGCAGGGTTCATTAAGCTGGAGAGGATAAAGTTTGCCTTAAGAGGGTCTGCGCAGGGGTTCTTCAGGCGGTGGTAACCGTTCCTAGACTATCTCGCGGAGCGTTAGAAGGAGGTTGGTCAGCAGCAGCAGCAACCCAAGGAGGGATGGGGGGGGGGGAGGTATATGGGTGGGCGGGGAAGGGTTTTTTTCTAGGGGCACTTGAAAAAGGAAAAACATAAACATATAGGAAAGTCAATATGTGCGGGAGGAACCCATTGTACAAGTTCTGTATTATGTTGGATTGATATGTTTATGTTTTGTTCTGTTCTGTTCTTTTTCTTTTCTGTTACGGGGGGGGGGGTTTAATTGGTTGAAAATTTTTGTTGGAAAAACTTTGAATAAACATATTTCTTTTTAAAAAGGGCTTTTTCCCAGGGTAGAGGGGTCCATTACTCAGGGGCATAGGTTTAAGGTGCGAGGGGCAAGGTTTAGAGGAGATGTAGAAGGCAAGTTTTTTTTACAGAGGGTAGTGGGTGCCTGGAACTTGCTGCAAGAGGAGGTGGTGGAAGCAAGGACGATAGTGATGTTTAAGGGGCAACTTGACAAATACATGAATAGGATGGGAATAGAGGGATACCGACCCCGAAGTGCAGAAGATTTTAGTTTAGACGGGCAGCATGGCTTGGAGGGCCGAAGGGCCTGTTCTTGTGCTGTACTTTTCTTTGTTCTTTGTGCCCTACGTAGAAGTCCCCGACCGTCTGTGTGCCCCCATCCCACCTCCATCTTTTGAAAGTGGTATCTAGCTTGGCTGGGGGGAATCTGTGATTGCCGCATATGGGAGCCATGGGGGATATTTTGGTCATCCCGAAGTGTTGTCTCAGCTGGGTCCACGTTCTCAGCGTGGCCGCTACCACTGGACTCATTGTGTATCTTGTTGAGGGGGATGGGAGTGCTGCTGTGGCCAGGGCCCAGAGGATCGTTCCTTGTACCCAATCTGTGTCGGTTTCTTGTACCCATCCCCTCACTCTTTCTGCCGTTGCTGCCCAGTGGTAGTATTGTAGGTTTGGTAAGGCCAAGCCCCCTTTGATTTTCCTTCTTTGCAGTGTCTGTTTGGGAATTCTCGGGTTCTTATCCCCCACACAAACGCCATGATTAGACTGTCTACATTTTGGAAAAAGGCCTTGGGGATGAAGATTGGAATGGATCTAAACAGGAAGAGGAACCTTCATCTTGATCGTCTGCACTCCCCCCGCCAGGGAGAGTGGGAGTGATCCCCACCTTTGAAGGTCTCTTCTTACTTCCTCCACCAGGCTCGTCAGGTTCCACTTGTGGATCTGTGTCCAGTCTCTGGCTATCTGGATCCCCAGGTTTTCTTTATTCTTTGGACAGATACATGAATGGGCAGGGAGCAGATACAGATCGTTAGAAAATAGGCAACAGTTTTAGATAGAAGATCTGGATTGGCGCAGGCTTGGAGGGCCGAATGGCCTGTTCTGTGCTGTAATTTTTCTTTGTTCTTTCTCTTTGTTCTTTGTAACGGAATCTGTTCCGGGCTGGTTTGAACGGGAGCCCCTCCAGCTCTCTCCCTCCCTCGTTTGGGTTCACCGGGAATGCCTCGCTTTTGCCCAGGTTAAGTTTGTAGCCGGAGAAGGTTCCAAACTCTTTCAGTATTTGCAGTATTGTCTTCAGTCCCTCCTGTGGCTTCAAGACATAGTGGAGCAGGTCATCTGCATAGATTGAGACTCTGTGCTCTCTGTCTTCTCTCCGGATTCCCTTCCAGCTTTTCGCGTCCCGCAGGGCTATCACCAGGGGTTCGATCGCTAGCGCGAACAAGAGTGGGGACAGGGGGCAGCCCTGTCTTCTTCCTCTCTGCAGCTGGAAGTATTCAGAGCTGGTGGTGTTAGTTCGGACGCTCGCTTTGTGAGTGTTGTACAAGAGCCTCACCCAGGCGGTGAACCCCGCTCCTAGCCCAAACCGTTCCAGTACCCCGAGGAGGTATTTCCATTTGACTCTGTCAAAGGCCTTTTCTGCCTTCAGGGAGACGATCACCTCTGGTGTTCTCTCCGGGGGGAGTCATTATTACGTTCAGCAGCCGCCTGATGTTCGCTGTGAGCTGCCTACCCTTGACAAAGCCTGTTTGGTCCTCTGCGACCACCTCTGGTACACAGCCCTCCAGCCTTTTGGCCAGGATCTTTGCGAGTATTTTCGCATCCACGTTCAGCAGTGAAATGGGTCTGTATGATCCACATTCCGACAGGTCTTTATCTTTTTTGGGTATCATGAAATTGTGGCCTGCACTAGCGTGTGGGGCAGGGTGCCCCTTGCCAGTGAGTCCGCGAACATGTCCCTTGTGGGGACATGTTGTGGGGCCAGGAATGGTGCAAATTCGTTGTAGAAGTCCGCCGGGAACCCGTTGGGTCCCGGTGCCTTCCCCGCGTGCATGGAGCTGATGCTCTCCATGATTTCTCCCAGATCTACTGGTGCTTCCAGCTCCCCCCTTCTGTCTTCCCCCACAACTGGTAGTTCCAGTCCGTCTAGGAACTGTTTCATCCCCGCGCTCCGTTGGGGGGCTCAGAGGCGTACAGTCCCCGATAGAAGGTCTCAAATGCCCGATTGACCTTTTTGGTTCTGTTACCAGTCTGCCTCTGTTATCTTTTACCTGCGCTATTTCCTTTGTGGCTGCCTGCTTTCTCAGCTGGTGAGCCATTAGGCGGCCAGCCTTGTCTCCGTGTTCGTAGAAGGTCCCCCGTGTCTTGCGGAATTGGTGCACTGCTTTCCCAGTGGATAGCAGGTTAAAGTCCATTTGCAGCTTTTTTTCCTCCGCCAGCAGCTCTACAGTCAGGGCCTCGGAGTATTTTCTGTCGACTTCTAGGATGGAGTCCACCAGTTGTTGCCTGGCCACCCTCTCTTCCCTATCTCTGCTTGCCTTGTAGGCTATGACTTCTCCACTAATCACGGCCTTCAGTGCCTCCCAGAACGTGGAGGGTGAGACCTCCCCGTTTTGGTTGTTACTAACGTAGTCGCCTACGGCCTGCGATGTTTTTTGACGGAAGGCCTTGTCGGCCAGGAGGTCCGTGTCCAACCTCCACGTGGGGCGTGGGCCCAGCCTGTCTCCAACCTCACATCCATATAGCGTGGAACGTGGTCAGAGATAACGATCGCGGAGTATTCCGTTTCCGTGATCCCTGGAAGCACCGATTTCCCCACTGCAAAGAAGTCGATACGGGTGTACACCTTGTGTCCTTGTGAGAAGTATGAAAATTCCTTCTCTCCCGGGTGCAGGAGCCTCCATGGGTCCACCGCCCCCATCTGCTCCATAAACGTTCCTAGCCATGCCAGTCTTTTTCCCTGCTCTGGGGTTTGATCGGTCGGTCAGTGGGTCCTGTACACAGTTGAAGTCGCACCCCCATGATCAGTCGGTGTGTGTCAAGGTCGGGGATTTCTGCCATGGTCTTCTTTTTTTTAATAAACATTTTATCGAGGTATTTTTTGGTATTATAACAACAACACAATAAACAATGTACGTGAAACTATAAACATAGTGCAAAAGCCGTCTCCCTCCCTTACAGGTCTCACCTTTATTAACCCCCTACTCTAAGCTAAACTAACCCCCCCCCCTTCTGCTGACGATTAATTTTCCGGAAGAAGTCGACGAACGTTTGCCACCTCCGGGTGAACCCTAACAGTGACCCTCTCAAAGCGAACTTGATTTTCTCCAAACAGAGAAAGCTAGCCATGTCCAATAGCCAGATCTCTGACTTTGGGGGCTTTGAGTCCCTCCTTTGAGTCTCCGGGCTACAAGGGAAACAAAGACCAGAAGGTCTGCCTCTTTCTCCTCCTGGATTCCCGGGTCTTCCAACACCCCGAAAATTGCCACCTCTGGACTCAGCACCACTCTTCTTTTTAACACCGTGGACATGTCACCTGCAAACCCCTGCCAAAATCCCTTAAGCTTCGGACATGCCCAGAACATGGGGACATGGTTCGCTGGTCCTCCCGCACATTTTGCACACCTGTCTTCCACCCCAACGAATCTGCTCATCCAGGCCACTGTCATATGAGCCCGGTGAACGACCTTAAATTGTATCAGGCACATTGTGGTAAACACCACTGGTAACACACTACGCATTACGGTACTGCCACTGTATTACAGGTACCACAGTAAATCCCAGCCTGCTGGCTCTTCCCAGCAGGCGCCATATAAAAGTGTATGCTCTCCTGCGCTGCTCCCATTCTGGTTCCAGCTGCAGGAGGCTCAAATCTCTTGTGCAATAAAGCCTCAATTGTTTCACCATTCTCGTCTCGTGGTCATTGATGGTTCATCAATTTATTGCACAAGATTTTTAAGAGATGAATGTCTTAATCAAGCCTGATCGCCTGGAGCTGAACCCTCACGCAGCCGACGCCACAGCCACCTTCGACCACTGGCTAGCCTGCTTTGAAGGACACCTTGGAGCAGCCACTGAAGAACTCTCAGATCCGCAGAAGCTCCAGATCCTCTACTCACGGGTGAGCCCACAAGTTTTTCCCCTCACCCGGGCCGCGCCCAACTACACAGAAGCAATGGCGCTACTAAAGGGATAGTACATCAAGTCAGTGAATCAAGTGTACGCCAGGCACCTCCTGGCCATGAGACGGCACTCCCTGGGGACTCTGAGGACGATTTCTTGTGGGCTCTATGGATACTCGGTAGGAGCTGTAACTGCCAGGCAGTTTCAGCAGTCCAACACACCAAACTACTAATCAGAGACGCTTATGTCACGGGCATTAAGTCTACTTACGTTCGCCAGCAGCTATTGGAAGGGGGTTCGCTCGATCTTGCAGAGACTGTGCAGCTTGCTAACTCCCTAGAGGTGGCCTCCCGTAATCTGGAGGCCTACACCTCCGACCGCGCGACACCCTCATGGGCATCGTGGGCCCCACCAGCGGCCGACTCGAGTATACCGTAAGCCTGCGCCGCGCGGCAGCTGACCAACTCCGGAGGGCCTAAATGTTACTTTTGTGGCCAAAGCAAACATCCCAGGCAGCGCTGCCCAGCACGGAGCGTGACCTGCAACGGGTGTGGGAAGAAGGGCCACTTTATTTCTGTTTGCCAGGCCCGGTCGGTCGCCACTGTTTCCAGGCCCAGCATCGCTACACTCCCCACGTGTGATCCAGAGGCGCCGCCATCTTCTCCACCGCAAGCCACGTGCGGCCTGTGGGCGCCGCTATCTTTGATGTCGTCCGCCATCTTGGACCGCACCTCAGGACCCCTGCTCGCCTGGCCGTTCGTGGCCCGCCGATACCTCTGCCACCGCTGATCAGCCCTGGACCCCCCCAGCATCTTCCGCAGCTCGCCTCCATCACCCTTGATCAGTCTCGGCCCTGCAACCTCGTGACCGCTACGACGACGATAAAGATCAGCAGGCACGAGACGACCTGCCTCTTTGACACCGGGAGCATAGAGAGTTTCATCCACCCTGTTACGGTAAGGCGCTGCTCCCACCTGGTACTCCCCGTCACCCAGAAAATCTCCCTGGCCTCCGGTTTCCATTCCGTGCAAATCCGGGGGTACTGCATCGCGACCCTCACCGTCCAGGGCATAGAGTACAGCAACTTCAGGCTCTACGTCCTCCCCCACCTCTGCGCTGCCCTGTCACTAGGTGTCGAATTTCAATGCCACCTCCAAAGCCTTACTCTGAAATTCGGCGGACCCCTGCCATCCCCCTCACCGTCTGCGGCCTCATGACCCTGAAGATCGATCCGCCTTCACTTTTTACAAACCTCACCCCGGACTGTAAGCCGGTCGCCACAAGGAGCAGACGGTACATAGAACATAGAACAGTACAGCACAGGACAGGCCCTTCGGTCCTTGATGTTGTGCCGAGCGTTGTCCGAAACCAAGATCAAGCGATCCCACTCCCTGTCATTCTGGTGTGCTCCATGTGCCTATCCAATAACCGCTTGAAAGTTCCTAAAGTGTCCGACTCCACTATCACAGCAGGCAGTCCATTCCACACCCTAACCACTCTCTGAGTAAAGAACCTCCCTCCTGTATCTCCCAGCCTGAATCTTATTGTTCTGCCCCCTTGTAACAGCTACATCCACCCGAGGAAGCAGTCTCTGAACGTCCACTCTATCTATCCCCCTCATTATCTTATAAACTTCTATTAAGTCACCTCTCATCCTCCTCCGCTCCAAAGAGAAAAGCCCTAGCTCCCTCAACCTTTCCTCATAAGACCTACCCTCCAAACCAGGCAGCATCCTGGTAAATCTCCTTTGCACCCTTTCCAATGCTTCCACATCCTTCCGATAGTGAGGTGGCCAGAACTGTACACAATACTCCAAATGTGGTCTCACCAGGGTAATGTATAGTTGCAGCATAACCCCGCGGCTCTTAAACTCAAGCCCCCTGTTAATAAACGCTAACACACTATAAGCCTTCTTCACGGCTCTATCCACCTGAGTGGCAACCTTCAGAGATCTATGGACATGAACTCTGAGATCTCTCTGTTCCTCCACATTCCTCAGAACCCTGCCGTTGACCCTGTAATCCGCATTCAAATTTTTTCTACCAAAATGAATCACCTCGCACTTATCACGGTTAAACTCCCATCTGCCATTTTTCGACCCAGCTCTGCATCCTATCAATGTCTCTTTGCAGCCTACAACAGCCCTCCACCTCATCCACTACTCCACTAATCTTGGTATCATCAGCAAATTCACTTACCCACCCTTTAGCCCCCTCCTCCAAGTCATTGATAAAAATCACAAATAGCAGAGGACCCAGCACTGATCCCTGTGGTACACCGCTGGTAACTGGTCTCCAGTCTGAAAATTTTCCATCCACCACCACCCTCTGTCTTCTATGTGATAGCCAGTTACTTATCCAATTGGCCAAATTTCCCTCTATCCCACACCTCCTTACTTTCTTCATGAGCCGACCATGGGGAACCTTATCAAACGCCTTACTAAAATCCATGTATACGACATCAACTGCTCTACCTTCATCTACACACTTAGTTACCTCCTCAAAGAATTCAATCAAATTTATGAGGCAAGACTTACCCTTCACGAATCCGTGTTGACTGTCCCGGATTAAGCTGCATCTTTCCAAATGGTCATAAATCCTATCCTTCAGGACCTTTTCCATTATCTTCCCGACCACCGAAGTAATACTAACTAGCCTACAATTACCAGGGTCATTCCTATTCCCTTTCTTGAACAGAGGAACAACATTCGCCACTCTCCAGTCCTCTGGCACTATCCCCGTGGACAGCGAGGACCCAAAGATTATCATAGAATTTACAGTGCAGAAGGAGGCCATTCAGCCCATCGAGTCTGCACCGGCTCTTGGAAAGAGCACCCTACCCAAGGTCAACACCTCCACCCTATCCCTATAACCCAGTAACCCCACCCAACACTAAGGGCAATTTATCACGGCTAATCTACCTAACCTGCACATCTTTGGACTGTGGGAGGAAACCGTAGCACCCGGAGGAAACCCACGCACACACGGGGAGGATGTGCAGATTCCGCACAGACAGTGACCCAAGCCAGAATAGAACATGGACCCTGGAGCTGTGAAGCAATTGTGCTATCCACAATGCTACCATGCTGTCCCGAAGATCAAAGCTATAGGCTCTGCAATCTCATCCCTTGCCTTCCAAAGAATCCTTGGGTATATCCCATCTGGCCCAGGGGACTTGTTGACCCCAAGGTTTTTCAAAATTGCTCATACATCCTTCCTCAGAACATCTACTTCCTCCAGCCTACCAGCCTGAATCACACTCTCATCCTCAAAAACATGGCCCCTCTCCTTTGTGAACACTGAAGAAAAGTATTCATTCAACGCCTCTCCTATTTCTTCTGACTCCATGCACAAGTTCCCACTACTGTCCTTGACCGGCCCTACCCTCACACCCTGTCATTCTTTTATTTCTCACATAGGAGTAAAAAGCCTTGGGATTTTCCTTGATTCCACCCGCCAAGGACTTCTCATGCCCCCTCCTAGCTCTCCTAAGCCCTTTTTTCAGCTCATTCCTTGCTACCTTGTAACCCTCAAGCGATCCTACTGAACCTTGTTTTCTCATCCTTACATACTCTTCCTTTTTCCTCTTGACAAGACATTCAACCTCTTTTGTGAGCCATGGTTCCCTCACACGGCCATTTCCTCCCTGCCTGACAGGGACATGCCTATCAAGGACACGCAGTATTTGTTCCTTGAACAAGCTCCACTTTTCATTTGTGCCTTTCCCTGACAGTTTCTGTTCCCATCTTATGCTCCCTAATTCTTGCCTAATTGCCTAATCGGTACAGTACACAGGACAGGACCTTTGTCAAGTCGGAGGTCCAACGGCTTCTGCGGGAGGGGATCATTGAGGACAGTAACAGCCCCTGTAGAGCTCAAGTGGTGGTAGTGAAGACAGGATGGTCGTTGACTACAGTCAGACCATCAACCGGTACACGCAGCTTGACGCGTATCCCCTCCCACGCATATTTGATATGGTCAATCAGATTGCACAGTATGGAGTCTTCTCCACAGTTGACTTGAAGTCTGCCTACCACCAGCTCCCCATCTGCCCGGAGGACCGCCAATACAGTGCTTTCGAAGCAGATGGCCACCTTTATCACTTTCTTAGAGTTCCCTTCGGCGTCACCAATTGGGTCTAGGTCTTCCAGCGAGAGATGGACCGAATGGATGACCAGTACGAACTGCGGGCCACCATCCCGTACCTGGATAACGTCGCCATCTGCAACCACGATCAGCAGGACCACGACGCAAACCTCCAAAAATTCCTCCATACCACCTAACCCCTTAACCTTACCTATAAGGAGAAATGCGTGTTCCGCACCAACTGCTTAGCCATCCTTGGCTATATGATGCAAAATGGTGTCCTAGGGCCCAACCCCGACCGCATGCGCCCCCTCCTGGAACTCCCCCTCCCCCACTGCCCCAAGGCCCTGAACAATGCCTGGGGTTTTTCTCATATTACGCCCAGTGGGTCCCTAATTATGCGGACAAGGCCCGCCCACTCATCAAGTCCACAGTTTTTCCCCTGACGGCTGAGGCCCGCCGGGCCTTCAACCCCATCAAGGTGGACATCGCCAAGGCCACGATGCGCGCGGTCAACGAGTCTGTCCCCTTTCAGGTGGAGAGCGATGCATCGGACGTAGCTCTGGCCGCCACCCTCAACCAGGCGGGCAGACCAGTGGCTTTCTTTTCCCGCACCCTCCATGCCTCCGAAATTTGGCACACCTCTGTCGAAAAGGAGGCCCAAGCCATTGTGGAAGCTGTGCGACATTGGTGGCATTACCTGGCCGGCAGGAGATTCAGTCTCCGCACTGACCAACGGTCGGTTGCCTTCATGTTTTGCAATACGCAGCGGTGCAAGATAAAAAATGACAAGATCTTGAGGTGGAGGATCGAGCTCTCCACCTATAACTATGAGATTGTGTATCGCCCAGGGAAGCTCTATGAGCCCCCAGATGCCCTATGTACATGTGCCAGCACACAAGTGGATCGACTCCGGGCTCTCCCCAATGACTTCTGCCACCCGGGGTCACCCGGTTCTTCCATTTTACCAAGGCCCGCAACCTGCCCTACTCCATCGAGGAGGTCAGGACCGTGACCAGGGACTGACCAGTCTGCGCGGAGTGCAAACAGCACTTCTACCGGCCGGACAGAGCGCACCTGGTAAAGGCCTCTCGCCCCTTTGAGCACCTCAACATGGACTTCAAAGGGTCCCTCCCCTCCACCGACCGTAACGTGTACTTCCTCAATGTATTTGATGAGTACTCCCATTTCCCATCCCATGCCCCGACATGACTTCGGCCATGGTTATCAAGGCCCTGCACAGCATCTTCACCCTGTTCAGTTTCCCCGCCTACACGCACATCGATCGGGGATCCTTCTTCAGGAGTGATCAGTTCCTGCTCAGCAAGGTCTCGAGCAGGACGACCAGCTACAACACCCGGGGAAACGGGCAAGTGGTGAGGGAGAACGGGACGGTCTGGAAGGCCGTCCTCCTGGCCCTCTGTCTAGGAATCTCCCGGTCTCCCGCTGGCATGAGGTCCTCCTCGATGCGCTCCACTCCATCCGGTCGCTCCTGTGCACCGCTACTAATGAGACCCCTCACGAACGTGTGTTTGCCTTCCCTAGGAAGTCCACCTCCGGGGTCTCGCTCCCAACATGGCTGACAGATCCTGGACCCGTCCTCCTCCAGAAGCATGTGAGGAGCCATAAATTGGATCCCTTGGTTGAGAAAGTCCACCTCCTCCATGCGAACCCACAGTACCCCGACGGGCGACAGGACACAGTCTCCCTCCTGGCACCCGCTGGGTCCCCACCCACAACCCCCTTCCTTGAACCACCTCTCCCCCCTCCGGTTGCCTCTCTCACCCTTGCGTCGCCCACCCTCCCACCAGCGAACCTCACCGCCGCCCCCACCCCAGCAGTATCCGTCCCCTCACTGGATCCACGACGGGGTAATGAAGGAGAGGACAACATGCTCCCGGAGTGGCAGGTGACCACATCGGCGACCACACCACCACCAGAACTGAGGCAATCGCAGCGGAGGGTCAAAGCCCCCGACAGTCTCAATCTGTAATGTTGTTCTTCACCCCCGCCAGATTTTTTTTTTAAACAGGGGGTGAATGTGGTAAACACCACTGGTAACACACTGCGTATTACGGTACTGCCACTGTATTACAGGTATCACAGCCTGCTGGCTCCTCCCAGCAGGCGCCGTATAAAAGTGTATGCTCTCCTGCGCTGCTCTCATTCTGGTTCCAGCTGCAGGAGGCTCAACGCCTTGTGCGATAAAGCTTCAATTGTTTCACCATTCTCGTCTCGTGGTCATTGATGGTACATCACTCATTTTGCGGACGCATTGACTCTACTCAATGCGTCCACCCATAGACCATCCTCGATCTCTCTCCCAGCTCCTCCTCCCACTTGCGCTTCAGCTCCTCGGTCTGTGTCTCCTCTGACTCCATAAGTTCCTTGTAAATGTCCGAGATGCTCCCTTCTCCTATCCACCCTCTGGAAACTAGCCTGTCCTGAATCCCCCTTAGCGGTAGGAGAGGGAAGGTTGACACCTGTTACGTAGGAAGTCCCGCACCTGCAGATACCTGAATTTGTTTCCCCTCGCCAACCCAAACGTCTCCTCCAGCGCCCTCATACTCGGAGAGCTCCCCTCTATAAACATATCCCCCATCCTCTCAATCCCTGCTCTCCGCTATATCCGGAACCCCCCATCTATACTTCCCGGGGCAAACCAGTGATTATTACAGATTGTGGACAACAGCGATGCTCCCTCTGCTCCCACGTCTCCTCCATTGCCCCCAGACTCTCAGGGCCACCACTACCACGGGCTGGAGGAGTACCGTGCCGGCGGGAACGGCAGAGGCACAGTTACCAACGCCCCCAAACTGGTGCCCTTGCATGAAGCCCCCTCCATACGCTCCCTTGCCGACCCCCCCCACCACCCATTTCCTGATCATGGCTATATTCGCCACCCAGTAATAGTTACTAAAATTTGGCAGTGCCACCCCGCCCTCTCCCCGACTCCGCTCAAGCATTACCTTCCTTACCCGCGGGGTCTTGCCCGCCCAAACAAAGCCAGAGATCACTTTGTTGACCCGTTTAAAAAAGGACCGCGGAATAAAGATGGGGAGTCATTGAAACACGAACAGGAATCTCGGGAGGACTGTCATCTTCAACGTCTGCACCCGCCGAGCTAATGACAATAATTGTCCTTCATTTGGTCTACTAGCCGGGCCAGATTTAATTTCTGCAGCCAATCCCATTCCCACTTGAGTGCCGAGGTACCTGAAGCTTCCCCCTACTAATTAAATGGCAGCTCCCCCAATCGCCTCTCCTGTCCCCTCGCCTGGACCGCCAACATCTCACTTTTCCCCATATTTAGCTTATACCCTTAAAACCGGCCAAATTGCCCTAGAATCCTCATGATTTCTTCCATCCCCTCTAATGGGTCCAATACATACAGAAGCATGTCGTCTGCATAGAGCGAGACTCTGTGCTCCACTCTCCCCCGGACCAGCCCCTTGAGGCTCTCAGAGCAATTGCCAACGGATCTATAGCTAGCTCGAACAACAGTGGGGAAAGGGGTCATCCCTGTCTCGTCCCCCGGTGCAGTCTAAAATAGTCCGATGTTGTCCTATTCGTCCGTACTCTTGCCATAGGAGCCTAATACAGCCACCTGACCCAGTCAATAAAGCCCCGCCCAAATCTGAACCGTCCCAGTACCTCCCATTCTATCCAATTAAAAGCCTTTTCTGCATCCATTGCGATCACTACCTCCACCTCCCTACCTTCCAGGGGCATCATGATCACATTTAAAAACCTTCTTACATTGGCCACCAACTGCCTACCCTTAACAAACCCCGTCTGGTCCTCCCCAATAACGTCCGGAACACAATCCTCAATCCTGGAGGACAAATTTTGGCCAGCAGTTTGGCGTCCACATCCAACAGGGATATCGGCCTGTAGGACCCACACATCTCCGGGTTCTTGTCCCGCTTCAGAATCAGCGAAATCGTGGCCTGTGACATCGTCGGGCGCAACACCCCTCTTTCTCTTGCCTCATTGAACATCCTCATCAACACTGGCCCCAAATCCCGGAGAACTTTTGATAAAACTCAATTGGGTACCCGTCCGACCCCGGGGCTTTACCCGCCTGCATGGCCTTCAGACCCTCCACTATCTCTGCCAACCCAATCGGGGCCCCCAGCCCTTCTACCAGCTCCCCGTCCACCTTTGGGAAATTCAGCCCCCCGAAGAAGTGCCTCATCCTCTCTGGCCCTGTAGGGGTTTCTGACCTTTACAGCCTACTGTAGAAATCCCTAAACGCCGTATTCACCCCTGCTGAATCTCCAACCAGGTTCCCATCTGCGTCATTTACTTTCCCTATCTCCCTGGCTGCCTCCCTCTTTCTAAGCTGCTCTGCAAACATTCTGCTGGCCTTCTCTCCATGCTCATAGATCGCCCCCCTCACCTTTCTCAGCTGCTCCACCGACCTCCCTGTGGTTAACAAGCCTAACTCCGCCTGTAGCCCCCGCCGTTCCCTTAAAAGCCCTGCCTCTGGGATCTCCGCATACCTCCTATCGATCTGTAGTATCTCCTTAACCAGTCGGTCCGTCTCTGCCCTGTCCACCTTCTCCCTATGGGCCCGTATCAAGATCAGCTCCCCTCTGACCACCGCCTTCAGTGCTTCCCAGACCATCGCTGCTGAAATTTCCCGTGTCGTTGACCTGTAGGTAGTTCTGAAAACATTTTCGCAGCCGCTCGCGCACCCCTTCGTCAGCCAAAAATCCCACATCTAACCTCCAGTGCGGGCGCTGGTTACTGTCTTTACTAACCTGCAGGTCAAACCAGTGCGGAGCATGGTTTGAGATTGTGATCGCCGAGTACCCAGTGTCCACCACCCCTGCCAGTAAGGCCCTCAAAATGAAGAAATCGATCTGGGAGTACACTTTATGCACATGTGAGTAGAAGGAGAACTCCTTCACCCTCGGCTGCCAAATCTCCATGGATCCACCCCCCATCTGCTCCATGAGCCCCTTTAGTTCCTTTGCCATTGCTGGCACCCTGCCCGTTTTCGAGCTTGACCGGTCCAAGCCAGGGTAAATAACAGTGTTGAAGTCCCCTGTCCCCACCATGACCAGCCTGTGCAAGTCCAGGTCCGGTATCTTCCCCAGCATCCTCTTTATAAACTCCACTGTGGTAAACCACTGTGTTCCTATATTAAGGGTTGTACGGTAGTACCTGTACTAGCTCCGTCCAGGAGCCGGGTTATAAATAAGCGTGGCCTTCAGCTCGCAGCCATTTTGTCAGCTGCTGTAGGAGGCCCCACTTCAGATACTAATAAAGCCTCAGTTTGAATTCAACTTCGTCTCCAGCCAAATTGATCGTGCCTCAATTTATTAGTATCTGATTCAGAAGATGGATCTCCGGATTAAACCAGATCGACTGCAGCTGGATCCACACGAAAGCGATGCCAGAAAGGACTTTCAGTGCTGGCTAGCTTGTTTTGAGGCATATATCAACGCGGCGCCAACCCCTGTTCCAGAGGCTCAGAAGATTCAAATCTTGTACTCCACACTCAACTCTAAAATCTTCCCGCTGATCCAGGATACACCCAATTACGCTGACACTATGACTCGACTCAGAGAGTTATGAGCAGAAGACGAACATGCTCTTCGGCAGACACGCGCTCGCAACGCGTACTCAACTACCTGGTGAGTCAATCGAGGACTTCTGGAGGGCCCTAATCCCACTCGTTCGAGACTGTGAAAGCCAGGACGTTACAGCTAAGGAGCACTCAGATCTTATGAGGGACGCTTTTGTAACTGGGATTGGGTCCGATGTTATCAGGCAGCGGCTCCTAGAAGGGGCCACGCGCGACCTCGCAGAGACTAAAACACTAGCGCTTTCCATGACGGTTGCCCTGCGCAATGTACAGTCCTACGCCCCCTACCGCGTGGCCCACTCCTCCTACGCTTCATGGGCCCCACAGGCAGCTGCCCCAGCAGGGGCGCTACCCACGCAGTATTCCTGCGCTACGCGCCAGCTAGTGTTCTCCGGGGGGCCCCAATGCTATTTTTGCGGCCAACAAAGACACCCCCACCAACGCTGCCCGGCCCATGCTGCCCTTTGTAAGGCCTGCGGGAAGAAGGGCCACTACGCAGTGGTGTGCCAGGCACACTCAGCGGCAGCGTTCCCCCCCCCCCCCCGCCCCCGGTTATGGACAATGGGCGCCGCTATCCTCCCCAGGCCATGTGCGAGCAATGGGTGCCGCCATCTTCTCCCCCACACATGTGCGTTTCATGGGCATGGGAGCCGTCATCTTGCTCCACCCCACAACGTGCGTTCCATGAGCGCCACCATTTTGTGACCGTCAGGACCTCTGGGCGCCGCCATATTGTCCACCCCGCAGCACACGGAGGCCAACGGCGTTTCAGGACCCCGACGCAGCGGCCGCGTCACTACCCGACGATCAACCACGACTCTCATCCATGGTAATCGACCAGTCCAGACCACACACTCTGACCAACGCATCCACCAGCGTGAAAGTCAACGGCCACGTCACCTCCTGCCTACTGGACTCCGGGAGCACCAGTAGAGCTTTGTACATCCAAATACGGTAAGGCTCTGCTCCCTTAAGGTACACTCTACCAATCACAGTATCTCCCAGGCCTCCGGATTCCATCACGTAGCGGTCCGTGGGTACTGCAAGGTTACGCTCACAGTCCAAGGCGTAGAGTTCCACAGTTTCCGCCTCTACGTCCTCCCTAACCTCTGCACTGCACTTATCCTTGGCCTGGATTTTCAGTGCAACCTCCAGAGCCTGACCCTTAAATTCGGCGGACCCTTACCACCCCTCAGTGTGTGTGGCCTCGCGACCCTAAAGGTCGATCCTCCTTCCCTTTTTGCCAGTCTAACTCCAGATTGCAAACCTGTCGCCACCAGGAGCAGGCGGTACAGCACCCAGGATAAGGCCTTCATCAGGTCCGAGGTCCAGCGGTTGCTTCAGGAGGGAGTCATCGAGGCCAGCAACAGCCTCTGGAGAGCTCAAGTGGTAGTGGTTAAGTCTGGGGAGAAGAATCGAATGGTCGTGGACTACAGCCAGACCATCAACAGGTACATGCAGCTCGACGCGTACCCCCTCCCACGCATATCTGACATGGTTAACCAGATTGTACAGTATCGGGTCTTCTCAATGGCCGACCTGAAATCTGCTTACCACCAGCTCCCCATCTGTAAATCGGACCGGCCATACACCGCCTTCGAGGCAGACGGCCGGCTATATCACTTCCTTAGGGTCCCCTTCGGCGTCACCAATGGGGTTTCGGTCTTCCAAAGGGAGATGGACCGAATGGTCGACCGGTACGGCTTGTGGGCCACATTTCCATACCTGGATAATGTGACCATCTGCGGCCATGATGAGCAGGACCACGACACCAACCTCGCGAAATTTCTCCGCATCGCCACTCTCCTCAGCCTCACGTATAACAAGGAGAAGTGTGTGTTCCGTACAAACCGCTTAGCCTGACGGCAGAGGCCCAACAGGCCTTCACCCGGATCAGAGCTGATATTGTCAAAGCTGGAATGCATGCTGGAGACAAAACACTTCCTTTCCAAGTAGAAAGTGACGCATCGGACGTCGCCCTTGCCGCCACCCTCAACCAGGCAGGCAGGCCCGTGGCATTCTTTTCCCGCACCCTCCATGCCTCCGAAATTCAGCACTCATCCGTCGAAAAGGAGGCCCAGGCTATAGTTGAGGCTGTGTGACATTGAAGGCATTACCTGGCCGGCAGGAGATTCACTCTCCTCACTGACCAACGGTCGGTAGCCTTCATGTTCAACACACAGCGGGGCAAGATCAAAAATCTTGCGGTGGAGAATCGAGCTCTCCACGTATAACTACGAGATTAAGTATCGCCCTGGCAAACTCAACGAGCCCCCAGACACCCTATCCCGAAGTACATGTGCCAGCGCACAGGTAGACCGACTCCGGACCCTGCACGATAGCCTTTGTCACCCAGGGGTCACTCGGTTGTACCACTTCATTAAGGCACGAAATTTGCCCTACTCCGTCGAGGAAGTAAGGACGATCACCAAGGACTGCCAGGTCTGAGCGGAGTGCAAACCGCACTTCTATCGGCTGGTCCGCGCGCATCTGGTGAAGGCCTCACGCCCCTTTGAACGCCTCAGCGTGGATTTCAAAGGCCCCCTCCCCTCCTCCGACCGACACACGTATTTCCTCAGTGTGATCGATGAATATTCCCGTTTTCCCATCGCCATCCCATGCCCCGACATGACGTCTGTCACCGTCATTAAAGCCCTTAATTCTACCTTCACTCTGTTCGGCTTAACCGCCTACATCCACAATAACAGGGGATCCTCATTCATGAGTGATGAGCTCCGCCAGTTCCTGATCAGCAGGGGTATCGCCTCCAGCAGAACGACGAGCTACAACCCCAGGGGAAACGGACAGGTAGAAAGGGCGAATGGGTCGGTATGGAGGGCCGTCCAGCTGGCCCTATGGTCCAGAAATCTCCCGGCCTCCCGCTGGCAAGAGGTCCTCCCTGATGTACTACATTCCATTCGCTCATTACTTTGCACTGCTACTAACAGTACACCGCATGAACGCCTTTTTGCCTTCCCCAGGAAGTCCACATCCGGGGTATCACGCCCAACTTGGCTTACAGCTCCGGGAACTATGCTTCTCCATAAACATGTGCGGCTCCACAAGGCGGACCCGTTGGTGGAAAGGGTGCACCTGCTCCAAGCAAACCGACATTACGCCTATGTAGCGTTCCCCGACGGCCGCCAGGATACCGCCTCCCTCAGGGACCTGGTACCAGCAGGTTCCGCCCCCATACCACCCCCGTCGCCACCCTTCCCTCCCCCGCTGCTCCCATCACCCCCCCTAGGACCATCCGTCCTCCCCCTGCCCACCCCTGTTGATGAAGAGGAATTTGGCACGCTCCTGGAGTCAACTTCGACCACGACAGCACCAACATCACCGGCTCCACTTCGTCGATCCCAGAGGACGATCAAAGCGCGGGACCGGCTGAACCTCTGACCGGTCCATCGGATGACCAGAGACATTTTTTTCACTGTTCTGTACATATTAAAGATTGCGAATTGCATATAGTTATCCACCACCCCCTGCCGGACTCATTTTTAACAGGGGGTGAATGTGGTAAACCACTGCGTTCCTATATTCAGGGTTGTATGGTAGAACTTGCACTATAGGTTCACCTGGGCCTCTGCATGCGAGCTCCACCCAGGAGCCGGGTTATAGATATGCGTGGCCTTCAGCTCGCAGCCATTTCGTCAGCTGCTGTAGGGGGCCACACTTCAGATACTAATAAAGCCCCAGTTTGAATTCAACTTCGTCTCCAGCCAAATTGATCGTGCCTCATCCACATCATCCCAATTTGGTGCATACACATTTACTAATACCACCTGCACCCCCTCCAGTTTCCCACTGAGCATAATGTACTGACCTCCCACTATTAAAGTATTCTACCAGCCTCAAACACCACCGGCTTATTGATCAGGATCGCGACCCCTCTCGTCTTTGAATCCAGTCCCGAGTGAAAGACTTGACTGACCCAGCCTTTCCTCAATCTAATCTGGTCAGTTACTCTAAGGTGCGTCTCCTGCAACATTACCACGTCCGCCTTCAGTCCCATAAGATGCATGAACACACCTCTTGACCGGCCCATTTCTGCCAAGGTCTTCTTTATGAATTCCGTGTTGTCCCAGTTCGGAGCATACACATACCAGTACGACCGGTAGCCCTTCCAGTACACCGCTGACCATGACGTACCGTCCCCCTGGGCCCGTAACTGTCTTGGTTTCCGTAATCCTCATCCTCTTGCTAATTGTAGCACCATCGATCACACACAAGGCGAGACGTAGAGAACTTCAATCGAGGCTTTATTGAGCAGACTTGTTCCCCAGCAGCTCAGTCACAGAATGCAGCTGTGGGGAGTAAACCGGGTTCTTATACCCCGCCTATCTGGGTGGAGCCCAGTAGACGGCAGATCCTACCGGGACCCAGCATCTGTCCTCCAATAGCTCCTCGGCATTCATGGAGTACCGTATTACCCCTAATACATACCACCACACTAATTAATATTGCTACCCCCCCCCCCCCCCCCCCCCCCAGCCCTCGTCCCGTAGCATGAGTGGTACGTCTGTCCCACCAGCCGTTTCTTACCAGCAGTCAGTCCTTCTCCCTGAGTTGCGTCTCTTGTAGGTAGATTATGTCTGCTTTTAGGTTTCTTAGGTAGACGAAGACTTTGGATCTTTTCATAGGACCATTGAGTCCCCTTACGTTCCATGTAACAATCCTGGTGGGGTTTTTTTGACCCCCCTGTCCTGCGGGATCACCCATACTTACCTGGTGGACTCGCCCCTGCACTCCGGGGTTTCACTTTGTTAGGGGGCCGTCCAAAATGTCTGCGGTCGCCGTTCTCACCATGAGGTCGGGCCCCAGGGCTTCCCTTTGTCCAGGGGGCACCCAACATGGCCGCCAGCTATGTGTACGCCACGTGGCTGCGCCCCTGCACTCCAGGGTCTCCCTTCACCCTGAAGCCCTCCCGAGTGGCTGTTTGTGGCGCCATCTTGGTTCCTCGCCCTGCTCCATGCCCGCTGTGGTGGTATGTATTAGGGGTAATACGGTACACCAGGAATGCCGAGGAGCTATTGGAGGACAGATGCTGGATCCCGATTGGATCCTCCACCTACTGGGCTCCACCCAGATAGGAGGGGTATAAAAACCTGGGTTTAATCCCCGCAGCTGCATTCTGTGACTGAGCTGCTGGGGGAACGTGTCAGAACAAGTCTGCTCAATAGCCTCGATTGAAGTTCTTTACGTCTCGCCTCGTGTGTGATCGATGGTGCTACACCCGCCGAGGCCTGTGTTTGCGCTGCTTATCTACCTCACCCTTCTCTTTTGTTCTGCGCTCTCCCCCCCCCCCCGACTCCTCCCCCCCCATAGTCCCTGTCCCTCTGTTTCCCCCCCCACCCCCGTGTTCTTCCCCCCACTTCTGCCCTGTCTCCCCCCCCTCTTTGTGCCAGGCGCTCCCTCTCCCCTGAGAGGCGTGCCGCAGCCCTCCTTTCTTCCTGCCCTCTTGTGTTGGCCCTCCTCGCTAGCACGGTGACCCCCCTCCCAGTACTTGCCCTTCTCTGGTTCTGTTTTACCTTCCTTTTGCTAGCCCTTGTCTCGCCCTTCTGTCCGCCTCTCTCACCCTCATTTACCTTGCTCCGCTCCCCCCCGCATTGCATTGAGAGATGGAATGAGCCCAGTAACGAGTCAGCACAGTCCCGCGCAGTACACGTGTGTACAGTTTGTGATCTTATTATCTCTGTGTGTGGTCTGCCCTCCGCTCTTTGTTCCGATTCTTCCTTTCTTTTCCAACCCCGTCGCTTTCATGATGGCCGTTGTGGCTTTTCCTCCCCCAGTTTGTTCGCTCGAACGGACTCCTTAGCTGCTGCTGGGGTGTTAAAAAACAGCTCCTTCCCCTCAAATGTTACCCAAAGTTTGGCCGGGAATAACATGCCAAATTTCTTATTACTTTTATAGAGTGCTGATTTGGCCCTGTTGAATTCAGCCCTTCTTTTGGCCAGGTGCGCCCCAATGTCCTGGTACACTCTTATGATCTTCCCTTCCCACGTGCTCGATTTCACCTGCCTGGCCTACTTTAAGATTTTTTCCCTGTTTTGGAACCGGTGCAGCTTCACGATAATCGCTCTGGGCTGCTCCCCGGCTTTGGGCCTGGGTCGAAGTGACCTGTGCGTCCTGTCAATTTCTGGGGTTTTGGAAATTTCTCCCTTCCCACTAGCTTGCCCAGCATTTGGGTGACGTATCCTGCTGGGTCTCTGCCATCCATCCCCTCTGGTAGACCCACTTTTTTAACATTCTGCCGTCTGGACCTATTTTCCTGGTCCTCCACTTTCCCTCTTAGGCTCCCCTGGGTCGTTACCAGCCTTTTCACCTCGGTTTCCTGAGTTACCATCCTGCCGCTCTGGTCTGAGGCGGCCCTCCCCAACTCCAGAATCGTTTTCTCCTGCGCCTCCACCTTCCTTTCCAGGCCATCGATGGTTCGCTGCATTTTGTCCGTTGTCTCCGCCAGCATCTCCTTCATCATTGTGTGGAGCTCCATCCTGAGTGCCTCCCTCATGGCGTTTATCTCCGTTTTTATCTCCTCCTTTATGGCGTTTATCTCAGTTTTCAGCACGCTTCTCCATTCCTCCCCCTGTGCGGGAGGACGGAGGGGAGACGGGACGGGATGGGGGGGGGGGGGCGGTCGCCGTTTCCTGTTCCTGCTCCGCTGCTTTTTTCTGCTTCCCTCCATTCCCTTCCTGTCCTGTTCCCGCTCCGCTGCTTTTTCTGGTTCACCTCCATCTCGCTTCGTGGGGCTGCCTGCGCGGCCGCAGCTCCTTTTTTTTCGCCTTCGCTGCTGCTCCTTCTTACATCTCGCTGTCCCCCCGATTTATTATTATTTGCAGGCATATTTCTGTTGTGTGCCTTTTTCTTTTTACTGGGTTTTGGTGCGAAAAAGATTCCCCCCCCACCGCCAAAGGTTTTTTTTTTCTTTTTAGAAACAATTTTTGTTAAATAAAAAGGAATTTTTAAAAAATGTTTTAAAAAGTTTCCAGGAGAAAAAAAAAGTTGAATAAAAAATTATTATTTTTGTCTTATTCTCTCCCTGTTCCGACTTTCAGGCTGTTTCTTATTGCGATCCCCACTCCTCCTCCACGTGCAGCACACCGGGACCAGTCTCTCCTCTCTCATCTTTTTTCTCTTCAGCTCTGTGGAACGGAGCTTTGGCGCCTGGGCAGGGCGAGGGAGGCACGGCCGATTTTGCAGCACTTGAATTTATTTAAAACCCCGCCGGGAAACCCTCGAAAAAAGCCGCGATTTTGTGGACCTCTTTGCTGCGGCCGCTCACGGTTCACGTAAATTCTAATCTCTTGAAAACTGAAATCTTCTCCCCGTGTCTTGGGCACAGCATGCTCATGTGAGCAATTGGCAGGCAGAGGGGTCCCAGTGCACTGACAGGGGCTGGTTTAGCACAGTGGGCTAAACCGCTGGCTTGTAATGCAGAACAATGCCAGCAGCGCGGGTTCAATTCCTGTTCCGGCCTCCCCGAACAGGTGCCGGAATGTGGCGACTAGGGGCTTTTCACAGTAACTTCATTGAAGCCTACTTGTGACAATAAACTATTATTATTATTATTGTGTGTTTCCTCTGGGTGCTCCGGTTTCCGCCCACAGTCTAAAGATGCGTGGGTTCGATGGATTGGCCTTGAGTACCAATAAATTGCCCTTTAGAACCAGGGATCTGCAGGGTAGACTATGGTGTTATGGGGATACATCCTCACCAAACATAAAAGTGATCCACAGGACCGAGAATGCCACCGGTCAGCTTGCTTCTCCAGTCATGGTGAGGCGGGAATCTCAGATGAAGGTAAGAATGCAGTTCACAGATGAGAGTACAGAGAGTACTGAAAACATTATGAGGACTGCACATCAGAAATTGAACTGTTGCAGTGAGAGTCGCCATTGAAGCTCTAATGCATATGGCAACATGCAGTAGGTCTCCTCAGCCCACCTACCATATAATTTCTATGATTGAATTGACTTAATATTTTGCCTTCCTTCCACAGATGTGCCATCCGTAGGAGCTGTCAGGCACCCAGGGCACCCCCCACTAAACTCTGAGGAAGACATCGCACCTGCACGAGCATCACGCCCGCTCTCTAAACCAGGCATCAGTGTCGATATTCACACATCGGTGGGCATTAGGTTGTTGGCTTCATTGGTAATGCACAGTGTTGAGGGCACATCACGCTTGTGTGAGCAATTGGCAGGCAGAGAGGTCCCTGTGCACTAACAGGAGGAGCACTGCTCGACACCAAGACCATGCTGAGTCCGAAGCAGATAATGTGCCTCTGGAGTCATCCATCAGGTGGCAGATGCTGGATGTTCAACGGGATGTGCAGGGAGAGCTAATGGTCTGCATGCCAATAAGTCTGTCATAAAGGAGTCCAAGCGGAGCATAAGTATTGCGTTGATCCTTAACACAGAGAGCATAGCGTCCTTCATTCAGAGAGTGGGGACTCTCATGAAGAGACAGCTTTAGAAAGAGATTCAGAGGTTCGGACCTGCAAATTAAGACATTGGCTGTGACCTCAGGAGAGCCCTGTTGGTGTAAGAGATGGATGGGGCAGCTAGTATCTTTGCTACCTGCAAGTCAATGAATGGTGAGCAGGGAGCCGCAAACACATTTCATGCTGGTGAACAAGCTGCCAATCCTCTCTTTAGGCTCCTCTAAGGGTGCTCCGGACGAGGGCACCAACTCTTGTGCCCTCTGCCAGTGGCTGCTGCATCTGATGTCCGATGATGCCTTGATGACAGATGATTTCTTGATGACAGAGGAGTACCCAGTTGTGGGGTTGTATACACCGTCCCAAGCGGAGCCTGCTGCCCAGAGGACAAAGTCAAGAGGCTGCCTCCAATGCCGTTGCAAGCGAGGAGGGGGGGGATCAAGTTGCAGCATCTTGTCATGTGAGAGTTCCTTTAAGAAATGGATGTTTAAGCAATGTACCTTTAAGAAGTGCAGTGATGTCAGAGTGTGGGTAGAGCTGGGCTTTAGATCAGCCATTTTGCAGTTTTTTAGTTTCAGTTTGAAAAGAGCTTGGGGTGCGTCTGTGTTTGCAGTGAGCTGGATCTGCTGTGATCTCTGCCATGAAAGACCATCTCTGGATCATTTGGGTGATTTAAACTCATAATAGTAAAGCCTTTAACCTGATGTGTTTCTGTTTAAAGGTGTTAAGTCTCATGGATGAAAGGAATAACTGAAAGATTATTTAGTGTTGTAATATTTTCAGGGTTATCTTTGAAGTAAGGGGTGTTAAGAGATCCAATGTTTATTTAAGAAGTTAAGTTGAGTTCATGGAATAAACATTGTTTTGTGTTTAAAAACTCATGTGTCCATAATTGTAATCCCATTCCTGGAGAACAAGCCGTGTGCTCGGAAAAGCAACAATAGCATTAAAGGGAGAGGTTGGTTGAACTCCATGATACATTTTGGGGTTCTGAAAACGCCTCTCCCATAACAATTGGGGGCTCATCCGGGATAAAAGTCCATCTATTGGATTGGCTTTGGTGAACTTAAAGACAGTGAAGGATTGTTGCTTTTCCGGTGTGGTATTTTAGTTTATGTGGGGAGTGTGTTGTGGACAATGGCTCTTTCAGAGGCTCAGAAATTTTTGGGGGTGGAGACGGTCACACGCAGTACCTTACGGACAGAGACTAAAAGAAGACTGTTAGATTTGGCAAAAACATTGCAGTTAACATTACCTGACAAAATGCGAAAAGATGAGGTAATTATGGCGGTGGTTAAGCATTTAAAGTTGCCTGAGATACCGTTTGACTCATTGGAAATGGCAAAAATTCAGTTGCAAATTGAACAAATGGAACATGAGAAAGAATTAAAGCGGCTTGAATACGAAAGAGATAGAGAGGAAAAAGGGAAAGAGAGAGAGAGAGGAAAAAGAAAAGGAGAGAGGAGAAAGGAGAAAAGAAAGAATAGCCCTAGCAGAACAAAAAGAAAAAGAAAGGGAGATACAGATCAGGGAAAAAGATAAAGAGAGGGAGTTTTAACTTCAGAAAATGGCCATGGAACATGAAAGTCAGTTAAAATTGGCAGACGTAAAGGGAAACGTACAGTTGGAGGATAGTGATGAGGATAGTGAGAAAGAGCGTCATAGTCGAAGGCTTGGTGGGAATCTATTTAAATATGTCCAAGCATTGCCAAGGTTTGACGAGAAGGAAGTGGAAGCCTTTTTCATTTCATTTGAGAAGGTAGCTAAACAAATGAAATGGCCAGAGGACATGTGGGTGTTATTGAGTCAAACAAAGCTGGTAGGTAGAGCTTGTGAAGTGTTTGCATCACTACCGGAGGAGGTATCTGGAACATATGAGGAGGTGAAGAAATTCATCTTAAGTGCACATGAGCTAGTGCCTGAAGCTTACAGACAAAGGTTTAGAAATTTAAGGAAAGAATTTGGTCAAACATACAAGGCGTTTGAAAGGCTCAATATAATTTTGATAGGTGGATAAGGGCTTTGAAAATAGACCAAACGTATGAAGCTCTCAGAGAAATTATACTTTTGGAGGAGTTTAAAAATTCAATTCCTGGTGGAATGAGAACTCATGTGGAAGAACAGAGGGTTAAAACTGCGAGATTAGCAGCAGAAATGGCAGATGATTATGAAATAGTTCATAAATCAAAGATTGGTTTCCGACATCAGTTTCAGCCTGTGAGGGATAGAAACTGGGGACATGAGAAATACTCAAGTGGTAACGGTAAAGGTGATCTGATGGGAGACAATAAAGAGAGTGTACCTCAGATTAAAAAAGAAATCCAGGAGGGTGGAAAAGAGATGAAAAGTTTCAAATGTTTTCACTGTAATAAACTAGGCCATGTAAAGTCACAGTGTTGGTGGTTGAAGAAAGCACAGGATAAGACAAATTTTTTTTTTTTTAAATTCAACATATGCAGGCATATGCAGAAAAGTGGGCAGAAGTTCACCTAGTAGTATTGCCGGTAGGGTATAGAAAGGAGGTGTTGCGTGTTGCACATGAGGTACCAGTGGGAGGTCATTTGGGAATAAGGAAAACTCAAGCTAAAATCCAGAAACATTTTTAGTGGCCTGGACTACATAAAGATGTAGTTAAATTTTGTCAATCATGTCAAGTGATAGGGAAACCCCAAGCAGTGATAAAACCTGCGCCCTTAATACCCATTCCAGCATCTGAGGTATTACAGCTAAAAGGATTGTGGAGGAGTTACTTAAATTCTTTACGAGATATGGACTACACACAAAAATTCAATCGGATCAAGGGACGAATTTTACTTCAAAGTTATTCAAAGAAGTTATGGATAGCTTAGGAATAAAACAATTTAAATCAACTGCATACCATCCAGAATCGCAGGGAACGTTAGAAAGGTGGCGTCAGATATTAAAGACAATGTTGAGGGCGTATTTTCAAGATTATCCAGAGGATTGGGATAAAGGAATCCCAGTCGTATTGTTTGCAATTAGGGATGCACCTAATGAGTCTACCTAATTTAGTCCTTTTGAACTAATTTTTGGTCATGAGGTAAGAGGACCACTTAAATTGATTAAGGAAAAATTGGTGGGTGAGAAATCGGAAATTACACTACTGGATTACGTGTCAAATTTTAGGGAACGATTAAATAGAGCAGGTGAATTGGCTAGACAACATTTGAAAGTTGCACAAAATGTGATGAAAAGGGTAGCGGACAAGAAATCCAAAGATTGTAGTTTTGCCAGTGGGGATAATGTTTTAGTGTTGTTACCAGTGGTAGGTGAGTCTTTAAAAGCTAGGTTTTGTGGACCGTATCAGATTGAAAGGAAATTAAGTGAGGTGAATTATGTGGTAAAAACACCAGATAGAAGGAAGACTCACCGAGTGTGTCATGTGAATATGCTTAAAAGGTACTTTGAAAGGGAAGGAGTGAAGGAGAGAAAAAGGAGGTTTTAATGATTTTAGTCAAAGTGACAAACCAAATCCAGATGACTGCGAATTTGACATACCTCAAATTAAATTGGAAAATGAGGATGTTCTTAAAAATTGGCATGAATTGTTAAGTTACCTTCCAGAGGAAAAACAAACTGACCTGAAAAAGTTATTGATATCACATGGGCAAGTTTGCAGAGATAAATTGGGAAGTACTAAAATGGCTATACATGATGTAGATGTGGGAAATGCTGTTCCGATCAAACAACATCCATATAGACTTAACCCTTTCAAATTGGCACAGGTTAACAGAGAGAGTGAGAGTATGCTTAAAAATGGCATAATTGAAGTGGGTTGCAGCCAATGGAGCTCACCCATAGTGATGGTACCTAAACCAGACGGTACCCAACGGTTGTGTGTGGACTATCGAAAGGTGAATGCAGTTACAAGAATGGACTCTTACCCTATCCCACGTTTGAAGGATTGCATTGAGAAAGTGGGACAATCTGCTTTTATTTCCAACTTCCAGGCATGGAAAGAACATTTAAAACATCGTATGGAGTTCTTCGATCGACTTCAGGAGGCGGGTTTGGTGATGAACCTAGCTGAAAGTGAATTTGGAGAAGCCCAAATCACTTTCCTTGCGGAGTTCTCCGATACCCTCAAGACGAAGGGAAATAATGCGATTTCTTCGCATGAGTGGATTTGATCGAACATTTGTGCAAAAGTTTTGTGGCGTGATTACTCCACTGATGGACTTGCTAAAGAAACGTCAAAAATTTCAATGGACAGTGGACTTTCAACAGGCATTTGACTGCCTGAAAGCTGTGATCACCAATGCTCCGGTATTGGAGAATTGCAATGGACTCTTGTGGTCAGATTGAACGATTGTCTGATTCTAAAGAGAAATGCCGAGGAGTAGAGGAATGGATGGATCGTGCAGAGATTTTGTTCAAAGAGACTGTCAATCGAGAAGGATTTCGGTTGGAGGAAGAAGAACGGGAAAGATGGACTTTATTATTCTGCCTGTTTGCATGTGTTGTTTTTTTGGGGTGAAACAAAAAAGTATTTTTACTGTGTGCATTTCTTAGTGGATGGTGCAAAAGTGAAAAATGAAACCATCTTGAAGTTGATGGTTTCTTTTTTTTTCTTGGGGGGAGGTGTCATGTGAGAGTGCCTTTAAGAAATGGATGTTTAAGCAATGTACCTTTAAGAAATGCAGTGATGTCAGAGTGTGGGTGGAGCTGGGCTTTAGATCAGCCATTTTGCAGTTTTTTAGTTTCAGTTTGAAAAGAGCTTGGGGTGTGTCTGTGTTTGCAGTGAGCTGGATCTGCTGTGATCTCTGCCATGAAAGACTTATCTCTGGATCATTTGGGTGATTTAAACTCATAATAGTAAAGCCTTTAACCTGATGTGTGTCTATTTAAAGGTGCTAAGTCTCATGGATGTTGAAAGGAATAACTGAAGGATTATTTAGTGTTGTAATATTTTCGGGGTTATCTTTGAAGTAAGGGGTGTTAAGAGGTCCAATGTTTGTTTAAGAGGTTAAGTTGAGTTCATGGAATAAACATTGTTTTGTGTTTAAAAATCCACGTGTCCATAATTGTAATCCCACACCTGGAGAACAAGCCATGTGCTCGAAAAAGCAACAATAGCATTAGAGGTTGGTTGAACTCCATGATACATTTTGGGGTTCTGAAAACGCCTCTCCCATAACAATCGGCAGACATAAGTAACATAAACCTTTATTTGGTTTTATTCACTGGCTGCTTAAGATGCATCTGTCCATGACAGATAAAGCATAAAGTAGAAGTGACCACCGCATAGTCCTTGTGGAGACAAAGTCCCGTCTTCACATTGAGGATAGCCTCCATCATGTTGTGTAGCACTATCACCGTGCTAAATGGAACAGACTTCAAACAGATGTAGCAACTCAAGGCTGGGCATGAGGCTCTGTGGGCATAGCAGCAAAATTATACTCAACCACAATCTGTAACCTCATGGCCCGGCATATTCCCCACTCTACCATTACCACCAAGCTAGGGGATCAACCGTGGTTCAACAAAATGTGCAGGAAAGCATGCCAGGAGCAACATCAGGCTTACCAAAAGGTGTCAACCTGGTGAAGCTACAACTCAGGACTATTCATGTGCCAAACATCATAAGCAGCAAGTAATAGACAGAGCTAAGCGATTCCACAACGAACGCATGAGATCGAAGTTCTGCAGTCCTGCCACATTCAGCCGCGAATTGTGGTGGATAATTAAACAACTCTCTGGAGGAGGGGGCTCCACAAATATCCACATTCTCAATGATAGAAAAGCCCAGCAAATATGTGCAAAAGACAAGGCTGTGGCATTCGCAACAATCTTCAGCCAGAAGTACTAAGTGGATGATGCATCTCGGTCTCCTCCAGACAGGGCAGCACGGTAGCTTTGTGGATAGCACAATTGCTTCACAGCTCCAGGGTCCCAGGTTCGATTCCGGCTTGGGTCACTGTCTGTGCGGAGTCTGCACATCCTCCCCGTGTGTGCGTGGGTTTCCTCCGGGTGCTCCGGTTTCCTCCCACAGTCCAAAGATGTGCAGGTTAGGTGGATTGGCCATGATAAATTGCCCTTAGTGTCCAAAATTGCCCTTAGTGTTGGGTGGGGTTACTGGGTTATGGGGATAGGGTGGCGGTGTTGACCTTGGGTAGGGTGCTCTTTCCAAGAGCCGGTGCAGACTCGATGGGCCGAATGGCCTTCTTCTGCACTGTAAATTCTATGATTCCTAGCATCACAGATGCCAGTCTTCAGCCAATGCGATTCACTCCACGTGATATAAAGAAACGGCTGAAGGCACTGGATACTGCAAAGGCTATGGGTCCTGATAATATTCCGGCAATAGTAGAAGACTTGCGCTCTTCAACTTGCCACACCGCTAGCCAAGCTGTTCCAATACAGCTGCAACATTGGCATCTGCCGGCAATGTGGAAAATTGCCCACGTGTGTCCTGTACACAAGAAACAGGACAAATCCAACCCAACCAATTCCCACCCTATTAGTTTATTCTTCATCATCAGCAAAGTGATGGAAGGAGTCATCGACAGTGCTATCAAGCGGCACTTACTCAGCAATAGCCTGCCCATGTTTGAACCAAGGCTGTAATGAGGTCAGGAACTGAGTGACCCTGGCGGAACCCAAACTGAGTGTCAGTTTGGGTTCCGCCAGGGTCACTCAGTTCCTGACCTCATTACAGCCTTGGTTCAAACATGGGCAAAAGAGCAGAATGCCAGAGGTGAGGTGAGAGTGACTGCCCTTGACATCAAGGTAACATTTGACCAAATATGGCATCAAGGAGCCCTAGCTAAATGGAGTCAATGGGAATCAGGCGGGGGGGAAGCTCTCCTCTGCTTTGAGTCATACCAGGCACAAAGGAAGATGGCTGTTGTGGTTGAAGGTCAATCATCTCAGCTCCAGGACACCACTGCAGTAGTTCCTCAGGCCCAATCATCACCAGCTGCTTCATCAATGACCTCCCTTCCATCATAAGGTCAGAAGTGGGGATGTTTGCAGCTGACTGCATAATGTTCAGCGCCATTCACAACTCCTCAGATATTGAAGCAGTCCATGTCCAAATGGAACAAGACCGGGACAATATACAGGCTTGGGCTGACAAGTGGCAGGTTACATTCGCGCCACCATACAAGTGCCAGGCAATAACCATCTCCTACAAGCGAGGACCTAACCATTGCCCCATGACATTTAATGGCATTGCCATCGCTGAACCACCCACAATCAACATCCTGGAGGTTACCATTGATCAGAAACTGAACTGGACTAGCCATTTTAATACTGTGGCTACCAGGGCAGGTCAAAGGCTAGGATTCCTACGGCAAGTAACTCACCTCCTGACACCCCAAAGCCTGTCCACCATCTAGAAGGCACAAGTTTAATGGAATACTCTCCACTTGCCTGGATGAGTGCAGCTCACGGAGCTCGACACCGTCCAGGACAAAGCAGCACGCTTTATTTGCTCCACTTTCCACAAATTCCTTCCACAAACGTTCAAACCTTCCACCACCGACGAATAGCGTCAGCCGTGTGTACTATCTACAAGATGCACTGCAGTAACTCACCAAGGTTTCTTTGACAACACCTTCCAAATCCATGACCACTACCATCTAGAAGGACAAGAGCAGCAGATACCTGGGAACCCCACCACCTGGAGGTTCTCGTCCAAGTCGCTCACCACCCTGACTTGGAAATATTGCCGTTCCTTCACTGTCACTGGGACAAAATCCTGGAACTCCCTTCCTAACAGCACAGTGGATATACCTATACTTCAGGGACCGCAGCGGTTCAAGCAGACAACTCACCACCATCTTCTGAAGGACAGATAGGAATGGGCAATAAATACTGGCCAAACCAGCAACACCCACATCCAATAAATGAATTAGAAAAAAGTCGCAAACACGTGCGGACCCATAAGTTGGACCCGTTGGTCGGAAGAGTCGAACTACGCGAACCCGCAGTACGCCTACGTGGCGCACCCCGACGGGCGCCAGGACACAGTCTCCCTCCGGGACCTGCCACCCGCTGGATGTCCACCCACGGCCCACCACCCGACCCCCCCCCCCTCCGGTTGCCCCTGCGTCACTCACCCTCCCCTCAACGCACCTCACCACAGCTCCCGTCCCAGGAGGATCCTTCCTCCCACTGGTTCCACTCGGGGGCGATGAAGGTGAGGATAACATGCTCCCGGAGTCACAGGTGACCAAGTCGGCGCCCGCATCAACACCAGGACTGAGGCGATCCCATCGGAGGATCAAGGCCCCCGACAGACTGAACTTGTAAATTTTTCCACAACCCCCGCCGGACTTTTTTTTAACAGGGGGTGAATGTGATAGTCACCACTAACTGTATTAGATGTATATTAGATGTAGTATGGTAAGACTCCTGTACTAGAAGTACATGGGTAAATCCCTGCCTGCTGGTTCCGCCCAGTAGGCAGTGTATAAATGTGAGTGCTCGCCGGAGTGCTCCCATTCTGGAAGCAGCTATAGGAGGCCACACACCTTTGCTCAATAAAACCTCGATTATTCACTACTCTCGTCTTTGTAGTAATTGACAGTGCATCACAGATCGAGCGCACCTGGTGAAGGCCTCCTTTTTCGACCAAGGGGTCCGACTTATGGGTCCGCACATGCTTCCGGAGGAGGACGGGTCACAGTCCTGACCTCCTCAATCGAGTACGGCTGGCTGCGGGCCTTGATGAAATGGAAGAACCGGGTGATCTTTGGGTGGCAGAGGTCATAATGGAGAGCCCGGAGGCGGTCCACTTGTGCACTGGCACATGTACTGCGGGATAGGGCATCAGGGGGCTCGTTGAGCTTCCCCGGGCGATACGTGATTGATGAGTACTCCCAGTTCCCTTTCGCCATCCCTTGCCCCGATATGACTTCTGCCATGGTAATTAAAGCCCTGAACAGCATCTTCACTCTGTTCGGTTTCCCCACCTACATCCACAGCAATCGGGGATCCTCTTTCATGAGCGATGAGCTGCATCAGTTCCTGCTCAGCAAGGGCATCGCCTCGAGCAGGACGACCAGCTACAACCCCCAGGGAAATGGGCAAGTGGAGAGGGAGAATGGGACTGTCTGGATGGCCGTCCTGCTGGCCCTGCGGTCTAAAAATCACCCGGTCTCCCGCTGGCAGGAGGTCCACGCCGACGCGCTCCACTCCATCCGATCGCTCCTCTGCACCCCGACTAACGAGACCCCTCACGGACGTGTGTTTGCCTTCCCCAGGAAGTCCACCTCCGGGGTCTCGCTCCCAACATGGCTGACAGTTCCTGGACCCGTCCTCCTCCGGAAGCATGTGCAGACCCATAAGTTGGACCCCTTGGTCAAAAAAGTCCACCTCTTACATGCTAACCCGCAGTACGCCTACGTGGTACACCCCGACAGGCGCCAGGACACAGTCACCCGCTGGATCCCCACCCACGAACCCCGACCTGACACCGCTCCCACCCCCCCTCCCCGGTTGCCTCATTCACCCCTGTGCCACTCACCCTCCCTCCAGCGAACCTCACCGCAGCCCCCACCCCAGCAGGATCCGTCCTCCTACTGGTTCATAGAATTTACAGTGCAGAAGGAGGCCATTTGGCCCATCGAGTCTGCACCGGCTCTTGGAAAGAGCACCCGACCCAAGGTCAACAGTTCCACCCTATCCCCATAACCCAGTAACCCCACCCAACACCAAGGGCAATTTTGGACACTAAGGGCAATTTATCATGGCCAATCCACCTAACCTGCACATCTTTGGACTGTGGGAGGAAACCGGAGCACCTGGAGGAAACCCACGCACACACGGGGAGGATGTGCACCACTTAAGGGTGACGAACACGAGGACAACGCGCTCCCGGAGTCGCAGGTGACCAAGTCGGTGCCCACATCACCACCAGGACTGAGGCGATCGCAGAGGAGCGTCAAGGCCCCCGACAGACTTAACTTGTAATGTTTTCCACCACCCCCACCGGACTCCTTTTTAACAGGGGGTGAATGTGGTAGTCACCGCTAGTATATTATATGTATTACGGCACTGCCCATATATTAGAGGTACAAGGGTAAATCCCCACCTGCTGGCTCCACCCAGTAGGCGGCGTATGAATGTGTGTGCTCTGCTGTGCTGCAGCCATTCTGGTTCTAGCTACAGGAGGCACAAATCTTGCTCAATAAAGCCTCGATTGTTCCACTATTCTCATCTTTGTGGTAATTGATAGTGCATCAATGTGTCTGAAGATGGCGTCAATCAGCAGCTTGATGCAACTGTGTGCAGCTGATTGTGAAAGATGCGCAGATCCCCACTACACCCTGAAAAGAATCAGATGCACAGAAGGTGACGACCACAGTGAACTTCAAAGCCACTGGCATGAAATGTCCTACTACCCAGATTTCTGGACCTATCATGTGACATATAGCTGTCACTGTTTCCCTAGAGAGGTGAAGCCTCCTGCGGTACTGAACAGTGAACATTTGGAGGTCGTCGGAGCGCTGCTTGTACACTCCAGCTGCTGGATAGTGACATCTTTGGCAAACATTTCCTCCTTGGCCTCCCTGATGGTGCTGCACCAACTAAGCCCATGCCTTTCCTCTTAAAAGCATGGGATGCAAGCCTCCTCTTTCCTACGTGTCTCTTCAGAGAAAGTCCCACCAGCTGAATACACTATCCTTTTTAGATGTGATACAGAGGACCAGTGCCTCGCAAATGAGGGAGTACTGAGCGGCCATTCTTAGGGAATCTTCCAGAGAAGGTGAAATCATGCAATGCAGAAAGACAGGCTTGAAAAGCCAACAAAATCCAAAGAAAATCAGGAAAACTCTGCACACACATAGCGGTAAACTCACAATGACAAGGAAAGTGCTGCTCCTCCCGGGGTCTTTTATCCGCCTTGGTTGAGAAAACTATAAAACGTGATTTCCATCCATCCACTTTGCCTGTGCAGCAAGTTTAAAATTGCACAAGCAGCATAAAATCGCTACCTATTGCTGTATTTATGGCCTTAATTGGTCTTTTTAATTGTCAGCGAGCTTATATCCAATTCCTTTGCGCACCCACCGACTGAGAAAGCACACCTGATGTCATTTGACGTTATTTTACATTCGGTTAGATCAAGAATGTACCTGACCCCCAAAGATAAAATTCTGGCCCTGAGAGTTGAAGGCCCAGCACAGGTTCAAACAGTGCATGGTTTGTGATACCCTTATGAGCTCCAACACTCAAAGGTTATCAACCAAGAGTATCTTAACAGTCAGAATTAGGTTCTGATCAGTCTGCTTCTAACCTCTCCTCAAGTCACAGGGTTGTGACTGGAGCGGGGGGAAAAGGAAGAATACAGCTTTGTAGTTGCACAAAGGTAAGCCTATGGCTGTAAGAGAAAATATGATGTAGAATCACACAATTGTATTACTTTGCACCACTTTTCCATGTTACCCGTTCTTGGTTTTGGGTTGGTGTCACAGTCAAGACATAGCGGGAAATATCATCAAGTGGAATATTTTATAAAGCCTTTTTTCTGAGCTGTTAAAAATTGAAAATCAGCTAACCACCTGATGCCTTGCAGCAATTTCAAGGTACAATGACCATGGCGATGAGGAGTCTGGTCTAGCTATCTCTGCACAAATGAAAATCTTAGCAAGACATAATCTCCCATAATGGTGCTAATAGTTAAAAGCGTTATCAAACTTAATGTCACTGGTTCAACAATGGGAGCGACGGGCGGCATGGGGCCCAGTGGTTAGCATTGGGACTGCGGCGCTGAGGACCCGGGTTCGAATCCCGGCCCTGGGTCACTGTCCGTGTGGAGTTTGCACATTTTCCCCATGTCTGCGTGGGTTTCACCCCCACAACCCAAAGATGTGCAGGTTAGGTGGATTGCCCCTTAATTGGAAAAAAAAATAATTGGGTACTCTAAATTTATATTTAAAAAAACAAACAATGGGAGCGGCAGTTACCTGACACTCGTGTCTCCAAAACCAAAAGGAGTTCCAACACCAATTAAACACCTATATTCCAGCCTTGAGAATATACATCCTACATTGAGGTGTCACATAACCTTCCTCTCCGCAAGATGCATAGTGGTAACGTCTGTTGGAACTTACCTCCGGCAGTTCCTATTTGGCCAGCAAAGTGAACAGAATTCCAGGCTAGAGTCTGCGCTGTCTACCATCCAGTCAATAACAGCAAAAAAGACCTCAGACCCTCAACAGAACTGACAACTGCTCGAACCTTGGAACTTGTGCATCCAAACTAACTCATTCTATGTACTTTTTCCTGTTGTGCCAGCCTCATCTGGAAAGACAAACCCTTTTACAATCAACCAACCTCCACTTGGAAGGAACATTCCAGTTGATTGATGACTCCAGCTTCTGGACACATGTCAAACCGAAACCGATACTGTTCCATTGTGGTTGTGAATCCTCTTCCTTTTTCCTTATCACACATTTATTGTGCGATGTAAATGGGAGTGGACGTTACAATGTTACAAAACCACTCGTGTGTGTGTGTGTGTGTGTGTGTGTGTGTGCGCATATGCAGCCACAGTGAACCTAAATACCATCCGATCCAATTTTTCCTTTTCAACCTTGATGTATTTTTCATTTGTTTCAACTACAACAAATGGTGCTACGCACATCAATTTTTCTATAATAGTACAGGTAGGTAAAACACAAAAAAAATATAGCATTTTAGTTTTACATAAAAGGGCACAGCACACAACAGCAAGCAAGTTATGACTTGAAGCAGAAGTCAGGAGTTTTAAATTGTCCTAATAATGTGAGAAAAACATTCTTGATACAGTTGTTGGATCATTATGCTCCTTTGCTAATGGAGACGACTGCACTTCTTAAAAGAAATCTGGATGAATTTTTGAAGAGAGCGGACTGTAGGGCTTTGAGGAGACAGCCAGATAGTTAGACAGAGTCAGCAAATACAATGGGCTGCTTTTGTGGTCTAAGTTTATATTACTAATTCTAATTATTATTACGCTATCATTAATTACAATTAAATTATACCAATTTTTACTTCACTACAGAAAAAATCCTTGATTATTTTCTCATGCATTGAATTTACCATTTTTATTCCATACTAACAAAATAGTATTAAACAACTCGATGCAAGATCCTTAATAAAAACAACAGTAACACAATTTGTATTTATATTGTTCTTTTAAAATAAAAAAATCTGCAGATCAATAGTTGACAGCTATTGACATATAAATATACGATTCTTCCTACCCGAAGGCAAAGATATGAGAATGGAAAACAAGGTGAAATAAAACCTGAAGGCTTCCATGGTGACAGCAGTTTTTGCTGTACTTTTGAAGTCAACCTTCCCCAACCCCCCAGACACTCCCCCAGTGATGCAAAATGGTGTATTATAACATATGTTATTATGAATGCCCTTAGGAATTATGACCTCATATAGTATTATGATGTCACTGCTTTGCTTTAATCCAGTTTCAGTTGTATTTATTTGATATGACACTATAATAGTGTGGCATTATGATTTGATGGAGCTTAAGCATGCGACCCAAACTAAAGACCAAAGGATAATCAAACTGTATAATGAGAAAAAGTTGATTTGGTTAATTATGGACAAATTGTGTACTTGCTTCTGTAAATTTTCTCTAAATCTGAGCTGAGTATCTTTTTAAATATTGCCTTATGTCACTGTGTCAGTAACACATCAAGTAATTCTCATACCTCAAATTACAAGACTAATACCATATTTACAAATAATTTACAAGTCACACTGCTTTGCATGCGAACTACATATGTTTATTACAGTGGAAAATGCCACTTTGCTGTCAGCATCTTCTTCAACACCACTTTTCTTGGCCTTTGTCGTTTTCCGACAAAAGTCCACTCAGTTTTTTATTGAGAGGAACAATCACAATGCATTATACAATGGTTAAAACTTAGCTTCTTCTTAGAAGGGCCGTACAGTCTACTCCAACTCCATTTTCTTTAGTTGTTGGCCTGAATTTTATATTCTGAGGTTGGACATGTGCCCGACCCAAATGCACATAAAATTGCACAAAATTACGTCACGTGTGCGTTCCGACACCATTGCGCACATGTACAATATTGAGACGGTGGGCGTGCACGTGAGTGGAAGCTGTGTTTACCCACAGGGCCCATTAAGGCAACTAAAGAACTTACTGACTGAGATATTTTATTAAGTTTTAATATTTTGTACAAAATATACAAAACAACCCATATATCAACAACCTCAACAAACCATACCAAACCAAGAACCAAAACACCCCTACCCAATAGATTGCCCCCCCCCTAACAGCTCACAGTAACCAGGTCCCTAAAATGCAAAATAAACAAATGCAATCAACTGCTCCCTTCTCTCAAGAAGCAAAACCTCCATTGAGTCACTCAGCCATGCTGCGGCACCGGGCGGTGCCACATGTCACCAACTCAGCAGGATCTGCGGCCGAGTCAGCAATGAGGCAAAAGCTAATTGCGGATAGTGATGAGGACTGTCAGAGGATGCAGCAGGATATAAATCAGTTGGAGACGTGGGCGGAGAAATGGCAGATGGAGTTTAATCCAGACAAAGGTGAGGTGATTTTGGAAGGTCTAATACAGGTAGGAAATATACAATAAATGACAGAACCCTAAAGAATGGCATGCTTGCCTTCATCGGTTGAGTATAAAAATTGGCAAGTCATGGTTGCAGCTGTATAGAATCAGGCCACACCTGGAATATAGTGTTCAATTCTTGTTGTCACACTACTAGAAGGATGTGGAGGCTTTGGAGAAGGTACAGAAGAGGTTTTCCAGGATATTGCCTGGTATGGAATACATTAACTATGAGGAGAGGGTGAATATACATGGTTGTTTTCACTGGAACAACAGAGGCCGAGGGGTGACCCTGATAGAAGTCTACAAAATTATGGGGGGCATGGACAGATATTCAGAAACTTTTTTCCCAGGGTGGAAGAGTCAATTACTAGGGGACATAGGTTTGAGGTGAGAGGGGCAAAGTTTAGAGGAGATGTGTGAGGGAAGTTTTTTTTTTTTTAACAGAGGGTAGTGGGTGCCTGGAAACCGCTGCTGGTGGTGGTAGTGGAAGCAGGTACGATAGTGACGTTTAAGGGGTGTTTTGACAAATACATGAATAGGAAGGGAATAGAGGGATACTGAGCCCGGAAGTGTGGAAGGTTTTAGGTTAGACAGTCAGCATGGTCAGCGCAGGCTTGGAAGGCCAAAGGGCCTCTTCTTGTGCTATACTTTTCTTTGTTCTTTGTAAAGCGTCGCAATCACTCCCATCCTCAGAACAGTTAGTCTGACACACCAAATATCGCAATTAACGGGCAGGGCTCCAAATCCACATTTAAAATTGCCGATATGGTGTTAACAATGGTCCCTAAAAACCCACCAATTTGGGGCAGGACCAGAACATGTGCATATGGTTTGCTGGTCCGCTCGAGCACCACTCACACCTTATCCTCAACCCCAACCCCCTCAAACTCAAAGAAACCGACTTATTCTGGACTTGGTGCACCCTGAACACCAGCTTAAGCTGAATCAAACTTAACCTTGTGTAGGATGACATAGCATTCATCCTACGGAGAACTCACTCCACGCCTCCTCCAAAATGGGACCCATCTCCTCTTCCTACATAGCCTTCACCTCCTCCACCGACAGCTGCTCTTCCCCCCCTAGCCTTCACCTCCTCCACCGATACCTGCTCTTCCCCCATGCTCCGTCCATATATCCCAGATATGCTTCCCTCCTCTGACCCTGCACATGAAACAATTCTCTCCAGCAAAGCAGATGGCAGTGCCACCGGGAATGTTGGGAACCCTTGCCGGACCCAATCATGCCCTGAAAGTACCTGAACATATCCATCCCAACAAGGCCTACCTTCTCCCTCAGTTCCTTCCCGTCAGCAAACTGACCCTCCAAATATAAGTCCTTAACCCGCAACAAAAGATCATCAGCATACAAAGGCCCAGTGCTCCACTTCCCCCCCTACAACCCCTCTCTACTTGTCCGAGGCCCTTAAGGCAATTGTTAATGACTCAACTGCCAATGGCTCAATTGCCAACGCAAACAACAACAGGGACATATGACAATACTGCCTCGTCCCCCTCTCCAACCAGAAGGACACAAAATATGTTGTTAGTTCCCCAGGCCCGAACCAAAACTTCCTGAGAACCGTAAACTAGCATCTCCATTCAAACCTATGAAAGGCCTTTTCTGAGTCCAAAGACACAATTATATCTGGCTCTATCCCTTTCGCCAGTGCAAGAACAGCATTGTGTAACCGCCTCACATTAGACGACAGCATCCTGCCCTTTACAAAGCACAGCTGGTCCTCTCCCTCAACCTCCAGGAGGCATGGCTCCAACCTTAACGCCAAAATCTTTGTTAGAAGGTTTGCATCCACATTAAGCAGAGAAATCGGCCGATACAACTGTAGCTCACAAAGACTCGGAGAGACGAATAGAGTGAAGTCGATGAGGCTTTATTAAGCGTAACTGTTCCCCCGCAGTTCAGTAGTAGACTGCCTGCGGGGGAGGACTCCTGGTTCTTATACTCCGCCTTCAGGGCGGAGCTAGAGGTCAACGGCCAACCAGGACCCGGGATCTGTCAGCCAATGACATCACGGCTTCACAGTCCCACATGACCCCTAATGCATACTACCACATTCACCCCTTGTTAAAATGAACCCGGCGGGGTGATGCTTCGCATGGTGGTAAGGGTTTACAAGGCTGGTCCTGGGAGGAAAATGTTCGCATGTTATTACAGTATGTACAAGGTTTTTTTTTTGTTTTGAACTATTTACAGTAATCGTCAGGAGAAAAAGACAAAATGTTCTCGTTAAAAGTCCACATATTGTAGTGTTAGATCGACGCCACGAGTCGGTCGGGCGGTCTGGTCGTCCGTGTCGATCGCCTCGGCCCCGGTGGTGGTGCTTGATCCGGTATTGTCGTCTCCGGGAGCCTTACGGCTTGAGCTTGGGCTTCACTCCTGGTCAGGCCTGGGAGGAGGACCGATCCTCCTGGGAAGGGGGCGGTCGCGGGGTGCGGCGGTGGCAGGGAGGGGGTGATTGGTGTCGGGGGGGGGGTGTGTGTGTTGCCGGCGGGCGCCAGATCTCGCAGGGAGACCGTGTCCTGTCGGCTGTCGGGGTACTCCACGTAAGCGTACTGCGGGTTCGCGTGAAGGAGGTGAACCCTTTCGACCAACGGGTCCGACTTGTGCGCCCGCACATGTTTTCGGAGCAAGATGGGTCCTGGGGCCGCCAGCCAGGTTGGCAGCGACGTTCCAGAGGAGGACTTCCTGGGGAAGACAAGGAGGCGCTCATGAAGCGTTTGGTTAGTGCTAGTACACAGTAGTGACCGGATGGAGTGGAGGGCGTCCGGGAAGACCTCCTGCCACCGTGAAACTGGGAGGTCCCTGGACCGTAGGGCCAGTAGGACGGTCTTCCAGACCGTGCCGTTCTCCCTCTCTACTTGCCCGTTCCCCCGGGGGTTGTAGCTGGTCGTCCTGCTCGAGGCTATACCGTTGCTGAGCAGGAACTGGTGCAGCTCGTCACTCATGAAGGAGGACCCCCTGTCGCTGTGGACGTATGCGGGGCAACCGAACAGTGTGAATATGGTGTTCAGGGCTTTAATGACTGTGGCCGCGGTCATGTCAGGGCAGGGGATGGCGAATGGGAAGCGGGAGTACTCGTCCACCACATTAAGGAAGTATGTGTTGCGGTCGGTGGAGGGGAGGGGTCCTTTGAAATCCAGACTAAGGCGTTCAAAAGGGCGGGAAGCCTTAATCAGGTGCGCACCATCCGGCCTGAAAAAATGCGGTTTGCACTCTGCGCAGATGTGGCAGTTCCTTGTGACTGTACGGATCTCCTCCAAAGAAATAAAGTGGTAGAACCGAGTGACCCCCGGGTGGCAGAGGTCCTCGTGGAGGGTTTGGAGGCGGTTAATTTGTGCGTTGGCACATGTGCCGCGGGATAGGGCATCGGGCGGCTCGTTCAGCTTTCCGGGACGATACAAGATCTCGTAGTTGAAGGTGGAGAGCTCGATCCTCCACCTTAAGATCTTGTCGTTTTTGATTTTGCCCCGCTGTGCATTATCGAACATGAAGGCTACCGACCATTGGTCCGTGAGGAGAGTGAATCTCCTGCCGGCCAGGTAATGCCTCCAATGTCGCACCGCTTCCACTATGGCTTGGGCTTCCTTTTCCACTGAGGAGTGGCGGATTTCTGAAGCGTGGAGGGTTCGGGAGAAAAAGGCCACGGGTCTGCCCGCTTGGTTAAGGGTGGCCGCTAGAGCTACGTCGGAGGCGTCGCTCTCGACCTGGAAGGGGAGGGACTCGTCGATGGCGCGCATCGTGGCCTTTGCGATATCCGCTTTGATGCGGCTGAAGGCCTGGCAAGCCTCTGTCGACAGAGGGAAGGTCATGGTCTGTATTAGGGGGCGGGCCTTGTCTGCATACTGGGGAACCCACTGGGCGTAATATGAAAAGAACCCCAGGCAGCGTTTTAGGGCTTTTGAGCAGTGCGGGAGGGGAAATTCCATGAGTGGGCGCATACGTTCGGGGTCGGGGCCTATTATCCCATTGCGCACTATGTAGCCCAGGATGGCTAGCCGGTTGGTGCTAAAAACGCACTTGTCCTCGTTGTACGTGAGGTTCAAGGCTTTAGCGGTCTGGAGGAATTTTTGGAGGTTGGCGTCGTGGTCCTGCTGATCGTGGCCGCAGATGGTTACATTGTCGAGATACGGGAACGTGGCCCGCAACCCGTGTTGATCAACCATTCGGTCCATCTCTCGTTGGAAGACCGAGACCCCGTTTGTGACGCCAAATGGGACCCTTAGGAAATGGCGCCCGTCTGCCTCGAAGGCTGTGTACTTGCGGTCACTTGGGCGGATGGGGAGCTGATGGTAGGCGGACTTGAGGTCCACGGTGGAGAAGACCTTATATTGGGCAATCCGACTGACCATGTCGGATATGCGGGGGAGAGGGTACGCGTCTAGTTGTGTGTACCTGTTGATGTTCTGGCTATAGTCTATGACCATCCTTTGCTTCTCCCCTGTCTTTACTACTACCACCTGTGCTCTCCAGGGACTATTGCTGGCCTGGATTATGCCTTCCTTCAGTAGCCGCTGGACTTCGGACCGAATGAAGGTCCGGTCCTGGGTGCTGTACCGTCTGCTCCTAGTGGCGACGGGTTTGCAATCCGGGGTGAGGTTTGCAAACAAGGATGGGGGCTGAACCTTGAGGGTTGCGAGGCCGCAGATAGTGAGTGGGGGTATTGGGCCGCCAAATTTGAAGGTTAGGCTCTGTAGATTGCACTGGAAGTCTAATCCCAGTAATGTGGGGGCGCAGAGTTGGGGAAGGACGTAGAGCCTGTAGTTTTTGAACTCCCTCCCTTGCACCGTTAGGGTAACTATGCAGAAGCCTTTGAGCTGTACGGAGTGGGATCCTGCAGCTAGGGAAATCTTTTGTGCACTGGGACGGATGGTCAAAGAACAGCGTCTTACCATGTCGGGGTGGATAAAGCTCTCCGTGCTCCCGGAGTCGACCAGGCATGGTGTCTCGTGCCCGTTTATCAGCACCGTTGTCGTCGTCGTCTGGAGCGTCCGGGGCCGTGCTTGGTCCAGCGTCATTGAAGCCAGACATGGTTGTAATGGTTGAGCGTCTTCTTCGAACCCCGTGGAGCCGTCGACGCTGGGGTCCGTTGTTGCCGTCCAAGATGGCGTCGGGGTGAACAAGATGGCTGCCCCCATGCATCGCACATGGCTGGGGGGTCACAAGATGGCGGCGGGGGTGGACAAAATGGCCGCCCCCATGCGTCGTACAGGTCTGGGGTGGTCCAAGATGCCTGCGCCCCTCCTCCCCTCGTGGTGGCCGGGACCCAAAATGGCGGCGCCTGCGGGTCGCACATGGGGCGCTGGGGAGCGTTAGGAACACGCAGGACTCCTTCTTCTCTGGGGACAGCGGTGGCCGGGACCCAAAGTGGTAGCGCCGGCGGGTCATACATGGGGCGCGGGGGGGGTTGGGGAGCGTAAAAGGCGTGCAGGGCTCCCTGTTCTCCTGGGACAGCGGCGACCTCCCGGGACTGGCACACAGCCGCGAAATGGCCCTTTTCCCGCAGCTCTTACAGATCGCTGCGCGGGCCGGGCAGCGCTGCCGGGGGTGTTTCGCCTGGCCACAGAAATAGCAGCGGGCTCCTCCGGTGCGACTTGGCGTTTGAACCGCGCAAGCCTGTGGGGTGTCCGGGGGGGGGGGATTTGTTGCGACGGGTGTGTACGGAGCCCAATGGGCTGCCGCGTGGGGCCGTAGGCGCGGGTGTTTCGCGCGGCCACGTCTAGGGAGGCGGCTAGGGCCCGTGCCTCTGAGAGTCCTAGCGACTCTTTTTCTAAAAGTCTTTGGCGGATTTGGGAGGAGTTCATACCTGTCACAAAAGCATCGCGCATTAACATGTCCGTGTGTTCATTTGCGTTCACCGGCGGGCAGCTGCAGGCCCGTCCCAAAATTAGTAGCGCGGCGTAGAATTCATCTATCGATTCTCCGGGACTTTGCCGTCTCGTTGCGAGTTGATAGCGAGCGTAGGTCTGGTTTACTGGGCGAACATAGAGACTTTTTAGTGCTGCGAACGCCGTCTGGAAATCCTCTGCGTCTTCGATGAGAGAGAAAATCTCCGTGCTTAACCTCGAGTGCAGGACCTGTAGTTTTTGGTCTTCTGTGACCCGGCCGGGGGCCGTTCTGAGGTAGGCCTCGAAACAAGTCTGCCAGTGCTTGAAAGCTGCTGCTGCGTTCACTGCGTGAGGGCTGATCCTCAGGCATTCCGGGATGATCCTGAGCTCCATAGTCCTTTAGTCACGCTTAATAAATTGTAGCGCACAAAGACTCCGAGAGACGAATAGAGTGAAGTCGATGAGGCTTTATTAAGCGTGACTGTTCCCCCGCAGTTCAGTAGTAGACTGCCTGCGGGGGAGGACTCCTGTTTCTTATACTCCGCCTTCAGGGCGGAGCTAGAGGTCAACGGCCAACCAGGACCCGGGATCTGTCAGCCAATGACATCACGGCTTCACAGTCCCACATGACCCCTAATGCATACTACCACAACGACCCACACTCTTTGGGATCCTTACCCTTCTTTAGAAGGGGGGGAGATAGAAGCCTGGCCCAGCATTTTGATAAGGGAACCCCATGACAGTGAATAATTGTGGGCGGCACGAAGCACAGTGGTTAGTACTGTTGCTTTTCAGCCCCAGGGTCCCAGGTTCGATTCCGGTTTGGGTCACTGTCTGTGCGGAGTCTGCACGTTCTTCCCGTGTCTGCATGGGTTTCCTCCCACAGTCCAAAGATGTGCAGGTTAGGTGGATTGGCCATGCTAAAGTGCCCGTGGTGTCCAAAAAGGTTAGATGGTGTTAAGGGCTCGGGTGCTCTTTACAGGGGGCCTCTGCAGACTCGATGGTCTGAATGGCCTCCTTCTGCACTGTAAATTCTATGATTCTATCATGCATCCCAGAATCAATAGGGCCAACTGATTCTCAAACTTCTTATAAATTTCTACCAGGAATTCCCAGCCTGCATCTTCCCCAAAGCCGTACGCACCTCCTCGAATCCCAACGGCGCCTCCAAATCTCCCCAAAACTCCTCCGCTGCCTGAAGAAATTCCAATCCTTCTAAGAACCCCAACATCTCTTGCTCATCCTCCAGCAGTTCTGACTTTTAAAGCCCCTCGTAGAAACACCTCAATCTTCTCAGGAGCAGACACCAATCCCCTCCCAGGCTCATGCACCTACACAATCTCCCTAGCTGCTTCTTGTCACCTAAACTGATGAGCAAACAGGTGACTGGCGTTCTCACCATACTCGCACACCGCCCCCTTTATCCCCCGCAGCTGACACACGCCCGGTCCATTGACAACAGGTTAAACTGCATTTACAGCTTCTTCCTCGTGCCCAAAACTCTGGCACATGATCACCCTATCCACCACCAAGATCTCATCCACCCACTCCTGCCTTGCCTCCCTATTCACATGAGCCGTGTACAAAATGGCCTCGCCCCTTGTTACCCCTTTTAATGCCTCCCACAACATAGAGGGCGAGACCTCCCTCTTTTCGTTCCATGTCACGTAGTCCCCTATGGCCCTGGAAATCTTAACACAGAACCCAGGATCAGCCAGCAACCCACATCCAATCGCCATCCAGTACACTGTGTCCAACCCACCTCCAGCCTCAAATCCACCCAATGCAGTGCATGGCCCGAAATGACCACTGCAAAATACTCCACACCTCTTACCCCAGAGATCAAATCCTTGAGAAGTTAACCCTTGAGTATACCTTATGCACCAGCGAGAAAAATGAAAACTCCTTACCCCCGGTTCACAAACCACCAAGGATCTAGCCCCCTGCCTCATTCAGTTTAAAAAAAGAATTTTTATTCTCCTCCTTTTTCACATTTTCTCCCAAATTTGCACCCACCAACAATAAACAGTAACTAATATATTGTCAATCCCCATATCAATAATAACAATCCCATCCTCCCACCAAATCCCAAACAACTGTCCGCATGTTAACATAAACAAATAACAAAAGGGAATCAGGAATCACCCATAGTCTCCGTTAACACAGTCCGTCCCCCCCCCCCACCCAATGTTCAATGTTATCCAATTTTTAAAAAGTGCATAATGAATAATGCCCATGAACTCCTCCATCCTTTCCCTCAGTTCAAACTTAACCTTCTCCAGAGTCAAGAATTCCACCAGGTCCCCCCGCCACGCCAGGGCACGGGGTGGAGAGGCTGCTCACCATCCCAACAGGATCCACCTTTGGGTGGTCAACGAGACGAAGGCTACAACATCTGCCCCCGCACCAGTTTCCAACCCCAGCCGGTCCGACACCACAAATATGGTCTCCCGAGAGCCCCGGTCCAGTTTCACGTGCTCCACTTTAAAGATTACCCTGAAAACCTCCTTCCAGTAATCCTCCAGCTTTGGACAGGACTAAAACATATGCACGTAATTTGCGAGGCCACCCCTGCAATGTTCGCACACATCTTCTACCCCCTCAAAGAGCCGCCTCATCCTTGACCTTATGAGGTATGCTCTATGTACCACCTTCGGTTGTATCAGCCCTAACCTCGCGCACGAGGTGGAGGCGTTCACTCTCCGGCGCACCTCACACCAGAACCTCTCCGCCATACCCTTTCCCAACTCTTCCTCCCACTTTGCTTTGATCCCTTCCAGTGGTGCCTTCTCCTCTTCCAAAATAGTCCCGTAAACCGCCGACACTATCCCCTTTTCCAGTCCCCCTGTCGTCAGCACCTCCAGCAATGTGAAGGCCAGCTCCACCGGGAAGCTCTGTATCTCCTTCCTGGCAAAATCTCGAACCTGCATGTATCTAAACATTTCCCCCTGCTCCAGCCCATACTTCGCTCCCAGCTCCTTCAATCCTGCAAACCGAGCCCCAAGAAACAAATCTCTTAGTGTCTTAATAACCTTCTCCTCCCATTTCCGAACGTTTCCGTCCCACTTCCCTGGCTCAAATCTGTGGTTTCTCCGAATCGGCATTTCCCTTGACCCTGCCCCCAACCTGAAACTGCCTCCAAATTCCCAATGAAGCTATTATTACCGGACTCCCCGAGTATTTCCCCGGGGCCATCGTGAGCGGCGCTGTCGCTAGCGCCTTCAATCGCAACCCCATACACACAAACTCTCCTCCATTCTGACCCACTGGTAATCAACCCCTCTGACCCAGCACCGCACCTTCTCCACATTCGTCGCCCAGTAATAATACTTCAGGTTCGGAAGACCCAAACTCCCTGCCTGCCTTTCCCTCTGTAGCAGCACCTTTCTAACTCTGGCCACCTTCCCTCCCCATATGATTGAGGTAATCATTCCTTCAATCCCTCTGAAAAATGCCGTTGGCAGGAAAATCGGCAGGCATTGGAAAATAAACAGAAATCTCGGCAACACGTTCATTTTAACTGCCTGTACCAACCTGCCAGTGACAGAGAGAGACCATCCCACCTTGCCAGATCAGTTTTCACTCTCCCCACCAAACTAGAAATGTTGTACCTAGAGCCCCCCCCCAAACCCCCGAGCAACCTGCACCCCCAGGTATCTAAAGTGTGTCCCTGCCCTACTGAATTGCAGCCGCCCTCACCTCTGCTCCCACCCCCGGCCTAGACACCACAAAATACTCACGCTTGTCTAGATTTAATTTGTACCCCGAGAAAGACCCAAACACCCGAAGCAGCTCCAATATTCCCCCTATTGACACACTCGGTTCCGATACATGTAACAAGTCATCGGCATAAAAGGGCACCCTATGCTCTATCCGCAGCAAACCCCTCCCCCCCGCGCACTATCCCTTTCCATAACCTGAACTTCTTAACGCGATGGCCAACGGCTCAATCGCAAGTGCAAACAGCAGGGGGTACAAAGGACATCCCTGTCTAGTCCCGCGGTGGAGAGAAAAGTCTCTCGAGCTGATGTTATTTGTGCGGATGCTCACCCTCGGCTCCTTGTATAGTAGCTTTACCAAGTCCACAAATCTTAGTCCAATCCCAAACCACTCTAGAACGGCCATCAAGTACCCCCATTCTACCTGGTCAAACGCTTTCTCGGCGTCCAATGCCACAACCACCTCTGTTTCTTTCCCCTCCGCTGGTGTCATAACCACGTTCAATACCCTTCTAACGTTTGAAAAGACCTCCCTCCCTCTCACGAACCCCATCTGATCTTCACCTGTCACCTTCGTGAGGCACTCCTCCAGCCTACCTGTCAATACCTTCGCCAATACTTTTGCGCCCACGTTTAAAAGTGATATGGGCCTATACGACCCACACTCCCGACGGATCCTTATCATTTTTAAGCAGCAGGGAAATCAATGCCTGCCCTAAAGTTTGTGGCAACACCCCATTCCCTATCGCCTCCCCAAACATCCCCACCATCAGGGGTGCCAACTTATCCTTGTATTTTTTATAATATTCCATCGGAAACCCATCCGGCCCTGCCACCTTCCCCGACTGCATCCTCCCAATCGCATCTTTTATCTCCTGCTCCACTATCGCTCCTTCTAATGTAGCCCTGTCCTCCTCCCCTAACCTCAGGTGCTCCAGCCCATCTAGAAATTCCTGCATCTCTCCGTCTCCCCCAGGTGGCTCTGACCTGTACAACCTCTCATAAAATTCCTCAAAGACCTTGTGTGGTGGTATGTATTAGGGGTAATACAGTACACCACGTGTCGACAGGCTATTGGTGGAGGGATGCCAGGTCCTGATAGGATCTGCCACCTACTGGACTCCACCCAGAAATGCCGGTATAAGAACCCAGTTTTTCCCTCCATTTCCCTCAGCAGTTGTATTCTGTAACCACGCTGCTGTGGATAAAGTTCTGCTTAATAAAGCCTTCAATTGACATTACCTCAACCTGCCTCGCGTCATATTGACGGTGCTACAATTTATTAAGCAGAATTTAAATTGAAGAAAACGACGTGGGAACATGGAGCTCCGAATCACCCTGGAGTGCCTGCGCATCGCACCCCAAGCAGCTAACTCGGCCTCTATCTTCAAACACTGGATGGCATGCTTTGAGGGCTACCTCCGAACGGCCCCCGGCACACCGACTGACGAACAAAAGATGCAGGTCCTCTATTCCAGGGTGAGTCCTGACGTCTACTCCCTTATCGAGGACGGTTTCACCGGTGCCATCGCCGCGCTGAAGGATATCTACATCCGGCCCGCCAACCAGGTTTTTGCTCGCTACCAGCTCGCCACACGACGGCAATTTCCGGGGGAAATCGCTGGACGAGTTTTATAACGCCCTGCAGATCCTGGGTCGAAACTGCAACTGCCCGGCGGTAACAGCGAGTGAACACAGAGCTCCTGGTCCGCGATGCGTATGTGGCAGGTTTGGCCTCTTCCCAGATCCGCCAGAGGCTTCAGGAGAAAGAATCTCTGGGACTTACAGAAGCTCGGGCCCTGGCGGCATCCCTCGATGTGGCCTCGCGTAACGCCCGCGCATACGCCCCCGAACGCACTATTGCCCCTTGGGCTCCGTGGACCCCCGCTGCGGTCGACTCTCCGACACCCTCCCCCACCCCCGCAAACCTGCACGGCCAAAACACCAGACCAACCTGGGGGGCCCCGCTGCTATTTTTGCGGCCAGCCGAAACACCCTCGGCAGCGATGCCCGGCCACCTGCAAAAGCTGCGGGAAGAAAGGCCACTACACGACGGTGTGCAAGTCCCGCGGGGTCGCTGCTATCTCCGGGGAAGAAACGGGACCACAGACCCAGCCCCCCCAGTGATCCACGTGTGACAACGGATGCCGCCATTTTGGACCCCGGATGCCACGAGGGAGAGATGGGCGCCGCCATTTTGTCCACCCCCGACCGCGCTCGATCCGTGGACGCCGCCATCTTGGCTGAAGGACCCCGACACAGACGGCCACATACTGCCTGATTACGATGCTCAACTTCAACAACCACGTCTGGCTTCGACGACCCTCGACCAGTCGCGACCCCGGACGCTCCAGACTGCAACCACTACAGTCTTAGTGAATGGCTACGAGACGCCATGTCTTATCGACTCTGGGAGCACGGAGAGCTTCATTCATCCGGACACGGTAAGGCGCTGTTCCCTCGTAATTCGGCCAAGCACCCAGAAAATTTTCCTGGCGGTGGGATCCCACTCCGTTCAGATCACGGGGTTCTGCATCGCTAACCTAACGGTGCAGGGGAGGGAGTTCCAAAATTACCGGCTGTATGTCCTCCCCCATCTCTGTGCGCCCACACTCCTAGGGTTGGACCTCCAATGCAACCTCCAGAGTTTAACATTTAAATTTGGCGGCCCTATACCCCCACTGACTGTCTGCGGCCTCGCGACCCTCAAGGTTGAACCGCCTTCCTTGTTTGCGAACCTCACACCGGATTGCAAACCCGTCGCCACAAGGAGCAGACGGTACAGCGCCCAGGACCGAGCATTTATCCGGTCCGAAGTTCAGAGGCTGCTGAAGGAAGGCATCATCCAGGCTAGCAATAGTCCCTGGAGAGCCCAGGTGGTGGTTGTTAAGACCGGGGAGAAACAGAGGATGGTCACCGACTATAGTCAGACCATCAACAGGTACACTCAGCTAGATGCGTACCCTCTCCCCCGCATATCCGACATGGTCAATCGGATTGCACAGTACAAGGTCTTTTCCACCGTGGACCTCAGGTCCGCCTACCACCAGCTCCCCATCCGTCCCGGTGACCGCAACTATACTGCCTTCGAAGCAGACGGGCGGTTATACCACTTTTTAAGGGTTCCATTCGGCGTCACGAACGGAGTCTCGGTCTTCCAACGAGAGATGGACCGAATGGTTGACCAGCACGGTTTACAGGCCACGTTCCCCTATCTCAACAACGTCACCATCTGCGGCCACGACCAGCAGGACCACGACGCCAACCTCCAAAAATTCCTCCAGACCGCTCACGCCCTGAACCTCACTTACAACAAAGAAAAATGCGTGTTCCGCACCGATCGTCTAGCCATCCTGGGCTACGTAGTGCGTAATGGAGTGATAGGCCCCGACCCTGAACGCATGCGCCCCCTCATAGAGTTCCCTCTCCCCCACTGTGCCAAAGCCCTGAAACGTTGCCTGGGCTTCTTTTCTTATTACGCCCAGTGAGTCCCCCAGTACGTAGACAAGGCCCGTGCACTAATCCAGTCCACTACTTTTCCCCTGACGACAGAGGCATGCCAGGCCTTTAGCCGCATCAAAACGGATATCGCAAAGGCCACAATGCGCGCCATCGACGAGTCCCTCCCCTTCCAGGTCGAGAGCGACGCATCGGATGTAGCTCTGGCGGCCACCCTCAACCAAGCAGGCAGATCCGTGGCCTTCTTCTCCCAAACCCTCCATGCTTCTCAGTGGAAATCCGCCACTCCTCAGTGGAAAAGGAGGCACAAGCAATAGTGGAAGCTGTGCGATACTGGAGGCATTACCTGGCCGGTAGGAGATTCACTCTCCTCACTGACCAACGGTCGGTTGCTTTCATGTTCGATAATGCACAGCGGAGCAAGATCAAGAACGACAAGATCTTGCGGTGGAGGATCGAACTCTCCACCTTCAATTATGAGATCTTGTATCGTCCCGGAAAGCTGAACGAGCCATCCGATGCCCTATCTCGCGGCACATGTGCCAATGTACAAGTGGACCATCTACAAGCCCTCCACGAGGACCTCTGCCACCCGGGGGTCACTCGTTTCTACCACTTCTTTAAGGCCCGCAACCTCCCTTACTCCGCCGAGGACGTCCGAACAGTCACCAGAAACTGCCAGATCTGCGCTGAGTGCAAACGTCACTTTTTCAGGCCAGATAGAGCGCACCTGCTTAAGGCCTCTCGAACCTTTGAACGCCTCAGTTTGGATTTCAAAGGCCCCCTCCCCTCCACCGATTCGTACTTCCTGAACGTCGTTGACGAATACTCCCGTTTCCCTTTCGCCATCCCCTGCCCCGACATGACCGCGTCCACGGTCATTAAAGCCCTCGGTACCATTTTTACACTGTTCGGTTTCCCCGACTATATCCATAGCGACAGGGGGTCCTCCTTTATGAGTGACGAACTGCGTCAATTCCTGCTCAGCAGGGGCATAGCCTCGAGCAAGACGACCAGTTACAACCCCCGGGGGAACGGGCAGGTAGAAAGGGAGAATGGAACGGTCTGGAAGGCCGTCCTGCTGGCCCTCCGGTCTAGGAGCCTCCCAATTTCCCGCTGGCAGGAAGTCCTCCCGGATGCCCTTCACTCTATCCGGTCCCTGCTGTGCACCACCACGAATCAAACGCCTCACGAGCGCCTCCTCCTCTTTCCTAGGAAGTCCTCCTCTGGAACGCCACTTCCGACCTGGCTAGCAGCTCCGGGACCCATTCTGCTCCGGAAACATGTGCGGGCGCACAAGTCAGATCCGTTGGTGGAACGGGTGCATCTCCTTCACGCCAACCCGCAACACGCCTATGTGGAGTACCCCGATGGGCTACAGGACACGGTCTCCCTGTGAGATCTGGCGCCCGCCGGAGCTACCCACACCCCCCCCCAACGCCAATCACCACCTCCTCACTCCCGCCGGTTCATCCCGCAGCCACCCCCTTCCCGGGGGGTTCGGTTCTCCCCCCAGACCCGCCCAGGAGTAAGGACACAGGGGACACCGCTACGCTCCCAGAGTCGACCGGACTCGAGCCAGCGCCATCACCACCACGCCCGAGGCGATCGGAAAGGACGACCAGGCTCATCGAATCACTTTAACTCTCAACGTTTTCAGTTATTGTGTCTTGTTATAGTTATGGCATCATGCCGACCCTGTTTGGCCCGTTGGCCCAGTTTTCAGTTATTGTGTCTTGTTATAGTTATGGCATCATGCCGACCCTGTTTGGCCCGTTGGCCCAGGTGAAGCGATAATTTTGTATTTTGTTCAAAGTTACGGCACAGTACCAACTCTGTAAACCCCTACCACCATACGAACCACCATCCCGCCGGGTTTATTTTCAACAACGGGTGAATGTGGTGGTATGTATTAGGGGTAATACGGTACACCACGTGTCGACAGGCTATTGGTGGAGGGATGCCAGGTCCTGATAGGATCTGCCACCTACTGGACTCCACCCAGAAATGCCGGTATAAGAACCCAGTTTTCCCCTCCATTTCCCTCAGCAGTTGTATTCTGTAACCACGCTGCTGGGGATAAAGTTCTGCTTAACAAAGCCTTCAATTGACATTACCTCAACCTGCCTCGCGTCATATTGACGGTGCTACACCTTGTTAATCAGATCTGGAGCCACCATCAACTTCCCTGCCCTGTGCCTCACCTGAACAATTTCCTTTGCTGTCGCCTCCCTCCAAAGCTGACCCGCTAACATACCACCTCTGGTATGGAGCCTTCTCTCCATGCTCGTAAACTGCACCCCTTGCTTACCTTAGTTGGCGCACTGCCTTCCTGGTAGATAGTCGGTCAAAGCGCGCCTGTAATTCCTTCCTCTTTTCGAACTTCGCTGGGTCCCCATCTTCTGCATAAGTCCTATCTACCTCCAGCATCTCATCTATTACCCTCTGCCACTCCAATCTCTCCTCTTTGTCCACCCTGGCCTTAAACGAGATCACCTCACCCATCACCACCGCCTTTAGCGCCTCCCAGACAACTGCCTTCGACACCTCACCCGTACAGTTGAAACCTACATATTCCTCAATTACTTTTTCAATTTTGTCTCAGAGCCCTCAGTCCCCCAACAGTTCCACATCTAATTTCCACACTGGCCTCTGTACTACCTCCTTCTCCAGTACCATATCCACCCAATGCGGAGCATGATCTGATCCTACAATTGTCGAGTACTCCGACCCCTTAACCCCAGCCAACAAAGCTTCCCCACCACAAAAAAGTTGATCCGCTTGTATACCTTCTGGACTGCCGAGAAAAACGAGTACTCCCGCTCCCTCGGGTGCAGAAACCTCCAAGGGTCCACCCCTCCCATTGCCACCATTAGCCCAGCCAACGCCTTCGCGCCCCCCCCCCCCCCCCCCGATAGGACCAGTAAGCGCGGCCGTGACCTGTCCAACCTTGGCTCCTGCACCAAATTCCAGTCCCCCTCACTATCAGTTTGTGTGTGTCCAAATCAGGGATGGCACCCAAACACCTTCTTTGCGAATCCCACATCGTCCCAATTGGGACCATATACACTTACAAGCGTCACTAGCCTCCGCTCCAGCGCCCCTGTCACAATCACATATCTACCCCCCTGATCTGCAATCCTCGAGCCCTTCCATCAAATCCAGAGTGAAACACCTGACTAACCTAGCCCTTTTTAAGTCTCACCTAGCCCTTCACCCTCAAGTGAGTCTCCTGCAGCATTGCTACATCGGCTTTCAAGCTTTTAAGAAGCGCAAGCACCCTTGACCGGACCTCCTAACGCCCTTACGTTCCACATGACGATCTTAACTGGGGGGTCTCACACCCCCCCTTTCTTATCCACAATCATCATACCACCGGGCCCTGCCCCATGAGCCTGACCCTCCCCTATCCATTATTAATATCGAACCCCTTCCCCGCCTCCCAGAATCCCCCCTGCACTTCCTCTCGAAAAACCGTCTGCCAGTATCGATCCCTTCCCTGCTCGCCTCGTAGGCCCATCGAAACCTGCTAACCAGGCTCCAATGTCCGCAGCCCTCCTCACACCTCACCTCTGTTCACTAGCTGTCTTTAGTTAGTTAGCTAGCGCGGGTGCTCCCCCCACCAAAGGCATACCGTCTCCTCCTACCCGGTCCCAGAAGAAAAAAAAATCCAATCCATATAATTCACTAAAATAACATATAACTGTTACAACAAAGAATGCCAATCAACCCAACCAATAACTTGAACTCTATAACAAAGTGAAGTGAAGTAAATTACAATACATGTCAATGAAAAGAAAGTTATAGCATTTATACATTTTCCAGCTCCCCAATCACAGTCCACAGCCTCTTTTCCAGCTCCGCTTCTCACGTCTGTCCCAAGCCTTCTGCCTTCACGAACGCCTCAGCCGCCTCCACTGTTTCGAAATAGAAATCTTTGGCATTTTACATCACCCTCAGCTTCGCTGTCCAATCACCATACCAAATTGTTGTACAGTGCCGCCTTCACTCGGCCGAACGCCGCTCGTCTCTTTGCCAACTCCACCGTCAAGTCCGAACTCTAGCACCATCCCACTGCACCTCGCGCTTCTGCTTCATCCAGCTTAACACCTTCTTCTTCATGCGGTATTTATGGAAGCAAATAATTACATAGAACATAGATTACTGCTCTTGGCGGTTCATTACTGTGGGCTTCAGCCTTAACGACCGATGAACTCGGTCCATCTCATACCGGGAGCGGTTCTCACCCTCCCCATCAACTCCGCCAGCATCTTAGTGAAGTACTCTGTTGGCCTCGAGCCCTCTGTCCCTTCGAGCAAGCCCACAATTCTCAGATTGTGCCACCTCGAGCGGTTCTCCAAGTCCTTGAGCTTTGCTCGGAGTCCTCTTTTGACCTCGCCACCCTCTGCAGCTCGTCCCCCATCGAGGTGAGCTGGTCACTGTGCTGCGACACGGCCTCCTCCACTTCCTTCACCTTCTCGCCCTGCACTCTCACCTCTGCCGATGTCTTTGCCCCACCCCGACAGTGAGACGAAGAAAGAACCATGGACACTGTTAGCACTCTCCTCTTCGCGCCAGTCACAATTTCACCCACCCACCCAAACAAACATCTCGGCCCATTGTAACCCACCCAAACAGACCTAGCCTCTCCCCCCACTCCAACCCCATTCACTAGCCTACCTTCCCCTTATCGCTAGCAAGTGGCCCCCAGCCAAGGCCCCTCTTGTAGCCACCTAAAATGGCTGATTCCCGATTAATTTGGCCAAAACCCGATGTAAAATGGCTAACCGAAAAGGCTGATGGGAAAAGCAGCCAACAGGGCACAAACGGACAGCTGCAGACAGAATGGCGTATTCGGCTCTGGGGAAGTCGGCCCAGATCGATACCTGCGACCATTAGCAGCACATCACTGAGTGCTGAATTTGGTGCATTTGAGTGCGATAGTGAGAGTTTGGTGACCGAGGGAGTATAAGGCTTCATTTTTATCTAAAGTTTAGTCTTTCTTTTATTTAGTTAATTAACTTAAAAGTTGCTGTTTGGTTTAGAAGAAGGTGAATTTTCAATAAGCTTTAAACAGGCTTCTACTTGTAGGCACTTGCAGCTGGAGCTTGTTAATTAGTTAATTGGATTAGGCCAGTTTTCAGAGGCTAGATTCACAGTATAAAAGTGATCCCCTACAGTGCAGACTTTAGTGCTGAATTTGGTGCATTTGAGTGCGATAGTGAGAGTTTGGTGACCGAGGGAGTTAGGTGAGGAGGGAGTAAGGCGCTCCTTTCATTTTGTTTCCGACATTTCCGCAAAGAGTGCGAAGAGAGCCAGGAGTTTACAGAAAGTGTAGCTGATTGGGAGCAGGGTCGGAGGGCGGAGATCTAGTTAGTCCACAGGGCAGCTATATTCTGTCAGGTAAGAGGGGATGGAGGCGAGGCCAGTTACATGCTCCTCCTGTAGGATGTGGGTGGTGAGGGATACCACCGGTGTCCCCACTGACTATACCTGCGGGAAGTGCACCCAACTTCAACTCCTCAAAGACCGTGTTAGGGAACTGGAGCTGAAGCTGGATGAACTTCGGATCATCCGGGAGGCAGAGGGGGTGATTGAGAAGAGTTACAAGGAGGTAACCACACCCAAGGTACAGGACAAGAATAGCTGGGTTACAGTCAGGGGGAAAAAAACAAACCGGCAGAAAGTGCAGGGATCCCTCGTGGCCGTTCCCCTTCAAAACAAGTATACCGTTTTGGATGCTGTTGGGGGGGATGACCTACCGGGGGAAGGCCCTCGCGGCCAGGTCTCTGGCACTGAGTCTGGCTCTGGGGCTCAGAAGGGAAGGGGGGAGAATAGAAAAGCAATAGTTGTAGGAGATTCAATGGTTAGGGGAATAGATAGGAGATTCTGTGGTCGCGAGCGAGACTCCCGGAAGGTATGTTGCCTCCTGGGTGCCAGGGCCAGGGATGTCTCGGATCGTGTCTTCAGGATCCTTAAGGGGGAGGGTGAGCAGCCAGAAGTCGTGGTGCACATTGGTACCAACGACATAGGTAGGAAAAGGGGTGTGGAGGTAATAAACAAGTTTAGGGAGTTAGGCTGGAAGTTAAAAGCCAGGACAGACAGAGTTGTCATCTCTAGTTTGTTGCCGGTGCCACGTGATAGCGAGGCTAGGAATAGGGAGAGAGTGCAGTTGAACACGTGGCTGCAGGAATGGTGTAGGAGGGAGGGCTTCAGGTATTTGGATAATTGGAGCGCATTCTGGGGAAGGTGGGACCTGTACAAGCAGGACGGGTTGCATCTGAACCAGAGGGGCACCAATATCCTGGGAGGGAGGTTTTCTAGTACTCTTCGGGAGGGTTTAAACTAATTTGGCAGGGGAATGGGAACCGGATTTGTAGTCCAGCAACTAAGGTAGCCGATATTCAGGACGCCAAAGCGTGTAATGAGGCAGTGGGGAAGGGAACACTGACAAAGGAGAGTACTTGCAGGCACGGAGAGGGGTTGAAGTGTATATACTTCAACGCAAGAAGCATCAGGAATAAGGTGGGTGAACTTAAGGCATGGATCGGTACTTGGGACTACGATGTGGTGGCCATCACGGAAACTTGGATAGAAGAGGGGCAGAAATGGTTGTTGGAGGTCCCTGGTTATAGATGTTTCAATAAGATTAGGGAGGGTGGTAAAAGAGGTGGGGGGGGGGTGGCATTATTAATTAGAGATAGTATAACAGCTGCAGAAAGGCAGTTCGAGGAGTATCACCCTAATGAGGTAGTATGGGTTGAAGTCAGAAATAGGAACGGAGCAGTCACATTGTTAGGAGTTTTCTATAGGCCCCCCAATAGTAGCAGAGATGTGGAGGAACAGATTGGGAAACAGATTTTGGAAAGGTGCAGAGGTCATAGGGTAGTAGTCATGGGCGACTTTAACTTCCCAAATATTGAGTGGAAACTCTTTAGATCAAATAGTTTGGATGGGGTGGTGTTTGTGCAGTGTGTCCAGGAAGCTTTTCTAACGCAGTATGTAGATTGTCCGACCAGAGGAGGGGCAATATTGGATTTAGTACTGGGTAATGAGCCAGGGCAAGTGATAGATTTGTTAGTGGGGGAGCATTTTGGAGATAGTGACCACAATTCTGTGACTTTCACTTTAGTAATGGAGAGGGATAGGTACGTGCAACAGGGCAAGGTTTACAATTGGGGGAAGAGTAAATACAATGTTGTCAGACAAGAATTGAAGTGCATAAGTTGGGAACATAGGCTGTCAGGGAAGGACACAAGTGAAATGTGGAACTTGTTCAAGGAACAGGTGCTACGTGTCCTTGATATGTATGTCCCTGTCAGGCAGGGAAGAGATGGTCGAGTGAGGGAACCATGGTTGACAAGAGAGGTTGAATGTCTTGTTAAGAGGAAAAAGGTGACTTATGTAAGGCTGAGGAAACAAGGTTCAGACAGGGCATTGGAGGGATACAAGATAGCCAGGAGGGAACTGAAGAAAGGGATTAGGAGAGCTAAGAGAGGGCATGAACAATCTTTGGCGGGTAGGATCAAGGAAAACCCCAAGGCCTTTTACACATGTGAGAAATATGAGAATGACTAGAGCGAGGGTAGGTCCGATCAAGGACAGTAGCGGGAGATTGTGTATTGAGTCTGAAGAGATAGGAGAGGTCTTGAACGAGTACTTTTCTTCTGTATTTACAAATGAGAGGGGCGATATTGTTGGAGAGGACAGTGTGAAACAGATTGGTAAGCTCGAGGAAATACTTGTTAGGAAGGAAGATGTGTTGGGCAGTTTGAAAAACTTGAGGATAGACAAGTCCCCCGGGCCTGACGGGATACATCCAAGGATTCTATGGGAAGCAAGAGATGAAATTGCAGAGCCGTTGGCAATGATCTTTTCGTCCTCGCTGTCAACAGGGGTGGTACCAGGGGATTGGAGAGTGGCGAATGCCGTGCCCCTGTTCAAAAAAGGGACTAGGGATAACCCTGGGAATTACAGGCCAGTTAGTCTTACTTCGGTGGTAGGCAAAGTAATGGAAAGGGTACTGAAGGATAGGATTTCTGAGCATCTGGAAAGACACTGCTTGATTAGGGATAGTCAGCACGGATTTGTGAGGGGTAGGTCTTGCCTTACAAATCTTTTTGAATTATTTGAGGAGGTGACCAAGCATGTGGATAAAGGTAAAGCAGTGGATGTAGTGTACATGGATTTTAGTAAGGCATTTGATAAAGTTCCCCATGGTAGGCTTATGCCGAAAGTAAGGAGGCATGGGATAGTGAGAAATTTGGCCAGTTGGATAACCAACTGGCTAACCGATAGAAGTCAGAGTGGTGGTGGATGGCAAATATTCAGCCTGGATCCCAGTTACCAGTGGCGTACCGCAGGGATCAGTTCTGGGTCCTCTGCTGTTTGTGATTTTCATTAATGACTTGGATGAGGGAGTTGAAGGGTGGGTCAGTAAATTTGCAGACGATACGAAGATTGGTGGAGTTGTGGATAGTAAGGAGGGCTGTTGTCGGCTGCAAAGAGACATAGATAGGATGCAGAGCTGGGCTGAGAAGTGGCAGATGGAGTTTAACCCTGAAAAGTGTGAGGTTGTCCATTTTGGAAGGACAAATATGAATGCGGAATACAGGGTTAACGGTAGAGTTCTTGGCAATGTGGAGGAGCAGAGAGATCTTGGGGTCTATGTTCATACATCTTTGAAAGTTGCCACTGAAGTGGATAGAGCTGTGAAGAAGGCCTATGGTGTGCTCGCGTTCATTAACAGAGGGATTGAATTTAAGAGCCGTGAGGTGATGATGCAGCTGTACAAAACTTTGGTAAGGCCACATTTGGAGTACTGTGTACAGTTCTGGTCGCCTCATTTTAGGAAGGATGTGGAAGCTTTGGAAAAGGTGCAAAGAAGATTTACCAGGATGTTGCCTGGAATGGAGAGTAGGTCTTACGAGGAAAGGTTGAGGGTGCTCGGCCTTTTCTCATTAGAACGGAGAAGGATGAGGGGCGACTTGATAGAGGTTTATAAGATGATCAGGGGAATAGATAGAGTAGACAGTCAGAGACTTTTTCCCCGGGTGGAACAAACCATTACCCCGGGTGGAACAAACCATTACAAGGGGACATAAATTTAAGGTGAAAGGTGGAAGATATAGGAGGGATATCGGAGGTAGGTTCTTTACCCAGAGAGTAGTGGGGGCATGGAATGCACTGCCTGTGGAAGTAGTTGAGTCGGAAACATTAGGGACCTTCAAGCAGCTATTGGATAGGTACATGGATTACGGTTAAATGATAGCGTAGATTTATTTGTTCTCAAGGGCAGCACGGTAGCATTGTGGATAGCACAATTGCTTCACAGCTCCAGGGTCCCAGGTTCAATTCCGGCTTGGGTCACTGTCTGTGCGGAGTCTGCACGTCCTCCCCGTGTCTGCGTGGGTTTCCTCCGGGTGCTCCGGTTTCCTCCCACAATCCAAAGATGTGCGGGTTAGGTGAATTGGCCAATGATAAATTGCCCTTTAATGTCCAAATTGCCCTTGGTGTTGGGTGGAGGTGTTGAGTTTGGGTGGGGTGCTCTTTCCGGGGGCCGGTGCAGACTCGGGGGGCCGAATGGCCTCCTTCTGCACTGTAAATTCAATGATAATCTATGATTAATCTAGGACAAAGGTTCGGCACAACATCGTGGGCCGAAGGGCCTGTTCTGTGCTGTATTTTCTATGTTCTATGTACATCAACACAGACATCTGCAGTTTAATCGGCTATCCCCGGGAACAATTGCAACATATTAGCAAATGAATGCCGATCCAGACCTCTCGGCGCCAGCAGTGGCCGAGACAAAGAAAGGTGAACGACCACCCCCCGATCAAGGAATCGCCCCATTATTGGAGCATATCGAATCCAGTGATTGGGAACAAGTCCAATCACTTGCGACCAGGGTCAAGGTCCGCCCCAAGAGGCGGGAGCCCCCCCGGGACCTATAAAGATAGGGGCCAAGTTCAGATCGACCCTTCTCTCCCTTCTTCTCCTGCTCACAACCTTCGCAAGAACCATCGACCAGCAACCGTAAGTTTGACTCCAGCGATCTCTACCCGATAGAGACTCCTAGCCATCGACCTGTATCAGCCTTTTGAATCCCGCAGGCCAGACCCAATTCGATAAGCCATTTGTTTCCCTGACCTGGTGGGCCATTCCCAAAAGTTAAGTATTGGCCAGTAGTGGTAGGTAGTGATATAGAAAGTAGGATTATTGTGTAAGTATTTATTGCTGTACATAATAAATGACCGTTGATTTCAATCTTACTAAGCGGTGTGCTGTCTTAGTAATCATAACTAGAGCTTGAACCACTTGGCGGTATCAGAAAGATACCTGGCGACTCGTGAGGTGACAGAATTAGAGCTAATAAAACTAAGGCTAATAAGAGCAACTCTCTGATATCCCCTCAAAAACAGTAATCACCCCACCCCTTCTGGCCCAAATTCCCCGCCAGCACACCCAAACCCCACCATCATTAACATGCAGTTTTCCCACCAGAATACCCAAGACCATCCCCTTATCTTTATTAAACCCCTGCTCCAAATAAGACCACAAACACATAACCCACAAAGGCACATAGGCATATGTACAGAACACAAGCTTCCCCCTTTGTACCCAAAGTCTCAAACAGTACATCTCTGATGAAGGCCTCTGCCAGCTCCAGCAGATCAAAAAGTGATCCTTCAAGCCCAAGGTAACCCACAACCTCGCCGGATACACCACCCCAAATCACACATCCCTGCTGTGGAGAACAGCCTTCGCTCTGTTGAAGACCACCCACCTCTTCGCCAGCTCAGTCCAAATATCCTGAGATACCTGCATTGTGTGCCCATTCCAGTCAGTATTCCAAATCTTCTTCGCCCACTCCAAGACCAACTCCTTCCATTGGCAATTATGGAAGTGGATAATCACCACTCGCGGTGGCTCATTCAGCCTTGGCTTTTGCCCGAGTGCCCAGTGAGCCCTGAGGTGGGACACCTCAACCCCGTCCACCAACCGAGAAACTGTATCCGCAAAGTACTGAGTCAGCTTCGAGCCCTCCAATCCCTCTGGCAGCCCCACCATCCTTAAATTTAACCACCTTGACCTGTTCTCCCGGAGGATTAGCCCAAGCCTCTCTTCTGGATTACTAGCAGTGACATTACAACCACACCACCATCTTCCTAACTTACTGGTCAGGGAAAGTTCATGGCAAACATCTGCAACTCCCACTTGACACGAAAGAGGTGACTTTGAATTTTTGTTCTGGTTCCCCATACATCTCAGGCGTCCCCCCAAATGCAAACATTCCCTGAAAATAGAGATTAAAAGTGAACAACATCAGATTGGTGTTGATGCGAGTGTATTGGTGGGACGAAGCAAGCATGTGGAGCTGATCATTTAAATGTCTTACTCAGAAAATGAAACAGCACGTTAGTTGCGAATGGTCTGTCAATGGTGTTGGTTAGTTCCATTATTTATATTAATGCAGACAATTTTATAAGTGTACCTTTCAGATCAGAATTGAGAGAGGACCGTGGAAAGGCTTCTTCCCCGGCCACAAGAACAGCAGCTTCACCTCCCCTTCACTAAAATGGCGGTCACGGCCAGACAGCGGGGGCGAGCCCCGCGGACCTGGTTGCAAAGCGCGGGGCGGGGCGGGGCAATCAGATCGGGCTGCGGGCCGCGCGCGCGAGCACGGGGCAGCAGCACGTGGCGTTGGGCGGTTGGAAATGGCGGGACTGGGCCAATGCTTAGTGCTTCTGCTGGTGGTTATAGGGCTGGAGTACTCAGGTAAACGGTTGTTAATGGGAACCCAATGCTTCCAACGCCGTCACAGGGTTTTCTTTCAATGAGAGTGGAGGTCATTTGAACTTTGGTTGATGCTACGCAAGGGGTACATTGAATTAACCGCCCATTCCATGCCGCATCTGATTTTCCTGTTGAACATTGGGGTACATAACTGCAGTGAGAGCAAAATAGACTCAAATACACTTAGAGTATCCATTTTGTTTCCAATTAAGGGCAACTTAGCATGGTCAATGCACATGCCTTGCACATCTTTTTGGGTTGTGCGGGTGAGACCTATGCAGACACAGGGAGAATGTGTAAACACCACAGTGATCCAGGGCTGGGATCGAACCAGGGTCCTCGGTGCATGAGACAGCAGTGCTAACCACTGAGTCATTGTGCCTCCCTCAAAATAGGTTTTTAAACACAAATAGTTCACATTCAAAAACCTGCCGCACTGCATAGTGCCCAATAGCCGCTCTTGAGCAGATTTTGAGAGTGGGTTAAGCAGAGTGATTTATTTGTATTCTTTCATGGGATTTGGGTATCGCTGGCTCAGTCAACATTTGCTGCCCATCCTTGATTCCTCTCAAAATGGTGGTGTTGGTTCACCTTCTTGAACCACTGCAATCTGTGGGGCGAAAGCAGTCCAACATGTAGGGAGGCCCAGGATTTAGACCCAGCGCCACTGAAGGAACAGCGATAGGTTTCCAAGTCAGGATGGTGTGTGCCCTGGTCGGAAACCTGGAGGCATTGGGGTCCAATGCATAGGGTGCATTTGAATATCTCATGTGGTATAAGTTGTGGATTTGGAAGAAAACTTCAGTGAATCCTGTAAATGGTGCATCCTGTTGCCACTTGATGTGCCAGTGGTGGAGGAAATTCATGTTTAAAGCAGTGAAAGGACTGTTTTGTCCTAAATGTTGTTGAGCTTCTTATTGTTGGGACTGCACTCATCCAGACAAGTGTATTCCAAAACACATTTATGCCTTGCAGATGGTGGAGAGAAGGTGATTTACATACAGAGGGATACTCAGCCTCTGACTCGCTCATTGTGGCTGGTCAAATTAGATTTTTGGTCAATGGTGATCTTCTGGGAATCTTCCGGTGATGTCATGTAAGCGGAGGCTGCAGTGGGGAAGCCCTTACTCGAATTTTTGGGATTTTTGAACTTTAATGCCAGATCCCAGGGGCGATTTTTGAATAAATCAGTGTAGGAAAATATTATGATGCCAAAGGCCCAGAAAAAGAACGGCAGAAAGAAGGGGGTGATTGAAAATCCGCCGTTTGAGTCTCAGGCGAAAAAAAGGATGGCGGGGGAAGGAGCACAATGTGGCGCCGCTCCCTTCACAGTGGATTATCTGATCAAAGTGATGTCCGGTGAATTTGAAAGGCTGTTCACCAAGCATATGGAAGTTATGCGAAGGGAAATGATGGCTGTGATGAAAACGTGGGTGGAGGAGACAATGGCCCCGGATAAGAGAGCAAGGAGAGAAGTTGAAAGAGATGGAGGAGGCTATGTCGCAGTTCAGCGACCAGTTCACTTCGATGGGCGAGGAGTCACGGGGGTTGGCGGAGACAAATAAAGGGCTAAAAGCTAATGTGGAGGATCTGGAGAACAGGTCAAGGAGACAAAATCTTTGGATCATGGGTCTGCCAGAGGGGTGGATAGCTTGAGGCCGACCGAATACTTTACAAAGATGCTGCAGAAGTTGGTGTGGGAGGGAGAAGAACACTCCCGATACGAGCTGGACAGGGCGCATCAGTCGCTAAGCCCAAGCCGAAAGCGAATGCGCTGTCAAGAGCAGTTGTACTTTGCTTCCACAAGTTTCGTACCAAGGGAAATATCCTAAACTGGTCGAAAAAAAGGTGAGAGGTGAAATGGGAGGGTGCTGGTATACAAATTTACCAAGGTTTGACGATGGATTTGGCAAAAAGGCGGGCGGCTTTCGGACGGGTGAAGGCGGCGCTTTAAACAAAGGCGTGTGGCTTGGAGTGGTCTATTCTGCAAAGTTGAGGGTGACTTACAACTCAAAGGATCTCTACTTCGGACCGGTGGAGGCGTTCGTGAAGACCAAAGGATTGGGACTGAAATGAGAGATGGGACTAGAAATTAGATCTGAACGGAGGGGAAGGGAACTGGGCTTTGTCTTTGTTTTCCTTTTGGTGGCGGGTGTCAATGTAGGGGTCTTGGTGCTTTCCATTTCTGTATTTGGTGGTGGGTGTCAATGTAGGGGTCTTGGGGTTGGTTGAAGGTGGGAGGGTAGTTTAGTTGTATTTAGAGTTTGTTAAGGGGGATATGTGCACCGGCTTTGGTGGGGGTGGGTTTTTCTTTTCTTTTCCTGGGATTGGGCTATGGAAGAGGGGATTGAGAGGAGTGGGGTTTGAGTAGAGTCCCCCACACTATCAAGCAGAGTTTGGCTAGTGATCAGGAATGTGGTGGGGGAAGGGGGTGAGGCTGTCGAAGTCTGGTTGAGCAGGCTTCGATGGGCCTGGGAGGCATGAAGGGGGGGAGGGAAGGAAGTGATATTGGATGAGGGGTTGATAAGGGGAAGTAGTTGGTTTTTTTTTTGGGGGGGGTGTTCGACCGTAACAAAGGGATGGGGCAGGTTAGGACTGAGAGGCAGGAGCCAGATTTATGATGATGATTGATAGGAAGGCAGGGGGGCTGAGAGACCCCAGTCAGAATAGTAATAGTGGAATGTGAGGGGGTTAGGGGGATCGGTGAAGAGATCAAAGTTTCACACTCATTTGGAGAGCTTAAAGGCTGACGTAGTGATACTGCAGGACACACATTTGAGGTTGAAAGATCAGATGAGGCTTAGGACTGACTGGGTGAGTCAGGTATTCCACTCGGGGTATGACAGCGGGGCTCGGGGTGTAGCGGTACTGGAGGCAAGATGGTACGGTTTCAGACAGTGGGCCAGGGGGGCAGGTACGTAGTAGTGACAGGCGCACTGGTGGGTAGACTGCCGGCATTAGTGAGCGTATATGGTCCCAGCTGGGAAGATGCAGGGTTTGCAAAGAAAGTGATGGGTGCTATCCCAGATCTGGATACATGTGAGCTGATAGTCGGGGGGAGATTGGAACATGGTGTTGGATCCGAAGGTGGACAAGTCCCAGCCATACTCGCTGCCCCAATCGGGGGGTGGGGGGGGCAAGCATTGGCTGGGCTTATGGGGGAGCTAGGGGGAGTAGATCCATGGAGCTTCCTACATTTAGAGGTACGAGAGTATTCTTTGTTCTCCCCGGTGCACAAGGTGTACTGAAGAATTGACTTTTTCGTAATGGGAAAGGCACTATTGGCTGAGATTCAGAGATCTGAGTACTCAGCAATCGTGATTTTGGATCATGGCCCGCACTGGATGGATGTGGTACTGGAAATGAGGATAGCTCAGAGGCAGGGGTGGAGAATGGATGTGGGGTTACAGCAGACCGGAGTTTCTGAGAGAAGATTGGGAAGGTGATCAAGGAATATGTGATGTTTAATTGTATGTGGGAGGTATCGCAATCGGTGGTCTGGGAAGCGTTGAAGGTGGTAGTAATGGGGGAGGCGGTTTTGTTCAAGGCTAAGGTAGACATGGTAGAGAGAGAAGAACGCCAAAGACTGATAGATGAGATTTTGGAAGTAAGATGGGAAGTTTGCTGAGGGCACGGACCCGGGTCTCCTGGTTAAGAGGAAGGAACTACAAGCAAAGTTTGATCAGCTGTTAATGGGGAAAGCGGTATGTCAGGTAAGAAAGGTGAAAGGGGCTGTATATGAGTACGTGGAGAAGGCAGGACGCATGGTGACTAGCCAACTTCAAAGGGAGGCAGTGGAGAGCGAGATAGTTCGGTTACGGAATAAGGCAGGGAAGTTGGCGGTCACTCCGGAGCAGATTAATGAAGTATTTGAAGAATTTTATAGGGACCTATATAGGCCAGAGCCACCAGAGGAGGAACTGGAGATGAGGGAGTTCTTGGATGGGTTAGAGTACCCGAGATTGGGAGAGGAAGATTGGGCGGGCTTGGAGGAACCGGTGAGGGTGCAAGAAGTGAAGGAGGCAATTGAGAGGATGCAGGCAGGGAAGGTGGCGGGGCCCGACGGGTTCCCAGCCGAATTCTATAAGAAATTTAAAGACAAGCTGGCTCCACTGATGGGGGACATGTTCGAAGACGCAATGGGAAGGCGTGTCTTGCCTCAAACAATGGGGCAGGCTTCCATCTCGAGACTGCTAAAGAAAGATAAGGACCCGGTGGAGTATGGGTCGTATAGACCTATTTCTCTGCTGAATGCAGATGCCAAAATCTTGGCAAAGGGAAGGCAGTTGTTTTCAAACGTGAGGAGGTTGCTGAATGTGGTCCTCTCTTCAGCAGAGGGAAGGGAGACTGAAGTGGCGGTGGCTTTGGATGCTGAGAAGGCATTCGATCGGGTAGAATGTGGTTATCTGATGCTGGTACTGGCGAGGTTTGGGATCGGGCCACAGTTTGGAGCATGGGTGCAGCTGCTATATAAGGGAAGTGTGCGTGCAAATAATTCGAACTGGGGGTATTTTGCATTGCATCCGGGTATGAGGCAGGAATGCCCTTATGTTTACATTGGCTATAGAATGCTTGGCAGTTGCTCTAAGGAGCTTGTGGTTGTGGAAGGGGATAGTGAGGGGTGGGGTAGAACATAGGGTGTCCCTATATGCAGATGATCTGATCCTAATGGATAGGATATCTGACTTTGGTGATTTGAGCGATGATATCAGAGGTTTGCAGGTTTGAGACCTGCCGCGGTCGTGCAATGGTGGCACAGTGGTTAGCACTGCTGCCTCACAGCTCCAGGGTCTCAGGTTTAATTCCGGCCTCGGGTGACTTTCTCCCTGTGTCTGCGTGGATTTCCTCTGGGTGCTCCAGTTTCCTCCCAGTGTCCAAAGAAGTGCAAGTTAGGTGGATTGGCCATTCTAAATTGCCCCTTAGTGTCGGGGTATGGTAGTGTTGCTGGGTTGAGGGGTTGGGGTGGAGGCATGGGCTTTGGTGGGGTGCTCTTTCCAACGGCCGGTGTAGACCTGAGGCTGAATGGCCTCCTTCTGCACTGTAAATTCTCTGATTCTGTCATTCTATACGTCTCAGGGCCGAAGGTATCGATGGGGGGTATAATCGAACTGCTTCCCAGGTTTGGGAAGATTTCGGGGAACAAGTTAAACCTTGGGAAAAGTGAGATTTTCATAGTCTCTCCACTGGGAGTGGGAAAGGGGCTGGGAAGGTGGACATTCCACTTGGCCACATCTCACTTTAAATATCTGGGAGTGCAGGAGGCTCGGGACTGGGCAGGGCTCCAGACGTTTAATTTTACGAGTTTGATGGGGAGGGTGAAGGCTGATTTGACAAAGTGGGATAATCTCCTTTTGTCATTGGCAGGCCGGGTACAAGCTGTCAAAATGAATGTGTTGCCACGGTTCCTGCTTCTGTCCAGTCTCTGCCAGTTTTACTACCTAAATCGTTCTTCATGGTGTGAATAAGTTGATCTCCTTGTTTGTTTGGGAGAGAGGTCGGGGTGTGGGAGGTTCCCAGGATTAGAAAGGTGATATTACAAAGGGGAAGGCGAAAGGGGGGGACTAGGCATCCCAAACTTGCTTTACTATTATTGGACGGCAAATGCTTACAAGGTGAGAGGGTGGTGGAAGGATGGGAAGGCTCTGTGGGTAAGGTTGGAGGCATGCTCCTGCAGGGAGTCGGGGCTGCGGGCATTGGCAACGGCACCGCTCCCGATGACCCCAGGAAAGTATTCGGGGAGCCAGGTGGTGGTGGTCACACTGAGGATTTGGAGGCAGTTTAGGCTGCACTTTAAATTGAGGGCTGGGTCAGGAGGGATGCCGATTAGGGGGAACCACGGGTTCTGACCAGGTTGGATGGATACGAGGTTTGGGGGTTAGGAGGAGAAGGGTATCAGTGAAATGAAAGATTTGTTCCTTGGGGGACAATTTGCGAGTCTAGAAGAGTTGGGAGAGAAATATGGATTTACATAGAGCATCGAGACAAACTATTGATGCCACTTGATCGCCCTGTTGACAACACTTTCCAGTCTGGTGATTGATAATAGGCTGATGGGTGGCAATTGGTTAGTTTGGGTTTATCCTGATTTCTGTAGACAGGGGCTATCTGGAAAATTTTCCACCTTGCCAGATAGATGCAGATGTTACATCTGTACTAAAAGAGCTCGACCAGAGGTGCAGCTGGTTCTGGAGCTCAATATTTCAGTCGCACTGTTGTGAGGCCCTTTGCTGTATCCAGTGCATTCAACCTCAGCTTGATAACACATGTAGTGAATCAAATTGGCTGTGATCATGGGGACCTTAACAGGAGGCCAAGATGGATCATCTATTCTGACTAAAGATAGTTGTGAATGCTCCAACCTGGTCTTTTGCTCTCAAGATTTGGACTCTGCCATCATCAAGGATGGAGCTGTGCATGGAACATCTACTTCACTGTTTACGATACCAAGGATCCTGTTCAATTCCGCCTTGGGTGACTTTCTGTGTGGAGTTTGCACTTTCTTCCAATGTCTCCATGGGTTTCTTCTGGGTGCTCAGATTTCCTCCCACAGTCCAAAGACGTTCAGGTTAGATGGATTGGCCATGCTAAATTTCCCCTCGATATCCAAAGATGCGCAGGTTTGGGCGGGGGAGTGGGCCTAGGTAGGGTGCTCTTTCATAGGGTCAGTACATACTCGATGGGTTGAATAGCCTCCTGCACTGTAGGAATTCTATGGTTCTATTCGATGGTTCTTTTATTTCATTGTCCACCACCATTCAGGACTAGATTTGGCAAGACAGTGAGGTGAAAATGACTGCCCTTGACATCATGGGAACATTTGACTGAAAGTGGCACAAGAGGTAACACAGAAGTTCGGTTTTGGAGATTATGACTTCCAATTGTTTTATAATCCAACATTTTTTTATTCAGCCACAGAATGCAGGTGTTGCAGGTGAGGCCAGTATTTATTGCCCATTCCTTATTGTATTTAGAAACAGAAAGAGGCCATTTGGCCCATAGTATCTGTGTCAACTGAAAAAGAGCTATTCAGCCTAATCCCACTTTCTAGCTCTTGGTTCATAGCACTGTAGATTATGGCACGTCAAGTATTTTAAAAATGCGATAAGGGTTTCTCCCACCCTTTCAGAATTCCATTCATTTCAGTGAATTCCAGCACCCCCTCACCTCTGGGTAAAATAAACCTCCTAAACTTCCCTCTAATGCTTTCAGCAATTATTTAAAATTTTTGTTCTCAGTTACTAATTTCTCTGCTTTTTCCTTACTTTCCATTTGATCTAGGTGGATCAGAATTTTGGACTCCTCAATTAAATCTCTCCTCAGACTTCCATACTACAAAGAAAACATCTCCAACCTATATAATCATAGCTAGGATTCTCAATTCCTGGAAAAAAAACATTGTTCCCGTACAGTCTAGCTTGGCATCTGTGGGCCCGCAAATGCTGCCACTACACTTAAGCAATTCTCCCGAAACGGCACGATGTCCGCCGACTGGCGCCCAAAATGGCGCCAATCAGACGGGCATCGCGCCGCCCCAAAGGTGCGGTATGCTCCGCATCTTTGGGTGCCGAGCCCCAACATTGAGGGGATAGGCCGCCGCCGGAGGAATTTCCGCCCCGCCAGCTGGCGGAAACGGCTTTTGTTGCCCCGCCAGCTGGCGCAGAAATGACATCTCCGGGCGGCGCATGCGCGGGAGCGTCAGCGGCCGCTGACAGTTTCCCGCGCATGCGCAGTGGAGGGAGTCTCTTCCGCCTCCGCCATGGTGGAGACCTTGGCGGAGGCGGAAGGGAAAGAGTGCCCCCACGGCACAGGCCTGCCCGCGCATCGGTGGGCCCCGATCGCGGGCCAGGCCACCGTGGGGGCACCCCGCAGGGCCAGATCGCCCCGTGCCCTCCCCAGGACCCCGGAGCCCGCCCGCGCCGCCTTGTCCCGCCGGTAAGGTAGGTGATTTAATTTACGCCGGCAGGACAGGCAATTTATCGGCGGGACTTCGGCCCATCCGGGCCGGAGAATCGAGCGGGGGGGCCCGCCAACCGGCGCGGCGCGATTGCGGCCCCCGCCGAATATCCGGTGCCGGAGACTTCGGCAACCGGCGGGGGCGGGATTCACGGCGGGGGGTCGGAGAATGTCGCCCCAGATATATTGGAGCTTCGCTCTGATCCCATTTGAGGCCTTCAAACCACCAACATAATCTGAACCACTGTAAAACATGCATTATGAAATGATAAGCAGGGAAATATTTGAAAATGTTCCAGAAAATTACCCAGACTGTATTGACATACCATTTAACATCTGATTGATAGTAGCAGAGGGATAGATTTTGAGATCTAGTTACTAGTCACAGTTGTCCCATGGCACAGTTAAATCAAGAAATAAGGCAGAGAAAATAGCTTGAGAAAGGGTAAATATCCTTAACAAATAGATATAAATCATAGTAAGTGATGTTATTTTGGGTTGCAGGTGGAATTGTTTATTTAAAAACAGCACATTAATTTATAACAAAATATGCAACAACCTTATTAAAAAGAAATTTAAAATATAAATAAAAATCCATCCTTGACTTGCCAAATCTCTGCGAGTAGGTTTTGATTATTCTAGCAAAAAGCTCGTGCCAACATGGTAGGCTCTGAACCTCTTGTTCTTTCTCCCTTCCCCCTTCTGTATTAATTCCTTGGGGTGGTATTATTCCACGTATACTGTATTGACCTTGAATATTTTATTCAAATATGCACGGTTCGTGTTGAACATAGACAATGGGTGGCAGCAAGTTTTTATCCAATCTGAGGATTGCCGCTGTATCTAGTCCAACTAGCCACAAGGTTATTTATAGCAGGAATTATTAGGTGTAGATTTTTAAGAGCTGGAGTGAGGAATCTGATTTTTTTCTTCTATCACCCCCCACCCCCCACCCCCCCCATCAGATTCCCTTGGATTATTTAATCCACAGTAGCAATTAACAATCAATGGTAAAATTGTTCAGCTGAAGTGTTGATAAATTAGCTAATAATTTATTGTGATTGTGTGTTAGCTACCACATAAATTTCCTAAATGTTGGTTTTGTATTGAACCATGTGATTTAGTTTTCTTTCACAGGATGTGGGCATTGCTGGCTAGTCCAGCATCCATTGTCCATCCCTAATTGCTTTTGACGGTGTGGAGCCGCCACCTTCAACCACTGCATTCTATGTGGCATAGATACACCTAGAGTGTTGTTGAGTCTGCCTTGCCTGTGTCCTTCCAGTTGGTAGAGGTCACAAGTTTGAAAGGTGCTGCTAAGAAGGCTTGGCAAGGTCCTACAGTGCATTTTGTACAGGGCACAGTGAGAACAGTGTGCGCTTCTGTAGTGGAGGAAGTGAATGCTGAAGGTAGTGGATGGGGTGCCAATCATGTGGGCTGCTTTGCCCTGGACACAGTTGAGTTCTTGAGTGTTGTTGGGGTTGTACTCATCCAAGCAAATGCAAATGGAGAGTATTCCATCAATCTCCTGATATGCACCTTGTAGATGGTGGACAGGCTTTGGGGAGTCGGGTGGTGAGTTACTCACAACAGGATTCACAGTCTCTGACCTGCTTCTGTAGCCTCTGTATTTATATGGCGGGTTCAGATTCTGGTCAGTGGTACCCATTCCCAGATAGTTGATAGTGAACGATTGAATTTCACGGGGGTTGGTCAGATGAAAAAATAATATATGAAAATCGCTTACTGTCACAAGTCGGCTTCAAATGAAGTTACTGTGAAAAGCCCCTAGTTGCCACATTCCAGCGCCTGTTCGGGGAGGCTGTTACGGGAATTGAACCGTGCTGCTGGCCTGCCTAGGTCTGCTTTCAAACCAGCGATTTAGCCCTGTGTTAAACAGCCCCTTATTCTCCCTTATTGGAGATGGTCCTGAACTAATACTTGTTACTTGCCACTTAAACAGCCGAAGGCTGAATGTTGTTCGTCTTGTTGCATATGACCCAACTCCTTCAGTATCGAGTCGTCACGAATGTTACTGAACATTGCACAATCAGGAGTGAACATCCTCCTTTCTGACCTTATGATGGAGGGAGGTCATGGCTAACATAGTTAGAGATAGTTGGATCTTGGACATTACCCTGGCGAACACCGGCAGCAATGTACTGGGACTGAGATGATTGACCTCCAACAGGCACAACCATCTTATGCTTGTTACATGAATTGGACATTCCGAATTCTCCCTTGGCACTTTCTCCTGGACCGATTTCTCTCGGTCATTCACCTTTGCCTTCACTGACTTGTTCGCTTCAGCCATCATAGACATCGCTGCTTCCAGTGAGGCAATCCAATTACTGTGGCTCGAAAGGACCACTTCCATATCTTTTATCGTGGCTCCACGGGCATTCACTGTTTAAATGGTCTTTTCCAGAGCTGCTCGGATAGGGGCTAAGGTCTCATCCATTGATTTTGGAGGTCGTCAAACCAGTATTTATCAAATTCCTTTGCCAAAGTGCTAAAAAGCACCTCAGCCATTAATGGAGTAGCCAGAGCCCCAGAGGCTGCCTCTGCCACTTCATTTGCCCACGACCTCTGAGAGGACTCCGACTCTGTCGATTAACTTCTGCTGCCCACCCTCTTTCCCCTTACTTTTCTGGACATTTCAATCATCCAGGGTCCTTATTCCATTAATTTTGTGGGTTTTCAAAAGAAAATACTCCCTGACACGGAGAGAAAGGGGCAGAAAGTGCAGTACTCTAGCGGGAACCACCTCGTGCGCGTCTTCCCCCTACATAATGCCTCCAGAAGTCCTGGATCCATCCACTTGACACTTCTGGCTAAACGCGGTTACAAATTCTTCAGCTTTGTCTTTTGCACCATTATGCTGGACTTGCCCTTCATTGAGATGGGGATATTTTTGGAGCCTTCTCCAATTCATGTTTAATTGTCGATCACCATTCACAATTGGATGTGGCTGGACTGTATGCTTGTATGAAGCTTCTAATCTTTGTTGATTTCATAAAGGTTTCCCTGCCCCCCCCCCCAATGTATTTGAAGTTGTTTAGGTGAACTTTGACTCATATGATTAACTATTAAATATTAACTTTAATAAATCTGAAAAAGAAAGCAAAGATATATCAATTATAAGGGTGTTGCAATTGAGTTTGAATTTGGGTCATCTGGTAATGGCTTTTGAGATATCTTGTGGGCAGCACGGTAGCATTGTGGATAGCACAATTGCTTCACAGCTCCAGGGTCCCAGGTTCGATTCCGGCTTGGGTCACTGTCTGTGCGGAGTCTGCACATCCTCCCCGTGTGTGCGTGGGTTTCCTCCAGGTGCTCCGGTTTCCTCCCACAGTCCAAAGATGTGCAGGTTAGGTGGATTGGCCATGATAAATTGCCCTTAGTGTCCAAAAAAAATTGCCCTTAGTGTTGGGTGGGGTTACTGGGTTATGGGGATAGGGTGGAGGTGTTGACCGTGGATAGGGTGCTCTTTCCAAGAGCCGGTGCAGACTCGATGGGCTGAATGGCCTCCTTCTGCACTGTAAATTCTATGTTAAATTCTATGTTAAATAACAATGCTAATGTTTTTGTTTCAGGACAATATGTCACTAATATTGGAGTTTAAAAATGTAAGGAACTGGGGTGGACCATTCAGACCCTCAAACCTCCTCCTGTGAGGCTATGGGTGAAATTCTCCATTTGGGAGTCTATGTTCTCGCGCCGGAGGTGAATTGCAACTGATTTAGTGCAGGTCAGGAAGCAATTCACTATTCTTTGCCATGCAAATTTATACGAGGGATACCCGAAGGAATCTTGCTATCGGGCCGGCAATTTTAGCGAGCGGCCCAATAGCGAGGTCCCGTGGCTGGCCACCCCTCCCCGCATCACAAATCAGCCTCCCATCCCCCATATTTTCTGGGTTCCCCCTTCCCCCCAGTATGGGGATGACCATACACGCCTGCCCCCCCCCGCACCCCCCCCAGATAACCTTAAATAGGTGGACCATCCCCAGAGACCCCCTAAATAGGGCCACCCCCAGGCCTGGCATTGGGGAGGGCGGGGTGGGTGGGTTGGCCCTCGGATAGACTTTGAGGGCAGCACCCTTAAGGGGTTACCCCTTTGGCCCTACGCGAGGTCTACCGTGTCAGGGCCACGCTGGGAAATGCCAGTTGTAAATCCCGTCGATGTGATTCCCGCTCCAGAGGACCGGAGAATAATGTGAGCCTGGCGAATATGGTGTTCGGCCTGCTCAGTGGATGCATTTACCTCGAACCCTGATACCACCGCCAGTGGGGGGGCCAGATAATCGCGATCCCATTTTTACCCCAGATGCCTGATTCTGCACCGCATTGAGAACTCCGCTGCGAGCGGTGGAGAATTTTGTCCTATGACCAATCTAGATCGACCTCAACTCCATTTACTCACCTTTTATACATATCCTTTGATACTTTAAATCTAACAAAGATATATTTATCTCTGCCTGTCATGTTTATTTTTTGATTGTTTAGATAATATTAATTGCCCAGGGGATCCTGACTGGCATATGTGGAATAATCACTGTTACCTTTGGAGTCCATCTTTAAGCGCTACTTGGGAAAAAGCATTAGATACCTGCAGAGCTTACAGAAACACAGAACTGGTCTATTTGGACAGTGTAACTGAAAAGGTAACGATCATTCATCAGTAGAATTGGAATCGAGGTGGCAATAATCAACATTGTAGTAATTTTAACATCTACTCAATGTCATAACTCAGAGTTTAGAAGGATGATTAGGGATTTTATTGAAACTTGCAGGATACTGCTGGCCTGGATAGAGTGGACGTGGAGAGAATGTTTCCACTTGTAGGAAAAACGAGAAGCAGAGGACACTCAGACTAAAGGGACGATCCTTTAAAACAGACATGAGGAGGAATTTCTTCAGCCAGAGGGTGATGAATCTGTGGAACTCTTTGCTGCAGAAGGCTGTGGAGGCCAAATCACTAAGTGTCTTTAAGACAGAGATAGATCATTTTTTGATTAATAAGGGGATCAGGGGTTATGGGGAAAAGGCAGGAGAATGGGGATGAGAAAAATATCAGCCATGATTGAATGGCGGAGCAGACTCGATGGGCCGAGTGGCCTAATTCTGCTCCTATGTCTTACGGTCTTATGGTCTTAATACAAAATCCATTTTGCTTTAAAAGTGCAGTTCAGTGGTAGTACTGTAAGTTTATATTTCACCATTGGTTGGACAAAACAGTAACATTATAACATTGGTGAATTATTTAAAATATAGCAATTTTAGACAATTATTGAGGAACAAAATCAACTAAGCTTATCCCTGCAGCAATTCTGGTATTGTTACATGTTTCTAGAACTTCCTCCCACCTTCACCTGCCATTCCATTTTGAGATGGCTTGAAAGTAGCTAATGGAGAACAGGTGTTTACCTTGTCTCTGATGATAGGAACAGAAGAACTAGGAGCAGGAGTAGGCCATCTAACCCCTCGGGCCTGCTCCGCCATTCAATAAGATGGATGGCTGATCTTTTTGTGTACTCAGCTCCACTTACCCACCCGGTCACCGTAACCTTTTATTCATTTACTGTTCAAAAATCTATCTATCTTTGCCTTGAAAACATTTAACAAGGTAGCCTTAACTGCTTCACTGGGCAGGGAATTACACAGATACACGACTCTTTGAGTGAAGAAGTTCCTCCTCAACTCAGTCCTAAATCTGCTCCCCCTTATTTTGAGGCGATGCTCCCTAGTTCTAGTTTCACACGCCAGTGGAAACAACCTCCCTGCTTCTTTCCTATCTATTCCCTTCATAATTTTATATGTTTCTATAAGATCCCCCCTCATTCTTCTAAATTCTAATGAGTATAGTCCCAGTCTACTTAGTCTCTCCTCTTAAGCTAATCCTCTCAACTCCGGAATCAACCTAATGAATCTTTTCTGCACACCCTCCAGTGCCAGTACATCTGTTCCCAAGTAAGAAGGACAGCACGGTAGCATAGTGGTTAACACAGTTGCTTCACAGCTCCAGGGTCTCAGGTTCGATTCCCGGCTTGGGTCACTGTCTGTGTAGAGTCTGCACGTTCATAGATCATAGAATTTACAGTGCAGAAGGAGGCCATTCGGCCCATCGAGTCTGCACCGGCTCTTGGAGAGAGCACCCTACCCAAGATCAACACCACCCTATCCCCATAACCCAGTAACCCCACCCAACACTAAGGGCAATTTTGGACACTAAGGGCAATTAATTATGACCAATCCACCTAACCTGCACATCTTTGGGCTGTGGGAGGAAACCGGAGCACCCGGAGGAAACCCACGCACACACGGGGAGGATGTGCAGACTCCGCACAGACAGTGACCCAAGTCGGAATCGAAACACACGTTCTCCCCGTGTGTGCGTGGGTTTCCTCCGGGTGCTCCGGTTTCCTCCCACAGTCCAAAGATATGCAGGTTAGGTGGATTGGCCATGCTAAGTTGCCCTTAGTATTGGGTGGGGTTTCTGGGTTATGGGGATAGGGTGGAGGTGTGGGCTTGGGTAAGGTGCTCTTTCCAAGAGCCGGTGCAGACTCGATGGCCTCGTTCTGCACCGTAACTTCTATAACTTCTATGAAGAAGGCCAAAACATGACCTGCCTTTCATGAACCCATGCTGCTTCTGCCCAATGGGATAATTTCAATCCAGATGTCTCGCCATTTCTTCCTTAACGATAGATTCAAGCATTTTCCCCACTACAGAAATTAAGCTAACTGGCCTGTAGTTACCTGCCTTTTGTTTATCCTCTTTTTTAAACAGTGGCGTCTCATTTGCTGTTTCCAATCTGCCGGAACCGTGCCAGAGTCCAGCTAATTTTGGTAAATTACCGCAAGCACATTTGCTATTTCCCCTCCACCTCTTTTAGCACCCTGGGATGCATTCCATCAGGACCAGGAGACTTGTCTACCTTTAGCCCCATTAGCTTGCCCAATACTACCTCCTTAGTGGCAATGATTGTTTCTAGGTCCTCACCTACCATAGCCTCCTTGCCAACAGTTTTTGGCATGTTATTTGTGTCTTCCACTGTGAAGACTGACACAAAATACCTATTCACTGCCTCAGCCATTTCCTCATTTCCCATTATTAAATGCCCCCTTCTCATCCTCTAAAGCACCAATGCTTACCTTTGCTACTCTTTTTCGTTTTATATATTTGTTGAAACTTTTGCTATCTGTTTTTATATTTTAAGCTACTTTACTTTCATAACCTTTCTTACTTTTCTTTATAGCTTTTTTCCAGGCTTTCTGTTAACCTTTAAAGGTCTCCCAATCCTCTAATTTCCCACTAATCGTTACCATTTTGTGTGTCTTTTCTTTCAATTTGATACCCTCCTTTATTTCCTTAGATATCCATGGTATTACATTTATTCTCCATTGAATAACAAGAATAGTTTTGCAGCCACCTAAAATGGCTGATTCCCTATTTATTTGGCCAAAACCCGATTTAAAATGGCTAACCAAAAAGGCTGATGGGAAAGACAGCCAACAGGACACAAACGGACAGCTGCAGACAGAATAGCGTATTCGGATCTGGGGAAGTCGGCCCAGATCGATACCTAAGACTATTAGCAGCACATCAACACAGACATCTGCCGTTTAATCTGCTATTCCCGGGAACAATTGCAACATATTAGCAATTGAATGCCGGGCCAGACCTTTCGGCGCCTGCAGTGGCCGAAACAAAGACAGGTGAACGACCACCCCCCGATCGAGGAATCGCCCCATTATTGGAGCATATCGAACCCAGTGATTGGGAACAAGTCCAATCACTTGGGACTCAGGGTCAAGGGCCGCCCAGAGAGGCGGGAAGCCCCTGGGCCCTATAAAGTGAGGGGCCAAGTTCAGATCTCTCTCTCTCTCCCTTCTTCACCTGCTCGCAACCTTCGCAAGAACGTTCAACAAAGAACCGTAAGTCTGACTCCAGCAATCGCTACCTGATAGAGATTCCTAGCCATCGACCCATATCAGCCTTTTGAATCCCGCAGGCCAGATCCAATTCGATAAACTATTCGTTTCCCTGACCTGGTGGGCCATCTCCTAAAGTTAAGTATTGGCCAGTAGTGGTAGGTTTTGATATAGATAGTAGGATTATTGTGTAAGTATTGATTGCTGTACATAATAAATGACCGTTGATTTCAATCTTACTAAGCGGTGTGCTGACTTATTAATCATAACTCGAGCTTGAACCACGTGGCGGTATCAGAAAGATACCTGGCGACTCGTGAGCAAAGGTGACATAATCAGAGCTAATAAAACTAAGGCTAAAAAGAGCAACAGCTTCACTCTCCGACCGTCACCTCTGCCTATTCCCACACCATCATTGTGCACAGCACAGTCTTGTTTTCCTTGTTTATCTGTATTCAAAATGAGCAACAAGAAGAATATAGAGCTTGAAATGTGTTTTATTGTCTCCACAGCACTTTCCTCTCGCCCATTTCTTCCAAGTTGATGTTTGTCAACATACCATAGCGCTTTGTTCATGCACACTCACTGAGAAATCGGAAAAGAGGTTTTGGCTGTGCCTCTCGAAATTGCTGTTGGGAACAAGGTTACCCTTGGTCTCGCCGATCAAGGAAATCCGATGTGAATTCTTGAATGTCTTGGAGAAAGCCTGATACAATCTGTTTCCTGTCTCATTGATATTCACAGGTGTGGGAAGGAGAATGGGGCCGAGATTCTGCAAAAACGCTGCTAAGTGTTGATGCCGGCATAAACACTGGAGTGTTTCACGCCGGTGTCAACCGGCCTCTTGGCACAGCAATTTTGAAGCCCACAGGGGGCCAGCACGGCGCCAGAGTGCTGCACACAGCTCCGGTGCCGATACGCGGCCCTGCACTGCCGGCGACGGGTCTGCGCATGCGCGCGGTGGCCGCTTCTGCGCCGGGCCCAGGCAACACGGCGGAGCCGCACAGCGGGCTGGCGCGGAAGAATGTAGGCCCCCCTACTCCCCGGATCATGCTCACCCGCTGATCGGTAGCCCCCGATTGCAGGCCTGGCCGTTGTGGAGGCCCCCATCGGAGTATAATCCCCCGCCCTCCCACCAGGATGGCCACCTCAGCCGTGAGTCCAAGCTCCCGCCAAGTGGAACCATACGTGAACCACGCTGGCAAAAACTTGGCCGGTCGACCGCCGGATAATCGCGTCGTGGCGTCGGACCCGATCGCGGGTCTGAGGCTCCATTCTCCGTCCCCGCGCCAAGCGCGATTTCGGCGTGGAGGCTCGGAGAATCCCGGCCAGTGTTTGTGAAGAGTAGTGACTGCTGTCCTGAGAAAGTAGCCACTTTCATTTGATCCCTGTTGAAATTCTAGATTTGATTTGATTTGACTTGATTTGATTTATTATTGTCACATGTATTAGTATACAGTCAAAAGTATTGTTTCTTGCATGCTATACAGCCAATACATACTGTACGTAGGGAAGGAAGGAGAGACTGCAGAATATAATGTTACAGTCATAGCTAGGGTGTAGAGAAAGGATTAACTTAATACAAGGTATCAAAAGTCTGATGGCAGAAGGGAAGCTGTTCTTGAGTCGGTTGGTAAGTGACCTCAATCTTCTGTATCTTTTTCCTGACGGAAGAAGATGGAAGAGAATATGTCCGGGGTGCGTGGGATCCTTAATTATGCAGGCTGCCGTTCCAAGGCAGCGGGAATTGTAAATAGAGTCAATGGATGGGAGGCTGGTTTACATGGTGGATTGAGCTATATTCACAACCTTTTGTAGTTTCCTGCGGTCTTGGGCAGAGCAGGATCCATACCAAGCTGTGATATAACCAGAAAGAATGCTTTATATGGTGTTTATCAACTCGACCCCGAGAGGACCGCCCATTGACCGGACCCGGAGAGGCCCGCCCAGCAACCCGGCCTACCTGGAGACGGAGGACGGAAAAATCCACGTGGAGGCCCGACTGAGGGAAACAGCTGGCTTGTAATGGCCAGCAACATGGGTTCAATTTCCGTACTGGCCTCCCCGAGCCGGCGCCGGAATGTGGCGACTAGGAGCTTTTCACAGTAACTTCATTGAAGCCTACTTGTGACAATAAGTGATTATTATTATTATTATTGAACACAGCGGTCTGCAGATGAGACTGAAGCAAACCGTTTCACGACTCCACTTCGCAGCATACTCCTGGCAAACGTCCAAGCGATCGAAAACAAGCTGGATGAACTTAACGCTAGACTTACCTCTCAGAGGGAAGTAAGAAACAGCTGTGTGCTGTTCATAGAGACATGGCTCACCCTCGCCTCACCGGACTGTGCCATACAACCTGGAGACTTCTCAATTCATCGGGCGGACTGCACCGCGTCATCAGGCAAAGCGAAGGGCGGAGGGATTTGTCTCCTCATCAACTCCTCCTGGTGCTTGGATGTGGCGACCTTAGCGACCTACTGCTCCCCGGACCTGGAATACCTGACCGTGAAGTGCAGCCCATACTACCTTGCACGTAAGTTCACTTCAGCCATTATCACAGCGGTCTACATCCCACCCCAGGCAGAAGTGAAGACGGCGCTGGACGAACTGTACACAGTTATAAACAACTACGAAACAGAATACCCGGAGGCCTTGTTCATCGTGACCGGGGACTTCAACAAGGCTAACCTCAAGAGTGTACTGCCAAAATTCTACCAGCACATCTCCTGTCCCACCGGGGGCGACAACACTCTTGACCACTGCGACTCAAAAATCAAGGGCGCCTACAGTTCCACCCCCGACCGCACTTTGGGAAATCAGACCATAAGACGGTGCTCCTTCTCCCGGCATACAAGCAGAAACTCAAGCGGGAGAATCCAGCTAAGAAAGTCATGCAGTGCTGGTCCGAGGAGACAGAAGAGCTCATACATGACTGCTTAGAAACAGTGGACTGGTCCATATTTAAGAACTCAGCGACCAACTTAAATGAATATGCCACCACCGTCACAGACTTCATTAGCAAATGTGTGGACGACTGCATGCCAAAGAAAGCAATACGTACCTTCCCCAACCGGAAACCATGGCTCAGTTGCGAGATTGACTCCCTACTGAAGGACAGGTCTGAGGCACTCAAGTCAGGCGACCCTGACCTATAGAAGAAATCCAGGTATGACCTCCGAAATTTTCATCTCCACATTTAAGGGGCATCTTGACAAATATATGAATAGGATGGGAATAGAAGGATACGGACCCAGGAAGTGTAGAAGATTGTAATTTAGTCGGGCAGCATGGTCGGCACGGGCTTGGAGGGCTGAAGGGCCTGTTCCTGTGCTGTACATTTCTTTGTTCTTTGTTCTTTGAAAAGCCATCCGAAATGTAAGAGGGAATATCAGACCAAGCTAGAGTCACAGACTAGCGTTACAGACTCTCGGCAGTTGCGGCAATGCCTAAACAATATAATGGGCTACAAAGCAAAGCCGAGTAGCATCTCCAGCAGCAGCGCACCCCTCCCCGATGAACTCAATGCATTCTATGCTCGGTTCGAGCACGAAACCAACGATCTGCTGTCGAGTGCTGCAGCAGCCCATAACACACCCATACCCACTGTGGTATTATCAGGTATTGCAGTACCCGAGAGGCTGTAGACCATTGGGTAAACCTAGGAGTTTACCATTGGCTGTTTGGTATGTAGCTCCGCCCTGACAGGAGGGGTATAAGAACCGGTGCCGTCCCAGCAGCCTTCATTCTGTACCGAAGCTGCTGGGGAACAGATCTAGTCTAGTAAAGCCTTCAGTTATGTTACAACCTCGTCTTTGAGTTTAATTGATTGTGCATCAATTTAATAGACTACTCTAAAGCTGAAAGAATGGATCTCCGAATCAAGCCGGAGTGTCTACAACTCAGCCCCCACGCGGAGAACTCGGCGGCGATATTTAAGCACTGGCTGGCGTGTTTTAAAGGCTACCTCGAGACGGCCGGAGGCACCCCCTCAGGAGAACAGAAACTGCATCTCCTGCACTCGAGAGTAAGCCCTGGAATCTTCACCCTCATCGAGGAGACGGAGGACTACGATGCTGCGATCAAACTGTTAAAAGGACATTATATACGCCCTGTAAACCAGGTCTACGCACATCACCTGCTTGCAACTAGACAGCAAAGCCCCGGGGAATTGCTGGAGGACTTCTACCGTGCGCGACTGGTGCTGGGAAGAAACTGTGGCTGCCCGCAAGTTTCGGGCAGCGAGCACACGGAACTTCTAATCCGGGTTGCCTTCGTAGCAGGTATGAGCTCCTCAGAGATCCGCCAAAGACTCTTAGAAAAGGACACCCTGGGACTGAGAGAGGCACGGGCCCTGGCAGGGTCCATGGATGTTGCCTCCAGAAACGCGCAGTCCTATGCGCCCGACCGTGCGGCGGCCCCCTGGGCTGCGTGGCATCCCGCAGCGGCAACCCCACTGACCATCCCCGTGTCCCCGCAAGCCTGCGCTGTAAGATGGCCCGCTAACTCCGTCGGGCTCCGCTGTTTCTTCTGCGGGCAGGCGAAGCATCCTCGCATGCGCTGCCTGGCCCGCACCTCCACCTGTAAGAAGGGCCATTTTGTGGGGGCCTGCCAAGCACGAGCCGTGGCCGTGGTCTCCAGCGACTCCTGACCGCCGCGGCAACCTTCCCCTCGGACCCCAGGCGGCAAGCACTCACCGCCATCCCTCTATCCTAGGGCCACGTCCGACCCACGGGCGGGGCCATCTTACCCCTCGGACACCACGCTGGACGGATGGGCGCCGCCATTTTGTCCATCCCTGCGGCCATTTTGTCCATCCCCGACCACCATGTGCGATCCATGGGAGACGCCATCTTGGATGGGGCCCCAGGCCCCCAGCACGGCCGACCACACGCTGCCCGATCACAACCCGCAACTGCTCCAGCTGGCCTCGGCGACGCTGGACCAAAATCGACCTCGGACACTCGCGAGTGCAACGACGACGACGGTGTTCATCAACGGCCATGAGATGTTTTGCCTGATCGACTCTGGGAGCACGGAGAGCTTTATACACCCCGACACGGTAAGGCGCTGTTCACTTGTTACCCACCCTGTAAACCAAAGAATCTCCCTGGCCTCCGGGTCTCACACAGTGGAGATATAGGGGTTCTGCCTAGCAGACCTCACTGTCCAAGGCAGGAAATTCAACAATTTCCGCCTTTATGTCCTGCCGCACCTCTGCGCGGCTACACTCCTGGGGTTGGACTTCCAATGTAACTTGCAAAGCCTGACCTTTAAATTTGGTGGCCCTATTACCCCCCCTTACTGTCTGCGGCTTCGCGACCCTTAAGGTCGACCCGCCTTCCCTGTTTGCGAACCTCACCCCGGATTGCAAACCCGTCGCCACCAGGAGCAGACGGTACAGTGCCCAGGACCGGAACTTCATCAGGTCAGAGGTCCAAAGGCTACTGAGGGAAGGGATCATTGAAGCTAGCAACAGTCCCTGGAGAGCTCAAGTAGTGGTGGTGAAGACCGGGGAGAAACATAGGATGGTCATTGACTACAGTCAGACCATCAACAGGTTTACGCAGCTGGATGCGTACCCTCTCCCCCGCATATCCGACCTGGTGAACAGGATCGCGCAATACAAGGTCTTCTCCACGATGGATCTCAAGTCCGCTTACCATCAGCTACCCCTCTGCACTAGTGACCGCAAGTACACTGCCTTCGAAGCAGATGGGCGGCTCTACCAATTTTTAAGGGTTCCCTTTGGTGTCACTAATGGGGTCTCGGTGTTCCAACGCGAGATGGACCGAATGGTTGACCGATACGGCTTACGCGCAACGTTCCCGTATCTGGATAACGTCACCATCTGCGGCCATGACCAGCAGGACCACGACACCAACCTCCTGAAATTTCTCCAGACCGCGAAAATCCTTAACTTAACGTATAATAAGGATAAATGCGTATTTAGCACCGATCGCCGAGCCATTCTCGGCTACGTAGTGCGAAATGGAATTATAGGCCCTGACCCTGAACGCATGCGCCCCCTTATGGAGTTCCCCCTCCCTCACTGCCCCAAGGCCCTGAAGCGCTGCCTCGGGTTTTTCAGTTATTATGCACAGTGGGTCCCCAACTTCGCAGACAAAGCCTGACCCCTAATCCAGTCCACAACCTTCCCCCTGTCGACGGAGGCCCGCCAGGCCTTCTGCCGCATAAAAGCAGACATTGCAAAGGCCACGATGAGCGCCATCGACGAGTCCCTCCCCTTCCAGGTCGAGAGCGATGGTCCGACGAAGCTCTGGCCGCCACCCTCAACCAAGCGGGCAGACCCGTGGCCTTCTTCTCCCGTACCCTCCATGCTTCAGAAATTTGCCATTCCTCGGTCGAAAAAGAGGCGCAAGCCATAGTAGAATCTGTGCGATATTGGCGGCATTACCTGGCCGGCAGGAGATTCACTCTCCTCACTGACCAACGGTCGGTGGCGGTCATGTTTGATAATGCACAGCGGGGCAAGATAAAAAAACGACAAGATCTAACGGTGGAGGATAGAACTCTCCACCTACAACTACAAGATCTTGTACCGTCCTGGGAAGCTAAACGAGCCTTCCGATGTCCTGTCCCGCGGCATGTGTGCCACCGCACAAGTGGACCGCCTCCGAGCCCTCCACGAGGACCTCTGCCACCGGGGGTCACTCGTTTTTTCCACTTCATTAAGGCCCGCAACCTGCCATACTCCATCGAGGAGATCAGGACAGTCACCAGGGACTGCCAAATCTGCGCGGAGTGCAAACCGCACTTCTACCTGATAAAGGCTTCCCGTCCCTTTGAACGCCTCAGCATGGACTTCAAAGGCCCCCTCCCCTCCACCGACCGCAACACGTATTTCCTGAACGTGAGTGACGAGTACTCCCGGTTCCCATTCGCTATCCCCTGCCCCGACATGACCGCAAACACCGTCATCAAGGCCCTCCAGGGTATCTTTACACTGTTTGGGTTCCCCGCGTACATACACAGTGATAGGGGGTCCTCCTTTACGAGCGACGAACTGTGTCAATTCCTGCTCAGCAAGGGCATCGCCTCAAGCAGGACGACCAGTTACAACCCCTGGGGAAACGGGCAGGTAGAGAGGGAGAACGGAACAGTCTGGAAGACCGTTCTACTGGCCCTACGGTCCAGGACTCTCCCCGTCTCCCGCTGACAGGATGTCCTCCCGGAGGCCCTCCACTCCATCCAGTCACTGCTCTGTACAACTACCAATCAGACACCTCATGAACGTCTCCTTGTCTTCCCCAGGAAGTCCTCCTCCGGGACCTCACTCCCAACCTGGCTAGCGACACCCGGACCCATCCTGCTTCAGAAGCACGTGCGGGCGCACAAGTCGGACCTGTTGGTCGAGAGGGTCCACCTGCTGCACGCTAACCCCCAGTATGCCTACGTGGCGTTCCCTGACGGCCGGCAAGATACAGTCTCCCTCCGGGACCTGGCGCCCACCGGAACCCCACGCGCTCCCGAACCATTGCCCCCACCCCTGCCCCCCCCCCACAGCACCTCACTGGAGGGTCGGTCCTCCTGTCGCTCCTACCTAGGCCATTTCGCCCATCGACGCCCCCGACAGGCGCCCCCCCTCTCGTGTCAACCGTTTGCCCCACCAGCGCCATCTAGGGGTGACAAAGCTGCCATGGAGGCCGAGGCCACGCTCCCGGAGTCGCAGACGCCCTGACCCCCAACATAATCACCACTGAGGCTCAGACGATCCAGGAGGACGACCAGGCCACCCGACCGACTGATTGCTTCACTGTAACTGTAGCTGTAAATGAACACTGACTGTATATATCTTCCACGCTTGTAAATATTCTCGACAACCCTGTAAGGAGGTATCACGGTACCTCCATATCTGATAATACCATGTTAAATGCAATTGTAACCACTGGCCTCCACCCCCGCCGGACTCTTTTTTAACAGGGGGTGAATGTGGTATTATCAGGTATTGCAGTACCCGAGAGGCTGTAGACCATTGGGTACGCCTAGGAGTTTACCATTGGCTGTTTGGTATGTAGCTCCGCCCTGACAGGCGGGGTATAAGAACCGGTGCCGTCCCAGCAGCCCTCATTCAGTACCGAAGCTGCTGGGGAACAGATCTAGTCTATTAAAGCCTTCAGTTATGTTACAACTTCGTCTTTGAGTTTAATTGATCGTGCATCACCCACCATTACAGCTTCCAAAGTCAGATCAGCTTTCCTGAAAGTGAACCCTCGGAAGGCGACGGGTCCGGACGGCATCCCTGGTGGTGCACTCAGAGCCTGCACGGACATCTTTAACCTGTCCCTACTCCGCTCTGAGGTCCCCCACCTGCTTCAAGAAGACCACCACCATACCAGTGCCAAAGAAGAACCAGGCAACGTGCCTCAATGACTACCGTCCAGTAGCCCTGACTGTATCAGTATTGAAGTGCTTCGAGACGTTGGTCATGAAGCGCATCACCTCCATACTCCCAGAACGCCGTGATCCGCTGTAATTCGCATACCATCGCAACAGGTCCACAGCAGACGCCATCTCCCTGGCCCTACACTCACCCCAGAGCATCTCGACAACAAGGACTCCTACATCAGACTCCTATTTATTGACTACAGCTCCGCCTTCAACACCGTAATCCCAGCCAATCTCATATCAAAGCTCCAAAACCTCGGACTTGGCTCCTCACTCTGCAATTGGATCTTCGACTTTCTAACCCACAGACCATAATCAGTAAAAATAAACAACAAGATCTCATCCACAATAGTACTCAATACCAGGGCCCCGCAAGGCAGTGTACTCAGCCCCCTACTCTACTCCCTGTACACACACGACTGCGTGGCAAAATTTGGTTCCAACTCCATCCACAAGTTTTCTGACGATACGACCATAGTGGGCCGGATCTCGAATAACGACGAGTCAGAATACAGGAGGGAGATAGAGAACTTAGTGGAGTGGTGCAGCGACAACAATCCATCCCTCAATGCCAGCAAAACTAAAGAATTGATCATTGACTTCAGAATGCAAAGTACTGTACACACCCCGGTCAGCATCAACGGGGCCGAGGTAGAGATGGTTAGCAGTTTCAAATTCCTAGGGGTACACATCACCAAAAATCTGTCCTGGTCCACCCATGTTGACGCTACCACCAAGAAAACACAGCAGCGCCTATACTTCCTCAGGAAACTAAGGAAATTCGGCATGTCCACATTAACTCTTACCAACTTTTACAGGTGCACCATAGAAAGCATCCTATCAGGCTGCATCACAGCCTGGCAACTGCTCGGCCCAAGACCGCAAGAAACTTCAGAGTCGTAAACACAGCCCAGTCCATCGCACAAACTTGCCTCCCATCCATTGACTCCATCTGCACCTCCCGCTGCCTGGGGAAAGCGGGCAGCATAATCAAAGACCCCTCCCACCCGGCTTACTCACTCGTCCAACTTCTTCCATCGGGCAGGAGATACAGAGTCTGAGAACACGCACGAACATGCTCAAAAACAGCTTCTTCCCCGCTGTTACCAGACTCCGAAACGACCCTTTAGTGGACTGACCTCATTAACACTACACCCCTGTATGCTTCAACCGATGCCGGTGTTATGTAGTTACATTGTGTACCTTGTGTTGCCCTATTATGTATTTTCTTTATTTCCTTTTCTTTTCATGTACTTAATGATCTGTTGAGCTGCTCGCAGAAAAATACTTTTCACGTACCGTGGTACACATGACAATAAACAAAAATCCAAATCCAAATCTGTAAAAGTTGGTGAGAGTCGTAGCTGACATGCCAAATTTCCTTAATCTTCTGAGAAAGTAGATCTATTGGTGCACAAATAGGAGTGGATCAGTGACCTCCCTCTGAGGTTCCCACCATTATGGATGGCAGTTTCAGCCACTTTGATTCACGCCACCTGATATCAAGAAAAAGTTGAAGGAAATAGGTACAGCCAAACCTATGCGCCCTGACAACAGCTGTAGTACTGAAGTATTCTGCTCCAGAACCTAGCCAAGCTGTTTCAGTACATCAGCAACACAGGCATCAATGGAAAATTGCACAGGCGTGTCCTGTTCTTAAAAATCAGGACAAATCCAATCCATCCAATTACTATCACATCAGTCAAGCTCTCCAAATCCTATTTGGCCAATTATTTCTCCATCAGTCTACATTCAGTCATCAGTAAAGTGTTAGAAGTTTAATTGTAGGTGCGGCAAAGTGACATTTATTCACTGATAGCCCGTTTACCGATGATCAGTTTGGATTCTGGCAGGGCCACTCAGCTCCTGACCTCATTAAAGCTTAGGCCCAACATGAACAAAAGAGCTGAATTCCAGAGATGAGGTGAAAGTGGCTACCCTTGATATCAAGGCAACATTTGACTGAATATGGTGTCAAACATGTGAAAGTCTACATAGTCCCAGAGACCATAGGCTGCTCTCCCTTTTAAGAGAGAAAGATGATTGGGGGTATTTAACCTGAGGGTCACCACACCTCAGGCAAGGGGTAAGGTTGAGAAGATAGGGACTTCATGGATAACCTTGGCTGGTACGGGATTTTAAGGACAACTGTTTCAAAGGCACTTTCCTGTTTTCAAATCTTTACACCATCTGGGATTTTCTCCGATATTGGCAAAGGCCGATGTTGGGCAGGAAAAGCGGTATTGAGCCCACTGTGCAATGGCAGCATTTAATGCCAAAAAGTTCCATGCATGGATTCCATGCTGTATCGCTGGTGGTTGGCCTCTGATTTTCCCACCCCGCCATCACCTCAATGCTGTAATCATTGGGGGAGCACATTTAAAACCACCCCAGCGCACAGCAGCCACACCTTGCAGGTTGCCGGTAAGTGATGACTGCCAGGAAATCTTCCCCCCGAGTTTTCAGACGGCTCCCCGGAGAGTCTGCTTCATGCTGCAGAGACCCGCCATGATGTGCTGTACTCATGCTCAGGTCTAAAACCAACCAGCAAGGTGACAAACCCAACATGGAAGGCGGTGGTCAGTGCCAAACCCTGTAGAAGAGGACTGCCATCCTTGCAGGAAGAGGATGAATGATCTCCATTCTGCCAGGCCAAGTCATTCTTCTCATCATCCTCAACTCACACACTCACAGACCCATCACACATCCATGTGGATCTCACATAATGCCAGCTCAAGGAAACCACCATTCTCTCTCCCATACAGATCTTCATCTCCCCTGTGGGTTGTGTCCTCATCAGTATGCTTGTCCTGCTCACCATCCATACATGCCTGGCATCCTTATCACTTACCCTGGAATGTCCTGCTTATACTCTCCTTTATCTTAATGCAGGAAAAGTTGACTCACAACAATAGGGAGAGATCCTAGACAGGTAGAGGGATGCCAGAACTCAAGATCCTCACAGACTTTGTGGAGAAAGCCAATCAGGTGGTCAGGGAAAATGTCGACCATTCCTGTGCTGATGGTGAGGTCAGCGGTGATAAACCAAGTGAGGATTCAGCACTGCAACATCCATCAGACAACAATGATGTGCATGCCTCCTGTTTTTCAGGCCCCTACCATGCACTAATGAATACTTCTTTCTTTTGCAAGAACATCTGGAAAATAGCCAAGGGAGTCCACCAGCCAGGTCCTCTAACCTAGCTCCGAGAACAGCACAAAAGAGGAATTCATAGAGCGCCAAATGGAAGAACCGCCAAAGCGCTCACCCACACTCTCCACCAGCACAGAGACACCCACCTCAGTGGGACCTAATTTTAAGGTAGTCTTGGGGCCACTATCTGGTGAACATGTCACACTGTCAAATCCACAGCAGTCAGAGTCGTCCCAGGGTGCCTGCACCCAGAGGATTTCTGGCGGCCAGGAATCTGCTGAGTCCCAGTCAGATGATGAGCCTCTGGACTCAGTCATGCCTCTGTTGCTGGAAGTCCAAAGGAAAGGGAGGGAAAATCAAGAAGGGATGTCTGGTACACACCTCAGATTGAAAGGCAGGAGGAGTCCATCCTCCTTATGTCTGAGATGATTGTGCCGTCACCCCAAAGCATGGAGGGCAACACAGCTAGGGTGGCAGCCCCACAGCTAATGTGATGGCTGCCATGGAGGCCTTCGTCCAAAACCTGACTGGGAGCCTTCCACCCATCTGAATCCCATCTTACTGTGACCGTTTCAGTTTTTCATAGAATTTACAGTGCAGAAGGAGGCCATTCGGCCCATCGAGTCTGCACCGGCTCTTGGAAAGAGCACCCTACCCAAGGTCAACACTTCCACACCCTATCCCCATAACCCAGCAACCCCACCCAACACTAAGGGCAATTTTGGACATTAAGGGCAATTTATCATGGCCAATCCACGTAACCTGCACATCTTTGGACTGTGGGAGGAAACCGGAGCACCCGGAGGAAACCCACGCACACACGGGGAGGACGTGCAGACTCCGCACAGACAGTGGCCCAAGCCGGAATCGAACCTGGGATCCTGGAGCTGTGAAGCAATTGTGCTATCCACTATGCTACCGTGCTGCCCGGTTCCACAGGCGCTTTGCACCATTCTTACATTACGCAACTGAGGATGGATTTTATGACATGGAGGTATGATTCCGGCACATGGGTCCAATAATGAGGTATTCCAATGAGGTTCCAATGTAGAACAGCAGGAAATTCAGCCCATCGCTGACAGGAGGAGGGGATAATTGTGTCGTGCTTTCAGGTAGACGTGAAACACGACTTTGGACTTCTCGCAATATTTTACACTCGTCCGATGTGAATGAGAGCAGAATATCCCAGTAATTGAGTTTAAAGACTTTGTCAAAACAGAAGTATGGACAGACCGCAGAGCACTTTATTACACTTCTACCCCGAGAACTGCCTATGACAAGTCATTAGAAATGCAAAGTACTGTCAAGGGATGTCCATTGCATTCTAAAAGGTGTGAAAAACCCCTTTTACTTCTGAAGGAACAGGATATGGAAAGGGACGTAGGATTGCAATATTATTTATTTATTTAAGTGGTAGAACAGTGCTTAATTGAAATTAACATAGCAGCCATTTTGTTTTATTTGAGATGAAGACCGGCTGAAAACAGCCATTTTGTATGCAGAACCCCAGGACGAATCCTGAGAATCAACTTCTGAGAGGGTTCTTGGCTAATGGAGGACAAAGAAGGAAGGTACTGCGAATGGGAGGTCATGTCTCATTAACTTGATCGGATTTTTTGAGGAAGTGACAAAGATGATTGATGAAGGTAGGTGCAAAGCAAAGGGCAGTGGATGTTGTCGACATGGACTTCAATAAAGCCTATGCAAGGTCCTTCATGGCAGACTAGTACAGAAGGTGAAGTCACATGGGATCAGTAGTGAGCTGGCAAGATGGATACAGAATTGGTTCGGTCATAGAAGGCAGAGGATAGCAGTGGAAGGGTGCTTTTTCGAATGGAGGATTGTGACTAGCGGTGTTCCGCAGGGACTTTTGCTGTTTGGAGTAAAATGTAACTGGCCTGATTAGTAAGTTTGTAGACTACACAAAGGTTGGTGGAATTGCAGGTGACGATGCAGACTGTCAGAGGATACAGCAGGATATAGATCAGTTGGAGACTTGGGCGAAGAGATGGCAGATGGAGTTTAATCTGGACAAATGTGAGGTAATGCATTTTGGAAGGTCTAATAGTGGGAAATATACAGTAAATGGCAGAACCCTCAAGGGTATTGACAGGCAGAGTGATCTGGATGTACAGGTCCACAGGTTGCTGTAAGTGGCAATGCAGTTGGAGAACGCAGCCAAGAAGGCATACGTCATGCTTACCTTCATCGACTGGGACATTGAGTATAAAAATCGGCAAGTCATGCTGCAGCTATATAGAACCTTAGTTAGGCCACACTTGGAATATAGTGTTCAATTCTGGTCGCCACACTACCAGAAGGATGTGGAGGCTTTGAAGAGGGTACAGAAGAGGTTTACCAGGATGTTGCCTGATGCGCAATCAATTGCACAAAGATGCAGATTGGGTACAACTGTGGCTTTATTGCAGTCAGATGCGTGGCCTCCTGCTGAGGCTGGCGAAATGGCAGGGCAATGGAGGTCATGCATATTTATACAGATCTTAGTGGGCGGAGCCAGCCGGCAGGGGCTACCGGCGAATCTGTAGTGCAGGTCCTACCTTACATCCCGTAATGCAGTGGTTCACCACATTCACCCCCTGTTAAAAATGAGTCCGGCGGGGGTGATGTGAAACTATATACAAATAGTGCAATTATGTACAGTGTTAAGAATGGGGAAAACAAGGAAGAAGAAAAAAAATAAAAGTCCATGTTGACGGTCTGGAGTCCGACAAAGGTTCAGCCGATCCGGTGCTTTGGTGCTTCGTTGGGAGCGGCGTAACAGTGGCGGCGAAGTCGGTGGTGGAGGTGGCACCGATGGCGGTGGTGGCGGTGCTGATGCTGGCCAGTCATCGGGGAACTCCGGGAGCGTGCCAAAATCCTCTTCGTCCTCTTGTGCGGAAAGGGGGGGGGGGTTGGTCTGGTGGGGTCAATGTTGGCATGGTGGGGTGGGGGGGGGGCGCATGGGTGGGGGAGTGTGTTGGGGTGGGACCTGACGGTGCCAGGTCCCTGAGTGAGACAGTATCTTGGCGGCCGTCGGGGAACTCCACGTAGGCATATTGAGGGTTGGCGTGGAGCAGGTGAACCCTGTCCACCAAGGGGTCCGCCTTGTGGAGTCGGACTAGCCTACGGAGAAGGGCCGGTCCTGGAGCTGAGAGCCAAGTCGGGAGCAACACCCCGGATGTGGATTTCCTGGGGAAGGTAAAAACACGTTCATGGGGTGTGTTATTAGTGGCGGTGCACAATAGTGACCGGATGGAATGTAGAGCGTCAGGGAGGAACCCCTGCCAGCGAGAGGCTGGGAGGTTCCTGGACTGAAGGGCCAGCTGGACGGCCCTCCAAACTGTCCCATTCTCCCGTTCTACTTGCCCGTTTCCCCGGGGGTTGTAGCTGGTTGTCCTGCTGGAGGCTATACCCCTGCTGAGCATGAACTGACGCAGCTCATCGCTCGTGAATGAGGATCCCCTTTCACTGTGGATGTAGGCGGGGAAACCAAACTGAACGAAGATAGTGTTGAGGGCCTTGATGACGGTGGCAGACGTCATATCGGGGCAGGGGATGGAATCTGGAGTACTTTTTTAAAAAAAGATACTTTATTAAAGTTTTCAAACAGAATTTTTCCACTTTACAAATCAACATAAAAATAGCACAATAACTGATAAATAACATTATTTAAATAAAATAGTGAACTAACAAAGTAACAAAAAATAGTGCTCCCCCCCACCGGGCTGCTGCTGCTGACGATCTATTTTCCCTTAACGTTCCGCGAGATAGTCAAGGAACGGTTGCCACTGCCTGGAGAACCCCTGAGCCGATCCTCTCAGCGCAAATTTCATTCGTTCTAGTTTTATGAACCCTGTCATGTCGTTTATCCAGGCCTCCACGCCGGGGGGTTTCGCTTCTTTCCACATGAGTAAGATCCTTAGCCGGGCTATCAGGGACACAAAGGCCAGAATATCGGCCTCTTTCGCCTCCTGCACTACCGGCTCTTCCGCTACCCCAAATATCGCTAACCCCCAGCCTGGCTTGACCCGGACCTTCACCACCTTTGAGATCACCTTTGCTACTCCCCTCCAGTACTCATCCAGTGCCGGACACGACCAGAACATGTGTGTGTGGTTCGCCGGGCTTCCCAAGCACCTCCCGCAGCTGTCCTCCACTCCGAAGAACCTGCTCAGTCTTGCTCCCGTCATATGTGCTCTGTGTAGAACCTTAAATTGTATCAGGCTAAGCCTGGCACACGAAGATGAGGAATTTATCCTACTTAGGGCATCAGCCCACAGACCCTCCTTAATCTCCTCTCCCAGCTCTTCTTCCCATTTTCCCTTCAGCTCCTCTACCAGCGCCTCCCCCTCGTCTCTCATCTCCTGATATATTTCGGACACTTTGCCCTCCCCGACCTATACCCCGGAAATCACTCTATCTTGGATCCCCTGTGTCGGGAGCAGCGGAAATTCCCTCACCTGTTGCCTCGTAAACGCCCTCACTTGCATGTATCTAAAATTGTTCCCCGGGGGCAACTCATACTTTTCCTCCAGCGCTCCCAGGCTCGCAGACGTCCCGTCGAAAAACAAATCTCTCAGTTTCCTAATTCCTGCCAACTCTGGAACCCTCCGTCCATCTTTCCTGGGACAAACCTATGGTTGTTCCTGATCGGGGACCGCACTGAGGCACCCGTCACCCCCCTGTGTCGCCTCCACTGCCCCCAGATCCTTAAGGTTGCCACCACCACTGGGTTTCTGGTATACCTTTTCGGGGAGAGCGGCAGCGGCGCCGTCACCAGCGCCTTTAGGCTCGTTCCTTTACAGGACGCCATCTCCAGCCTCTTCCACGCCGCCCCCTCTCCCTCCCTCATCCACTTACAAACCATCGCCACATTGGCGGCCCAGTAGTAGTCGTCCAGGTTCGGCAACGCCAGTCCCCCTCTGTCCCTGCTACGCTGCAGGAACCCCCTCCTTACCCTCGGGGTCTTCCCTGCCCACACAAAACTCATAACACTCCTGTCTATTTTCTTGAAAAAGGCCTTCGTGATCAGAATGGGGAGACATTGAAAGACGAAAAGAAACCTTGGGAGAACCATCATTTTTACCGCCTGCACTCTGCCCGCCAATGAGAGCGGCAGCATATCCCACCTCTTGAAATCCTCCTCCATCTGCTCCACCAGTCGCGTCAGATTAAGTTTGTGTAGAGTTCCCCAGCTCCTGGCTACCTGGATCCCCAAATATCGGAAGCTCCTTTCCACTCTCCTTAACGGCAGGGCGTCTATTCCTCTTCCGTGGTCCCCAGGGTGTATTATAAAAAGCTCACTCTTCCCCATATTTAGCCTGTATCCCGGAAAATCTCCAAACTCCCTCAATATCTGCATAACCTCTGTCGTCCCCTCTACAGGATCCGCAACATATAGCAGTAGGTCATCTGCGTAGAGTGACACTCGATGTTTCTCTCCCCCTCTAACCACCCCCCTCCATTTCTTAGAGTCTCTCAACGCTATGGCTAGTGGTTCAATTGCCAACGCGAACAGTAATGGGGACAGGGGACACCCCTGCCTCGTTCCCCTATGTAACCGAAAATACTCTGATCTTTGCCAGTTTGTGACCACACTTGCCACTGGGGCCCCATATAGGAGTCTGACCCAACTGACAAACCCCTCCCCGAACCCAAACCTCCTCAACACCTCCCATAAATACTCCCACTCTACCCTATCGAATGCCTTCTCCGCATCCATCGCCACCACTATCTCTGCCTCCCCCTCTGCTGGGAGCATCATTATCACCCCCAACAGCCGTCAAACTTTGACCTTCAGTTGTCTCCCCTTTACAAACCCTGTCTGGTCTTCATGCACCACCCCGGGACACAATCCTCAATCCTCGTCACCAGCACTTTTGCCAGCAGCTTGGCGTCTACATTTAGGAGTGAGATAGGCCTATATGACCCGCATTGCAGCGGATCTTTATCCCGCTTCAGGATTAGTGATATCGTCGCCTCCGACATTGTCGGGGGTAGAGTCCCCCCTTCTCTGGCCTCGTTAAAGGTTCTCGCCAGCAGCGGGGCCAACAAGTCCACATATTTCCTGTAAAATTCCACCGGGAACCCGTCTGGTCCCGGGGCCTTCCCTGCCTGCATATTCCCCAGGCTTTAGTCACCTCATCCACCTCAATTGGCGCCCCGAGACCTGCCACCTCCTGCTCCTCCACCCTCGGGAACCTTAGTTGGTCCAGAAACTGTTGCGTTCCCTCTTTTCCCTCCGGGGGTTGGGACTTGTATAACCTCTCATAAAAGGTCTTAAACACCTCATTTACCTTCCCTGCTCTCCGCTCCGTAGTTCCCGTTTCATCCCTAACTCCCCAAATCTCCCTCGCTGCTATCCTCTTGCGAAGTTGGTGGGCCAGCAGCCGGCTCGCCTTTTCCCCATACTCATATCTCATCCCCTGTGCCTTCCTCCACTGTGCCTCTGCCTTTCCTGTGGTCATCAGGTCAAACTCCGTCTGAAGTCTTCGCCTCTCTCTATATGGTCCTTCGTCCGGGGCCTCCGCATATCTTTTATCCACCCTCAAAATCTCCCCCACTAATCTCTCCCTTTCTTTGCCCCCTTGTTTCTCCTTGTGAGCTCTAATGGAGATCAACTCTCCCCTAACCACCGCCTTCAGCGCTTCCCATACTACCCCCACCTGGACCTCACCATCGTCATTGGCCTCCAGGTACCTCTCAATACATCCCCGCACCCTTCCACAGACCCCCTCATCCGCCAATAGTCCCACATCCAGTCGCCAGAGTGGGCGCTGCTCCCTCTCCTCTCCTAATTCCAGATCCACCCAGTGCGGGGCATGATCTGAAACGGCTATGGCCGAGTACTCCGTTCCTGCCACCTTCAAGATCAGTGCCCGACTCAAAACAAAGAAATCTATCCGGGAGTATACCTTGTGGACATGGGAGAAAAAGGAGAACTCTTTGGCCAACGGCCTAGCAAATCTCCACGGATCCACTCCTCCCATTTGCTCCATGAACCCCCTAAGCACCTTGGCCGCTGCCGGCCTTCTTCCGGTCCTGGATCTAGACCGGTCTAGCCCTGGATCCAGCACAGTATTGAAATCACCCCCCCATTACCGGCTTCCCACCTCCAGGTCCGGGATACGTCCCAGCATCCGCTTCATAAATCCCGCGTCATCCCAGTTCGGGGCATATACATTTACCAGCACAATCTCCTTTCCCTGCAATCTACCACTCACCATCACATATCTACCCCCGTTATTCACCACTATATTCCTAGCCTCGAACGACACCCGTTTCCCCACCAATATCGCCACCCCTTATTCTTTGCGTCGAATCCTGAGTGGAACACCTGTCCCACCCATCCTTTCCTTAACCTAACCTGATCCGCCACCTTCAGATGCGTCTCCTGAAGCATGACTACATCCGCCTTCAGTCTTTTTAAGTGCGCGAGCACTCGGGCCCTCTTAATCGGCCCATTCAGGCCTCTCACATTCCACGTGATCAGCCGGATTGGGGGGCCAACCCCCCCCCTGCCGACTAGCCATCCCCTATTCTAGGCCAGCTCCCCGTCCGGGTCCCGCGCACTCACCCATCCCCCAGGTGGCGCCTTCCCGTCCCGACCACATCTTCTCTTGCCAGCTCCCCCTTGCTCTCAGCAGCAGCAACCCAGTTAGTTCCCCCCCCGCTAGATCCCCATCTAGCATGGTTACTCCCCCCATGATGCTTCCGAAGGTCAGCTAACTCTAACTGACCCCGGCTTCCCCCGTTCTCTCCTTGACCCCCCTGTGCGTGGAACTCCCTTCCTGCGCCTATCTTCCCGCCATCATCTCCATAGCACGGGAAAAACCCCGCGCTTTCCTATCGGCCCCGCCCCCTATGGCGCAGCTCCCTCATTCCCCATCCCCCCTCTCAGTCTCTTTTTCCACCGGCGCCCACATTTCTCCGTGTCCCCCCATCAAGAGGAGAAAAATTCCCCGTCTATCGTTTCAATACTATAAACCTCCCATTCCCCAATTTACACTTCTGTACAACAATCTCGTTGTCTCCCCCCCCCAACATCAGTCTCTCAGTTCTAGTCCAGTTTCTCTTCTTGGATGAAGGTCCATGCCTCATCCGCCGTTTCGAAGTAGTAGTGCTTGCCCTGGTGCGTGGCCCACAATCACGCCGGCTGCAGCATCCCAAATTTTATTTTCTTCCTGTGAAGCACCGCCTTAGCCCGATTAAAGCTCGCCCTCCTTCTCGCCACCTCCGCGCTCCCGTCCTGATACACTCGTACCACCGCATTCTCCCACCTGCTACTCCGTACCTTCTTGGCCCAGCTCAAGACAGCCTCTCTGTCCGTGAAGCAGTGAAATCTCACCACTATCGCCCTTGGTAGTTCTCCAGCCTTTGATCTTCTCACAAGGATCCGGTGAGCCCCTTCGACCTCCAGGGGGCCCGAGGGGGCCTCAGCCCCCTTTAGCGTATGGAGCATCGTGCTCACATAAGTCCCAAAGTCAGCTCCCTCCGTTCCTTCGGGGAGACCTAGAATCCGGAGGTTCTTCCTCCTCGAGCTGTTCTCCAGGGCTTCAAGCCTTTCGATACATCTCTTATGTAGCGCCTCATGCGTCTCCGTTTTTACCACAAGGCCCTGTATCTCATCCTAATTTTCGGCTGCCTTTGCCTTCACCCCACGGAGCTCTATCGCCTGGGCCTTTTGTGTTTCTTTCAGCCCATCGATTGCCAATAACATCGGCGCCAGCACCTCCTTCTTTAGTTCCTCCACACACCGTCGGAGGAATTCCTGCTGGTCCGGGCCCCATGTCGTCTGGGCTCCATCCGCCGCCATCTTGCTTCTTCCTTCTCTTCTCTGCCGCTACTCCAGAGGATCCTTCGCAATCTGGCCACTGCCACTGGTCTTTTCCATACACACCCGGGGGGACACCTTCCTTCATCACCCCACACTGGGTTTGGTCTGAAAAAATTTCCGTTGGGGCTCCCGAAAAGAGCCGAAAAGTCCGTTAGAACGGGAGCTGCCGAAACGTGCGGCTTAGCAGTGCATCGCCGCAACCGGAAGTCGGAACCTGGAGTGCTCATCGACCACACTGAGAATGTAAGGTTACGGTCGGTGGAGCGGAGGGGCCCTTTGGAATCCACGCTGAGGCGTTCAAAGGGGCGGGAAGCCTTCACCAGGCGCGCACGGTCCGGCAGGTAGAAGTGCGGCTTGCACTCCGCACAGACCTGGCAGTCCCTGGTGACTGTCCTTACTTCCTCGACGGAGTAGGGCAGATTGCGAGCTTTGACCGGATGGTACAGTCGAGTGACCCCCGGGTGACAAAGGCTTTCGTGTAGGGCCCTGAGTGGGTTCACTTGTGCGCTGGCACATGTACCTCGGGAGAGGGCATCTGGGGCTCGTTGAGTTTACCGGGGCGGTACAAAATCTCGTAATTATAGGTGGAGAGCTCGATTCTCCACCCCAAGATTTTATCATTTTTGATCTTGCCCCGCTGTGTGTTATTGAACATGAAGGCTGCTGACCGTTGGTCAGTGAGGCGAGTGAATTTCCTACCGGCCAGGTAATGCCTCCAATGCCGCACAGCTTCAACGATAGCTTGGGCCTCCTTTTCGACGGATGAGTGTCGAATTTCAGAGGCATGAATGGTGCGGGAAAAAAATGCCACGGGTCTGCCTGCGTGGTTTAGAGTGGTGGCAAAGGCGACGTCTGAAGTGTCGCTTTCTACTTGAAAAGGCAGTGACTTGTCCACTGCGCGAATCCCGGCCTTGGCGATATCTGCTCTGATGCGGGCGAAAGCGTGTTGTGCCTCGGCCGCGAGAGGGAATTGGGTGGACTGAATGAGTGGGCGGGCCTTGTCCGCATAGTTTGGGACCCACTGGGCGTAGTAGGAAAAGAACCCCAGGCAGCGTTTGAGGGCCTTGGGCAGTGGGGGAGGGGGAGCTCCATGAGGGGGCGCATGCGGTTGGGGTCGGGCCCGAGAAGTCCGTTTTGGACTACATAGCCGAGAATGGCTAACCGGGTCGTGCTGAACACGCACTTCTCTTTGTTATTGGTCAGGTTGAGAAGAGTGGCAGTGCGGAGGAATTTATTGAGGTTGGCATCGTGGTCCTGCTGGTCAAAACCGTCCACCTGCGTGAGGATTACAAGCTAAAAGTGATCAAAGTATTTTATTTGGACAGGTACCTGATGGCAGAAATAGAGGACCACTAGGCAAATTTGGCTGGAGGGCACTCTTTTTCTAAACATGACTTAAATCACACGCACCTCCAATTGGAGCTAGACGCGGAATACAGAAAATTTGTGACCATTAATATGCACAGAAGCCTCTATGAATATACAAGGTTGCGATTTGGGATGTCATTGACTTATGCTGTTTTCCAGAGAGTCATGGACAACATCCTCCAAGAACTACCGGGAGCGACGGTCTACTTGAATGACGCCCTGATCACAGAAGCTACCAAAAAGGAGCACTTGAGCAACTTGGAGGAAGTCCTCCGCCGGTTTTCTGAAACAGGCATCCGCTTTAAGAGAAGAAAATGCATTTTCTACGTCAAAGGGTATCTTGCCAACCTAGACGATCTAGTAGAGGAGAAGGAGTAGCAATCAACGTCCGAATTGCAGTCATTCTTAGGACTCGGGAATTATTACGGGAAACTTATCCCTGACTTGGCGACCATCCTCGCACAACTGTATGCGCTATTGAAGAAACATTAAGAATGGGCATCAAACAACATGAAGAGCGCCGCAGGAAGAAACCTTCGCCATGGTGAAGTGGAGATTGCCGTCATTTGGGTTGTTGATCCATTATGACCCCTCAAAGCCCCTTTTGGTCACTTGTAATGCCTCCCCATATGGAATTAAAGAGGTATTAGCCCACCTCATGGACGACGGAAAGGAGGGACTGGTAGCTTAAGAATTTGCCCGCTGCGGAGGGCAACTATGCTCAAATTGGGAAAGAAGGTCTGGTCATCGTCTTTGCAGTGAGGAAACGGAGCACAAACCATTGCTCGGATTGTTTAAAGAGGACAAGGTGATTCCGCTAATAGAATCTGCCCAGATACAGCATTGGATTCTATTGTTAGCGGTGTACGAGTACGGGCTTGAATATCGCCAGTCACGCAGGTCGCAAACATCGACACTTTGAGCCTGCTCCAGTTGCCAACACACCCCCCATCTCCACCAAGAACTGACAAGATTGTATCGACCTTAAATTATATGGATGCCTTGCCGGTCACCGCCACACAAGTTTGTGATTGGACACAGAAAGACTTAGTCCTTAAAAAGTTATGCCATATCATTTTACACAGAGGCCAGCAAGGGAAGCTGCCTAAGAACTTGTGGGCTATTGAGACCAAGCAGCAAGAGCTTAGCGTGGGGGACGGTATCCGCTTGTGGGGAGCTGACGTGGTGATCCCAGTCAGGGCAGACAAGTCATACTTCAAGATCTATACAATGAACACCCAGGGGTGACAAAGATGGAAATGCTAGCCAGGAGCTAAGTATAGTGGCCAGGCCTAGAGGCCAAGATATTGACCGGAGTGGCACCAGCAGAACTGTTGACGGGCCGGAGGCTCAGAACCCGCAATAGCCTAACGTTGCCTGATATTAGCTGGAAAGTAGAAAGGAGACAAGACCTTCCAAGGAAGTACTAAAGCAGGCGGATGCAGTAGAGGTTTCCACCTGGTAGGGTGCAGTATACGTCTGAAACTTCGAAGACAATGCCTGGTGGATTTCAGGGACCGTGATGAAACATACTGGACTGGTATCGTACACGATAAAAACAAGGGGATGGACTGTGTGGAAACACCTGGACCACATCCAGAGCAGGGAGCCAGTGTCAGGGCAAACCCCATCAGAGGAACATCTTCAGCCCTGCCGGACTAGCACAAGGGAGCACGGTAGCATAGTAGGGCAGCACGGTAGCATAGCGGTTAGTGCAATTGCGTCACAGCTCCAGGGTCCCAGGTTCGATTCCCGGCTGGGTCACTGTCTGTGCAGAGTCTGCACGTTCTCCCCGTGTGTGCGTGGGTTTCCTCCGAGTGCTCCGGTTTCCTCCCACAGTCCAAAGATGTGCAGGTTAGGTGGATTGGCCATGCTAAATTGCCCTTAGTGTCCAAAATTGCCCTTAGTGTTGGTTGAGTGGGGTTACTGGGTTATGGGGACAGGGTGGTGTGGGCTTGGGTAGGGTGCTCTTTCCAAGAGCCGGTGCAGACTCGATGGGCCGAATGGCCTCCTTCTGCACTGTAAATTCTATGAATTCCATGAGCCTGGGGACATCACCCTCTAGGGGTCGCGACACAGATGCGTGAGGTGGAGGATACATGATCCAATATGGAGACTCAGGCATCTGGACTTTCGGACAATAGCCTCACCAGGAAATGGTCGTCGATGGTGCCCCCCAGATGATCAACAAGAAAATGATGTTCCCCGACACGTTACACATCCCTGACCTAGCTTCACGACAGCTGGAGGCGCAACTGTGGTAATGTGGAGAAGACCACCTTCTCCGCTCCCAATTGATCTCCCCATTGGATTCATGGAGTACATACTGCCCCGCTAATGGACGGAGGCCCAACAACGGGCTGGTTAATTCCCTGAAACAAGCCTAGGAGAGAGCCGGCATATCAGGATGTTCCTGGCTGAGACTTGGAGTGTTTATTAGTTGCTATATTTTATTTCCTCGATGTGAATTGGAAATAAATTGCTTTTGAATTACCTTTTCGGGTCTCCTCATTGACTATAATCGTTCGCTTGGAGTTTATTGTTGCAACCATTTAATATAAAAATTGTACATATTCCCAGAATGGACAATATTATTGCAGATGCATTGTCACAAAGTTAAATGTTGATAAGAGGCAGATATAAGTATTTGTGGAACTTAGGCAGTGAGTGGGAAAGAAAAGATAAATGGATGTGTGTTTTTTGTCACATACCTTATGATGGAATGTCCTTTAAGCAGAGGACTCCAGCAGAAGCAGCCCGCTTGTGGGGACATTGTGTTCCAAGTTTTGTATTTTGGAGAGGAGAAACCAGACACTTCGGCACTGATAGATTGGCTTGCCAATAGATGGATCTCTGTGTCTCTTTGGAACCCTGGATATGCGTTATCCCTTCTACTGGGAATTCAATTTCAGTACAAAATTAAAAGAAAGTTCCAACTAAGCTAGTCAGATTGATTGTCTTTAGCAATTCAAATACAGTAGTTGGATTCAAAATACAACATTATATTTCTTGGTAATTTCTTTAAATCAAGATGCACAGTATAAAGACAACTGAGTGATTTAAAACAAAAGAAAATGGCAATTTTGCAAAGCAAGCAGAATAGGTTTCAGAAAAAAGGTTAGAGTGATTCTGGGAAAAAAAAGAAGTATTTTCTCACCCGACAACTGACCTTTTAAGGAGATTACTATCTTAGGGAGGTGGTGTAGCTCTGTTATTTAAGGATGACACCCGGGCAACAGTAAGGGATGACATCGGTGCTATGGAGGATAAGGTTGAATCCATTTGGGTGGAAATCAGGAATAGTAAGGCGAAAAAGTCACTGAAAGGAGTAGTCTATAGGCCACCAAATAGTAACATTATGGTGGGGCAGGCAATAAACAAAGAAATAACTGATGCATGTAGAAATGGTACAGCAGTTATCATGGGGGATTTTAATCTACTTGTCGATTGGTTTAACCAGGTCGGTCAAGGCAGCCTTGAGGAGGGGTTTATAGAATGTATCCGCGATAGTTTCCTAGAACAGTATGTAATGGAACCTACGAGGGAACAAGCGGTCCTAGATCTGGTCCTGTGTAATGAGACAGGATTGATTCAGGATCTCATAGTTAGGGATCCTCTCGGAAGGAGCGATCACAATATGGTGGAATTTAAAATACAGATGGAGGGTGAGAAGGTAAAATCAAGCACTAGTGTTTTGTGCTTAAACAAAGGAGATTACAATGGGATGAGAGAAGAACTAGCTAAGGTAGACTGGGAGCAAAGACTTTATGGTGAAACAGTTGAGGAACAGTGGAGAACCTTCCAAGCGATTTTTCACAGTGCTCAGCAAAGGTTTATACCAACAAAAAGGAAGGACGGTAGAAAGAGGAAAAATCGACCGTGGCTATCTCAGGAAATAAGGGAGAGTATCAAATTGAAGGAAAAAGCATACAAAGTAGCAAAGATTACTGGGAGACTAGAGGACTGGGATATCTTTAGGGGGCAACAGAAAGCTACTAAAAAAGCTATAAAGAAGAGTAAGATAGATTATGAGAGTAAACTTACTCAGAATATAAAAACAGATAGTAAAAGTTTCTACAAATATATAAAACAAAAAAGAGTGGCTAAGGCAAATATTGGTCCTTTAGCGGATGAGAAGGGAGATTTAATAATGGGAGATGTGGAAATGGCTGAGGAACTGAACAGGTTTTTTGGGTCGGTCTTCACAGTGGAAGACACAAATACCATGCCAGTGACTGATGGAAATGAGGCTATGACAGGTGAGGACCTTGAGAGGATTGTTATCATCAAGGAGGTAGTGATGGGCAAGCTAATGTGGCTAAAGGTAGACAAGTCTCCTGGCCCTGATGGAATGCATCCCAGAGTGCTAAAAGAGATGGCTAGGGGAATTGCAAATGTACTAGTGATAATTTACCAAAATTCACTAGACTCTGGGGTGGTCCCGGCGGATTGGAAATTAGCAAATGTGACACCACTGTTTAAAAAAGGAGGTAGGCAGAAAGCGGGTAATTATAGGCCAGTGAGCTTAACTTCGGTAGTAGGGAAGATGCTGGAATCTATCATTAAGGAAGAAATAGCGAAGCATCTGGATGGAAATTGTCCCATTGGGCAGACGCAGCATGGGTTCATAAAGGGCAGGTCATGCCTAATTAATTTAGTGGAAATTTTTGAGGACATTACCAGTGCGGTAGATAACGGGGAGCCAATGGATGTGGTATATCTGGATTTCCAGAAAGCCTTTGACAAGGTGCCACACAAAAGGTTGCTGCATAAGATAAAGATGCATGGCATTAAGGGGAAAGTAGTAGCATGGATAGAGGATTGATTAATTAATAGAAAGCAAAGAGTGGGGATTAATGGGTGTTTCTCTGGTTGGCAAAACGTAGCTAGTGGTGTCCCTCAGGGATCAGTGTTGGGCCCACAACTGTTCACAATTTCCATAGATGATTTGGAGTTGGGGACCAAGTGCAATGTGTCCACGTCTGCAGACGACACTAAGATAAGTGGTAAAGCAAAAAGTGCAGAGGATACTGGAAGTCTGCAGAGGGATTTGGATAGGCTAAGTGAATGGGCTAGGGTCTGGCAGATGGAATACAATGTTGACAAATGTGAAGTTATCCATTTTGGTAGGAATAACAGCAAAAGGGATTATTATTTAAATGATAAAATATTAAAACATGCTGCTGTGCAGAGAGACCTGGGTGTGCTAGTGCATGAGTCACAAAAAGTTGGTCTACAGGTGCAACAGGTGATTAAGAAGGCAAATTGAATGTTGTGCTTCATTGCTAGAGGGATGGAGTTTGAGACTAGGGAAGTTATGCTGCAATTGTATAAGGTGTTAGTGAGGCCACACCTGGAGTATTGTGTTCAGTTTTGGTCTCCTTACTTGAGAAAGGACGTACTGGCACTGGAGGGTGTGCAGAGGAGATTCACTAGGTTAATCCCAGATCTGAAGGGGTTGCATTACGACATTGAAAACAGCGCGGGAGCTGAGTGAGCCGGGGCAGTGAAAACAGCGCGGGAGGTGAGTGAGCCAGGACATTGAAAACAGCGTGGGAGGTGAGTGAGCCGGGACAGTGAAAACAGCGCGGGAGCTGAATGAGCCGGGACATTGAAAACACCGCGGGAGGTAAGTGAGCCGGGACAGTGAAAACAGCGCGGGAGGTGAGTGAGCCGGGACAGTGAAAACAGCGCGAGAGGTGAGTGAGCCGTGACAGTGAAAACAGCGCGGGTGCTGAGTGAGCCGGGACAGTGAAAACAGCGCGAGAGGTGAGTGAGCCGGGACAGTGAAAACAGTGCGAGAGGTGAGTGAGCCGGGACAGTGAAAACAGCGCAGGAGCTGAGTGAGCCAGGACAGTGAAAACAGCGCGAGAGGTGAGTGAGCTGGGACAGTGAAAACAGCGCGAGAGGTGAGTGAGCCGGGTCAGTGAAAACAGCGCGGGAGCTGAGTGAGCCGGGACATTGAAAACAGCACGGGAGATTTAAAAAGCGCGGGAGATTTAAAAAGCGCAGGAGCTGCGAGTCAGAGCGGAGATTTTAAAAGATCGCGGCCTAATTTCGGGAGCCGTTCGGAGGAGGAGCAGTCTCTGTCAGGGAGAGAACCTGAGAACATCTAAGACACTCAGAAGGTAAGAAGGTATGTAAGCGATTTTTACTCATTTTTAATTTTATACCTTTTTCAAATTGTGTGTGTTGGGGGGAAACTGAAGTGACATCACAGAAAAGCTGTGACCTGAGTGGCTGGTTGGGAATCTACACTAAATTTAAAAAATGAAGCATTGGTAACTAATTAAACATAATTACTTAATTATAATTTAGAGGGGTATCTAAGCCAGATTTCGGAGAGTACTATATTTAGCTTTCGCATTTATATTAGAAATCTAGTGCTAGGAAACAGATAATTAACATTAACTTTGAAATTTTTTTTTAAAAATAGAAATTTTAAAAAAAACTTTTAATTTTAATTAATTGACACAATGTCAGTTAGAGGGGTGCAGTGCTCAGACTGTGAGATGTGGCAGGTCTGGGAGGCTTCCAGCGTCCCGGATGGCTTCATCTGCAGAAAGTGCACCCAACTGGAGCTCCTCACAGACTGCATGGTTCGGTTGGAGCAGCAATTGGATGCACTTAGGAGCATGCAGGTGGCGGAAAGCGTCATAAATCGCAGTTATATAAATGTGGTCACACCCAAGGTGCAGGCAGAGAAATGGGTGACCACCAGAAAGGGCAGGCAGTCAGTGCAGGAATCCCCTGTGGTTGTCCCCCTCTCGAACAGGTATACCCCTTTGGATACTGTCAGGGGGGATAGCCTATCAGGGGAAAACAGCAGCAGCCAGAGCAGTGGCACCACGGCTGGCTCTGATGTTCAGAAGGGAGGGTCAAAGCGCAGAAGAGCAATAGTAATAGGGGACTCTATAGTCAGGGGCACAGATAGGCTCTTCTGTGGACGTGAAAGAGACTCCAGGATGGTATGTTGCCTCCCTGGTGCCAGGGTCCAGGATGTCTCCGAACGGCTAGAGGGCATCCTGAAGGGGAGGGCAAACAGGCAGAGGTCATTGTACGTATTGGTACTAATGACATAGGCAGGAAGGGGCATGAGGTCCTGCAGCAGGAGTTCAGGGAGCTAGGCAGAAAGTTAAAAGACAGGACCTCTAGGGTTGTAATCTCGGGATTACTCCCTGTGCCACGTGCCAGTGAGGCTAGAAATAGGAAGATAGAGCATCTAAACACGTGGCTAAACAGCTGGTGTAGGAGGGAGGGTTTCCGTTATCTGGACCACTGGGAGCTCTTCCGGGGCAGGTGTGACCTATATAAGAAGGACGGGTTGCATCTAAACCGGAGAGGCATAAATATCCTGGCCGCGAGGTTTGCTAGTGTCACACGGGAGGGTTTAAACTAGTATGGCAGGGGGGTGGGCACGGGAGCAATAGGTCAGAAGGTGAGAGCATTGAGGGAGAACTAGGGAATAGGGACAGTGGGGCTCTGAGGCAGAGCAGACAGGGAGAAGTTGCTGAACACAGCGGGTCTGGTGGCCTGAAGTGCATATGTTTTAATGCAAGAAGTATTACGGGTAAGGCAGATGAACTTAGAGCTTGGATTAGTACTTGGAACTATGATGTTGTTGCCATTACAGAGACCTGGTTGAGGGAAGGGCAGGATTGGCAGCTAAACGTTCCAGGATTTAGATGTTTCAGGCGGGATAGAGGGGGATGTAAAAGGGGAGGCGGAGTTGCGCTACTGGTTAGGGAGAATATCACAGCTGTACTGCGGGAGGACACCTCAGAGGGTAGTGAGGCTATATGGGTAGAGATCAGGAATAAGAAGGGTGCAGTCACAATGTTGGGGGTTTACGACAGGCCTCCCAACAGTCAGCGGGAGATAGAGGAGCAGATAGGTAGACAGATTTTGGAAAAGAGTAAAAACAACAGGGTTGTGGTGATGGGAGACTTCAACTTCCCCAATATTGACTGGGACTCACTTAGTGCCAGTGGCTTAGACGGGGCGGAGTTTGTAAGGAGCATCCAGGAGGGCTTCTTAAAACAATATGTAGACAGTCCAACGAGGGAAGGGGCGGTACTGGACCTGGTATTGGGGAATGAGCCCGGCCAGGTGGTAGATGTTTGAGTAGGGGAGCATTTCGGTAACAGTGACCACAATTCAGTAAGTTTTAAAGTACTGGTAGACAAGGATAAGAGTGGTCCTAGGATGAATGTGCTAAATTGGGGGAAGGCTAATTATAACAATATTAGGCGGGAACTGAAGAACATAGATTGGGGGCGGATGTTTGAGGGCAAATCAACATCTGACATGTGGGAGGCTTTCAAGTGTCATTTGAAAGGAATTCAGGACCGGCATGTTCCTGTGAGGAAGAAGGATAAATACGGCAATTTTCGGGAACCTTGGATAACGAGAGATATTATAGGCCTCGTCAAAAAGAAAAAGGAGGCATTTGTCAGGGCTAAAAGGCTGGGAACAGACGAAGCCTGCGTTGAATATAAGGAAAGTAGGAAGGAACTTAAGCAAAGAGTCAGGAGGGCTAGAAGGGGTCACGAAAAGTCATTGGCAAATAGGGTTAAGGAAAATTCCAAGGCTTTTTACACGTACATAAAAAGCAAGAGGGTAACCAGGGAAAGGGTTGGCCCACTGAAGGATAGGCAAGGGAATCTATGTGTGGAGCTAGAGGAAATGGGCGAGGTACTAAATGAATACTTTGCATCAGTATTCACCAAAGAGAAGAAATTGGTAGATGTTGAGTCTGGAGAAGGGTGTGTAGATAGCCTGGGTCACATTGAGATCCAAAAAGACGAGGTGTTGGGTGTCTTAAAAAATATTAAGGTAGATAAGTCCCCAGGGCCTGATGGGATCTACCCCAGAATACTGAAGGAGGCTGGAGAGGAAATTGCTGAGGCCTTGACAGAAATCTTTGGATCCTCACTGTCTTCAGGGGATGTCCCGGAGGACTGGAGAATAGCCAATGTTGTTCCTCTGTTTAAGAAGGGTAGCAAGGATAATCCAGGGAACTACAGGCCGGTGAGCCTTACTTCAGTGGTAGGGAAATTACTGGAGAGAATTCTTTGAGACAGGATCTACTCCCATTTGGAAGCAAATGGACGTATTAGTGAGAGGCAGCATGGTTTTGTGAAGGGGAGGTCGTGTCTCACTAACTTGATAGAGTTTTTCGAGGAGGTCACTAAGGTGATTGATGCAGGTAGGGCAGTGGATGTTGTCTCTGTGGACTTCAGTAAGGCCTTTGACAAGGTCCCTCGTGGTAGACTAGTACAAAAGGTGAAGTCACACGGGATCAGGGGTGAGCTGGCAAGGTGGATACAGAACTGGCTAGGTCATAGAAGGCAGAGAGTAGCAATGGAAGGATGCTTTTCTAATTGGAGGGCTGTGACCAGTGGTGTTCCACAGGGATCAGTTGGGACCTTTGCTGTTTGTAGTACATATAAATGATTTGGAGGAAAATGTAACTGATCTGATTAGTAAGTTTGCAGATGACACAAAGGTTGGTGGAATTGGAGATAGCGATGAGGACTGTCAGAAGATACAGCAAGATTTAGATTGTTTGGAGACTTGGGCGGAGAGGTGGCAGATGGAGTTTAATCCGGACAAATGTGAGGTAATGCATTTTGGAAGGTCTAATGCAGGTAGGGAATATACAGTGAATGGTAGAACCCTCAAGAGTATTGAAAGTCAAAGAGATCTAGGAGTACAGGTCCACAGGTCACTGAAAGGGCAACACAGGTGGAGAAGGTAGTCAAGAAGGCATACGGCATGCTTGCCTTCATTGGCCGGGGCATTGAGTATAAGAATTGGCAAGTCATGTTGCAGCTGTATAGAACCTTAGTTAGGCCACACTTGGAGTATAGTGTTCAATTCTGGTCGCCACACTACCAGAAGGATGTGGAGGCTTTAGAGAGGGTGCAGAAGAGATTTACCAGAATGTTGCCTGGTATGAAGGGCATTAGCTATGAGGAGCGGTTGAATAAACTCAGTTTGTTCTCACTGGAATGAAGGAGGTTGAGGGGCGACCTGATAGAGGTCTACAAAATTATGAGGGGCATAGACAGAGTGGATAGTCAGAGGCCTTTCCCCCCGGTAGAGGGGTCAATTACTAGGCGGCATAAGTTTAAGGTAAGAGGGGCAATGTTTAGAGTAGATGTACGAGGCAAGTTTTTTACGCAGAGTGTAGTGGGTGCCTGGAACTCGCTACCGGAGGAGGTGGTGGAAACAGGGACGATAGTGACATTTAAGGTGCATCTTGACAAATATATGAATAGGATGGGAATAGAGGGATACGGACCCAGGAAGTGTAGAAGATTGTAGTTTTGTCGGGCAGCATGGTCGGCACGGGCTTGGAGGGCTGAAGGGCCTGTTCCTGTGTTGTACATTTCTTAGTTCTTTGTTCTTTGTTTGAGACGTTGAGTAGACTGGGACTGTACTCGTTGGAATTTAGAAGGATGAGGGGGGATCTTATAGAAACATAGAAAATTATGAAGGGAGTAGATAGGATCGATGCGGGCAGGTTGTTTCCACTGGCGGGTGAACGCAGAACTAGGGGGCATAGCCTCAAAATAAGGGGAAGTAGATTTAGGACTGAGTTTAGGAGGAACGTCTTCACCCAAAAGGATGTGAATCTATGGAATTCCTTGCCCAGTGAAGCAGTAGAGGCTCCTTCATTAAATGTTTTTAAGATAAAGGTAGATAGTTTTTTGAAGAATAAAGGGATTAAGGGTTATGGTGTTCTAGCCGGAAAGTGGAGCTGAGTCCACAAAAGATCAGCCATGATCTCATTGAATGGTGGAGCAGGCTCGAGGGGCCAGATGGCCTACTCCTGCTTCTAGTTCTTATGTTCGGAAAGTTTTGCCCTCTTCACAGTTGTGATTGGCTTTAACTAATATATAAACCACTGAATTCGACCAAACTGTCTGTCAATGTAAGAGATAAATGATTTGGGGTAATTTTCCATAACATTGTCTGAGCGAAACACATTTCCCACCAGGACTTATCACCATGGACTGACTGGTCGTTACCATGGAAACGGAACTGGGACCTCAGCCCAGTTCTTTAACACAAAGGGTCTTTCTGCTATTTGACCTTGCTGTCTCTAACAGTTTACACAACTTGCAAATTATGAACATTTTCAGACTTATCTGATGAATTCCCAGTTAGTCAGCTTCACTTACTCTCATGGTTGATATGATTCAGTCAATTACTCCCAATGATTTCTTATTTAAACCCCTTATCTACCTCATCTGTAGCTAAACACAAAATCTGATTTCTATCAGGCACCAAGCTAATCTCAGGAACCAGATTTGGAGGAAGTCAGCTCAATTGGTTGGCTGTCAACCGGTCAGTTGGCCAGGGACAGTGTTCTGCCTGACAACAGTCAGTGATTGGTTCCTGCATGATGCTTCTGAGAGGGGCTGCACGGTAGCATTGTGGATAGCACAATTGCTTCACAGCTCCAGGGTCCCAGGTTCGATTCCGGCTTGGGTCACTGTCTGTGCGGAGTCTGCACATCCTCCCCGTGTGTGCGTGGGTTTCCTCCGGGTGCACCGGTTTCCTCCCACAGTCCAAAGATGTGCAGGTTAGGTGGATTGGCCATGATAAATTGCCCTTAGTGTCCAAAATTTCCCTTAGTGTTGGGTGGGGTTGCTGGGTTATGGGGATAGGGTGGAGGTGTTGACCTTGGGTAGGGTGCTCTTTCCAAGAGCCGGTGCGGACTCGATGGGCCGAATGGCCTCCTTCTGCACTGTAAATTCTATGATAATCTATGAGAGAGAACTTGGCAGAAGTGATTAGACCTTGGAAGGAGAAGAATCACACTCTCTTTTGCTGAAATAAACTGATTTATTGTTCTTAAACCAGTGAGTGCATGGCACAACTTTGCTGTAAACTTGAAATGATCCTGAAGCTACAGAAAAAGTAGACGACCTGTGTTGCGACTCTGTGTCAAGTGGGGCTGGAATTGACCACATGCTAGCCGAGAGTCTCGTGACAATACAGAGAGTGAGATAAAGACTATTGTACTCCACAACTCCAAACTTCTAATTAACCGTAAAACCTCTACTCAGCATCAGGATTCGCATGATCCGGCCTGATTGGCTGAATGGGTCATATGACTCCCCATGAACTCTCCCATTAAGGGGGCATTCTACCACAAAGTATCTTTTCCCCTTAACCTGCATTTTAATCTTTTTATCTGTATTTTAGTGAATAACTATCACTAGTTACTTAAATAATTTTCAGCAGTAGTTTTCTAATGTTCTTGTTTCAGACTGAAGTTTGTCTGCAGGGTTATTTTTAAATTGAACTGTTAAGGCTCATGTCAACTCATATTGGTGAAAGTATTTGTTTTGTAACAGGATTGGCTTAGTGCTCAAACCTCTGGAACTTACTGGACTGGACTCAATGATCGGGCAACTGAATCTGTTTTCCAGTGGACAACTAATAATTCTCTGAGTGCTACTCTGGTGCCGTAAGTTCCAATTGTTTTATTTCATTCATTTTTTTCAGTTTATTTTTGTTTCTATATTTGAACATGGGTGGAAGCATAGAATGAAACCATTTAGCTCACTTGGCTAGATTGCTAGTGTGTGGTTCAGAATAACACCAACAACATGAGTTTGATTCCAGTTCTGGTTGGGGGAAATTCATCCTGCCGCTGAAGGGAAAAAACTTTGGCACAGGTATCGTGCCGCATTTGTGGCAGATATTCACCTGCCCCAGTGTTATGGGAGAGGTGTTTTCAGAACCCCAAAATGTATCATGGAGTTCAACCAACCTCCCTCTTTAATGTATTTGTTGCTTTTCCAAGCACACGGCTTGTTCTCCAGGTGTGATACAGCAATTATGGACAAATGGTTTTTAAACACAAAACAATGTTTATTCCATGAACTCAACTTAACCTCTTAAATAGACATTGGACCTCTTAACACCCCTTACTTCAAAGATAACCCCGAAAATATTACAACACTAAATAATCCTTCAGTTATTCCTTTCAACATCCCAGAGACTTAACACCTTTAAACAGAAACACATCAGGTTAAAGGCATTACTTTTATGAGTTTAAATCACCCAAGTGACCCGGAGATAGTCATTCATGGCAGAGATCACAGCAGATCCAGCTCACTGCAAACACAGACACTCCCAAGCTCTTTTCAAACTGAAACTAGAAAACTGCAAAATGGCTGATCTAAAGCCCAGCTCCACCCACACTCTGACATCACTGCATTTCTGAAAGGTACATTGCTTAAACACCCATTTCTTAAAGGCACTCTCACATGACACCTCCCCCCAAGAAAAAAAAAACCATCAACTTCAAGATGGTTTCATTTTTCACTTTTGCACCATCCACTAAGAAATGCACACAGTAAAAATACTTTTTTGTTTCAGAAAAAAACCCACATGCAAACAGACATAATAATAAAGTCCATCTTTCCCGTTCTTCTTCCTCCAACCAAAATCCTTCTCGATTGACAGTCTCTTTGAACAAAGTCTCTGCACGATCCATCCATCCCTCTACTCCTCGGCATTTCTCTTTAGAATCAGATACTTTAGTTCAATCTGACCACAGAGTCCCTTGCAATTCTCCAATACAGGAGCATTGGTGATCACAGCTTTCAGCCAGTCAAATGCCTGTTGAAAATTCGCTGTCCATTGAAATTTTTGACGTTTATTTAGCAAGTCCATCAGTGGAGTAATCACGGCACAAAACTTTTGCACAAATGTTCGATCAAATCCACTCATGCTAAGAAATCGCATTATTTCCCTTCGTCTTGAGGGTATCGGAAACTTTGCAAGGAAAGTGATTCTGGCTTCACCAAATTCACTTTCGGCTAGGTTCATCACCAAACCCGCCACCTGAAGTCGTTCGAAGAACTCCATACGATGTTTTAAAAGTTCTTTCCATGTCTGGAAGTTGGAAATAAAAGCAGATTGTCCCACTTTCTCAATGCAATCCTTTAAACGTAGGATAGGATAAGAGTCCATTCTTGTAACTGCATGCACCTTTCGATAGTTCACACACAACTATTGGGTACCGTCTGGTTTAGGTACCATCACTATGGGTGAGCTCCAGTGGCTGCAACCCACTTCAATTATGCCATTTTAAAGCATACTCTCAATCTCTCTGTTAACCTTTGCCAGTTTTAAAGGATTAAGTCTATATGGATGTTGTTTGATTGGAACAGCATTTCCCACATCTACATCATGTACAGCCATTTTAGTACTTCCCAATTTATCTCTGCAAACTTGCCCATGTGATATCAATAACTTTTTCAGGTCAGTTTGTTTTTCCTCTGGAAGGTAACTTAACAATTCATCCCAATTTTTAAGAACATCCTCATTTTCCAATTTAATTTCAGGTATGTCAAATTCACAGTCATCTGGATTTGGTTCATCACTTTGAGTTAGAATCATTAAAACCTCCTTTTTCTCTCATTCCCTTTCAAAGTACCTTTTAAGCATATTCACATGACACACTCGGTGAGTCTTCCTTCTATCTGGTGTTTTTACCACATAGTTCACCTCACTTAATTTCCTTTCAATCTGATATGGTCCACAAAACCTAGCTTTTAAAGGCTCCCCTACCATTGGTAACAACACTAAAACTTTATCCCCACTGGCAAAACTACGAACTTTGGATTTCTTGTCCGCTACCCTTTTCATCACATTTTGTGCAACTTTCAAATGTTGTCTAGCCAATTCACTTGCTCTATTTAATCGTTCTCTAAAATTTGACATGTAATCCAATAGTGTAATTTCCGATTTTCCACCCACCAATTTTTCCTTAATCAATTTAAGTAGTCCTCTTACCTCATGACCAAAAATTAGTTCAAAAGGACTAAATTTGGTAGACTCATTAGGTGCATCCCTAATTGCAAACGATACGAATGGGATTCCTTTATCCCAATCCTCTGGATAATCTTGACAATACGCCCTCAACATTGTCTTTAATGTCTGATGCCACCTTTCTAACGCTCCCTGCGATTCTGGATGGTACGTAGTTGATTTAAATTGTTTTATTCCTAAGCTATCCATAACTTCCTTGAATAACTTTGAAGTAAAATTCGATCCTTGATCCGATTGAATTTCTGTGGGTAGTCCACATCGAGTAAAGAATTTAAGTAACTCCTCCACAATCCTTTTAGCTGTAATATTACTGACTGGAATGGCCTCTGGAAACCTAGTAGACACATCCATTATAGTCAAAAGATATTGATTCCCACTTTTTGTTTTAAGAAGCGGTCCTACACAATCAATTATGACCCTCATAAAAGGTTCCTCAAATGCTGGAATGGGTATTCAGGGCGCTGGTTTTATCACTGCTTGAGGCTTCCCTATCAGTTGACATGTGTGACATGATTGACAAAATTTAACTACATCTTTATGTAGTCCAGGCCACTAAAAATGTTTCTGGATTTTAGCTTGAGTTTTCCTTATTCCCAAATGACCTCCCACTGGTACCTCATGTGCAACTCGCAACACCTTCTTTCTATACCCGACCGGCAATACTACTTGATGAACTTCTGCCCACTTTTCATCCGCCTGCATATGTACAGGTCTCCATTTTCTCATCAAGACATTATTTTTACGGTAATAACACTCTAGTATACTCTCAGATTCCTCTTCCGTATATGCTTTCTGATATATCCGCTTAATTTCTACATCTGTCTATTGTAACTCCGCCAATTTTCCTGAACTAAAAATATCCGCCTCATCCTCCATCTGTTCTTATTCTTGTTCAACCATCTGACCAAAAATCGTTTCTGATAATTGCACTTCATTTTTATCTTCACTATTTGATTTCTCCTCTTGTCTTACCCTGTGACTTTGCAACCTTGTTACTACACAATCTGGACAAAAATCCCAGGATATTCGTCCTTCAACACTTCAGTTGTCTGATTTTCCACTGGCTTATCCCACAGGAGGCATCATTCCCACCTGCGACCCAGCAAAATCATTACCCAAGATAAACTGTATTCCTGGACAAGATAGTTTATCTATTACTCCTACTACCACTTCACCACTCTTCACTGGACTTTCCAACCTCACCTTATAGAACATAGAACGATACAGCGCAGTACAGGCCCTTCGGCCCACGATGTTGCACCGCCATGGGAAGTCAAAAAACAAAAGCCATCTAACCTACACTATGCCATTATCATCCATATGCTTATCCAATAAACTTTTAAATGCCCTCAATGTTGACGAGTTCACTACTGTTGCAGGTAGGGCATTCCACCACTGTCCACCCTATCTAACCCTCTGATCATTTTGTATGCCTCTATTAAGTCTCCTCTTAACCTTCTTCTCTCTAACGAAAACAACCTCAAGTCCATCAGCCTTTCCTCATAAGGTTTTCCCTCCATACCAGACAACATCCTGGTAAATCTCCTCTGCACCCGTTCCAAAGCTTCCACGTCCTTCCTATAATGAGGTGACCAGAACTGTACGCAATACTCCAAATGCGGCCGTGCCAGAGTTTTGTACAGCTGCAACATGACCTCATGACTCCGGAACTCAATCCCTCTACCAATAAAGGCCAACACACCATAGGCCTTCTTCACAACCCAATCAACCTGGGTGGCAACTTTCAGGGATCTATGTACATGGACACCTAGATCACTCTGCTCATCCACACTTCCAAGAATTCTACCATGAGCCAAATATTCCGCATTCCTGTTATTCCTTCCAAAGTGAATCACCTCACACTTCTCTACATTAAACTCCATTTGCCACCTCTCAGCCCAGCTCTGCAGCTTATCTATGTCCCTCTGTAACCTGCAACATCCTTCCGCACTGTCGACAACACCACCGACTTTAGTGTCGTCTGCAAATTTACTCACCCACCCTTCTGCGCCCTCCTCTAGGTCATTGATAAAAATGACAAACAGCAACGGCCCCAGAACAGATCCTTGTGGTACGCCACTTGTAACTGAACTCCATTCTGAACATTTCCCATCAACTACCACCCTCTGTCTTCTTTCAGCTAGCCAATTTCTGATCCACATCTCTAAATTACCCTCAATCCCCAGCCTCCGTATTTTCTGCAATAGCCTACCGTGGGGAACCTTATCAAACGCTTTACTGAAATCCATATACACCACATCAACTGCTCTACCCTCGTCTACCTGTTCAGTCACCTTCTCAAAGAACTCGATAAGGTTTGTGAGGCATGACCTACCCTTCACAAAGCCATGCTGACTATCCCTAATCATATTATTCCTATCTAGATGATTATAAATCTTGTCTCTTATAATCCCCTCCAAGACTTTACCCACAACAGACGTGAGGCTCACCGGTCTATAGTTGCCGGGGTTGTCTCTACTCCCCTTCTTGAACAAAGGGACCACATTTGCTATCCTCCAGTCCTCTGGCACTATTCCTGAAGCCAATGATGACATAAAAATCAAAGCGAAAGGCTCAGCAATCTCTTCCCTGGCTTCCCAGAGAGTCCTAGGATAAATCCCATCAGACCCCGGGGACTTATCTATTTTCAGCCTGTCCAGAATTGCCAACACCTCTTCCCTACGTACCTCAATGCCATCTATTCTAATAGCCTGGGTCTCAGCATTCTCCTCCACAACATTCTCTTTTTCCTGAGTGAATACTGACGAAAAATATTCATTTAGTATCTCGCCTATCTCTTCAGACTCCACACACAACTTCCCATCCCTGTCCTTGACTGGCCCTACTCTTACCCTAGTCATTCTTTTATTCCTGACATACCTATAGAAAGCTTTGGGTTTTCCTTGATCCTACCTGCCAAATACTTCTCATGTCCCCTCCTTGCTCGTCTTAGCTCTCTCTTTAGATCCTTCCTCGCTACCTTGTAACTATCAAGCGCCCCAACTGAAACTTCACACCTCATCTTCACATAGGCCTCCTTCTTCCTCTTAACAAGAGATTCCACTTCTTTGGTAAACCACGGGTCCCTCGCTCGACGCCTACCTCCCTGCCTGACCGGTACGTACTTATCAAGAACACGCAGTAGCTGTTCCTTGAACAAGCTCCACATATCCAGTGTGCCCAACACTTGCAGCCTACTTCTCCAACCTACCCCTCCCAAGTCATGTCTAATGGCATCATAATTGCCCTTCCTCCAGCTATAACTCTTGCCCTGCGGGGTATACTTATCCCTTTCCATCACTAACGTAAACGTCACCGAATTGTGATCACTGTCCCCAAAGTGCTCACCTACCTCCAAATCTAACACCTGGCCTGGTTCATTACCCAAAACCAAATACAATGTGGCCTCGCCTCTTGTTGGCCTGTCAACATATTGTGTCAGGAAACCCTCCTGCACACATTGTACAAAAAACGACCCATCTAATGTACTCGAACTATATCTTTTCCAGTCAATATTCGGAAAGTTAAAGTCTCCCATAATAACTACCCTGTTACTTTCACTCTTATCCAGAATCATCTTCGCCATCCTTTCCTCTACATCCCTAGAACTATTAGGAGGCCTATAGAAAACTCCCAACAGGGTGACCTCTCCTTTCCTGTTTCTAACCTCAGCCCATACTACCTCGGAAGAAGAGTCCCCATCTAGCATCCTCTCCGCCACCGTAATACTGTTCTTGGCTAGCAGCGCTACACCTCCCCCTCTTTAGCCTCCTTCTCTGAGCTTACTAAAACACCTAAACCCCGGAACCTGCAACAACCATTCCTGTCCCTGCTCTATCCATGTCTCCGAAATGGCCACAACATCGAAGTCCCAGGTACCAACCCATGCTGCCAGTTCCCCTACCTTATTTTGTATACTCCTGGCATTGAAGTAGACACACTTCAAACCACCTACCTGAACACTGGCCCCCTCCTGCGAAGTCAAATCTGTGCTCCTGACCTCTCTAATCACAATCTCCCGTACCCTAAAACTACAATCCAGGTTCCCATGCCCCTGCTGCATTAGTTTAAACCCCCCCCAAAGAGCACTAACAAATCTCCCCCCAGGATATTTGTGCCCCTCAGGTTCAGATGTAGACCATCCTGTCTGTAGAGGTCCCACCTTCCCCAGAAAGAGCCCCAGTTATCCAGAAATCTGAATCCCTCCCGCCTGCACCATCCCTGTAGCCACGTGTTTAATTGCTCTCTCTCCCTATTCCTCACCTCATTATCACATGGCACGGGCAACAACCCAGAGATAATAACTCTGTTTGTTCTCGTTCTGAGCTTCCATCCTAGCTCCCTGAAAGCCTGCCTGACATCCTTGTCCCCTTTCCTACCTATGTCGTTAGTGCCAATGTGGACCACGACTTGGGGCTGTTCCCCCTCCCCCTTAAGGACCCGGAAAACACGATCCGAGACATCACGTACCCTTGCACCTGGGAGGCAACATACCAAACGTGAGTCTCTCTCGCTCCCACAAAATCTCCTACCTGTGCCCCTGACTATCGAGTCCCCAATTACTAATGCTCTGCTCCTCCCTCCCCTTCCCTTTTGAGCAACAGGGACAGACTCCGTGCCAGAGGCCCGTACCCCATGGCTTACCCCTGGTAAGTCCCCCCCCCCCCACAAGTATCCAAAGCGGTATACTTGGTACTCAGGGGAACGACCGCAGGGGATCCCTGCACTGACTGCTTCTTCCCAGTCCCTCTTACAGTTACCCATCTATCTCCAATCTTTGGTGTAACTAATTCCCTGAAGCTGCTATCTATGACCCCCTCTGCCTCCCGAATGATCCGAAGTTCATCCAACTCCAGCTCCAGTTCCCTGGCTCGGTCTTGGAGGAGCTGCAGATGGCTGCACTTCCTGCAGGCAAAATCAGCAGGGACACTAATGGCATCCCTCACCTCAAACATCCTGCAGGAGGAACATTGCACTCCCTTCCCTACCATCCCTCTAACCTCCAACCAAGTTCTGGTTAATAAATAAATAAAACATTTTTTAAAAATAATATAATATGGCACTTACCTCACACCAATGGGTTTTATTATTAGGTTAGAGGAGGAGGGCGGGTGGGAGACACTACACGTGTAGTGTCTCGGGTTTCCTCTCCACCAGAATTTATTGGTTTGGGGGGTGGGGGGGGGGGGGGGGGGGGGGTGGGTCTTCCGGTTCCCGCCTTATATTTTTAAAAAAACACAGAAAAGAAGAACAGAATCGGGACCAGGTAAGTGTTTTTAAATCAAAAACTCACCTCCCGACAGGCCCCTGCACTCTGCTCCCGCCGAAACTCTGAGGACTGCTCCTGTAAGGTAAGTGTTTTTAAATCAAAAACTCACCTCCCGACAGGCCCCTGCACTCTGCTCCCGCCGAAATTCTGAGGACTGCTCCTGTAAGGTAAGTGTTTTTAAATCAAAAACTCACCTCCCGACAGGCCCCTGCACTCTGCTCCCGCCGAAATTATATAATGGAACGCTACTCCTCTCACCCTGTATTCCACATATCACCACCTTTTCTGGCAACATTCTTCCCAAACTACATAATTCCTCATAGAACATAGAACGATACAGCGCAGTACAGGCCCTTCGGCCCACGATGTTGCACCGCCATGGGAAGTCAAAAAACAAAAGCCATCTAACCTACACTATGCCATTATCATCCATATGCTTATCCAATGAACTTTTAAATGCCCTCAATGTTGGCAAGTTCACTACTGTTGCAGGTAGGGCATTCCACGGCCTCACCACTCTTTGGGTAAAGAACCTACCTCGGACCTCTGTCCTATATCGATTACCCCTCAGTTTAAAGCTATGTCCCCTCGTGCTAGCCATTTCCATCCGCGGGAGAAGGCTCTCACTGTCCACCCTATCTAACCCCCTGATCATTTTGTATGCCTCTATTAAGTCTCCTCTTAACCTTCTTCTCTCCAACGAAAACAACCTCAAGTCCATCAGCCTTTCCTCTTAAGATTTTCCCTCCATACCAGGCAACATCCTGGTAAATCTCCTCTGCACCCGCTCCAAAGCTTCCACGTCCTTCCTATAATGCGGTGACCAGAACTGTATGCAATACTCCAAATGCGGCCGTGCCAGAGTTTTGTACAGCTGCAACATGACCTCATGACTCCGGAACTCAATCCCTCTACCAATAAAGGCCAACACTCCATAGGCCTTCTTCACAACCCTATCAACCTGGGTGGCAACTTTCAGGGATCCATGTACATGGACACCTAGATCCCTCTGCTCATCCACACTTCCAAGAACTTTACCATTAGCCAAATATTCCGCATTCCTGTTATTCCTTCCAAAGTGAATCACCTCACACTTCTCTACATTAAACTCCATTTGCCACCTCTCAGCCCAGCTCTGCAGCTTATCTATGTCCCTCTCTAACCTGCTACATCCTTCCGCACTGTCGACAACACCACCGACTTTAGTGTTGTCTGCAAATTTACTCACCCAACCTTCTGCGCCCTCCTCTAGATCATTGATAAAAATGACAAACAGCAACGGCCCCAGAACAGATCCTTGTGGTACGCCACTTGTAACTGAACTCCATTCTGAACATTTCCCATCAACCACCACCCTCTGTCTTCTTTCAGCTAGCCAATTTCTGATCCACATCTCTAAATCACCCTCATCTCTTACCATTAAAGATTGACTAGTCCCTGTATCTCTTAAAATTGTGACTTCTTTACCTGTTCCTCCTGATTGACATGAGTAAACTTTACCCACACAAGTAAATTCTTTAAAGACATCTGGCACCTTCTTAACAATTACTTCTTAAACAGGCTGTACAATCGTTTGCATCTCCTTCGCTTCCCTTGGGCTTTACCACTCTAACAAATCCCACTGTCTTATCCTGTTTTATCACATCAGCCTTCCCAGTGCTTTTCTTCAACCACCAACACTGTGACTTTACATGGCCTTGTTTATTACAGTGAAAACATTTGAAACTTTTCATCTCTTTTCCACCCTCCTGCATTTCTTTTTTAATCTGAGGTACATTCTCTTTATTGTCTCCCATCAGATCACCTTTACCTTTACCACTTGAGTATTTCTCATGTCCCCAGTTTCTGTCCCTCACGGCTGAAACTGATGCCGGAAACCACTCTTTGATTTATGAACTAATTCATAATTATCTGCCATTTCTGCTGCTAATCTCGCAGTTTTAACCCTCCGTTCTTCCACATGAGTTCTCACTACATCAGGAATTGAATTTTTAAACTCCTCCAAAAGTATAATTTCTCTGAGAGCTTCATACGTTTGGTCTATTTTCAAAGCCCTTATCCACCTATCAAAATTACTCTGTTTCAAACTCCATGTAAGTTTGACCAAATTCTTTCCTTAAATTTCTAAACCTTTGTCTGTAAGCTTCAGGCACTAGCTCATATGCACTTAAGATGGATTTCTTCACCACCTCATACGTTCCAGATACCTCCTCCGGTAGTGATGCAAACACTTCACAAGCTCTACGTACCAGCTTTGTTTGAATCAGTAACACCCACATGTCCTGTGGCCATTTCATTTGTTTAGCTACCTTCTCAAATGAAATGAAAAAGGCTTCCACGTTCTTTCTGTTTCTTTTTGTACTGCTAGGGCTATTCTTTCTTTTCTCCTTTCTTCTCTCTCCTTTTCTTTTTGCTCTCTCTCTCTCTTTCCCTCTCTTTTTCCACTCTCTCTCTCTTTCGTATTCAAGCCGCTTTAACTCTTTCTCATGTTCCATTTGTTCAATTTGCAACTGAATTTTTGCCATTTCCAATGAGTCAAACGGTATCTCAGGCAACTTTAAATGCTTAACCACCGCCATAATTACCTCACCTTTTCGCATTTTGTCAGGTAATGTTAACTGCAATGTTTTTGCAAGACCCAACAGTCTGCTTTTAGTCTCTGTCCTTAAGGTACTGCGTGTGACAGTCTCTATTCCCCAAAACTTCTGAGCCTCTGAAAGAGTAATTGTCCACAACACTCTCCCCACTTAAACTAAAATACCACACCGGAAAAGCAACAATCCTTCACTGTCTTTAAGTTCTCAAAAGCTAATCCAATAGACAGACTTTTATCCCCCTCAAGCCCCCAATTGTTATGGGAGAGGTGTTTTCAGAACCCCACAATTGTATCATGGAGTTCAACCAACCTCCCCCTTTAATGTATTTGTTGCTTTTCCGAGCACACAGCTTGTTCTCCAGATGTGATACAGCAATTATGGACAAATGGTTTTTAAACACAAAACAATGTTTATTCCATGAACTCAACTTAACCTCTTAAATAAACATTGGATCTCTTAACACCCCTTACTTCAAAGATAATCCCGAAAATATTACAACACTAAATAATCCTTCAGTTATTCCTTTCAACATCCCAGAGACTTAACAACTTTAAACAGAAACACATCAGGTTAAAGGCATTACTTTTATGAGTTTAAATCACCCAAATGATCCAGAGATAGCCTTTCATACTGGCATTGGAACGGGTCCAGCGGATATTCACACGGATGATCCCAGGAATGGTAGGCCTAACATACGATGAATGTCTGAGGATCCTGGGATTATATTCATTGGAGTTTAGGAGGTTGAGGGGAGATCTAATAGAAACTTACAAGATAATGAATTGCTTAGATAGGGTGGATGTAGGGAAGTTGTTTCCATTAGCACGGGAGACTAGGACCCGGGGGCACAGCCTTAGAATAAAAGGGAGTCACTTTAGAACAGAGATGAGGAGAAATTTCTTCAGCCAGAGAGTGGTGGGCCTGTGGAATTCATTGCCACAGAGAGTGGTGGAGGCCGGGACGTGGAGCGTCTTTAAGACAGAAGTTGATAAATTCTTGATTTCTCGAGGAATTAAGGGCTATGGAGAGAGAGCGGGTAAATGGAGTTGAAATCAGCCATGATTGAATGGTGGAGTGGACTCGATGGGCCGAATGGCCTTACTTCCGCTCCTATGTCTTATGGTCTTATGGTCTTTTAGCAGAGGTCACAGCAGATCCAGCTCACTGCAAACACAGACAATCCCAAGCTCTTTTCAAACTGAAACTAAAAAACTGCAAAATGGCTGATCTAAAGCCCAGCTCCACCCACACTCTGACAGCACTGCATTTCTTAAAGGTACATTGCTTAAACATCCATTCCTTAAAGGCACTCTCACATGACACCGGTTTCAGCTGAGCACCTTGGCCAGGGAGGGCAGCACGGTAACACAGTGGGGGAAGCACGGTAGCACAGTGGTTAGCACAGCTCCAGGGCCCTAGGTTTGATTCTGGCTTGGGTCACTGTCTGTGCAGAGTCTGCACGTTCTCCCCATGTCTGCGTGGGTTTCCTCCGGGTGCTCTGGTTTCCTCCCACAGTCCAAAGATGTGCAGGTTAGGTGGGTTGGTCATGATAAGTTGCCCTTAGTGTCCAAAAAGGTTAGGTGGTGTAATGGATTATGGGGAAAGGGTAGAGGATTAAGTGGGGTGCTCTTTACAAGGGCTGGTGTAGACACGATGGGCTGAATGGCCTTCTTCTGCACTGTAAATTCTGTAAATTCTATGAGATACTATGAGATAAACACTTCCAAGTCCAGTCAAAAGGGTAGTTCCAAGAAAGGCTGCCATGAGGTTCAGAATGCTGTATGGGATGGAGGAGAGGTACGGCTTCCTTGCCTCAAGCGAGGTGAAACCCTTCAGCAAGGTGACCAACCCCATGTCTGATCCCTGATTTAGTGCAGGAAGAAGATGACTGATCTCTGCTGTACAGCCAGGCTAAGTCACTCTTTTCATTTGTCAATATTCACCCACTCCCATACACATCCACTGGCAGCTCACTCACTGCTACCTCACGGGCCCCACCTTCCTGCATGTTTCCTCATTTCCTCTGTGGCTCCTCACCTCCTCGTATCCCAACTCACCAACAACACATACCAGGCATCCTTTCCATCTGACCTGGTATGTGACCTGCTTACACTCTCTCCATCTGCCTCGTTACTGGACAAGCTGGCTCACAATTAAAAAAAGAGAGCACAGATTGGGAACTGAAAAAACCCTCTTATCTTTCAAAGAGAGGGCATTCCAGCTTGCCAGGAAGGAAGAGGATAAATCCTGTGTTGCGGGTGAGGTGGACGCAAGAGAAAAAAGGTGAGGGTTCAGTTGTCGGGAAAATTAGAAAATCAAAATTAAAGGAGGAGGTAGGAGTTCAGGATAGCGATGTGGTGGATGGTTTCCAGAAAATAATGGTGAAGGGCAGAACAGGTGACTGTCTTTATGTACCAAGGAATTATAAAAAAAGTGGGCAAATTTGACAATAGAACAAATGTAAAAGTTTTGTATCTGAAAGCAGGGAACATTCGGAACAAACTTAATGAGTGAACGGCGCAAATAGAGGCAAAAGGGTATGATTTGGTGTCGATTACTGAAACATGGTACAGGGAGACCAGCAGCGGGATTCTCCGACCCCCCCGCCGGGTCGGAAAATCCCCGGGGGGTAGCGCAATGCCGGCTGCCGCATTCTCTGGAGCCGGTTTTCGGGCGGCGGTGGGGTTCACGTCAGGCCGGTCGGGGGCCGTTGGCAGTGGCCCCCCCGGCCATTCTCCGGGCCCCGATGGGCCGAGCGGCCGTCCGTTTCTGTCCAGTCCCGCCGGCATAGATTAGACGTGGTCCCACACGGCGGGACCTGGCAGGTAAGTCGACTGGTTCGGTCCCCGGGGGGGTGCGGGGGATCCGACCCAGGGGGGGCACCCACGGTGGCCCGGGCCCGCGATCGGTGCCTACCGATCTGCGGGCAGGCCTGTGCCGTGGGGGCACTCCTTCCTTCCGCGCCGGTCCCTGTAGGGCTCCGCCATGGCTGGTGCGGAGAAGACAACCCCCCCGCGCATGTGCCAGAATACGCCGGCCTGTCTGCGCATGCGCGGAATCACGGCGGCGGTTCTGCGCATGCGCGAGATCACGCCGACCCTTCGGCACATGTGCTAATTCACGCAGTCCCTTCGGCACCGGCTGGCGCGGCGGCAACCCCTCCGGCGTCCACCTAGCTCTCGGAAGTGCAGAGAATTCTGCAGTTTCGGGGGCTGTTGACGCCGGAGTGGTTCGCGCCGGTTTTCCCGCTGGCATGGGGACTTAGTCCCGTGAACGGAAATCCCGCTCCAGGTCTGGGAATTGAATATCCAAGGATACTCAGTATTTAGGAAAGATAAACTGAAAGGAAAAGAAAGGGGTGTAGCTTTGCTGATGAAGAAAGGGATCATTGCTGTAATGAGAAATCACATAAGCAATGGAGATCAAGATTTAAAATCAGTCTGTGTAGAAATAAGAAATAACAAAGGGACTTCAATCCTGGTAGGAGTAATCTATAGGTCCCCAAACAGTAGTTCACAGTGGGGCACAATATAAACCAGGAGGCGTTGTAAGATAAGGTACGGCAATAATCATGGAATGATTTCCCATTGGTCTTCACAGCCGAAAAGCTACTCATTTCCACCTCCATCATGGGACTTAGTTCAGATGGGACAAATGTGCTTATGGTCTCAGCTCAGAACCTAAGTCTTCTTCTGGAATCTCCTCGGTTTAATTAGCTCTTTCACTCCACTCTCAGGCGGGCTCGGTGCACATTGAAATGGATATATTGTGCCGACTGGTCATATAAGGCCGTGACGACGCGGGTGCGCCTGTGCACTGAGCTCTATGAGATTCCGGACTGGTCCCCACTCGGCACCTGGAAGGCCCCCTTGACAGCCACCATTCCATTGTCCTCCCCCATTCCCCCCGCGGTGCCAGGTGCACTGATCTGGAAGGTATGTTGCACTGCGGCCTTGCTCACTCGGAGTCTTCGACAGCATGCCTGGTTCAGCAAGTCTCAAATGACAGGCGCTGCCGGTACACACGAGGCCTCCTTTGCACCTCCTCCTCGGCCTGTTAGGCAGCTGGCTGTCCATCTTGGGCAGCTGCCTCCTGTTCCTCTGAGGCAGGCTCCATTGCTGCCAATTCCTCCTGCCGAGCAGCGCCAGCTCGTACAGCCCAAGGGCTGCAGCGACTGGGAGGAAGGCCACCATTGCTGGATGTATTTAATATCCATTGTCTGCAGGGGATAAAAGGCCAACATGGTAGATTGGTGCATACCCCCATGCCCAACCACGTCCACCGGGCTACATGGTGGCACTTCCGGCTCTGCCCCCACATGTTTTTTCCCCTTCCCGCACCCTTGGCACTGTGGGAACTTTGATCCTGGTGCCCGTCTCTGCTGCAAGGGATACCATCGGCTGGCGCTGTCTTTGCCAGGAGTACACTCCGAGGCACCCGTCCGGTTGATCCAACTGATGCCCCACTGATGGGTGGCGGGTGGTTGGTGGTGGGGGGTATAGCGGAGGGTGGGGTGCGGGGGTGGGGGAACCCATACGGCCGGTGTCACTCTCAGTGGGGTGCGCAGCAAGGTGGCTGCCTTGCAGGCTGCGGCAATGGTGATCCGTGCCTGGCAACCGCCCAAATCATGTGGGGGGTCGCCCCAACCACACGGACCATCCCCCCGTCACCACCATCCAGATCCTGACAGGGGCCCCCTCCCACCCCATCCAGCCCAACCAGTGTCCAGCCTTGCAGCCCGCTATCTCGCCTCTCTATGTCCTACCTCCTCTCTCTCGCTCATCAGCCCCAAAGGCAGTTTCATGATTTCTAAAAGCACAAGTGAACCGTACCTCCGGGAATTCGGCCCATCGGCGGTGGAGAATCACGGAGGCCCCGGAGAATACCAGGTCGGGCCCGCTAATGATATGTAAACGGTGATTCCTGTACATGCTTTCCGGAACGCATTGACGCGTCGGAGAATTGTGATTCCGGCATCGGATCGATTCTCCGCCCAATTGTGTTTCCTGAGGGGAAAACTCGCTTGTGAAAAGACCCCGAGCTCAGTGACTGAGCAGCCAGAGGCCTCTGGGATAGAGGATATTTCGCAACCCTCTGAGAGAAGAATTTGCCATCTGCCACCACCATTCCCCAACCAAAGTTCAGTCGGAAGCACACTTTATGTCACTCTTCGAGAACTTTACAATGTTTCCTGGGCAGCTTTAACTTTCCACTAGGGCCACTCAGCTTATCTACAGCTGGACCTGCGGGCCTCAAAATATTGACTTTTTCCCCCCCAGGCTTTGTCCTCCTCTTCTACACAAAAGATCATTTTGTAAAAGAGATAAGAAAGACTTACATTTAAAAATCAGCCTTCAGGATGGCACAGAGTGATTGATAACCAAATAAATAGTTTTGAAGCGTAGTTACTTTTATTGTCACAATCAAGTTATGTTTAATTACTGTCATCAATGGAGTCCAATTTTCTTTTTAGGTCAATCATTGTTTTTATTTTGTTGATTGAAAGATTCTTAAGGAATGATTTGGTGAATGGAGATCCGAAGGACTGTGTTCAACTAGATTCAACGACAGGACTACTAACGGACAGCATCTGCTCATCAGTAAAACATTTTATTTGTAAATCCAAGCAATGTAAGTATAGGGGCTTCAGAGAATTTTCACTGACATAATTTTATATGGGTGCCCTACTGAACCTAGAGGGTTTACACATGCTAATAATTTAAAAATATTAAACCTTAACATTGCCCTCCCCTATACATTTGCAGGAATTTAAATAACTGTGAAGGTTAGTAATGGTTTAATTTGTGTCGGCATGCTGTTGATCAGCCTGCAATACTAAGGGTTAATGAGAACTTGAGAAAGCTGCTAAAAATGTCTGTAACGTATCATCATTCTTATTCTTTAGTTCTCTGCCTTAAGGCAGTTCAAAACCACAGCTCCACAACCTCTACCATGAATAGGGCAAGAAGGCAGATTCCAAATGCATCCCAGCTGCAACGGGCATCAAATCCGATGCTGTTAGCACCAATTTGATCTGCACCAGCTGTCCAGTCTGTCATGATATTCAGGTATACATCATGGTGCAAACATACATATATACTGATGGACAGATCAATGGACCAATCAATACACACACAACACCACAGCCAATCACAGGCAAGAGCATACACAGTATAAAACGGGGAACACGACACTTCCCGCTTATTCCAGCAGGAGACAGCTCAGGGCACAGAGCTCACAGCGTGCCACTCAGACATCCACCATGTGCTGAGTGCCACTCCAAGCTAGTGTTAGGGATAGGTCCACAGATTCAAGGGTAATGAACGAACCACAGTAACCAGTTTATCATTGTAAATATTGTTAGTAATAAAACTGAGTTGTACCATCCGCAACCGTGTTGGTTTGTCTGTGTAGCAGAGCACCCAACACGACATAGTACCAGGATTGGAACCCGGTAACTGTGAGACCTACCTACGAATCCTCAGGAATCCGCCATCCTGCACCATGGACACCGTCAGCACGCCGCAGCCGTTACAAATCGCTGGAAACCTCGGCGTCAATTGGAAGCTGTTCAAACAGCGCTTCCAGTTCTTCCTGGAAGACACCGAACGGGAGAGCGCTTCGGACACCAGAAAAATCGCCCTCCTCCTCTCCACGGCAGGGCAACATGCCATCCATGTCTACAACTCCCTGGTGTTCGCGGAAGGTGAGGACAAGACCAAGTACAAGATGGTCCTTCTCAAACTCGAGCAACACTTCAGCATCGAGGTAATGAGAGTTTCGAGAGGTATCTCTTCCAGCAGCGCCTGCAGGGTAAGAATGAGCCCTTTCAATCTTTCCTTACACACCTCCGTATCCTCGTGCAGTCCTGCGGTTACAACATCACCTCCGATTCACTGATTCGGGACCAGATTGTTTTTGGGGTCACCTCGGGCGGCCTAATTCAAAATTAAAGGCCTAACCCTAGCCTCCGCAATCGAAGCCTGTGTCCTACATGAAAACGCGACCAGCCGCTACTCCCAATTTCAAGCGGCCGAATCGGCGCGGCAGGTGTCCTACGCGCCCGAATCGGCAAGGCAGGCGTCCTACGAGGCCGAACGGGTCCAGGCAATTGAGTTCCTCCCGGCCCGCGGCCCGGACGAGGGCGGCCATTTTGCGTGCTTTCCGTGGCCTTCCGCGTTTGTGCGCGCCAAAAAAGACGTTGATGCAGAGGGACGTGATGCGCAGGCGCGCTCGACACAAGACCGAACTGCGCATGCGCGGTGGCGCAACAAACGCCATGACGTCACGACGTGCGGCAACTGCAGAGCCGTACATTTAAAGCGACAATGTCCGGCAAAAAACCGACAATGCCTCCGCTGTGGCAAGATGGGCCACTACACTGCCTGCTGTCGAGCAGCTCAACCTGCCAATGCTCCCCAATTCCGACAGCCTCATAGGGACGTGCGGACCATTCAGCCTCCGTACTTCGAGTTGTGCCCAGACGACATCCAAACCAGTGACACAGACGACCAGGGTGCCTTCCATGTTGCGGTCATTGATAGGAACCGGATGTCTCCAGGCAGGACCCACCAGCCGATGCCAGTGAACAGCGTCAATCTAGGTGATGAATGGTGTGCCACCCTAACGGTCAACCGATCACCGATAACATTCCGTCTGGACACTGGTGCCTCCGCCAACCTAATAGCATGGACAGCCTTCTACGCCTTGAAGGTCAGACCACCAATTCGGCCATCATGTTGCAAGATGGTCGACTACAATGGAAACGTTATCCTGGCCATGGGATCCTGCCAGTTCCAGGTGACACACAACACATACACGGCCACACTGTCCTTCGAAATAGTCGGATCATCAAAGGACTCCCTGCTAGGCGCACAGGCATGCAAGGTTCTCCACCTCGTGCAGCGGGTCCACGCTCTGTCTCCAGAAGGCACATCAGACTTCCCGGATGCAGAATTTAGAGCACAGCTTCAATCGCTCCTCGCCCGCAACCAGGAGGCATTCGAGGGCATGGGCACACTGCCCTGTACCTACAGAATACGACTCAAACCGGACGCCACCCCGGTCATTCACGCACCTCGCAGGGTCCCAGCGCCACTCAAAGACCGCCTCAAGCAGCAGCTGCAGGATCTCCAGGACCAAGGGGTGTTATCACGGGTCACGGAGCCCACGCCATGGGTCAGCTCCATGGTGTGTGTTAAGAAGCCCTCTGGCGAACTCCAGATCTGCATTGACCCGAAAGACCTGAACAACAACATAATGAGGGAACACTACCCCATACCCAAACGGGAAGAGATCACGAGCGAAATGGCCCGGGCTAAAATCTTTACAAAGCTGGATGCCTTGAAGGGTTTTTGGCAGATCCAACTGGACCAGTCCAGCAGGAAGCTGTGCACCTCCTTTCGGCAGGTTCTGCTATAACAGAATGCCGTTTAGCAGCATCTCGGCATCCGAGGTCTTTCACAGGATCATGGAACAGATGATGGAGGGCATCAAAGGGGTGCGCGTCTACGTTGACGATGTCATCATCTGGTCCACCACACCACAGGAGCACATCAATCGTCTCCAGCGCGTCTTTGCGCGGATGCGGGAAAACGGCCTGCGCCTCAACCGAGCCAAGTGTTCTTTCGGCCAAACCGAGCTGAAGTTTCTGGGGGACCACATATCCCGGTCAGGGGTCCATCTGGATGCAGACAAGGTGAGCGCCATTACGGCCATGCCGCAGCCGGCAGACAAGAAAGCAGTGCTACGCTTCCTAGGCAAGGTCAATTTCCTGGGGAAGTTCATTCCCAACCTTGCCTCCCACACGACGGCTCTTCGCCACCTAGTCAAGAAGTCCACGGAGTTCCAGTGGCTGCCCGCACACCAGAAGGAATGGGGGGAGCTCAAAATTAAGCTCACCACAGCCCCGGTATTGGCGTTTTTCGACACATCTTGTGACACAAAAATTTTGACTGATGCCAGCCAATCCGGCATTGGAGCGGTACTCCCACAGCGGGATGACACTGTGTCATGGGCCTCGGTCGCCTATGCCTCGCGGGCCATGATCCCCACAGAACAGCGCTACGCGCAGATCGAAAGGAGTGCCTGGGTTTGCTAACCGGAATAGACAAGTTCCATGACTATGTGTATGGTCTCCCCCAGTTTACCGTTGAGACTGACCATGCCCCCCTGGTCAGCATCATACATAAGGACCTGAACGAGATGACCCCTCGCCTCCAGCGCATCCTACTCAAACTCAGGAGGTACGACTTCCAACTGGTCTACGCCCCGGGAAAGGACCCTATCATTGCGGATTCCCTATCTAGAGCAGTGAGCACACCGCCCGACTCGGAGGGGTTCGTCTGTCAGGTCGAAGCGCAGGTGGCCTTCACATTGGCAAATCTGCCAGCCGCTGACTCCAGTCTGGCCCATATTCGCCGGGAGACTGCGGCTGACCCCCTTCTACAACATGTGATGCGCCACATGAGGGGAGGGTGGTTCAAAGGACAGTGCCCGCAGTTCTACAATGTCCGGGACGACTTGGCCATCATTGATGGTGTCCTCCTAAAGCTGGACCGGATTGTGATTCCACACAGCATGCACAAGCTGGTCCTCGACCAACTACACGAACGCCATCTGGGGGTCGGTAAGTGCAGACGGGGGACCTGAGAGGCGGTATACTGGCCGGGCATCAGTGATGACATTGCCAATACGGTGCTCAACTGCCCCACCTGCCAAAGGTTTCAGTCGGCGCAACCTCCTGAGACGCTTCAGCCCCATGAGCTGGTGACGTCTCCCTGGGCGAAGGTGGGTGTGGACCTTTTTCACGCGCTCGGCAGGGACTATGTAATCGTCACAGATTACTTTTCAAACTTGCCTGCAAAGACACCTTCGCTCGCCACGGCATTCCGATTACTGTCATGTCGGACAATGGGCCCTGTTTTGCCAGCCAGGAATGGTCTTCCTTTGCTGCTTCGTATGGCTTCACACACGTGATGTCCAGTCCTCTGCATCCCCAGTCCAATGGAAAGGCGGAGAAGGGCGTTCACATCGCCAAGTGGCTCCTCTGCAAGGCTGCTGCTGCCGGATCGGATTTCTGCTTAGCCCTGCTAGCCTATTGCTTGGTCCCACTAGCCACTGGCCTCTCACCAGCCCAGCTGTTGATGGGTCACGCCCTCAGGACCTCTGTGCCATCCATTCTGGTCCCCACAACCAACCATGCTCCAGTACTACACAGGATGCGACAGCAGCGCGTTCGACAGAAGGTGGCACATGACACACGGGCAACTGATCTTCCCGCCCTGGCGCCTGGGGACGACGTCCGCATCCACCTACCAGAAGGTGGCTGGTCAGCACCTGCCGAAGTTCTCCGACGTGTGGCTTCCCGCTCGTTCCTGGTTCGCATGCCTGATGGCTCCATTCGCAGGCGCAATCGCCGGGCTCTTCGCCTGCTTCCACGCTCGCTACGGGAACTTACACCGGTGCCACGCCCTCCTGTTGTTCCTGATGTCGACTTCGTGGAGCTTCCTGCCACCATGCCCATCCCGTCGTTGCCCGTTGCCAGGCCACCCTTGAGGTGGTCAACCCGAATTCTTCACCCACCTACTAGGCTGGACTTATGAGCCTGTTTGAACATTGAACTCACTGATGTAACATACCACTGTGTTAATATGTTTCTCTTTTTCCTTGTCGTTACAGGAGTTTGTTTTGACGTTTAACATTTCCACGTGTTTTGTTTATGGTACAACCTTGTTGCTATGTCGCACCTGACATCGCCCCATGTATATAGTTTAGCCTCATGTACATGCTGTAGATATTGCACACGCACACATTCAGTTGCACTCAGTACACGTATCTATTTATAACCACATAGGCACATGTTCTTGTAAAAAAGAGGGATGTCATGATATTCAGGTAAACATCATGGTGCAAACATACATACATACTGATGGACAGATCAACGTACCAATCGATATACACTCAACACCACAGCCAATCACAGGCAAGAGCATACACACTATAAAACGGGGAACACGACACTTCCCGTGCATTCCAGCAGGAGACAGCTCAGGGCACAGAGCTCACAGCGTGCCACTCAGACATCCACCATGTGCTGAGTGCCACTCCAAGATAGTGTTAGGGATAGGTCCACAGATTCAAGGGTAATGAATGAACCACAGTAACCAGTTTACCATTGTAAATATTGTTAGTAATAAAACTGAGTTGTACCATCCGCAACCGTGTTGGTTCATCTGTGTAGCAGAGCACCCAACACGACACAGTCAACTGAGCCAACTTGCCACAAAGGAGTCTGAGTTGTTGTGGCAACATGCACTTTTGCATCCATTTTTTAAAAAATTCATTTTTGCAGGATATGAGCTTTGCGGGCTAGGCCAGCATTTGTTGCACATCCCAATTGCCCTTGAAAAGGTAGTGCTGAGCCACCTTCTTGAGAAGCTAGTGGTGAGCCACCTTCATGAACCGCTGCAGTCCATATGGTGTAGGCGCACCCACTATATGGGGAGAGAGTTCCAGGACATTGATCCAGGGACAGTAATGAAATGGCAATATATTTCAGGATGGTGAGTGACTTGGAGGGGAACTTTCAGGTGATGGTGTTCCCATGTATCTGCTGCTCTTGTCCTTTTAGATTGTAGGTTTGTACATTACTGCGTAAGGAACATAGGTGAGTTTTTACAGTGCATCTTCTAGATGGTACTCACTGCTGCGACTGTGCGTTAGTGGAGGAGGGACTAAATATTTGTGGAAGGAGTACCATTCAAGTGAGCTGCTTTGTCCTAGTGATGTCGAGCTTCTTGATTATTGTTGGAGCTGCGCTCATCAAGGATAGTGGGAGTATTCCATTACACTCCTGTAGGTGGTGGACAGGCTTTGGGGAGTCAGGAGGTGCGTTACTTGTCACACAATTCCTAGCCTCTGACCTGCTTTGTAGCCACAGTAATTATATATCTAGTCCAGTTCAGTTTTTGGTCAATGATAACTCCCAGGATGTTGATAATTGGGCATTCAGTGATGATAATGCCAATGAACCTCAAGGGGCAATGATTTGATTCTGTCTTGTGGAGATGGTCATTGTCTGGCCCTTGTGTTGTGCGAATGTTGCTTGCCACTTGTTAGCTCAAGCCTGGATATTGTCCATGTCTTGCTTCATTTGCATGTGGACTGCTTCAGTCATAAATGGTGCTGAACATTGTGCAATCACCAGTGAGCATCCCCACACTTGACCTTGTGTTAGAAGATAGGTCATTGAGAAAGCATCCAAAGACGGTTGAGCCTCGGACACTACCCTGAGGAACCCTGAGTAGTGATGTCTTGTGTGTGAACGCTCTTGAGAACGTTAATATATCAAAGGAGGAAGTGTTGAGTATCCTAATTGTCATTAAAGTGGACAAGTCCCCGGGCCAGATGGGATCTATCCCAGGTTACTGTGGGAGGCAAGGAGAGAAATAGCTGGGGCCTTAACAGATACAGGGGGCAGCACGGTAGCATAGTGGTTAGCACAATTGCTTCACAGCTCCAGGGTCCCAGGTTCGATTCCGGCTTGGGTCACTGTCTGTGTGGAGTCTGCACGTTCTCCCCGTGTCTGCGTGGGTTTCCTCCGGGTGCTCCGGTTTCCTCCCACAGTCCAAAGATGTGCAGGTTAGGTGGATTGGCCATGCTAAATTGCCCTTAGTGTCCAAAATTGCCCTTAGTGTTGGGTGGGGTTACTGGGTTATGGGGATAGGGTGGAAGTGTGGGCTTGGGTAGGGTGCTCTTTCCAAGAGCCGGTGCAGACTCGATGGGCTGAATGGCCTCCTTCTGCACTGTAAATTCTATGAAATATCTTCACATCTTCTTTGACAACAGGCGAGTTTCCAGAGGACTGGAGAATAGCCAATGTTGTTCCCTTAATATTATTCCCTTATTTAAGGAAGGAAGCAGGGATAATCCAGCAAATATAGGCCAGTGAGCCTGACATCAGTTGTGGGGAAGTTTTTGCAAAAAATACTGAGGGACAGGATACAAGCACTTTTGGAGGAAAATGGTTTAGTTAGTGACAGACAGCATGTTTTGATGGGGAAGGTCATGTCTCACCAACTTGATTGAATTTTTGAAAAGTTAACAAAGAAAATTAATGGGGGTAGGACTGTGGATGTAGTTTATGTGGACTTTAGTAAGGCGTTTGACAAGGTCCCACATGGCAGACAAAAACTAAAATCACATGGGATTCGGGATGAGCTGACTAGATGGATAGAGAACTGGCTTGGTTTTAGAACACCAAGAGCAGCGGTGGATGGTGTTTTTCAGAATGGACATCTGTAGCTAGCGGTTTTTCGCTGGGACCTCTGTTGTTTGTAGTATTTATAAATGATCTGAAGGAAAAGTGGGTGGTCTGATTAGTAAGTTTGCAGATGACACGAAGATTGGCAGAGTTGTTGATAGTGCCAAGGATTGTCAGAGGATACAACAGGATATAGATAGATTGGAGACTTGGGCACAGAAATGGCAGGTGGAGTTTAATTTGGACAAATGTGGGGTGATGCATTTTGGAGGATCAAATCTAGGTATGGATTATACTGTACATGACAGAGTCTTTAGGAACATTAACAGACAGAGCAATCTGGGCGTGCACGTCCACTGTTGCCTAAACGTGGCAGCACAGGGGACTAAGGTAATTAAGAAGGCATATGGCATGTTTGCCTTCATCAGCCAGGGCACTGAGCACAGGAGTTGGGAAAGCATATTGCAGCTAAATAAAATCTTGGTTAGGCCGCCTTTGGAGTATTGCATGCAGTTCTGGTCACCACATTGTCAGAAGGATGTGGAGCTTTGGGGAGAGTGCAAAGAAGGTTCACCAGGATGTTTCCTGGTCTCGAGGGTGTTGGCTGTGAATAAACTAGGAAAGATGGAGGCTGAGGGGAGACCTGATAGAGGTCTACAAAATTATAAGAGGCCTAGACAGGGTGGTTAGTCAGAGGCTTTTTCCAAGGGTGGAAGTGTCACTTACAAGGGGGCATAGGTTCAAGGTGAGAGGGGGAAAATTTAAGGGAGATGTGCGGGGCAGGTATTTCACGCAGAGAGTGGTGGGTGCCTGGAATGCACTGCCAGAGGATGTGGTGGAAGAAGGCACATTATCACCATTTAAGTGGCATCTGGATGGTACATGAATAGAGAGGAAATAGAGGGATAAGGACCGAGTAAGGGCAGAACATTTTTTTTTAGTTAGGGCATCATGATCCATTGCCACAGAGCCCCTTGTCCCCTCCACTGTTCAGTGAGGTGAGTGTGAGCAGTTGAGGCAGTTTGGGTGAGGTCATTCATCTTTTTCAGGCATTAGAGAGTAGTCCTCTGTTGGAGATCATGGGCAACTTGGAGACTTCATGCAGGGCAGGTCTGACGGCTCGGCCTCCTTCTTCCATCTTCTGGCTAAAGGATGTCCCTCCTAGCATCCACTGCATTGTGCAGCACATTCAGGGATGCATCAGTGAATCTGGGGGTGGTGCTCCCTGTGATTGACAGGCCATCTCCCCTTTCATTGGTGGCTAAATTGATGTCTGGCGCCTTTTACATATGATACCTGGATATGACAGTGGAGTGTACACCAGCCAGCTCATCCTGCTGTGTGAAAACATCGGCAAACACTCAACTGTGTTATTAATTGAGTCCATATGGCTCAATTTGGTGCAAATTCCCACCTTCCTCCACAGTGAAAATACTCACGGTTCTCATCCCTGCCATGGAGTTTAGGTCCTGAATGGAAATGTTTTGCCAATTGTTACCAGAGGGTTAATTAGTTCTGTACATTTTGTATACTGGGTGAATGGGTATGGAAGTGGCAGGAGTTGGCATGGAGGTTTTGAGGGGCTATTGGAGGTGGATGGGGAGCATGAATTGGCATTGAGTTGTCATGGACACATGGATGGGGCATAAGGAGTGAGTGGGAGGAGTTATGGGTTGTGACGGGTGAAGGCTAACAAAGTTAGAATATAAGCAAACAGCAGGGATGAAGTCCCAGAGAATCAGGCAGGCTTTTAAATTGCCCCAGCTCAACACTCAGCTGCCCCTGTAGCTGCCTCTGATCTCATTCCTGGATGGTGGGCCCAACTCTCCCCTCACCCTGCATGTAAAAATTTGATCTGGAGGAATACTTTCTACCGCGTTGGGTTGCTGACTCGGGAAACTTCCTGACTCAAGCTACCAGCTTCAGTAACAAAAATATGGTTCTGAATGTAAATCAAAGCTTAAAGAAGGGAATGCGTAAATTAAATAATATATTATTTAATTACAGATAACCTATTTATTTTTCCATTTTACAGATAACATTTCAGAATGATTCAGAACTGTTAAATTTATTTCTTTCAGTTATGGATTGGTTTCGTAAAGAGGAGAAGATGGGACTAAAGCAACGACCCCCATTTCCTTATCAGTCAAAACCAACTCTTGCAGAAGCCAAAATTGCCTGTTTGCAGCAAGGAACAGCCTGCACGGCAGTGCTGGAGACTTATGGCACAAACGTTTTCTACATTCTTCATTCTTCAGCCACATTTATCTCCAGCCCCCAGAGTACCATCTACACCCCATCAGGTAAGATCATGGCTGGATTCTCAGATTCTGAGGCAATGTCCCCCACGTGGGAATGGTGGTGTTTTATTACCGAAAATCTGTCAAAAAACGACCTTCGATCCTCGGTTTAGAACATAGAACATAGAACATTACAGCGCTGTACAGGCTCTTCGGCCCTCGATGTTGCGCCGACCTGCGAAACCGCTCTAAAGCCCATCTACACTATTCCCTTATCATCCATATGTTTATCCAATGACCATTTAAATGCCCTTAATGTTGGCGAGTCCACTACTGTTGCAGGCAGGGCATTCCACGCCCTTACTACTCTCTGAGTAAAGAACCTACCTCTGATATCTGTCCTATATCTATCTCCCCTCAATTTAAAGCTATGTCCCCTCATGCTAGACATCACCATCCGAGGAAAAAGGCTCTCACTGTCCACCCTATCTAATCCTCTGATCATCTTGTATGCCTCAATTAAGTCACCTCTTAACCTTCTTCTCTCTAACGAAAACATCCTCAAGTCCCTCAGCCTTCTCTCATAAGATCTTCCCTCCATACCAGGCAACATCCTGGTAAATCTCCTCTGCACCCTTTCCAATGCTTCCACATCCTTCCAATAATGCGGCGACCAGAATTGCACGCAATACTCCAAATACAGCTGCACCAGAGTTTTGTACAGCTGCAACATGACCTCATGGCTCCGAAACTCTACCAATAAAAGCTAACACACCGTACTCCTTCTTAACAACCCTCTCAACCTGGGTGGCAACTTTCAGGGATCTATATACATGGACACCGAGATCTCTCTGCCCATCCACACCACCAAGAATCTTACCATTAGCCCAGTACTCTGTCTTCCTGATATTCCTTCCAAAATGAATCACCTCACACTTTTCTGCATTAAACTGCATTTGCCACCTCTCAGCCCAGCTCTGCAGCTTATCTATGTCCCTCTGTAACTTGTAACATCCTTCCGCACTGTCCACAACTCCACCGACTTTAGTGTCATCTGCAAAGTTACTCACCCATCCTTCTACGCCCTCCTCCAGGTCATTTATAAAAAATGACAAACAGCAATGGCCCCAAAACAGATCCTTGCGGTACACCACGAGTAACTGGACTCCAGGCTGAACATTTCCCATCAACCACCACCCTTTGTCTTCTTCCAGCTAGCCAATTTCTGATCCAAATTGCTAAATCACCCTGAATCCCATGCCTCCGTGTTTTCTGCAATAGCCTACCTTGGCGAACCTTATCAAATGCTTTACTGAAATCCATAGACACCACATCAACTGTTTGACCCTCGTCCACCTGTTTGCTCACCTTCTCAAAGAACTCAATAAGGTTTGTGAGGCACGACCTACCCTTCACAAAACCGTGTTGACTATCTCTAATCAAAATGTTCCTTTCCAGATGATTATACATCCTATCTCTTATAAACCTTTCCAAGACTTTGCCCACAACAGAAGTAAGGCTCACTAGTCTATAGTTACCGGGGGTTGTCTCTACTCCCCTTCTTGAACAAGGGGACAACATTTCCTATCCTACAGTCTTCTGGCACTATTCCTGTAGACAATGATGACATAAAGATCAAAGCCAAAGGTTCAGCAATCTCCTCTCTAGCCTTCCAGAGAATCCTAGGATAAATCCCATCCGGCCCAGGGGACTTATCTATTATCACACTTTCCAGAATTGCTAACACCTCCTCCTTATGTACCTCAAGCCCTTCTAGTCCAGTAGCCTGTATCTCAGTATTCTACTCGACAACATTGTCTTTTTTCTGTGTGAATACTGACGAAAAATATTCATTTAGCACCTCTCCTATCTCCTCGGACTCCACGCACAACTTCCCACTCCTGTCCTTGACTGGCCCTACTCTTACCCTAGTCATTCTTTTATTCCTGACATATCTATCGAAAGCTTTAGGGTTATCCTTGATCCTACCTGCCAAAGACTTCTCATGTCCCCTCCTGGCTCTTCTTAGCTCTCTCTTTAGGTCCTTCCTAGCTAACTTGTAACTCTCGAGCGCCCTAATTGAACCTTCACGTCTCATCTTTACATAAGCCTCCTTCTTCTTCTTGACAAGTGATTCAACTACTTTAGTATACCACGGTTCCCTCGCTCGACCACTTCCTCCCTGCCTGACAGGTACATACTTATCAAGGACACGCAGTAGCTGTTCCTTGAACAAGCTCCACATTTCAATTGTGCCCATCCCCTGCAGTTTCCCTCCCCATCCAATGCATTCTAAGTCTTGCCTCATCTCATCATAATTGCCTTTCCCCCAGATATAACTCTTGCCCTGCGGTATGAACCTATCCCTTTCCATCGCTAAGGTAAACGTAATCGAATTGTGGTCACTATCACCAAAGTGCTCACATACCTCCAAATCTAACACCTGTCCTGATTCATTACCCAGTACCAAATCCAATATGGCCTCGCCTCTCGTTGACCTATCTACATACTGTGTCAGGAAATCCTCCTGCACACATTGGACAAAAATGGACCCATCTAAAGTACTCGAACCATAGCGTTTCCAGTCAATATTTGGAAAGTTAAAGTCCCCCATAACAACTGCCCTGTTACTTTTGCTCCTATCCAGAATCATCTTTGCAATCCTTTCCTCTACATCTCTGGAACTTTTCGGAGGCCTATAGGAAACTCCTAACAGGGTGACCTCTCCTTTCCTGTTTCTTTTTAAAAAAAATATGTTTATTCAAATTTTTCCAACAAAATTTTTTAACAAACAAGCCCCCCCCATAACAAAAAGAAGAAAGAACACAAACACCACAATCAAAAATAATAAACTACTTATACATTGGGTTTCTCCCGCATATATTAACCCCCCCATATGACATTCAAGAGTACCCTTGGGGAACGCCCCCCCCCCGCCCAGATACCCCCCGAAAGAGACTCCCCCCCCCTCCCCCCCCCCCCCCCCCCCCCCGGGTTGCTGCTGCTGCTGACCTCCTCCTAGCGCTCCGCGAGATAGTCTAGGAACGGTTGCCACCACCTGAAGAACCCCTGCACAGACCCTCGTAAGGCAAACTTTATCCTCTCCAGCTTAATGAACTCTGCCATGTCATTTATCCATGCTTCCACACTGGGGGGCTTCGCGTCTTTCCATAATAGCAGGATCCTCCGCCGGGCTACCAGGGACGCAAAGGCCAGAATACCAGCCTCTTTCGCCTCCTGCACTCCCGGCTCGTCCGCCACCCCAAATAGTGCCAACCCCCAACTCGGCTTGACCTGGACTTTCACCACCTTGGACATAGTCCTCGCAACACCCCTCCAAAACCCCTCCAGTGTCGGGCGTGACCAGAACATGTGGACGTGATTTGCCGGACTCCCCGAGCACCTCCCACATCTGTCCTCCACCCCAAAGAACCTACTCATCCTCGCCCCTGTCATATGCGCTCTGTGAACAACCTTGAATTGTATTAGGCTGAGCCTGGCGCAAGAGGAGGAAGAATTAACCCTACTCAGGGCATCAGCCCACAGACCCTCATCAATCTCCTCCCCAAGCTCCTCCTCCCACTTGCCCTTTAGCTCCTCTACCGAAACCTCCTCTTCTTTCATCTCTTGATAGATCGCCAAAACCTTGCCTTCTCCGACCCATACACTCGAAATCACCCTGTCCTGAATCCTCTGTGCCGGGACCAACGGGAATTCCCTCACCTGCCGCCTCACAAATGCCCTCACTTGCATATACCTGAACGCATTTCCCGGGGATAACCCAAACTTCTCTTCCAGCACCCCTAGGCTCGCAAACGTCCCATCTATAAACAGGTCCCCCATTCTTCTGATCCCTGCCCGATGCCAGCTCCGAAACCCCCCATCCATCCTTCCCGGGACGAACCGATGGTTCTCCCGAATCGGGGACCAAACCGAGGCTCCCATCCCGCCCCTATGCCGTCTCCACTGCCCCCAGATCTTCAGCGTTGCCGCCTCCACCGGACTCGTGGTGTACCTTGTCGGCGAGAGCGGCAGCGGTGCTGTCACCAGCACCCTCAGGCTTGTGCCCCTGCAGGACGCCATCTCCAACCTCTTCCACGCCGCCCCCTCTCCCTCTATTACCCACTTACGGATCATCGCCACGTTGGCTGCCCAATAGTAGCCGCACAGATTCGGCAGCGCCAGCCCTGCCCTGTCCCTGCTACGCCCCAGAAACACCCTCTTTACCCTCGGTGTCTTATTTGCCCACACGAAACCCATGATGCTCCTACCTACCCGTTTAAAAAAGGCCCTGGTAATCACAATGGGAAGGCACTGGAACACAAAGAGAAACCAAGGGAGGACCATCATTTTAACCGACTGTACCCTGCCCGCTAGCGAGAGTGGCAGCACATCCCATCTTTTGAAATCCTCCTCCATCTGCTCCACCAACCGTGTCAAATTGAGTTTGTGCAGGGCCTCCCAACTCCCAGCCACCTGGATCCCAAAGTACCGAAAGCTCCTTTCCGCCCTCTTCAACGGCAGGTCGTCCAACCCCCCTTCCCTGGTCCCCTGGATGCACAACAAAGAGCTCACTTTTCCCTACGTTGAGCTTCTAGCCCGAGAAGTCCCCAAACTCCCTTAGGATCCGCATGACTTCCACTATCCCCTCCACTGGGTCTGCCACATACAGCAACAGGTCATCTGCATACAGCGACACCCGATGTTCCTCTCCCCCTCGGACCAACCCCCTCCATTTCTTGGACTCCCTTAGTGCCATGGCCAAAGTCTCAATTGCCAATGCAAAAAACAAGGGGGACAGGGGGCACCCCTGCCTCGTCCCTCGGTACAGCCGAAAGTGCTCCGACCTCCGCTGATTCGTAGCCATACTCGCCACCGGGGCTCTATATAGGAGCCTGACCCAACTGATAAACCCCTCCCCAAACCCAAACCTCCGCAGCACTTCCCAAAGATACTCCCACTCCACCCGGTCGAAGGCCTTCTCCGCGTCCATAGCTGCCACTACCTTCGTCTCTCCCTCCACTGATGGCATCATAATCATGTTGAGGAGCCTCCGCACATTAGTGTTTAGCTGCCTGCCCTTTACAAATCCGTCTGGTCCTCATGAATCACCCCAGGGACACAGTCCTCAATTCTCGTAGCCAGCACTTTTGCTAGCAACTTAGCATCCACATTGAGGAGTGAGATCGGTCTATACGACCCACATTGCAACGGGTCCTTCTCCCGCTTCAGAATCAGCGAGATCAGCGTCCCGGACATTGTCGGGGGCAGGGTCCCCCTCTCCCTTGCCTCATTGAAAGTTCTCACTAACAACGGGCCTAGCAGGTCCACATATTTCCTATAAAACTCGACCGGGAACCCATCTGGCCCCGGGGCCTTCCCCGCCTGCATGTTCCCCAATCCTTTAACCAGCTTCTCCAACCCAATTGGCGTCCCTAAACCAGCCACCTCCTGCTCCTCCACCCTCGGGAACCTCAGTTGATCCAAAAATCGGCACATCCCCTCTTCCCCCGCTGGGGGCTCAGATCTGCACAGCTCCTCATAGAAGTCCTTAAATACCTCATTTACTCTCACCGCACCGTATTCCCCCTGTTATCCTTAACTCCACCTATCTCCCTCCCTGCCACCCTCTTACGGAGCTGGTGTGCCAGCATCCGGCTCACCTTCTCCCCATACTCGTACGTCACCCCCTGTGCTTTCCTCCACTGTGCCTCTGCTTTCCCTGTGGTCAACAGGTCAAACTCTTGTCTGGAGGCTTCGCCGCTCCCTAAGTAGTCCCTCCTCGGGGGCCTCTGCATATCTCCTGTCCACCCTTAAGATCTCCCCCACCAACCTCTCCCTCTCCCTGCCCTCTCTCTTCTCCCTGTGTGCCCTAATGGAGATTAACTCTCCCCTGACCACCGCCTTCAGCGACTCCCAGACTACCCCCACCTGCACCTCTCCGTTGTCATTGGCCTCCAAGTATCTCTCAATACACCCCCGCACCCTCCCGCACACCTCCTCATCCGCCAGTAATCCTACATCAAGACGCCACAGCGGGCGCTGGTCCCTCTCCTCTCCTAACTCCAGCTCCACCCAGTGCGGGGCGTGGTCTGAGATGGCGATGGCCGAATACTCCGTTCCTTCCACTTTCGGGATTAGCGCTCCTGGCATTGAAGAAGACACACTTTAAACCACCTTCCTGCCTGCCGGTACACTCCTGCAACTTTGAAACCTTACTCATGACCTCACTATTCAGCACGGTAGCATAGTGGTTAGCACAATTGCTTCACAGCTCCAGGGTCCCAGGTTCGATTCCCGGCTTGGGTCACTGTCTGTGCGGAGTCTGCACATCCTCCCCGTGTGTGCGTGGGTTTCCTCCGGGTGCTCCGGTTTCCTCCCACAGTCCAAAGGTGTGCAGGTTAGGTGGATTGGCCATGATAAATTGCCCTTAGTGTCCAAAATTGCCCTTAGTGTTGGGTGGGGTTACTGGGTTATGGGGATAGGGTGGAGATGTGGGCTTGGGTAGGGTGCTCTTTCCAAGAGCTGGTGCAGACTCGATGGGCCGAATGGCCTCCTTCTGCACTGTAAATTCTATGATAATCTATTCTCAACCTCCTGTATACTGGAGCTACAATTCAGATTCCCAAGCCCCTGCTGAACTAGTTTAAACCCTCCTGAAGAGCATTAGCAAATTTCCCCCCCAGGATATTGGTACCCCTCCAAATCAGTAAAGTACCCTTATGTTGGCTTTTATACCTCCGTTTTGAATCTTTTTTTAAAAATTGTTTTTATTCAAGTTTTTCTGAACCAAACTTTTACATAACCAACACCAATGACTCGATGGGCTGAATGGCCTCTTTCTGCACTGTAAATTCTATGATAAAAACAAAAAGGAGATAATTTAACAAACAGGTGGTTATCGTCCATTTACAATAGAAGAGTATACATTCCATACACAGTTCTCCACCTATCCCACCCACCCCTTCCCCCCGGATTGCTGCTGCTGCTGACCTTTCATCGTTCTGCCAGAAAGTCAAGGAACAGCTGCCACCGCCTGGAGAACCCCAGCAAGGACCCTATCAAGGCAAACTTTATCCTCTCAAGACTGAGAAACCCAGCCATGTCACTAACCCAGGTCTCTACACTCGGGGGCTTTGAGTCCCTCCACATTAACAAGATCCGTCTCCGGGCGACCAGGGAGGCAAAGGCCAAGACGTCGGCCTCCTTCGCTTCCTGCACTCTCGGATCTTCTGACACCCCAAATACCGCTATCTCCGGACTCGGCTTTACTCGAGCGTCCAAGACCTTGGACATAGCCTTTGCAAAGCCCTGCCAGAATTCTTTAAGCGCCGGGCATGCCCAGAAGATATGGACATGGTTTGCTGGGCTCCCTGAGCATCTCGCACACCTGTCCTCCACCCTAAAGAACTTGCTCATTCTCGTTGTCGTCATGTGTGCCCAGTGGACCACCTTAAACTGAATTAGGCTAAGCCTGGCACAAGATGAGGAGGAATTAACCCACCTAGGGCATCAGCCCACAGGCCCTCATCCAGCTCCTCGCCCAGCTCCTCCTCCCACTTGCCCTTTAGCTCCTCCGCCGAGACTTCCTCTGCCTCCTGCAGTTCTTGGTATATGTCCGACACCTTCTCCTCCCCTTCCCAGATGCCAGAGACCACCCTGTCCTGTATCCTACGGGGGTGTAGTAGCGGGAATGCCACCACCTGTTTCTTCAGAAAAGCACGGACTTGGAGGTATCTAAAGGCATTCCCCGGGGGCAGACTAAATTTCTCCTCTAGCGCCTTCAGTCTAGGAAAAGTCCCATCTATAAACAGGTCCACCATCCTTTTGATACCCACCCTATGCCAACTTTGAAACCCTCGGTCTATCTTGCCTGGAACAAATCTATGATTATGCCGTATCGGGGTCCAGACTGAGGCCCCTTCCTCCCTCCTGTGCCTTCTCCACATCCCAGATCCTCGGTACCGCCGTCACCAACGGGCTTGTGGTGTACCGTGCCGGCGAGAATGGCAGCGGTGCCGTTATCAGTGCCCCTAAGCTGGTGTCCTCGCATGACGCCGCCTCTAGCCGCTTCCATGCCGCTCCCTCGTCCATTACCCATTTCCTAATCATCGCTATACTAGCCGCCCAGTAATAACTGCTAAAGTTCGGCAGCGCCAGCCCTCCTCCCCCCGGCTGCGCTCTAAGAACAGCCTTTTAACTCGTGGGGTCTTGTTTGCCCACACAAATCCCGTGATAATCCTGTTCACCCGCTTGAAGAAGGATTTGGGGATGAAGATGGGAAGGCAGCGGAAGACGAACAGAAACCTGGGAAGGACCATCATTTTCACAGACTGCACCCTACCCACCAGGGAAAGCGGGAGCATGTCCCACTTTTTGAACTCTCCCTCCATCTGCTCTACTAGCCGAGATAGATTGAGCTTGTGTAGGGCATCCCAATTCCTAGCCACCTGTATACCCAGGTACCGAAAGTTCCTCTCCACCCTCTTGAGCGGGAGCTCCCCCAGTGTCTCCTCCTGGCCCCTCGCATGGATCACAAATAGCTCACTTTTCCCCACATTCAACTTGTACCCCGAGAAACTCCCGAAGTCCTTTAGGATCCGCATGACCTCCCCCATCCCCTCTAGCGGGTCCGAAATATACAGGAGCAGGTCGTCTGCGTAGAGCGAAACACGATGCCCCCCCCCCCCCCCTCCCGAACCAGCCCACTCCAGTTTCCTGACGTCCTCAACTCCATGGCCAACGGATCAATTGCCAGGGCAAATAGCAGCGGGGACAGGGGGCACCCCTGCCTCGTCCCTCGGTGCAGCCGGAAATACTCCGACCTCAGTCAGTTCGTGGACACACTTGCTACAGTAGTTTGACCCATCCTATGTTTCCGTTTTGAATCTTAACAAATGAGGACACAAATCAGATCCCAGAAATGTTGGAGAATGAAAGGTTTAGTGAGAGGGAAGAACTGAGGGAGATCAACATTAGTAGAGAAATGGTGCTGGGAAAACTGATGGGATTGAAGGCGGATAAATCCCCAGGGCCTGAGAATCTGCATCCCAGAGTGTGTAAGCAGGTAGCTCTGGAAATAGTGGATGCATTGGTGGTCATCCTCCTGGGATTCTATAGACTCTGGAACTGTCCCTGTAGATTGGATGGTAGCTCACCTCACTCCGATATTCAAAAAGGGAGGTAGAGAGAAAGCAGGGAATTATAGACCAGTAAGCCTAACATCGGTAGTGGGGAAAATGCTTGAATCCATTATCAAGGACTTTATAGCGGAACATTTAGAAAGCAGTGCAGGATCAGTCAGAGTCAGCATGGATTTATGAAAGGAAAATCATGCTGAAATGAAAATCGCTTATTGTCACAAGTAGGCTTCAAATGAAGTTACTGTGAAAAGCCCCTAGTCGCCACATTCTGGCGCCTGTTCGGGGAGGCTTGTCAAATCTGTTGGAATTCTTTGAAGAGGTAACCAGTACAGTCGACAAGGGGGAGCCAGTCGATGTGGTATATTTGGACTTTCAGAAGGCCTTTGACAAAGTCCCGCATAAGAGATGATTGTGCAAAATTAAAGTTCATGGGATTGGGGGAAATGTATTGAGGTGGATAGAAAACTGGTTGGCAGCGAGGAGACAAAGAGTAGGGATTAATGGGTCCTTTTCAAATTGGCAGACAGCAACCAGTGGGGTACCGCAGGGATTGGTGCTGGGACCCCAGCTATATTTATGATTTGAATGAGGGAACAAAATGTAACATCTCAAAGTTTGCAGATGATACCAAATTAGGTGGGAGGGTGAATTGTGACGAGGATGCAGGGATCCTACAGCAATTTCTGGACAGGTTGGGCGAGTGGGCAAACTAATGGCAGATGCAGTATAATTTGGATAACTGTGAGATTATTCATTTTGGAAACATAAACAGGAAAGCAGATTACTACCTGAATGGTTGTAAATTGGGAGAGGGGACTGTGCAGCGGGACCTGGGTGTCCTTGTGCACCATTCGCTGAAGGTAAGCATGCAGGTGCAGCAGGCGGTAAAGAAGGCTAATGGTATAGAACAAAGAACAAAGAAAAGTACAGCACAGGAACAGGCCCTTCGGCCCTCCAAGCCCATGCCGACCATGCTGCCCGACTAAACTACAATCTTCTACACTTCCTGGGTCCGTATCCCTCTATTCCCATCCTATTCATGTATTTGTCAAGATGTCCCTCAAATGTCACTATCGTCCCTGCTTCCACCACCTCCTCTGGCAGTGAGTTCCAGGCACCCACTACCCTCTGTGTAAAAAACTTGCCTCATACATCTACTCTAAACCTTGCCCCTCGCACCTTAAACCTATGCCCCCTAGTAATTGACCCCTCTACTCTGGGGAAAAGCTTCTGACTATCCTCTGACGATCCTCTGACTATGTTAGAACATAGAACATAGAACAGTACAACACAGAACAGGCCCTTCAGCCCTCGATGTTTGATATACCTTCAATTCACCAAGAGGCCGAGAGAGCGAGTGAACAGAAGGTTTTATTAGTCGTGAATTTGCCTAGCCAGAGTCGGTTGTGCAGATGAGTGCCACCCACAGGTGGCCGGGTTATATATGGCCCCGGTGAGGGCGGAGCCAGAGGCGGAGCCCACCGGGGTTACAGTACAGTACCTGGAAGCATCTCGTATCACCACTTCCAGGTCATAGGTTACATTAGGTGATACAATGATAACAGTGTCATGCATTGTGGTGAATACATTCACAACATTCACCCCCTGTTAAAAATCAAGTCCAGCAGGGGTGACGTGGGGTCATTACATATTCAGTCTCTCTGGAGGCCGGATCGTTCTCTTCAACCTCCTCAGCTCTGGTGGTGCGGCGGGCACGGTTGTTGCAGGCGGTGACTCCAGGGGCATTGTGTCTGGAGCTGGAGCCTCAGTCCGGCGAGCCGGAGACAGTTGGGGTGTGGGGGTAGGCAGGGGGGGTGCTGGGTGGCGACAGTGGCGGCGGGGGACAGTACAGGAGACCCAGGGGGCCTACGGGGCGCTGGGGGTGGGGGCGGGTAGCGGGGGGGCACGTTGGCAGGGGAACCAGCTGGTGCCAGGTCTCGTAGGGAGATTGTATCTTGCTGATCGTCCTGATGCGCGATGTAGGCGTACTGGGGGTTGGCGTAGAGCCGCTGGACTCTCTCGACCAGCGGGTCGGTCTTATGGCTCCTCATGTGCCTCTGGAGAAGGACAGGTCCCGGAGTTGACAGCCAAGATGGAAGCGAGACCCCGGAGATGGACTTCCTGGTGAAGATAAACAAACGATGAGGGGTCTCGTTCGTGGCTGTGCAGAGGAGCGATCTGATGGCGTGGAGGCCGTCGGGGAGGACCGCCTGCCAGCGGGGGATTGGGAGACTTCTAGACCTGAGGGTCAGAAGGACGGCCTTCCATACCGTCATGTTCTCCCTCTCCACCTGCCCGTTTCCCTGCGGGTTATAGCTCGTAGTCCTGCTCGAGGCGATGCCTTTGCTGAGCAGGTACTGGCGTAGCTCATCGCTCATGAACGATGTACCGCGGTCGCTGTGGATGTAGGCAGGGAAACCTAACAGTGTGAAGATGCTGTGCAGTAGCTTTATTACAGTGGCCGAGGTCATGTCGGGGCAGGGGACAGCAAAGGGGAAGTGGGAGTATTCGTCGATGACGGTGCGAAAATATATATTACGGTTGGTGGAGGGGAGGGGCCCTTTGAAATCGATATTTAGGCATTCAAAGAACATAAGAACTAGGAGCAGGAGTAGGCCATCTGGCCCCTCGAGCCTGCTCCAGCATTCAACGAGATCATGGCTGATCTTTTGTGGACTCAGCTCCATTTTCCGGCACAAACTCCATAACCCTTAATCCCTTTATTCTTCAAAAAAATATCTATCTTTATCTTAAAAACATTTAATGAAGGAGCCTCTACTGCTTCACTGGGCAAGGAATTCCATAGATTCACAACCCTTTGGGTGAAGAAGTTCCTCCTAAACTCAGTCCTAAATCTACTTCCCCTTATTTTGAGGCTATGCCCCCTAGTTCTGCTTTCACCCACCAGTGGAAACAGCCTGCCCGCATCTATCCTATCTATTCCCTTCATAATCTTATATGTTTCTATAAGATCCCCCCATATCCTTCTAAATTCCAACGAGTACAGTCCCAGTCTACTCAACCTCTCCTCGTAATCCAACCCCTTCAGCTCTGGGATTAACCTAGTGAATCTCTTCTGCACACCCTCCAGTGCCAGTACGTCCTTTCTCAAGTAAGGAGACCAAAACTGAACAAAATACTCCAGGTGTGGCCTCACTAACACTTTATACAATTGCAGCATAACCTCCCTAGTCTTCAACTCCCTCCCTCTAGCAATGAAGGACAAAATTCCATTCACCTTCTTAATCACCTGTTGCATCTGTAAACCAACTTTTTGCGACTCACGCACTAGCACACCCAGGTTTCTGCACAGCAGCATGTTTTAATATTTTATCATTTAAATAATAATCCCTTTTGCTGTTATTCCTACCAAAATGGATAACCTCACATTTGTCAACATTGTATTCCATCTGCCCATTCACTTAGCCTATCCAAATCCCTCTGCAAACTTCCAGTATTCTCTGCACTTTTTGCTTTACCACTCATCTTAGTGTCGTCTGCAAACTTGGACACATTGCCCTTGGTCCCCCACCTTGTCAAAGGCTTTCTGGAAATCCAGATATACCACATCCATTGGCTCCCCGTTATCTACCGCACTGGTAATGTCCTCAAAAAATTCCATGAAATTAGTTAGGCATGACCTGCCCTTTATGAACCCATGCTGCGTCTGCCCAATGGGACAATTTCCATCCAGATGCCTCGCTATTTCTTCCTTGATGATCTTCCCTACTACCAAAGTTAAGCTCACTGGCCTATAATTACCCGCTTTCTGCCTATCTCCTTTTTTTAAACAGTGGTGTCACATTTGCTAATTTCCAATTCACCGGGACCACCCCAGAGTCTAGTGAATTTTGGTAAATTATCACTAGTGCATTTGCAATTTCCCTAGCCATCTCTTTTGCACTCTGGGGTGCATTCCATCAGGGCCAGGAGACTTGCCTACCTTTAGCCCCATTAGCTTGCCCATCACTACCTCCTTAGTGATAACAATCCTCTCAAGGTCCTCATCTGTCATAGACTCATTTCTATCAGTCACTGGCATGTTATTTGTGTCTTCCACTGTGAAGACCGACCCAAAAAACCTGTTCAGTTCCTCAGCCATTTCCTCATCTCCCATTATTAAATCTCCCTTCTCATCCTCTAAAGGCCCAATATTTACCTTAGCCACTCTTTTTTGTTTTATATATTTGTAGAAACTTTTACTATCTGATTTTATATTCTGAGCATGTTTACTCTCATAATCTATCTTACTCTTTATAGCTTTTTTAGTAGCTTTCTGTTGCCCGCTAAAGATTTCCCAGTCCTCTAGTCTCCCACTAATCTTTGCCACTTTGTATGCATTTTCCTTCAATTTGATACTCTCCCTTATTTCCTTAGATATCCATGGTCGATTTTTCCTCTTTCTACCGTCCTTCCTTTTTGTTGGTATAAACCTTTGCTGAGCACTGTGAAAAATCGCTTGGAAGGTTCTCCACTGTTCCTCAACTGTTTCACCATAAAGCCTTTGCTCCCAGTCTACCTTAGCTAGTTCTTCTCTCAGGGGCTGTTTAGCACAGGGCTAAATCACTGGCTTTGAAAGCAGACCAAGGCAGGCCAGCAGCACGGTTCAATTCCCGTAACAGCCTCCCCGAACAGGCGCCGGAATGTGGCGACTAGGGGCTTTTCACAGTAACTTCATTTGAAGCCTACTTGTGACAATAAGCAATTTTCATTTTCATTTCATCCCATTGTAATCGTCTTTGTTTAAGCACAAAACAGTTGTGTTTGATTTAACCATCTAACCCTCCATCTGTATTTTAAATTCCACCATATTGTGATCGCTTCTTCCGAGAGGATCCCTAACTATGAGATCATGTGTCAATCCTGTCTCATTACACAGAACCAGATCTAGGACCGCTTGTTCCCTCGTAGGTCCCATTACACACTGTTCTAGGAAACTATCGCGGATACATTCTATAAATTCCTCCTCAAGGCTGCCTTGACCGACCTGGTTAAACCAATCGACATGTAGATTAAAATCCCCCATGATAACTGCTGTACCATTTCTACATGCATCCGTTATTTCTTTGTTTATTGCGTGCCCCACCATAATGTTACTATTTGGTGGCCTATAGACTACTCCTATCAGTGACTTTTTCACCTTACTATTCCTGATTTCCACCGAAATGAATTCAATCTTATCCTCCATAGCACCAATGTCATCCCTTACTTTTGCCCAGATGTCATCCTTAAATAACAGAGCTACACCAGCTCCCTTACCATCCACTCTGTCCTTCCAAATAGTTTGATAACCTCGGATATTTAACTCCCACTCATGACCATCCTTTAACCATGTTTCAGTAATGGCCACTAAATCATAGTCATTCACGATGCTTTGCGCCATCAACTCGTTTACCTTATTCTGAATACTACGAGCATTCAGGTAAAGTACACTTATGTTGGCTTTTTTACCGCTGTTTTGAATCTTAACACCTCGATCAGTAACCTCTCCTAAGTTATATTTCCTCTTAACTTTTCTCCTAATTTTCCTTGTCGTTGAACCCATATTTTCATGTAACAACCTGCCGCGTCGCTTACCATTAATGTTTTTACTTCCCGTTTTATTCCTTTCAGTATTACTGGGCCTATTCACTGAGCTCCCCTCAGTCACTGTACCTTGTACTGTCGCCCTTTTTGATTTTTGACTGTGGCTTCTCTGCCTTACACTTTCCCCCTTACTGCCTTTTGTTTCTGTCCCTGTTTTACTACCTTCCAACTTCCTGCATCGGTTCCCATCCCCCTGCCACATTAGTTTAAACCCTCCACAACAGCTCTAGCAAACACCCCCCTAGGACATCAGTTCCAGTCCTGCCCAGGTGCAGACCGTCCGGTTTGTACTGGTCCCACCTCCCCCAGAACCGGTTCTAATGCCCCAGGAATTTGAATCTCTCCCTCTTGCACCATCTTTTGAGCCACGCATTCATCCTATCTATCCTGACATTCCTACCCTGACTAGCTCGTGGCACTGGTAGCAATCCTGAGATTACTACCTTTCAGGTCCTACTTTTTAGGTTAACTCCTAACTCCCTGAATTCAGCTTGTAGGACCTTGTCCCGTTTGTTACCTATATCGTTGGTGCCTATGTGCACCACAACAGCTGGCTGTTCACCCTCCCCCCCCCCCCCCCCCACAATGTCCTGCACCCGCTCCGAGACATCCTTGACCCTTGCATCAAGTAGGCAACATACCATCCTGGATTCTCAATTGCGTCCGCAGAACCACCTGTCTATTCCCCTTACGATTGAGTCCCCTATCACCATAGCTCTGCCATTCTTCTTCCTGCACAGCTGCACAGCAGAGCCAGCCACGGTGCCATGAACCTGGCCGCTGCCTTCCCCTGGTGAGCCATCTCCCTCAACAGTATCCAAAGCGGTATATCTGTTTTGCAGGGAGTTGACCGCAGGGGACACCTGCACTGCCTTCCTACTCTTGCTCTGTCTTTTGGTCACCCATTTTCTATCTCCCTCAGTAACTTTCACCTGTGGTGTGACCAACTCGCTAAACGTGCTATCCACGACATCCTCAGCATCGCGGATGCTCCAAAGTGAGTCCATCCGCAGCTCCAGAGCTGTCAAGCGGTTTAACAGGAGCTGCAACTGGACACACTTCTTGCATGTGAAGGAGCCAGGGACAGTGGACGTGTCCCTGAGCTCCCACATCGCACACGAGGAGCATGACACGGATTTGGGATCTCCTGCCATGTCTTAAACCTTAGGTAAACTTATGCAACTACAATTCCAAAAAACGAAAGAAAAATAAATAAATTAGACAATGAAAAGTAAAACTACTTACCAGTAGGGAGGCCTTTACCAGGTGGGCCTTGTCTGGCACCCGGTAGAAGTGCTGTTTGCACTCCGTGCAGACATGGCAGTCCCTGGTCATTGCCTTGACCTCCTCGGTGCAGAAGGGCAGATTGCGGGCCTTAATGAAGTGGGTCAGCCGGGTGACCGAGGTCATTGTGGATAGCCTGAAGTCGGTCATCTTGCGCGCTGGCGCATGTGCCGCGTGACAGGGCATCTGGGGTCTCGTTGAGCTTCCCGGGACGATATTGATATCGTAATTGTAGATGGAGAGTTCGATCCTCCATCTCAGGATTTTGTCATTTTTTATTTTGCCCCGTTGGGCGTTGTCAAACATGAAGGCGACCGACCGCTGGTCGATGACGAGGGTGAACCTCCTACCGGCTAGGTAGTGCCTCCAGTGCCACACAGCTTCCACTGTGGCTTGTGGTTCCTTCTCGACCGATGAGTGTCGGATTTCGGAAGCGTGGAGGGTCCTAGAGAAGAATGCTACTGGCCTGCCCGCCTGGTTGAGGGTGGCGGCCAGGGCGACGTCTGACGCATCGCTCTCTACCTGAAAGGGGACGGACTCGTCAACCACGTGCATTGAGGCCTTGATGATGTCGGCCTTGATGCGGCTGAAGGCCGAGCGGGCCTCATCCGTCAGGGGGAAACTGGTGGTTTGAATAAGTGGGTGGGCTTTGTCCGGGTAGTTGGGGACCCACTGCGTGTAGTAGGAGAACAGCCCCAGGCATCGTTTTAGGGCCTTGAGGCTGTGGGGAGGGGGGAGTTCTGCATACGGTTGGGGTCGGGCCCTAGGACTCCGTTCTCCACGACGTAGCCGAGGATGGCCAGTCCGGTAGTACGGAAGTCACACTTTTCTTTGTTATACGTAAGATTGAGGGATTGGGTGGCTTGGAGCAACCTCTGAAGGTTGGCGTCATGGTCCTGCTGATCATGGCCGCAGATGGTCACGTTGTTCAGGTATGAGTATGTCGCCTGCAAACCGTACTGGTCCATTCGGTCCATCGTTCTCTGAAAGACCGAGACCCCATTAGTGACGCCGAAGGGAACTCTGAGGAAGTGGATGAGTCGGCCGGCTGCTTCAAAGGCAGTGTAGTGGCGCTCTTCCGGGTGGATTGGGAGCTGGTGGTAGGCCGACTTCAGATCGACCATGGAGAACACACGGTACTGCGCGATCTGGTTGACAATCTCCGCTATGCGGGGGAGGGTGTATGCATCCAGTTGTGTGAACCGGTTAATTGTCTGGCTGTAGTCCACAACCATCCGGTTCTTTTCCCCGGTCCAGAAGACCACCACTTGCGCTCTCCAGGGGCTGTTGCTGGCCTCTATGATCCCTTCACTCAACAGTCGTTGGACCTCCGACTTGATAAATACCATGTCTAGCGAGCTGTACCGCCTGCTCCTGGTGGCAATGGGCTTACAGTCAGGAGTGAGATTCGCAAAGAGTGAAGGGGGGGAGACCTTGAGGGTCGCGAGGCTGCATATTGTGAGAGGGGACAAGGGTCCGCTGAACTGTAGGCTCAGGCTTCGGTGATTACATTGAAAATCAAATCCGAGCAGTAGGGGGACGCAGAGGTGGGGGAGGACGTAGAGCTTAAAGCGGGTATACTCCACGCCCTGCATCGCGTTATTGGCGATACAGTACCCCCGGATCTGGCCCGAATGAGACCCGGAGGCAAAGGAGATTGTTTGTGATGCGGGGTAGGTGTGGAGGGAGCAGCGCCTCACCGTGTCGGGGTGGAAAAAGCTCTCTGTGCTCCCGGAGTCGAAGAGGCAGGGGGTCTTGTGCCCATTGACCCGGACGACCGTCATCTTTAGCAGTTTTGGCTGCGACTGGTCAAGGGTCACTGCGCCCAGCGGGTAGCCTGCATGGTTGGTGGAATTATAAGATGGCGGCCCCCATGTGTCGCACGTGTCAGATGGGATCGAAGATGTCGACCAAGATGGCTGTCCCCATCGGTCGCACGCGCGGTCGGTTCCGCGGCCGGCGGCCAAGATGGCGGCCCCCATGAGTCGCACGTGTCGGTCGGTGTTGGGGCCGGTGGCCAAGGTGGCAGCCCCAACAATTCACACGATGCCGATGACGCATCAGGAGGGGGCGTTCCGGGCAGGCACGCAGCCACATTGCGGGGTCTGTGGGGCTGCGAGTCCATAGGTCGGGCCTGGTGCATTTTCCATTTCTGGGCCTTAGGTCGGCCCAGACAGACTCTCGCATAGAGCCCCTTTTTCCCGCAGTCACTGCACATCACTGAGCGGGCTGGGCAACGCTGCTGGGGGTGTTGGCCCTGGCCTCAGATGAAGCATTGTGGTTCTCCGGGCTGGGATGGCAGACGCACAGCGCAGGCCTGCGACGTAGGCGGGTCCGGCGGGGGCCACGACGATAGTGTCCACGAGGGGTTCGCCGGGCCTGCGGGGAACACACTGAGGCTCTGGTAGGCCACCTCTAGCGAGGTAGCTAGCTTTACCGTGTCCCGCAGTTCGGAGGTCCTGTTTTCCAGCAGGCTGCCTGATATAGTTTGAGCGGAACCCCGCCACATAGGTGTCCTGGATCTGTGAGTCCATATGCTCCTCCGCCGTCACATCTCGATAGCTGCAGTTCCTCGCGAGTAGAGTCAGAGTTTCCAGATACTCGGCCAGCGATTCTCCGGCGCGTTGACGGCGAGTAGTGAGGAGGTGTCTAGCGAACACCTCGTTTATGGGCTTCACGAACTCCGCCTTGAGGGTTGCGACAGCCTCCTCGTACGTGGCCGCTTTCTCAATCATTACCGAGATTCGATGGCTCACCCGAGCGTGGAGGAGTCGCAGTTTGAGGGTCTCTGAGGGAGTCGTTGTGGAGGAGTCGATGTAGGCCTCGAAGCACCAAAGCCAATGTTCAAATATTTCCTTGGCTTTGGACGCGCGGGCGTCGAGTTCGAGCCTGTCTGGCTTTAGAGCAGCTTCCATGGTGCCGGCGACGACTAATAAATTGATATACCTTCAATTCACCAAGAGGCCAAGAGAGCGAGTGAACGTAAGGCTTTATTAGTTGTGAACTTGCCAACCAGAGTCGGTTGTGCAGATGAGTGCCACTCGCAGGTGGCCCCGGTGAGGGCGGAGTCCACTGGGGTTACAGTACAGTACTTGGAAGCAGCTCGTATCACCATATCCAGGTCATAGGTTACATTAGGGGGATACAATGGTTACAGTGTCATGCATTATGGTGAATATATTCACCACAATGTTGTGCCGAGCTTTGTCCGAAAACCAAGATCAAGCTACCCCACTCCCTGTCATTCTGGTGTACCCCATGTGCCTATCCAATAACCGACTCCACTGTCACAGCAGGGAATCCATTCCACACTCTAACCACTCTTTGAGTAAGGAACCTACCTCGGACATCCCTCCTACATCTCCCACACCGAACCTTATAGTTATACCCCCTTGTAACAGCTACACCCATCTGAGGAAATAGTCTCTGAACGTCCACTCCATCTATCCCCCTCATCATCTTATAAACCTCTATTAAGTCGCCTCTCATCCTCCTTCGCTCCAATGAGAAAAGCCCTCGCTCCCTCATCCTTTCCTCATAAGACCTACCCTCCAATCCAGGCAGCATCCTGGTAAATCTCCTTTGCACCCTTTCCAATGCTTGCACATCCTTCCTATAATGAGGTGACCAGAACTTTACACTACTCCAAATGTGGTCTCACCAGGGTCCTGTACAGTTGCAGCATAACCCCATGGCTCTTAAACTCAAGCCCCCTGTTAATAAATGAAATGAAATGAAAATGAAATGAAATTAAATTAAAATCGCTTATTGTCACAAGAAGGCTTCAATGAAGTTACTGTGAAAAGCCACTAGTCGCCACATTCTGGCGCCTGTTCGGGGAGGCTGTTACGGGTGTGTTATGCTCACACACTATAGGCTTTCTTCACGGCTCTATCCACTTGAGTGGCAACCTTCAGAGATCTGTGGACATGAACCCCAAGATCTCTCTGTTCCTCCACATTCCTCAGAACCCTGCCGTTGACCCTGTAATCCGCATTCGAATTTGTCCCACCCAAATGAATCACCTCGCACTTATCAGGGTTAAACTCCATCTGCCATTTTTCAGCCCAGCTCTGCATCCTATCAATGTCTCTTTGCAGCTTACAACAGCCCTCCACCTCATCCACTACTCCACCAATCTTGGTGTCATCAGCAAATGTACTGACCCACCCTTCAGCCCCCTCCTCCAAGTCATTTATAAAAATCACAAATAGCAGAGGACCCTGTGGTACACCGCTGGTAACTGGTCTCCTGTCTGAAAATTCTATGTGATAGCCAGTTACTAATCCAATTGGCCAAATTTCCCTCTATCCCACACCTTCTTACTTTCTTCAAGAGCCGACCATAGGGAACCTTATCAAACGCCTCACTGAAATCCATGTATACAACATCAACTGCTCTACCTTCATCTACACACTTAGTTACCTCCTCAAAGAATTCAATCAAATTTATGAGGCAAGACTTACCCTTCACAAATCCGTGTTGACTATCCCGGATTAAGCTGCATCTTTCCAAATGGTCATTAATCCTATCCCTCAGGACCCTTTCCATTAACTTACCGACCACCAAAGTAAGACTAACCGGCCTATAATTACCAGGGTCATTCCTATTCCCTTTCTTGAACAGAGGAACAACATTCGCCACTCTCCAGTCCTCTGGCACTATCCCCGTGGACAGTGAGGACCCAAAGATCAAAGCCAAAGGCTCTGCAATCTCATCCCTTGCCTCCCAAAGAATCCTAGGATATATCCCATCTGGCCCAGGGGACTTGTCGACCCTCAGGTTTTTCAAAATTGCTAATACATCTTCCCTCCGAACATCTACCTCCTCCAGCCTACCTGCCTGTATCACACTCTCATCCTCAAAAACATAGCCCCTCTCCTTGGTGAACACTGAAGAAAAGTATTAATTCAACGCCTCTCCTATCTCTTCTGACTCCATGCACAAGTTCCCACTACTGTCCTTGACCGGCCCTAACCTCACCCTGGTCATTTTTTTATTTCTCACATAAGAGTAAAAACCCTGGAAGTTTTCCCTGATCTGACCCGCCAAGGACTTCTCATGCCCCCTCCTAGCTCTCCTAAGCCCTTTTATTAGCTCATTCCTTGCTACCTTGTCAACCTCAAGCGACCCAACTGAACCTTGTTTTCTCATCCTTACATACTCTTCCTTTTTCCTCTTGACAAGACATTCAACCTCTTTTGTGAACCATGGCTTCCTCACATGGCCATTTCCTCCCTTCCTGACAGGGGCATGCCTATCAAGGACACGCAGTATTTGTTCCTTGAACAAGCTCCACTTTTCATTTGTGCCTTTCCCTGACAGTTTCTGTTCCCATCTTATGCTCCCTAATTCTTGCCTAATCGCATCATAATTACCCCTCCCCTAATTATAAACCTTGCCCTGCCATATGGCCCTATCCCTCTCCATTGCAATAGTGAAAGACACCGAATTGTGGTCACTATCTCCAAAGTGCTCTCCCACAAACAAATCTAACACTTGGCCTGGTTCATTACCCAGTACCAAATCCAATGTGGCCCCACCTCTTGTCGGACTTTCTACATATTGTGTCAGGAAACCCTCCTGCACACACTGTACAAAAACTGCCCCATCCGAACTGTTCGACCTATAGAGGTTCCAATCAATATTTGGAAAGTTAAAGTCAACCATGACAACTACCCTGAGACCTTCATTGCAATGTTGGTCTTCATTGCAAGAGGTTTCAAGTATAGAAGTAGGGATGTGTTGCTGCAATTGTACAGGGCCTTGGTGAGGCCACACTTGGAGTATTGTGTGCAGTTTTGGTCTCCTCTGTGGAAGGATGTTCTTGCTCTCGAGGGAGTGCAGCAAAGATTTACCAGACTGATTCCATGGATGGTGGGACTGCCATATGAGGAGAGATTGACTAGGTTGGGATTGATCTTGCTGGAGTTCAGAAAAATCGGGGGGGGATCTCATAGAGACTTATAAAATTCTAACAGGACTAGATAGGGTAGATGCAGGGAAGATGTTACCAATGATGGGTGTGTCCAGAACCAAGGGTCACAGCTTGAAGATTCAGGGTAAACCATTTCGGACAGAGATAAGGAGACATTTCTTCACAGAAAGAGTGGTGAGCCTGTGGAATTCATTACCACAGGAAGTGGTTGATGCTAAAACATTGAATATATTCAAGAGGCGGCTGGACATAGCACTTGGGGAGAATGGGATCAAAGGCTATGGGGAGGAAGCAGGATTAGGCTATTGAGTTGGATGATCAGCCATGATCGTGATGAATGGCGGAGCAGGCTCGAAGGGCCAAATAGGCCTCCTCCTGCTCCTATCTTCTATGTATCTATGTTAACACCTCTATCAGTAACCTCTTTTAACTTTTCTCCTAATTTTCCTTATTGTTGAACCCATATCTTCATGTAATAACCTGCTGCTTTGTTTTCCAGTTATGTTTTTACTTCCCGTTTTATTCCTTTTAGTATTACTGGGCCTATTCACTGAGCTCTCCTGAGTCACTGTACCCTGTACAGTGGCTCTTTTTGATTTTTGTCTATGGCTTCTCTGCCTTACACTTTCCCCCTTACTGCCTTTTGTTTCTGTCCCCGTTTTACTTCCCTCCGACTTCCTGCATTGGTTCCCATCCCCCTGCCACATTAGTTTAAACCCTCCCCAACAGCACTAGCAAACACCCATGGACATTGGTTCCAGTCCTACCCAGGTGCAGACCGGGTTGTAGTGATCCCACCTCCCCAGAACTGGTTCCAATGTCCCAGGAATTTGAATCCCTCCCTCTTGCTCCATCTCTCGAGCCATGCATTCATCCTATCTATTCCTTCATTCCTATTCTGACTAGCTTGTGGAACTGGTAGCAATCCTGAGATTACTACCTTTCAGGTCCGACTTTTTAGTTTAACTCCTAACTCCCTGAATTCAGCTTGTAGGACCTCATCACATTTTTTACCTAGATTGCAACGTCCAGGTGGCCCTGGTACATAGCTGCCTGTGACAGGGCAGCGCTGTCCTGTGCCTCGGCCACCACCCGCACAGAGTGCCCAGGCCTTGGACAACATAACCCATGGCCAACACCAACGCCCCCAAGGCGTCCACTGTGGACGCCACCTGTTCAGTGTTGACCTGGGTGGCGTGCATTGTCGGCAATGCCTCCTGCCCCTGAACTCCACCAACTGCACCTGTAGGCGCTGGATGACTGCCGACAGCCCCTCATGTAGTCTCTGGCTCTGCATCTCCATTATCGATGGGACCACCCTCTCTAGAAGACCGAGACCCATCTGGACAGCAGCTAGTCCCTGGGGCCGGGTGGCCCTCTGAACACCCGCCCCCTCGGGGGTTTCTACCTCCACCTGATGTACCGCAACACATGTGTGGTGCCCAGGTGTCTCTTCACTAAAGTACCCAACCGAGGTGAGTGTCTCTGGGATGGTAGAGGGTGTTAGAGACAGCTGAGACGGGAAATCAGTGTCGTTCCCAAACTGGTTCTCCGGGGTGTCTTGGCTGACATTTGGGGGCTTTCTTCGCTGTCCGTTGCCTCCTCGTCGTTGGAATCTGCTTGCGGTTAGGGGCGACGGAACACCAGAAGGGCCTGCCTCGTCGCCAGGGGATCCTGTAAGACACAAGACATGTTGCATAACTGGATTATGGGTTGGGGTGGTGGGTGGTGGGGAGCGATCGTGAAGGGATGATGTGGGGGTGGTGAAATGGGGGGTCATGCCACGCATGCCATGGGAAACTGAAACGCAGCGGTGTTTCACATGGTTGCCCGATGCCAACCTCCGCCTTACAACTGCTCTCTCTCCGGGACCACTGACCAGCTCCAGTGGCTGCTGCTCTGCTGTGGTGAGGGGCTGCAGGTTCGGGGTCCCCACAGGTCTACTCTCCCTGTAGTTATGCACCACCTTCTCCTGGGGGAGGGGGAGCCAGAAAGCACACAGTCTGACGTGAGCAGCACGGGAGGTGTGCAGCTGGTGGCCTTCGTGGCCTGGGCACCCAGCTATGGTGGCCTGTATGGGTGCTAGCATATGGTGCAGGATGGGGAGCGCGCATGCTGCTGGGTGGGGTTTGGTCGTCTTTCATCTGGCGGCGCGCAGTTACTGGTGTGTGGGATGTGAGTTGGTGCCAGGGGCACAGTTCTGCCTACTCACCCTGGCCATCCTGAAGAGGTTGTGCAACTTCTTTCGGCACTGCTCGCCGGTCCTGGCAGTGGGGCCCTCGGCGCTCACAGCCTCTGCCACTTGCACCCAGGCCCAGTGTACAGAGGCACATGAGAACCTCATTCTCACCCCATGAACAGGATGGCCTGCCTCTCCTCAACTGTCCAGCAGGGTCTCCAGCTCAGCGATGGCAAACCAGGGTGCCACTCTCCATGCTGTCATCTTTTTGGCTGGGAGGAATGTGTCTATGGGGAGTGGAGTGCTAATATACGGCTGCAGCTTGTCAGCCTTCCGAGTGGCAATCCTGACCCCGGCGAATCAGACACCGTTTTTCATTGGAATCGATCGTGTTACACCCGGCCTGGTGCTAGCCCATTAACAGATCATGACTCAGTCCAGGACCGGCACCAATCTAGTTGTCGTAAAAGTCCACCGATTCAGTCCTGCCTTCAAAACGGAGAATCCCGCCCATTGTATCAATTCATATGCCCTTAAGTAAGAAATGTTGACTAACCAAAAGACTAAAAAAAACGATTTAATGCAATTCAAGTAGAGTTCCCCGCAATACTTCAGTATTAAACTGCTGCTAGGGGATTTGATGAAAGGTTAATAACCTTCATTCTTAAAGCATTTATTTTTTTTAAAAAATATTTCTTTATTCTCCTCCTTTTTTGCATTTTCTCCCAAATTTACCCCCACCAACAATAAGCAATAATCAGTAACAAATATGTCAATCCCCATATCAATAACAACGATCCCATCCTTCTCAAGAGTCAAGAATTCCAACAGATCCCCCCCCCGCCCCGCCAGGGCACCGGGTGGAGAGGCTGCTCTCCAACCCACCAGGATCCATCTTCGGGCGATCAAGAGGTGAAGGCTACAACATCTGCCTCCGCTCCCGTTTCCAACCCTGGCACGGTCCAACACCCCGAACATGGCCTCCCGGGGCCCGGGTCCAGTTTCATGTGCACCACTTTAGACATTACTCTAAAAAACTCCTACCAGTAATCCTCTAACTTTGGACAGGACCAAATCATATGAACGTGATTAGCGCCCCGCCCCCCCCCCCACTGCAACGTTCACACACATCTTCAACTCCTTCAAAGAATCGGCTCATCTTCGCCCTCGTGAGGTGTGCTCTGTATACCACCTTCAGCTGTATCAGCCCCAACCTTGCACACGAGGTGGAGGCGTTCACTCTCTGGAGCACCTCACACCAGAACCCCTCCCCCATATCCTCTCCCAACTCTTCCTCCCACTTTGCTTTGATCCCCTCCAGTGGTGCCTTCTCCTCTTCCAAAATAGCTCTGTAGACCACTGACACTACCCCCTTCTCCCTTCTCCAGTCCGCCTGTCATCAGCACCTCCTCCAGCAATGTGGAGGCCGGCTCCTCCGGGAAGTTCTGTATCTCCTTTCTGGCAAAATCCCGAACCTGCATGTATCTAAACATTTCCCCCTGCTCCAGCCCATCCTTCGCTTCCAGCTCCTTCAATCCTGCAAACCGACCCCGAAGAAACAAATCTTTTAGTGTCTTAATCCCCTTCTCCTCCCATTTCCGAAAATTTCCACCCCACCTCCCTGGCTCAAATCTGTGGTTCCCCCGAATCGGCATTTCCCTTGACCCTGCCCCCAACCCGAAACTGCCTCCAAATTCTCAGTGAAGCTATTATTACCGGAGTCCCTGAGTACTTCTCCAGGGCTATCGGGAGCGGCGCTGTTGCTAGTGCTTTCATTCCTGACCCCTTGCACAAACTCTCCTCCATTCTGACCCACTGGGAATCAACCCCTCTTACCAAGCTCCGCACCATCTCCACATTCGCTGCCCAGTAGTAATACATCAGGTTCAGAAGACCCAAACCCCCTGCCTGCCTTCCCCTCTGTAGTAGCACCTTTCGAACTCTGGCCACCTTCCCTCCCCATATGAACGACGTAATCCTTCCCTCAATCTGTCTGAAAAAAGCCTTTGGCAGGAAAATTGGCAGGCATTGAAAAATAAACAGAAATCGTGGCAACACGTTCATTTTAACCGCTTGTATCCGACCCGCCAGTGAAAGAGGGAGACCATCCCACCTTGCCAGATCCGTTTTCACTCTCCCCACCAAACTAGAAATGTTGCACCCGTGGAGCCTCCCCCACTCCCGGGCAACCTGCACCCCCAAGTACCTAAAGTGAGTCCCTGTCTTACGGAATGGCAGCCCCCCCACCCCTGCCCCCACACCCGGCCGAGATACCACAAAATACTCACTCTTGTTTAGATTCAGCTTGTACCCCGAGAAAGACCCAAACACTCGAAGCAGCTCCAATATTCCCCCTATTGACACACTCGGCTCCGACACGTATAACAGCAAGTCATCGGCATATAAGGACACCCTATGCTCTATCCCCCCCCCCCCCCCCCGCACTATTCCATTCCATACCCCCGAACATCTTAATGCGATGACCAACGGCTCAATCGCGAGTGCAAACAGCAGGGAGGGACATAGGATATCCCTGCCTCGTCTCACGGTGGAGAGAAAAGTATCTCGAGCTGATGTTGTTTGTGCGGACACTCCCCCTCGGCTCCTTATATAGTAGCTTTACCCAATTCAAAAATCTTGGTCCAATCCTAAACCGCTCCATAACTGCCATCAAGTACCCCATTCCACCCGGTCGAACGCCTTCTCAGCGTCCAATGCCACAACCACCTCTGTTTCCTTCCCCTCTGCCGGTGCCATAATGACGTTCAATACCCTTCTAATGTTTGAAAAGAGCTGCCTCCCTCTCACGAACCCCGTCTGATCTTCACCTATCACCTTCGGGAGGCACTCCTCCAACCTACCCGCCAGTACCTTCGCCAATATTTTTGCGTCCACATTCAGAAGTGATATGGGCCTATACGACCCACACTCCGTTGGATCCTTATCTTTTTTTATCAACAGGGTGATCGATGCCTGCCCCAAGGTTTGTGGCAACACCCCCTTCTCTATCGCCTCTTCAAACATTCCCACATTCAGGGGTGCCAGCTTATCCTTGAATTTTTTATAATATTCCACCGGAAACCCATCCGGCCCTGCCACCTTCCCCGACTGCATCCTCCCAATCACATCCTTTATCTCCTGCTCCCATTTCGCTCCTTCTAATGTAGCCCTGTCCCCTCCCCTAACCTTGGGTACTCCAACCCTCCTCGATATTCCTGCATCTCACGATCTTCCCCGGATGACTCTGACCTGTACAACCTCTCATAAAATTCCTCAAAAACCTTATTAATCAGATCCGGCGCCACCACCAACCTCCCTGCCCTATTCCTCACCTGTACAATTTCCCTTGCCGCTGCTTCCCTCCGGAGCAGACCCGCCTTATCTCCATGTTCGTAAACTGCACCCCTTGCTGGTAGATAGTCGGTCAAAGCTCGCCAGTAGTTCTTTCCGCTTTTCCAGCTTTGCTGGGTCTCCATCCTCTGCATAACTCCTATCTACATCCAACATCTCATCTATTATCCTCTGCCGCTCCAACCTCTCCTCCTTGTCCACCCTGGCCTTAAACAAGATTACCTCCCCCTCACCACCGCCTTTAGAGCCTCCCAGACGACCGCCTTCGACACCTCACTCATACATTTGAAACCTACATATTCCTTAATTACCTTTTCAATTTTGTCACAGAACACTTGGTCCCCGAAAAGTCCCACATCTAATTTCCACCCTGGTCTCTGCGCTACCCCCTTCTCCAGCACCATACCCACCCAATGCGGAGCATGATCTGACACTGCAATTGCCGAGTATTCCGACCCGTTAACCCCAGCCAACAAAGCCTTCCGCACCACGGAAAAGTCGATCTGCGAATTTACCTTGTGGACTGCTGAGAAAAACGAGTACTCCCGCTCCCTCGGGTGCAGAAACCTCCAAGGGTCCACCCCTCCCATTTCCACCATTAGCCCAGCTAATGCCTTCGACCCCCACCCCCCCCCTGATGGGGCCAGCGAGCACGGCCGTGACCTGTCCAACCTTGGCTCCTGCACCAAGTTCCAGTCCCCCCCCCACTATCAGTTCGTGGGTGTCCAAGTCGGGGATGGCCCCAAACACCTTCTTTGCAAATCCCACATCGTCCCAATTGTGGCCATATACACTTAACAGCGCCACTGGCCTCCCCTCCAGCGCCCCTGGAAAGCATTTATTTTTATATTCCAGCTTTTACATTAGGGAATTTTTTTCTCAATACCATCTCTGATTTTTTAAAAGTGTGTGCGTCAGGATTTCCTGGAACAAAGTGCGGTTTTGAGGATCAGATTTGTGATTGCACTGGTATTGTGAAGACTTCTTTCGCTGAAGGTATGATTGCTAACCTTCTCTTTTTGGTTGAACAAACATTGAATTCTATGTTCACTGCATAAGCTACATGTCAAATTGTTCCAACATTTGTCAGAGTATCAGGATCAGACTGAAAACCAGCACGTATCTCTCCAGCTACACAACCGAGGTTTCATTCCATATTTTCTGGCACTCAGTACAAAGAGAATCTGGGGGCATGGTTTGCACAGTCATTCAAGTGGGGCAAGGTCAGCTCCTAGATTGTGGCACCATCATTAAAAGGCGGCCGGATCTGCACTAAAAGTAGTCCCTGTAAATGCAGTGAAATCACATGCTTGAGTGATAGGGATGCACTTACATCTCTTTGATGTGGTCAATGTTTACAACATTGGGGTTTCACCACTTAGGCCACTGAAACATGAAGGGATATGAATGGATCAAAGATGGTTTGTACAAGCTATCAATCACAGACCACTACTCGAAAGCTGTGAATGGCTTGCAGATAATGGATCTGTAGGAATCAGATGCAGGCTGCTCTCCTTCGAGGAATGAGCATGTGAAGCTGTAAGGTAAGTATTACAGCTATATTACTTCCTACTGCCCCTGTGTGTGTGTGTGTGGGGGGGGGGGGGGGGGATCTGTTGAGGGGGTTCCTTTAGGCAGGGGGTCTGTTTAAGGGGGATCCCTATTACGGAGATCCTTGGGAATTTTTCCTATTACAGGGGTCCCTGTTGGGGGAGGGAGAAGGGAGGGATCTGTTGGATGAAGCGAAGGCAGGCAGTGCACTGTTGGGGGGCGGGGCAATAGTCTCTACCAGCGAAACCTGTCGTGATGGACCTCGCGGTGGACCAGGGGGGCAACAGTTGCCCCCTTGGCCCGCTGCAAGGTCCACCACGTCATGGTCACAATTGCTGAGGCCACAAATGGTCTGCGCCCATGTGATTCTTGGTTGTGGGGAGCAGAGAACCATGGCAGGCCGGAGCATCGGCTGTTTAGCACAGGGCTAAATCGCTGGCTTTGAAAGCAGACCAAGGCAGGCCAGCAGCACAGTTCAATTCCCGTAACAGCCTCCCCGAACAGGCGCAGGAATGTGGCGACTAGGGGCTTTAAACAGTAACTTCATTTGAAGCCTACTTGTGACAATAAGCGATTTTCATTTCATTTCATTTTCATGCCCGCTAAATAGATGCAAATAGATGCAAATTGATTATTTAGACCCACTGTGGGTTTTTTGTGTCCAACCACCCCCCCCCGAGCATCGCGCTCGGGCGCCAGTCCCGATTTCACCTCGGCGCCCGATTCTTCATCCTATCAGGGAACTGATTCCGGATGTCCCGGGAACGGAGAATCCTGTCCATGATTCTGGAAGGCAAAGAAGTTTCCATGAGTTTAAGGGGCAAACCTAAGCTAATTAGGGAGATCTTCATACCTTTTTTTATCTTCAAGCCATTTATGTAGTTTGAAAAAAATGACCATATGTTCAGAAAAGAAGTACCGATAAATACCAAATAGATTTAGTGAGAATTCTTCCTTATTTCATGACTTAAATCAATGTGCACCAAAGTAGCTAATAAAGTATTCAGTATAATAATGTTATTCTTTTTCAAGTGTGTGGTGTTTCTGTGAAAGCCTGCAAGCAATATTGTGCGAAAAATAAACGTGGCATAGACTGCTCCATGTGTATTCCGGTTTGTCCAGGTTAGTACCCCACTGGGTTGTTTCATGTCCAAAAACCATAGTATATCATAGCAGAAAAACTTTTGCCAGATCTCTGGCTGTCACCCTAAATAGACTTGTCGCTCTTGCTCTGCATGTTCATTACAAGGACATACAGGTTCATCTCCGTGAAGTCTGCCACCTACTTTACTGATTTGGTTGCCAGCTTACTTCATTGCCTGCTTCCTCCAATGCTCCTGCTTCTGAATATAATCTTCGCCTCTCCTTCAGGTATCATGATTAATTTACAACAGGGTTAGTGCCACTGAAGTCCTGTTCCAGCACCTCAGGCTTTTAATTTTATCCAGAGTAAATTGATCAACATTGGATGAAAAATGGTACAAGATAACAACTTGTGCAATCCAATAGCACAGAGTGGCATGGTGGCACAAGTTGTTAACAGCACCAGGGACCCGGATTCAATTCCGGCCTTGGGTGACTTTCTGTATGAAGCTTGCACGTTCTCCCTGTACCTGTGTGAGTTTCTTCTGGGTGCTCTGGTTTTCTCCCACAGTCCGAAGATGTGCAGGTTAGTTGGACTAGCCATCATCATTACGAGTTACAGGGTTGGGGCGGGGTCGTGGGCATTCGGAGAGTCGGTGCATACTCGATGGGCTATATGTCCTCCTTCTGCACTGTAGGGATTCTATGAATAAAAATGTTTTTTTTTCATTTATTTAATCTTCACATATAAACTGAGATGTTATGCTCACTAATTTTGTAAGATTATTTGCTGAGCATGGCAACATGCACTGTGGAAAGATACAGCCATCATCTTGTAGCCTGGATTTGGATCCCACTTGAGGGACTTTTGATTAAGAACCATTCTTACCCACTATCTCATGTTCCTTCTGTTATAAAGAATAATTTGTTTGCACATAGAAATACCTTATTAAATAGACAGGATGCATTTGTCTGTCTTGTGGCTCGAGGGTGGGACAGTAAAATGGGGTAGTAGGTTAGCTCGATGTTTTCCAGTTATGTTTACTGCATATTTCATCATCATTCCTGTTATAAACAGTAAATGTATTTCAATTTACAATCCTGGTGACTAATTATTAGGCAAAGATTTCGGGAATTTTTATAAGAATTATTGGTTAAATGTAACTCTGGGGCTGGAGTTGACCGCACACTAGCCCACTAACAATTGTGACTTTAAAGAATAGACATAAGAAAGTTTGTTGGTAAATTTTAATCAAAATAAATCATTTATTTAAGTATGTTATGGGCCAGGGTTTAGATAACCCCAAAGTGTATCATGGAGTTCACCTGACCCACAACTTTTAATAGATTGTGGTATGGGGAGCACACGGCCCACTCTACAGGTGTGGTGCTGCAGAAATGGAAAAGTATTTTTTTAAGCAAAACAATGTTTATTCTATGAATTCAAGTTAACCTTTTTAAAACAAACAGTGAACATCTTAGCAACCATTAATTCAAATACAACCCCCAAAGAATACAACACTAAGTAATCTGTAAGCTGTCCTTTTAACATCCAGAAGACTTTTAAAAAAAACTTTAAACAGAAACACATCAGGTTAAAGTCACTACCAAGAGCAGTTATTAGTTTTAAATCACCAAAGGATCGATTTACATTCTTTAGATTACAGAGAGAGACTCTAATATACCTTCTGTCTGTGACTGCAGCCATCCAGCTCTGAAAACGAAACTAAAACACACCCTGCAGCAAACAGCCTAAAACGAAAGTAAAAAGCTGACAGACAGCCCATCTCCACCCACTCTCTGACATCACTGCAGTCATAAACACCCATTTCTTAAAGGTACTCTCACTACAAATATTTATATACACACCCATTTATAAACACCCATTTCTTAAAGGTACTCTCACATGGCAAGTAATATCCAAAAAGTAAATGCAACAAAACAATCACAACCTCAAACATACAGACACACATGCACAAACAGAAGAGAAGGTGGTGGAGTAATGGTAACCCTAATCTAGAAGCCCAGGCTAATGCTCTGGGACATGTGTTTGAATTAATACATCCGGAATTAAAAAGCTAGTCTGGGTATTCGTGACCATGATACCATTGTTGATCGTTGTGAAAACCCGTCTGGTTCACTAATGTCCTTTAAAGAAGGTAATCTGCTATCCCTACCTGGTCTGGCCTGACTCCAGGTTTACAGTAATTTTAATTGTGCTCTGAAATGGTCGAGCAAGCCACTTAGTTGTATCAAAACTGCTACAAAGCCAACAAAAATGCATCAACCTAGGCACTGTAAACAACTCAGGCCTGCTGGCGTGTTTAGTCTTCCTGACGAACATCTGGGACCTTGTGCTGAAATTGAAAAAGCTGTCCCACAGAGTAGTCAAGCAACAGCCTGACTCATACTCACGTCATATCTTACAATGTCCCAGATCTCACAAACACCATCCCTAGGTGTGCCTTACCCCATCAACAGGACTGACTCACCAGAGGTGGCTCTGCACAGTGGCTGACAGTCGGGAGGGAGTTGCCCTTGGAATTCTCAACATCGACTTTGAGCCACATGAAGTCTCATGGCTTCAGGTCAGACATGGGCATGGAACTATTGGTTATCGCCGACCAACCAATTCCACCCTCAACTGGTGAATCAGTACTACTCCACATTGAACACAACTTGGGGAAGCATTGAGGGTGGCAATGGTACAGAATGAAAACTGGGTGGGGAACTACAATATCCAACACCAAGAGTGGCTTGGTAGGACAACAACCAACCAAACTAGACTAGGTCTGCCGCAGGTGGTGAGGGAACCAACAAGCGGGGAAAACCTACTTGACCTCATCCCCACCAATCGACCTGTTTCAGACAGTTTTTTAAAAAAAATATGTTTTATTGAAATTTTTTTCCCAAACAACAATTTTTCCCCTCTTACAAAGCAAACGCAACAATAACAATACAGAAATTTTTAACAATACACAAGTAACAAAACCCCTTTATCTTTGACCTAAACTAAATTAAACCCCCCCCCCCTCCCCCCTCCCCCCCTTCCCCCTGGGTTGCTGCTGCTGGTCATCTGTCTTCCCTCTAACGTTCCCCTAGGTAGTCGAGAAATGGCTGCCACCGCCTGGTGACTCCTTGAGCCGATCCTCTCAGGGCAAACTTTATCTGCTCCAGTTTAATGAACCCCGCCATATCATTTACCCAGGCCTCCAGTCCGGGGGGTTTCGCCTCCTTCCACGTGAGTAGGATCCTGCGCCGGGCTACTAGGGACGCAAAGGCCACAACGTCGGCCTCTTTCGCCTCCTGCACTCCCGGCTCTTCCGCAACTCCAAATAGAGCTAACCCCCAGCCTGGTTTGACTTGGGCCTTCACCACCTGCGAAATCACTCCCGTCACTCCCTTCCAATACCCTTCCAGTGCCGGGCACGCCCAAAACATATGTGCGTGGTTTGCCGGGCTCCCGCCACACCTCCCACATTTGTCCTCCACTCCAAAGAACCTGCTCAATCTTGCTCCCGTTATGTGTGCTCTATGTAGCACCTTAAATTGAATCAGGCTAAGCCTGGCGCATGAGGAAGAGGAATTTACCCTGCTTAGGGCATCAGCCCACATACCCTCCTCTATCTCCTCCCCTAGTTCTTCTTCCCACTTTCCTTTTAGTTCGCCCACCGACTCCTCCCCCTCTTCCCTCATCTCTCGGTAAATCTCTGACACCTTGCCCTCTCCGACCCACACCCCTGAAAGCACCCTGTCCTGTATCCCCTGTGTCGGGAGCAACGGAAATTCCTCACCTGTTGTCTAGTAAACGCCCTCACCTGCATATATCTCAAGAAATTTGCCCAGGGCAACTTATACTTTTCCTCCAATGCTCCCAAGCTCGCAAAAGTCCCATCTATAAATAAATCTCCCACCCTCCTAATTCCCAACTGGTACCAGCTCTGAAATCCTCCATCCATTCTTCCTGGGGCGAACCTATGGTTGTTCCTGATTGGGGACCCCACCAGGGCTCCCCGCACCCCTCTCTGTCGCCTCCACTGTCCCCAGATATTCAATGTTGCCGCAACCACCGGGTTCGTGGTAAACTTTTTAGGTGAGATCGGTAGCGGCGCCGTCACCAGCGCCTCTAAACTCGTCCCTTTACAGGACTTTCTCTCCAGTCTTTTCCGCGCCGCTCCCTCACCCTCCATCATCCATTTCCGTATCATTGCCACATTGGCGGCCCAATAGTAATCGCCCAAGTTCGGTAGTGCCAATCCTCCTCTGTCCCTACTACGCTGAAGGAACCCCCTCCTTACTCTCGGAACTTTCCCTGCCCACACGAAGCTCGTGATGCTCCTGTCTATTTTATTAAAAAAGGTCTTGGTGATTAGTATAGGGAGACATTGAAATACAAATAAGAACCTCGGGAGGACCATCATCTTAATTGCTTGCACCCTGCCCGCCAGCGATAGAGGCTGCATGTCCCACCTCTTGAAGTCCTCCTCCATTTGTTCTACCAACCGTGTCAGATTAAGTCTGTGCAAGGTTCCCCAGCTCCTAGCGATCTGAATCCCCAGGTATCGGAAGTTTCTTTCCACTTTCCTTAGAGGCAAGCCTTCTATCTCTCTACTCTGGTCCCCTGGATGTATCACAAATAATTCACTCTTCCCTATGTTTAGCCTATACCCCGAGAAATCCCCGAACCCCCTCAAAATTCGCATAACCTCTATCATCCCCCCCGCTGGGTCCGACACGTATAACAATAGGTCATCCGCGTATAACGAGACTCGGTGTTCTTCTCCCCCTCTAATCACCCTTCTCCATTTCCTGGAGTCTCTCAACGCCATGGCCAGAGGTTCAATTGCCAACGCGAACAACAATGGAGACAGCGGGGCATCCCTGTCTTGTTCCCCTATATAGTCGGAAATACTCCGATCTATGTCGACCTGTAACTACGCTTGCCGTTGGAGCCCCATAAAGAAGTCTAACCCAGCTAATAAACCCGTTCCCAAACCCAAACCTCCTTAACACTTCCCATAAATACTCCCACTCCACCCTATCAAATGCCTTCTCTGCGTCCATTGCCGCCACTATCTCTGCCTCCCCCTCCACTGGGGGCATCATTATCACCCCTAATAGTCGTCGCACATTAACATTCAGTTGTCTCCCTTTTACGAACCCTGTCTGGTCTTCGTGCACCACCCCCGGGACACAGTCCTCTATCCTCGATGCCAGTACATTTGCCAACAATTTGGCGTCCACGTTCAATAATGAAATGGGTCTATAGGACCCGCACTGCAACGGATCTTTATCCCTCTTCAAAATTAACGATATCGTCGCCTCCGACATCGTCGGGGGTAGAGTCCCCCCTTTCCTGGCCTCATTGAACGTCCTCACCATCAACGGGGCCAACAAGTCCACATATTTTCTGTAATACTCCACCGGGAACCCGTCTGGTCCTGGGGCCTTCCCTGCTTGCATGCTTCCCAGTCCCTTAATAACCTCGTCCACCCCAATCGGTGCCCCCAGGCCTACCACCCCCCGCTCCTCCACTTTCGGGAACCTCAATTGGTCCAGGAACTGCCGCATCCCCTCCTCTCCCTCTGGGGGTTGAGACCTATACAGTTCCTCATAGAAGGTCTTGAACACCTCATTTATCTTTCCTGCCCTTCGCACCGTGTCTCCCCTTTCGTCTCTAATTCCTCCTATCTCCCTCGCTGCTGCCCTCTTTCGCAATTGATGAGCCAACAGGCGACTAGCCTTTTCCCCATATTCATACCTCCTCCCCTGTGCCTTCCTCCACAGTACCTCCGCCTTTCTGGTGGTCAGAAGGTCAAATTCCGTCTGGAGTCGTCTCCTCTCCCTGTACAATTCCTCCTCCGGGGTCTCTGCAAATTCCCTATCCACCCTTAAAATCTCCCCCAGTAATCTTTCCCTTTCCTTGGCCTCTGTTTTCCTTTTGTGGGCCCCAATGGAGATCAGCTCTCCTCTGACCACCGCTTTTAGTGCTTCCCATACCACTCCCACAGGGACCTTTGCCATGACAGTTTTGATAGGAGTGAAAATCGCACAGTACCTTTGAAGATTAAATCCTGTCTTCACAATAAGAATATCTTCTATTGTGTTGTGTAGCACTACCATTGCGCTAAATGGAATAGATTTCAAACAGATCTAGCAACTCAAAACTGAGCATCCAACAGCAGCACAATTGTACTCAACTGCAATCTATAACCTCATGGCCTAGTGTATCTCCCACTCTACCATTACCACCAAACCAGGGAACCAAGCCTGGTTCAATGAAGAGTGCTGAAGGGCATGCCAGGAGGAACACCAGGCATACCAGAAAATGAGGTGTCCAGCCATGAATGGTGGTGGACAATTAAACAACTCACTGAAGGAGGAGCCTCCACAACTACCCTCATCCTTATGATGGAGGAGCCCAGCACATCAGTGCAAAAGATAAGGCTGAAGTATTTGCAACAATTTTCAGCAGAAGTGCCAAGCAGATAAACCATCTCGGCATCCTCTGGAAGTCTCCAGCGTGCCAGATGCCAGAAGACAATAAGACATAGGAGCAAAATTAGGCCACTCGGCCCATCGAGTCTGCTCCTCCATTCGATCATGACTGATATTTTTCTCATCCCCATTCTCCTGACTTTCCCCATAACCCCTGATCCCCTTATTAATCAAGAACCAATCTATCTCAGTCTTAAAGACACTCAGTGATTCGGCCTCCACACCCTTCTGAGACAAATAGTTCGACAGATTCGCCACCTTCTGGCTGAAGAAAGTCCTCCTCATCTCTGTTTTAAAGGATCGTCCCTTTTGTCTGAGATTGTGTCCTCTGGTTCTAGTTTTTCCTCCAAGTAGAAACATCTTCTCCACGTCCACTTTAGACCTCGCAGTATCCTGTAAGTTTCAATAAGGTTCCCTCTTATCCTTCTAAACTCCAATGAGTACAGACCCAGAGTCCTCAACCGTTCCTCAAATGACAGGCTCTTCATTCCAGGGATCATCTTGTGAACCTCCTCTGGACCCTTTCCAAGGCCAGCACATCCTTCCTCAGATATGGGGTCCAAAACCGCTCACAATACACCAAATGGGGTCTGACCAGTGCCGTACACAGCTCCAATTCAATTAGTGGTGGGCAATAAAATTGTTGTCCTAGCCAACCCACATCCCATTAAAAGAAGTAAAAAAAAATGATGACAATCAATGTACACCAATACAGTGCAGACTAATCTAGTCAATGCACTATCACAAAATCGATCTGAGTGCAAAGCAAAATCATTGGCATCACTGGTGAAATGGCATTTTAAAGCCGAGCACAAGATAAGAGAGTTCACAGTGATAAGGAAAAGGAAATAGATATTAATATTAAATACTTTAAACATCCCCTGTTTTCCTTAGATGATGCTGCAGAGGTTTTGAAAGAGGACGAGGCTTCAGTAATAATGCTGGCTAAGGGAAGGCTTTTTGGAGGTGCCACTATTCTAACAGTCGACGACTATCTGGATGAATTTAAACTATTTTACAAAAAGAATTAGTCCTATCTTGCCAGATTCCACTTAAGTAAGTTACAAGCATTAATGTAATGTGGTGGTGATGAGGAGCCCGCTTTAAAATATTGTAGTCAGAGGATTTAAATAATTTATGTGAGCTCCTGATCTAGCTTTCCCCCGCCCAACCTGGAGTCACTGAAGGAGGATGTGGCTAATTAAAGGCTGTATTGTGGGAATATATGAACAATGAATCTTGATCGCGCGCTGTCCATGTGCGAACTGTGAAAAAGCATGGGCTCCGCACATTTGGAATTGAAAGTGCTGGACTATAGAATCATGCTTACTATTTACTCTTTTATAAAAGCTTAACATATATTTCTCAGCCAACATGAAGGCTAGATGAGATAGAAAGAGCAAAGGAAGGCAAACCAAACATGAGTTGTGGAATAGAGTGGGAAAATGATGGAGCGACACAGCACCCAACTTTTTATTTAATGGGTGCCAATGCTGCATGATTTGGGAGAGTGGGATGTTTCCTAATTGGCCGAGCTGTACTGGAGGGCACAACCTGATTGAAAAATGCTCAAGGTGTTCAGTTACTCTGTCCTTAATTACAGACTCGAGCAATTTCTCAATGGTTGTTAGGCTAACCGGTCTATAATTCCCTAGTTTTCTTCTCTCATGAATGAAAAAAATGAAATGAAAATCGCTTATTGTCACAAGTAGGCTTCAAATGAAGTTACTGTGAAAAGTAGTCACCACATTCCGGTGCCTGTTCAGGGAGGCTGGTACGGGAATTGAACCGTGCTGCTGGCCTGCCTTGGTCTGCTTTAAAAGCCAGCTCTTTAGCCCTGTGCTAAACCAGCCCCTCATCTGTCTTAAGTAGCAGCATGATATGCACAAATTTGTAATCTAAAGCAATGCTTCCCAAATTAAGAAAACTTTAGTTAAGGATTGTAGTTCGGGCATCTTTCTCATCTATATCCTTTAAAACCCTGTGAATGAAACCAAATGCTCCTGGAGAATTGTCACTGTTTAGTGCTGTTATTTTACTTACATTAACTTTGGCGACTAGCTGTCCCTGATTTGGTATTGATTTCCATGGGACATTGGTCATGCTGACCTCATTCTCCAATGGCATGCATCGGCGCATTTATTCAAGGTTTCTGCCATTTCTTTACTTTCATTGACCTCATCAGTTTAAGGGCCCCACATTGCTCCTCAGCGCTCTCTTTTTGTCATTTAAAAAAAATTTAGAGTACCCAACTCATTTTTTTTTCCAATTAAGGAGCAATTTAGAGTGGCCAATCCACCTAACTTGCACATCTTTTGGGTTGTGGGGGCGAAACATACGCAAACACGGGGAGAATGTGCAAACTTCACACGGACAGTGACCCATAGCCGGGATCGAACCTGGGACCTCGGCGCCATGAGGCTGCAGTGCTAACCTACTGTGCCACCGTGCTGCCCTTGCTCTCTTTTTTCTAATATAATTGTACACATTGTTGGTGTTGATTTTGATATTTTTTGCAAGCTTCTTTATATACTCCCTTTTTGGAGCTCTTACTTTGGAGCTTTCTCACCCTGTGTTCTGCTTCGTATCTTTCCCAATTACCAGGAGCTATGCCATTTATTTTTACTCATTTTTATGTTTTACATTTTGTTTTCATCTCCTCTCATCCCATTAGTTGTCGCTACTTGTCTATTTGACAGAACTCTTGCCACTCAGATGTATAAATTATGATCCAGTACCAGATCCCAACAATTGCTCGGATACCAGACAGAAACCTGAATATTTTATTTCATTTGTAAAACTGTGAGGAAAGGATACTTCACTCCAGGAGTGATTCCACACACAAATAGTGATAGTGTATTAAAACAAACTTGTAACTTGTAACAACAACCTCAAGCAACTTGTAAAATGTGAGAAATTGAGAGTATTACCTGGATTAACTCTTAGCGGATTTCCCAGTTAAGTTGCACTGAAATAATACCTAATATGATTATAATTAATTATTCTGAATAAGTTCTCATTTAAACCTCATGGGCGGAATTCTCCCCCCCCCAACCGGGTGGGAGAATCGCTGGGGCGCCGCGTGCGTCCCGCCATGCCGCCCCGACGCCCCCCAAAGCGGCGCGGCAAGAATCACGGCTGGCTGCTGGGAGAATCACCGCTCGCCATTTGCAACGGGCGAACGGCGATTCTCAGGCCCGGATGGGCCGAGCAGCCTGCCCAATACGATGGGTTCCCGCCGGCGCCATCCACACCTGGTCGCTGCCAGTGGGAACAGCTGGGGGGGCGGCCTGTGGGGAGGGAGGGGTTTCCTGCACCGGGGGGGGGCCTCAAATGGGGTCTGACCCACGATCGGTGCCCACCGATCGGCGGGCTGGCCTCTCTGAAGGAGGACCTCCTTTCCTCCGCCGCCCTGCAAGATCCATCCGACATCTTCTTGCGGGGCGGCCTCGGGGAGGACGGCAACCGCGCATGCGCGGGTGTCGTCATTTACGCAGCGCGGGCCGGGTCATTTATGCAGCGCCGCTTTTACGCAGCGCCAAGGCCCGGCGCGCGTAAATGGCGCAACGCCGCTCCTAGCCCCCTGGGGGTGGGAGAATAGGGTGCTGGGAGTGGCCTCCGACGCCGGAGTAAAACACTCCGGTTTTCACTCCGACGTTGGCACTTAGACTCCCGATGGGAGAATTGCGCCCCTTATATCTGCCCAGAATAGTCAATTTCTATCACAAACACAGGAATCCATGCTATATAGAGATGTCTTGAATAAACTACTTTGCGAAAGAGCGGTTCTTTAGGACACTTCAACAAATTCAGTAATTTTCAGGAATCATGGGCGAAATTCTCCGTTATCGGCGGAAAGTCCGCCGATCGGCGCAAAAAACGGCGCAAATCCGACTTGCGTCACGTCGGAAAAATGGGTCAATAGTCTCCGGCCCGAAATGAGCTAGCAGCGACGTAACGGGATCCACGCTTGCGCAGTGGTTCACGCCGTGCAGCGTCATACGCGCTGCACGGCGTGATGGCTCATAAGGCCGCGCTGCTCCCCCCCACCCGACCGGAACACCCGACCGCAACACCCGACTGGATGGCTGGCCGTCGCTCAGCCCCGAGGTTCGAGTCACGCGATGTGGAGGCGCTCCTGGACGCGGTGGAGCAGAGGAGGGACGCCCTGTATCCCGGGCACGGCCGCAGAGTTGCCCCACGCCACAGCCGGCGTCTGTGGAGGGAAGTGGCAGAGGCCGTCACCGCTGTGGCCCTGACACCACGGACAGGCACCCAGTGCCACAAGAAGGTGAACGACCTCGTCAGAGCAGGCAGGGTGAGCCTCCCCCATATACCCCTCCCCCATATCCCCCCTCCCCCATATCCCCCATATCCCCCCTCCCCCATATCCCCCATATCCCCCCTCCCCCATATCCCCCTCCCCATATCCCCCCTCCCCCATATCCCCCCTCCCCCATATCCCCCATATCCCCACATCCCCCATATCCCCCCTCCCCCATATCCCCCCTCCCCCATATCCCCCCTCCCCATATCCCCCCTCCCCCATATCCCCCCCTCCCCCATATCCCCCATATCCCCAAGTGAATCCAGCCCTAACCTTAACCTCTGCAATGCACGCGCAACCGATGGCGTGCATTCATATACCTGCCTAACACTGTTGCCTTTTACCCCTGCCCCCCCCCCCCCACAGGAGAAGCGCGCACACAACAATAGGGAGCATGTGAGGACTGGAGGAGGGCCGCTGATGAGAGGCCACTGACCGTACACGAGGAAAGGGCCCTGGAACTGGCTGGCGGACCTGAGGACCGGGAGGTTGCTGATGCAGAGGTCGGGGGCGTACTAGCGAGTGAGCCACCGACAGCCCGTCCCCATATCCCCCCTCCCCTATATCCCCCTCCCCCGTATCACCTGATCACTGCCTGATGTCTAACCATGCATGCTTCATTGTGTATCGCAGGACCAAACGTCCAGGCACCCATCCCCGCAGATGCAGACCGCCCGCAGGATGCCCCTCGGAGACCACAGGAGACAGAGAGACCCGCACCCTCCAGCATGCGACGCCCGCAGGATGCCCCTCGCACACCACGGGAGACGGAGAGACCTGGAGCAACAGGGAGACGACACCCCCGTCACGTGCGGGAGCGACCACCCAGCGACGAGGGGGGCAGCCACAGGCCCCCGTCACATCCGAGCCAGGACACCACTACCCAGGACACCACTACCCAGGACACCACTACCCAGGACACCACTACCCAGGACACCACTACCCAGGACACCCCTACCCGGGACAGCACTACCCAGGAAGACGAAATACCGGACAGTGACTCAGAGTGGATGGGTGGAGACGAACCCCCACCCCAAAGTGCCATGGACTCAGAGTGGGACGAAGAGCACGACACAACGCCATTGCTGTCACCAACACCCTCCACCATCGCAGAAACACGCACCACGGTTGGGCACTTTAGTGCTGAGGCGTCTGGTACACTCACTGGTGCGCACAACACAGCCGTCCCGGTACAGCAGGTGGAGGTAGGAGCAGCAGAGGGACCGGGCGGTCGGAGGGCAGCCCAGCCCAAGCGAACATCTGCCGCCCAGGTGGATCCCGGGTTCTTGCAGTTACCACACCCACACATAGATCCGATGCAACCACCGACCCGGAGACGAGCGAAGAGGGTGACGGGCGGCTTGCGGCGGCTGCGGTCGCAGGTGGAGGAGTCCACCCGCGTCCAGGAGCTGGGAGTGGTGCCGGTCATGCGTGCCACCCAGGCCGACACCGCACGGGTGGCGTCCGCAGTGGAGCCAATGGGTGCGACGGTGTCAGACATGGGGAACGGTTTGCGAGGCCTGGGGCCTTCCGTGCAGGCGGCGTCTGTGGCCCAGGAAATGGCTGCCCTCTCACAGGAGGCCATGAGCCAGTGCCAGCGCCAGATGGCAGAGGCGCTCAACGCCATAGCCCAGTCTCTGCAGGCCATGGCCCAGTCTCAGCAGGCCATGGCCCAGTCTCTGCAGGCCATCGCTGAGGGCATCGGCGCCAGTGGCCATGTGTGAGCCGGCGTCGCACTGTCACAGACAGGGTTTGCCAACCCCCTGGGCTCCATGGCTGCAAACCTGCAGACCCCTGTCGATACCAGCACGGGCCTCCAGGACTGGCAGCGCCAGATGTCGGGGGGGCGTCGGATGGCCAGTCCGTTCGCATCCCCCACCCATGTAGAGGCCTGGGGGCCATCGGGCACCCCGAGGGAGGAGGAGGTGGTGTGGTCCGTCCCGGCTCCCTCTGTAGGGGAGGTCCCGGTACACCGCGACACCTCTGACTCCCCCCCTTCCGTCCCAGGTGCATCGGGTGGGCAACGGGCTGGACAGGCTGGCAGCTCGCCATCCCAGTCGCCCGGGCCGCAGCCTGGCCCATCTAGGCCAGGACGCCCCAGGAAACGGCCGCCAAAGGGATCCAGTGTCAGAGGGCAGGAATCACAGGAGTCCACCTCCAGTTCTGCTGTACCGTCTGGGGAACCACGTAGACGTAGTCAAAGGGCCCGTAAGGCCAAACAATTAGACACTGAGTAAGTTGGCACGGGTGCAGGGCACAGATGAGTTTTAGGGGCTAGGGCACGTGCATGAACTCCTTTGGTTATTAAAGTCAATGTTACACCTACCGAAGCTGCCTTTGTGCTCTGTCCAAAGTGTGTGGGGGTGTCATGTACGTTGAGCGCAAGTGTGTGTGTGAGGGGTGGTGTTACCTCAGCCCCAGGTGAGTCTGCCCCCTTCCCCCTGGGCCGCCATCAACATCCCCCGGGCAGAGGACGGGACCGTGCGCTGCAGTGTCACAGCCGCATGCAGGGATGGTCCGGGTGGATGGTGGTACTGTGGCCATGGGTCAGACATAGTCCAACGATGTAGAGCCAGGAGCTCATCGCAGGGCGGGTTGTCATCATCCTCCATGGCCTGCAATAGACACACGTCCACCCGCAACTGTGTGAGCCCGGCCCGTTGTGCCGCAGGTGGATCGGCAATGGGGGGGGGGTGGTGTGCATGCGGGTGGGTTGGGTGGGGTTGGGGAGGGGGGTGAGGGTGCTGGGTGGGTGGATGGGTGGGGGGTGTAGGTGGTCGGCTGTTGCCATGGTGTGCGGTCTGTGGCCATACTACCCGATTCCCACACCCATCTAGTCAGTGAAGCGGGCGTCTATCAGTCTGTCCCGTGCCCGCTGGGCCAGCCGGTAACGGTGGACAGCCACCCGCCTGTGGCTACCCCGTCTGCCCTGACCATTGCCCCCATCCCCCTCATCTGGGGAGGACTGGGCCTCTTCCTGCTGCTCCTCCACTCCGCCCTCCTCTGCCTGCGGCACATCGCAGGGATGGGAAATTGTGTGTGGAGTCTGAAGAGATAGGCGAGATACTAAATGAATATTTTTCGTCAGTATTCACTCAGGAAAAAGATAATGTTGTGGAGGAGAATGCTGAGCCCCAGGCTAATAGAATAGATGGCATTGAGGTACGTAGGGAAGAGGTGTTGGCAATTCTGGACAGGCTGAAAATAGATAAGTCCCCGGGACCTGATGGGATTTATCCTAGGATTCTATGGGAGGCCAGGGAAGAGATTGCTGGACCTTTGGCTTTGATTTTTATGTCATCATTGGCTACAGGAATAGTGCCAGAGGACTGGAGGACAGCAAATGTGGTCCCTTTGTTCAAAAAGGGGAGCAGAGACAACCCCGGCAACTATAGACCGGTGAGCCTCACGTCTGTAGTGGGTAAAGTCTTGGAGGGGATTATAAGGGACAAGATTTATAATCATCTAGATAGGAATAATATGATCAGGGATAGTCAGCATGGCTTTGTGAAGGGTAGGTCATGCCTCACAAACCTTATTGAGTTCTTTGAGAAGGTGACTGAACAGGTAGACGAGGGTAGAGCAGTTGATGTGGTGTATATGGATTTCAGCAAAGCGTTTGATAAGGTTCCCCACGGTAGGCTATTGCATAAAATTCGGAGGCTGGGGATTGAGGGTGATTTAGAGATGTGGATCAGAAATTGGCTAGCTGAAAGAAGACAGAGGGTGGTGGTTGATGGGAAATGTTCAGAATGGAGTGCAGTCACAAGTGGAGTACCACAAGGATCTGTTCTGGGGCCGTTGCTGTTTGTCATTTTTATCAATGACCTAGAGGAAGGCGCAGAAGGGTGGGTGAGTAAATTTGCAGATGATACTAAAGTCGGTGGTGTTGTCGATAGTGTGGAAGGATGTAGCAGGTTACAGAGGGATATAGATAAGCTGCAGAGCTGGGCTGAGAGGTGGCAAATGGAGTTTAATGTAGAGAAGTGTGAGGTGATTCACTTTGGAAGGAATAACAGGAATGCGGAATATTTGGCTAATGGTAAAGTTCTTGAAAGTGTGGCTGAGCAGAGGGATCTAGGTGTCCATGTACATAGATCCCTGAAAGTTGCCACCCAGGTTGATAGGGTTGTGAAGAAGGCCTATGGAGTGTTGGCCTTTATTGGTAGAGGGATTGAGTTCCGGAGTCGGGAGGTCATGTTGCAGCTGTACAGAACTCTGGTCCGGCCGCATTTGGAGTATTGCGTACAGTTCTGGTCACCGCATTATAGGAAGGACGTGGAGGCTTTGGAGCGGGTGCAGAGGAGATTTACCAGGATGTTGCCTGGTATGGAGGGAAAATCTTATGAGGAAAGGCTGACGGACTTGAGGTTGTTTTCGTTGGAGAGAAGAAGGTTAAGAGGAGACTTAATAGAGGCATACAAAATGATCAGGGGGTTGGATAGGGTGGACAGTGAGAGCCTTCTCCCGCGGATGGATATGGCTGGCACGAGGGGACATAACTTTAAACTGAGGGGTAATAGATATAGGACAGAGGTCAGAGGTAGGTTCTTTACGCAAAGAGTAGTGAGGCCGTGGAATGCCCTACCTGCTACAGTAGTGAACTCGCCAACATTGAGGGCATTTAAAAGTTTATTGGATAAACATATGGATGATAATGGCATAGTGTAGGTTAGATGGCTTTTGTTTCGGTGCAACATCGTGGGCCGAAGGGCCTGTACTGCGCTGTAATGTTCTATGTTCTATGTTCTATCGCCCCTCTGCTGGGCTATGTTGTGCAGGACGCAGCACACCACAATGATGCGGCCGACCCTATCTGACCGATACTGGAGGGCGCCCCCAGAGAGGTCCAGGCACCTGAAACGCATCTTCAGCACACCAAAGCACCTCTCGATCGCTCCCCTTGTCGCTACATGGGCATCATTGTAGCGGTTCTCCGCCTCATTGCGTGGCCTCCGTATAGGCGTCATCAGCCACGATCGCAATGGGTAGCCCCTGTCGCCCAGCAACCAGCCCCTCAGCCGGGGATGGCGTCCCTCGTGCATGCCGGGGATGGATGACCGCGACAACACGAATGAGTCGTGTACACTGCCTGGGTGACGGGCGCAGACGTGCAGGATCATCATGCGGTGGTCGCAGACCACCTGTACGTTCATCGAATAGGTCCCCTTCCTATTAGTGAACACGGCCCTGTTATCTGCAGGTGGCCGCACGGTGACGTGCATCCCATCGATCGTGCCCTGGACCATGGGGAACCCGGCAACGGCAGAGAAGCCCACGGCCCGGGCATCTTGGCTGGCCTGGTCCACGGGGAAGCGGATGTAGCGGTGCGCCACGGCATATAGGGCATCTGTCACTGCCCGGATGCACCGATGCACCGATGTCTGCGATATGCCGGACAGGTCCCCACTCGGTGCCTGGAATGACCCCGTTGCATAAAAGTTCAGGGCCACCGTAACCTTGATGGACACGGGGAGAGGGCGTCCCCCGCCAGTGCCACGCGGTGACAGGTGTGCCAGCAGGTGGCAGATGTGTGCCACGGTTTCCCGGCTTATCCGGAGTCTCCTCCTGCATTCCTGGTCCGTGAGGTCCTGGTAAGACTGCCGGGGCCGGTACACACGGGGCGCCCTCGGGTGCCTCCGTTGCCGTGGGGCCGCGACGTCCTCCTCCCCCTCCTCGTCCTGTCGGTCAGGTGTCCCTCCAGCCTGGGCGGCTGCCACCTGCCCCTCTGCGGCAGCCTGCGCCGCCTCTCTGGCACGCTCCTCCTCCTCATCCAGGGCAACATAGACATGAGCGGCTGCCACCACGGCGGCCAACATCGCTGGATGATCTGAAAACATGACGGCCTGGTGGGGGGGAGGGGAACGACGACATGTCATCATTGCCCATATCCCCTCCTCCCCCCAGCCAGGTGGCATGGACCGCATGGGTCCAACTGTTGGAGGCTGGCACCTGGCCAGGTGGACCAACTCACTTGCCCTCCCATCCCCCTCCTCGGCACGGACCCCCCCCAACCTCCACCCCAGCATGGACCCCCCCCCAACCCCCAACCTCCACCCCGGCACGGACCCCCCCAACCTCCACCCCAGCACGGACCCCCCCCCCCAACCTCCACCCCAGCACGGACCCCCCCCAACCTCCACCCCAGCACGGACCCCCCCCCAACCTCCACCCCAGCACGGACCCCCCCCCCAACCTCCACCCCAGCACAGACCTCCCCCAACCTCCACCCCAGCACGGACCACCCCCCCCCCCAACCTCCACCCCAGCACGGACCTCCCCCAACCTCCACCCCAGCACGGACCCCCCCCCCCAACCTCCACCCCAGCACGGACCCCCCCCCCCCCAACCTCCACCCCAGCACGGACCCCCACCAACCCCCAACCTCCACCCCGGCACGGCACGGAGCCCCCCCAACCTCCACCCCGGCACGGCACGGAACCCCCCCAACCTCCACCCCAGCACGGACCCCCCCCAACCTCCACCCCAGCACGGACCCCGCCCCAACACCCAACCTCCACCCCGGCACGGCACGGACCCCCCCCAACCTCCACCCCAGCACGGACCCCCCTCAACCTCCACCCCAGCACGGACCCACCCCCAACCTCCACCCCGGCACGGACCCCCCCCAACCTCCACCCCAGCACGGACCCCCCCAACCTCCACCCCGGCACGGCACGGACCCCCCCCCCCCAACCTCCACCCCGGCACGGCACGGACACCCCCCAACCTCCACCCCGGCACGGCACGGACCCCCCCCCAACCTCCACCCCAGCACGGACCCCCCCCCCAACCTCCACCCCAGCACGGACCTCCCCCAACCCCCAACCTCCACCCCGGCACGGCACGGACCCCCCCCCCAACCTCCACCCCAGCACGGACCCCCCCCCCCAACCTCCACCCCAGCACGGACCCCCCCCAACCCCCAACCTCCACCCCAGCACGGACCCCCCCCCCTAACCTCTACCCCAGCACGGACCCCCTCCCAACCCCCAACCTCCACCCCGGCATGGACCCCCCCCCAACCTCCACCCTGGCACGGACCCCCTCCCGGCACTCCCCCGGAGCCTAGCCTACTCTAACCACCCCCCCCGCCGCACACACTCACACACAACCCGAGACACACCTCTCCTCACGCAATCAGACTGCGGCCACGCCATTGCCTGCCCAGAGCCAACCCCCCAGGCCGTCACTCACCTCCACGCTGGTCGGCGTGAGCCTGGAGCACCGGGTCACGTCGATGAAAAGGAGGTTTGATTCACGTCGACGTGAACGGTCATCACGTCGACGGGACTTCGGCCCATCCGGAAGGGAGAATATCGGCAGGCCGAAAATCGGCTGCCTTGCGCAGACCCGTGACATTCTCCGCGGCAGCGGCGCCATTAACGCCCCGCCGACTTTTCTCCCTTCGGAGACTTCGGCAACCGGCGGGGGCGGGATTCACGGCGGCCAACGGCCATTCTCCGACCCTCTGGGGGGTCGGAGAATGACGCCCCAGTTTAGCTAATATTTTAAAGGACCCCCCTCTATAATTGCTGAATCCAACATGTATTAAAACAAACTTTATTATTAACACAGTCTTAAATTAACCTTAACCTTATAAAAGAAAATACTTTACAATTACCAGTTAAACAATGTTAAACAATAATATATTTAAATCCTAACTGCTATAAGAACATAAGAACTAGGAACAGGAGTAGGCCATCTGGCCCCTCGAGCCTGCTCCGCCATTTAATGAGATCATGGCTGATCTTTGTGGACTCAGCTCCACTCTCCGGCCCGTACACCATATCCCCGAATCCCTTTATTCTTTAGAAAGGTATCTATCTTTTTCTTAAAAACGTTTAAAGAAGGAGCCTCAACTGCTTCACGGGGCAAGGAATTCCAGAGATTCACAACCCTTTGGGTGAAGAAGTTCCTCCTACACTCCGTCCTAAATCTACTTCCCCTTATTTTGAGGCTATGCCCCCTAGTTCTGCTTTCCCCGACCAGTGGAAACAACCTGCCCGCATCTATCCTATCTATTCCCTTCATAATTTTATATGTTTCAATAAGATCCCCCCGCATCCTTCTAAACTCCAATGAGTACAGTCCCAGCCTACTCAACCACTCGTCATAATCTAATCCCCTCAACTCTTGGGATCAACCTAGTGAATCTCCTCTGCACTCCCTCCAGTGCCAATATGTCCTTTCTCAGGTAAGGAGACCAAAACTGAACACAATACTCCAGATGCGGCCTCACCAATCTTTTATCTCCAATCAAGGAAAGCCCAGCTCAGGTCAAAATTAGGGGCGTTATTCTCCCCCCCTCCATGCCGGGTGGGAGAATCGCCGGGGCGCCCCGCGAATCGTGCCACTCCGCCCTGACCCCCGCACACGATTCTCCCACCCCCTGGAAACCAGCGGCGCGCGATTCGCACCGGGCCGCTCGGAGAACCGGCGAGCGGCGATTCTCTGGCCGGATGGGCCGAGCGGCCGCTACGACACAAAAGGTTCCCGCCGGTGCCGTCCACCCCTGGTCGCTGCCGGCGGGAACCTTGCAGGAACGCTGAGGGGAGGCCTGTGGGGGAGGGCAGGGGGGCTCCTTCACCAGGGTGGCCCCCGATGGGGTCTGGCCCGCGATCGGCGCACACCGATCGGCGGGCCGGCCTTTACCCCCCCCCGGGCCTACCACCTTCCGCGCGCGGCCCCAGAACACCGGCTCCATGTTGGTGAGGGGCCGGCATGCGTAAGACGTTCCCCGCGCATGCGCAGGATGGCGTGGCCCAACTGCGCATGCGCAGGATTGGGCTGCCCCAACTGCACATGCGCGGGTTGGCGCAGCGCCCATTTGGCGTCGCATAAGGACTTTGGAGCGGCGTGAACCTGTGGGGGCCAGCATAGGTCATGTCCGGGCCCTGTTTGCGATGGCGCGAACACTTGGCCTCAATATCGGAGAATTGCCTCCAAACTACTTTGAGAAAGAGATGTCCTTTATGGAAACAGCCTGCAGATTCTTTCCATTGTCAAACTACTGTTTAACTTGCCAGCATTTGGTAAAAAGCTCTTGTTCTGTTCACAGCCAGATCAAATCTCATTGTTTTTCAGAAGCTATTAGTCTGTTTACAGACAGATCAAAACTAAACTCAACACATGACTGCTTCAGCCCCTGGCTCTTCCACATCATCTCTATCCCACTAACTGTGTTATGACCTTCTGACTAAGGCTAAACATTTTTGGCTGGATTCTCCGCTTCAGAAACATGGGCCGGTATTCTCCCTTCTGGGGACTAAGTCCCCACGCCGGCGGGAGAAGCGGTGGCAACCACTCCGGCGTCACCAGCCCCCAAAAATGCGGAATTCTAGGTGGACGCCGGAGGGGTTGGCGCCACTCCAGCCGGCAAGTTCGCGCATGCGCCAAAGGACCGACGTGATCTCGCGCATGCACTGTAAATTCAATGATAATCTGCACAACATCGTGGGCCGAAGGGCCTGTTCTGTGCTGTATTTTCTATGTTCTATGTGGTTCCGCACATGCACAGACCGGCCGGCATATTTTGGCGCATGCACGGGGCTTCTCTTCGTGTCGGCCATGGCGGAGCCCTGCAGGGGCCGCACTGAAGAGAGGAGTGCCCCCACGGATCAAGCCCGCCCGCAGATCGGTGGGCCCCGATCACGGGCCAGTCCACCGTGGGGGCCCCCCCCCCCCCAGGCCGGATCCCCCCACGCCCCCCAGAGGACCGCCCCCGCCAACTTACCTGCCAGGTCCCGCCGGTACATGAGTTGAGTGATTCACGCCAGCGGGACTGGCCAAAAATGGATGGCCGCTCGGCCCATGGGGCCCGGAGAATCACCAGGGGGGCCGCTGCCAACAGCCCCCGACCGGCGTGGTGTGAATCCCGCCCCCACCCGAAAAACTGCATCGGAGAATACGGCAGCCAGCGTGGGGCAGGATTCGCGCCGCCCCCCGGAGATTCTCGGACCTGGCGAGAGGTCGGAGAATCCCGCCCTAAGTGTTGATGCCGGGACTGAATCGGTGGTGTTCTACGACAGCAAAATTGGCACTGTTCTCAGAGCATTTCTGCCATGTAGATCGCAACCGATTCGAATGAAAAACGGTGCCTGATTTGCTGGAGCCGGGATTGACACTCGAAAGGCTGACAAGCTGCAACTGTATATATGCACTCCACTCCCCATACACACTCATTCCAGCCAACAAGATGGCAGCAAGGAAAGTGGAATGCCCGTTTCACAGATACTGAACTGGAGACCCTACTGGACACAGTAGAGGAGAGGCGGACTACCCTGTACCCTGGGGTGGGGAAGAGGTTGCCATCCGCGTCGTGCACCGGGTCTGGGCACAGGTAGGAGAGGCCATATGCATCGTGAGCAACACTGCCAGGACTGGCTAGCAGTGCTGCAAGAAACTGCACAACCTCTTCAGGGCGGCCAGGGTGAGTTGGCAGCACGATGCCCCTGGCAGCACGGTAGCATTGAGGATAGCATAATTGCTTCACAGCTCCAGGGTCCCAGGTTCGATTCCGGCTTGGGTCACTGTCTGTGCGGAGTCTGCACCTTCTCCCCGTGTGTGCGTGGGTTTCCTCCGGGTGCTCCGGTTTCCTCCCACAGTCCAAAGATGTGCAGGTTAGGTGGATTGGCCATGATAAATTGCCCTTAGTGTCCAAAATTGCCCTTAGTGTTGGGTGGGGTTACTGGGTTATGGGGATAGGGTGGAGGTGTTGACCTTGGGTAGGGTGCTCTTTCCAAGAGCCGGTGCAGACTCGATGGGCCGAATGGCCTCCTTCTGCACTGTAAATTCTATGATTCTATGACAGTAATCCTTGACCAACACATCTCCAACTCCACCCCTCCCCTCCCCCACCACCGAGAGGGAGATCAACCCCCCCCCCCCCCCCCCCCCCGCACCACATTCCAGCACCCATATCGGGCTGGGTGCCCTGGTGACGAAGGCCACCAGCTACCAACCCCCTGTGCTGCATGTGTCCGACTGTCTAACACTGTGCATTTTCTGACTCCCCCGCCTCCCAGGATAAGTCAGCCCACAACCGCCGTGAGAGGGAAAAGTCCAACAGCTGAGCAGTGGGCACTGGAGCTGATCGGTGGGCCCAGGAAAAGGGCAATCATCAAGACAGAGGTTGGCAATCGATCAAGCAAGTGAGACTCTGCTGAGTTGTGGTTCCACATGGCATATGTCACCACCCCCTTCACCACCCCCCCCCCCCCCACACTGCCCCTGAATCAGGCCGAGGTGGAGATGGTTCGCAGTTTCAAATTCCTAATCTCCAACAATCTGTCCTGGTCCACCCACGTCGACACTACCACCAAGAAAGCACAACAGCGCCTATACTTCCTCAGGAAACTAAGGAAATTCGGCATGTCCACATTAACTCTTGCCAACTTTTACAGATGCACCATAGAAAGCATCCTATCGCCCCTCCTCCCCTACATTATCAGTATCTAATCTTCCATCACCACCCTGTCCGAGGACCGGCCACAAGAACACAGGGGGCATTAACAGGTGACCCACTAGTCCAGAACAGAATATACAGTCAACGCACAAAACAGACCTTCAAAAACATCCACAGACTTCTCGAGCAAGTCCTCCTAAATCCTCAGCCGGGAGTAGGCTTGCAAAAACCCTCCTCTTGCAACACTGGAGGTAAAAGACGACAAAAGGGCTTCTTTATTCCTTCTCTTCATCCAGAAAGCAGCAAGTAAGTCCATGGGGAAGAGGCAGCAGGAAAACAGAAAAGGCAGCAACAAACAAACTCTCAGCTACAGCCTCCAAACATTTGCAGCAAGCAGCAAACACAACCTGCAGCTGGGAAGTGCTCTCACAACTGACAAGGATAATTTCCATTTGCAATAGCATTCAGCTGCGAAGCTAAAGGCTGGTCACAGTCAAAGGGGGTGAAATTGACTTTCAGCATTGAAGCCAGAGCAGTGCTCCGTCCTGAGAGTGTTTGGTAGGATAGACAAGCTGCAGCTGTGGTTCGTCTGTCATGGGACTCCACAAAATTTAAAGATGGCTTAAACGCCTGACAGACGCAAAGCCACTCACACCCTGACCCAGGAACAAGCCCTGACCTGCAATGCTTCGGTCCCCTGACCAAGCCCAATCCCCTGAAGGATCCCCACCACAGGGCCAGTAGCTCCAGTGCCCTTGAGCTGCATGCGAGATAATGGAAATGGCTACTCATTCCCTCACTTCCCCTCAGCAGTCATTGTGCCAGCTTCGCGATTTTGAAAAGGAGTATTAAAGGACACCCATGTGATTTTTCGCTGGGGAGTCGGATAATTCCCTGGATGCCGCTGCATTTGACTTCAGTCTCATGAATGAGCGTGAAATGAATGCAAATGAGGGCTAACGATGTGCTCACCATTCACAGTGCCAGCCTGGCATCCACCTGGATGTCAGCCTGGCATTGCTGGCATGGAAACTGCCAAGGTGCCATTTTGGCACTGCCAAGACGTGAGATCAGGCCGGAGTGGGGGAGGGGCAGGGGCGGCGGGTGTTGGGGGGGGGGGTGCATGGGTTGTGGGTCGTTTCGGGAGCCTTGGAGATTGGGACGTCATTTAAAAATGACGTCCCAATTTCTCACTACAATGGGGAGTTCCGATGATCGAATCTCTCCACTGTAAAAAAACGGGGCTATGTGTGGCTGGGGCGCACGTTCTCCATTCAGTCCCTTATTCAACGCGAGTCACTGAGAGTGCCGGAAATCACGCGGCTAACGCGCTCGCGAGGGAACTTTGTTCCCTTTTCGAAGAATCGAGCCCGAAAGTTGAGGCACACCCAAAATAGTGACCGGTGAGGTTTGAATTGCAGGGTGTAGGGTGCAATTAAGTCATTGCCATTACAATTTCATACATTACGTTTATGTTAATGCTGTTGGGAGATGTATAAAAATTAAGCTGGAAGTGAGTTGCCTACTTTATTGGTAAAAGCCATAAAAATTATAAGGAGAGATCAAGGACAAGCTATTTTTTCAAAGGAGGCCTCAAACAACTATTGGGCCCCGTTGTTACATTTGTGAAAAAACAAATAACTATTTCAGGCATGGCCGCTACATGGCTTTTACCAGCTTTATTTTTATAGTATTAACATAAACGTAATGTATGAAATTGTAACGGCAATGACTTAATTGCAACTGAGAAAATTTTGTTTAAGTAACAAAGGACAGAGTACTTTTCCCAGAAGTTTGTTTTTCTTCGTCATGCCATCATTACAAGGGAGTACTATTATTATTTGCTATCATGAGATTAGATATTGGGCAGTATCAGCATACTGCTTGATATTAGATATTGGAACCACATAGCCACAGCAATGTCGTTGACTCTTAAAAGCCTTCAGGGATGGGCAATAAATGCTGGCCTAACCAGTAATCCCCACACCCCACGATCGAATAAAGAAACAAAACCCAGGTAGGGTCTGAAAGCTATTACCTAATGTGAAAACTATTACCAAATGTGAATGTGAAATGTGAGGCAGACCCAAAATGTATAACAGGCACAAAACATACCTCACATTTGCTGGTCCAATTTTCGGATCCCTTGTGCACAATCCCTTTACGGCCAGCGCCGTTGAGTACAAAATCAACCCCATGAGTAAAACTAAATAAGTATCAGTGCAGATCCCACACAATAACTCCATCACTGACCATTCAAGCATCACTGTTATTGAGATTGTATTGCTTAAATGCTGATTTTAAAAAATATATTAGGTGTAGAAGGTTCATACTCATTGGTAAGTGAAATATCTCTCGGAGGCCATGTCAGGAAAAGATCATGTTTATTATTCTGACTGAAGTGGACCAAATGCAATCAATACCTTGGGCGAAATTCTCCGGTATCGGCGTGATGTCCGCCAACTGGCGCCCAAAATGGCGCAAATCAGTCGGGCATTGCGCCGCCCCAAAGGTGCGGAATGCTCCGCATCTTTGGGGGCCGAGCCCCAACCTTAAGGGGCTAGGCCCGCGCCGGACGAATTTCCGCCCCGCCAGCTGGCGGAAAAGGCCTTTGGTGCCCCGCCAGCTGGCGGCGCGGAAATGACATCTCCGGGCGGCGCATGCGCGGGAGCGTCAGCGGGCGCGATCGGCATCCCCGCGCATGCGCAGTGGAGGGAGTCTCTTCCGCCTCCGCCATGGTGGAGACCGTTGCGAAGGCGGAAGGGAAAGAGTGCTCCCACGGCACAGACCCGCCCGCGGATCGTTGGGACCCGATCACGGGCCAGGCCACCGTGGGGGCGCCCCCCGGGGCCAGATCGCCCGCACGCGCCACCTTGTCCGCCGGTAAGGTAGGTGGTTTAATCTACGCCGACCGGACAGGCATTTTAGCGGCGGGACTTCGGCCCATTCGGGCCGGAGAATCGCGGGGGGGGGGGGGCGCCAACCGGCGGGGCGCGATTCCCGCCCCCGCCGAATATCCGGTGGTGGAGAATTCGGCAACCGGCGGGGGCGGGATTCACGCCAGCCCCCGGCGATTCTCCGACCCGACGGGGGTCGGAGAATCTCGCCCCTTGTACTTGGCACTTGCCTTTTAAATTATACCCTTTTAAATGATCATTTAATTGCCAATACAGGCATAAGAAAACATTAGAAAGTAAAATTTACATGCATTTATTTGTGTATATGCAGGAGGTTTTGTAAATGAAGATTGCAGTGGAACACTGGTTATCAACATGGGCAAAATATTAGCATTCAACAGTGCTCAAACATTGATGACAAAAGCGGCCAGTTTTAGATCTAAACCTGAGAAGTGGTAATATTATTTTCAGACAATTGCTTGACTCTGAAATCATTTGGAAATAAGTTTAATTTAATATTATTTTTCATGTTTAGAATAACAAATATGTTGAATCACTATGATTCCTTCAATTTTCCTGCAGACCTGTTTAAAACTTGCAGTTGATTTTATCTTTCTTGTTCTATGTTAGAATAATTAAAAACTTTAAATGATTGAAGCAAATCTGCCTAAGATCACACTTGTTCAAAAGCATACATACGCGGAAATGACATCTCCAGGCGGCGCATGCGCGGGAGCGTCAGCGGGCGCTGATGGCATTCCCGCGCATGCGCAGTGGAGGGAGTCCTTTCCGCCTCTGCCATGGTGGAGACCGTGGCGAAGGCGGAAGGGAAAGAGTGCCCCCACGGCACAGACCCGCCCGTGGATCGGTGGGACCCGATCACGGGCCAGGCCACCGTGGGGGCGCCCCCCGGGGCCAGATCGCCCTGCCCCCCCAGGACCTCGGAGCCCTTTGTGAAATAATATTGTTTGCTGTACGAATATTATTTGCTAGCGTCATTTGGGAGGGTTTAAACTAGTGTGGCGGGGGTTGGGAGCCCGAGCAGTAGGTCAGCAGGTGAAATAACTGAGGAGGAACTAGTGAATAAGGCCAGTGAGCCTGAGAGGAAGATCAGGCAGTGAGATGTTGCTCAACACAGCGAGACTGGTGGTCTAAAGTGCATTTGTTTCAATGCAACAAGTATAACAGTTATGCTAGATGAATTTAGAACTTGGATTAGTACTTGGAACTAAGATTTTTTTTGCTATTACAGAGACTTGGTTGATGGAAGGACTGGATTGGCAGCTAAATGTTCCAGGATTTAAATGCTTCAGGTGGGATGGAGGGGGATAAATAAGGGGTGGGGGAGTTGCATTACTGGTTAAGGAGAATATCGCAGCTGTACTGCGGGAGAACACCTCGGAGGGCTAATGGAACGAGGCAAAATGTGTAGAGCTCAGGAATAGGAAGCGTGCAGTCACAATGTTGGTGGTTTACTACAGGTTGTCCAACAGCCAGTGGGAGATAGAAGGGCATATATGTAGGCAGATTTTGGAAAGATGTAAAAGCAACAGGGTTGTTGTGGTGGGTGATTTTAACTTCCCCTATATTGACTTTGTGATAGGGGCTTAGGTGGAGCAGAATTTGTAAGGAGCATCCAGGAGGGTTTCTTGAAACAATATGTATATAGTCCTAAATGCTCTAAGAAGAAAAAACCCAGCCTAACCAGCCTCTCTTCATAGCTGAAACGCTCCAGCCCAGGCAACAAAATCCTGGTGAACCTCCGCTACATCCTTTCTAATGTAATTACATGTGTCCTATAGTGTGGTGACCAGAACTGCACACAATACTTGGAGGGGATTATAAGAGACAAGATTTATAATCATCTAGATTGGAATAATATGATCAGGGATAGTCAGCATGGCTTTGTGAAGGGTACGTCATGCCTCACAAACCTTATCGAGTTCTTTGAGAAGGTGACTGAACAGGTAGACGAGGGTAGAGCAGTTGATGTGTATATGGATTTCAGCAAAGCGTTTGATAAGGTTCCCCACGGTAGGCTATTGCAGAAAATACGGAAGCTGGGGATTGAGGGTGATTTAGAGATGTGGATCAGAAATTGGCTAGCTGAAAGAAGACAGAGGGTGGTGGTTGATGGGAAATGTTCAGAATGGAGTTCAGTTACAAGTGGAGTACCACAAGGATCTGTTCTGGGGCCGTTGCTGTTTGTCATTTTTATCAATGACCTAGAGGAAGGCGCAGAAGGGTGGGTGAGTAAATTTGCAGACGATACTAAAGTCGGTGGTGTTGTCGATAGTGTGGAAGGATGTAGCAGGTTACAGAGGGATATAGATAAGCTGCAGAGCTGGGCTGAGAGGTGGCAAATGGAGTTTAATGTAGAGAAGTGTGAGGTGATTCACTTTGGAAGGAATAACAGGAATGCGGAATATTTGGCTACTGGTAAAGTTCTTGGAAGTGTGGATGAGCAGAGGGATCTAGGTGTCCATGTACATAGATCCCTGAAAGTTGCCACCCAGGTTGATAGGGTTGTGAAGAAGGCCTATGGAGTGTTGGCCTTTATTGGTAGAGGGATTGAGTTCCAGAGTCAGGAGGTCATGTTGCAGCTGTACAGAACTCTGGCACGGCCGCATTTGGAGTATTGCGTACAGTTCTGGTCACCGCATTATAGGAAGGACGGGGAGGCTTTGGAGCGGGTGCAGAGGAGATTTACCAGGATGTTGCCTGGTATGGAGGGAAAATCTTATGAGGAAAGGCTGATGGACTTGAGGTTGTTTTCATTGGAGAGAAGAAGGTTAAGAGGAGACTTAATAGAGGCATACAAAATGATCAGGGGGTTAGATAGGGTGGACAGTGAGAGCCTTCTCCCGCGGATGGAAATGGCTGGCACGAGGGGACATAGCTTTAAACTGAGGGGTAATAGATATAGGACAGAGGTCAGAGGTAGGTTCTTTACGCAAAGAGTAGTGAGGCCGTGGAATGCCCTACCTGCTACAGTAGTGAACTCGCCAACATTGAGGGCATTTAAAAGTTTATTGGATAAACATATGGATGATAATGGCATAGTGTAGGTTAGATGGCTTTTGTTTCGGTGCAACATCGTGGGCCGAAGGGCCTGTACTGCGCTGTACCGTTCTATGTTCTATGTTCTAATACTCTAGCTGTTGCATAACGAGTGTTTTATACAGCTCCATCATAACCTCCCTGCTTTTGTATTCAATGCCTTGACTAATAAAGGCAAGTATCTTATGTGCTTTCTTAACCACCTTATCTACCTATCCTGGTGTCCTCAGGGACCTATGGACATGCATCCTATCATAGATTATCATAGAATTTACAGTGCAGAAGGAGGCCATTCGGCCCATCGAGTCTGCACCGGCTCTTGGAAAGAGCACCCTACCCAAGGTCAACACCGCCACCCTATCCCCATAACCCAGTAACCCCACCCAACACTAAGGGCAATTTTGAACACTAAGGGCAATTTATCATGGCCAATCCACCTAACCTGCACATCTTTGGACTGTGGGAGGAAACCGGAGCACCTGGAGGAAACCCACGCACACACGGGGAGGATGTGCAGACTCCGCACAGACAGTGACCCAAGCTGGAATCGAACCTGGGACCCTGGAGCTGTGAAGCAATTGTGCTATCCACAAGGCTACCGTGCTGCCCTGCAGTCCTAAAGTCCCTCTGGTCCTTTGTACTTCCTAGCATTCATTGTGTATTCCGTTGCCTTGTTAGTCCGCCCAAAATGCATCACCTCACACATTATGGGCGGCACGGTGGTATAGTGGTTAGCACTGATGCCTCACAGTTCCAGGGACCAAGGTTCAATTCCGGCCTCGGGTGACCGTCAGTGTGAAGTTTGTACTTTCTCCCTGTGTCTGCGTGGTTTTCCTTCGGGTGCTCCGGTGTCCTCCCACAGTCCAAAGATGTGCAGGTTAGCTGGATTGGCCATGCTAGATTGCCCCTTAGTGTCCAAAAAGGTTAGCTGGGGTTACTGGGTACAGGGATAGATTGGAGGCATGGGCTTAAGTATGGTGCTCTTTCCAAGGGCCGGTGCAGACTCGATGGGCCAACTGGCCTCCTTCTGCACTGTAAATTCCATGATTTCACGGTTAAATTCCATTTGCCACTGTTTTGCCCATCTAACCAGCCTGTCTCTATCGCCCTGAAATCTAAGGCTTTCCTGCTCACTATTTACCACACCACCAATTTTAGTGTAATCTGCGAACTCACTGATCATACCCCCCACATTCCAGTCTAGATCATTAACGTGCACTATAAACAGCAAGGGACCCAGCACTGATCCTTGCGATACACCGCTGGATACAGGCTTCTAGTCACAAAAACAACCTTCGACCAACACCCTCTGCCTCCTGCCACTGAGATAATTTTGGATCCAATTTGCCAAATTGCCCTAGATCCAATGGGCACTTATCTTCTTGATCAGTCTCCCATGCGGAACCTTGAAATATTTTTACTTAACTCCTATTATCCAACAGCCTTAGATTTAATTTTCTGAAATACGTGGAGTCCTTTAGTGTTAATATCCTTTCCTATTTAATTTTAACTTTATCCCATATGTCTTATAAATTAATTGAACATATTGTAAATGATCAGTGCATTCTAATTGTGCATGCTAATTAATTGAACTAGTCTTATTTTAAGATTGATTAATTTAAATAAAATTGTATTAAAATAAAAATTCAATGTTTAACAGTGTACTCATCACATGTGACTCCTTGTCCTGTGAAGTCACTTTGCAATATGTGCTTTTCACTGCTTTGCTGTTCTGCAATATATCTTGGGAAGTTGGAAGGTTATGGCAAGACCTTGCGGTTTCTCCATCTTCACTTCCTTTAGCCAGCTGGGATGCAAACCATCCTGACCAGACGACCTATCCACTCTAAACATAGCCAGTCTTTCCAGTACACCCTTCCTGTCAATTCTCACCCCATCTTGCCTTCAGCAGTGCCAAGGTGCACTGCAGCAACTTGCCAAGGCTTTTTAAACAGCAACTCCCAAACCTGCAGCCTCTACCATCGGAAACACAACGGGCTGGATTTTCACATTGGCGGCAGGATTGATCAATGCCAGTGTAAAACCGATTTTTGGACTCCCGTTGAATTCCTCCACCTCCCTGTCCACCATTGAACCTGCCGACAGGATCACAGCTGGTTTAGCACAGTGGGCTAAACAGCTGGCTTGTAATGCACAACAAGACCAGCAGCGCGGATTCAATTCCTGTACCGGCCTCCCCGAACAGGCGCCGGAATGTGGCGACTAGGGGCTTTTCACAGTAACTTCATTGAAGCCTACTTGTGACAATAAGCGATTATTATTATGGCAGAATTCCGCCCACTTGATCTGCAAATGCTTTGAGAAAACCTGGACGAGATTCTCCAGGTTTGTGTCCCCACGCCAGCGAAAAACACGTGCGAATCATTCTGGACTTACCTGGAGAAAGTCCAGGGTGATTCTCCGATTTGCAGGGGGCTAGCAGGGCCCCGGAGTAGTCCTCGCAGCTCAGGCTGCTGATACGTGGCCCTGCACGTCCGCTCAGGGTCCGCGCATGCGCACAGTGACTGCCTGCGTCGGCCGCCCCGCGAGACATGGCCAACCCACACCGCGGACTGGCACCAAGAAGATAGACCCCTCCCAGTTTGCGCGCTCCCGCGAGTCGGTGGCCCCCCATCGGTAGCCTGGCCATCCTAGAGGCCCCCCCCATGAATGACCCTCCTGCCCCCACCAGGGCGGCCGCGGACTGAGTCCGCAGCCGCCACGCCGAGTTCCTGCCGGGTGGAACCATGAGAGAACCACGCCGGTGGGAACTCGGCCAGCTGCACTCGGTGAATTGCCACGGGGCCTCTTTCAATGGCCCCGATTAGCGGCGATTCTCCGGTCCGGTGGCGTCAGACCCGATCTCGGGTTTGACGCCCATTCTCCGGCCCTGCATCAATCGCGATTTCGGCGCGGAGGCTCGGAGAATCCTGCCCCCTTCGTTTCATGGGCTGCAGAGGTTCAAGAAGACAGCTTACTATGCGCACCTTCTCAAGCGCATTTATGGGTGGACATTAAATGCTGGCCTTGTCAGAAATGAGCCATATCCCGAAAATTAATAAATAAAAAAAGGCAAGTATCACATCCCCTCTGCCACCTCTAATCAAACTTGCATCATGAGATAAAATCAAGGCTTTGATGTAATTTCATGACTACTCCATGTTGATTAATGTTAAGGGGCTTTGGGGAATAGATGTTATACGAAGAGTTCACTTGAATCAAAACCCAGTTTCAGAATGCATATGGTCAAAAAACACCACATAAATGTCAAATACCTTTTAAATGATTAATTTTAATTTTTTCAGAGTTATTGAAAAAGTGCGTCCATTTCAGTACCGTGCATTACCCATTGCCAATTCCAATACAGATTGACTGAACTAACATGAAAATTCTCAGGCACTGTATATTTTATTATCCACTCACACAGGGAACAATACCAGTCAAACTTTATTTTGTACCAGTGTCCTGCAGCAGTGAATGACACAGGTTAAGCACATTACAGGAATTGCCCTAAGAAAGCAGGCATGACAATCACTCCCTAGTGTTAAAGTACAAACACAATTACGAATCAAAATTCACTAGAAAAATGAATTCACAGATCTTTAGTTCTTGTCACTGTAAAAATGGAAGAATAATTTCTGTCATGTTCACAAATATTTTGGGTGTTCATTTTGTAAGAATTCCAATTCAGTCCAATGAAAGAAAATAGCATGCAGTGCCTCTCTGCAAATGGGAAATATTTATCATTTTCTATGAGAGGCAACAAAATCCACAGGAATACACATATACTCTGCAGGTGTGTGTGGAAATAAAATATGTGTGTGTATAAGGGATGCAATCGTTATTATGTTTTCAGCTTAAAGGTCAATAATAAAATGCATAACTTAATGTTAGAGAGATTCTTGGGCAAGGTGAATTAGTAACAATGTTGTTGCTTCACTCATCGACTTCAATCTCAGCCCTGAAAAAGTTTGGGGCTATTAGATGCTTTATATAAGATTTGATTAATATTGCAAAAGAAATAATGTGAATTTTGTGGGAGTAAAGTATTGCTGATGTTGTAAATTTGAAAGGAAAACAGAAATGCTGGAAATATTCCACTGGTCTGGCTGCATCTGTGAAGGCCGAAACAGAGTTAACCTTTCAGGTCGATGAGCTTACATCAGAACCAAGGAGGTTCTGACAAAGGGTCACCAATCTGAGATATTAGCCGGGATTTTCTGGCCCTGCTGTGGCAGGACCTGCCGCTGGCCAGCCAGAAATCCATTGACTTTCAGCAGGACTGGAAGATCCCAGCAGTGAGTGGGGCAGGCAAATCCCTGCCATTAACACTGTTTCTCTCGGGATCAGCAGGGTACTTCCAGCATTTTCTGTTGAGTCAGGAATGTAGAGAACGACTGTCAGTGAATGAGAAGATGGTGATTCAGTTAAGTTTAATTGGTGTGAGGTGTTTTCATTAATAATGTCCTGCATGAGGCATGATTTCATAAAGTGCTGGATTGGTTGGGAAATATTAAATATTCTATTGTCCCTACCCCATCTCATGCCTGAATTCATTTCCTTCCAAGGAAGGATCACTTCCTTACATGCAAAACTGTCAAAAACTTAAGGGTTTCAAGGCCCTAAAGATCTTTGGGATGTTCTACTGATTCCCACAGAAGGAGGGTGATTTTGGCAGGTCTATCATCTCTGGGAGTTTCTGTCCACTGTTTATACGGCCAAGGACATGCAGAGACTGAAAGTCCCTACCATAGGCTTCCCCATTCTGTCAGAATCTGAGAGTGAACTGAAGACCAATACATCAGGTGGGAAGAGGCACACTGGCCTCCAGATGCACATTAATGGGCTCCACTGGCAGATCAGGTCAAGGAAAGGGCTTAAAGAATAGTCAAAATAGATATATGTTTAAACAAAATTGAAGAAGGCTGATGAACACCACTGAAATGTACCTTGGCAACCACCCCAACTCTCCCAAAAGTAGTAGCCAGGTTAATTTTATTTTTCCAGCTGCAGTACTTATTCATAGAAGATGTACAGTGCAGAAAGAGGCCATTCGGCCCATTGAGTCTACACCGACCCCCTGAAAGAGCACCCTACCTAGACCCACCCCCCCCACCCTATCCCGGTAACCCAACCTAACATTTGGATTCTTCTTGGTTTCTTACTTTCCATTGTCCTCCCAGAGTTGGATTCCAAGATATACAATGTTGAAAAAGGCTAGACTAATTAAATATAGAATGACTTCCAACCTGAGTGCTAAGGCCCCTTCAAAATATAAAACTTACTTATCAATGAATAAACAAATCTCTCGAAAAGATGTACAATTAATTACTGTTTGGAACACCCTCCTATTCTCCACTGCCCCGATTTCTGAGCAAAAATAGAAAATGTGGATGAAGAGATCAGGAAATCATGATGGAATTTTAATAACATTATCTGACTCCAATATAAATGTATCCACCCATGCTTTGAATGGGAGGTCTAGATAGCAGAACCCCTTTCCTCCATTCTGAAAAACTGGGTAGCCTCACAATTCAGTGTAAAGTGGACAGGAGTAAATTTTCTGACTGCTATTTTGCTACTTTTGGGGTCAAATATGGCAGCATTTTATTGTATTTTGGTTGCATCAGAGATAACACTGGTTTCATATCAAAAGGAAATTTTATTCACACTAAAGGGGGAGAGAGAGAATACATGTTGGAATCCTATTTTCCTATTTATTACAATCTGCCCAATGAGAAGATCCAACACTAAAAGCGTGAATAGTGAAGTTGCTGGTCTATTATGATATTAGCCATGCTCACTGGATTTAATTAATAACTAGTGCGACCCCAGCAAATTAAGTCTTCTATTCTTCCATTCACTGACTTTCGCAAAGAGATTGGTGTGATTATGAAGCAGGTTTTCCCACTTTCATAGAAATTACAACACAGAAAGAGGTCTTTTGACCCATCAGTTCCTCTTTTGTGCTAGCTCTTCAAGTGGAGACATTCTTTTGCCCTTCTCTTTCTCATAAGCCTTTATGTTATCCCTTTTCAAACACTTATACAATTCTATTTGAAATGAAGTTATGACCTGCAATACAGTAAAATATCCAATGATCCTATGTAACATTTCTTCCAACTTTCCCTTCATTGTTCTGATAATGATCTTGAGTTTATGCCTCCTTATAGTTGATTAAATCAGTATCAGAAACATGGGTTGAATTTCCCATCCGAGTTGCAAGCCCAACATCTGGCTGATTTCAGGTTGCGAACACCAATGTGCATGTGATGGAACATCCGCTGTGACCTTCTCGGAGGAGACCAATTATGAAGCTGCCTGCAATAAGAGTTGGTGGGTGGTCAAAGGACAATGCGGAGCACCCATAGAGCACAAAGTGAATGATGGCCAGCAGACCCACTGTAAATCTTGTGTGCTGCTGAGTTGAATGGAGAAAGAGATGTTGAAAATTAGAAATACCGTTGTGCCGATGGGATCAACAGCTAATTCTTCACACCCAGCACTATCCAGTGGATCTATTTGCATGCCTGCAGTAACAAGCATTTGTCTGCTGATGTCCTGACAATTTCCAATTCTGTTCTTGACATTAAAGACATGGAAGCTGTTATTGTTTAAAGTGACCACTGCAGAGGATTCATATGACACTCCAATCTCCCGCTCTGTTCTTGTTTCCTAGGCTTAGACGAGTAGCAGACCCAGTGGTCTGATTTCCATAACCTTCCAAAAATGCCTGCTAATTGCCTCCATAATTACCTTAATAAGCTTCCTACTGGTGACAGACAGGTTGCCATCACCTGTCTGAAATCACTTCAGGTAAAAGTGAGGGCAACTGAGAACATGTCGGGGAGCTGGTCCGACACAGTTTACTTTGCCACTTTCCCAGTCCCCTTTCCTCCAAACCCCTCCAAGGGGCCAGACAAATATAAAAGATACCTTTCAAAATAACCTTTCACCTTTTTTAATTTTGGGGACTCCTCTATCGTGTTCTGGAGAGAAAAAACATAATTCTTTCAGATGTTAACCTCCCATTTCTTGTACCATTTTGCTGAATCTTTGCTGTACTTATATTAGGTTTTTCATTAATATTAGCAAGTGAAAGAAAATATGCACCCATTGTATACATTTAGCAAAACATGGCCAGTAAATAAGTGTGGTTTTAAGGTTTACTATGACAAAACTCTGATTTTTACCTCTTTAACAATAATAGTAGATTTTGAATAAGAATTCTAACAAACACACGTTGATTCTACTCTCCCCGGCTCACAACGTGCCTTTGACGTTTCAGAAGCAATGCCATCTATTACACCAGAAGCCCCCCTTGTGGTCCCTGTGATTGAGTTTGTCAATTAGATGTCAATGTATGTATTGGACAAAGAGTGTTGTGGGGTAATGCCTGCTTGGCACAGAGTTGATACTGCCCAAGATTACCCTGGTCTGGGATAGATTCATGGCAGATCCCAGAGGTGTACCATGCTAACTCACTGTGACACACAGTTTCCCTGTATTGATCATTTGCTGAATATTTTTAATATCGATGGCTCAGAGCAGAATACTGAAGTTTTGCTGAATAATTTTAAGTGAAAATTTGATAAATAAGTAATAGTAAAGGCTTGGTAAGTAAATAAAACACTGATGGTGTGAGTAATGGTTTGCTGAGTAGCACTGAAGGCTTAGTGACCTTAACACTGAAGATTTGCAGAATACACTAACACTGATGATTTTGTTATGATTCCATTATAACTTTTTACTCTCCTTCCCTTTCACTCTGGTCATTGCTGGTGTTCTAAAGTCTTGCTGCTGTAGGACAATAATTCTTGAGACTCATTTCTTTCTGGTTTTAAACATCAATGTTCTGGACAGAATTACACCACAGTGCTGACAGAGGGGTCTGAGAGATTCAGTTGCCCGCTTATGTCAGTCGGGTGGTATTGCTGCAAAACAAAAGAGAGAGAAGTTAGTGCCAGTATTCCACAAGTACAATAAAGAATCAGTGTGTCTCCCATCTCAAACATCTGCCTGTAGAATGATGCCCTCATTGTAGGCATTAACTTTAATGACATCTATAGAGTTTATTATTTAATTCTGACAAATATATGTTGAATTTATCAAGAAATGGCATTCGTGGATTTATTAACGAAAGACAAGCAAAATAGTACATTGGGAAAAGTTTGGATCCAACAAGTATCTGAATCATCATTTCCAATAGCAACGATTGATGAATTATGTATTGCATGCCAATGATTGTGTAACATTATATCAAATCCAGCAGATGCTTTCTAACCTTACAGTAGAAAGGCGCTTGATAAATTTAACATTGATCACCATGGCGATCCCCAAGGGGTGCTCCTAATAATAATAATAATCTTTATTGTCACAAGTAGGCTTACATTAACAGTGCAATGATGTTACTGTGAAAAGCTCCTAGTCGCCACATTCCAGCGCCTATTCGGGTCCAGAGAGGGAGAATTCAGAATGTCCAAATTACCTAACAGCACGTCTTTCGGGACTTGTGGGAGGAAACCGGAGCACCCGGAGGAAACCCACGCAGACATGGAGAGAATGTGCAGACTCCACACAGACAGTGACCCAATCTGGGAATTGAACCTGGGACCCTGGAGCTGTGAAGCAACAGTGCTACCCACTGTGCCGCCCTAATGTATATCTCAAAGCTCTGTACTCATGGAGAGGAATAATTTTTATTTCCACTGTCTAGGTGTTAATTTGGCAGAGTGAATCGCTCAGAACTTGCCCATTTTTAACTTGTGGGATTTTGTGCAGGTTCTACAACATGCAGTTGATTCACTTCATCAGATTGTCGCTTAGATAATGAAAAGGAAAGTAACTCATCGATTTGCATTCCAACCAATCTGTTTTGTCCTCAGATGACAAGTTATATCAATCTTTAGGTGAACTATCAAATGGAAAGATGAGGGACTTTTGTGATGCTTCCCCTCAACCACTTTCAGGTTCAGGCCTCATTAACATTTTCTCACCAGGCCGTAAGCATCAAACAGGCAAAACCTGCTGCAGCTCAACATTTCATTGGGAAAAAAATTGCTCTGCTACCTGACACAGCTCGCCGTGGGTGATGCCTGTTTGGGGAGCGGACTGGATGCCAGAGTTGCTCCTTCTTGCTCCACTAAACAGTACATTTTGGGAGCGGTCTCAGCAATCCCTTTCTCTCAGCACCTGGAGAAACAGGATTGGCATGTACCTCCTGCACTGTAAATTCTAGGGTATGTCTATGCTTTGAACATTTCTCCTCAGATGTTTCTCCTCATGCACGGGATCCCAGCCAACATATTTAAATGGCCTCCTACTGATTTTGCAGGGATTGCTGACTGCTCATTTAAAGACCCGCCTGAAGGTTCATTCAGGTGGACAAATGAGTGCAACAGATGCCCATCAGCCTTTTAAGTGATATTTACCCATTTTTCAACTGAGAAATGCATGGCTGGCTGGTTTCAGAAATAGGTGCAGAAATTGGTCATTTGGCCTCTTGATCCTGTTTCTCCATTGAACAAGATCATGGCTGATCTGATTGTGGCTTTAGCTCCATTTTCCTGCACGCTCCCATAAGCATTTCCCTAGTCTATCAAAAAACTGTCCATATCAGCTTTAAATTTATTCAATGACCCAGCCTCTGCTGCTCTCGCTGGAGGAGAGAATATTCCAAGGATCAATAACCCTCAAAGAGAAGGAATTCTTCCACAGCTCCTTCTTAAATGAAAGACCCCTTATTCTGAAACTGTGCCCCTAGTTCTAACTAATCCAAAAATTCAAATTCCAAGTTATTTTCCTGCTTTGGACCTGCCCAGTTTCAACCCAGCCAATTTCTTGCCCTTTTGGCTCTTTGTACAACAATTTTGTTTTGGGGATCTGTGTTTAACCTGCCATTGACTGATGTTTGGTATGGAAGAGGGAGTGGTCACACTGTAGAATCCACATCAAGTACAAACAATAACATACAGAAGGATAGGGATAAAGAGACAGGAGAGTCCCGACAAAATTAATCGAACTGAGCAACTAAAATCTTGATCTTAATTGGGTTTTCGATCTGTCAGGGATGGAAATTATTTCAAACTATTAGATTAGTGCTTCAAAATAAGCTTAGTTTAAAATGCATCAGTTCATCAGAAGAGATAAAAAAATGATTGCAATTCTATTGAACTAAACATAACCTGACACCTTGCATATCATGAATGCTATTATCATTGAATAATTTGTTCAAAATTCTCCTGCTGCTGCAAGTTGTGAACATTGATGATGGGAGTGTGGTGAGGTTGAGGGTAGGTTTTGTCGTTGCTGGTGATAGAAACCAGCCCAGTATCACCGGGCATATAGGAAATAAAAGATTGGCAGAAAATCGAAACTTCTAGCACAGAATTCCTGAAAAACCTTGCTTACAAATCAGAGACCTTACAATCAATTTGAACTATTGTGTTGATGCAGGTTATAAGAATCCACAGCACTTTCAATTTTGTTACCAAAGATGTTGTCCAAACTCATTGTGATTGTTGAAATGATTGACCTTAGCCATGTTTACTGGTTGGTATTATCCAATCGGAGCTAAGTACATAGAAAACTACAGGGCATTATATCAAAAATACTGTGCAAGATCACGGTTCTCACGCTGTGTTATGCTCACAAGAAATAATGGCTGTAGGGTAATTTTACGGTTGGGATTTTAACAGTGTTTAGCTGAAACTCTGTGATCAACCCTACATTTTGGCACAAATCAATAGAAAACCAGAGCGGGCCAGCATTTTCTTTACTACTTCACTAAGTTCACCTGCTGAACTATCAGATATTTTTGCCTTCAAGATTTCACACAGCCGACAGGTGGTGCAATGAAGTTGAGGGAAGCTGGGGATCACAGTGATAGTCCAGGATTTACCTGAAACCTAGAAACAATCTCAAAGATTGGGGCTTATCAAGGACGATCATAACCGAAAAGTGATATCAAGTGACATTAAATCCAGTTAGCCGCTGCACTATCAGTAAAACCAGGTGCCAATAGTTACTTTGTGAAATAAATGTATTAGAAAGGAACACAAAAAAAATTATCAAAATTAACCTGTTGTTCTGTGAAATTTTCAAAATGAAATCCTTCTCAGAGCCAAATATTTATTTCTTCAGGTCCAGTCCTTTTTGAACACTGAGTTGGTAGAAAATATGGAAATGATTGCAATTTTTCATGATAGCTATGTGTGACTCCATTTATAAAACTCTCTAAATCTTCTAAATGTCATAGTTCAGGTCATGAACCTTTACATTGGCTGTCCCCTCATTCATTTCCATCCATATTGTTCACTGCACTCATAGTGGTCTGTGTCAGCACCTGTATTGTACTTGCCCTTAAAAATAATCTTTCTGTATTTTTATTTTTACATTATGTTTTAATAAGAATACATTCATTTTATTGTGATATCATTCATGGTGGGTGACTAATTGTATGGATCAGGAATTAGCATTATGTATATTAATCTAAAACACAAATTGCAATACAGTATCTATTACAATAACATTTGTTGTCTGATAATTTTGACATAGTGGAAGACAGTATGAGATAATGTAAGGATCAATTGGAGTGCTGCAGAAGTAACCACCCAATGATTTTCATGATTTGGGTGAAAATGTGAACCAGATTCCAATGCATCAATATCCTTTCCTCCATTAAAGCAAGGATCTCTAAACTTTTACAAATACCACCTGTGTACACATGACCTTGTGAGGTCACCATTTTCCAAGCAACCGCATCATATACCATTTAGCATTCAAAGAGAAAACAAAGAGTACCCAAGTTACATTTTACTAATATGGATTTTCCCATGCCTAGCCTGCTGGTCTTTGCAATAGTTCTAGAGAGCCAGACTGAGGTGGAGAAGCAGTTCACAAAAGGTATGCATTCATTTTCTTTGCTTGGGGAATCTACCTTCTAATCTAAAGAAGGAGAAGCAGAAAGAAGCATCAGTGTTCAGTCTGAAAGCAAGGAGAAAGAGAAATGGTTTCTTGTCAGAATAACAGAATAAAAACTACAGCATATAAAGATTCTGCCTTCTTGAGGACTGCCAAGGTGGCTGGGTGTGAGAAATGACAGCTGGCAGGCAGAGTTTGCACAATGGAGCAGAAGATATGAGGGACACATGAGGTTGGCAACATTGGAATTTGTTAAAGATGAGGTTGCTCAATTGATACCAAAGACTAGGAAGGCACATAAATCAGGCTGACAGACAAGACAAATTTTTGCATTTTATTTTATTCAGAAAGTAAAATGCTTTTTCAGTTTAAAAAGAGTACATTAAAATTCTCTAAACAAGATCTAAAAAGATAATGACACAGTGTACAATTAAGGAGAATGGGAACCGAGAGTTGCTGATGCATATTTTTTGATGTGTCAACATCGTCTGAATTTAAAAATATAAATGAAGTTTGAAACACTTTGGAAACAATATGATTTTAAGCTATGACTGACGGAATGATGAAGACATCAGTTATAAGGCAGCCAGAGGAATACAACAGAATACAACTTAGAGCCCTGTATTTGGAATAAGAAGTGCATGTTAAGCAATGGGTTCATTAAAAAGCAAGAAAAAAAATCCCAACAAGCTTTTCAGGATGAGTACAATTGAAGAAGCAGAATAGCATGATTATTCAGGACTAGGGTTGCCAACCCTCCAGGATTGCCCTGGTGCTTCCAGCAATAAAAGGCTAATCTTGAGGCTGCAAAGGACACTACAGAAAAATAGTCAGGGTAATTAAAACATTTAAAAAAATGTTCTTTGAACATTTTTATTTGCTAGCTATAAAAATATTGGTCATGGACAAAAGTGCTGTTTGACTGATGGAAAATAAATCATCCAATTGAGTAAGGAAGAGTCTTACTGTTGGGGTAGCTATGTTGTGCACCATGTGGATGGACATGTCGGGTGACCAATTGCAAGGGTCTGACAGTGAGGTTATTGCGACAGGAAGTCATGCGATGAAACCTCCAGGAATATGTCCAACCAGGGTTGGCAACCCTATTTATGATCTAAGACATTGTTGCATAGTTAATAGAGAGAGCATAGATTCATATGCATTGTTCATGAGAACTGTCTTCGATATTGTGCCCGCTACTAACTGACTCTTTAGAATGGCAAGAAGACAGATCAACTCCTAGTTTTTAAATCTGCCAAAAGAGTCCTATCAGGGCTTAACAGCACTGGAGAACAGAAAGGTGCACCAGCATTGTGCTCGGTTGCAATTGTGCATTTTGTCATTAAGTTTTATTAAGCTTTCATTTGTGATTATAATTCAAGCGTAGCATGAACCAGGCAGCCTGATTCAATGCTCACTGCCTTCCATGTCCTGGACAAGCCTTACTTTGCTGTTCTGCCCTGCTATCATTCACTTTATTTATTTTACAGTAGGTTGTTTGGCTATATTTTTCATATTGCTAGTCAATTTACACAGTAGCATCCATGCATTCAATCTAAATGTCTAAATGTTTAAGTTTTTGAAATATAGCCAGCGTTCCAGGGACTTTAGCTTCCTGGCTTTATATTCATTTTTCTCATATAATCTATTTTCAAGGGAAACAACAATATTAAACAAAAAAAACAGTAACATAATAAATGTTGTGAAAAAAACTACTACATTACAATTGAACCAGAAAAATGTTGAAGCAGCTAAAATGGCTTAGTGATGTTATCATGTACATGGACATCAATGCTGTGACATTTGGAAGTCAAATTTATCTTCTAATGAAAAACAGGAGAATGCCTATTTTCTCTATAACACAAGGTGAGTTAACAAAAATACATTTTCAGACAAAGCTGCGCATTCCTACAATTTTGCTGGCTGTTGTTAATTGTTGGAAGAACATTCATTGTGCTGTTTTTCATTTGAGAAACTTCAGCCCCAAATTATTTTGCGGTCCAGCTCAATTTCTGTGGATGAAATCTAAATTGAGCAAGGCCAAACCCAAGCTTATTTCAGCTCAGTTTGCTTTTGTGATGAGGTGACCAAATTCAGCTTGAGTGTACCACAAGTCCAACTCCCATTTGTCCTGTATAGTTTCAGTTATGGTCTAGGTCACTTTTGTGAGAATGCATATTCAGTAAGGGCTAAGCTCCTGTTTTCAAACTCAATGTGAGCACTGAAGCTATCCAAAATTAGCACCCTCATATTGTCCCTCCCCCACCCCCAAAACCTGATGTAAGATCACTTTGGAATATTTCTGAGCTTGATTGCAGCCAAAAAACAGAAATCCACCCTACAAATATATCACTAAATACATGGAAAATAAATCCAAAGTAGGAGGTGAAAAATGTCAAGATGAAAGTAAAGGAAGTTTACAATTGATAATGTGCGATTATTGCGTGATTTTGGTGACCTTACAGCAACAAGCCAAGATAAAGATGAATTTCAACAAGAACTTGATAAAATTGGTCAATTAAAAAATCTAAAAGGAAGAAAAAGTGTCTGCAGAGAGAAAAAAAAACATCATTACATCATCACAGTTAACAAATGTATCAAAAAAAAGTCATGTCAGTAATTTAATTTAGAAATTTCATCCTCATCATCACCATCATCAAAAAGCAGTTAAAAGAACATGATCCTTGTAAATGATTCTTGTGAATGATAAAGAACATGATTTGTTGAAATTGTGTAAAACATGATGCTTGGACATGGCAGAAGACATGATGCTTAGGAAGGATGAAATATATGAATCTTGGGAATGAACCTAGACTCTTGTGGTGGTTTTGGAATTTAACTGAAGGTTGTTGTCATCATAAATGAATCAGCAATCAGCATAGGGAATTTTCTTTAGAACACCAGGGCAACTAACAATGGCAATGAGAGCAAGAACAAGTGTCAGACATAAACATTCAAGGATGTTATCAACACTTCTGGAGTTCTCCCAAGTTCGCCTCCTTCCTTTGCCCAGTGTTAAAGATGTAATGCAGCTGCTTCACATGGGCATGTGGTGAGGTGGATATGTAATTGCACCGAATGAACTTTGGGCTAATGGACTCATGGCATGGTGAAAGGAGTCCCAATTCCTCTTACCGTGTCTTTGGAAGACCTACGTCTCTTGAAGCTGGAGGTCAGTGTTGAAGTGAGCGATCTAAAAGGTGCTTTCTTTTTAGGGTCAGGCTCTGCGCTACCATTTTTTCTATCCTAGAACAGATATATTTGATGTTATTGAGTTTTTTCTGTCGGTAGTAGCTATTTATAATCTAGCTTTGTCTAATAACTGTTCTGGCAAGCAGAAATCAAGTAGATGTACACTACAAATATTTGGCGTGGCAAATAGATGTGGTAACCTGGCCCAAGAAAGGCAGTTCCAGTGAGCTGTCCAGGAAAGGAAGTGATTAATCACTATCGGGGTCCATATTGTCATCAGGTAAAGGAGGGTCTGTCAAGCAGCACTAATGGCAGAATCAAAGGAAAAAGTTCACCACAAGCTGAGATTTGTGAAAGAGCAGTGAATCTAATGAATGTGGCTCAGATCTTGAAGATGAGAATGTATGAACCTTTGTGTATGTAGTGCACTAGCCACTAATACACTAGTGTTCTTTGTGTGAGTTTTAAAGCAATTTTAGAAGTAAAATAAAATCTAACAAATTATTAAAATCAATATGAATTGAAAAAAAAAGTATCTTTCTAAATACTGCAAAATAAAATGCACCATTGTCATTAAATCACATTCACACTATTATGTTTTTTAAAATCGATGCCTTTGTGTTGTGAGCTGTATATTACTTTGAGGCAAAACAATCAGGTCCTTCCAATGAGTGACTCTTGTTCCAAATTGATTCCTCCACTAGTGTCCTGAAGAGCTGGAGTCCTTTTCAAAGAACGCAGAGGAATGCATTTGAGAACCTTGACTCAAACAGCCAGTAGTCCGCTCCACTTCATATATCTAAGACTAAGCAGTCATTATTTCCTGTGTGAAGCTGTACTCTTCATTCACTTGGATCCGTTACTATTTGAAATATTGTTTCAAACCAAAAGAAAAACATTTTAAAAAATCTTGAGTTCTGAATTGTGGAGCCAAAAGTACAGTAACAAGAGTGCCAATATAGACAAAGTCTGCCAAGTTTGAAAACAAAATTGGAATTCTTTTCAAACAATTTTCACATTGTAAAAGACCCTGGCAGAGAGACAGATGCTAGTAAACAGGCACATGGACTGATAGACAGTCAAGACACTCAAAAGACAGACACTAGAGCAAGATGATTTTCATCGTATTGATCCAGTTTGTGTGGTGCAAAAGTTAAATTGCACAAAAGCCTCAGGCAAATTAGCTTTCTATCACTGTAGGATTGAATTTAGCCCTGAAACTGATTAGGGACTCTTTACATAAGTACACCTCTATTTTGTGTTTCCTTCAAACACTGACCACATAATGAAGGAAAACAAGAATCACGAAAAACAGCCATTTCTGTTCTCCAAATTTTTGTTCTTAATTTCTTCAATTTTCTCAATTTTGCTGGAGGAATGGTAGTTCTCCCATACACATTAACATTCTTTCAAAATTCACGTCGCTCTCTTTATAGATAGGATCGGTTAGTGAGGTGGAACAGCCAACGGTGGAGATTGTACGTAGCAACATTAGCAATGGACACGTTCACAAGAAATTTCTTTACCCATAATGGAAGTGTTCATCCTTTTAACATAAATGGATCACTCTCATAATCGAAATAGCAGACAAAATAGGAACCTGGCATTTCCTGGGTGCTTGGGGGCAGTGTCCTGCCATGTCCTCGATCACCCAGGGGTTACAATTTACTCAGAGCCCCCCCAGCGTGGTCCTCATATCTGGTCTCCGGTGGTAGAGAGCAGTAATGATTCCTGCCAGGTTGGCACTGCCAAGGGATGGGGGCAGAAGGTGGATAGGGTCTGAAGGGCGGGCATGAAGGGAGGGAGCATTTAGCAACCCAGTAACAGGATGTTGCCCACTTAGGTGGGGGGGGGGGGGGGTTTCCTGGTACTGGCAATTGGTGGGGAAGAGGGTTCTTTGCCGCAAGAAGGAGACGGAGCCTGAAGAGAGGCACACTGGGAAGGCCCTGATGGCAGCAATCCTTGGGGGGGAGAGAGGAGGATGATGTTGGTGAGGATGATGGTGCGGTGAAGGGGCATGGGTCACTGAAGCTCCGTTGCCGGCGATGTTGGGGTTTTGAGGGGTGCCTTGCCTGTCACTTTGAAGCCTGTGAACATAGGCTTGCCGGTGTGTTTAGGTCCCGTCCTTTTCAATGTTGGTGCAATACATGCCTCCCTCCAGAATAACAGCTGGCGTGATCTGCACTGATTTTCGTGCCCGAAATGAGACTGAGTAATTTGGGGGGGGAGATTCCATTTATATTTTAGTACTGAGAGTGCCACCTGAATATCTTGGCAGTGCCAAGATGGCACCTGGGTGGCACTGCCAGGGTCCCATGCTAGCAGTGCCAAGGTGCTCAGGTGGCACCAGCAGTGCCAGGGTGTCAGCCTGGCCAGAGGCCAACCACACGTAGGCCTCAAATCGTCTGGGTGACCCCTCAAGTGCCGTTCCACCTGGTTCCCGGTTGTGGGGATCAGTGCTAAACGGTGTCCGCCTGGGATCTCCTCGGCGAGGCCAGTAGATGCCGGGTGGCCGTTCAATCCGACGTAGACATTTATAAGTGGGTTTTAAAGCTCACTTAACGATGTGAGTCTAGGTCCCACTCATCGTGCGCGGGATCAAGATTACAACGTCTCGCGACACCTGGGCTGGATTTTCCACTCCATGACGCTGGCACTATGGGTCACAATCAAGCGGAGAATTGGGAGTCAGGGCAAAATTGAGGTTCGCACCAGGCACCAAACTGACTGGCATGCTCTGGCCCCTCACTGGTGGCGGATTTGGGGTTCGCACCTGCACGTCAGTGGGAGGATGCTAACGGATGCAAATGGATCTTAACGATCCATTTACATGCACTAAGCGGACCCGGCACCAGATTCTCCGGGCCGGGAATCACGTGGGCGCGGTTCACCACAGGTATCACCAAACGTGTACCCGATGTGGTAGTCCCCAAGGTGGTAACGCCTTAAAGGAGTTGCCCCCAAAGTTCACCCCACAATGCACTGCCTGCCCACCTCTCCCCTACCAGACCTCCGCCAACTGCACCCCCCCCCGAAGATCCCCTAAAGTGGGGAACCCCCTCCCACAACTAAAAGGACCTCCCACAGAAACCTCCTAAATAGAGGGATGCCCCCAGGGGCCCTCTTAACAGGGAGACCCCACCAGGTGTCCCCTTCATAGGGAGACCTACCTTGGACCTGCTAACTAAAGGAACCCCCCACTGAGACTGCCTAACTAGAGGGACTCCCTCCAGAGACCCCCCTAACTAGAGGGATTCTCCCCAGAGCTTCCCAGAAAAAAGAGCGACAGAGCAGTCCAGACAGGGGCATTGACAGAAGTTACAGTTGTAACACTTACTTGGAAGCACCACCTGTCCATTCCTGGAAAGAGGACAGCTGTAACCTGTGTATCCTGTAGCTGCAAGCCATTCATTAATTCTAGTGGTGGGCTGTGATTGACAGCTTCCACAAAATAGCTGCAACATTGATTCATTCATCTCTCTTCATGGGTGAGTGACTCTAAGTGCTGAAACCCAATGTTTACAAACATCAACCACATCAAAGACAGGCAAATGCATTGCAATCACCCGCTTGAGTGATTGAAATGCATTTAGTGATTGGAATAAATGTTACAACTGTAATTTCTGTCACTGGTCCTGTCTAGACTGCTCTCTAGCTCTTTTTTCTGGGAATCTTGGGGGAGAATCCCTCTATTTAGGGGACCCCTGTGGGGGTCTTTTCTGGGGGCTCGGTGGGGAGGGGGCTCCCTCTATTTACGGAGTCCCTGTGGGAGGGGTCCCTCTAGTTAGGAGGTCTCTTTGGGAGGTTCCTTTAGCTAGGGCTTCCCTAGGGGTGTCCCTATTAATAGGGTCTGTGGGCTCTCTCTATTAACAGGGGGGTCTTCCTATTAAGGGGGTCCCTGGGAGTCCTTCTATTTAGGGGGTCCCTGTGGGGGTTCCTTTATTTAAGGGTTCCTTGTGGTGGATCTCCCGAGTTAGGGAGTCCCTGTGTTCAGGCTACCCCCTTGGGTGAAGGGGCGTGCACCCAGAAAATCTGGAAGTGGAGGTCTGTTTTGCGAAACGTGGGTGGGTGGGGGGTTGGTGCTGCTTTAGGTTGCGGCGGGGTGAAAGGTGGCTGGTCGCGGGACTAGCTATTGGGGCGCCTGCTCAAAATGGTGAACTGTAAGCGGGAATCCCTCGAGAATCCCTCCTTTTTCTCACCTTGTATAAATTTGCCTGGCGCGGGATACCGGATTGCTTCCCGATTTTGCTCCCAGGGGGAATGTAAATCAGTAGCAATTCTCTTCTTGCGGAATGCGGCCGGTAAATTGCGCCTCAGGTGTTCCAACTAGCAAGGTGAAAGTCCACTCCTTTAGCCAAGAGTTACTAAAGGTCATTAATAGTTTGGAATACCAGGTGTGAAGCAATTATAAGATCAGCTGACAAACAACTGCTTTGCAAACCAATAGTAGCAGATGCAGTTTTTTGTTAAACATAAGAACATAAGAACTAGGAGCAGGAGTAGACCATCTCGCCCCTCGAGCCTGCTCCGCCATTCAATGACATCATGGCTGATCTTTTGTGGACTCAGCTCCACTTTCCGGCCCGAACATCATAACCTGTAATCCCTTTATTCTTCAAAAAACTATCTATCTTTATCTTAAAAACATTTAATGAAGGAGCCTCTACTGCTTCACTGGGCAAGGAATTCCATAGATTCACAACCCTTTGGGTGAAGAAGTTCCTCCTAAGCTCAGTCCTAAATCTACTTCCCCTTATTTTGAGGCTATGCCCTAGTTCTGCTTTCACCCGCCAGTGGAAACAATCTGCCCGCATCTATCCTATCTATTCCCTTCATAATTTTATATGTTTCAATCAGATCCCCCCCCGCATGCTTCGAAATTCCAACGAGTACAGTCCAAGTCTACTCAACCTCTCCTCGTAATCCAGCCCCTTCAGCTCTGGGGTTAACCTAGTGAATATCCTCTGCACACCCTCCAGCGCCAGTACGTCCTTTCTCAGGTAAGGAGACCAAAACTGAACACAATACTCCGGGTGTGGCCTCACTAACACCTTATACAATTGCAGCATAGCCTCCCTAGTCTTAAACTCCATCCCTCTAGCAATGAAGGACAAAACTCCATTTGCCTTCTTAATCACCTGTTGCACCTGTAAACCAACTTTTTGCGACTCGTGCACTAGCACACCCAGGTCTCTCTGCACAGCAGCATATTTTAATATTTTATCATTTAAATAATAATCCCTTTTGCTGTTATTCCTACCAAAATAGATAACCTTACATTTGTCAACATTGTATTCCATCTGCCAGACCCGAGCCCATTCACTTAACCTATCCAAATCCCTCTGCAGACTTCCGGTATCCTCTGCACTTTTTGCTTTACCACTCATCTTAGTGCCGTCTGCAAACTTGGACACATGGCACTTGGTCCCCAACTCCAAATCATCTATGTAAATTGTGAACAGTTGTGGGCCCAACACTGATCCCTGAGGGACACCACTAGCTACTGATTGCCAACCAGACAAACACCCATTAATCCCCACTCTTTGCTTTCTATGAATTAACCAATCCTCTATCCATGCTACTACTTTACCCTTAATGCCATGCATCTTTATCTTATGCAGCAACCTTTTGTGTGGCACCTTGTCAAAAGCTTTCTGGAAATCCAGATATACCACATCCATTGGCACCCCGTTATCTACTGCACTGGTAATGTCCTCAAAAAATTCCACTTAATTAGTTAGGCACGACCTGCCCTTTATGAATCCATGCTACCTCTGCCCAATGGGACAATTTCCATCCAGATGCCTCGCTATTTCTTCCTTGATGATAGATTCCAGCATCTTCCCTACTACCAAAGTTAAGCTAACTGGCCTATAAATACCTGCTTTCTGCCTACCTCCATTTTTAAACAGTGGTGTCACGTTTGCTAATTTCCAATCCGCCGGGACCACCCCAGAGTCTAGTGAATTTTGGTAAATTATCACTCGTGCATTTGCAATTTCCCTAGCCATCTCTTTTAGCACTCTGGGATGCATTCCTTTAGGGCCAGGAGACTTGTCTACCTTTAGCCTCATTCGCTTGCCCATCACTACCTCCTTAGTGATAACAATCATCTCAAGGTCCTCACCTGTCATAGCCTCATTTCCATCAGTCACTGGCGTATTATTTGTGTTTTCCACTGTGAAGACCGACCCAAAAAACCTGTTCAGTTCCTCAGCCATTTCCTCATCTCTCATTATTAAATTTCCCTGCTCATCCTCTCAAGGACCAATATTTACCTTAGCCATTCTTTTTTGTTTTATAAGTGCCCCATTTTGCTGGTTATATTAATTGTTACTTCCAAAGACCAAAATTTGATTTCCTAACTTTAGATAAGAATAGTCTTTGTTCTACATTTGGGGGTAACAGATATGTCTTCATGGAGAACAGGCAATTCCTACTGCTTTTCTGGAGACATTGAAATTATAATTAAAAATTATGTCAGCTCTTTGTCTACAAGAAAAGCATGTGGAGTTGCACGTAGTACAGATTCAACAAATCTGTTCCTCATTCATAGAACATACAGTGCAGAAGGAGGCTATTCGGCCCATCGTGTCTGCACCAACCCACTTAAGTCCTCACTTCCACTCTATCCCCACAACCCAATAGCCCCCCTAACCTTTTTTGGTCACGAAGGGCAATTTATCATGGCCAATCCACCTAACCTGCACGTCTTTGGACTGTGGGAGGAACCCGGAGCACCCGGACGAAACCCACACAGATACGGGGAGAACGTGCAGACTCCACGCAGACAGTGACCCAGCAGGGAATCGAACCTAGGACTCTGGCACTATGAAGCCACAGTGCTAATCACTTGTGCTACCGTGCTGCCCCAGGTTCTAGGTATTTAGGCTCTCAAAAATGTAATCTTATCAAGACAGTGCATAGGTATAGCATTATTCATTTATAAGACATAATTAACACTGAGGTAGACTGAAGACTGCAGAAATCAATTATAGCAAATTTTTAAACAATTCACATTTGGTTTAGTCCAAGATTCTCTGCAAAATTCTGAAACTATCAATTTGTATTCTGCAAGCGATAATAGTGAACGTTATGCCAGTTTTAAAAAAAAATGATGTACACCACTTAACAGATTAAACACCAGCTGTGAACATTCTTGACGATGAATGCACACGTAAGAACTTAAGATGTAAGAGCAGAAGGAGGCCATTCGGCTCATCAAGCCTGCTCCGCCATTTAATGAGATCATGGCTGATCTGATATAATCCTCAACTCCACTTTCCACCTCATATCAGCACGGTGGTGCAGTGGATAGCACTGCTGCCTCACGGCGCCGTGAGTTCGAACCTCCCTGGTTCGATTCTGGCTCTGGGTCACTGCGTGGAGTTTTCACATTCTCCCAGCATTTACGTGCGTTTCGTCCCCACAACCCAAAGATGTGCAGGGTAGGTTGATTGGCCACGCTAAATTGCCCCTTAATTGGATTAAATGAATTGGACACTCTAAAAAAAATTTTTTAACTCCACTTTCCACCTTATCCCCATAACCCTTAATTCCCTTACTGATTAAAAATCTGACTATCTCAGCCTTGAACATACTTAACGACCCAGCTACTACAGCCCTCTGCAACAAAGAATTCCACAGATCTCTGTCTAAAATGAGCGTCCCCTCACTCTGAGATTATGCCCCCTGGATTCTCCCAGAAAAGGAAACACCTTCTCCGCATCTACCCTGTCAAGTTCCATGAGAATCCTATGTATCAATACGGTCACATCTCATTTTTCTAAATGCCAATGAGTATAGGCCCAATTTACTCAACCTCTCCTCATAAGAAAATCCCTCAATATCCGGGATCAACCTAGTGAACCTTCTCTGGGCTATCTCTAATGTCAGCATATCTTTTCTTTGATAAAGAGACCATAACTGTTCTCAGTATTGCAAGTGTTGTCTAACTAGTGCCTTGTATAGTTTTAGCAGGACTTCCCTATTTTTATACTCCATTCCCTTGGAAATAAAGGCCAACACTCTATTGCCTTCCCAATTATCTGCTGAACCTGCATGCTAGCTTTGTGTGATTTAAGCACGAGGACCCCCAGATCCCTCTTTGCTGCAGTTTTCTGCAGTTTTTACATTTAAATAATATTCAGCTCCTTTATTGTTCCTACTAAAGCACATAATTTCACATTTTTCTACATGATATACCATCTGTCAAGGTTTTGCCCACTCACCTAATCTGTCTATATCCCTCTGTATACACTTTGTGTCATCCTCAGAACTTGACTCCCCACTTATTTTTGCTTCATCCGCAAACTTGGCAATAGTACACTCACTTCTCTTATCCAATTCATTAATATATATTGTGAATAATTGTGGCACCAGCAAGGGTCCCTATGGCACTCCACTAGTTACAGGTTGCCATCCTGAAAATGCTCCTCTTATCCCAACTCTCTGTCTTTATGTTAGTCAACCCTCTATTCATGCTAATTTACCATCTCCAACGCAATGGGCTTCTTATTAAGTAACCTTTTGTGTGGTACCATCGAACGCTTTTGGAAAGCCAAGTCTATTACATCTACTGTTTCCCCTCATCTATCCTGCCCATTACCACCTCAAAAAAATTTGAATAAATTTGTCAGGCATGATTTCCCCTTCATGAAGCCATACATTTCTCAATGTTTTGCTATTACATCCTTTATAATGGACTCTAACATTTTCCCAATGACAGAACTTAAGCTAACTGGCCTACAGTTGATTGTTGTCTCCCTTCTTTTCTGAATAAAGGTGTTACATTGGCAGTTTTCCAATCCCCTGGGAATTTTCCAGAATTTAAGGATTCATGGAAAATTACTTACAGTATCTCTGTAGCTACTTTTTTAAATATCCTGGGATGCAACCCATCAGGTCCAGGGGACTTTTCGGCCTTTAGACCCATTAGTTTTCCAAATACTTTTTCCCGACTGATTGCTGTTCTATTTAATTCCCCTCCCTTCTGCCCTGAGACACACGTATCATTAATATGTTTGTGTAGTATCTGTATTTTCAGCACAATGAGTGCAGGCTTTGAGTCCACATTGGCATGTGCAACAATGGCATGTATGCACTTGTATGTAATGGGTCATGCTGGATGCCACTTTGAATATGCACCAGGAGCATGCATCGGAAGTGTAGAATGTGAATTCATGTACACATTGCCAAGGCCTGTACACAGGAAGTGACATGTCGGTAGTGCAGGTGTTCTCATCAGTATGGCCTCAGGCATGGCGTGTGAGAGCTGCTGAAGATCTTATAGTAAACCGTTTAAATTGTAGTCCTTTGTCATCATTCCTACACAACCCAGCAACTTTACATGCTGTCAGGAGATAGCCAAGATGGTACAAGCACTTTGGCACATCAACCCGCTCATCTTCGATGAGAACATCACCAACAATTGGAAAAAGTTCGAAAAGGAATGGCGCGTATACTGCCATGCTGGCTTTTCCAATAAATTACAAGTACAAGCATGCACGCCGTTTACCTGGCGGGCCTGGAGGCCATTAAAAAATCAGAATCGTTTGTCTTCAAATGGAAGGAAGACCAAGAGGGCCCTGAGGTACTATTGAAGAAATTTAAACAGATATGCACACCCATAAAAAATGTCACATGGACGAACACGTTTTTAACATCACTAACCAGCAGCTCGATGAATCATATGCCTCAACATTGAAAATTCTGGCAAAAAACATGCATATTTGGTACTCTCACCAATGAACTTATAAGACCACGTATAATGTGTGGAATACACAGTCATGTTATATGTAAGCAGATGCTCCGCGAGAAAAACCTCATGTTAGAATCCGCCATTGATACCTTCATGCTATATGAGCAGTCCAAGAGGATCAGCAAGGAATTAAAGAGAGAAACGGAAGTTTTCTCGATACCCAACACATCTGAACTGCAGCAGCCAGCACACACAAAAAAGTGCATGTTTCACATATATAAAGCATTGCAATAACTGTGGCAAATGGAATCACTTAGCCAAGTGTTGTGGGTCCAAGCCACAACAACTTGCCACTATTGCAAGTCACGTTGCAGCTGGCTACCCCTCCGAGGTTCAGAACATGAACAAAGTGAAGCTGAAGGTAAATCAAAACAACCAAAGCATCAAAACCCTTAAAACATTCTACTGCAAAAGAGTCGACTTTATCACGGGAAAAGGTGAAATATTCACCACGTTAAACATCGCTCATTGCAATTCCAAATTTAAAGTAAAAATTGAGACCGGGGCAAAATGCAATTGTTGAGCCGCTTCCAATCAGAAATCGAGACCTGTGCTGCACGAGATTCCACCAACAAAATAAATCTCGTTGTATATGGTGGACAAACCATACGCACAGAAGGCATAGTTACCCTGCACTGTACGCAGGGCAAGTTCCTGTTCCATGTAGTGGACTAGGACGTCAAACCGTTGCTGGGTTTCCAGGACAGCATTGCATTGGGGCTAATGCACCTTGGGCCAGATTGTACACACCCTACAGCAACAAGCTCCAGAGATGCTAGAATACAAAGACTTGTTTGACTGTGATATTATTGGGAAGCTGCCCGTCATACATCACATGATGGACGAATCAGTAACGCTGACTCTCTGTGCTCCAAGAGTATCCCATGCCATGAAACAGAAAGTGGTTGATGAATTGGATAGAATGACAATGCTGGGGTGTAATAGCCCCTTTGGATGAGGCCACAGAATGGGCTTCTGTGATGGTAGCTGTGGGAAAGAAAGACGGCACAGTCAGGATCCCAGTTCACCTAAATAAAGCACTTCTGAGACCCCTGCCATCCTATGAAGAAGGTTGATTAGGCCATTGCCGACATGCCCAATTCTAAGGTTTTCAGCATCCTGGAAGTTGTAGGGAAATTGACGTTTAATGATTTATTTTAGTTTAGTTTATACACAATCGAAGTATGTCAACCCAATATGGTTTAATGCTGAATTCTGGGCACGAGCTCATCACATGACTTGGCCTTAGCATAACACTCAAACTTCACAAGAGACAAAGAACATATGGCCTTAAGGCAGTGATGTAAGACATCAAGGTTGAACAATTACTGGTACGGAATTATCCACCGCCGCAATTGTAATTATCAGCTCCGTTCTCTAAATTCAAAGTCCTATTGTGCAAAGAAAAACAAGTGTTAAAACAGTCAGCCTTGTGCAGTTTACGCTGTGATGTTTAAAATAAGTCACTTTACTTCACACAGTGTCTTTGGATTTGTACGTTTAGAATTAAGGAACACACTTCAACCAAAAAGTTCAGTGTCTGGTTTTGGGCGTGTTTAGTGGATGTTTATCGGCGGCTGCAGCACCGGGAAATGCCCCGCTATTCAATGGCACTTTGCCGTTTTTTTGGCCCGGGGAGTTTCTCTCCGTCGAGGCCGCACTTAAGAGAGAAGTCCTGCTGGACTTCAGCTCACCAACAGGAAAAACTTCTCCCAGATCGGGGCGCCATTTTGGAAGGCTGCCCCGATCTCCCCCTCTCACTTAAGGCCCCCACCATATTCGCCCTGCACTCCCTTCCCACCCTTTGGAAGGTCCTGGGAACACCCCTCCCCCACTCCAGTCAACCTGGTAAAGCTTCCCCAGGCCCAATCCCTGGCAGTGTCAACCTGACACCTGGGCACCCTGGCACTGCTAGCCTGGCACCTTGGCAGGGCCCCTGGAAGGGATGAGGGATTCAGCAGCAGATGAGCTGACGCGAGGGAGGGGATGGGGATTGGGTCAAATTATGAGGTGAAAATAGGTGGATTTAGTGATGTCTTTAATAAATCTGTGTCTGTGTATTTATCATGGCAAACCTTCGAGACTCCGGGTCAATATGGCTCATATCGAGCTTTGTAAATGAACAACCCCCGGCCAAGCATATAAATCTTCGACCCGGGGCTTTGGGAAATGGTCCAATCACGAAGCCTTGTTTCCAGTAAACTTGATGTCCCCACACAGCTGGACGGTTTTATCAAGTTTCATGATTGGCACCATCGATGCAGCCCATTCCGCAAACTGTACGGGTCGGATGACACCTAGATCTTGCATAGGGAGCCAGCCTCGCCTGGACTGAGCAGTAAGATCGACATAGATGTGGGCTCTGGTACTCTTGATCCTGCCCAGACCTTCCTGAAAAACCTTTGGATATTTATTCAACACGTAATAAAGATGGGCAGAGACCATTTGAAAAATTTGCTGCCAATTTTTTCGAAGGACCCTCAACCAGTCTCTTCCCAGTAAATTTGGACCTGGACCATGTACAAAGCCCTTGGGCGGGATTCTCCCCTACCCGGCGGGACCGGGGGGGCCCGGCGGGATGGAGTGGCGTGAACCACTCCGGCATCTGACCGCCCCAAAGGTGCGGATTTCTCCGCACCTTTAGGGGCCAAGCCCTCAGCTTGAGGGACTAGCCCCGCGCCGGAGTGGTTGGCGTGCCGCCAGCTGGCGGGAAAGGCCTTTGGCGCCACGCCAGCCGGGGCCGAAAGGACTTCGCCGGGCGGTGGAAGTCCGCGCATGCGCGGGAGCGTCAGTGGCTGCTGACATCATCCCCGCGCATGCGCAGAGGGGGTGTCTCTTCCGCGTCGGCCATGGTGAAGACTGTGGCTGAGGCAGAGGGAAAAGAGTGCCCCGACGGCACAGGCCCACCCGCGGATCAGTGGGCCCCGATCGCGGGCCAGGCCACCGTGGGGGCACCCCCCAGGGCCACATCACCCCGCGCCCCCCCCTCCCCCAGGACCCCACAGCCCGCCCACGCCGCCTAGTCCCGCCGGGAAGAAGAGTGCTCCCACGGCACAGGCCCGTCCGCGGACCGGTGGGTCCCGATTGCGGGCCAGGCCACCGTGGGGCACCCCCTGGAGCCAGATCGCCCCGCCCCCCCCCAGGACCCCCCAGCCCACCCGTGCCGCCTAGTCCCGCCGGGAAGAGAGGTGGTTTTCTCCTCGCCGGCAGGACAGGCATTCCAACAGCGGGCTGGAGAATCGCCGGGCGGGGGCTCGCCGACCGGCGCAGCGCGATTCCTGCCCCCGCCGAATATCCGGTGCCGGAGAATTCGCCAACCGGTGGGGGCGGGTTTCACGCCAGTCCCCGGCGATTCTCTGACCGGGCGGGGTGTCGGACAATCCCGCCCAATGTCCGGGGCGACCGCTGTGGCCTCAACCTCACGTGACTGTAATGTTCTTTGATTGAACTGACATTGAATCTTGATGTTGCCGTGTGAACAAAGAACATCAGACTTTGTTTTAAATACAAAGTTATTTATTACTAACACTACACCAATAAATAACTAAAATGTCTAAGATTCATACAGTTGGAAATAATGGTCCAACACTAACTTACATGAAGATACTACAGAGCAACTCTAATATGAGACTGCTACAAACTCCTTACTAACACCTTCTCCTGGAACACATGGTGCATCCGGGTCATGTGCCTGCATACTCGCACCACCTGCTGGTCGGATGCTAGAACTACAACATTAAAACATATAACCTAAAATACATGCAGATGATGATCTACTCATATTATATACAGATGATAGTCTACTTATCATCACAGTGACCTTCGATCACAATGGCGGCACAGCAGCCGACTCTCACCATCCTCTTCGGGCGAAGTATCCCACCGGGCTGCGTTAGAGCTCGCAACGTGAAGTCTGCCACAAACCTGCCTCGGGGACTGCTCCACCAGAGGGATTCTGCTCAATGGCTGACTGAAATCCAGCGTAGTTTCTGCTAACAGCTTCCGTTGAGTGACCGGATTATTGATGCACATGACTCTGTCCCTTTACATTTCTGAGAGGGATGGCCTGAACTTGCAGTGCTCAGCCAAGCGCTGCAATCGAGTTAAAAAAGTCCAGAGAGTAGTAAGGGTGTGGAATGCCCTGCCTGCAACAGTAGTGAACTCACCAACACTAAGGGCGTTCAAATGGTCAATGGATAGACATATGGATGATAAGGGAATAGTGTAGATGGGCTTTAGAGTGGTTTCACAGGTCGGCGCAACATCGAGGGCCGAAGGGCCTGTACTGCGCTGTAATGTTCTATGTTCTATAACTGACTCACTAGGGGAGTGTATTGCCATGTTAAATCAATACCGTTGCATAATCACAGCATTTTGGGGTCGTAGTGATCCAAAACCATTACCACAAGTTCATCAAATGACCTGGAATCTGGTGCAGCCGAGTAGGTCAAACCTTTGATGATACCAAATGTATGGGCCCCGCAGGTGGTCTGAAGGAGAACCTTTCGTCGGTCTTCCCCCAATATACCATTTGCTTGAAAGAAGTACCATATGTGCTCTGCATGGTGATTCCAATTCTCCAGCCCGTACCGAAGGCACCCAATTCACCAAACAAAGGCATTTTAAACAATAAGACATACCGCACTCCATACGAACTTCCTGCAGATAGGCAAATCGACGGGCAAGTCCAGGGTTCAGTAGATCCTTGTCGCCAATGTAATAACTCGTAAGGAAACTTTCACAAATGAAGGTGAATTTATTGGCATATTTACAGTTACATGCTTAGTAGAGCATCTGACTCCCAATACAGGCCTTGCTGGAGGATAGATCTAATCAGGCCCTGAGTTGGGCCTTCTTTTATCCCCTGCCTTAACGAGCCCCAGGTAGTTGGCCTAAACCCCACTATCTAGGGAGCTCATAATCCATGAGTCTCACAGAGAGATCAATGCTCGTTTCCCCATGGTCCTCATGGGGGTTGTAGGGTCACTTAAATTTGGTTTCTTAGTAACAGTCATGCATGGCAACAGGAATTACTAATAATTTATATCTTTGTGGAATAAAGTAAATCAAGCTCCAAAAGGAGCAGAAACACAATTAGGTTTGTAAAGCCACTTGCCTTCCAAGCTCAGTCACCTCACCTAGATTTTCTCACACTTGGTCAGTGACTGAGTTACATTTGTCTGCCTCTGCCTGCGCTGTCAGGGCATAAACATCCCGGTCCCACGCGAACTCTCCCCTAAAAATGTTCTCTGAAGCTAAGCAGCACTTCAGGCTCGCCGTCCATCCCTTGCTGTTTTGTAGCATCGATCCAGTGGGTCCAGGGCTGCCCCACCAGAACCTCCAAACTGTGCAGTCTCCTCTCCACCGTCACCAATGCTGCCTCAAGGCAGAGGGGGCTTGCGACCTCAAATGTCACCTCCTCATAATTTATGAACTACTGGTGAATGGGCATCCACGGCGTTATCCAGTATGTTATCCCAATATGTCTGAGGAGCTGTGCATCAGGAGATTGTGCTTCAACAGACAGACAGCCTGTTGCAACAGAATTGAAACCAAACACATGGCCTGCTGACCAGGAAACAGATCACAGATGTTCCTTTCACTGCTGTTGCTCATCAGAAGAGCTCTTGGATTTGTCCACAACATTGGATTTCCCTCGACACAAAGTTTCACTGACTGCACACACATCGCCCCGTACCACCATCACCCCTGACCCTCCTGAATCAGGAAACTGTTCTATTTTATAACAGGAAGAGGTTCCCCTCCCTGAATGTTCAAATGGTCCTTGAGCACAGACAGGGAACAATGTAAGTCCCTGCCAAGTTTACTGGCAGTAGAAATGGTGCTTTCATATTGTGCCATTCCCAGCTACATAGAAAGAGGGAGGCCATTTCACCCCTCGAGCCTTTCCATAATTTAAAGAGACCATTGCTGAACAATAACCTAACTCCATAAACCCTCCTTTATCTTATATTCTTTGAGGAAAAATCAAACAATTTCAGTTTTAACATTAGCAATGGATCTAACATATTTGCCACTTGTGGGTGAGAATTCCAAACTTCTCCCATCCTTTGTGTATTTCCTAATTTAATTCCTGAAAGATCTGGCTCTAATTTATAGATTCTGTCCCCAAATTCTCGACACTCAAACCAGCAGAAATAGTCTCTCTCTGAAATACTATCTGATCCCTTAATACCATGAAAACTCTGCTAGAAATCATTCCTTAACCTTCCAAATTTAAGTGAGTACAGCCCCAGTTTATGTAATCTCTCCTCATAAACCCACCTAATTTAACTCTTAGAGTCAAGTATTATTCTGGTAAATCTACACCGTGCTTTCTCCTAGGTCAATATATTTTCCCTAACATGTGGTGGCCAGAATTGCTTACCGTAAATCCAGGCGTGGATCTGACAAAGGTTTTGCACAGTTGAAGTATGACTTCTACCTATTTGTAATCTAATCCATAGTCCATTAGCCTTTCTGAATATTTTATATACCTGTTCATGACATTTTAATGATCTAATGATCTATGTACCTGAACTTCCCAAGTTTCTTTGGACCTTCACTGTTTCAAGCTTTTTACTATTTAGGAAATATCCTTTTCAATCCTTTTTAGGACCAAAGTGAGCTCTCATTCGGCTACATTGCAATCCATTTACCATTGTTTTGTCCATTCACTTAATCCATCAACGTCACTTTGTAATGTTATGCTTCCATCTTATCTTTGAGTCATTGGGTTCTCAGTCCACCCTGTTTTTGACCCAGAACAGCAGCTGTGAGACTGGTTCTTGACAGACAGTGGATTTCCCTCTACATGTGGCTAGGACTTCTGCCAGGAAGCACAGTACCAAGAGATTGAGTACCACATTTAAACTAAAGCTCTTTCGAGAAAAACCACAGAGATCTAGAGCCTGACCCAATCCAATGGAGCCCTACATTACAGATTCATGTGTTTCGAAAATTTGAGCAGCTTGCGGAATGCTGCACAATGAAACCTTTCAGAGGGTCTCAGGCGGAGGAGGAAGAAGTTCTTCAGATGATGAAGAAGGGGTTAGAGGAAGAAGAGGATGACTAGGAAGAGGATTGCCCAGCAGAATTGCCAGAGTTAAGGTCAAATTATTGAGGAGACATTCTCCTTGGCAATTCTCCCCTCAGTGCACGAGCACTCCCTCAATTCACTAACATTCCCTCAATCCTCCCCTCGGTACACCAACACTCCCTTGATCCTCCCCCCTCACCAACACTCACTCGATCCTCCCCTCAGCATACCAACACTCACTCGATCCTGCCCTCAGTACACCAACACTCCAGTAATCCTCCCCCCCACACCAACACTCACTCTATCCTCCCCTTGGCATACCAACACTCCCTCGATCCTCCTCTCGGTACACCAACACTCCCTCGATCCTCCCCTCGGTACACCAACACTCACTCGATCCTCCCCTCGGTACACCAACACTCCCTCGATCCTCCCCTTGGTACACCAACACTCCCTCGATCCTCCCCTCGATACACCAACACTCCCTGGATCCTCCCCTCGGTACACCAACACCCCCTCAATCCACCCCTCGGTACACCAACACTCCCTCGATCCTCCCCTCGGTACACCAACACTCCCTCGATCCTCCCCTCGATACACCAACACCCCCTCAATCCACCCCTCGGTACACGAACGCCCCCTCAATCCACCCCTCGGTTCACTAACACTCCCTCGATCCTCCCCTCGATACACCAACACTCCCTCGATGCTCCCCTCGGTACACCAACTCTCCCTCGATCCTCCCCCCGATACACCAACACTGCCTCAATCCACCCCTCGGTACACCAACACTCCCTCGATCCTCCCCTTGGTACACCAACACTCCCTCGATCCTCCCCTCGATACACTAACACTCCCTCGATCCTCCCCTCGATACACCAACACTCCCTCGATGCTCCCCTCGGTACACCAACTCTCCCTCGATCCTCCCCCCGATACACCAACACTCCCTCAATCCACCCCTCGGTACACCAACACTCCCTCGATCCTCCCCTTGGTACACCAACACTCCCTCGATCCTCCCCTCGATACACCAACACTCCCTGGATCCACCCCTCGGTACACCAACACTCCCTCGATCCTCCCCTCGGTACACCAACACTCCCTCGATCCTCCCCTCGATACACCAACACCCCCTCAATCCACCCCTCGGTACACCAACGCCCCCTCAATCCACCCCTCGGTACACTAACACTCCCTCGATCCTCCCCTCGGTACACCAACACTCCCTCAATCCTCCCCTCGGTACACTAACACTCCCTCGATCCTCCCTCGGTACACCAACACTCCCTCAATCCTCCCCTCGGTACACTAACACTCCCTCGATCCTCCCCTCGATACGCCAACACTCCCTCGATGCTCCCCTCAGTACACCAACACTCCCTCGATCCTCCCCTCGGTACACCAACACCCCCTCAATCCACCCCTCGGTACACTAACACTCCCTCGATCCTCCCCTCGATACACCAACACTCCCTCGATGCTCCCCTCGGTACACCAACTCTCCCTCGATCCTCCCCCCGATACACCAACACTCCCTGGATCCTCCCCTCGGTACACCAACACCCCCTCAATCCACCCCTCGGTACACTAACACTCCCTCGATCCTCCCCTCGATACACCAACACTCCCTCGATGCTCCCCTCGGTACACCAACTCTCCCTCGATCCTCCCCCCGATACACCAACACTCCCTGGATCCTCCCCTCGGTACACCAACACCCCCTCAATCCACCCCTCGGTACACTAACACTCCCTCGACCCTCCCCTCGATACACCAACACTCCCTCGATGCTCCCCTCGGTACACCAACTCTCCCTCGATCCTCCCCCCGATACACCAACACTGCCTCAATCCACCCCTCGGTACACCAACACTCCCTTGATCCTCCCCTCGCTACACCAACACTCCCTCAATTCCAACAGTCTTCTGAATGCCTTTTGTGTTTACTACCTCATTGGTCAGAATGTGAGGTCCAACATCAATGCAAGAATAATTTAGCAGCATGCACACTGAGGATTTTACATAATTTCATAAATTCATAAGATATAGGAACAGAATTGGTCCATTTGGCCCATCGAGTCTGTTCCACCATTTGATCATTGTTGATCTCATCCTGGCCTTAACCCCACTGTCCTGCCCATTCTCCATAACTCTTCAACCCATTACCAATTAAAAATCTGTCTAACTGCTCCTTAAATTTACTCACTGTCCCAGCATCCAATGCACTCTGGGGTAGCGAATTCCACAGATTCACAACCCTTTGGGAGAAGTAGTTTCTCCTCAACTCCATTTTAAATTTGCTACCTCTTATCCTTAGACTATGAAAATGAAAAAATGAGAATCGTTTATTGTCACAGTAGGCTTCAAATGAAGTTACTGTGAAAAGCCCCTAGTCGCCACATTCCGGCGCCTGTTCGGGGAGGCTGGTACAGGAATTGAACCTGCGCTGCTGGCCTGCCTGGGTCTGCTTTAAAAGCTAGCTATTTAGCCCACTGTGCTAAATCAGCCCCTATGACCTCTTGTTCTAGAATGCCCCACAAGTGGAAGCATCCGCTCCACGTCTACTTTATCCAAACCTTTTATCATCTTGTAAACCTCAATTTGATTTCCTTCTCTTCCACTGAATTGAAAACATCTTGTTGCTGTGCTTGGCCTCTGCACTCATGCTGACAGTTCACCCTTCCAGATCTTTCTTTGGTGTCTGTGTATTTTGCTCTGAGTCCACATCCAGGATTAACCAATCAAGCACAGTCAGCAGAGATCAGTTTCTAGACTCACATCATCAATCACAGAACAATTGAATCATTGAACACGACACTGCCCATGCTCTCCACACTCTTATCTGTAATTCTTATCATTTATTAGAAAGCTGGTAAGATATTAGTCCGCAGAGTCATGATGGCAACAGGATGAGATCTCAGCGAAGGAATGTTCACCGTGGCTCCATCATTATCTCCAGCATTACCATCACCTACCATTGACCATAAACTGAACTGGAACAACCTTATAAACACGGTGGCTACAAGATAAGATCAGAGTCTGGAAATTCTGCAATGAGTAACTCATCTCCTAACTTCTCAAAGCCTGTCCACAATCTACAAGACACAAGTCAAGAGTGTGATGGAATACTCCCCACTTGCCTTGATGAGTGCAGCTCCAACAACACTCAAGACGCTCAACACCATCCAGGTCAAAACAGCTTGCTTCATCGGCACCCCATCCACCACCTTCAACATTCATTCTCTCCACTATTGATGTACAGTGGTAACATAGATAGGAAGCACTGTAGCAACTCGCTAAGCCTCCTTCGACAGTACCTTCCAAATCCATAACCTCTACCACCTAGTGGGACAAGAGAAGCAAATGCATGTGAACACCACTACCAAATCCCCCTCCAAATCACACACTAGCTTGAATTGGAATTATATGACTGTTCCTTCACTGCCGCTGGGTCAAAATCCTGGAGCTCCCTCCCTAACAGCATTGTGGGTGTACCTATACCTTATGGACGGCAGCGGTTCAAGAAGCCAGTTCACCACCACCTTCTAGAAGGGTAATTAGGGATAGGCAACAAATGCTGGCCTTGTCAACAAACCTAACATCCCTATGAAAGAACGAAAAAGTATGTAAGCTTGAGCTAGACTCTGACACGTTTTGTGCTGTAGTGAGTAAGCGCTCTGCCAGCTACTCTGTTCAATGAAAGGCTCTGGTGTACAGGGGGCAGACTTTGAACACAGCTGTTCGCTTAAGATCTTCATGTGTGCACTCCACAGCAGGACTGGCTGTGAGTACTCCCTTTGGCCAGTAGCTTCCTAGGCCGTCTCATCCCATTACCCATGTCGCTGCAGGGTTCCCAGTGTAGAATAATTTCTACTCTGCAGAATGTGCAGTGTCAGTCTCTGAGCTCATGCTTGCTAAAGTAACACGGTATCATCTTGGCTGCTGCTTTGTCAGTTGCTTAGCCTCTGAGAGTTTTACATTTTATTGACCTGAAATGGAAAAGAGGAATATGGATTATCATTTAGCGTGCAAAAGAAGCGGAAATAGAGGGGTGGCTGAAAGCAGCAACATTTTGTCATGGAGAGTGTGCAAGGATGAAATTTCAGTGAGAAGGAACAAAGTGTACAATAGTCAAGATGTGTCACCCATCCTCATTACATGCCATGCTCTTGACCCAACCCCATGCTCACAATTTGCATTTACTTGTTTCTTGGGTAGGGAATGGACTTGAATGATAGCTCACCCTTCACCTGTTCTTTGCCTGTCTAATATTGCTCGCCAGCTTTCACAGTATAACAGAAGAGTAGCCTAGTGAGATTTTTGAGGATGCATGTCAAGGTCAAATAATCCTGCCTGTGTGTGAGGGTTGGCGGAGGTGTTTAGAAATATAGGAAGTAATATCGAGGAGAGGTGGAGGTGCAAATGGCAGCAGAAGAAGATGAGGGAAAACGTGCTGCAGTGAATGGAGGAGAATGCTTCTCATCAAAGGATAAAAAGATGGTGAGTTTTGGGATTTCAGGTAATGCAGGGTGTTGAGACTGTTGAGTGATAGGAGTTGGGAACCTGCCAACCTTGCCAACCTGCCCAGGTAACTGAACATGCTCCTGGTACTGATGTTTTTTGCCACCTGTGTCCACTGCTGGTAATCGCAGCAACTTTGCAGGATACCTTCCTGCTCCTGCACTTGCCGGAAAAAGAACATCCCTCCTCCTGGCAGCCACCTCCACCAAGATGTCCAGTGCTGCATTGGAGAAGCAGGAGTCCCTTAAAGCTACTCTTTGCCTGTCATCTCAGGTGGCATCTGATTGCTGTAGTGATCTCTGTATGTGCATGTACATAAGGGGTTAATGTGTAATCAGTAGCACCACATGATCACTAGAGGGCCGGACCAACAGGGGTATAAAAAGCAACCACATTGTGTCTCTCCCTCTCTCTTGGGTGCACTGTGACCAGGGCAGTATCAGATTAGTTCAGATGGCTTGTGGAGTTACGTATAGTTACTGTAGTTAGATCTTACTAACCTTATCACTAGTATCAAAGTTAAAGTTAAGAACTCATGCAATTATTGTTATAGTTACTCAATAAACCTTTTGTTACTACTGGACGAGTTTGAGTCTTCTTCATCGAGATTCAGAAGACCTCATCATTAACCAAGGATTGAGTAGCACATGTTACCTACCACACAGGTAACAAAACAATTGTCTATCGCAAAAATGCACCTCTCCTTTGAGACGCAGAGGCTGCCTTTAAATAAGCCCGCGGGCACATGATGATAAAATTCTCCGTAGACTGGGTACCAATCAACATTGGGCCAGCTGGTAGCCTGCCCATTTCATGATACTGAGGGCCTGTCCCATTCTGTGTGATAATTCTGCCTGTGTGATTAGACCAGATCTAGATCCACATGAATCCCTTCTGCAGATACTCATGCCAAATTATAAGATACTTTTCAAAGCATGAGAACCTGGTGGGAATCACATTTCTAAGTGCAATATCACAGTGTACATTTCAAACCACAGTCCATATTCCGAACCATGACACATGCTCCAAAACATAAATGCACATTCCACAATGTGATGCATCCCAGGAAATAGATGCACAAATTCAAACTACAGCATAAAGCAGAACTCACATCCATCCATAATCTCCACTCCAAACTATGAGTATACATTCCAAATCCCAGAGTCATCTTGTAAATTAAAGCATTACATTTGAAATCACAACAGGCAACCCTAATCAGATGTACAAATTCCAACTATGAATACACATTCCAATGCACAGTATGAGTTCAGACCACAAGTGCATTCTTGATGGTTTATATTGGAAAGCACTGTAAATACATAGATAAAAAGTAATGGAGATATCTAGATATTGAAGACACAGAATGGATATTGCATTCCTGGAGGAACTGGTACTTGCTCCACAGGAGGATTTTGAATTTTTACAATAAAACAGATGTACGTTTGCTAATTTCAACCATGTCCAGAATTCACAATTCAGTGTTCTTTCAATCTAAAAGAAAGAGAAAACAAAGTGATATTCGTATTTCCAACAAATCAATTAGCCCAGCTCGCCTCTAAAAGGTATCTCAATAAACATTCTCTATTGTCCATCTGCGACACTAAACTTAAAGAGGCATGATACAACCAGCAAGCCCAGCTAACAGAGAAAGTGAGATAGAAATTACCTATGGCCTGCTGCTCACCCTAGACAGAGGATTGGGCCAAATTGCAATCACTTGGGTGATCTGCACATTGATCTGTCTGTGTTGTGTCCAGAGGCTGCTTACCCATTTCTCAGTGATCACTTTTGGCTGTTTGCCTTGTTAACAGAGGCTCTCAGATATGTCCTGAGAGGGCGATAAGAGTGGTAGGAATTGAAGGGAAGGAAGGAAGGAAAGATTGAAGAAGGGGGGCGTATTGCATGCCAGCAACAAACTCTCAGGTGGGCTGTGGAGCCAGAAGACCCTTTGCTCCTCCACCTCACATAACAAAAAAGATGTGGAAATGTTTAGGTTGGTGTTTTCTGCTTAACCACTGAAGAACTCTTGAGTGGACCAGGTCCAACTCAGTGTCATTCAATTTAAGAGTGTTATCTGACAGCAGGTGAAAGGCCCCTCATTTATATATACCAGACCAGGTGTTTGATAAGGCAGCTGGGGCAGAGCATCTGGAACATCACCTCACACTGCTGGAGGGCACAAAAATTCTGTGTCAGGTGGTCGAGGGAATCGGAACATTAGCCACTGTCCTTGCTCCTTGATGAAATTGAACAACCCCTGCTGGAAAGGACCGAAGGTCAAAGTGTATCCAGACTGGCTGTAATGCCCCCTGTCTTCAGGCAGCCTGACCATCTTTCGCTCAACCCGTGAGTCAGAAAGATGTGGACTTAAATCCCGGTCCTGCGATGAGTTGAGTAGATACTCTCGGCTGATAGTGGTGCAGGACTGATAGAATACTGTCATGAGAAGCTCTCCTTTAGATCAGATATTAAACCGAGAGCATGTCGTCCTGCTCATATTTATGCAATAGATCCCACACAACTATTCAAAAAGAATGTTGTTTTCCTCCGATATCTTCACGAATACCCATCCCTCAGTCAATAACACTGAGATAAAGCTGTTTGTGGGGCCTTGCTGCTTGCTGATGATTGCATTTTTCTACAACAGGAATTATACTCCATTGGCTGTGAAGCATTTGGGATATCCTGAGGTCTTGAAAGGTGCGATTTACATCATTTTTTGCCTGTAGAGTCACAAATAAAGAAGGGTTGGGAGCTTTTCCAAAGGTGCTGAGATCTCACCCCAACAAAAGACAGGATCGTCAGGGAAGGAGAATGTACTGAACTGGTAGTGGTTTAAAAATGTTGTGGATTACAATTCCATACATCAAACTCCATCTGTTCCCCAAACAGGAAATCTTGATGAAACCACAGCAGCTTTCAAGTGAGTTTCTTTGCTGTGAAATCTTATCTGCTCCTGGCAAGTCTAATCTCGGAACTTTCTGTGGATCGAGAAACCTTCACAGAAGTTGCAAATATTTGAGGCCCTTGACCAAAAGAGATGAGCAGAGAGTAAGTCGACCTCTCACGATGAAACCTGCTCCGAGGCCACTGGGAGATGCTAAGTGACATCTTCCCTTTGAGGACAGGTTAATCGCTACCAGAAGGCACACAAGTGTCCACCTGACTCTATATTTCATTTTAAGAACTTAAATATGATTAAAATTATCCAAATGGTCACTACGGCAGGAATCTTGCAAACCAACACCTCACCCCTTGTTGCCCCTCCCCCCCGACCCGCCTGTAGTAGCACAGACCACTACCAAGTGGACAAAGTGCCAAAAGTGGCTACACTGTAACAAAGCCTCCATTAGCCACCACACAGTCTACATTCCAAACATTCCTGAGCCGCCTTCAGACTAAGCCATGTCACTCCTCTCTGCAATGTCACTCATCTTTCCAAATGACAATCAGGGCCAGTTGGAACAGCGCTTCTCCAAAAGCTGACAGAGAGTTAATTCCAATCTGTGACTATCTCCTGAGCCAATATTCGCAAACAGAAATCAGTGAAGTGCTCAAAAATCACAGAGGAACAGTCACTTACCTCCTGGGTGCTCTTGACAGGCATTACCGAAATCACAGGCGTGGCATCACAGAGTTCTCATTACAGCATCACTCGAATCTTAAATAGTCTGTTCAGCACCCACTGGGAAAATGCCCATTTGAGTAAGGTTCCAAGTCAGGCACTTTGGTGCCCAAACTCACACACCTTTTAGTGTCTCTGCCCCACTTGGAGGGCATAGAGGTACTGAGTCTATGTAATACATCAGTGCTTCGATCACGGACTCTATATCACATACGGAAATATACATTAGACTTAAGCATTAAGGGAAGGGGAGAAACTGCACTTTTACAAGATTTTAAAACAAATGCAATTCCATCCCTGACAAGATTACATTAAGACCAATTCTTTTGAAAAAATCAGCAAAATTTATCACTTAGTTTCTAAACTTGTAAAAGAAGCAATCTGTTTCATCTGGTGGCCAAATCTAAATCTGTGAAGGGAATTCCGTACTTTGCTGCACAGATACACAGTGCACATCACAGGGGGCAGGACATATACACAGCACATATCGCAGAGGACAGGACATATACACAGTGCACATCGCAGAAGGCAGGACATATACACAGTGCATATCACAGTGGGCAGGACATATAAACAGTGCATATTGCAGTGAGCAGAACATGTACACAGTGCATATCGCAGGGGGAAGGACATATACACAGTACACAAAACAGTAAAAATAGCTTGCATTTATATAAAGTCTTTAACATAATAAAACATGCCAAGATGCTTTACAGGAGCATTATAGAACAATATTTGACACTAATCTACAGAAAGAGATATTAACCTAGATGACAAAAGGCTTGGTTAAAGAGATATGTTTTAAAGGAGCATCTTAAAGCAGGAAACAGAAGCGTAGAGATTTATGGAGGGAATTCTAGAGTTTAGGACCTAAGCAAGGCCTCCAATGGTGGAGCAATTAAAATCAGGAATGTCAAAGAGAACAGGATTGGTGGGGTGGAGGGATTGACATGGATTTCTTGGGCTGGTGGAGTTAGGGGGGGAGGAAGTTATGGAGTGATGTGAAAACCAGAATAAGAATTTTAAAATGGAGGCCTTGCTCAGCCATAGCCAATGCAGGGCAGTGATCACAGTGGGGATGCGTGAAGGGGATTTGGTGCAAGTTCAGACATGGGCAACAGAGTTTCGAATGACCATGAGTTTATGCAGAGTAGGCAGCACGGTAGCATTGTGGATAGCACAATTGCTTCACAGCTCCAGGGTCCCAGGTTCGATTCCAGCTTGGGTCACTGTCTGTGCGGAGTCTGCACATCCTCCTCGTGTGTGGGTTTCCTCCGGGTGCTCCGGTTTCCTCCCACAGTCCAAAGATGTGCAGGTTAGGTGGATTGGCCATGATAAATTGCCCTTAGTGTCCCAAATTGCCCTTAGTGTTGGGTGGGGTTACTGGGTTATGGGGATAGGGTGAAGGTGTTGACCTTGGGTAGGGTGCTTTTTCCAAGAGCCGGTACAGACTCGAAGTCAAAACAGCATGGATGAAGTTTTCAGCTGCAGATGAGCTGAGGCAGGACAGGAATTGGGCAGTGTTACCATGGTGACAATGGGTGGAATTTGGAATGGATACCAAAGACAATGGGCAGGGTTTTCCAGCCCTTCCCGCCAGTTGAATCCTTGGCGGGTGAGCCATGCTTAGTGCCATAGAATTCAGTGGGGCGGGAAGATCCCACCAGTGGCCCATCGCGAGCTGCCTCCACCATGGGAACACATGGGGGGGATGGAGGAGGGGGGTCTGGAAAACCTCAACCAATGGTTTTAATTTTCCCAGTATTTAGTTGGAAGAACTGTCTGCTTATCCATTATCGGATATTAGGCAAGTAGCTTGATAAGTTAGAGACAAGAGGCGTGAGGTAGAGCTGAGTGTCACCAGCTTACAAGTAGGCCCTGACACATTGGATAATGTTACCAAGGGGCAGCGGGTGGATGAAAAATAGGAGAGGGCAAAGATAATAGCACAAAAGTGGGAAACAAAGACATTGTAAGTGATTTTTTTCGGCTACGATTAGATAGATAAGAATGGAATCAGGCGAGATTAGCCCCACCCAGAAGGGGGCGAAGCTTTGGAGGACGATGGTGTGGTCAACTATGTCAAAGGCTGCAGGCAGGTTGTGAAGGACAAAGAGCGATTGTCTATCTTTCAGAACTGTTTAAGTACTGTGGCAGAGCATGGAAATCGGATAGGAGGGATTCAAACATGTAGGCCGTAATTCTTCGGTCGTTTGCTGGCGGCGGATTCTCTGGTCCCACCAGCAGCGTACTCTTACCAGCAAATTTCCCGGCGGCATGGGATGGCTTCAGTGGGAATTCCTATTGACAGCAGTGGGAGCAGTATATCCCGCTGCCAGCGAACGTGCACCGCATCCTGCCACTGAGAAACACAAGGCTGGGAGGACGAAGAATCCCGTCCATGGTTCTGAGAAACTTGGACATAGAAGTGAGTTTCCATAACTCACTCAAGGGCTTTGGAGAGGAAAGGAGCTGGAGATGTGACAATGGTTTTCATGGATGTTGGACCCGAGGACTGTTCTTTGAGAAATGAGGGCATTAATGTACAATATATCATAAAATAAGTGTCCAGTACAGGCAGTGGGACATACACAGAATGCCATCCTTCTGAGTTAGAAAATTCTAAATTCCTAATGAAGAAGTGCCATTTGTTTAAACAATCAAATGGATATACCAATGTGCAATATTGTGATACCGATGAAGAAAATGATTTGCGAAATTAACCCCGCAGATTCTGGAGTGGTGATCACAGCCAACAGCATAATTTGATCATTTCACGGAGTTGCTAAATATAGGGTTGTGAGATTCTCAGGTTGTTTTATGTGCATAGTTTCATTGAGGCAAGAACAAAAGGCATTTGATAAAGTTCCACATAAAAGGTGTGTCAGAAAAGATGAAGACCCGTGGGACAGAAAAGAAAGTTGTCTGAGAGACAGGAAAGAGAGAGTAGCGAACAGTTATTTTTCAGATTAGAGGATTACAGGTACACAATGGGGTTTTCCAGGGGTCAGTATTCGGACCACTGCTTTTCTTGATCTACATTAATGGCGTAGACTTGGGTGGCCAGGGCACACATTTCAAAATTTGCAGATAACACAAATCTTGGAAGTATTGTGAATTATGAGGAGGATAGTGGTGATTCCAAGAGGACATAGACAGGTGGTGGAATGGATACGAGGCAAATTTAATTTAATGCAGAGAGATGTGAAGTGATTCATTTTGTGAGGTAGAACGAAGAGGAGTATAAAATAAAGGGTGCAATTCTAAAGGAAAGAGCGGCCTGGGGGTACATGTGCATTTATCGTTGAAGGCGATGGGGCAGGTTGAGAAAGTGGTTAAAATGACATACGGGGCCTGGGGATTTATAAGTAGAGGCAGCGAGTACAAAAGCAATGGAATTATGATGAACCTTCATAAAACACTGGTTCAGTCTCATCCAGAGTATTATGTTCAATTCCATGCACTGTACTTTAGGAAGGATGGCAAGGCTTGAGGATGCTGAAAGATTTAAGAGAAAGGTTATGGGGATGAGGAACATGTATAAATTGGAGAAGCTGCTTAAAGATGCAACTAGTAGAGTAGATAAAATGGAACCAGTGGACCTAGTATTCTAAAGCCATTCGATAAGGTGCCACACAAGAGGTTAACATGTAAGATAAGAGTTCATGGTAACATAGTAGTGTGGATGGAGGATTGGTTGATGGAAAGGAAGCTGAGAGTCAAGATTATTGGGTCATTTTCAAATGGCAGGCAGTGAATAGTGGAAAGCGGCAAGGATCAGTCCTGGGGCCAGAGATATTTACAATCTAAATAAATGACCCAGATGAAGAGACCGAGAGTGATATTGATGATACCGAGCTAGGTGGAAATGTAAGCTGTGAGGAGGGTACAAAGAGACGCAAGAATATAATGACAGGTTAAGTGAGTGGGCAACAAACCTGGTTATTCATTTGGTAACAAGGATAAAAAAGAAGAATATTTTAAAAAAGGTATGAAACTTCTCAAATGTTGATGTTCGGAGAGACTTGTACTCGCACAAGTAAAAGAGAAAGTTAACATGCAGGTACAGCAAGCATTTAGAAAGACAAATGTCATGTTGGTCTTTATTGCAAGGTGCTTGGAGTACAAGAACAAGGAAATCTTGCTACAGTTGTATAGGGTGAGACCATACCTCAAGTATTGTGCGCAGTTTTGGTCTCCATATCTAAGGAAGGATATACTTGCCTTGGAGGTGGTACAGTGAAGATTCTTTGGATTGGTTCCTGGGATGAGAGGGTTGTCCTGTGATGAGAAGCTGAATAAATTGAGCCTATACTCTCTGGAGTTCAGAAGAATGAGAGGTGATCTCATTGAAACACACAAGATTCTGAAGGGATTTGACAGGATAGACACTGGCTGGGGAATCTGCAACACATGGGCCATAGCCTCAGGACAAGGGCACGATGGTTCAGAACTGAGATTATGAAAAATTTCTTCAGTCGCCTGGTTGAGAATCTTTGGTACTTTCTATCCCAGAGGATTTTGGGGGAATGATCATCGAAATTCTGATCTCTCAGGGAGTCAAGGCATATGGAAAATGGGCAGAAAAGTGGACTTGAGACAGAAATGCAGCCATGATCTTACTGGATGACTGAGCAGGTTCAAGAGGCTGTATGGTCGACTCCCGCTCCAATTTTATGGCTTAAGAGGAGCCTTGATAGAGAGGAGTTCAAAATCATGAGCAATCTGGACAGAGTGGATAGGGAGACACTGTTCCCCTTCACGGAAGGATCCAGAAGCAGATGGCACCGATTTAAAGTGATTAATTGGCAAAAGAACCAATGGTCACATGAGCAAAAACTTTCTTTCACGGCCAATAGTTAGGATCTGGAACGTACTTCCTGGGGGTGTGGTGGAGGCAGCTTCAATTGTGACTTTCAAGTGGATAAACACCTGAAGAGAAATGGTTTCAAGGGCTATGAGGAATAGTTCAATTGTTCATGCATAGAGCTGGCATGGGCTCGGCAGGCCGAATGGTTACAGCACGGAAGGAAGCTATTCTGCAATTCTTAAACAGGTCACTAGTCGCACCTCAGTGATGTGATCCAGAAGTATCTGGGATCAAATTTTAAAACATACCTGCAGATTCTTTCTCCAGACATTGACTGCAGCGAAAGCCAGCTGCATCTGCTTCCTTCGAGCATCTTTGTGACGCTTGTAAGCAATCTCAATGAATATCAAGAATATTCCTGCAACAATCCCTCCAGCAACCAACATAAAGACACCTAATGGAAAGGAAACAAAGAGCAAGGTTCAGTGACAGATGGGAGGACTGATACTCCGGACTGAAACTCGAATAGATGGATCAAACTACAAGTCCCAGCAAATCCCATTTCCTTTGTAATTGGGGTGTGTCACACCCACTCTTAACACACCAGACAGATATGTGGCAGCTCTTTACCGATCTCAGGGAGTATTTGTCAAGGATGACAATATTGAACAAATCATTTTATTGCGAGATTTTCCGTCACGGGTTGGCTGCACACTTGAGGCACTGGCACACAAATAGCGTAAATGTGATCACGATGCAGCAACCTATGCTCATCAATGCCAAATACAACTGTAATCCAAGCGCGCTGTCCTGTTACCCAGGAAATAGCCCTTCCTGTCACCAATTTCCATGGTCATTTCTCTTTCACTAATTACCTGGAAGGTGATGGCAACTCTTAGGAGAGGTGGATATTGACGGTTGCCTAACAACAATTGTGGCAAAGGCAAGCTTTTAAAGTTCAAATACATTCTGATATCCAATCACTTTCATGTTAATGAGTGAAAGCAGCTGACTGTCCTGTCTCCAGTCTTCGATCATTAAGAATCCCACTGGCACTGGGAGGCTGTGGAGCAACCCTCTGCGCATTTCTTGTACCTTCCTGTCTTGGCTTTCTATCGAAAAGTGATGTGCGCAGGTGTTGAATCCTTGAGATCTTTTATTCCTAGGAGCTCCTCCGAAGCAGCAAAACATGGGGAGCTTTCCGTCAGTTACATGGATGGCTCGTGGAATGCTTACCTGCCATGTTTTCAAAGGTCAGAGTGGCTGGAGCATTGCTACGAGAGTCACATTCCTGATATCTAACCCAGGTCTTGTCCAGGTCCTCCATAAAGCCATTCTCATGGAAACTAAAGAAAGATTTAAAAAAAACTAGTCAACAAGCATTTTAAGAGGAACTGAACACTATGTTCTCGGTGCAGGCTCAAGGGACCAAGTGGCCTACTTCTGCTCCTAATTTGTATGTATGTACTTCAGGGAACTCAGCTCCCTGTGTGTCACAGATTTTCCCGAGTCTTCACCTGGATATATTGAATTGTCTGATAATGGTGATGCCAATTAGCCCATACACAAGGGGCCATGGATATCTCCCTCATTCGAGAGAGCTAATTGGTTCTATAGCTTGAGGGGCACTATTCCGCAAGCATGGAGCAAGGTGAAGAGATAGGCCTCCATGAACTTGACAAGCGAATATAGGAAAATCACAGTGATTGGAACCGATACTGTCAAAGAATCAGGTTTTCCTCCATTAATAACCAAGAGTACAGTTGCATAGTATCCATTTTACTGGACTAGTAATTTAGAGGTCATAATCTGGAGACCTGAGTTCAAATGAGGCATAGGGAGAGTTGGGGGGGGGGGATTAGGGCTGAAGGAATATTCTTTCTTTTTAAAAGCACAGAAGCAAGCCTTGCGCCGAGCCTGTCTCTGCACCTGGCAACCTCTGCCTGCACTGGTTCTCTGGTCCCCTGCCCCGACTCCTATTCCAGCCTGCCCTTCTGACCAAAAATCTGAACCACGGATTTATTTTGAAAGATCTTCCAAATCTGAAAACTGACCCGGGGTGAAAATCTGTACCTTTGTATTCAAAAGAAATAGTGACCGTGGTCACCCCTACCAATGATATGGTGATGTGTTCAGTCAGTTACTTCCTCATGTTGGTTTCCCCATCCTCCCTCAACCCCAACTACACACGTCCCTCTCCCAACAGATAGCTGCCTTTCGGGATTTAGCTAGCTTGGTCAGTCATGGTGCCACCTAGCCATTCTCAGTGATAGGTAATGAACCTTCTACGCAGAGTACATACTCTATCTTTCCCTCTCTCACAAATCTGCTAAACAATGTTGAACATGGAGCAGTAACTAATTTGTCGGCTTTGGGCAATAAGTGACAATCGGCAGTTGACCTTGTTTCATTTGAGGTCATGAGATTTCATTAGGTCGGGAGCCCGTATTGAGGTTTCCAACCTACTTGCATATCACAGGGCCCCTATCCCTGCCGGATCACTCCTGATGGTGGGATAGAGCATATTTGGAAAAAAGAGTTTTGCAGCCAATTAAGTACTTTTGAAATGTTGTAATGTGGAAAATGTGCCAGCCAGTTCTCACACAGCAAGATCCCAGAAGTGTCAATGAATAATGACCAGATAATCTGTCATTTTTTTGTGACGTTGCTTAAGGGATAAATGTCGACCAGGACAACAGGGCGAACTCCCCTGCACGTCTTCAAAATAGCCAGCATTTATTGCCCAACCCTAATTGCCCTTGAACTGAGCATCTTGCTAAGCCCATTGTTAGAGTCAACCACATTGAGGCGGGCCTGGAGCCGCATCTAGGCCAGACCAGGTAAGGATGGAAGATTTCCTTCCCGAAAGGATATTAGTGAACCAGGTGGGTTTTTACAATAACGGTTTCATGGTCAACTGAGCCACAGCTGATACCAGGTGGTATGATAGAGGAGTCCGGGATGTTGATAATTCTTTGAGGAAGTGACAAAGTTAATTGATGAGGGAAGGGCTGTAGATGTCATATACATGGACTTCAGTAAGGCGTTTGATAAAGTTTCCCATGGCAGGTTGATGGAAAAAGTGAAGTCGTATAGGGTTCAGGGTGTACTAGCTAGATGGATAAAGAATTGGCTGGGCAATAGGAGACAGAGAGTAGTGGTGGAAGGGAGTGTCTCAAAATGGAGAAAGGTGAGTAGTGGTGTTCCACAGGGATCCATACTCGGACCACTGTTGTTTGTGATATACATAAATGATCTGGACGAAGGTATAGGTGGTCTGATTAGCAAGTTTGCAGATGATACTAAGATTGGTGGAGTTGCAGATAGCGAGGAGGACTGTCAGAGAATAGAGCAAAATATAGATAGATTGGAGAGTTGGGCAGAGAAATGGCAGATGGAGTTCAATCCAGGCAAATGCGAGGTGATGCATTTTGGAAGATCTAATTCAAGAGCGGACTATACGGTCAATGGAAGAGTCCTGGGGAAAATTAATGTACAGAGAGATCTGGGAGTTCAGGTCCATTGTACCCTGAAGGTGGCAATGCAGGTTGATAGAGTGGTCAAGAAGGCATACAGCATGCTTGCCTTCATCGGACAGGGTATTGAGTACAAGAGTTGGCAGGTCATGTTACAGTTGTATAGGACTTTGGTTAGGCCACATTTGGAATACTGCGTGCAGTTCTGGTCGCCACATTACCAGAAGGATGTGGATGCTTTAGAGAGGGTGCAGAGGAGGTTCACCAGGATGTTGCCTGGTATGGAGGGTGTTAGCTATGAAGAAAGGTTGAGTAGATTAGGATTGTTTTTGATAGAAAGACGGAGGTTGAGGGGGGACCTGATTGAGGTCTACAAAATTATGAGAGGTATGGACAGGGTGGATAGCAACAAGCTTTTTCCAAGAGTGGGGGTGTCAATTACAAGGGGTCATGATTTCAAGGTGAGAGGGGGAAAGTTTAAGGGAGATGTGCGTGGAAAGTCTTTTACGCAGAGGGTGGTGGGTGCCTGGAACGTAGAGGCGGGCACGATAGCATCATTTAAGATGCATCTAGACAGATATATGAACTGGCGGGGAACAGAGGGAAGTAGATCCTTGGAAAATAGAAGACAGGTTTAGATAAAGGATCTGGATCGGCGCAGGCTGGGAGGGCCGAAGGGCCTGTTCCTGCCTGTAATTTTCTTTGTTCTTTGACAGATAGTTATTATTTTGTAAGTATGACCTTGTCAGGCTACTGATTGGCCAGACTATGAGGCAGCTCTTCCAATTTGAGCTTCTGTCCTCAGACTTTAATGAGGATGATTTTTCACGGCTGACTCAGTTGACACTGCTTGTCCTATAATAAACAGAAACCAAAATGGTGCTTTTCTAGGTAAAAAAAACATGCTGGAAAGATCAAAATCTGTACTTATATGGCACTTTAAATATAACATAATATCCCAAGTTCCAGGATGCTTCACATGTAGTACGTGAGGTGATATTAGGGCAGGTGGCCAAAAGGCGAGAAAGAGACAGAATGGAGGTGAGGTTTAGCAAGACAATTCCAGAGCTTAATGTCTCGTATCTGACAGGGTGGCTGCAAATTGTGGAGCGATTAAAATTGGGTGTACGCAAAATGGCAGAATTGGAGGATATGCAAAATGGCAGAATTGGAGGAGCAGTGGACTCTCAGAGGGACATGGGGTGAGAGGAGATTACAGGGATAGGCAGTGGTGAAATCATGGAGGAATTTGAAAACTGTGATGAATGTAGGAATTTCAGATATATTGCATGATATATATTTGTTGAAGTAAGGATTAAACTCCGAGGTTAATGTGTGACTGCTGCAGTCATGTTTTATCAAAAATCCTGATTTGAAAGGCAGCAGGCCTTTTATCGACAGAGGTGCAATTAAAGCATTGTAAAAGTTAGGGTAATGGAATTTTGTTTATGTAAACAGAGCTTCCTGAGGGGTAGATAATTAGAAACATTGGGCTAGATTCTCTGTCCCGCCACGCCGGATTTCTGGTTCAGCACGCCGGCGGGATGCTCCGTTTCGCCAGTTGGTCAATGGGGTTTCCAACTGTGGGGCAGCTCCATGGCGTCTGTAAACCCCCGGGCTGCCGGCAAAATGGAGCATCCCGCCGGCAGAGAACCCAGACCATTGTCTTTAGCTTAGTAAGATTATGTAGTTAATGGGAGGAGACAGGGGCTGAAGCAGTCAGGTGTCGAGTTCTCAGTTTTGAAATTCAGTTTTAGATTGGGATAGGGACAGATACACAGCTTCTGTGAAACAGTGAGTTTAGATCTGTCTGTGAACAGAATAGCAGTTTCCGAAAATGCTGGCGGATTAAATAGTAGCTTGATTAGCAAGAATCTGCAAATTGGGTTCCTGAAGAATCCTTTCCTCATAGTCTTACAAATTCAATAAAATATAATAATAATAATCTTTATTAATGTCACAAGTAAGCTTACATTAACACTGCAATGAAGTTACTGTGAAAATCCCCTAGTCGCCACACTTCGATGCATGTTCGGGTACACAGAGGGAGAATTCAGAATGTCCAATTCACCTAACAAGCACAGCTTGGGGTTTCTGTCCAGTATCCTAGCAACTGTTGGGGATCTGGTCCGGGATCATAATAAAACAAGGGTGAGATGTTTACAATGAGGCTGGAGCCAGTGTGGATCAGTGAGCATAGGGACAATTGGGGAGTAGGACTTGGTGAGAGTTTTGGGACAGCAACAGGGATTTGGATGACCTGAGGTTTACTGGGGGGAGAATGTGGGACAATGGTCAGGAATGTGTTTGATTGTCACATCTTGAGGTAACAAATACAAAGATGAGGGTTTCAGCAGCAGATGAGCTCATGGAATCGAGTGATGTTATGGAGGTGGAAATAGGCAGTCTTGCTCATGTGGCTATGTACTCGGAAGCTCAGCTTGGGGTCAAACATAGCATCAAATTTGCTAGGTTCACCCTAGACTGCAGGGAGAGGGACAGAGTGTAGCTGGAGAATGGAGCTTGTAATGGATACTGAAGACAATGGCTTCACCTTCCCAATGTTTAGTTGTAGGAAGTTTCCAATACTAGACATCAGATAATTCAGTAGCAGTGGCGAGGTTGAGAGAGGCAGTGGTGAGTTAGAGCTAGGTGTCATCAATGTGTGTGCGAAAACTAATGTCGTCTCCTTAGGTACAGTGGTGGCAAGGTGGCACAATGGTTAGCACAGCTGCTTCACTTCACCAGGGACCTGGGTTCAATTCCAGCCTTGAATGACTGCCTGTGGGGAGTTTGCGCTTTCTCTCCTTGTCTGTGTGGGTTTCCTCCGGGTGCTCTGGTTTCCTCCCACAGTCCAAAGATGTGCAGGTTGGGTGGATTGGCCATGAGAAAATTGCCCTTAGTGTCCAAAGATGTGTAGGTTAGGTGGGGTTACAGGGATAGGGTGGGTGAGTGGGCCTGTAGGGTGGTCTTTCAGAGGGTCGGTGAAAACTCATTGGGCCGAATGGCCTCCTCCTGTACAGTAGGGACACTATGATTCTATGATGTCATTCATATCATAGTGACATGTATGATGAGAGTTAGGTGGCGGCTGAAGATAGGCTCTCGGGAGACACCAGAAATAATGGTGAGGAAGCAGAGAGAAAAAGGCCATTGCTGGTGATTCTCTGGCTATGATTAGTTAGATAAAAATGGAACCAGGTGAGCACAGTCCCACCCAGCTGGACAAGTGGAGGGGTGTTGGAGGAGGATGGTGTGATCAACCATGTTAAAGGCTGCAGACAGGTTGAGAAGGATGAGGAGGGAAAGTTTACCTTTGTCACAGTCGCACAGGTAGTCATTTGTGACTTTGATCAGCATGTTTCTGTGCCGTGCCAGGGACAGAAACATGAGTGATTCAAAGATGGAGGTCCGGAAAAGATGGTCCAGATTTGGTAGGCAGTAACTAACACACACGTTCAAGGACTAGGGGAAAAAAAGGAAGTTGAACTTGCAAGGAGAGTAGGGTGAAGGTTTGAAGAGAGGGGCGATGATAGCAACTCTGAAGGTAAGAGTGACAGTACCGGAAGAGAGAGAAGGATTAACAATGCGTGGCAAAATGAGGACCTGGCAGAGAAGTTGGGTGGTCAGCAGTTTAGTTGGGAACAGGGTCGAGGGAGCAGGAGATGGATCCCATAGACAAGATGAACAAGAGGCGATGGGAGAGTAACTAGAGGAGTTGAGGAGATCGGGATTTAGGGATCCAGTGTGGATGGTGGTGCAGTGAGGGAAGATTATGGACATTTAGCATGGTGGCCTGAGGAAGGGAGGAATGTGGCAGAGGGAAAAGATACATTAACGTTTCAAATGTTGATCTTTTGTCAAACTCAACATGGCTAAAGGAATCATTAATTTACCTGTTCTATCCACTGCTGCTGCTAGAGTGTTTCTGACCTGTTTTGATATTGTCCATCTGACTAGGCCTAAATAAAGAGGGGCTGATTGATGTAGACTTGGGGTTAAAAAACATGTAGGTCAATGTTTGGAGTGAGAGGAATGTTTGTATTGAGTTTGAGAGGATATAGGGAGAGAGAGAGAAATGATTGATTTAGACTGAGCTGAGCTTTGAGTAAGACAGAACTAATTGTGATGGGTTTAGAGTGAGGGGGAGCGGCAGATAGATTAGAAAACACAGTTTTAAGATTACAATGTCAACCATTGATTTCCCAAGAAGTTGGAGGTGCAGCCATGCGCCAGGTTTTTAGAATATCAGCACAGCAAAGTGTGTCCTTACCTCAATATAGCGAGTGAGACAGCCTGTTTCCATGGACTGTCCTTGCGCATCCCAATGCCAAATCCCGATCGGAAGAACAGTTCTCCTGTGGTGATGAGATCACACTTCTGCGAGGCTTCGAACTCCAGAACAGCCGAGTCCCAGATGAATGCATGCAATTTGCTAGAATGACACAAACTCCGATTAGCAGCAGTTTCACTGTATCTGTAACAGCCCATCAACACCTCCTAAATATCACCAAAACGCTTTCAGAGTGTCAGCAGGACTGACTGTATCAAACAGCCCCCCTGCCATCTCCCCAAATTGATTTCATGGTTTGGCAGTTCGGTGACTAGATTTAACCATCAAAGGTTCCCAATGCCACTTTACAATACGGAGCATGGTAACACCCAGTGATTGTTTGACACTGTGCGTTACGTACAGGCCATAATGGGGACTCCTCACCATCTGACCTCCTGCCTGCTGCTATCACAAGAATCAATTTTCTCCCACAACGTCCTGTCAGATTTGATGTGTTATGTAAGTTGGTTCAACGTTGACTGCAACTGGATGCAGTGAAACTAGAAACAGGCTTCCGATACAGGAGATGGTCCAACACTGTTTTATTGAACTTGCTGATTGCTGACATAATCTGCTGTGGGTTGACACTCTATTAATCTAACTGATAACCTCCTACTGGCTTGACCAGACTAGCTCTCTACCACATGGAGATGGTGCTCACTGGCTTGTGCACTCTAACTATTTCAGTAGCTGTGTCCTGGGAGAGAGAGAGTCGTAATGTCCTGTGGGCTTTATAGTGGTGGTGTCCTGTCTTGTGATTGGTTGTTCTGTGTCGTGTGTGTTCATTGATTGTGATGCGTGTCAATCACTGCCTGTCTGCATCTCATTATATACATGAGTGGATATTATGACATCTCCCCTTTTTAAAATAAATTTTGGAACGTGGCGGTGACATGCATGACTATGTACAAGTGGTGAATGAATGAACATATGTACATGGGAAGGTTTCTATCGTGCAGATACAGAGCAAACTGAACAAAATTTACAAGATTTAAGTCTATAGATTCAGTCTTTGTGGCGGGTGACGAATTCTTGTTGATCGCCTCAGAGATGGAGGGGGGGACGCCAGCACCCGGACAGGCGGGATTGCTGCCATTTCGGTGGCTTCGTGGACAGGCAGGACCGCTGCCAGATCGGTGGCCACGTGGGGCGAGATGTCCTGAGGCAGCATGATGACATGCGGAGAAGTGCGGTCAGGCGGTGGGCAGGGAACTTTGCGGAGCGCCCTCCTGTTGCGCCGTAGAATGGAGCCATCAGCCAGTTGAACAATGAAAGACCTGGGGACAGCCTGTCTGAAGACAACAGCTGGGGCTGACCAGCCTCCCTCAGGCAACTGGACGCGAACAACATCTTCTGGAGCCAGCGCAGGCAGATCAGTGGCATGAGCATCATACGTGATCTTCTGCTGGTCCCTGGATCACTGCACTTTCTGCAGCACCATGAGCTGGTCAAGGTCTGGAACATGGATGGCTGGAATAGTCGTCCTCAGGTTGCGGTTCATGAGTAGCTGCGCCGGAGACAAACCAGTCGACAGAGGGGTTGCCCTGTATGCCAACAGCGTCAGGTTGAAATCCGAGGCTGAGTCTGCAGCCTTGCACAGCAACCGCTTGACAATATGGACCCCTTTTTCAGCCTTCCCGTTTGATTGCGGGTAATGGGGACTGGATGTGATATGCCTGAAGTGGTAGGATCGTGCAAAGTTGGACCACTCTTGGCTGTAGAAACATGGACAGTTGTCACTCATTACGGTGAGTGATATCCCGTGCCTGGCAAACGTCTCTTTGCAGGCTTTGATTGTTAAACGTTTTAGTTGCTGCGATATGAAGAGTCATATCAGTCTCCCCTTCCTTGGAGAAAAAAAATAATTCGGTGAAAACAAAATTTCAAGAAACTCAAAAACAACACACATGATTTCACCCTCCTTTTTTTTTGGGCGACGAGAAAGAAAAAAAAACAGTCACAGAAACAAGCGCCCTTCATTAACAATATCCAAAAGATTCTGTGAACTCGCCCCTCTTTTCGTAAAACAGTCTGACAGTTGATAGCTCCTGTCGACCCATTTAATTTTTGTTATTTCCCCTCTGTCCAACAACTGCTTCAAACTTGCGATGTCTATCCGTAACCTCTTTCCATTGACACTTTTTGTAGAGTGCACATTTTCCCACAGGGATTTATTGTCAATGTGACAGTCAATAGGTATATTACCCAAATCCTCTAATCCCAAAATTTCTGTCAATATCATACTTATATAAAAGGCCATATCCACCGCCTCTACAAGGCTTAACGTCTCAGCAGCCAAAGTGCTTTTTACCACTCTCCTTATTTTCTTTGTTTCCCACACAAGCGGGCAACATTTACCATTGTTCCCCAAAAGGAAAATTATAAAACCTCCTGCGCTTGAAACCCCATCACATAAATTTGCATAGGACGCATCACTATAAACAATGAGTTTCAAGTGCCTAAGGTCACCTAAAACCGGGAACTTCAAAACACACTCCTACATTTTTAGTTTCGCCAACGTTTTATTTGCTCTTATAATGTCTTCCACTTTGGGATCATTCATTTTTGTAATCAACTCTAAGACATCAAAACTCACGTCCGGTCTAGTCTGTCTACCTAACCAGTTCAGTTGCCCAATTAAACTTAGCAGTCGCTCTTTTTCTATCTTTGAAACCATTGTGTCTTTTTGTGAAACTCGGCCACGACTAATTGCTATTGGGATGATGCTTTCCAAATATGATTGCTGACGTAAAGTTGCCCCTAACTTAGTCTGTCCAATTTCCAGTCCAATATATTTAAATGCACCGGAAGCCTGACTTCCAACCCTGAATTCTTTCCTCAAACCAGAGATTACAATAGCTTCAAAATTACTAGTGCCACCACACAAAAAATCATCGACATGCATCATAAAAATGCCAGAAAGATTTCCTTTATAGTGCCAGTAAAACATTGCAGGATCGGCTTTCAATTGGCAACAGCCTAAGTTTAACAAAACTGACCTTACCGAAAAATACCAGACTCTAGATGCATCATTTAATCCATATACACATTTCCAGAGTACCCCTTCTGTGTTAGCTGCTTGTTTTAGCCAACACCCTCATTACCGGCGTCAAACTGCTTGTCAATAGGACAATGCCTTCTTTCTGGTCACTATCTTTTTCCTCTTCTGACTCTTCCGTGTCATGTGTCGCTTCAAACACTCTATCATAACGAGTTGGACAGTTGAAAGCATAATGGTATTGAGAGTCACATTGAAAACATCGATTTAGCATGCCCCGTGCATTTCTGGGGTTCATCTTCCTATTGTAGGTTCTAACTGGGTTTCTGTCTTCATAATTTCCTTGTCTCGGTCTCCTTCTATAGTCTTGAGCCCTGTTCGTAGCCATACGATTTCGCCATCCTGTTAGTAGTGTATCTTCCATATTCTGCCTTATTGCAGGCCAACCAATTTGGGTCATCAGAGCCACCGGAATCGAATGTTTCCCCAGAAGCTTTTGTAAAGCTTTTGTCATCTGTTCGAATAAGGTATCCTTATCAGTAAACTGAACTCCTGTCAAAACCAGGAGCCTACCCATGTTGCTCACTCTAGCACAGTCAAGTAATTTAAAGGCCAACACAGACTGTGGAAATTCCAGGTTGTGTTTCTGCAGCCTTTTATATAGTCTGCCAAATTCCATTATATAGTCTTCCATGGAGATATCCTCCATTTTCCGGAACATATCAAAATCGGACCATGCTTCATATGCACTTAATAAGTCATCTTTCTTATAAATCTTATCCATATAATGTAATAAAGTCTCCAGACCTTCTTCTGAGTCTAACTCTTCCAATTCCAGCTCAGAAAGCACTTTGTTTCGGATTTTACTGCCATATGGTAGAGAAAGAGCCAATGCCATACCTTGTTTTCTCTTTCCCAAAACAGTTACCTTAGTCCACATAACTACTGCACTTCTCCATTGGTCGTACGATTCCCTTTCAGAAAATAAGGGAGGATAGTCACATCCAGCAATGTTTATCCTCGGTTCAGCCATATATCCCTTTTTTTCTTTTCTTCTTTTCTAACTCACTCCTTGGTTTGATCTGGAAAAGTTGTATCTTTCAACCCTTCACATTTACACAGGAACCATCCTCTGCTACCAATTGTTAAACATTTTAGTCATTGTGATATGAAGAGTCTAAAGTTCTGTTCCTTTTTCACAAACACCCATTTATTTCATTCCAACAGCCTTTGCACAAAACTCTAACTATACATCACCTGACAGAGGCCACCTGAAGCCCCTTTACATATCAGTGTCAATTAATGGATACTTAATATAAATGAGACAACTAATTGCGATGTCTCTTAACCCATTACTTAACATTGATGACTGACTTAGACGTGAGGTCCAACAGTTTCACCACTTCCGGGTAGCTACAGAAGTAGTCGACCAAGAGCACGTAATCACGCCCATTTGCATGAAAGAGGTCTATCCCCACCTTGGACCACGGAGAAGTCACAATCTCGTGCTGTTGCAGTGTTTCCTTGGGCTGAGCTGGTTGAAATTTCTGGCAGGTTGTGCAGTTGAGGACCGTGTTGGCAATGTCCTGGCTGATGCCAGGCCAATAAATTGCCTGCCGAGCCCTGCGTCGACATTTCGCGACCTCAAGGTGACCCTCATGGATCTGTCTGAGCACCATGGTTTGCATGCTTTGGGGAATGACAATTCTATCTAGTTTAAGAAGGATCCCCTCAATAACCGTTAACTCATCCTTAACATTGAAGAAATTAGGGGGGGGGGGGGGGGGGGGGGGGGAGGGCCCGGGCGGGTCCTCAGGGATGTTTGTGCATAGATATTTGTACCAGGTTATGTATATTGGATTGCTCGATTTTATTTTTGGAGAGTTATTATTTTTGATATGGCAGTTGCCATTTAGTTTATATATTATTTATTTATTTGTTAAAATGGCCACTGTTATTTATACTGTTTTATTGTCGAAAAAAGGAAAACCTTTGTATTGTTTTGTTTGGCCAAAAATTTTTGAATAAAATATATATTTTTAAAAAAACATTGAAGAAATGGGGGTCATGCGCTGCAGTAGAGGATCTTTGGCAGTTTCTTCGCGTATTTGGACAACTCATTCATCAGTGGCTGGGAGATTGCTGGCACACAACTGCACTTGTGCCTCGATGTGGCGAATGAAGTTGCCCTGTTCACACAGCGTGGTGATGGATCGGGGTAGGGCATCCGCGATGATCAGCTCCTTGCCCGATGTGTAGACGAGTTCGAAGTCATATCGGCAGAGATGAAGAAGAATTTGCTGCAGCCGAGGCGTCATGTCATTTATATCCTTCTGGATTATGTGGACTAAAGGCCTGTGGTCTGTTTCCACCGTGAACTTCGGCAGACCGTATACGTAGTCATGAAACTTGACTATTCCTGTCAGGAGACCCAAGCACTCCTTTTCGATCTGGGCATACCGTTGTTCGGTCGGAGTCATGGCCCTGGGTGCATCTGCCACTGGAGCCCAGGACGAGGAGTCGTCTCGCTGGAGGAGCACCGCCCCAATGCCGTCCTGGCTTGCGTCTGTGGATATCTTGGTATCCTTGGTCGGGTCAAAGAACGCCAGTACTGGGGCTGTGGTGAGCTTCGCCTTCAGCTCAAGCCACTCCGCTTGATGTGCGGGAAGCCACTGGAACATTGTCGACTTTTTAAGGAGATGCCGGAGGGCCGTGGTGTGGGATGCCATGTTGGGAATGAATTTTCCGAGAACATTTACCATCCCGAGGAAACGGAGGACAGCCTTTTTTCCTCTGGGGTCTTCATGGCATTGATTGCCAGCACCTTGTCGGCGTCAGGTTGCACACCTTGCTGTGAAATGTGGTTACCCAGAAACTTGATAGCGGACCTCCCTGTTGAGCTGGAGGCCATTTTCATGAATCCTCTGGAAAACCTGTTTGAGGCGAGCGATGTGATCCTCGGGCGTCGTGGACCAGATGATCATGTCGTCCACATAGACTCGCACCCCCTCGATGCCCTCCATCATTTGCTCCATTATGCGATGAAATACTTTGGAAGCTGAGATGATACTAAAAGGCATGCGGTTGTAGCAATACCTGCCAAACGGAGTGTTAAACATGCACAGCTTCCGACTGGACTCGTCCAGCTGTATCTGCCAGAAACTGCGGGAGGCGTCCAGCTTGGTAAAGAATTTAGCATGAGCCATCTCACAGGTTAATTCTTCACGCTTCGGGATCGGGTCGTGCTCTCGCATTATGTTGCGATTCAGGTCTTTGGGATCAATGCAAATGCGGAGTTCGCCAGAGGGTTTCTTGACGCAGACCATGAAGCTGACCCAGTCTGTTGGTTCTGTGACCTTTGAGATGATGCCCTGGTCTTGGAGCTCTCGTAGCTGCATTTTCAGACGAACCTTGAGGGGAGCCGGCACTCGGCGTGGTGCATGGATGACTGGGGTGGCATTCGGCTTGAGCAATATCTTGGAGCGATATGGGAGCATGCCCATCCCATCAAACACATTGTGGTGTTGCGTGAGAATGTCGTCTATCTCAGCCTGGAGATTTGCATTGGGCGAGGCAGTTGCCGGTGTCGAGGACATGGCATGGACTCGCTGTACCAGATTTAGGAGTTTGCATGCGCGAGCCCCGAGCAGGGATGCCTTGTCAGGCCGGATGATCTTGAATCTTAACGTCACCTTGATTGCCTTGTGAGATACACCTAGCTGACACGATCCACTGGCAGCTATGGCATTGGCATTGTAGTCCAGGAGCTGGCAGGCTGGTGAAAGAATGCTAGGTTGGTCTCGGATGCTGTCGAGGTCCGACTGTGATATGGGGTTTGCAGACGCGCCAGTGTCCAATTTAAATCGGATGCGAGACTGGTTGACCGTGATGACAGCACACCACTCGTCGTCAGGTTCCACACTCAGGATTGAAAGGCGGTTTGCAGGCGTGGTGGAGATTAGCTCGCGTGTGGTGATGATGCCCACCCGATATGGAGACTCGAGGCAGTCAGCATCGGGGTCCGTTGGGCTGTCGGGATCAGAATCCTGCATGCCTTGTTGTACGCAGCGGACACGTCTGCGCTGCAGCTGGGATCGCTGGCTGTTGCTCGATGGAGCGGACCTGCAGAAGGCCGCATAATGCCCAGGCTTTCCACACTGCAAACATCGCCTTCCTTTGGCTGGACATTGCCGCTTTAAATGGGCGGAGCCACAATTTGGACACGTCATGGCGCTGACGTCAGCACGTTCTGTGCGCCATCGCGCATGGGCAGTGCAGTCGGCCGACGTTTGCACATTCGCATTAGGGTCTTTGGCCTCATCGTCCACTTGGTCGTGGCACGCATGCGTAGGGACCCGGGAAAAACGCGCGAAACGGCTACTCTCCTCGATGCTCAGGCCTTGCATTTTCGCTATGGCCTGCACCCTTTCTGCCTCGTGGGAGGCCAGTTTTGCAGTTTCTGCCACCCTGATGCGGGAGTAACGATTTTTGGCATGCTCATGGACAACGCACGTTTCGATGGCGATGGAGAGGATCAACTGTTTGATTTTGAGGAGCTGCTCCCACAGGGTGTCGGACTGGACCCCAAAAACGATCTGATCCCGGATCATGGAATCAGCCATTGAGTCATAATTACATGACTGCGCTAGGATGCGGAGATGGGTCAAGAAGGACTGAAAAGGTTCATCCTTACCCTGAAGCCTCTGTTGGAAGATGTACCATTCAAAGCTCTCATTCACTTCAGTTTCGCAGTGGCTGTCGAATTTCAGCAGAACTGTCTTGAACTTCGTCTTGTCTTCGCCATCGGCAAACGTGAGCGAGTTATAGATGTGGATGGCTTGATTCCCCCGCAGTCAACAGGAACAGCGTGAACTGAGGTAGGTTCGTTAGAATGAATAGCTCCCTGGTACCATGATGTGTTATGTGAGTTGGTTCAACGTTGACTGCAACTGGATGCAGTAAAACTAGAAACAGGCTTCCGACACAGGAGATGGTCCAAATCTGTTTTATTGAACTTGCTGATTGCTGACATAATCTGCTGTGGGTTGACACTATTAATCTAACTGATAACCTCCTACTGGCTTGACCAGACTAGCTCTCTACCACATGGAGATAGTGCTCACTGGCTTGTGCACTCTAACTATCTCAGTAGCTGTGTCCTGTGAGAGAGAGTCTTAATGCCCTGTGGGCTTTATAGTGGTCATGTACTGTGTGGTGATTGGCTGTTCTGTGTTGTGTGTGTTCATTGGTTGTCCTGTGTGTCAATCACTGCCTCATTATATACATGAGTGGATATTATGACAAGATTATCACACAGAAATTCATTCCAACCCAAGGTGGATTTTCCCTTAAATTTGGCAAAGTCTGATGGCAAGTGGGAAAAGCCCTGTTTAGCCCATCAGCGGCGATGGTGGGTTTCCCCCCCCCCCGTTATGGAAGGCTCTTTTGAAAACAAATTTCAGGCCATGAGATGCATGGCCATCACCTGAGCCCATTAATATCATGGGGGAGCTCCATTTAAAAGCTGCCCCAGCACTCACCAGCCACTTATCCTTGGTCCATAGTTACACATCGCTGCAAGGAAGTCTCCCCCCAAGTTCTCAGATGCCTCCCTCAGCAGACTGCTAGATGCTGTGGAGGTGCAGCGTGACATCCTGTACCCTCGCACAGGGAGGAGCCCAGCTACCAGGGACACCAACCCAATAATGGTGGCAGCGGTGGTCAGCGCCAACTGCATGCACAGGGCAACATGCAACCAGTGCTGAAAAAGGATGAATGATCTCCTCCGTTTTGCCAGGGTAAGTCTATCATTCCATAACTCGTAACTCGCACACTCACACACCCATCACACATCCACGGAGAGCTCACACACAGCCAGCTAAAGGGACACCACCCCTCCCTCTCCCACACACACAACTACATCTCCCCTGTGGGTTGTGTCCTCATCACCTCGCTGTTCACACTCACCATCCACAAATGCCAGGCCTCCTTAGAATCTGCCCTGACACATGTCCTGCTCACACTCTCCACAACCGTTTTCATGCAGGCTAACTGGCACACAATAAGAGGGAGAGATCCCAGACAGGCAGAGGGATGTTCCAGTTGAAAGTTGCCTCTGAATTCTAGGAGAGAGCCCTCTAGCTGGCCAGGGAGGAAGTCAACCGCTCCTGTACCAAGGGTGAGGTGGGCAGTAATAAACCAAGTGAGGATCCAGTGCGTCATCATCCATCACACCAAACTGATGCGAGTCATGTCTCCTGTATGTGAAGGCCCCAGCCATGCACGACTGAAATCTCCCTTCTCTCGTAGGCACATCAGGGGAGCAGCCCAAGGAGTCCACCAGCAAGGTCCAAAAGAGCTCCGGCACCAGCCAAGATGATTTGTCCGATGTGGACATTGAAAAACCATCAGAACTTTCACCCATTTCCTCCACCAGCGCGCACACACACACACACACACACACACCTCGGGGGACCTAGTTTTAGGGAGGCCTCAGGGGTCACTCACTGGTGAGCACTCACTCTCTGTGATACACAGAAGGCTGAGGCAGGGTCGTCCAGGCTTACGGCACTCCGAGGATTGCTGGAATCTGCTGAAACTCAGTCAAATGACATGCCTCTGGACTCAGTCATGGCCCAGTTGCTGGAGTTCCAATGGCAAAGTTGGGAACATCAGCAGGGGATGTCAGCTATGCTCCTCAGATTGAAAGGCAGAATGGAGGAGGCCCAACGCCTTCTGTCTTGGAAGATAGTGTCAGCACTCCAACACAACCAGGTCAACACAGCAAGGGTGGTAGCCACTGTGGTGGTAGACCTCTGCACTGTTGCAGGACAAGCACTCCACACTGCAGGCACTCGCTGGGCTCAATCAGTACCAATGCTAGAGGACGTTGGGGATTCCCAAGCTCACTCCAGTTGCCTTTCCATCCCAAGGAAGAAACCAAGGCATTTGGGCCTCCATAGGCAGGAGGAGCAGCTGGTGCCCACCCATGGACCATCCACCCAGGTGACTCCGGGAGTATCCAGCCCATCATAATCCGCTTGTCCTGTGTCCAATTCAGCTCCAGCTTCACAGGCAGAGGAGGGTGGCACTGCCACAAAGCAGCACCCCAAAAGCAGGCCGAGGCTTCCCAGATCTAAGCCCTCCAGAGGACAGCTGCCAAGGTTATCACAGCCAGCAGGGCATGGCAGACGGCAGGCAGCCTCCACCTCCGCTGTGGATCCTGGGAGTGCGGCAGGAAGGTCTAGTTGCACAGTGTTGTCACGGTTGTTCGGCGCTTGTAGATAGTGTTCACTTCGGTAAATAAACTCCCGCTTATTGCACCCTCCCTATGACTCCTTGTTCTGAAGCGCTGTCTTCCTGGAGTGCTGGCCAGATATAGGAATTCCTGTTCCACAGAAAGTCTGGGTGGTCAGTCCAGAGCTTCCTCCATGTTCTCTCTGCCAGATTCCCAGCACATTGGTGCCTTCCCCTCACAGCCTCCAGACATATGAGTGGACCAATCGGTCCGTGATAACTGGCCACCCAACCACCGCAATGGCCCAGGGCTCCAGTGTCAGAGCCCTCCAAGACAGCAGTGGTCCAGCAGCAGAATGCAGCCTCAGGAACAGGAACGAGGGGAATGGGGGCAGGAGGGGAATGGGGGGTGGAGGGGGTGGGGGGGGTGGGGGGCAATGCCTCTGCACTGGCGTCATCAGTCAGGACCTCAGCGGGTACCCCTTATCCCCCAACAGCCAACACAACATCCTGGGGTGGTCCTTGAAGATACCGGGTATCTCCGAGTGTCCCAGGATGTAGCTGTCATTCACGCTTCCTGGGAAGTGTGCACACATGTGCATGATCCAGAGGTGGTGGTCGCACACAAATTGAACATTCAGGGAGCGGAACCCCTTCCTGTTAATGAGGGGCGCTCCCTGATGCCACGGTGTATGAAAGGCAACATTACGCTATCAATTACCCCCTGGACCTGGGCCATTCCAGTGATGGTGGAGAATCTTGTTGCCTGGGCATCTTGGTAGGTTTGGTTCAGTTCAAAGCTAATATTGTCCGCTGCCAAGTATACTGGACATCCGTGACTTCACGGATGCACTTGTGGGCTGCAGCTTATGAAATGCTGCTCAAGATCCTGCTCGAGGCCTGGAATGAACCCGCCGCATAAAGGTTCATCACCACAGTGACCTTCACGGACACTGGGTATGAGTATCCTCCTCCCCCACGGGGTGCAAAGTTCGCGAGGACATGGCACAGGTGCCGCGCCATTTCCATGTTGAGACGGAGCCTCCTGCAGCACATGCTGTCCGTCATCTCCTCGAAAGACCAACGATGCCTGTACACCGAGGGCCGTCACTGGCATCCTCCTCTGGGTTCCTCCTTGGCCTGATAGGCAGCCGGGTCGTCAGGGTGTGAGGCGGCCCCCTGAACATGGGGTGTTGCCTCCAGCCTGTGCCGTTGCCTTTTCTGTCACCCGGGCAACACAATCCATATTGTCATCTCTGCAAGGAATTGGAGGAGAGAGACCAACAATCAGATAGGCTTCCACCCTCAAATCCCCCACCTCTCCCCCACCCTTATGTGTCCCGCCTTCTCTCAGAGTGCCATCCACCGAGCCAGTAGTGTTGGGAGAATCTTGATCTGCACATTCGCCCCAGCCACAGCAGGAGCCCCTAGACCCTGGACCCCAGACCCCTGCCAGGAACATTAGGGAGATGGTGCTCAGGTGCCCTCCCCTCTGATTGTTGGCTTCTGCCTCTATGGTGCTGACGCTTCTGGTGTTCAGGAAAACTGTTCAGGCTTTAAGGTTTGAATGAAATGTGATGCAATAATCAATGTGTGAGACATGGACTGTGTACCCACTTGGCAATATTTTGTTTATGAAACGGTCAACAGTAACGAAGATTTGAAAATCAACTATATAACATTCCGCATATCACGCTAACTATTAAACACCAAGGAAACGTCACTGTTCCATAATGGTAACAATACCAAGCCAAATCAGCTCACAAAAAACAACCAAACACACAGTATCACCCCTCGCAGGTTCCTCAAGAGAAACGGAGGATAAGCCTGAGAATGTGTCATCATGTCCAGACCTTTGTCGTAGAAATTATCTATCCACCAGTATGTTACTTGTTCTACATATCAGTGCCATTCTCCATCCAGGAGCCAAGGCAGTGCAGGCCCTGCCGTACTCACAGGAATCAAATCCTGGAATCCACATATTCCACTGCCGCTCAAGGTGCAGGTGAACATCCGCGACTTCCAGCGTGTTTCACCCGCGGTGACATGCCAGTTACACGCAGCACCCACCACACCAGCAACAAAAGCATCAGCAACCTGCAAAAGCATTTCTTCAACGGCGTTACCAGGTGACCCATTTGGAACAATGTCGCGCACCAGGACCCGCAGCATCTTCTTGCTTCAAACCGGATTGCCTTCTGAACTCATTCTCCTGAGTCCAGTGTTCCAGGATCCAGGTATCTTAGAAAAAACTGTCCTTTCTGGCTACGGAAAAGGATGGAAGCAGCAACAGCAGCCACCAGCAGGAGCAAGTAGCAAACACAACCTGCAGCTGTGACAATTAACAAGGCCAATTCCTCATTAGCAATAGCCTTCAGCTGTGAAGCTGGAGGCTAGCCACAGTCAAAGGGAGTTAAAGTGACCATCAGCATATAACCAGGAACAGGGCCCTGTCCTGGAGATGTTTGGTAGGACAGACAGGCAGCAGTTGTACTTCTGCCGTTTATGGGTATCCACAATATTGAAAGACGGCTTGAAGGCCTATCGAATGAAGAGCTCCACATCCTCCCAACCCTCCCCCTACCCTCGGCCCAGAGGCGACCCCTGACCTGGAATGCTTCAGCCTCCCGACCAAGCCCTACCCCACTGAGCCGCCCTGAAGCACTGGGGGAGCAGCACCAGTGCCCTTGAGCTGCATGCCAGAAAATGGAAATGGCTCTTCACCTCCTCAGTTCCCCTCAGCAGCCATTGCACCTGCTTCACGTTTTTAATAAGGAGCACTAAACGGCACCCGCGTGCTTTCGCACTGGAGAGCCGGCTAATTCCCGGAGGGGTCACAGCATTCGACTTCAATCTCGTTAATGAGATGGAAATGAATGCGAATTGGGGTTGATGATATGCTCACCATGTTTGGGCGAGATCCGGAACATGCCATCAGGACTGGGCTTGTTCGATAGCAAACTGATTCGCATTTGATTATGGCCTTTCCTGCTCTTTAACTGGCCCGCCCAGATCCGCGCCTACTGCAACGCAGTGGTTAAATCGCAGGGTGATTTTTAAACAGTGAATGCCATCTCGCAAAATGACTGTGGAGGTCACCATTACCAAGCCTGACCGTACGCTGTTGTGATTGGGAGACCCGGGCTGATATTTCCTTCATTAGTCCTGACTGCTTAAAGGAAATTGTAGAAACCCCAATGGTGCTTTTTCTCACATCGGTGAATCCAGTAAAGCTAAGAAATGGAAGATTGAACTTTCTGGCCTGCACAGGGAACAGTGCCATTACTTTGTATCCGCAGGAGCAGTGTGGGAAGGATTAATGAATGTCTCAGAAGTTGTTGAGAGTATTACCCATCTCGTACAGCCTGGATAGCATCAGCTGCATTCTCGTAATTGTGTTTCTCCATGTGACGATACATGGTGCTCAGCTCTACCTGCCGCCGGAAGTAGATATCCACAGAACTCTGCTTCACTGTAGCATAGATAAACTTGTCGGAAGGATTTCGAAGCTGTAAACAAAGTAATAATGGGTTAAAAACGTTTGGGCTCTTACTCCACATTCGTAATAAATAGAGGTACTGAGGTAGATTTCCAACCAGCCACCAGTTCAGAATTCACCCAATTGTCATTTTCATTGAAAATCTACACCACAGTTAGTGAATTGGGAAGGCAGTTCTTTACAATAATAATAAATCTGTATTGTCACAAGTAGGCTTACATCAACACTGCAATGAAGTTACTGTGAAAACCCCTAGTCGCCATATTACGACACCTGTTCGGGTACACAGAGGGAGAATTCAGAATGTCCAAATTACCTAACAGCATGTCTTTCGGGACTTGTGGGAGGAAACCGGAGCACCCAGAGGAAACCCACACAGACATAGGGAGAACATGCAGACTCTACACAGACAGTGACCCAAACTGGGAATCAAACCTGGGCCCTGTAGCTGTGAAGCAACACTGCTAACCACTGTGCTACCGTGCCGCCCAGAGTGTACTTCAGATTCACAATTTTAATAGTGGTTTTATTTAACCTTCCCGACTACACTGACGCTCCAAATACCAGGGAAACAAATGATAGATAAAGAACATTCAATGAACATCTGAAGTGTTCGTTGTTACTCTGGCTAACATGAGGCTCATTTAAGTAGCACAGGAAGAAACCTGTTGAAAGTGAGTCAAAAAGAGGAGATTGCCACAATGGGCTTGATTCACTAATACAGCTATCCAATAGCATGTGTGCGCCTGAAGTATTTACACAAATTTACAAGCAAACTATTAAAATACTCTTCCAAATAACGTGTGAAAAATCACTATTTTCTGGAGAAGCATTCCCCGGACTTCCTCACATGATGTGGAGGAACAGCTGCGAATGGTGAAAATGTGATCTCAGATTTGAGTGTGCAAATGTGGGAGTATCTAATATTAATGGACAGTGATGTGGTCACAAAGTGGCAGTGGGTGGCCTCTATAATTGAATTAGGAGATATGTTTTATAAAGCTGTGCTCAACACAGCTCACGTAATTCGAGAAGGTGAGAATTGCAAAACCTGTGCTCTGTGGTGTGCACTGCAGCACCTGGAGCAGTGATATTAGTGTGAAAGCTTTACCCTGGGATCGTTGATTCCGGTGATCCGCTCCTCGGGTCTGTCCAACACCAGGAAAGCTGCCAGGTTGGCAGTGTATGAGGCAACAATAATCATAGCAAATCCAGCCCAAACCATGCCCAGGATTCGAGCAGAGAAACTTCTCGGAGCCCCTGGAAATGTAGATGGAGAGGCACCATGTTAGAGTTAAGTGACTTCATTCTCTTCCATCTCAGACACACTGCACCCTCTCTGTACTTCTCACACTTTCAGACTTGGACGTTCCAACTATATTAGCAACCAGCTTGCCTTACAATTGGCTCTAGGTGGTCTTTCACAGAAACACAGAAAATAGGAGCAGAAGGCCAGTTGACACTTTGAGCATGCTCTACCATTCATGGCTGATCATCCAACTCAAAAGCCTAATCCCGCTTCCCCCCACATCCTTTGATCCCCTTCGCCCTAAGTGCTGTATGTAACTGCTTCTTGAAAACGTGCAATGTTTTGGCTTCAACTACTTCCTGGCCAACCACTCTTTGAGTGAAGAAATGTCTCCTAATCTCTGTCCTAAATGGTCTACCCCCTATCCTCAGACTGTGACACTCTGATTCTGGACACACCCCACCATCGGGAACGTCCTTCCTGCATCTACCCTTTCTAGTCCTGTTGGAGTTTCATAGGTTTCTATGAGATCCCCCCTCATTCTTCTGAACTCCAGCGAATGCAATCCGAACCAATTCAATCTCTCCTCATACGTCAGTCCCGCCATCCCAGGAATCAGTCTGGAAAACAGTCTGGACAGTCTGCACTCCCTCTACAGCAAGAACATCCTTCCTCAGATAAGGAGATGAAAACTGCACACAATATTCCAGGTGCGGCCTCACCAAGACCCTGTATAATTGCAGTAACACATCCCTGCTCCTGTACTCAAATCCTCTTGCTATGAAGGACAACATACCATTTGCCTTCTTTACCGCCTGCTGCAGCTACATGCTTACCTTCAGTGACTGATGTATGAGGACACCCAGGTCTCGTTGCACATTCTCCTCTCCTAATTTATGGCCATTCAGATAATAGTCTGCCTTCTCGTTTTTGCTACCAAAGTGGATAACCTCGCCTTTATACTACATCTGCCATTCATTTGCCCACTCACTAAACTTGTCCAAATCAGGCTGAATCACACTTTCAGATGACTGTGCTTCATTATAAATGAACCAACTGAGAATAGTTTGTTCATAGTTTTGTCCAAAGGGAGTCGAGCCCAAAAGAATCTTCAAATGAGACAGGGTCAGACAGAATGGACAATTGAATCAGGAATACAGTCCCCATTTTAAAGTCACTACTTCTTTCGATAGAAAGTACTGATTTCATATTTAGAACTATGCAGCAAACCGCATGGCAGTTTGTGAATCAGAGAGGCAGAATTGATTAATATCCGACACGGGACCTACAAGGATGGGGCTGATTATCTTCCCTGTGGTCCTTGTGCAGTACGAGCTCCTCCGCTAGGGGCGGGGCATCTATATTAACCGTGGTATAAAAGGTCGGCCAGTAAGGCATCGATCAGAGAGACAAACCCGGTAGGGATTGTGGTAGTATGCATTAGGGGTCATGTGGGACTGTGAAGCCGTGATGCGATTGGCTGACAGATCCCGGGTCCTGGTTGGCTGTTGACCCCTAGCTCCGCCCTGAAGGCGGAGTATAAGAACCCGGGCTTCTCCCCGCCGCTCCAGTCTGTTGCTGAACTGCGGAGAACAAGTCACGCTTAATAAAGCCTCATCGACTTCATCTCTATTCGTCTCTCTCGTAAGTCATTGTGCGCTACAATTTATTAAGCGTGCTTAAAGGACTATGGAGCTCAGGATCGCCCCGGAATGCCTGCGGATCAGCCCCCACGCAGTGAACTCAGCAGCAGTTTTTAAACACTGGCAGGCTTGTTTCGAAGGCTACCTCCGAACGGCCCCCGGCCGGATCACAGAAGACCAGAAACTACAGGTCCTGCACTCAAGGGTAAGCCCGGAAATTTACCCTCTCATAGAAGACGCAGAGGATTTCCCGACGGCGCTCGCAGCACTAAAGAGCGTCTACGTCCGCCCAGTGAACCAGGTCTACGCACGCTACCAACTCGCAACGAGACGGCAAAGTCCCGGAGAATCGCTAGAGGAGTTCTACGCCGCGCTGCTAATTTTGGGACAATGCTGCAGCTGCCCGCCGGTAAACGCGACTGAACACATGGACATGTTAATTCGCGATGCGTTTGTGGCAGGTATGAACTCTCCCCAAATCCGCCAAAGACTTTTAGAAAAAGAGTCGCTAGGACTCTAAGAGGCACGGGCCATCGCAGCTTCCCTAGATGTGGCCTCGCAAAACGCCCGCGCCTACGGCTCCGACCGCGCGGCAGCCCCTTGGGCTCCGTGGACCCCCGTCGCGACAAACCCCCCCTCCTCCCTCACAGGCTTGCGCGGTTAAGACGCCAGATCATCCCGGGGGGCCTGCTGCTATTTCTGCGGGCAGGCGAAACACCCCCGGCAGCGCTGCCCGGCCCGCGCAGCCATTTCGCGGCTGTGTGCCGGTCTCGGGGGGTCGCCGCTGTCCCCGGAGAACAAAGAGTCCAGCGCATCCCAAACGCTCCCCAACCCCCCCCCAGCATCCCATGTGTGACCCGCGGGCGCCGCCATTTTGGGTCCCGGCCACCACGAGGGGAGGATGGGCGCCGCCATCTTGTGACCCCCAGCCATGTGCGATCCGTGGGGGCGGCCATTTTGTCCACCCCCGGCCGCGTGCGATTCATGGACGCCGCCATCTTGGATGACAACAAAGGACCCCAGCATCGACGGCTCCACGGGGTCCGAAGAAGACGCTGAGACACTACGACCACATCTGGCCTCGGTGACGCTGGATCAAGCACGGCCCCGGACGCCCCGGACGCTCCAGACGACGACAATAACGGTGCTGATCAACGGACACGAGACACCATGCCTGATCGACTCCGGGAGCACCGAAAGCTTCATCCACCCCGACACGGTAAGACGCTGTTTTTTGACCATCCGTCCCAGTACGTAAAAGATTTCCCTAGCTGCAGGATCCCACTCCGTAGAGATCAAAGGGTTCTGCATAGTGACCCTAACGGTGCAAGGGAGGGAGTTTAAAAACTACAGGCTCTACGTCCTTCCCCAACTCTGCGCGCCCACATTACTGGGATTAGATTTCCAGTGCAACCTGCAGAGCCTAACGTTTCAATTCGGCGGCCCAATACCCCCACTCACTATCTGCGGCCTCGCAACCCTCAAAGTTGAACCGCCATCCTTGTTTGCAAACCTCACCCCGGATCAAAGCGGATATCGCAAAGGCCACGATGCGCGCCATCGACGAGTCCCTCCCCTTCCAGGTCGAGATCGACGCCTCCGATGTAGCTCTAGCGGCCACCCTTAACCAAGCGGACAGACCCGTGGCCTTTTTCTCCCGAACCCTCCACGCCTCAGAAATCCGCCACTCTTCGGTGGAAAAGGAAGCCCAAGCCATAGTGGAAGCTGTGCGACATTGGAGGCATTACCTGGCCGGCAGGAGATTCACTCTCCTCACTGACCAACGGTCGGTAGCTTTCATGTTCGATAATGCACAGCGGGGCAAAATTAAAAATGACAAGATCTTAAGGTGGAGGATCGAGCTCTCCACCTTCAACTACGAGATCTTGTACCGTCCCGGAAAGCTGAACGAGCCGTCCGATGCCCTATCCCGCGGCACCTGTGCCAACGCACAAATAGACCGTCTCCAAGCCTCCACGAGGACCTCTGCCACCCGGGGATCACTCGGTTCTACCATTTTATAAAGTCCCGCAACCTCCCCTACTCTGTGGAGGAGGTCCGTACAGTCACCAGGAACTGCCACATCTGCACAGAGTGCAAACCGCACTTTTTCAGGCCGGATAGAGCGCACCTGATCAAGGCTTCCCGTCCCTTTGAACGCCTCAGTCTGGATTTCAAAGGGCCCCTCCCCTCCACCGACCGCAACACATACTTCCTGAACGTGGTGGACGAGTACTCCCGTTTCCCTTTCGCCATCTCCTGCCCCGACATGACAGCGGCCACAGTTATTAAAGCCCTGAGCACCATATTCACACTGTTCGGTTGCCCGCATATATCCATAGCGACAGGGGGTCCTCCTTCATGAGTGACGAGCTGCGCCAGTTCCTGCTCAGCAAGGGTATAGCCTCGAGCAGGATGACCAGCTACAACCCCCGGGGGAACGGGCAAGTAGAGAGGGAGAACGGCACGGTCTGGAAGACCGTCCTACTGGCCCTACGGTCCAGGGATCTCCCAGTTTCACGGTGGCAGGAGGTCCTCCCGGACGCTCTCCACTCCATCCGGTCGCTGCTGTGTACCACCACTAACCAAACCGCCTCATGAGCGGCTCCTTGTCTTCCCCAGGAAGTCCTCCTCCGGAACGTCGCTGCCGACCTGGCTGGCGGCCCCAGGACCCATCTTGCTCCGGAAACATGTGCGGGCGCACAAGTCGGACCCGTTGGTCGAGAGGGTTCATCTCCTCCACGCGAACCCGCAGTACGCCTACAGTGGCGTACCTCGACGGCCGACAGGACACGGTTTCCCTGCGAGACATGGCGCCCGCCAGCAACACGCACACCCCCCCGACACCGATCACCCCCTCCCTGCCACCGGTGCACCCCGCGACCGCCCCCTTCCTGGGAGGATCGGTCCTCCTCCCATGTCCGACCAGGAGTGAAACAGAAGCAGACACCGAAAAGCTCCCGGAGACGACAATGCTGGAACAAGCACCTGCACCACCACCGGGGCCGAGGCGATCGACAAGGACGACCAGACCGCCCACTCGACTCGTGGCATCGGTGTAACACAAGAATGTTGTTGGACTGTAACGAGAATGTTCTTTTCCTCTTACAAATATTGTAAATAGTTCACAAACCCTGTACATAGCCCAGTGTAGGGCAAAGTGTAGGGCATTGTAATGACATGCCAAAAATATTTTTCCTCCCAGGACCAGCCTTGTAAACCCCTACCACCATGCGAAGCACCACCCTGCCGGGTTCATTTTTAACAAGAGGTGAATGTGGTAGTATGCATTAGGGGTCATGTGGGACTGTGAAGCCGTGATGCGATTGGCTGACAGATCCCGGGTCCTGGTTGGCTGTTGACCCCTAGCTCCGCCCTGAAGGCGGAGTATAAGAACCCGGGCTTCTTCCCGCCGCTCCAGTCTGTTGCTGAACTGCGGAGAACAAGTCACGCTTAATAAAGCCTCATCGACTTCATCTCTATTCGTCTCTCTCGTAAGTCATTGTGCGCTACAATGATCTACTGGGCAGTGTATACATCGTATTGTAAATAAAACTAAGCTCTTTACTCGATGTGGACCCCCTGAATCGTCATTAAAATTGGAAAATGGGAGTTTCTGTGGCATGCAGACTGACGAACAAAGAACAAAGAAATGTACAGCACAGGAACAGGCCCTTCGGCCCTCCAAGCCCGTGCCGACCATGCTGCCCGTCTAAACTAAAATCTTCCACACTTCCAAGGTTCGTATCCCTCTATTCCCATCCTATTCATGTATTTGTCAAGATGCCCCTTAAATGTCACTATCGTCCCTGCTGCCACCACCTCCTCCGGCAGCGAGTTACAGGCACCCACTACCCTCTGTGTAAAAAAACTTGCCTTGTACATCTCCTCTAAACCTAGCCCCTCGCACCTTAAACCTCTGCCCCCTAGTAATTGACCCCTCTACCCGGGGGAAAAGCCTCTGACTATCCACTCTGTCTATGCTCCTCATAATTTTGTAGACCTCTAACAGGTCGCCCCTCAACCTCCTTCGTTCCAGTGAGAACAAACCAAGTTTATTAAACCTCTCCTCATAGCTAATGTCCTCCATACCAGGCAACATTCTGGTAAATCTCTTCTGCACCCTCTCTAAAGCCTCCACATCCTTCTGGTAGTGTGGCGACCAGAATTGAACACTATACTCCAATTGTGGCCTAACTAAGGTTCTATACAGCTGCAACATGACTTGCCAATTTTTACACTCAATGCCCCGGCCAATGAAGGCAAGCATGCCGTATGCCTTCTTGACTACCTTCTCCACCTGTGTTGCCCCTTTCAGTGACCTGTGGACCTGTACACCAAGATCTCTCTGACTGTCAATACTCTTGAGGGTTCTACCATTCACTGTATCTTCCCTACCTTCCAAAATCATTGCCTCATATTTGTCCGGATTAAACTCCATCTGCCATCTCGCTGCCCAACTCTCCAAACATTCTAAATCCTGCTGTATCCTCTGACAGTCCTCATCACTATCCGCAATTCCACCAACCTTTGCGTCGTCCGCAAACTTACTAATCAGACCAGTTACATTTTTCTCCAAATCATTTATATATACTACGAACAGCAAAGGTCCCAGCACTGATCCCTGCAGAACACCACTAGTCACAGCCCTCTAATCAGAAAAGCACCCTTCCAATTCTACTCTCTGCCTTCTATGACCTAGCCAGTTCTGTATCCATCTGATCCCGTGTGACTTCCCCTTTTGTACCAGTCTGCCATGAGGGACCTTGTCAAAGGCCTTACTGAAGTCCATATAGACAATATCCACTGCCCTACCTGCATCAATAATTTTTGTGACCTCCTCGAAAAACTCTATCAAGTTAGTGAGACATGACCTCCCCTTCACAAAACCGTGCTGCCTCTTGCTTCCAAATGGGAGTAGATACCTGTCTCGAAGAATTCTCTCCAGTAATTTCCCTACCACTGATGTAAGGCTCACCGGCCTGTAGTTCCTGGATTATCCTTGCTACCGTTCTTAAACAAAGGAACAACATTGGCTATTCTCCAATACTCCGGGACATCACCTGAAGACAGTCAGGATCCAAAGATTTCTGTCAGTGCCTCAGCAATTTTCTCTCTTGCCTCCTTCAGTATTCTGGGGTAGATCCCATCAGGCCCTGGGGACTTATCTACCTTAATATTTTTCAAGACGCCCAACACCTCGTATTTTTGGATATCAATGTGACCCAGGTCATCTACACACCCTTATCCCTACTCAACATCCACCAACATCACAAACTGCAAACGTGAAACTGAATCGGTGGGATACTGTAATTACTCCGTGAGGCTCTTAATGCTATCGTTCCTCCCTCTTACCTTCTCCAATCCCAGAATTCAGGAGTACGCCCCAGGAGAACCACATGGCTGAGGACAGGGTCAGTGCATCTTCCTCCTCCTCCTCACTGTTCACTTTAAATCTCCCAAAAGGACTAGAAGAAAGAAACTTCAGATGTTACAATCCCAAAGGATCTACGGATTGCCAATTTATATGACAATCAAGATGGAGTCCTTGTATACAGGATGAAATATTGGGAATTAATGGTGCAAAATTACTATCTACACAGTTATCACGATAACCATCAGTTTTCAGTGAAATACAATGGGGCCAATTTTGACCTTTGGACAAATAACCGATGAAAAGGCACTGGCCTCATTTACCTCAAACTGCAAAGCTGTAGGCTGGCATCCTGTTGCAGTTTACTTATTTTACACCTCGTATAGGGTTGGTTAACATTGGGTTACCTCAACCCACACCAGGGTAAGCGCAGGGGGTTATGATCACAAGAGGTGGCTCAGATTCATCAATATAAAATACAAAAACATAAGGTTAAGCTTGATTCCAGAAGATGTTTCTTTTCCCACAGAGCCAGTGTCCCCTGGACAGTACTTATGGAATCTCTGCTGATCTTCAGAAGAAAACTGAACACATTTCTGAGGGTGAAGCTCATTTCAGGATGCAGAAGGTGAAAAGATGTGATTGTAATTAGCAATATTGCTTATAATCATCTTCTTGATTGCTTTCAGCAGTGGGAGTAATTTCCATGAGATTTTTCTGAAATGGGATGATATTTGTACTGATGTTACAACCCAAACACATCTCTTTATTCTTTGCTTGTCTCATTTTAACAGCCCTTTTGCCTTGGGCCAACACTCACTTTTGCTGTTTAATTAGTCCTGCCTGCGCCCGATCAGGGACCTTCAAATCTTTTCTTTCCTCTCTCCCCTGTCTCCGTCTCTGCAATTGTTTAAAACTTTCTCCACTTCCGATGAAAAGTCATCGACCTGAAACTATAACTCTGCTTTCTTGCTCCACAGGTATTGCCAGATCTGCTGAACATTTCCAGCATCTTCTGTTTTCATCATTAAATGCTTTCTGGGAGTCCATCAACTTCTCAACATTTAGATATTCTAAGTCTGAGAATTTTCACCATTACCAACTTTTTTGAAAAGTTCATCAACTTCCTTGCCTCAACTTATTTCTTATTTCCTTTATGCCATTGATATTTTGTGCTCCTTGGTTATTAAACCAAGTATTGATTTAATAATCAATAATCAATGCCAAATCTGCATTGTCAGGCTTGTCGTTCGTCACAATGCTTACCGGAGGAAAGATACATTCACACCTATCGACCAGGGCCTGTCCTACAGCCAGTGAATCTCAATCTGTATAAGTAACATTGACTGAGTGTGGTGGTATGTATTAGGGGCAGTACGGTACCTGTGAAGCCGAGAGGCTATTGGCAGACAGACACTGGGTCCTGGTTGGATCTGCCGCCTGCTGGCTCCACCCAGCAAGGCGGAGTATAGAACATAGAACATAGAACATAGAACAATACAGCGCAGTACAGGCCCTTCGGCCCACGATGTTGCACCGAAACAAAAGCCATCTAACCTACACTATGCCATTATCATCCATATGTTTATCCAATAAACTTTTAAATGCCCTCAATGTTGGCGAGTTCACTACTGTACCAGGTAGGGCATTCCACGGCCTCACTACTCTTTGCGTAAAGAACCTACCTCTGACCTCTGTCCTATATCTATTACCCCTCAGTTTAAAGTTATGTCCCCTCGTGCCAGCCATATCCATCCGCGGGAGAAGGCTCTCACTGTCCACCCTATCCAACCCCCTGATCACTTTGTATGACTCTATTAAGTCTCCTCTTAACCTTCTTCTCTCCAACGAAAACAACCTCAAGTCCATCAGCCTTTCCTCATAAGATTTTCCCTCCATTTATCAGGCAACATCCTGGTAAATCTCCTCTGCACCCGCTCCAAAGCCTCCACGTCCTTCCTATAATGCGGTGACCAGAACTGTACGCAATACTCCAAATGCGGCCGTACCAGAGTTCTGTACAGCTGCAACATGACCTCCCGACTCCGGAACTCAATCCCTCTACCAATAAAGGCCAACACTCCATAGGCCTTCTTCACAACCCTATCAACCTGGGTGGCAACTTTCAGGGATCTATGTACATGGACACCTAGATCCCTCTGCTCATCCACACTTTCAAGAACTTTACCATTAGCCAAATATTCCGCATTCCTGTTATTCCTTCCAAAGTGAATCACCTCACACTTCTCTACATTAAACTCCATTTGCCACCTCTCAGCCCAGCTCTGCAGCTTATCTATATCCCTCTGTAACCTGCTACATCCTTCCACACTATCGACAACACCACCGACTTTAGTATCGTCTGCAAATTTACTCACCCACCCTTCTGCGCCTTCCTCTAGGTCATTGATAAAAATGACAAACAGCAACGGCCCCAGAACAGATCCTTGTGGTACTCCACTTGTGACTGTACTCCATTCTGAACATTTCCCATCAACCACCACCCTCTGTCTTCTTTCAGCTAGCCAATTTCTGATCCACATCTCTAAATCACCCTCAATCCCCAGCCTCCGTATTTTTTGCAATAGCCTACCGTGGGGAACCTTATCAAATGCTTTGCTGAAATCCATATACACCACATCAACTGCTCTACCCTCGTCTACCTGTTCAGTCACCTTCTCAAAGAACTCAATAAGGTTTGTGAGGCATGACCTACCCTTCACAAAGCCATGCTGACTATCCCTGATCATATTATTCCTATCTAGATGATTATAAATCTTGTCTCTTATAATCCCCTCCAAGACTTTACCCACTACAGACGTGAGGCTCACCGGTCTATAGTTGCCGGGGTTGTCTCTGCTCCCCTTTTTGAACAAAGGGACCACATTTGCTGTCCTCCAGTCCTCTGGCACTATTCCTGTAGCCAATGATGACATAAAAATCAAAGCCAAAGGTCCAGCAATCTCTTCCCTGGCCTCCCAGAGAATCCTAGGATAAATCCCATCAGGTCCCGGGGACTTATCTATTTTCAGCCATTCCAGAATTGCCAACACCTCTTCCCTACGTACCTCAATGCCATCTATTCTATTAGCCTGGGGCTCAGCATTCTCCTCCACAACATTATCTTTTTCCTGAGTGAATACTGACGAAAAATATTCATTTAGTATCTCGCCTATCTCTTCAGACTCCACACACAATTTCCCATCCCTGTCCTTGACTGGTCCTACTCTTTCCCTAGTCATTCGCTTATTCCTGACATACCTATAGAAAGCTTTTGGGTTTTCCTTGATCCTTCCTGCCAAATACTTCTCATGTCCCCTCCTTGCTCATCTTAGCTCTCTCTTTAGATCCTTCCTCGCTACCTTGTAACTATCCATCGCCCCAACCGAAACTTCACACTTCATCTTCACATAGGCCTCCTTCTTCCTCTTAACAAGCGATTCCACTTCCTTGGAAAACCACGGTTCCCTCGCTCGACGCCTTCCTCCCTGTCTGACCGGTACATACTTATCAAGAACACGCAGTAGCTGATCCTTGAACAAGCCCCACTTATCCAGTGTGCCCAACACTTGCAGCCTACTTCTCCACCTTATCCCCCCCAAGTCACGTCTAATGGCATCATAATTGCCCTTCCCCCAGCTATAACTCTTGCCCTGCGGTGTATACTTATCCCTTTCCATCATTAACGTAAACGTCACCGAATTGTGGTCACTGTCCCCAAAGTGCTCTCCTACCTCCAAATCCAACACCTGGCCTGGTTCATTACCCAAAACCAAATCCAACGTGGCCTCGCCTCTTGTTGGCCTGTCAACATATTGTTTCAGGAAACCCTCCTGCACACACTGTACAAAAAACGACCCATCTACTGTACTCAAACTATATCTTTTCCAGTCAATATTTGGAAAGTTAAAGTCTCCCATAATAACTACCCTGTTACTTTCGCTCATATCCAGAATCATCTTCGCCATCCTTTCCTCTACATCCCTAGAACTATTAGGAGGCCTATAAAAAACTCCCAACAGGGTGACCTCTCCTTTCCTGTTTCTAACTTCAGGCCATACTACCTCGGAAGAAGAGTCCCCATCTAGCATCCTCTCCGCCACCGTAATACTGCTCTTGACTAGCAGCGCCACACCTCCCCCTCTTTTGCCTCCTTCTCTGAGCTTACTAAAACACCTAAACCCCGGAACCTGCAACATCCATTTCTGTCCCTGCTCTATCCATGTCTCCGAAATGGCCACAACATCGAAGTCCCAGGTACCAACCCATGCTGCCAGTTCCCCTACCTTGTTTCGTATACTCCTGGCATTGAAGTAGACACACTTCAAACCACCTACCTGAACACTGGCCCCCTCCTGCGATGTCAAATCTGTGCTCCTGACCTCTATACTCTCATTCTCCCTTACCCTAAAACTACAATCCAGGTTCCCATGCCCCTGCTGCATTAGTTTAAACCCCCCCAAAGAGCACTAACAAATCTCCCCCCAGGATATTTGTGCCCCTCAGGTTCAGATGTAGACCATCCTGTCTGTAGAGGTCCCACATTCCCCAGAAAGAACCCCAGTTATCCAGAAATCTGAATCCCTCCCGCCTGCACCATCCCTGTAGCCACGTGTTTAAATGCTCTCTCTCCCTATTCCTCATCTCACTATCACGTGGCACGGGCAACAACCCAGAGATAACAACTCTGTTTGTTCTAGTTCTGAGCTTCCATCCTAGCTCCCTGAAAGCCTGCCTGACATCCTTGTCCCCTTTCCTACCTATGTCGTTAGTGCCAATGTGGACCACGACTTGGGGCTGCTCCCCCTCCCCCCTAAGGACCCGGAAAACACGATCCCAGACATCACGTACCCTTGCACCTGGGAGGCAACATACCAAACGTGAGTCTCTCACGCTCCCACAAAATCTCCTATCTGTGCCCCTGACTATAGAGTCCCCAATTACTAATGCTCTGCTCCTCTCCCCCCTTCCCTTCTGAGCAACAGGGACAGACTCCGTGCCAGAGGCCCGTACCCCATGGCTTACCCCTGGTAAGTCCCCCCCCCCCACAAGTATCCAAAGCGGTATACTTGTTTCTCAGGGGAACGACCGCAGGGGATCCCTGCACTGACTGCTTTTTCCCAGTCCCTCTTACAGTTACCCACCTATCTCCAATCTTTGGTGTAACTAATTCCCTGAAGCTGCTATCTATGACCCCTTCTGTCTCCCGAATGATCCGAAGTTCTTCCAACTCCAGCTCCAGTTCCCTAACTCGGTCTTGGAGGAGCTGGAGATGGCAACACTTCCTGCAGGTAAAATCAGCTGGGACACTAACTGCATCCCTCACCTCAAACATCCTGCAGGAGGAACATTGCACTCCCTTCCCTGCCATTCCTCTTACTTTCTACCAAGATCTGGCTAACAACTAAATTAAATTTTTATAAAAAATAATAATAATATAATAAAATATGGTACTTACCTCAGACCAATGGGTTTTATTATTAGGTTAGAGGAGGAGGGTGGGTGGGAGACACTACACGTGTAGTGTCTCGGGTTTCCTCTCCACCAGAATTTATTGGTGAGGGTCTTCCCAGACGTCCGCGGGTCGACTTCCTGTTCCCGCCTAAAAAACTAATTTAAAAAAAAGAAAAATTCTCAGCTCCTGCTGAAATTGACTAACCAGCCAGCTCCACTCCCGCCGAAATCGACTGGCCTGCCCCTGCAAAGACAAGTGCTTTTAAAGGTTGACTTACCTCCCAGCAGCCACTTCCGCAATGCTCCCGCTGAAACTGACTCACCAGCTGATTCTCCCGCCGAAATCCACTGGCCTGCCCCTGCAAAGACAAGTGCTTTTAAAGGACAGACTTACCTCCCAGCAACCACTTCCGCAATGCTCCCGCTGAAACTGACTCACCAGCTGATTCTCCCGCCGGGATAAGAGCCCGGGTTCTCCCAGCAGCCGCATTCTGGAACTGAGCTGCTGGGGAACAAGTCTTGCTTAATAAAGCCTCGATTGACTTCATCACTTCTCAACTTGTGAGTAATTGTTGCGCTACACAGAGGAAATTCAGTGATCTGATCGGCTAAAGGGCTGAAAAGCAGAAGTGAATTTTATTAGGCTACCACAAACCTGAATCTATCCAAGAGATAAAGCATCACAGCGACCACATGAACAGATAGGCCCACCAGCAGCCACAGTGTACTCTGAAACGGCTGCATGAATGAATCCAGGGTGCTGCGAGGAATTTCCTGGGTAACAGAAGCAGAAACACTACAGTCAGAGGACACAAGGTTAGCCTCATTTTGACAACAGCCTATGCAATGAAGTGGATTCAGTGAAATGTTGGGAAACTGCATAATAAGCGCACATTGCCTCTTCCTCGGTCAATGTCCCCCTTCCCATAGCCTTGATCGATCTCCCCATATCCTCAATCGATCTCCCCCTTCCCATAGGCTCCGATGTGCTTTATCTTTCTGTGCCTGGCACTGTTTTCTACCCAAGAGGATGACAGGTATCGAAATCACTCATTACCCAAGTTTTGGATTCGGAGCAGCAGCTGCCCTATTATGTATTTTCTTTTATTTTCTTTAATTTCCTTTACTTTTCATGTACTTAATGATCTGTTGAGCTGCTCGCAGAAAAATACTTTTCACTGTACCTTGGTACAAGTGACAATAAACAAAATCCAATCATCTCTGTGGCACATCCACAACCTTGAGAGCACACGTTTATTGATGTGGTCACCCTGCAGTATGCAGGGAGCGAGGGTCGCTGCCAGGCAGACTAATAGAAACAGTCAGGTAGTGGAGGAGCCCCCTGAGTGCATCCCATTGTCAAACCAGTGAATACCACTGAAAGTGATAGTTCATCTGGGGAGTGCAGCCAGAGCCAATCTATGACAATATAGCTGACCGAGCTGTTCAAGGGAGCACAGAAAACACTGGAAGAGCAATAGCGATAGGTGATTCCATAGTTAGGGGAACAGACAGGCTGCAGACGTGAATCCAGGATGGTGTGTTGCCTTTTTGGTGCTAGGGTCAAGGATGTCCCTGAATGGCTGCAGAACACCCTTAGGAGGGGAGGGGTGGGTGTGTGAACAGCCAGCAGTCGTGATCCACATTGGTACGAATGACATAGGTGCAGAGAGGGATGTGGGCTTGCAGTCAGAATTTAAAGAGCTGGGTAGAAAATTAGCAAGCAGGTTCTCAAAGTTTGTAATCTCAAGATTACGCCCAGTACCGTGTGAAAGTGAGTACAGAAATGGGAGAATAAAGCAGATGAATGTATGCATGAAAGATCGTGCAAGACGGAGGGTTTTAGGTTCCTGGGACATTGGGAGAGATTGGTCCTGAACAGGCCAGACAGGTTGCACCTGAACCAAGCCAGGACTGAGTTCCTTGTGGAGCTATTTGCTACTGCAATTGGGGATGGTTTAACTTGGCAGGCAGGGATGTTGGAACCAGGAAGTAATATCAAAACAAGAATATCAAGGTGCACAAGAGTGCAGAGCTTCAGGCACAGATAGCTATGAGGAAATATGATGCTGCGGCGATAATTTGGCTCCAAGAAAGGCAGGTATTAAGGCCCAGATTTTCACTATGATGGAGAGACCAGAAGTCCTATTTTCTTCCTATTTTCACAGGGGTAGCACTGGTGCCGGTAGGGGTCTGCACATGTATGTTTTACAGAAACAGCTGCCCATTTAAATTATCAGCTGCTTCCACTGAGGTGCAATTTTGGTCAGCCACCAGTACAAAATCTGGAGTGTCCAGGTTAGACCATGTGAGAGGAGGTCTGAACTTGATGGATTCATTTGGAAAGTCAAATTGCCCCTTTGGATATCACACTTTGGGAGAGGTAAGGCACCCTTTGAAATTGTTAAACATAAACATGATTGTGCATAAAAAGTGCATAAGCCCATTGAAACTGTGAAGCTCTCAAAGAACTGTCAATCTGTCAATGGATTTAACTCTGCTGGGCTTTAAATTTTAAAAACAGTCTGGGGTTCAATAAAAAAATCAGTGCTTGATATTTTATTCTGTTTGTTGTCATGAGCCTGAGGGTTATCATCATGAGATTTGGGTTACAATGGAGTGCATGTTAAGTGACAGCTCCAAGTGGTTATAGAATAAAAATGTTTGTTTCAGAAGAGATTAGTTGAAGGAATTTCAATACATAAATTTTTTTTTTAAATTGTGATGTTTGTTTAAAACGTGATGTGAACAAAGACAAATAACATAGCTTCTGAGGTTTGCCCATGTTGCATGCTGGGTGTATTGGCATGGAGGGGGTAAGGTAAAAGTGTGGTGGGTGGGGTCAAATGCTGGCAGTAGATTGGCATAGGGGCGAAAAGTGCCATAGGAATGTGGGACATAGGGGGGTATGAGGGGCCATGGGGGTCGGTGTTGAGGTGGCATAGGTTGACATGGATGGGACATCGGGATTGTGAGGGGGTAAGGGGTTGGAGGACTGTTTTCTGTTTCAATTATTTTTTTGATTGAATTCAGCAAGGTGTTGAAGCACGGAGGCAGGCCTTCTGCCAGTACGCCTCTGCACCCAGCAGCCTACACACTGGGTTAGAACTAGGGTCAGCCAGCTCCAAAACAAAAATCAATACTGTGCATGACCATTTTTAAAGGTCTGGTTCGCAGAGATGGAAATTCTCCAAGATATTCCTGGATACAAGAGACTGAATTCTCCGTTTGGGAGACTGCGGGCTGGACACCGTTTTTGAGACTAAGGGCGGGATTCACCATTTCCCCGATGCTGATTTCGTAATCGGGCGGAGTATCCTGCGCCCCCTCGAAATGGCGTCATCGTGTCACGCGCCGCCTTTGGAACAGTGTTAGCGCGTCACCTGAAGGCCTTCCCCTGATGGACCGCGTTCCCGACCGTGTGGTTGACGTGTGCTCTCAGCGGTCGGGAACCCGGCGTGGCGGCTGCGGACTGTGTCCAGCAGCCGCCACAGTTGGGCGGGAGCCGCATTGCTGGCTGGGGCGGCTTCCGCGAGGGCTGGGGAAGCTGGTGGGGGTGGCACTATCTGGCAGGTCGGGTCCGCCCACGGCCGCCGCAATGTTTTACAGCGCGACCGCTGCAGGTCATCGCCGTGCGCATGTGCGGCCACGGACCCGGTCATTCTCCAAGCGTTTATATTGTGGGAGCTGGGAGTTTTACTCAGCGTGGCTGCTAGCCCCTTACCGGTTGCAGGATGGGAGAGGGGTCGGTGGCGATCTTTTTGTTGTAAAACGCCACAGTTCCTCCGCACTTAGTCTTAAAAATCCAGCCCTCAGTGCGGAGGAATTGTGGTGTTTTTACAACAAAAAGATCGGCCCCTCCACAGACTCCCCCACACACTGAGCCCCCCCCAAGAAAAGGGGCCGCTGTCAGGAAGCTAAACAGCAATCCAGCCAAGGGCAATGGGAAGCATTATAGTTATAAAAAATTATTTGCAGTTCCATGTGTCCATTCCTCAAAGGGGAGCAGCTGTGCCTGCACCTGGTTCCCACAGATCCACTATTTGCAAACCATTCATAGCTTTTGAGTCGTGGTCTGTGATTGACAATTTGTAAAAACTATCTGTAGCTTTGATCCATTAATATCCTTTTATGCTTCAGTGGCCTAATTGGGGAAACGCCAATGTTTCTAAACATTGACCACATCAAAGAGAGGTAAGTGCAGTGAATGCACATGCTTGAATGATTGGAATGCACTTACATCTTTTTGATGTTGTCAATGTTCTCCCCGTGTCTGCGTGGGTTTCCATGGGTGCGCCAGTTTTCTCCCATAGTCCAAATATGTGCAGGTTAGGTGGATTGGCCATCATCAACGCGCGAAGTTACGTGGATAGGGTGGGGGAGTGGGCCTAGGTAGAGTACTCCTTCGGAGAGTCGGCGCAGAGACGATGGGCTGAATGGCCTCCTTCTGCAATAAATGCTGGGCTTACCAATGACACCCACATCCCATGAAAGAATTAAAAAAAATTCTTGTTGAACACATAGTGAAGCACCTCAGTGGCATGATGGTAGATGATTAGAAAGCTGCATGATTACATGGCTGGATGACTGGATGAGTAGAGAGCTGGGTGATCTAATGGCTGCATCGATACCTTCTTCACTAGAATGGTGAGTCCTTGGTACTTGTATGGTTTGGAGAATTCAATATAATGAGCACGCTCATTATTGATGGTGAGAGGGGCGACAATCATGTCACCGAGCCCACTCAGCAGCTCCCCCATCATCCCGTTCCATTCCTTCTTATTGCTGTTATTCACCTAGAAATAGTTAAAGCATTCATGAGAATTCAGAAACATTAGCGGCAAAGACACTGGGCGCGATTCTCCACTCCCACGCCGGTTGGGAGAATCGCCTGGGCCGCCGAAATATCCAGGGCCGCCGGTGCGACGCCCTCCTGCGATTCTCCCGAGCGGCGGGAAGGGGCCCGGTCGAGTTTTGCGGGCCGCAGGCCGGAGAATCGCCGGAGACACCCAAAATGGCGATTCTCCGGCGCCCCCGCGATTCTGAGGCCCGGATGGGCCGAGAGGCCAAGCCAAAACGGCGGGTTCCCCCCCGCGCCGTCCACACCTGGTCGCTACAGTCGTGGGCGGTGCGTGTACGCTGGGGGGGCGGCCTGTGGGGGGGGGGGGGGGGCGAGGGGGGATCCTGCACCGGGGGGTACCTTAAATGTGGGGTGGCCCGCGATCGGTGCCCACCGATCGTCGGGCCGTCCTCTCTGAAGGAGGACCTCCTTCCTTCCGCCGCCCCGCAAGATCTGTCCCCCATCTTCTTGCGGGGCGGATGTGGACAGGATGGCAACCACGCATGGGCGAATGATGTCTGTTATGCGGCGCCGGCCGCGTCATCTAATCGGCGCAGCTTTTACGCGGGCGACAAGGCCTCGCGCGGGTAGATGACGCGGCCCCGATACTGGCACATTGTCAGGGCCTGAATCGGTCGCGACCGTGGCCACTTCGGCGTGGGAGTGGAGAATCGCGCCCATTGAGAGAGAGAGATAGCTGGAAACTGATTCTGAGCAACACTGTAGGTGGTCGACCTGGTTACCACCTGCCGCCAGCAAAAATTAAATGCAAGAGTCCACTGAACTACAAAATAGGACCACTCACCTGAAAGGTCGATGCCCTGTAGCTGTGTGGCCCCTTTACCCGAATTCCAAGGTGGTGCTGCCGGTGTGGGGGTGAAAATGCTCTGCCACTGGGTCTGATTTGTGCCTCTGTGTTGGATTTTTCAGCTGTCACAATTCCTCCCTCCTCTCCCCTGCTCTAAGTCCTGACTTAAACATCTAAAGCAGAACAAAGCATCTGGCCCCTCATGTAGTCACTTACCTTTAAGGGTACCTATCCCTTTGAATTACACACACTGACCACACCTGCCTTCCCCCCTAACCCTAACCCTTCTGAACAAACTGCAGCAGGAGATTTGCACAGTCAGTCAGTTCACAATGCTGCTTGCTGGCTTTGCTCCATTGTGACACAGAAGCTGCATTGGTTTGGACAACTGGAGATAAAGCCACGTTCTTGCCCCATATGGGCTGGACTGAAAGCCACACGGGCCTGTGGATTTGCCGAAATTACCCCCCCCCCCCCACCCCCGCCCAAGTCTCACAAAGATGCAACCCTGTTTTCAACACCCTACAATATTGATGTCGTTCCAAAAATTAATGCTGAATTTTTGCGATGCTGTGTTTGTAGTTGGATGTCAAGAACTCTTCATCAGCTCATTGAATAGAAACTTCATCATCTATTCCCCGAATTCTCTCCCAGGCATTGTAGGTGCCCAGATCCATGGCTGCAGGAATTCAAAGATGGAAATATACTAACTGTTGGACTGTAATAGTTGGTATTATATCACCTTGACCTGAATCAGAGAATTGGAGACCTGAGTTCCTGTTTAGGGCAGCACGGTAGCACAAGTGGATAGCACTGTGGCTTCACAGCGCCAGGGTCCCAGGTTCGATTCCCCGCTGGGTCACTGTCTGTGCGGAGTCTGCACGTTCTCCCCGTGTCTGCGTGGGTTTCCTCCGGGTGCTCCGGTTTCCTCCCACAGTCCAAAGACATGCAGGTTAGGTGGATTGGCCATGCTAAATTGCATTAGTGACCATAAAAGGTTAGGAGGGGTTATTGGGTTACGGGGATAGGGTGGAAGTGAGGGCTAACGTGGGTCGGTGCAGACTCGATGGGCCGAATGGCCTCCTTCTGCACTGTACGTTCTATGTTCTACTTTCGGACATGAGTATAAAAGAATGGTATAAAATACGATAAACAAGGCTGACCTACAGTGGAGCACTAAGGGAAGGCTGCATTGTTGGAGGTGATAAGCTGAAGCTTATCTGTCCTGTACTTTTGGTTTAGGGGAATGCTAATGATCCCAAGACAATATTGAAAGAACAGTGAATCTCCTGTCGTGTCACAAGCCAACTTTCCCCAGTCAAACAACACAACTGGTATTTTATCCCAGTAGGACATTGCTCCCACCTTTTTTAATAATAATCTTTATTGCCACAAGTAGGCTCACATTAACACAGCAATGAAGTTACTGTGAAAGGCCCCTCGTCGCCACAATCCGGCCCCTGTTCGGGTACACAGAGGGAGAATTCAGAATGTCCAAATTACCTAACAGCACATCTTTCGGGACTTGTGGGAGGAAACCGGAGCACCCGGAGGAAACCCACGCAGACGCGGGGACAGACACAGACAGTGACCCAAGCCGGGAATCGAACCTGGGACCCTGGAGCTGTGAAGCATCGGTGCTCACCACTCTGCTGCCCGCAACTGAACTACCGCAAATTCGCTGGATGTGAAATGTTTCTGAGATATCATAAATCCTGCTTTATCTGAAGAAATATCAAGATCAAAATGCACTGCAGCAAGCATTAACGCTTACTGGCTCGGTACTTGTCTGCGCACACCTCAGACTGGGCTCAAGTTACCTTCCTTTGTACAATGGCTCAGTTCCCCACCAGCCCCCCACTTTTCAGGTTAGGGTTGTGTCCCCTCCCCGCAGTAACACACTGGATCACCCACCCCCTCCTCCCTCCCCCAGGACAGGCTGGATCCCCCCCTCCCCCCAGGAACAGGCTGGATCCCCCATCCCCTCCCCCCAGGACCAGGCTGGATCCCCCATCCCCCTCCCCCCAGGAACAGACTGGATCCCCCATCCCCATCCCCCAGGAACAGGCTGGATCCCCCCCCCCCCAGGAAAACACTGGATCCCCCATCCCCCTCCCCCCCAGGAACACACTGGATCTCCCCACTCCCCCCAGGAACTGGCTGGATCCCCCATCCACATCCCCCACAGGAACAGGCTGGATCCCCCCCCTCCCTCCCCAGGAACAGGCTGGATCCCCCATCCCCCTCCCCCCAGGAACAGACTGGATCCTCCACCCCCTCTCCCCCAGGAACAGGCTGGATCCCCCATCCCCTTCCCCCCAGGAACAGACTGGATCCCTCCCCCCCTCCCCCCCAGGAACAGACTGGATTCCCCATCCCCTCAGGAACAGGCTGCGCTCTTGGGCGAAAGGTGGACGGGGGGGGGGGGGGGGGTGGAGGCGCCTGTAGGGGGCGTCGGTGCGTGTTCGGGCCTAGGCAGGGGCGGCGGGAGTACTGACCCTCCAGTTAGGTGCTGTGGGGAGGGTGGGGGTGGGGGCAATGGTGCGGGTGCGCGTGAGGCTCCGGCGAGTGCCAGGTCCCGAAGGGAGACCGTGTCTTGGCGGCCGTCAGGGAACGCTACATAGGCGTACTGGGGATTAGTGTGCAGCAGGTGGACCCTCTCAACCAACGGGTCCGACTTGTGCGCCCTCACATGTTTCCGAAGCAGGATGGATCCAGGTGTCGCTAGCCAGGTTGGGAGCGAGGTCCCGGAGGAGGACTTCCTGGGGAAAACAAGGAGAAGTTCGTGAGGTGTCTGGTTCGTGATTGTACAGAGCAGTGACCGGATGGAGTGGAGGGCCACCGGAGGACTTCCTGCCAGCGGGAGACTGGGAGATTCCTGGACCGTAGGGCCAGCAGGACGGTCTTCCAGACTGTTCCATTCTCCCTCTCTACCTGTCCGTTACCCCGGGGGTTGTAACTTGTCGTCCTGCTCGAGGCGATGCCCTTGCTGAGCAGGAATTGACGCAGTTCGTCGCTCATAAAGGAGGACCCCCTATCACTGTGGATGTATGCGGCGAAACCGAACAGTGCAAAGATACCCTGGAGGGCCCTGATGACGGTGTTTGTGGTCATGTCTGGGCAGGGGATGGCGAATGGGAACCGGGAGTACTCGTCAATCACGTTCAGGAATTACGTGTTGCGGTCGGTGGAGGGGAGGGGGCCTTTGAAATCCACGCTGAGGTGTTCAAAGGGACGGGAAGCCTTTACCCGGTGCGCCCTCTCTGGCCGGTAGAAGTGCGGCTTGCACTCCGCGCAGATTTGGCAGTCCCTGGTGGCTGTCCTGACCTCCTCGATGGAGTAGGGCAGGTTGCGGGTCTTGATAAAATGAAAGAAACGAGTGACCCCCGGGTGGCAGAGGTCCTTGTGGAGGGATCGGAGGCGGTCCACTTGTGCGGTGGCACAAGTGCCGCGGGACAGGGCATCAGGAGGCTCGTTCAGCTTCCCGGGCGGTACAAGATCTCGTAATTGAAGGTGGAGAGTTCTATCCTCCACCGCAAGATCTTGTCGTTCTTAATCTTGCCCCGCTGCGCATCATCGAACATGAAGGCAACCGACCGTTGGTCCATGAGGAGAGTGAATCTCCTGCCGGCCAGGTAATGCCTCCAGTGTCGCACAGCTTCTACTATGGCCTGGGCCTCCTTTTCAACCGAGGAGTGGCGAATTTCGGAAGCATGGAGAGTACGGGAGAAGAAAACAGAGGCTTGCCCGCTTGGTTGAGGGTGGCCGCCAGAGCTACGTCGGACGCATCGCTCTCGACCTTGAAGGGGAGGGACTCGTCGATGGTGCGCATCGTGGCTTTTGCAATGTCTGCTTTGATGCGGCTGAAGGCCTCACAGGGGGAAGGTTGTGGACTGGATCAGGGGTCGGGCTTTGTCTGCGTAATTTGGGACCCACTGTGCATAATAGCTGAAGAACCCGAGGCAGCGCTTTAGGGCCTTGGGGCAGTGAGGGAGGGGGAACTCCATGAGGGGGCGCATGCGCTCAGGGTCGGGGCCTATGACTCCACTTCGCGCTACGTAGCCTAGAATGGCTAGACGGTCAGTGCTAAACACGCATTTATCCTTATTGTATGTCAGATTAAGGATTTTCGCGGTCTGGAGAAATTTGCGGAGGTTGGTGTCGTGGTCCTGCTGGTCATGGCCGCAGATGGTGACGTTATATAGATACGGGAACGTTGCGCGTAAACCGTACCGGTCAACCATTCGGTCCATCTCTCGTTGGAAGACCGAGACCCTGTTCGTGACACCAAAGGGAACCCTTAAAAAGTGGTAGAGCCGCCCATCTGCTTCGAAGGCAGTGTACTGGCGGTCACCATTACGGAGGGGTAGCTGGTGGTAGGCAGACTTGAGATCCACCGTGGAGAAAACCTTGTATTGCACAATCCTGTTCACCAGGTCGGCTAAAAAGGGGGAGAGGGTACGCATCCAGCTGCGTAAACCTGTTGATGGTCTGGCTGTTGTCAATGACCATCCTATGTTTCTCCCCGGTCTTTACCACCACTACTTGAGCTCTCCAGGGACTGTTGCTCGCTTCGATGACCCCTTCCCTCAGCAGCCTCTGGACCTCCGACCTGATAAAGGTCCGGTCCTGGGCGCTATACCGTCTGCTCCTGGTGGCGACGGGTTTGCAATCCGGGGTGAGGTTCGCAAACAGGGAAGGCGGGTCGACCTTAAGGGTCGCGAGGCCGCAGACAGTAAGGGGGGTATCGGGCCGCTAAATTTAAAAGTCAGGCTTTGCAGATGGCACTGGAAATCCTGCCCAAGGAGGGTGGCTGCGCAGAGGTGCGGCAGGACGTACAGGCGGAAATTGTGGCATTCCCTGCCTTGGACAGTGAGGTACACTATGCAGAACCCCTTTATCTCCACCACGTGTGACCCGGAGGCCAGGGAGATCCTTTGAGTTACGGGATGGGTGACAAGAGAACAGCGCCTTACCGTGTCAGGGTGAACAAAGCTTTCCGTGCTCCCAAAGTCGATCAGGCACGATGTCACGTGGCCGTTTATGGAGATCATCGTTGCAGCTTTCGCCAGCGTCCGGGGCCGACTCTGGTTTAGAGTCATCGAGGCCAGCTGCAGTAATGGAGAGTTCTGGTCGGTCAGCATGTAGTTGGCTGTGCTGGGGGCCTGGGGCCCCATCCAAGATGGCGTCACCCATGGGTCGCACATGGTGTCCGAGGATGAAGATGGCAGCGGCGAGGGACAAAATGCCGGTGCCCACCCGTCCAGCATGGTGGCCGGGTGGGGCAAAATGGCCATGCCCGCGGGTCGCACGTGGCCTTAGGATAGGGGGTGGCGGTGAGTGCGGGCAGGGATGATTTGCCGAACAGGGGGCGGTCGGGGCCTGAAAGGGGGGTTGCCGATAGTCGCTGGAGACCGCGGCCACGGCGCGGGCCTGGCAGACCCCCACACAGTGGCCCTTCTTGCCGCACCCTTTGCAGGTGGCGGTGCGGGACGGGCAGCGCGGGCAGGGATAATTTGCCAGCCCGCAGAAGAAACAGCGGTGTCCGGCGGCGTTAGTGGGCCGTCTCGCCATGCAGGCTTGCGAGGTCAGGGGAAAGGTCTGAGGGGCTGCCGCTACGGGGTGCCACACTGCCCAGGGGGCCGCCGCATGATCGGGAGCAAAGGACAGCGCGTTTTTATATGCAACGTCCATGGACCCCGCCAGGGTCCGTGCCTCTGCCAGTCCCAGAGTGTCCATTTCTAGGAGCCTTCGGCGGATATCGGGAGAGGTCATACCTGCCACGAAAGCATCCCTGATCAAAGGTTCCGTGTGCTCGTTCCCCGAAACTGGCGGGCAGCCACAGTTTCGGCCCAGCACCAGCAGCGCCCGGTAGAAGTCTTCCAACGTTTCCTCGGGGCTTTGCCTCCTAGTTGCCAGTAGGTGACGAGCGTAGACCTGGTTCACAGGGCAGATATAATGTCCTTCTAGCAGCTCGATTGCGGCAGCATAATTCGGCGCCTCCTCGATCAGAGGGTAGATCCCAGGACTGACCAGTGAGCGTAGGAGATGCATCTTTTGTCCTTCCGTGGCGGTGTCGGCGGCTGTGTCGAGGTAGCCCTTAAAGCACGCCAGCCAATGTTTGAAAATAGCAGCAGAGTTGTCCGCGTGGGGGCTGAGCTGAAGGCACTCTGGTTTGATACGGAGATCCATCCTTTCAACTGAAGTTGTAGCAGATTAAATTGATGCGCAATCAATTACTCTCGAGACAAGGTGAGTCATAACTAAGAGGCTTTAATCTGCTAGAACTCTTCCCCAGCAGCTTTGATACAGAAAGTGAAGGCTGCTGGGACAGCATCGGTTCTTATACTCCGCCTCTCAGGGCGGAGCTATGTACATCAGCCAATGGTAGACTCCTGGGTCTAACCAATGGTCATCCACCTCTCAGGTACCACAATACCTGGTATTACCACAGTCCGCATGTTGCAGACAGCACAGCAGGGGCGTTGTTGCAGACACACAAGAGGCTCTGCAACTCAGGATTAGCAACAGCAAATTACTCTTGGATCATTCCAGAGATTTTCTTTGGATGGAATGCAATCCAGGATCCTTGGTCACTCCTTGTTGCTGCATTGCCGATCAACATGGTGTTGACCACTTCGATGTGCACTTGGAGGCATCATCTGTATTCCAAGCCAACCAGCGTGCCTTAATGACTATCGTCCATGGCTCTGACATCCATTATCATGAAATGCTTCGAAAGGTTAGTCACGGCACAAATCAAATCTAGCCTCCCAGATTGCCTTGATCCACTACAGTTCGCCTACCGCTGCAACAGGTCCACAGCACACACCATCTCCCTGGCCCTGCACTCAACCCTGGAACACCTAGATAACAAAGACACCTATGTCAGACTTCTATTTATCGACTACAGCTCAGCCTTCAACACCATCATTCCTACGAAACTCATATCCAAACTCCGTGGCCTTGGCCTCGGCTCCTCCCTCTGCGACTGGATCCTGAACTTTCTAACCCACAGGCCACAATCAGTAACGATAGGCAACAACACCTCCTCCACGATCATCCTCAACACCGGTGACCCACAAGGCTGTGTCCTCAGCCCCCTCCTGTACTCCTTATACACCTACGACTGTGTGGCCAAATTCCCCTCCAACTCGATTTTCAAATTTGCTGATGACACCACCGTAGTGGGTCGGATTTCAAACAATGACGAGACAGAGTACAGGAATGAGATAGAGAATCTGGTGAACTGGTGCGACGACAATAATCTCTCCCTCAATGTCAACAAAATGAAGGAGATTGTTATCGACTTCAGGAAGCGTCATGGAGAACATGCCCCTGTCTACATCAATGGGAATGAAGTAGAAAGGGTTGAGAGCTTCAAGTTTTTAGGTGTCCAGATCACCAACAGCCTGTCCTGGTCCCCCCATGCCGACACTAGTTAAGAAAGCCCACCAACGACTCCACTTTCTCAGACGACTAAGGAAATTTGGCATGTCAGCTACAACCCTCACCAACTTCTACAAATACGCCATAGAAAGCATTCTTTCTGGTTGTATCACAGCTTGGTATGGAGCCTGCTCTGCCCAAGACCGCAGGAAACTACAATAGGTCGTGAATGTAGCCCAATCCATCACGCAAACCAGCCTCCCATCCATTGACTCCATCTATAAATCCCGCTGTCTCGGAAAGGCAGCCAGCATAATTAAGGACCCCATGCACCCCGGACATACTCTGCCACCTTCTTCCGTCAGGAAAAAGATACCAAAGTTTGAGGTCACGTACCAACCGACTCAGAACAGCTTCCCTACTGCCATCAGACTTTTGAATGGACCTACCTCGTATTAAGTTGATCTTTTCTCTACACCTTGCTATAACTGTAACATTATATTCTGCAGTCTCTCCTTCTTTCCCTATGTACGCTGTCATTCGAGAGTGCCTTTAAGAACTGGATGTTTAAGCAATGTACCTTTAAGAAAACAGTGATGTCATAGAGTGGGTGGAGCTCAGCTCAGTTCAGCCATTTTGCAGGTTTTTAGTTTCAGTTTGAAAAGTGCCTGGCTGGTTTTGCTGAGAGCAGTTTAAAAGTGCCTGGCTGTTTTGCTGGAGCTGAAGGCAACCAAGCTAATATATCTCTGCCATTCTACAGAAAATATATATATCCTTTAACCTGATGTGATACTGTTTAAAGGTGTTCAGTCTCTTGGAAGTTTGAAGGAACATTTTAAGGAATTATTTACTGTTGCAATATTTTCTGACTTATCTTTGAAGTAAGGGGTGTTAAGAGATCCAATGTTTATTTAAGATGTTAAGTTGAGTTCATGGAATAAACAGTGTTTTGTGTTTAAAAACCCACGTGTCCATAATTGTAATATCACACCTCGGAAAAGCTGTGTGCTCGGAAAAGCAACAAATCCATTAAAGGGGGAGGTTGGTTGAACTCCATGATACATTTTGGGGTTCTGAAAACACCTTGCCCATAACAATGGTATGCATTGTTTGTACAGCATGCAAGAAACAATACTTTTCACTGTATACCAATACATGTGACAATAATAAATCAAATCCCATGTTAACAAAAGTAGCTGCGATGTTTCAGGGGCACAATGGTGTATGGAGCTGAACATTTGGAAGATGTTTTTTCGATACCTATGTCTGAGTAAAATGACTACGATTGAGAACAAAATGCACTGTCCACCTAGTTCACACCCCAAAAAAATCAATATATAAAACAATCGGCTAGTGTTGCACGTGATCGAGAAACTAGCAACCAAATGTGACTTCAGTGATGCTGAACATTGAAAGGGAAAAACAAACACAGGCTGTCTCTCAATTACACAGAAAATACTCAAGAAGGACAGGAAGCTGGCTTAGCTGCTGGGGTTAGCAAGAACTGGATTCATGCAGTTGAGGCTGCCAGCAGTAACTACCACACTACAAGGTTAGCTCAGTTGTCCACTGTTTTCATGTGCCAGGAAACCACCTGAAAAGCAACAGCAGCAGTAGATATGCAACTTATCTGAAGAATCTTTCCACTATGGTGATGCTCGCCCGCATCAGACAGGGTCCTGCTACCTGCAAGCAGTGTAAAGCCTGTGGACAAATCAACCGCTTTGCTCATGTTTGTCACTCATCAACAAAATCAACTACAAAGACTGATATCACCAGAAGGGTGCCACGTACACGCAGCACAAACACTGGGCAACAGAATGTAGTCAATGACCCTGAATATACCTTTGTGCTCTCATTTTTATGACAATTGGCTGCTCAGACATCACTCCTTTCATAGATACAGGAGCATCTGTCAATGTCCTGGGAGGCAAAATATTCAAAAAATGTCAGGATTGCCCCATGCTCAGCAAACCAGGGAGTACTGAAATAGTGACATTATGGGCGGGATTCTCCGACCCCCCCCGCCGGGCCGGAGAATCGCCGGGGGGGGGGCGGCGTGAATCCTGCCCCGCCGCTGGATTCTCCGGCGGGGGCGGGAATCCGGTCGGGGGCCGTTGGCAGTGGCACCCCCGGCGATTCTCTGCTCTGCGATGGGCCGAGTGGTCGCTCATTTTCGGCCAGTCCCGCCGGCGTAAATCAAACAAGGTCCCTACCGGCGGGACCTAGCTCTGCGGGCGGCCTGCGGAGTCCTCGGGGGGGGGGGGGGGCGCGGGGGGGGGATCTAGCCCCGGGGGTGGGGGGGGGGGGCCACAGTGGCCTGGCCCGCGATTGGGGCCCACCGATCTGTGGGCAGGCCTGTGTCGTGGGGGCACTCTCTCCCTCCGCGCCGGCCGCTGTAACAGTCCGCCATGGCCAGCGCGGACAAGAACCCCCCTGCGCATGCGCTGGGATCACGCCAGAATACGCTGGCGCTCCCGCGCATGCGGCAACTCGCGCCGGCCGGCGGAGGCCGTTCGGTGCCGGTTGGTGCGCCGCTAACCCCGCCGGCGCTGGCCTAGCCCCTGAAGGTGCGGAGGATTCCGCACCTCCCGAGCGGCCCGACGCCAGAGCGGTTCACGCCTCTCTCAGCGCCGGTATGGCCCGCCCCGCCGGAAAGCGGAGAATCCCGGCCGATAACAGTGACAAATTCCTCAATGTTCTCCGACTTTTGAAATGTCAATCTCACTCCAAGATATTAGAAGGAATGTTGTATTTTATGTCATAGCTGGAGAATGTGTCACTATAGGGGTTGGATTACGAGGAGAGGTTGAGTAGACTGGGACTGTACTCGTTGGAATTTAGAAGGTTGCGGGGCGATCTTATAGAAACGTATACAATTATGAAGGGAATCGATAGGATAGATGCGGGCAGGTTGTTTCCACTGGCGGGTGAAAGCAGAACTAGGGGGCATAGCCTCAAAATAAGGGGAAATAGATTTAGGACTGAGCTTAGGAGGAACTTCTTCACCCAAAGGGTTGTGAATCTATGGAATTCCTTGCCCGGTGAAGCAGTAGAGGCTCCTTCATTAAATGTTTTTAAGATAAAGATAGACAGTTTTTTGAAGAATAAAGGGAATAAACGGTTATGGTGTTCGGGCCGGAAAGTGGAACTGAGTCCACAAAAGATCAGCCATGATCTCATTGAATGGCGGAGCAGGCTCGAGGGGCCAGTTGGCCTACTCCTGCTCCTCGTTCTTATGTTCTTATCAGTTTCCAAACAGCAACAGATCTGCACAATCACAATGATGAGCGAAATTCTCCTACCCGCCCCGCCACATTTCTTCCCCGACCTGCCGGCGGGATGCTCCGTTACACCGGCCGGTCAATGAGGTTTCCCATTGTGGGGCAGCCCCACGCCGTCAGGAAACCCCCGGGCGCCGGCAAAACGGAGACTCCCGCCGGCGGAGAATGACGCCCCATATTCATGAATCTTACACTTACCAACAACATTCTCAAATTGTATGCTGACCACTTCACTGGTATCAGCAAACTGAAAGGGGTCACATGTAAACTGCATGTAGACACTAATGTACCCCCCTCGTACATCAACAAATACGAATACCATTTCATATCAGGAGATGGACAGAGAAGGAACTTCAGTGACTCCTTGACCTTGACAATATTGAGAAAGTTGGTTCTTGAGCCTAACCCTTGGGCCTCACCCAAACAAGTTATCACGAGATCCTAGAGTGAGAACCAGATTAGAATCTGTGTTGATATGTGGTCGCTAAACCAACCCATACAACGAGAAAGACATTTGACACCAACATCATACAGAAAGTGAATGGTGCTAAACACTTTGTTAAACTTGATGCTAATGCAGGCTCCCATCAAATTGAACTTGCAGAAGAATCAAAGTATCTTAAGGTAGATCTAATGGAAAGGTTTCCAAAAGTCATTTGTGGCGGGTTTTCCTGGGAGTTTCCCGTCGGCTCTGTCTGCGAGTTCCCCACCGCTATCTAACCACACTTACTCCACTTCATCACAATTCATTGATACAAGAAGCTCAACTTTGGAGTCAACTCAGCAGCTGAGGTATTTCGGCTGATGATTCAGCCCGCACTGCAAGGGGTCAAAGGCCCGCTGAACATCAGTGATGACATTCTCTACGGTCACTGGGACTGTACTCGTTGGAATTTAGAAGGTTGCGGGGCGATCTTATAGAAACAAAGTCCATCCATGCCCCCGGATGGGGCAATCCTGACATTTTTCGCAAGTTTTGCCTCCCATGAAATTGACAGATGATCCTGTATCTATGAGAGGAGACACTAATCTGCAAGCTTGCTGTGAGGAAAATGTGCTAAAAGATTCACTATATGAAGCAGAGACTCTTGTCTTTTGACCTTCATCCTTATTATTTTTCACCCCACCCTGCCCCCCCCCCCCCCGGCCCGGTGGGTCTTGTGTGTGTGGGTAGAGGGTGGGGCAGTTAAAGTGGATAGTAGGTATTAGCTTGTCGTTAACCAGTTGTATTTGCTGCACATTTCATGATATAAACAGTAATCGTGTTTACATTTACAAACCTGGTGATTGTGATTATTGGGCAGCCAAGGGCCAAAGACTCCGGGTCGTTTTATAAGAATGATTGGTTAATTCACTTGTGTTGCGATTGTGGGGCATGTGGGGCTGGAATTGATCGCGCACTAGCCCAGGGTGGCATAACACTAGAAAGGGCAGAAACCTTGTTTAAATGCCTTAAAATAAACTTACATATTTTGAACGGGCTTCCCCACCATATGTTCCCCGCAGGTAAAAAACATCTCCTGTGTTAGTGACGTTTACAACACTTTAGTAAAATGCTAAGCTGTTGAGGGGAACCCACCGGGTGCACAAGGGTAGTCCTTGGGGGGGGGGGGGGGGAGAGAGAGACAGACATGCCAGGGCACAACTACCTGGCAGTGCCTGGATGGGCCCTCTGGGGAGCCCCTTATGTGTGTGTGGGGTTGCCCCAATGCTTGTTGGAGGGGAGGTGGGTTACCCCAATGTTTGTGGGGATCCCCCAGGACCAAGGGGGGTGGGGGGGCGTTTATTTCAAACGCAGATTGGGGATTTCTTTATAGATGGCGCCCTGATCTCTGTAGAGCCGGCCAAGCTAGTTCTACCAGACCCTGTCCCGCCAGAGTGACGGCAGAAACCGCACCCCCAGTTTCTCTGTATAGCTGGAGAGATACACATCGGCTTTCAGTCTGAAACTGACACTCTGACCAATTATTGGAAGATTCTGTTTTTGTCACTGCCAGAGAATTAGCATAAATTCTGCTGATTTTTCCTTTTTGTTAAAAAGGTTTTGCATCTGGGTTGTGATTTTAAATTGTATCTCTCACTCCACTGGTAGAAAAATATAAACATATACACACACACACATAGACACCCAAATGTACATAGACACATACACATAGCACACACACAGACACATAGATATACACAAACACACACAGACACACACATGCATTCACATATCCACACCCACACAAATTCATATAAACACCCACAGAAACACACACAAACTTCCAAACCCCCGCACGCACACCCACTCACGTGCACACACACATTTTATATATAAAGTTCATGGGCAACTTTGCGATACCAAAAGTGTCCATGACACCTAACACATAATGAATGAGTATGGTTTGTTAATATACCTCAATCACTCGACATATTTTCAGATCTTTTCCAAGTTTCCCATATTCACTCCTTCACCATATCAAATGAGAGAAGAAATACCTACTCGCTCCTGTGTCCCAAACTTCCCATCCTGCACAAGGTGAACCTCGTAGGTAAAGTTCAACGCAGGAGTGCTGGCAAGCTTGATGAGCAAATCAATACAGAATCCATAGCAGCACTGAGGGACAATGGGGCGACCTGCCAAATACAACATGGACTGCAGTCAGTATGGCTTCAATCACAATGGGCTGTAACTAACAGCTTCCATATTGCAATACATCACAGTGCAGTTGCTTAATAAAATCTGAAATGTGCATGATTGTCAAAAAGTGTAAACCTCAAAATACAGTTTCTGAATGAAATGTTGCTGTGGTAACATTTAATGATTCATTAAAATCATCTAACGCTGAAGAAGTGTATTTCCTAGAATCAGTGCGAAGATGATCGAGAAGAATGCTCGAGACGTGTGAGATCTCGAGAGATTTATTTAAATGGGAAATTTCTACTCACGTCCCATTACGTCCAGCCATGATTCAATTAAACATCATGGACAACATGCTGGGCTACAGCGCGTGGGTTCAGTTGGTAGCGCATGGTGGTGGAGCAGAATGCAGAGGCAGGCAGTGCCCAGACTGCCGGCAGTTGGAGGAGTGTTGGAGACCAGGACCACATTGAGTCTGAGGCAGATGTTGAGCCCCTGGAGTTGTCGATCAGGGGGTAAATGCTAAATGTCCAGCGAGATGTGCGGGGATATCTGGCGGCGATCCCTGAAGGCCTACGTGCCATGGTCTCTGTCATGGAGGAGTCCTTGTGGAGCATGAGCGCTTCATTAACCCTTAACTCCCAGCCCACCGCCTCGTCCATTGAGACAATGGTGACCCTCATAGGGAGGCAGCTCCAGGAACACAATGAGGAGGTCACTGCCAGTGTGGGAGAAAAATGCAGCAACCAGTCTCTCAGATGTGTAAGTAAAAGAGACACTGTAGCCTGATGGGAAATGTAGCCAAGTAACAAATATACTAAATAAATCACAGAGGCTTTCTGGGAATTGAATTTCTACAATAGGTTTCAGGACAGCTTGGACAATGGCTGCCTCAGACAGACAGTGATTAAACGCCGGTTGGGAGAATCGCCTGGGCCACCAAAATTTCCCGGGTCGCCGGTCCGACGCCCTCCAGCGATTCTCCCAAGCGGCGGGAACGGCCCCGTCGAGTTCCGCGGGCCGCAGGCCGTAGAATCGCCGGAGACACCCAAAATGGCAATTCTCCAGCACCCCCGCTATTCTCAGGCCCGGATGGGCCGAGCGGCCAGGCCAAAACGGCGGGTTCCCCCCGGCGCCGACCACACCTGGTCGCTGCCGTCGTGAACGGTGCGTGAACGCTGGGGGGGGCGGCCTGCGTGGGGGGGGGGGGGATCCTGCACCGGGGGGTACCTTAAATGTGGGGTGGCCCGCGATCGGTGCCCACCGATCGTCGGGCCGTCCTCTCTGAAGGAGGACCTACTTCCTTCCGCGGCCCAGCAAGATCCGTCCGCCATCTTCTTGAGGGGCGGATTTAGAGACGACGGCAACCACACATGCGCGGGTTGGCGCCCGCCAACCCGCGCATGCGTGGATGACGCCAGTTATGTGGCGCCGGCCACGTCATCTAGGCGCCGCCGCTTTTACACGGGCGACAAGGCCTGGCGCATGTAGATGACGCGGCCCCGATCCTGGCCCATTGTCAGGGCCTGAATCATTCGGGATCGGGGCCGTTTCACGCCGTTGTGAACCTCGACGGCGTTCACGACGGCGCGGCCAATTCGGCACGGGAGTGGAGAATCCCGCCCCATGTATTTCATGTTCCTGAGAAGAAATTCAACCCCTTTGAGCATTTAAGACCAGAAAAGACATTGATTCATTAGTGGTGTCCTGTGAGCACATGTCTAGAAGCATCAGATCAGTGCCAGTGAGATCTGTGTAAGAATGAGAGACAGATTTCATCAGCGAAACCTCGAGGAACAACATCGCAGAAGGAAGACGTCTCGAGCCTCCATCTTGAAGACAGGGTCCGATCCCCACTTGTGCCTGGTTGTGCGATTGGGTAATGACATCCTCCACAAATCCTCCAAAACTAGAATTTAGATAAGTATTATCAATTTAATATATACTTGTGAACTTGTAGTGGTAACAAAGGTAGAATCAGTTATATGTTTTCGATGCAGTGTATGATCGAACCTCTCTTGTAGTAGTAATAAGCATTGGGATTTTATTTTGTCATAGATTATCATAGAATTTACAGTGCAGAAGGAGGCCATTCGGCCCATCGAGTCTGCACCGGCTCTTGGAAAGAGCACCCTACCCAAGATCCACACCTCCACCCTATCCCCATAACCCAGTAACCCCACCCTACACAAAGGGCAATTTTGGACACTATGGGCAATTTAGCATGGCCAATCCACCTAACCCGCACATCTTTGGACTGTGGGAGGAAACCGGAGCACCCGGAGGAAACCCACGCACGCACGGGGAGAACGTGCAGACTCCGCACAGACAGTGACCCAAGCCGGAATCGAACCTGGGACCCTGGAGCTGTGAAGCATTTGTGCTATCCACAATGCTACCGTGCTGCCCTGTGTTCAGTAAAGAAGTAATTTGAGTCAAAGTTAATGGTGTTGTACCTGTCAATTGACTGGAGCCAGGGTCCCGGTCAACAGATGGGTGCCTATCCTTCAATGGCAAGCAAGAAGGTGAGGATACACCTCATAATAATGGACAAGCTGATTGTCATCTTTGGGTCCTCCATTCACAGTGCCCGAACAAAGACAGCAGCTCCTCCGCCTATCTGCCAGTCACCACGCCATCCTTCGAGTCCGCGGCGACTGAGGAATGCCTGGCCATGTTGCTGAGCGCACTCTACCAAGCAATGCCTGCTCAGGCTCCACCAGCCAGAGGATGACCACCCAGGTTATCTATGGTAACAGGGCATCACAGTCAGAAGCCTGCCTCTAATGCTGCTGTGAGCGAGGGGGTGGGGGTGGGGGAGAGGAGGGGGGGGGAAAGAGAGAACACCTCGATGGAGCAACCGCAAATGTAAGCTTAAGATCCAGTGACCACATTCAAGCGTTTGCATTGGGTGCTTATGTTTTTTATTCAAATGACTTGAGGTTAGAATCGATCCAATTGGATGTTTTTGCTTTGTTTAAACGTTATCCACATAAATCACTGCTTTCTCACATGTCGGGAGTGTTCTCTGTGTGTTCGATTAGCCTCATCACGTCAATGGCTGGTAAGAGATGTCTGGGGTATCAACCTTTTACCATTCAGGCAGTGATGCTACAGGGGGCTCATGGAGTGGTTAAGTGTGAGGTGTTTGGGATGGAGGTGGTGCCCATAGAGGATATGGGAAGGAAGAGCATGCCAGCCTTGCCAAAAAATACTGAATCAAAGCCTCCCTTGTATCCTTGTCTCCCTGAAGGTTTCTGATATCAGGGTTTCTGTCCTCACCTTTTGGCTGCCTGGGCTCTGCACCTGAGTCAAGGTCGGTTTCCTCATCTGAGGCAGATGCAGCAGCTTCAGTGTCTTCCTAATCCAGTGGTTCCCCCCCATCGAGAGAGCAAAATTGTGAAGAGCACAGCAGGCAATGACAATGAGGGACACCCGCTTGGGCAGATGTTGCAGGGCACCCCGGGCCTGACCCGGGCATTGGAAGCTCATCTTCAGCCGGCCAATGCTCCTTTCCACCACTGCCCTTGTGGATACATGGCAGCGACTGTATCTCTCCTCTGCCTCTGTCCTTGGGTGCCTGAGATGTCATTAGTCACCTCTTCAAAGGATATCCCTTGTCACCAACCAACCAGGCAAGCTGGCGCCGTGAGCAGCCTTGGCACTTATGATTGACGTAGAATGAAGGCATTCTGGGAGCTGTCAGGTGGTCACAAACTATCCGAACGTTCATGGAGTGAAACTCCTTCCTGTTGGCAAATGTGCCCGGCTGGCTGGCTGATGCCTTGATGGCCACGTGGGTGCAATCAATTTGCCCTGGATTCGGGGGAACCCTGCAATTGTTGCAAGGTCTCTGATCCGTGCTCAGCCTGGCTTACAAGGCCCATCCTGAAATGGATGAATGTTGTCACCCACCTGAATAGAGCATCAGTCACCAGCTTCATATAGCTGTGTGCAGCTGAGTGAGTGATTCCACAAAGACTGACGCCTGGAAAGATCCTGAGGCATTAACGTTTAGCATCACAAGTGACCTTGAGAGCCACAGGCATTGAGTGTCCATCCACATAGTTGGAGGCTGCCTCCGACCCAATCTGGCAAATGGTCGTGACAGCTTCCCTTGCAAGGCGTAGCCTCCTGTGGCACTGGACCCCGGGCATAGCCAGGTGGTCAGTTCACTGCCTGTACATCCTGGCAGCTGGGTAGTGGCATTTTCTGCTGGGATGCCCCCATTGCGCCCCCCCCCCCCCCCCCCACCACCTCCCTAGCTGGCCCTGAGCACCCTGTGCTGCACCCACCTGGTCTCCTCTCTCTTTGTCCCCAGTCCTCTTCCTCCTCAGAGGTGCTCCACACTGAGTAGAATATACCCAGCTGCAGAGATGCAAGTGGGGTAACCGATGCGCGGGGGGGGGGTGGCTCCATAATTGCTGGTGGGCGGGTGACCAACCTGCGCTTGCGCCCGCCGACCGAGGTACAGCGCAAGTGCGCAATGACGTCAGGATGTGCGCTTAAAATGCTGCTCAAATTGACGTTCCCTGCGAACAGCAGAGTGACGTAGTGTGGTTTACCTGGCACAGTTGCATTGGGCCCCGTACAGATCACTTTTTTAATGGGGTCACCACTAATCGTAATCTGTTCTTCACATGTTCCATCCGGTAATGTTGGCTTTACGTATACAAAAGGTTCCTGGTAAATACTGACAATCTTTTGGCGAAGTAAACAAAGAAAATCCAATCAACTTTCTGAATAAAATGTTGGGATAAATATTTTGTAACAGTGTGCACTTGTGAACGTCATAGAATCATAGAATTTACAGTGCAGAAGGAGGCCATTCGGCCCATCGAGTCTGCACCGGCTCTTGGAAAGTTTATAAACAGTTTATTCCATGCAAAATAAAAGAATCTCCCCAAATATAATGAGCTATTATTGTGCAATAGTTTAGACCTGATACAGTAGAACAAGATCTTAAAAGTTGCAGGAGCCTCATGTTGAGGCCAGTGGACAGAAGTCCAAGCTCTGAATGTTGAAATTAAATAAGCAGGCATATTAACAGCTGTAAAAGGAGGGCAGCATGGTGGCACAGTGGTTAGCATTGTTGCCTGCGGCGCTGAGGACCCGGGTTCGAATCCCGGCCCTGGGTCACTGTCCGTGTGGAGTTTGAACATTCTCCCCGTGTCTGCGTGGGTTTCGCCCCCACAACCCAAAAGATGTGCAGGATAGGTGGGTTGGCCATGCTAAATTGCCCCTTAATTGGAAAAAAATAATTGGGTACTCTAAATTTATTAAAAAGAAGAAAAAAAAGACAGCTGTAAAAGGCCTTTTAACATGAGTTTTCAAACATCTTTCATTGCAGCTCACAGCGCTACACATTGTATCCCACAACAAATCTGTGCCTTTCCATCGAATCCATTCAGCAATGGTGGAAATCCACACAATTCTCCTGCGTCTATACCCAGGACCTTGTATCACATTATATAAACATGCACAGATTGATAGTTTGTTGGAATGTTTTATGTGAAATGATTCCCTTGTCTTTGGCCTCAGTGACCACTCCTGTGAGAGTGAGAGAGTGAGAGGAAAGGAGCGGATCCCGGGCATTCTGCTCAGGCTGACTTGAATAGGCCATCTATTGGTAATAGATGAATATACTTTGTACCAGCTGGCAGCTTAGGTTAGAAAGAACTGGACTAAGTTATTGTACACTGAATAGGTAATTGAACTGTTTTGCCTGGGCGGCACGGTGACACAGTGGTTAGCCTCACAGAACCAGCGGCCCGAGTTCAATTCTGGCCTTGGGTGACTGTCTGTGCAGAGTCTGCACGTTCTCCCCGTGTCTGCGTGGGTTTCCACCGGATCCTCCGGTTTCCTCCCACAGTCCAAAGATGTGCAGGTTAGGTGGGGTTGGGCGGGGGAGTGGGCCTAGATAGGGCGCTCTTTCAAAGGGTCGGTGAAGACTCGATGGGCCGAATGGCCTGCTTCTGCACTGTAGAGATTCTGCACTTCTTTGCAGGACAAACAACTACCCCAACATTTATTAGTCTGAAAATGTGAAAAAAAGAACAGTCACTTTTCCTGTCCAAGCCCTCAACATTAAACTGGAATTTTCATTCCTTTACCCCATCAGTGGCGATTCACACTCTTCCCTTATCTTCATGCTGCAGGTCAGGTCACTCATATTGCCTGCCCTCCTTTATTAACAGAGACATTGAACCATGAACTTACTGCATGAGCAGCTAACCAGGTCTGGTTTCTCTATTGTGAATCTTGAGCATTAATTCTTTGTCTACAATGACTCAGCCATTGAAGTTGAGTTATTTTGGACATCAGTTGTGATCAAGCTCAGGATTACGGCAGAGAAGGCAGTGTTTTAGCTTTACAGCCGCTGGACTGTCTCGGCTACTTGAACAATTTTGCCCAGGTTTCTACCTTTAATCTCGTTGACATCTGAAAGCCTTTGGGGGTGTTTAATTCTCCTCCTGGCCAGATAATTTTCTTGTCATTCAGCAGAACCTGTGCAATTGGACAAACACCGAGTCAGAAAAGCATCCTCGATATGGAAGATAAGACACAAGAGCGAGGGAGAACAAGTAAACACAGGCTTCCAGTAAAATAACTTCAGCTCCATTACCAGCTCAACATGTTTCACAGACATTGACGAGGAGTGAATAACTAATGTGAGGATAACTCATTGTGAGAATTGTGCCGCATTTCCCAAAATCTCAAGTGTGGATTATAATTTGGGACTTGAAGTCTAATACCCCAGTTTACAACACTCAACATGATTAGTTACATTTTTAAAAAGTCTTTCAACCATTTTGTTAAGCAAAGAAGGCTCCAATCATTGATATCTATGTGTGTTCAACCAACAGCCAATCATATTGCTAGATGAAAATTCAGATTATGTTTTCTTTAAAGGTTTTTTTCAAAATGGTGCCAATTGCTTTAGTTAGGAGTATATTCTACAGTTAGCACTGCTGCCTCACAATGCCAGGGACCCGGGTTCAATTCCAGCCTTGGGTGACTGTGTGGAGCTCTCCCCAGACACGTTTTCCCCCTGTCTGTATGGGTTTCCTCCGGGTGCTCCAGTTTCCTCCCACAGTCCAAAGATTTGCAGGTTAGGTAGTTTAGTCATGCTAAATTACCCCTTAGTGTCCAAGGATGTGCAGGTTAGATGGGGCTATAGGATTACGGGGATAGGACAGGGGAGTGGGCCTCAGCAGGGTGCTCTTTCAGAGGGTAAGTACAGTCTCGATGGGCCAAATGACCTCTTTCTGCATTGTAGGAATTCTATGGTTTTATTCTATCTAACACCTTGATTTCTAACCTCTGTCTCTGGGACAATGTAATGTCATTGTCAGAAAGCCTGTCAGTATCAGGACTGAACGGAAGCACAAAACATTCCTCACAGTCCCTCCCATTCTCCAATGGCAGGAAGCATGTCACGAACCACACTGATGTTATTTGCCAGGGTACCCCAATATGGAACATCGGTTCGTGGGGGTGTATATATTTGCTTTTGAATTGATGTGAGGAGTCAAGTGAAACCCCAGAGAAACTAAGCAGTACAGTCACCATATAACAATTTTTAAAGTCTACCTATTGAATTTAAGAAAATACAAATACCCATGAACTACACTACTCTAAGACAATGAAGTACCTGGATTCCTAAATACACACAGTTTATGTAGAACACAATCCATGTTCCAAAATATATCTACGATCCTGAATTCCTTCAGACTTTCCCTTTCTAGGGGCTGGTTTAGCACAGTGGACTAAACAGCTGGCTTGTAATGCAGAACAAGACCAGCAGCGCGGGTTCAATTCCCGTTCCAGCCTCCCCGAACAAGCGGCGGAACGTGGCGACTAGGGGCTTTTCACAGTAACTTCATTGAAGCCTACTTGTGACAAGAAGCGATTATTATATTATTATTATTTCTCCTAAACAACATCCAAATTAAATAAATCTATAAGTTAAAACCAGCTGATCGTTACCATACAATACAGGGAGGATAAGCAAGTCTGAAAAACATCTTGTCCTGTTCCAGCGAAGATATTTCTCAAGATTTTCTGCACTCCCTTAGCCCTAAGACTTAGATGCAAAACTTAGCCTCCAGGCTGTTAGTTGGTTCCTCTGCTTTTGAGTCTTCCAGGTGTCAACTGCTTTACTTTGCTTCAATGTGTCCTGGCAATTATACCTTTGTTTCTCTTTGATTCTGCCCTCTGTCTATTTGGCTGTCTACCCCTATCAAATTCCTTGACTCCAGAAATTAGGCGTGTGTGTACCTCATTGATCTTCCAATGGCCTGCATAATCTGCTTCTATTAATAAGCTATTAACATCTGATTCGATCGAAATGTCTTCTAATCTTATAATTGGGTGATACGCATCTCATCCGTCCTTTGAATGCTGCCAACTGCTGTCGCTAGGTACATTTCTACCTGTTGCTGGACAGGTCTTATCCTATTTTGGCTGGTTAATTCTTGTTACTGCTGTTACTAGGCAAATCAACGACACGCAAATTATTATCAGGGAGCTGGAGAAGCAATCTTTTAACATGGTGGACCAGCGAGCATAAAATGTTTAACTTCTTATCATGCAGTCTTAGAACAAAATTAATTATCTCGGGATGATAAGAGCTGCATTTTTAATGTTGTGACACTGATGCAGCAGGGTGAAGATCCTTCATAAAGGAAAAAAGAGAAAATACCTATTTATGTCACATCTTGCAAGCCTGCGAGAACTCCTGCATCAGATTTTACCTACGAAGTTCACCTTCCGCAGGATAGGGAGTCTGGGACACAGGAGTGAGTAGCTATTTCTTCCTTCATTTAATATGAAGAACAACTGAACGAGGAAGAACTTGGATAAGAGGTGAAAACCGTCTCATGATATGTCCAAAGTGCCTTACAGCCAATAAGGTATTTTTGAAATATCGTCATTGTTGTCATGAAGGAAACAATTTGTACATAGCAAGTTCCGCAAACAGCAATGTGATAATCAGTTAACCTGCTTGTGCGATGCTGCTGGTTGAGGGATAATTAGTGGCCAGGATTCTCCTGCCCTTCACGAGTGGTACCAGGAAACCTTTTATATCCATGAGGGCATTTATCATTTTTCTTTCGATAGGCAGCATGGTAGCATAGTGGTTAGCACAGTTGCTTCACAGCTCCAGGGTCCCGGGTTCGATTCCTGTGTCACTGTCTGTGCGCAGTCTGCATGTTCTCCCCGTGTCTACGGGGGTTTCCTCCGTGTGCTCCGGTTTCCTCCCACAGTCCAAAGATGTGCAGGTTAAGTGGAGTGGCCATGCTAAATTGCCCTTAGTGTCCAAAGGGGTTGGGTATGGTTGTGGGTATGGGGCAGAGCTGTGGGCTTGGGTGGGGTGCTCTTTCCAAGGGCCGGTGTGGGCTTGATGGGAAGAATGGCCTCCTTCTGCACTGTAAATTCTATGAGAGGTCAGATGGAGCCTCAGTTTAACACCCCGTCTGAAATATGACACCTCAGACTGTGCAACATTCCCTCAATACAACGGGGAAGCATTGGCCTAGGTTTTGTGCTCAAATCTCTGGTGTGAGTCTTGTACCCATAACCTCCTGATTTCGACATCAGTGTGCCAACAGAATATTCCAGGGGAGAGCTGACCAGCATAATCTCTGCGAGTCAGCTGAATATCCCCAATGCTTCACCATGGAGTTCTGGAGAGCCAGACTGTTTGAAATTTAATAATTTTACCACTATACAAGAGAAGTAGAGAGGTTTGGGGTGGCATTTCCAGAGTTTGGGACGGAAACTACTGAAGGGATGGCCGCCAATGATGGAGCGATTACAATCGGGAACGCACAAGACGTCAGCATTGGAGGAACGTAAATATCTCCGAGGATTGTCGGGCTGGAAGAGGGAGATCGAGAGGAGTGAAGCATGGAGGGATTTGAAAACAATAATGCTAAATTCTTCAATTCCGGCACTGCCGGATCAGGGGCCAGCGTAGGTCAATGAGCACAGGGGTGTTGGTGAGTAGGACGCGTTGTGAGAAAGGATACGGTCAGCAATGTTTTGGATGAACTCCAGTTTACAGACATTGGAAACTCAGGAGAGCATGGGAATAATTACGTCTAGAGATATCAGAAGCAGGGATGAGGGTTTCAGAAGCAGATTAGTTGAGGCAGGGAGGTTATGGAGTTGATGTAAGTGTCCTTGATGATTTATATAACACCTTTCATGTCCCAGGTTGTTTCACGGAGGGAAAATTAAACATTGTGCTGGTTTGCACCCAATTCATACCCTTTGGACAGCCTGATCGAGAACCATCAGGGTCAGTGTTCAGGTTGTGTCAGGGTCAAGGTTCCGAGTTGATCCCAGTTCAATGCTAAGGTTAACTCTCTGATACGTACATTTGAGCCGTTGTACACTCCAATTTGCACCAGCTTCCCTTTTTGCACGTTGACAATGCTGTAGTTAGAAAACTTTCGATCTCCTTCATCGTTAAATTCCACTTGCCCTGTGAACCCTTCGCGATATTTTGTGGACAACAAAACCCTGCAGGTAATGAAAAAACGACACCTCAGCAACTGTACTAAGGACATAACTGCAATTAATGAGATCTTCAAGTCCCTGACCTCCAGAATGAGAGCGGCTAAATGTTAGAGTGTTAGGTGCTGACCTGTGGGCTGATCACTGAGGCTGAAGCCTATCCGAAACTCCATGAGATCAATGCTGCTCCTGATCTCAGCTGATGCTCTGCTTCCAGAGATAATCGATGCACTGGTATTTAAGAACAAAAGAACTAGGAGCAGGAGTCGGCCACCTGGCCCCTCGAGCCTGCTCCGCCATTCAATGAGATCATGGCTGATCTTTTGTGGACTCAGCTCCACTTTCCAGCCCTAACACCATAACCCTTAATCCCTTTATTCTTCAAAAAACTATCTATCTTTATCTTAAAAACATTTAATGAAGGAGCCTCTACTGCTTCACTGGGCAAGGAATTCCATAGATTCACAACCCTTTGGGTGAAGAAGTTCCTCCTAAGCTCAGTCCTAAATCTACTTCCCTTTATTTTGAGGCTATGCCCCCTAGTTCTGCTTTCACCCGCCAGTGGAAACAACCTGTCCGCCTCTATCCTATCTATTCCCTTCATAATTGTATACGTTTCTATAAGATCCCCCCCGCATCCTTCGAAATTCCAACAAGTACAGTCCCGGTCTTCTCAACCTCTCCTCGTAATCCAACCCCTTCAGCTCTGGGATTAACCTAGTGAATCTCCTCTGCACACCCTCCAGTGCCAGTACATCCTTTCTTAGGTAAGGAGACCAAAACTGAACACAATACTCCAGGTGTGGCCTCACTAACACCTTGTACAGTTGCAGCATAACCTCCCTAGTCTTAAACTCCATCCCTCTAGCAATGAAGGACAACATTCCATTTGCCTTCTTAATCACCTGTTGCACCTGTAAACCAACTTTTTACGATTCATGCACCAGCACACCCAGGTCTCTCTGCACAGCAGCATGTTTTAATATTTTATCATTTAAATAATAATCCCTTTTGCTGTTATTCCTACCAAAATTTGTCACATTTGTCAACATTGTATTCCATCTGCCAGACCCTAGCCCATTCACTTAAAACTATCCAAATCCCTCTGCAGACTTCCGGTATCCTCTGCACTTTTTGCTTTATCACTCATTTTAGTGTCATCTGCAAACTCGGACACATTGTACTTGGCCCCCAACTCCAAATCATCTATGTAAATTGTGAACAATTGTGGGCCCAACACTGATCCCTGAGGGATACCACTAGCTACTGATTTCCAACCGGAGAAACACCTATTAATCCCCTCTCTTTGCTTCCTATTAATTAACCAATCCTCTATCCATGCTACTACTTTACCTTTAACACCATGAATCTTTATCTTATGCAGCAACCTTTTGTATGACACCTTGTCAAAAGCTTTCTGGAAATCAAATATACCACATCCATTGGCTCCCCGTTATCTACCGCACTGGTAATGTCCTCAAACAAAGTCCACTAAATTAGTTGGGCACGACCTGCCCTTTATGAACCCAATAGGACAATTTCCATCCAGATGCCTCGCTATTTCTTCCTTGATGATAGATTCCAGCATCCTTCCTACTACCGAAGTTAAGCTAACTGGCCTCTTTCTAAGCTAACCTGCTTTCTGACTACCTCCTTTTTTAAACAGAAAGCGGGTAATTCTGACAATGTCCCAGCAGATTGGAAAACTGCCTTATTCAAAAAGGGAGGGAGACAAAAAAAAGGTAACTCTAGGCCTGTTAGCTTACAATCTACCATTGGGAAAATGTTAAAGAGTCCGTTGCAAAGGATGTAACAGCTAAAGCATTTAGAAATGCATAATATAATCAAGCAGAGTCAGCAGGGCTTTATAAAGGGGAAATCGTACCTGACTAATTAATTAGAATTCTTTGAGGTAGTAATGAGCAGGATAGATAAAGGAGAACCAGTCGATGGAATACACTTGGATTTCCAAAAAGCATTCAATAGGATACCGTACAAAAGGCTAATAGCAAGATATGAGCCCATGGTGTTGGGGGTAGTATATTAGTAGGGATAGAGGATTGGCTAACTAAGAAAATACCAAGAGATGTGATAAGAGGAGCATTTTCAGAATGGCAACCTGTGACTAGTGGAATGCCTCAGGGATCAGTGCTGGGGCCACAATTATTTACAATATATATTAAAGACCTGGATGTGGGAAGTGAATGTAATATTGCCAAATTTGTGGATGACAAAAAAATAGGTGAGGAAGCAAGTGGTGAGGATGACACAAAGAGTCCACAGAGGGATATAGACAGATAAAGGGAATGGGCAGAAACTTGGCAGATTGAATATAATGTAGGAAAATGTGAAGTTGTGCACTTTAGTAGGAAGAATAAAGGGGCTGAATATTATTTAAATGGAGGAAGACGGCAGAAAACCTAATATCTCACAAAAAGCTAGCATGCAAGTTCAGCAGGTAATAGGAAAGGCAAATGGAATGTTGGCCTTTATCTCACAGGGAATGGAGTATAAAAAAGGGAAGTCCTGCTAAAACTGTTCAAGGCTCTAATTAGACCACATCTGGAACAGCTTTGGTCCCCTTATCTCAGGAAAGATATACTGACATTGGAGGCAGTCCAGAGAAGGTCCACTAAATTGATTCCCGGTATGAAGGGATTTTCTTATGAGGAGAGGTTGAGTAGGTTGGGCCTGTACTCATTGGAGTTCAGAAAATTGAGAGGTGAACTTATTGAGACATAGAGGATTCTCAGGGGACTTGACAGGGTAGATGTTGAGAATATAGGGCCAGAGGGCACAATCTCAGAGTGAGGAGTCACCCATTTTTATTTATCCCAGAGGCCTCGTTAAGTATGTTCAAGACTGAGCTAGACAGATTTTTTTATCAATAAGGGAATCAAGAGTGATGGGGATAAGGCGGGAAATTGGAGTTAAGGATGATCATATCAGACCAGTCATGAACTTATTGAATGGCATAGCAGACTCAACGGGCTAAATGGCCTCCTTCTGTTCCTACGTGCTATGGTCTTACAGTGCTGAAAACACTCTTGGCATCTCTGGCTAGGAAAAAGGCAACATAAGTGATGGTCCTAACCATCATGCAGTACCCCTGCTGGGGCATGTGTCTGGCTGAGTATTAGGTGACAATTAGACTGGGATCTTAGACCTTGATCACCGCTGTATAAAAACGGCCATTGAAAGGAACCAAAATGTATATTCTAAACTCTCAGTATTTGTGCCTGGTAAAGGTATCATTGTCAGTCATTTTGATACAAATTCTCTAGATTATCCCATTGGTGGAACATCAGTAAAAAAACAGCTGAAATGGTTCTGATTCCGGTGTTCCAGCGGAGATAGGAAGATCTGAGAATTTCAAACCCCCTGAAGTAAATCCAGTCTCAGCCAATGCAGTGGCGATGACACCAAGTGAAGGCCAGGAACTCCAAAGGCTGCAGGAAGCAAGCAGGACAGTAACTTGGAACAACTGGCAAATATTGCAGAATGGCTGGAGCAGAATTGGCAAGCTGCACAAAGCCTGTCTATCCTTGCAGGTTTCCTGATCAGCATCATGCAGGGGAACATGTCCATTCCTTGTATTCCACCTAATCACAGAGCTCTGTAACACGGTATGGGAGCAATGGCAAGGCTGGATCCACATCCTGCAACATTACAAAAGATTCCCATAATGGGAAAACAGTGCAGGTTTTCTGTTGTTTTGGGATCACAAGGTAAGATGGCTGTTATAGCGAGTATTAATGGCAGCAACATCAAAGCAACAGTGAATTTATTTTGTCAACTAAACAAAGTGTTAAAGGATCATTAAAAGGCCAGTTACGTTGACAGATCATAAACACAGGGAGTCTTCCTCAACATCAAAACGACAGAAGTAAAAAAAATATAATCAGAAATAAGTCAGAAACTGTGGATCCAATAATGTTCAAAAGAGGTAAACTGTAGAACAGAAGAAAAGTGGACGAAAAGAAGGACTAAACTTTCATTTATACTCGCACCTTTATCACAACATTGAATCATCAGATACACAACTGAGCCGAAGGTCATTCAGCCCACTGAGCCTGTACTGGCTCATTCGAAAAGCAATCCAGTTAATTCCACTCACTCCCCTCCTCTTGTCTTTCCCAAAGTTCCTGGAAATGTTTCTATTCATGTATTTATCCAATTCCTTCTTGAAAGCTACTATTGAACCTGTGTCCGTTTGCTGCCATGTGGACCTGGCGGGTATGATTTACCAGGAGCTGTCAAAGTCTTCAGCTCCCTTGACTTTGCCTCAGAATCCTGAAAGGATTCTGCAGGAGACATTTGCAGGACCTTCCAGTCAGTGGCCCAGAAAAGCATAAAGAAGCTGACCGATGATTCGTTTTCCAGGGGATGGAAAAATTATGTTCACTTTAGCATCCAGTCAGAATGAGAAGGGGTTCAGTTCTGGATGGTATCCTACAGGTGGAGGATGTCATTGACTGCACTCACCGCACAATACCCAGGAATATTCATCAATCACGAGGGCTTCCACTCCATCAGCGTTTAGCTGTGTAAACCTACAAAAAGGGGTTTATACAGATGTACACAAATCTCGAGGCAGCTGCCGCTTATGCCCGACAACAGTCCACCCTCCCGAATCCTTTTGCACCTTGAAATAGGCTTTTCGCTGGCTGCTTGGAGGTAAGGGCTGTCCCCTTCAAAGGTAGCAGATGATGCTGGTGAGGAACCCAACCAATAGCAGGAGGGATACAATGAAATCTATCTGACCGCCAGGCGTGTCACTGAGCGAACCACATTAGATGTGCTTCAGGAGCCTGAACAGATCGTGAGGTCCCCTTCAATGCTCAGCAGCAAGGTTTCCAGAATGGTCAGGGTATGCTCTGTACAACATCTCCTGTAGGAGGAACTAGGTACAGAATGCAGAGCCTCACTCACAAAATTCCAAAGAGGAGGAGGAGGAGGCTGAATGCGGTCTGACCTGGATACCAGTGCAATGCAAATACTGCCTGCGATTGCTAGTGACTGCGACCCCCATGGAGGTCCCACTGGTTCACCCGTCTAACACTTACACACAAAAGGCCATTTCCTCACTTCCCCCAGCCCAACACAGCATTCCTTTCAGCGCCACCCAGAAATGGTGCCTTAATAGTATGAAAAGCAAGTGTCGCGCAGTAGGTAACAATGGAAAGAGGGAAATATGGTGAAAACAAATAATATTTAGGTGGCTCATAAATAAAACAGAAACCTAACACTGTGTAACATAGCCATGAGCATTCTCTTGTACAACCTCAAATCTCTTCCTTTCTCTCACACTTCTCCATAGCGGCATCCCTGTGAAGTCAGCAGAGGTAATTAGATCCCCTGCTCGGACTGCTGAGGGACTCTTGACTGATGTTCTCGGAAGCAATGTGTCCTTTGTGTTATTTAGAGGACAGGATGGGGGTGACTTGTTTAATTGTGTGGCCTCTTTATATTTTTCTGTTCAATTTTCACAAACGTGGTGACGTCAAAGGACTGACTTGTGCGAGGCCTACATGGGAACTCTTGGTTGCTGCTTAGCAGGACATTTGTTTGGGAGCCTGTGAAAGCCCCACCAAAAACTACTCCACCTTCACCTCACGCTTTTGAGATGGAATCATGCAATATCGCTGCCTGTGTTCATAGTTGCACAGTGGTTAGCACTGCTGCCTCACAGTGCCAGGGACCAGGTTCAATTCTGGCCTCGGGTGACTGTCTGAGTGGAGTTTGCACTTTCCGCCTGTGTCTGTGTGGGTTTCCTCCGGGTGCTCCGGTTTCCTCCCACAGTCCAAAGATGTGTAGGTTAGGTGGATTGGCCATGTTAAATTGCCCCTTAGTGTCCAAAAGGTTAGTACGAAGTCTTACAACACCAGGTTAAAGTCCAACAGGTTTGTTTCGATGTCACTAGCTTTCGGAGCGCTGCTCCTTCCTCAGGTGAATGAAGAGGTTTGTTCCAGAAACACATATATAGACAAATTCAAAGATGCCAAACAATGCTTGGAATGTGAGCATTAGCAGGTGATTAAATCTTTACAGATCCAGAGATGGGGTAACCCCAGGTTAAAGAGGTGTGAATTGTATCAAGCCAGGACAGTTGGTAGGATTTCGCAGGCCAGATGGTGGGGGATGAATGTAATGCGACATGAATCCCAGGTCCCGTTTGAGGCCGCACTCATGTGTGCGGAACTTGGCTATAAGTTTCTGCTCGGCGATTCTGCGTTGTCGCGGGTCCTGAAGGCCGCCTTGGAGAACGCTTACCCGGAGATCAGAGGCTGAATGCCCTTGACTGCTGAAGTGTTCCCCGACTGGAAGGGAACATTCTTGCCTGGTGATTGTTGCGCGATGTCCGTTCATTCGTTGTCGCAGCGTCTGCATGGTCTCGCCAATGTACCACGCTTCGGGACATCCTTTCCTGCAGCGTATGAGGTAGACAACGTTGGCCGAGTCGCACGAGTATGTACCGCGTACCTGGTGGGTGGTGTTCTCACGTGTAATAGTGGTATCCATGTCGATGATCTGGCACGCTGCGACAACGAATGAACGGACATCGCGCAACAATCACCAGGCAAGAATGTTCCCTTCCAGTCGGGGAACACTTCAGCAGTCAAGGGCATTCAGCCTCTGATCTCCGGGTAAGCGTTCTCCAAGGCGGCCTTCAGGACCCGCGACAACGCAGAATCGCCGAGCAGAAACTTATAGCCAAGTTCCGCACACATGAGTGCGGCGTCAACCGGGACCTGGGATTCATGTCGCATTACATTCATCCCCCACCATCTGGCCTGCGAAATCCTACCAACTGTCCTGGCTTGGTACAATTCACACCTCTTTTACCTGGGGTTACCCCATCTCTGGATCTGTAAAGATTTAATCACCTGCTAATGCTCGCATTCCAAGCATTGTTTGGCATCTTTGAATTTGTCTATATATGTGTTTCTGGAACAGACCTCTGCATTCACCTGAGGAAGGAGCAGCGCTCCGAAAGCTAGTGACATCGAAACAAACCTGTTGGACTTTAACCTGGTGTTGTAAGACTTCGTACTGTGCTCACCCCAGTCCAACGCCAGCATCTCCACATCCAAAAGGTTAGGTAGCGTTACTGGGTTACGGGGATAGGGTGGAGGAGTGGGCTTAAATAGGCCTCAATGGGCAGTTACGAAGTGGTACAAATTCAAGGTGAGGGACAGGAGGTTTAGCGGCAAATTTGAGGAAGAACGTTTTTACCCAGAGGTGACGGTCTGGAATGCACTGCCTGGGAGAGTGGTAGAGGCGGGTTGCCTCCCATCTTTTAAAAAGTACCTGGATGAGCACTTGGCATGTCTTAACATTCAAGTGTATGGGCCAAGTGCTGGAAAAAATGATTAGGTGGGCAGGTCAGGTGTTTTCCATGCATCAATGCAGCCTGCATGGGCCAAAGGGCCTCTTCTGCACTGTGTTATTCTGCGATTTGTGGAGGAGCTGTCTCCATTTCCAGGACTTAACACATCCCCGCTCAACCCCACACTGACCTTAGTTCTGGGTCATGTGGTCTCATACATCACTGTGTGGGTGATACTGTACTCAGTCCCACATTAACCCTGCCCCAGATGACTGTAGCCATCTGGGGTGGCCACTTCCAGAATACAAAATGGACGCTCACAAAGAATGTAGGGAAATGTGGACAATGCTAGACAACAAGCAGGCACAGAGCCTGAATGTATATTTGGGAAGCAGTTACCAGACGGAATCGAAACTCTGGGTCGATTAGCATATTGATGGCCCATCTCCGAGGAACAAGGGACTAACATTCAGGTAGTTGATACTCTTACAGACATCCCGGCACCAGAAAGACACAAACAAAGCAAGGCCAACGGCCACCTAAGACACGCCCAGCCATCAGGACACCCACCCCTTCATTGGTTAAGATCAAAACAACGATCGAGAAGCGGCCCAATTAATTGGGACCAAGTTTAAGGCCCGCCTAAAAGCGCGTGAAGCCCCTCCAAGTATAAGAAGGAACCCCCGCCAAAGGTTCAGCCTCTTGGATTTGGCTCTCAGGCGGAGAGACCCATCCACCAGCACCACCAGAAGCAGGTAAGTTCAAGGTCAACGCTCGCTACCAGACGGATGACCTTAGCTGTACTCCTGTATCTCTTCGAACCCAACAGCCTCAGATCCGAACAACGACACCCGAAGTTAAGTATAGGTGTTAGCGTTAGAGATAGTTTAGTTGTGCATGAGTAGATCTTACTGTGTGTGTAAATAAATAGTGTTGACTTTGAACTAACTAACTGGTGTATTGGCTCTTTGATCGGTATTCGGGTTGAACCTTGTGGCGGTATCGAGAGATACCTGGCAACTCTGAAAGTAGAAACATAATTAGGATTAAGAAAGGCGACCACATTGACCGCCATATTTATAACCAGATCACAGGCAGCAGAACTAGCAGCCGTAGCGTATGTTGTAGAGCACCCCGACTCGTTCCCGACCCCAGCCGACATATATTCCGACAGTCTATATGTCTGTAATAGTTTAACAGAATTCCTACCCCTGTGGGAATCTAGAGGTTTCGTTTCCGCAGATGGAAAACCCCTACCCTCAGCCCCATTACTCCAGCATATTCTAAGGACAGCTAAAGATCGGAAATATGGTATTATTAAAGTTCATAGCCACCAGCGTTCTTCCCCCGCTGGTAACGTTGAGGCAGACGCCCGAGCAAAGGCAGGTTCCAGACACGGTCACTTTTGGAATTCTCCCGTAAGTGCCCCAGTATACACGGTTCAGGTCTCACAGACCAGCATTCAGGACTTAGCGCAGGCCCAACAAGAAGATGAACACCTCAGGGATGTTTTAAAAGGCAACTTCCCAGCCCCCGACGATAAGTACAAAAACACATTGACGACACTTGACGGTATAATTTTAAAAGAAGGTATTTATGTGGTCCCCACTCAGGACAGAAACCAAATTATTTGTCAATTCCATGACAATCATGGACATCAAGGCAGAGAAGCAACCCTCGCCCACCTCAGACCTCTCTGGTGGTGGCCCGATTTAAAATCCAATGTAACACACGACATTGAAAACTGTTTAATCTGCGCCCAGAACAATCCGAACAGATATGCAAGGAAAGGTCAGCTTAGTCACACCCGCCCTGTTAATGACCCCTGGACGAATTTTCAGATTGATTATATAGGACCCCTACCCACCCCTGCAAGAATGGTTTTAAGTATGTGTTGGTGGTCACAGACACCTTCACAAAATGGGTGGAAGTTTTTCCATCCAGAACGAACACGGCTAAAGCGACAGCCAAGATCCTCCCTCAGCACATCTTTACAAGGTGCACTGTACATTCTATGAATCTATAAGGTGGGGTCTTCCCCACAGCATAGAGTCCAACCAAGGCTCACATTTTACAGGACAAGTGATGAAAAACATCCTCACAATTTTCAAAATCAAACAAAAATTCCACATTGCATATCACCCCCAATCAAGCGGAATAGTTAAGAGAATGAATAGGACTCTCAAAGAAACCCTAAGGAAAATGGTGCAACAGCACAATACCACATCCCCTTTGCACTCATGTTCATAAGGAACACGGTATCCTCGTCGACAGGATACACCCCCACACCCTCATGACCGGACGACCCATGAAGGGGACAGAATATTTGTTAGGACTCGATTTGGCCAGCCCCACAGTCACCGCCCTCACCCATGAGAAAGCAGTTCAGCAGATTGTCGAGAATGTAAAAGCAGCCCAGCTCGCAGCAGCTGTTAGGCTTGGGACATGGAAGAAGCAAAGTAAAGTTTGCTTCGACAAAACAGTACACGCCACAGAATTTTTAGTAGGGAAAAAGGTCATGCTATCCCTATACAACCCCAGCTCATTCCTCTCCCCCAAATTTGCAGGACCGTACTCCATTTCTGATGAAGTCTGACCCTCGGTATATAAAATTACTTTTCCCAAAGGCAAGTCTGCATGTTTTCACATAAACCAGCTTAAGGCTTATGGCACACAGAACAACCATTCACACCACATCTCATTTGCAGCACTAGATGAACACGCCCCGCCCACGGATGACCTATTCCTACCCTCCCCCAACCAGTCCAGCCCATCCTCAGACACTACTTCGACTCCACCCTCGGAGACACGACTCCGCCTCTCCCTTCATTCAACCAGCAGCGACAGCGATAGCAACAGCCCCATAGCACCGCGACACGCTTAACACTCCTGCACCAGGCCCCACCCTCAGTGACTCCGAACAAGATCCCAGCAACCCCTTTGAGACCTGCCACCTCCAACCTCGACACGAAACACTGGCACCGAGACGGTTCGTACAGACTCATCCGGAATGATGAGATGGACCCCAATTCGCCCCAAGCAGCTTTGGCACAACTACTCCAGTCACGAGTATGGCAACCGGGAGAAGATGGTGACTTAGAGTCTGACTCCCACCAGACGATCCCCTTTGCGACTCTGTTCGCTATTGAGCAATGAGGTGTCCAGTTGATAGTAAAAAGGAACCGATGGAGAATTACGGTGTCCTTTCTGATGGAACCTGCATGATTTTTATTATGTTAGTTTGTTGCATTAAATGTTTGTTACTGTACATGTTGATTGTTGTTTGTTCACTTAACGTTTTCATGGCCCCACGCCACCACTCTTTTAATGCCCACTGGCAGTTAAAGGAACAAGTTTGTTGGCAAACACCCAATCATAACTACTCTTCTGATTCGAAGGTAATCACCAGAGGCAACATCCACGGCGAACACAAATTCTTTCCGTTCTTGTCCGGTCGCTCAGGCAGTGGAGAAACGGCACTGGTCCCCGCCCTGCCTGAGGACCCCCATCTGGTCAGCTACGCTCGGGTAGTGCACATACGGCACTGGTCACCGTCCTACCCGGGGATTCCACCCATTCTTACCCGTACGCACCCCATTCGGAACTTTTGGTTCAAAACTCATTTGTTTGTTTTCCAGCGACCCTTAGGTTGCTCTCCATATGCTATTTACATCCTCAAGCACTGGGATGGTACACCACCGCATCGATCGCACAGGCTGCGAGACTGCTCGAGCTGTGACAGTATTTTCTTCTCGGATGTCTTGTCCCAAAATATTTGGTTTAAAAAACAAAATGAGGGAGTCACAGATGGTGACCAATTATAATGGGTAATTGGTAATAAAAGGACAGACAGACAGATCTTAAGCAAGATAATAACAGATATTATGCTTGTGTCCACAGAAATCCAGAACCACAGAAGCCACAGGAAGACCAAGGAAGGAAGAAGAGAACATGAAGACAGACATCATGACCTACATTTGGATCTTCGCGGGATCCCTACAGTTGTGCGCGGACGCGACCCCCCTGACCCCTACCTCATAGGCTGTGAATGTTTCCCATCCCTGCCACACACTACACCCAGAGACAGCAACTTATACACCAACCTGGTGTGACAAGTTCATCACCTGGTATTCCCTGTCCTACATTGTAGAAGCATTGTTAGCCATGGCAATACTCTGTAGTGTCATCCAGACACTGAGACTTAGGAAATGGCGAAGGAAAGCCTCCCGGACTCCGGGATATACATTCAGACCCCATATTTTCGGACTTCAGCAAATCCCCCACTCTCTTTAAGTGAATTAAAGTGTATCGACTTTTTTTTGTTTGTTTGTTCTAATAAAAAGATGTAAAACTCTATACTTGACTGCCAAGCTACAGAGACCTGTATTGCTGCTACTGTGTAGTTTATACTGTTGTAAATTCTTTTACGTGACTAAGGATAGTTTAGATGAGAATAGTTAGAGGTTCCCGTGTTTAATTGTAATGCATGCCTGAATGTCATAGCGCCCCGTAGAATTTTATAACAATGTGTGTATATAAAACAATTTAGGTAAAGTTCCAATCCATAGGACAGAGTAGAGCAGAGCCTGTCCTTGATTGCGGGTGCTCGACTTAGGCAGAGAACAAAGAAGATGCAGTAATATGATCCTTCACGCTTCGCGTTGAGGATCACAAGGAGGGTGTGCAGCTATCTGGGGTGGCCACTTCCAGAATACAAAATGGACGCTCACAAAGAATGTAGGGAAATGTGGACAATGCTAGACAACAAGCAGGCATAGTGCCTGAATGTATATTTGGGAAGCAGTTACCAGACGGAATCGAAACTCTGGGTCGATTAGCATATTGATGGCCCATCTCCAAGGAACAAGGGACTAACACTCAGGTAGTTGATACTGTTACAGACATCCCGGCGCCAGAAAGACACAAACAAAGCAAGGCCAATGGCCACCTAAGACACGCCCAGCCATCAGGGCACCCACCCCTTTATTGATTAAGATCGAAATAATGATCGAGAAGCGGCCCAATTAATTGGGACCAAGTTTAAGGCCCGCCTAAAAGCGCACAAAGCCCCTCCAAGTATAAGAAGGAACCCCCACGAGAGATTGGCTCTCTTGGATTTGGCTCTCAGGCGGAGAGACCCTTCCACCTATATCACCAGAAGCAAGTAAGTTCAAGGTCAACGCTCGCTACCAGACGGACAACCTTAGCTGCTCTCCTGTATCTCTTCAAACCCAACAGCCTCAGGTCCGAACAATGGCCATTGTTCCTCTGACTAAGTGGGCACCCGAAGTTAAGTACAGGCGTTAACGTTAGAGATAGTTTAGTTTGTAGTACTTTGTGCACGAGTAGATCTTACTGTGTGTGTAAATACATAATATTGACTTTGAACTAACTAACTGGTGTATTGGCTTTTGATCGGTATTCGGGTTGAACCTTGTGGCGGTATCGAGAGATACCTGGCAACTCTGAAAGTAGAAACATAATTAGGATTAAGAAAGGCGACCACATTGACCGCCATATTTATAACCAGATAAACAGAGCAACATGACAGACCCTCATACTGTAGGACCCGCACTTGTTTTAACTGATTTTAATTCCACTAACAACATATTTTAAACTCCCAAAGAATTCCATTTCCAGCAGTGAATATATAGGATGTAAAATAGGGCAAGTTTAGCATTCTAGACAGAGCAATGAGGTGATTATTTGAAGATCAAGATATGCCACATTATGAATAAAGTGAGGCAAGCCTGGGGTAAATTTAGTACCTTTTAAACAGCGGTCCAGTTTTCCAGATGTTGGTGTTCCCCACACAGCCTTTGGGAGGGTCGGTGATGTTTTCCTTCTCAAAGAGTTCATGGATGGATTGTGCCACGATACCCACCGCATCATTAATGTGAGCACTTTCATTTTTACCATCAATCAATTGCAAGCCAATTACACCTGCACAGGAAATCAAACCAGCAGATATCAAAGCAGGGATCTCCCGACCCCTTCGAGCCGGCCCGGGAAATGTGGAGGGCTGGCCAAAATCCACTGACATTCAAAGGAACCAAGCGTGAGAAATATCAAAGGCTTACAGTGAGGGCTGTGGGATATATCAGAGTGTTACAGTGAGGGGTGTGGGATATATCAGAGTGTTACAGTCAGGGGTGTGGGGTATATCAGAGTGTTACAGTCAGGGGTGTGGGGTATATCAGAGTGTTACAGTGAGGGGTGTGGGGTATATCAGAGTGTTACAGTCAGGGGTGTGGGGTATATCAGAGTGTTACAGTCAGGGGTGTGGGGTATATCAGAGTGTTACAGTCAGGGGTGTGGGGTATATCAGAGTGTTACAGTCAGGGGTGTGGGGTATATTAGAGTGTTACAGTCAGGGGTGTGGGGTATATCAGAGTGTTACAGTCAGGGGTGTGGGGTATATCAGAGTGTTACAGTCAGGGGTGTGGGGTATATCAGAGTGTTACAGTCAGCGGTGTGGGGTATATTAGAGTGTTACAGTCAGGGGTGTGGGGTATATCAGAGTGTTACAGTCAGGGGTGTGGGGTATATCAGAGTGTTACAGTCAGGGGTGTGGGGTATATCAGAGTGTTACAGTCAGGAGTGTGGGGTATATTAGAGTGTTACAGTCAGGGGTGTGGGGTATATCAGAGTGTTACAGTGAGGGATGTGTGGTATATCAGAGTGTTACAGTCAGGGGTGTGGGGTATATCAGAGTGTTACAGTCAGGGGTGTGGGGTATATCAGAGTGTTACAGTCAGGAGTGTGGGGTATATTAGAGTGTTACAGTCAGGGGTGTGTGGTATATTAGAGTGTTACAGTCAGGGGTGTGGGGTATATCAGAGTGTTACAGTCAGGGGTGTGGGGTATATCAGAGTGTTACAGTCAGGGGTGTGGGGTATATTAGAGTGTTACAGTCAGGGGTGTGGGGTATATCAGAGTGTTACAGTCAGGGGTGTGGGGTATATCAGAGTGTTACAGTCAGGGGTGTGGGGTATATCAGAGTGTTACAGTCAGGAGTGTGGGGTATATTAGAGTGTTACAGTCAGGGGTGTGGGGTATATCAGAGTGTTACAGTGAGGGATGTGTGGTATATCAGAGTGTTACAGTCAGGGGTGTGGGGTATATCAGAGTGTTACAGTGAGGGATGTGTGGTATATTAGAGTGTTACAGTCAGGGGTGTGGGGTATATCAGAGCGTTACAGTCAGGGGTGTGGGGTATATCAGAGTGTTACAGTGAGGGATGTGTGGTATATCAGAGTGTTACAGTCAGGGGTGTGGGGTATATCAGAGTGTTACAGTGAGGGATGTGTGGTATATTAGAGTGTTACAGTCAGAGGTGTGGGGTATATCAGAGTGTTACAGTGAGGGATGTGTGGTATATTAGAGTGTTACAGTCAGGGGTGTGGGGTATATCAGAGTGTTACAGTGAGGGATGTGTGGTATATTAGAGTGTTACAGTCAGGGGTGTGGGGTATATCAGAGTGTTACAGTCAGGGGTGTGGGGTATATCAGAGTGTTACAGTCAGGGGTGTGGGGTATATCAGAGTGTTACAGTGAGGGATGTGTGGTATATTAGAGTGTTACAGTCAGGGGTGTGGGGTATATCAGAGTGTTACAGTCAGGGGTGTGGGGTATATCAGAGTGTTACAGTGAGGGATGTGTGGTATATTAGAGTGTTACAGTCAGGGGTGTGGGGTATATCAGAGTGTTACAGTGAGGGATGTGTGGTATATTAGAGTGTTACAGTCAGGGGTGTGGGGTATATTAGAGTGTTACAGTCAGGGGTGTGGGGTATATTAGAGTGTTACAGTGAGGGGTGTGGGGTATATCAGAGTGTTACAGTCAGGGGTGTGGGGTATATCAGAGTGTTACAGTGAGGGATGTGTGGTATATTAGAGTGTTACAGTCAGGGGTGTGGGGTATATTAGAGTGTTACAGTCAGGGATGTGGGGTATATCAGAGTGTTACAGTCAGGGGTGTGGGGTATATCAGAGTGTTACAGTGAGGGATGTGTGGTATATTAGAGTGTTACAGTCAGGGGTGTGGGGTATATTAGAGTGTTACAGTCAGGGGTGTGGGGTATATCAGAGTGTTACAGTGAGGGATGTGTGGTATATTAGAGTGTTACAGTCAGGGGTGTGGGGTGTATTAGAGTGTTACAGTCAGGGGTGTGGGGTATATCAGAGTGTTACAGTCAGGGGTGTGGGGGTATATCAGAGTGTTACAGTGAGGTGTGTGGGGTATGGGGCAACATGGTAGCACAAGTGGATAGCATTGCGGCTTCACAGCGCCAGGGTCCCAGGTTCGATTCCCCGCTGGGTCACTTTCTGTGCGGCGTCTGCACGCTTTCCCCGTGTCTGCGTGGGTTTCCTCCGGGTGCTCCGGTTTCCTCCCACAGTCCAAAGACATGCAGGTTAGGTGTATTGGCCATGATAAATTGCCCTTAGTGACCAAAAAGGTTAGGAGGGGTTATTGGGTTACGGGGATAGGGTGGAAGTGAGGGCTTAAGTGGGTCGGTGCAGACTTGATGGGCCGAATGGCCTCCTTCTACACTGTATGTTCTGTGTTACAGTGAGGGATGGGCGGCATATCAGAGTGTTACAGTGAGGAGTGTGGGATATATCAGGGTGTTACAGTGAGGGGCGCCATATCAGAATGTTACAGTGCGGGGTGTGTGGGATATATCAGAGTGTTACAGTGAGGGGTGTGTGGCATATCAGAGTGTTACAGTGAGGGGAGTGGGGTATATCAGAGTGTTACAGTCAGGGGAGTGGGGTATATCAGAGTGTTACAGTGAGGTACTAAATGAATACTTTGCATCAGTATTCACCAAAGAGAAGAAATTGGTAGATGTTGAGTCTGGAGAAGGGTGTGTAGATAGCCTGGGTCACATTGAGATCCAAAAAGACGAGGTGTTGGGTGTCTTAAAAAATATTAAGGTAGATAAGTCCCCAGGGCCTGATGGGATCTACCCCAGAATACTGAAGGAGGCTGGAGAGGAAATTGCTGAGGCCTTGACAGAAATCTTTGGATCCTCGCTGTCTTCAGGGGATGTCCCGGAGGACTGGAGAATAGCCAATGTTGTTCCTCTGTTTAAGAAGGGTAGCAAGGATAATCCCGGGAACTACAGGCCGGTGAGCCTTACTTCAGTGGTAGGGAAATTACTGGAGAGAATTCTTCGAGACAGGATCTACTCCCATTTAGAAGCAAATGGACCTATTAGTGAGAGGCAGCACGGTTTTGTGAAGGGGAGGTCGTGTCTCACTAACTTGATAGAGTTTTTCGAGGAGGTCACTAAGATGATTGATGCAGGTAGGGCAGTAGATGTTGTCTATATGGACTTCAGTAAGGCCTTTGACAAGGTCCCTCATGATAGACTAGTACAAAAGGTGAAGTCACACGGGATCAGGGGTGAGCTGGCAAGGTGGATCCAGAACTGGCGAGGCCATAGAAGGCAGAGAGTAGCAATGGAAGGATGCTTTTCTAATTGGAGGGCTGTGACCAGTGGTGTTCCACAGGGATCAGTGCTGGGACCTTTGCTCTTTGTAGTATATATAAATGATTTGGAGGAAAATGTAACTGGTCTGATTAGTAAGTTTGCAGACGACACAAAGGTTGGTGGAATTGCGGATAGCGATGAGGATTGTCAGAGGATACAGCAGGATTTAGATTGTTTGGAGACTTGGGCGGAGAGATGGCAGATGGAGTTTAATCCGGACAAATGTGAGGTAATGCATTTTGGAAGGTCTAATGCAGGTATAGAAGTTTACAGCATGGAAACAGGCCCTTCGGCCCAACCAGTCCATGCCGTAGGGAATATACAGTGAATGGTAGAACCCTCAAGAGTATTGAAAGTCAAAGAGATCTAGGAGTACAGGTCCACAGGTCACTGAAAGGGGCAACACAGGTGGAGAAGGTAGTCAAGAAGGCATACGGCATGCTTGCCTTCATTGGCCGGGGCATTGAGTATAAGAATTGGCAAGTCATGTTGCAGCTGTATAGAACCTTAGTTAGGCCACACTTGGAGTATAGTGTTCAATTCTGGTCGCCACACTACCAGAAGGATGTGGAGGCTTTAGAGAGGGTGCAGAAGAGATTTACCAGAATGTTGCCTGGTATGGAGGGCATTAGCTATGAGGAGCGGTTGAATAAACTTGGTTTGTTCTCACTGGAACAAAGGAGGTTGAGGGGCGACCTGATAGAGGTCTACAAAATTATGAGGGGCATAGACAGAGTGGATAGTCAGAGGCTTTTTGCCGGGGTAGAGGGGTCAATTACTCGGGGGCATAGGTTTAAGGTGAGAGGGGCAAGGTTTAGAGTAGATGTACGAGGCAAGTTTTTTACGCAGAAGATAGTGGGTGCCTGGAACTCGCTACCGGAGGAGGTGGTGGAAGCAGGGACGATAGTGACATTTAAGGGGCATCTTGACAAATACATGAATAGGATGGGAATAGAGGGATACGGACCCAGGAAGTGTAGAAGATTGTAGTTTAGTCGGGCAGCATGGTCGGCACGGTCTTGGAGGGCCGAAGGGCCTGTTGCTGTGCTGTACATTTCTTTGTTCTTTTGTTCTTTGGATGTCCGGTATATCAGAGTGTTACAGTGAGGGGTGTGGGGTATATCAGAGTGTTACAGTGAGGGGTGTGGGGTATATCAGAGTGTTACAGTGAGGGATGTGTGGTATATCAGAGTGTTACAGTGAGGGGTGTGGGGTATATCAGAGTGTTACAGTGAGGGGTGTGGGATATATCAGAGTGTTACAGTGAGGGGTGTGGGGTATATTTCAGTGTTACAGTGAGGGGTGTGGGGTATATCAGAGTGTTACAGTCAGGGGTGTGGGATATATCAGAGTGTTACAGTGAGGGGTGTGCGGTATATCAGAGTGTTACAGTGAGGGGTGTGCGGTATATCAGAGTGTTACAGTGAGGGGTGTGGGATATATCAGAGTGTTACAGTGAAGGATGTGCGGTATATCAGAGTGTTATAGTGAGGGTTTGGGATATATCAGAGTGTTACAATGAGGGGGGTATATTTCAGTGTTGCAGCGAGGGATGTGTGGTATATCAGAGTGTTATAGTGAGGGATTTGGGATATATCAGAGTGTTACAGTGAGGGAGGTGGTATATTTCAGTGTTGCAGTGAGGGATGTGGGGTATATCAGAGTGTTACAGTGAGGGATTTGGGATATATCAGAGTGTTACAGTGAGGGATTTGGGATATATCAGAGTGTTACAGTGAAGGATGTGCGGTATATCAGAGTGTTATAGTGAGGGTTTGGGATATATCAGAGTGTTACAATGAGGGGGGTATATTTCAGTGTTGCAGCGAGGGATGTGTGGTATATCAGAGTGTTATAGTGAGGGATTTGGGATATATCAGAGTGTTACAGTGAGGGAGGTGGTATATTTCAGTGTTGCAGTGAGGGATGTGGGGTATATCAGAGTGTTACAGTGAGGGATTTGGGATATATCAGAGTGTTACAGTGAGGGATTTGGGATATATCAGAGTGTTACAGTGAGGCATGTGTGGTATATCAGAGTGTTATAGTGAGGGATTTGGGATATATCAGATTGTTACAGTGAGGGTGGTGGTATATTTCAGTGTTGCAGTGAGGGATGTGATGTATATCAGAGTGTTACATTCAAGGCATAGGGGTGTATTGGAGTGTTACAGTGAGAGGTGTGGTATATTAAGAGTTTTACAGTGATGGGTAGGTTCGAAAGTTAAATAGCATGTGGATGTGAGATCCAGTGACAATGTTTGCATGTCACATTCTGAAATTCCTGAGGAATATGTGGATTTATGAAAGTACAGAGACCTGCCCTCAGACTTTGTTGTCTTACCTTCTGGAACATGTTGCATGGCCCTGCCAGATATCTCTCTCTCTCCAACAAGCCAAACATAGCCAGGCCCCGTCATATTCAGGAGTGTTGCAGTCTTGAACATTGTTACAGCGTCATCTTCACTGAGGAGGATGAAGAGGAAGACATTAATATTTGATGAGGCAGTTATCAGTCCCTGACTTACTGCAGTGTACCCACTGTTTCTGGGCACCTGGATGTTGATGTGCCCACCTGGATTCTACAATGCCACATGCAACAACTAATCGTGCATCACTGCACAGTTGAGAAGCACTGAAAATAAGTGGGCACTTAAGAGTTTTGATATCAATTCTCTCAAGGATACAGTTGTGGAGAATTGAGATTGGAGCTGACAAACCCGTCCAATACTGGGCACACTACAGATCATTTTACAGTCATAGTGGTTTACAGCATGAAAATAGGCCCTTCGGCCCAAATTGTCCATGGCGCCGAGTTTTTACCACTAAGCTAGTCCCAATTTTCCATAGCAATTTTTTCACCATCTCTCCTGTCTTGGTTTGGAGTCTCGCTCTGGTCCTCATCAAAGGGTCAGACTTCATTTATGAACTGACCTAGTTCCTACCGCTCAGTTAGTGCAAAGACACAGGGTGGTAGGGACCAGCCAGGTTCGATTCCAGCCTTGGGATGACTGTGTGGAGTTTCCACCTTCTCCCTAAATCTGCATAGGTTTCCTCCAAGTGCTCCGGTTTTTTCGCACAGACCAAAGGATGCAGGTTAGGTGGATTGACCAGGATCAATTGTCCCTTAGTGTCCAAAGATGTGCAGGTTCGGTTGTGGGATTGTGGGGATAGGAGGGGGGAGTGGGCCTGGGCTGCTCTTTCGGAAGATCGGTGCAGGCTCGATTGGAGAAAGGCCTTCTACTGCACTATAGGGATTCTATGATTTAATGACCAGACTTCTCTCTGGCAAGAGGTGGGGGCTTTATAAATAAATGCAAATCAGGGCTGGATGTTGCAACCACAATGTTTCACATCATTTCCATCTCTACGCAAATTGGCATCGTTAATTCCTGATTCCTCCCACAGAGTGTGGAGAAGGCTCGTTCCAGCACCAACTTGAAAGGGTCATCAGCTGTCTCAGCTAAAATACTCAGAAGTGTTTCAGACATTTTTGATTGTCCAGCACTTTGGATTCCGCTACTTAAACCATCTTAAACAGCTTGCAGTGCCTTGTAGAATGGCCTGAACCCATCTTGGGGTCGGGCACTGCAATGACTTTTCAAAAGGAGGTTCTTGTGGTAATTTATACTCTAGGAAATCAATGGAGGAGGAAAAGCAAGAACAACATGAAGCACGAGCGAGCAGTGTTTCAGAAGCAAACCCGAGGAGTCATGCCGGCTAAATCCTACCCCTCCCAACTGGGAAGAGTGTGGCCAACAGCTGGGAATGGACATGGATGGAGCCTGTCTGACACCACCTTCTAATCCCACCCAGCAACTGTGGGTGGGAAAAGCCCCGAGGAATCCACTTCAAACATTATTGAGAGAGAAATTACATAATGGTCAACACGTTATTTTTGCTGCCTATTTATCTGGGCGAATTTTAGGTAAAACATGAAAGAGGTTTTGGAGACATTTTCAAGCAGCAGTTCGTGGCATTTATTTGATGTTATAAATCTGCTGACAGTTGTTGCTGCAGGGTTCTGAATCATCAAAAGGAAAGTCTGGTATTTCAGTTGTTTCTTCATCAAGGATCTTTCTACGAGGAGGGACAGGTTGGTCTGGAGGAAGCGGGAGGAACAACATAGAGGAGGAGGCAAGCTCACAGAAATCGTCAACCCCCCCACAGAATGTTCTTCCAAAGTTTTTACAGCTCGGAAACAGACCATTGACCCCAGGCCATGAAGGGGTTTATACTTCATCACATCTTCTCTCATCCATCGTCATCCAACCCATCCTCTTCACATCAACCCATCCTCCCATCCTCCCATTCTCTTCCCATCAACCCATCCTCTTCCCATCAACCCATCCTCTTCCCATCAACCTATCCTCTTCCCATCAACCCATCCTCTTCCCATCAACCTATCCTCTTCCCATCAACCCATCCTCTTCCCATCAACCCATCTTTCTCCCATCAACCCATCCTCTTCCAATCAACCCCTCCTCCCATCCTCTTCCCATTAACCCATCCTCTTCCCATCAACCCATCCTCTTCTCATCAACCCATCCCCCCATCCTCTTCCCATCAACCCATCCTCCTCTCATCAATCCATCCTCCTCCCATCAACCCATCCTCCTCCCATCAACCCATCCTCTTCCCATCAACCCATCCTTTCCCATCCTCCCATCCTCTTCCCATCCTCCCATCCTCTTCCCATCAACCCATCCTCTTCCCATCAACCCATCCTCCCATCTTCTTCCCATCAACCCCTCCTCCCATCAACCCATCCTCGTCTCATCAACCCATCCTCCTCCCATCAACCCATCCTCCTTCCATCAACCCATCCTCCTTCCATCAACCCATCCTCCCAACCTCTTCCCATCAACCCATCCTCTTCCCATCCTCCCATCCTCTTCCCATCAACCCATCCTCTTCCCATCCTCCCACCCTCTTTCCATCCTCCCATCCTCTTCCCATCCTCTTCCCAGCAACCCATCCTCTTCCCATCAACCCATCCACCTCCCATCAACCCATCCTCTTCCCATCCTCTTCCCATCCGCCCATCCTCTTCCCATCCTCCCATCCTCTTCCCATCAACCCATCCTCTTCCCATCAACCCATCCTCCCATCTTCTTCCCATCAACCCATCCTCCTCCCATCAACCCCTCCTCCCATCAACCCATCCTCGTCTCATCAACCCATCCTCCTCCCATCAACCCATCCTCCTTCCATCAACTCATCCTCCTTCCATCAACCCATCCTCCTCCCATCAAACCATCCTCCCATCCTCTTCCCATCAACCCATCCTCTTCCCATCCTCCCATCCTCTTCCCATCAACCCATCCTCTTCCCATCCTACCATCCTCTTCCATTCCTCCCATCCTCTTCCCATCCTCTTCCCAGCAACCCATCCTCTTCCCATCAACCCATCCACCTCCCATCAACCCATCCTCCCATCCTCTTCCCATCAACCCCTCCATCCATCCTCTTCCCATCAACCCATCCTCTTCCCATCAACCCATGCTCTTCCCATCAACCCATCCTCTTCCCATCAACCCATCCTCCCATCCTCTTCCCATCAACCCATGCTCTTCCCATCAACCCATCCACCTCCCATCAACCCATCCTCCCATCCTCTTCCCATCAACCCCTCCATCCATCCTCTTCCCATCAACCCATCCTCTTCTCATCAACGCATCCTCCTCCCATTAACCGATCCTCCTCCCATCAACCCATCCTCCTCCCATCAACCCCTCATCCCATCAACCCATCCCCCCATCCACCTCCCATCAACCCATCCTCCTCCCATCAACCCAACTTCAGTATGATGCTCTTTGTAAGGGCCGGTGCAGACACGATGAGCCGAATGACCTCCTTCTGCACTGTAAATTCTATGATTCTATGGTTACAGGCACCGGATTGGAGCTGGTTACAGACACCGGGAATGGAGCTGGTTACAGACACCTGGAATGGAGCTGGTTACAGACACCTGGAATGGAGCTGGTTACAGACACCTGGAATGAAACTGGTTACAGACACCTGGAATGGGGCTGGTTACAGACACCGGGAATGGAGCTGGTTACAGACACCGGGAGTGGAGCTGGTTACAGACACCAGGGATGAAGCTGGTTACAGACACCTGGAATGGAGCTGGTTACAGACACCTGGAATGGACCTGGTTACAGACACCGGGAATGGAGCTGGTTACAGACACCTGGAATGGAGCTGGTTACAGACACCTGGAATGGAGCTGGTTACAGACACCTGGAATGAAACTGGTTACAGACACCTGGAATGGGGCTGGTTACAGACACCGGGAATGGAGCTGGTTACAGACACCGGGAGTGGAGCTGGTTACAGACACCAGGGATGAAGCTGGTTACAGACACCAGGAATGGAGCTGGTTACAGACACCTGGAATGGAGCAGGATACAGACACCGGGAGTGGAGCTGGTTACAGACAGACACCAGGAATGAAGCTGGTTACAGACACCAGGAATGGAGCTGGTTACAGACACCCGGAATGGAGCTGGATACAGACACCGGGAATGAAGTTGGTTACAGACACCGGGAATGGAACTGGTTACAGACACCGAGAGTGGAGCTGGTTACAGACACCGGGAATGGAACTGGTTACAGACACCGGGAGTGGAGCTGGTTACAGACACCAGGAATGAAGCTGGTTACAGTCACCAAGAATGGAGCTGGTTACAGACACCTGGAATGGAGCTGGATACAGACACCGGGAATGGAGCTGGTTACAGACAGACACCGGGAATGGAGCTGGTTACAGACACCGGGAATGGAGCTGGTTACAGGCAACGGGAAAGGAGCTGGTTACAGACACCGGGAATGGAGCAGGTTACAGACAGACACCGGGAATGGAGCTGGTAACAGACACCAGGAATGAAGCTGGTTACAGACACTGGGAATGAAGCTGGTTACAGACACCAGGAATGGAGCTGGTCACAGACACCTGGAATGGAGCTGGATACAGACACCGGGAATGAAGCTGGTTACAGACACCTGGAATGGAGCTGGATACAGACACCGGAAGTGGAGCTGGTTACATACAGACACCGGGAATGGAGCTGGTTACAGACACCGGGAATGGAGCTGGTTACAGACACCAGGAATGGAGCTGGTTACAGACACCTGGAATGGAGCTGGTTACAGACACCGGGAAAGGAGCTGGTTACAGACACCGGGAATGGAGCTGGTTACAGACACCTGGAATAGAGCTGGTTACAGACACCGGGAATGGAGCTGGTAACAGACACCTGGAATAGAGCTGGTTACAGGCAACGGGAAAGGAGCTGGTTACAGACACCGGGAATGGAGCTGGTTACAGACACCTGGAATAGAGTTGGTTACAGACACCGGGAATGGAGCTGGTAACATACACCTGGAACAGAGCTGGTTACAGACATCGGGAATGGAGTTGGATACAGACATCGGGAATAGAGCTGGTTAGAGACACCAGGAATGGAGCTGGTTACAGACACCGGGAATGGAGCTGGTTACAGACAGCCATCAGGAATAGAGCTGGTTACAGACACCGGGAATGGAGCTGGTTACAGACACCGGGAATGGAGCTGGTTACAGACAGACACCAGGAATAGAGCTGGTTACAGACACCGGGAATGGAGCTGGTTACAGACAGACACCAGGAATAGAGCTGGTTACAGACACCGGGAATGGAGCTGGTTACAGACACCAGGAATGGAGATGGTTACAGACAGACACCAGGAATAGAGGTGTTTACAGACACCGGGAATGGAGCTAGTTACAGACACCGGGAATGGAGCTGGTTACAGACAGACACCAGGAATAGAGCTGGTTACAGACACCGGGAATGGAGCTGGTTACAGACACCGGGAATGGAGCTGGTTACAGACAGACACCAGGAATAGAGCTGGTTACAGACACCGGGAATGGAGCTGGTTACAGACACCTGGAATGCAACTGGTTATAGACACTGGGAATGGAGCTGGTTACAGACACCGAGAATGGAGCTGGTTACAGACACCAGGAATGGAGCTGGTAACAGACACCAGGAATGGAGCTGGTTACAGACACCGGGAATGAAGCTGGTTACAGACACCAGGAATGGAGCTGGTTACAGCCACCTGGAATGGAGCTGGTTACATACAGACACCGGAAGTGGAGCTGGTTACATACAGACACCGGCAATGGAGCTGGTTACAGACATCGGGAATGGAGCTGGTTACAGACACCGGAAGTGGAGCTGGTTACATACGGACACCGGGAATGGAGCTGGTTACAGGCAACGGGAATGGAGCTGGTTACAGACACCTGGAATAGAGCTGATTACAGACACCGAGAATGGAGCTGGTAACAGACACCTGGAATAGGGCTGGTTACAGGCAACGGGAAAGGAGCTGGTAACAGACGCCGGGAATGGAGCTGGTTACAGACACCTGGAATAGAGCTGGTTACAGACACCGGGAATGGAGCTGGTAACAGACACCTGGAATAGAGCTGGTTACAGACATCGGGAATGGAGTTGGTTACAGACACCGGGAATGGAGCTGGTTACAGACAGACACGAAGAATAGAGCTGGTTACAGACACCGGGAATGGAGCTGGTTACAGACACCGGGAATGGAGCTGGTTACAGACAGACACCAGGAATAGAGCTGGTTACAGACACCGGGAATGGAGCTGGTTACAGACACCGGGAATGGAGCTGGTTACAGACAGACACCAGGAATAGAGCTGGTTACAGACACCGGGAATGGAGCTGGTTACAGACACCAGGAATGGAGCTGGTTACAGACACCAGGAATGGAGCTGGTTACAGACACCGGGAATGGAGCTGGTTACAGACACCAGTAATGGAGCTGGATACAGACACCGGGAATGGAACTGGTTACAGACACCAGGAATGGAGCTGGTTACAGACACCGGGAATGGAGCTGGTTACAGACACCAAGAATGGAGCTGGTTACAGACACCGGGAATGGAGCTGGTTACAGACACCAGGAATGCAGCTGGTTACAGACACTGGGAATGGAGCTGGTTAAAGACACTGGGAATGGAGCTGGTTACAGACACCGGGAATGGAGCTGGATACAGACTCCGGGAATGCAGCTGGTTAAAGACACTGGGAATGGAGCTGGTTACAGACACCAGGAATGCAGCTGGTTAAAGACACCTGGAATGGAGCTGGTTACAGACACCAGGAATGGAGCTGGTTACAGACACCTGGAATGGAGCTGGTTACAGACACCAGGAATGGAGCTGGTTACAGACACCTGGAATGGAGCTGGTTACAGACACCTGGAATGGAGCTGGTTACAGACAGACACCAGGAATGGAGCTGGTTACAGACAGACACCGGGATTGGAGCTGGTTACAGACAGACACCGGGAATGGAGCTGGTTACAGACAGACACCGGGAATGGAGCTGGTTACAGACAGACACCGGGAATGGAACTGGTTACAGACACCGGGAATGGAGCTGGTTACAGACAGACACCGGGAATGAAGTTGGTTACAGACAGACACCGGGAAAGGAGCTGGTTACAGACAGACACCAGGAATGGAGCTGGTTACAGACAGACACCGGGAATGGAGCTGGTTACAGACAGACACCAGGAATGGAGCTGGTTACTGACAGACACCGGGAATGGAGCTGGTTACAGACGCACACCAGGAATGGAGCTGGTTACTGACAGACACCGGGAATGGAGCTGGTTACAGACAGACACCAGGAATGGAGCTGGTTACTGACAGACACCAGGAATGGAGCTGGTTATTGGCAGACACCGGGAATGCAGCTGGTTACAGACACTGGGAATGGAGCTGGTTACCGACACCAGGAATGGAGCTGGTTACAGACAGACACCGGAAATGGAGCTGGATACAGACACCGGGAATGGAGCTGGTTACAGACAGATACCGGGAGTGGAGCTGGTTACAGACACCAGGAATGAAGCTGGTTACAGACACCAAGAATGGAGCTGGTTACAGAAACCTGGAATGGAGCTGGATATAGACAAAGGGAGTGGAGCAGGTTACAGAAAACGGGAATGGAACTGGTTACAGACACCGGGAATGGAGCGGGTTACAGACACCAGGAATGGAGCTGGTTACAGACAGACACCAGGAATAGAGCTGGTTACAGACACCAGGAATGGAGCTTGTTACAGACACCGGGAATGGAGCAGGTTACAGCCAACTGGAATGGAACTGGTTACAGACACCGGTAATGGAGCTTGTTACAGACACCGGGAATGGAGCTGGTTACAGACAACTGGAATGGAACTGGTTACAGACACGGGGAATGAAACTGGTTACAGACACCGGGAATGGAACTGGTTACAGGCAACGGGAATGGAGCTGGTTACAGACACCAGGAATGGAGCTGGTTCCAGTCACCGGGAATGGAACTGGTTACATATGGACACCGGGAATGGAGCTGGTTACAGGCAACGGGAAAGGAGCTGGTTCCAGACACCGGGAATGGAGATGGTTACAGACACCTGGAATAGAGCTGGTTACAGACACCGTGAATGGAGCTGGTAACTGACACCTGGAATAGAGCTGGTTACAGGCAACGGGAAAGGAGCTGTTTGCAGACACCGGGAATGGAGCTAGTTACAGACACCTGGAATAGAGCTGGTTACAGACACCGGAATGGAGCTGGTAACAGACACCTGGAATAGAGCTGGTTACAGACACCGGGAATGGAGCTGGTTACAGACACCGGGAATGGAGTTGGTTTCAGACACCAGGAATAGAGCTGGTTACAGCCACTGGGAATGGAGCTGGTTACAGACACCAGGAATGGAGCTGGTTACAGACAGACACCGGGAATGGAGCTGGATACAGACACCAGGAATGGAGCTGGTTACAGACAGACACCAGGAATGGAGCTGGTTACTGACAGACACCAGGAATGGAGCTGGTTACAGACACCGGGAATGGAGCTGGTTACAGTCAGACACCAGGAATTGAGCTGGATACAGACACAGGGAATGGAGCTGGGTACAGACACCGGAATTGGAGCTGGTTACAGACAGACACCAGGAATAGAGCTGGTTACAGACACCGGGAATGGAGCTGGTTACTGACAGACACCGGGAATGGAGCTGGTTCCAGACACACACCAGAAATGGAGCTGGTTACTGACAGACACCGGGAATGGAGCTGGTTACAGACACACACCAGGAATGGAGCTGGTTACTGACAGACACCAGGAATGGAGCTGGTTACAGACACCGGGAATGGAGCTGGTTACAGTCAGACACCAGGAATTGAGCTGGATACAGACACAGGGAATGGAGCTGGGTACAGACACCGGGAATGGAGCTGGTTACAGACAGACACCAGGAATAGAGCTGGTTACAGACAGACACCAGGAATAGAGCTGGTTATAGCCACCGGGAATGGAGCTGGTTACAGACACCAGGAATGGAGCTGGTTACAGACAGACACCGGGAATGGAGCTGGATACAGACACCAGGAATGGAGCTGGTTACAGACAGACACCAGGAATGGAGCTGGTTACTGACAGACACCGGGAATGGAGCTGGTTACAGACACACACCAGGAATGGAGCTGGTTACTGACAGACACCGGGAATGGAGCTGGTTACAGACACACACCAGGAATGGAGCTGGTTACTGACAGACACCAGGAATGGAGCTGGTTACTGACAGACACCGGGAATGGAGCTGGTTACAGACAGACACCAGGAATGGAGCTAGTTACAGAGACACCGGGAATGGAGCTGGTTACCGACACCAGGAATGGAGCTGGTTACAGACAGGCACCGGGAATGGAGCTGGATACAGACACCGGGAATGGAGCTGGTTACAGACACCGGGAATGTAATTGGTGACAGATACCGGGAGTGGAGCTGGTTACAGACACCAGGAATGAAGCTGGTTACAGACACCAAGAATGGAGCTGGTTACAGAAACCTGGAATGGAGCTGGATACAGACACCGGGAGTGGAGCTGATTACAGACACCAGGAATGAAGCTGGTTACAGACACCTGGAATGGAGCTGGTTACAGACACCGGGAGTGGAGCTGGTTACAGACACCAGGAATGGAGCTGGGTACAGACACCTGGAATAGAGCTGGATATAGACACCGGGAATGGAGCTGGTTACAGACACCAGGAATGGAGCTGGTTACAGACAGACACCAGGAATAGAGCTGGTTACAGACAACTGGAATGGAACTGGTTACAGACACGGGGAATGAAACTGGTTACAGACACCGGGAGTGGAGCAGGTTACAGAAACCGGGAATGGAACTGGTTACAGACACCGGGAATGGAGCGGGTTACAGACACCAGGAATGGAGCTGGTTACAGACAGACACCAGGAATAGAGCTGGTTACAGACACCAGGAATGGAGCTGGTTACAGACAACTGGAATGGAACTGGTTACAGACACGGGGAATGAAACTGGTTACAGACACCGGGAACGGAACTGGTTACAGGCAACGGGAATGGAGCTGGTTACAGACACCAGGAATGGAGCTGGTTCCAGTCACCGGGAATGGAACTGGTTACATATGGACACCGGGAATGGAGCTCGTTACAGGCAACGGGAAAGGAGCTGGTTACAGACACCGGGAATGGAGATGGTTACAGACACCTGGAATAGAGCTGGTTACAGACACCGTGAATGGAGCTGGTAACTGACACCTGGAATAGAGCTGGTTACAGGCAACGGGAAAGGAGCTGTTTGCGGACACCGGGAATGGAGCTAGTTACAGACACCTGGAATAGAGCTGGTTACAGACACCGGAATGGAGCTGGTAACAGACACCTGGAATAGAGCTGGTTACAGACACCGGGAATGGAATTGGTTTCAGACACCAGGAATGGAGCTGGTTACAGACAGACATTGGGAACGGAGCTGGATACAGACACCGGGAATAGAGCTGGTTGGAGACACCAGAAATGTAGCTGGTTACAGACACCGGGAATGGAGCTGGTTACAGTCAGACACCAGGAATTGAGCTGGATACAGACACAGGGAATGGAGCTGGGTACAGACACCGGGAATGGAGCTGGTTACAGACAGACACCAGGAATAGAGCTCGTTACAGCCACCGGGAATGGAGGTGCTTACAGACACCAGGAATGGAGCTGGTTACATACACCGGGAATGGAGCTGGTTACATACACCAGGAATGCAGCTGGTTTCAGACACTGCGAATGGAGCTGGTTACAGACACCAGGAATGGAGCTGGTTACAGACACCGCGAATGGAGCTGGATACAGACACCGGGAATGGAGCTGGTTACAGACAGACACCAGGAATGCAGCTCGTTACAGACACTGGGAATGGAGCTGGTTACAGACACCAGGAATGGAGCTGGTTACAGACAGACACCGGTAATGGAGCTGGTTACTGACAGACACTGGGAATGGAGCTGGTTACAGACAGACGCCGGGAATGGAGCTGGTTACTGACAGGCACCGGGAATGGAGCTGATTACAGACAGACACCAGGAATGGAGCTGGTTACAGAGACACCGGGAATGGAGCTGGTTACCGACACCAGGAATGGAGCTGATTACAGACACCGGGAATGGAGCTGGTTACAGACACCGGGAATGGAGCTGGTTACAGACACCAGGAATGGAGGTGGTTACAGACAGACACCGGGAATGGAGCTGGATACAGGCACCGGGAATGGAGCTGGTTACAGACACCGGAAATGGAGCTGGTTACAGACAGACACCAGGAATGGAGCTGGTTACAGACACCGGGAATGGAGCTGGTTACAGACACCGGGAATGGAGCTGGCTACAGACACCGGGAATGGAGCTGGTTACAGACACCGGGAATGGAGCTGGTTACAGACACCGGGAGTGGAGCTGGTTACAGACACCGGGAATGGAGCTGGTTACAGACATCGGGAATGGAGCTGGTTACAGATACCAGGAATGGAGCTGGTTACAGACACCGGGAATGGAGCTGGTTACAGATACCGGGAGTGGAGCTGGTTACAGACACCAGGAATAGAGCTGGTTACAGACACCGGGAATGGAGCTGGATACAGACTCCGGGAATAGAGCTGGTTACAGACACCTGCAATGGAGCTGGTTACAGACAGACACCGGGAATGGAGCTGGATACAGACACCGGGAATGGAGCTGGATACAGACACCGGGAATAGAGCTGGTTACAGACACCTGGAATGGAGCTGGTTACAGACACCGGGAATGGAGCTGGTTACAGACACCGGGAATGGAGCTGGTTACAGACACCGGGAATGGAACTGGTTACAGACACCGGGAGTGGAGCTGGTTACAGACACCGGGAATGGAGCTGGTTACAGACACCGGGAATGGAGCTGGTTACAGACACCAGGAATGGAGCTGGTTACAGACACCGGGAATGGAGCTGAATACAGACACCGGGAATGGAGCTGGATACAGACACAGGGAATAGAGCTGGTGACAGACACCGGGAATGGAGCTGGTTACAGACACCAGGAATGGAGCTGGTTACAGACAGACACCGGGAATGGAGCTGGATACAGACACCAGGAATGGAGCTGGTTACAGACAGACACCAGGAATGGAGCTGGTTACTGACAGACACCGGGAATGGAGCTGGTTACAGACACACACCAGGAATGGAGCTGGTTACAGACACACACCAGGAATGGAGCTGGTTACTGACAGACACCGGGAATGGAGCTGGTTACAGACACACACCAGGAATGGAGCTGGTTACTGACAGACACCAGGAATGGAGCTGGTTACTGACAGACACCGGGAATGGAGCTGGTGACAGACTGACACCAGGAATGGAGCTGGATACAGACAGGCACCGGGAATGGAGCTGGATACAGACACCGGGAGTGGAGCTGATTACAGACACCAGGAATGAAGCTGGTTACAGACACCTGGAATGGAGCTGGATACAGACACCGGGAGTGGAGCTGGTTACAGACACCAGGAATGGAGCTGGTTACAGACACCTGGAATGGAGCTGGACATAGACAAAGGGAGTGGAGCGGGTTACAGACACCAGGAATGGAGCTGGTTACAGACAGACACCAGGAATAGAGCTGGTTACAGACACCAGGAATGGAGCTGGTTACAGACACCAGGAATGGAACTGGTTACAGACAGACACCAGGAATGGAGCTGGTTACAGACAACTGGAATGGAGCTGGTTCCAGTCACCGGGAATGGAACTGGTTACATATGGACACCGGGAATGGAGCTGGTTACAGGCAACGGGAAAGGAGCTGGTTACAGACACCGGGAATGGAGATGGTTACAGACACCTGGAATAGAGCTGGTTACAGACACCGTGAATGGAGCTGGTAACTGACACCTGGAATAGAGCTGGTTACAGGCAACGGGAAAGGAGCTGTTTGCAGACACCGGGAATGGAGCTAGTTACAGACACCTGGAATAGAGCTGGTTACAGACACCGGAATGGAGCTGTTAACAGACACCTGGAATAGAGCTGGTTACAGACACCGGGAATGGAGTTGGTTTCAGACACCAGGAATGGAGCTGGTTCCAGTCACCGGGAATGGAACTGGTTACATATGGACACCGGGAATGGAGCAGGTTACAGGCAACAGGAAAGGAGCTGGTTACAGACACCGGGAATGGAGATGGTTACAGACACCTGGAATAGAGCTTGTTACAGACACTGTGAATGGAGCTGGTAACTGACACCTGGAATAGAGCTGGTTACAGGCAACGGGAAAGGAGCTGTTTGCAGACACCGGGAATGGAGCTAGTTACAGATACCTGGAATAGAGCTGGTTACAGACACCGGAATAGAGCTGGTAACAGACACCTGGAATAGAGCTGGTAACAGACACCGGGAATGGAGTTGGTTTCAGACACCAGGAATGGAGCTGGTTACAGACAGACATCGGGAACGGAGCTGGATACAGACACCGGGAATAGAGCTGGTTGGAGACACCAGGAATGGAGCTGGTTACAGACACCGGGAATGGAGCTGGTTACAGTCAGACACCAGGAATTGAGCTGGATACAGACACAGGGAATGGAGCTGGGTACAGACACCGGAAATGGAGCTGGTTACAGACAGACCCCAGGAATAGAGCTGGTTGCAGACACCGGGAATGGAGCTGGTTACAGACACCAGGAATAGAGCTGGTTACAGACAGACACCAGGAATAGAGCTGGTTACAGCCACCGGGAATGGAGCTGTTTACAGACAGACACCTGGAATGGAGCTGGTTACAGACACCGGGAATGGACCTGGTTACAGACAGACACCAGGAATGCAGCTGGTTACAGACACCTGGAATGGGGCTGGTTACAGACACCGGGAATGGAGCTGGTTACAGACACCGGGAATGGAGCTGGTTAAAACACCGGGAATGGAGCTGGATACAGACACCGGGAATGGAGCTGGATACAGACACCGGGAGTGGAGCTGGTTACATACACCAGGAATGGAGCTGGTTACAGACACCTGGAATGGAGCTGGATATAGACACCGGGAATGGAGCTGGTTTCAGACACCAGGAATGGAGCTGGTTACAGACAGACACCAGGAATAGAGCTGGTTACAGACAACTGGAATGGAGCTGGTTACATACACAGGGAATGGAGCTGGTTACATACACCAGGAATGCAGCTGGTTACAGACACTGGGAATGGAGCTGGTTACATACACCAGGAATGGAGCTGGTTACAGACACCGCGAATGGAGCTGGATACAGACACCGGGAATGGAGCTGGTTACAGACAGACACCAGGAATGCAGCTGGTTACAGACACTGGGAATGGAGCTGGTTACAGACACCAGGAATGGAGCTGGTTACAGACAGACACCGGTAATGGCGCTGGTTACTGACAGACACCGGGAATGGAGCTGGTTACAGACAGACGCCGGGAATGGGGCTGGTTACTGACAGGCACCGGGAATGGAGCTGATTACAGACAGACACCAGGAATGGAGCTGGTTACAGAGACACCAGGAATGGAGCTGGTTACCGACACCAGGAATGGAGCTGATTACAGACACCGGGAATGGAGCTGGTTACAGACACCGGGAATGGAGCTGGTTCCAGACACCAGGAATGGAGGTGGTTACAGACAGACACCGGGAATGGAGCTGGATACAGACACCGGGAATGGAGCTGGTTACAGACACCGGGAATGGAGCTGGTTACAGACACCGGGAATGGAGCTGGCTACAGACACCGGGAATGGAGCTGGTTACAGACACCGGGAGTGGAGCTGGTTACAGACACCGGGAATGGAGCTGGTTACAGACATCGGGAATGGAGCTGGTTACAGATACCAGGAATGGAGCTGGTTACAGACACCGGGAATGGAGCTGGTTACAGATACCGGGAGTGGAGCTGGTTACAGACACCAGGAATAGAGCTGGTTACAGACACCGGGAATGGAGCTGGATACAGACACCGGGAATAGAGCTGGTTACAGACACCTGCAATGGAGCTGGTTACAGACAGACACCGGGAATGGAGCTGGATACAGACAGACACCGGGAATGGAGCTGGATACAGACACCGGGAATGGAGCTGGATACAGACACCGGGAATAGAGCTGGTTACAGACACCTGGAATGGAGCTGGTTACAGACACCGGGAATGGAGCTGGTTACAGACACCGGGAATGGAGCTGGTTACAGACACCGGGAATGGAACTGGTTACAGACACCGGGAGTGGAGCTGGTTACAGACACCGGGAATGGAGCTGGTTACAGACACCAGGAATGGAGCTGGTTACAGACACCGGGAATGGAGCTGGTTACAGACACCAGGAATGGAGCTGGTTACAGACACCGGGAATGGAGCTGAATACAGACACCGGGAATGGAGCTGGTTACAGACACCGGGAATGGAGCTGGTTACAGACACCAGGAATGGAGCTGGTTACAGACACAGGGAATAGAGCTGGTGACAGACACCGGGAATGGAGCTGGTTACAGACACCAGGAATGGAGCTGGTTACAGACAGACACCGGGAATGGAGCTGGATACAGACACCAGGAATGGAGCTGGTTACAGACAGACACCAGGAATGGAGCTGGATACAGACACCGGGAATGGAGCTGGTTACTGACAGACACCGGGAATGGAGCTGGTTACAGACACACACCAGGAATGGAGCTGGTTACTGACAGACACCGGGAATGGAGCTGGTTACAGACACACACCAGGAATGGAGCTGGTTACTGACAGACACCAGGAATGGAGCTGGTTACAGACACCGGGAATGGAGCTGGTTACAGACAGACACCGGGAATGGAGCTGGTGACAGACTGACACCAGGAATGGAGCTAGTTACAGAGACACCGGGAATGGAGCTGGATACAGACACCGGGAGTGGAGCTGGTTACAGACACCGGGAATGGAGCTGGATACAGACACCGGGAGTGGAGCTGATTACAGACACCGGGAATGAAGCTGGTTACAGACACCTGGAATGGAGCTGGATACAGACACCGGGAGTGGAGCTGATTACAGACACCAGGAATGAAGCTGGTTACAGACACCTGGAATGGAGCTGGATACAGACACCGGGAATGGAGCTGGTTACAGACAGACACCAGGAATAGAGCTGGTTACAGACACCAGGAATGGAGCTTGTTACAGACACCAGGAATGGAGCTGGTTACAGACAGACACCAGGAATGGAGCTGGTTACAGACAACTGGAATGGAGCTGGTTCCAGTCACCGGGAATGGAACTGGTTACATATGGACACCGGGAATGGAGCTGGTTACAGGCAACGGGAAAGGAGCTGGTTACAGACACCGGGAATGGAGATGGTTACAGACACCTGGAATAGAGCTGGTTACAGACACCGTGAATGGAGCTGGTAACTGACACCTGGAATAGAGCTGGTTACAGGCAACGGGAAAGGAGCTGTTTGCAGACACCGGGAATGGAGCTAGTTACAGACACCTGGAATAGAGCTGGTTACAGACACCGGAATGGAGCTGGTAACAGACACCTGGAATAGAGCTGGTTACAGACACCGGGAATGGAGTTGGTTTCAGACACCAGGAATGGAGCTGGTTCCAGTCACCGGGAATGGAACTGGTTACATATGGACACCGGGAATGGAGCAGGTTACAGGCAACAGGAAAGGAGCTGGTTACAGACACCGGGAATGGAGATGGTTACAGACACCTGGAATAGAGCTGGTTACAGACACCGTGAATGGAGCTGGTATCTGACACCTGGAATAGAGCTGGTTACAGGCAACGGGAAAGGAGTTGTTTGCAGACACCGGGAATGGAGCTAGTTACAGACACCTGGAATAGAGCTGGTTACAGACACCGGAATAGAGCTGGTAACAGACACCTGGAATAGAGCTGGTAACAGACACCGGGAATGGAGTTGGTTTCAGACACCAGGAATGGAGCTGGTTACAGATAGACATCGGGAACGGAGCTGGATACAGACACCGGGAATAGAGCTGGTTGGAGACACCAGGAATGGAGCTGGTTACAGACACCGGGAATGGAGCTGGTTAAAGTCAGACACCAGGAATTGAGCTGGATACAGACACAGGGAATGGAGCTGGGTACAGACACCGGAAATGGAGCTGGTTACAGACAGACCCCAGGAATAGAGCTGGTTGCAGACACCGGGAATGGAGCTGGTTACAGACACCAGGATTAGAGCTGGTTACAGACAGACACCAGGAATAGAGCTGGTTACAGCCACCGGGAATGGAGCTGGTTACAGACAGACACCTGGAATGGAGCTGGTTACAGACACCGGGAATGGACCTGGTTACAGACATACACCAGGAATGCAGCTGGTTACAGACACCTGGAATGGAGCTGGTTACAGACACCGGGAATGGAGCTGGTTACAGACACCGGGAATGGAGCTGGTTACAGACACCGGGAATGGAGCTGGATACAGACACCGGGAATGGAGCTGGATACAGACACCGGGAGTGGAGCTGGTTACAGACACCAGGAATGGAGCTGGTTACAGACACCTGGAATGGAGCTGGATATAGACACCGGGAATGGAGCTGGTTACAGACACCAGGAATGGAGCTGGTTACAGACAGACACCAGGAATAGAGCTGGTTACAGACACCTGGAATGGAACTGGTTACAGACACGGGGAATGAAACTGGTTACAGACACCGGGAGTGGAGCAGGTTACAGAAACCGGGAATGGAAATGGTTACAGACACCGGGAATGGAGCGGGTTACAGACACCAGGAATGGAGCTGGTTACAGACAGACACCAGGAATAGAGCTGGTTACAGACACCAGGAATGGATCTGGTTACAGACAACTGGAATGGAACTGGTTACAGACACGGGGAATGAAACTGGTTACAGACACCGGGAATGGAACTGGTTACAGGGAACGGGAATGGAGCTGGTTACAGACACCAGGAATGGAGCTGGTTCCAGTCACCGGGAATGGAACTGGTTACATATGGACACCGGGAATGGAGCTGGTTACAGGCAACGGGAAAGGAGCTGGTTACAGACACCGGGAATGGAGATGGTTACAGACACCTGGAATAGAGCTGGTTACAGACACCGTGAATGGATCTGGTAACTGACACCTGGAATAGAGCTGGTTACAGGCAACGGGAAAGGAGCTGTTTGCGGACACTGGGAATGGAGCTAGTTACAGACACCTGGAATAGAGCTGGTTACAGACACCGGAATGGAGCTGGTAACAGACACCTGGAATAGAGCTGTTTACAGACACCGGGAATGGAATTGGTTTCAGACAGCAGGAATGGAGCTGGTTACAGACAGACATCGGGAACGGAGCTGGATACAGACACCGGGAATAGAGCTGGTTGGAGACACCAGGAATGGAGCTGGTTACAGACACCGGGAATGGAGCTGGTTACAGTCAGACACCAGGAATTGAGCTGGATACAGACACAGGGAATGGAGCTGGGTACAGACACCGGGAATGGAGCTGGTTACAGACAGACACCAGGAATAGAGCTGGTTGCAGACACCGGGAATGGAGATGGTTACAGACACCAGGAATAGAGCTGGTTACAGACAGACACCAGGAATAGAGCTGGTTACAGCCACCGGGAATGGAGGTGGTTACAGACACCAGGAATGGAGCTGGTTACATACACCGGGAATGGAGCTGGTTACAGACACCAGGAATGCAGCTGGTTACAGACACTGGGAATGGAGCTGGTTACAGACACCAGGAATGGAGCTGGTTACAGACACCGCGAATGGAGCTGGATACAGACACCGGGAATGGAGCTGGTGACAGAGAGACACCAGGAATGCAGCTGGTTACAGACACTGGGAATGGAGCTGGTTACAGACACCAGGAATGGAGCTGGTTACAGACAGACACCGGTAATGGAGCTGGTTACTGACAGACACTGTGAATGGAGCTGGTTACAGACAGACGCCGGGAATGGAGCTGGTTACTGACAGGCACCGGGAATGGAGCTGATTACAGACAGACACCAGGAATGGAGCTGGTTACCGACACCAGGAATGGAGCTGATTACAGACACCGGGAATGGAGCTGGTTACAGACACCGGGAATGGAGCTGGTTACAGACACCAGGAATGGAGGTGGTTACAGACAGACACCGGGAATGGAGCTGGTTACAGACACCGGAAATGGAGCTGGTTACAGACAGACACCAGGAATGGAGCTGGTTACAGACAGACACCGGGAGTGGAGCTGGTTACAGACACCGGGAATGGAGCTGGTTGCAGACACCGGGAATGGAGCTGGTTACAGACACCGGGAGTGGAGCTGGTTACAGACACCGGGAATGGAGCTGGTTACAGACATCGGGAATGGAGCTGGTTACAGATACCAGGAATGGAGCTGGTTACAGACACCGGGAATGGAGCTGGTTACAGATACCGGGAGTGGAGCTGGTTACAGACACCAGGAATAGAGCTGGTTACAGACACCGGGAATGGAGCTGGATACAGACACCGGGAATGGAGCTGGATACAGACACCGGGAATAGAGCTGGTTACAGACACCTGGAATGGAACTGGTTACAGACACCGGGAGTGGAGCTGGTTACAGACACCGGGAATGGAGCTGGTTACAGACACCAGGAATGGAGCTGGTTACAGACACCGGGAATGGAGCTGGTTACAGACACCGGGAGTGGAGCTGGTTATAGACACCAGGAAGAGAGCTGGTTACAGACACCGGGAATGGAGCTGAATACAGACACCGGGAATGGAGCTGGATACAGACACCGGGAATGGAGCTGGTTACAGACACCAGGAATGGAGCTGGTTACAGACAGACACCAGGAATGGAGCTGGTTACAGACACACACCAGGAATGGAGCTGGTTACTGACAGACACCGGGAATGGAGCTGGTTACAGACACCAGGAATGGAGCTGGTTACAGACACACACCAGGAATGGAGCTGGTTACTGACAGACACCGGGAATGGAGCTGGTTACAGACACACTCCAGGAATGGAGCTGGTTACTGACAGACAGCAGGAATGGAGCTGGTTACTGACAGACACCGGGAATGGAGCTGGTTACAGACTGACACCAGGAATTGAGCTAGTTACAGAGACACCGGGAATGGAGCTGGTTACCGACACCAGGAATGGAGCTGGTTACAGACAGGCACCGGGAATGGAGCTGGATACAGACACCGGGAATGGAGCTGGTTACAGACACCGGGAATGTAATTGGTTACAGATACCGGGAGTGGAGCTGGATACAGACACCGGGAGTGGAGCTGATTACAGAAACCTGGAATGGAGCTGGATACAGACACCGGGAGTGGAGCTGATTACAGACACCAGGAATGAAGCTGGTTACAGACACCTGGAATGGAGCTGGATACAGACACCGGGAGTGGAGCTGGTTACAGACACCAGGAATGGAGCTGGTTACAGACACCAGGAATGGAGCTGGTTACAGACAGACACCAGGAATAGAGCTGGTTACAGACACCAGGAATGGAGCTGGTTATAGACAACTGGAATGGAGCTGGTTCCAGTCACCGGGAATGGAACTGGTTACATATGGACACCGGGAATGGAGCTGGTTACAGGCAACGGGAAAGGAGCTGGTTACAGACACCGGGAATGGAGATGGTAACTGACACCTGGAATAGAGCTGGTTACAGACACCGTGAATGGAGCTGGTAACTGACACCTGGAATAGAGCTGGTTACAGGCAACGGGAAAGGAGCTGTTTGCAGACACCGGGAATGGAGCTAGTTACAGACACCTGGAATAGAGCTGGTTACAGACACCGGAATGGAGCTGGTAACAGACACCTGGAATAGAGCTGGTTACAGACGCCGGGAATGGAGTTGGTTTCAGACACCAGGAATGGAGCTGGTTCCAGTCACCGGGAATGGAACTGGTTACATATGGACACCGGGAATGGAGCTGGTTACAGGCAACAGGAAAGGAGCTGGTTACAGACACCGGGAATGGAGATGGTTACAGACACCTGGAATAGAGCTGGTTACAGACATCGTGAATGGAGCTGGTAACTGACACCTGGAATAGAGCTGGTTACAGGCAACGGGAAAGGAGCTGTTTGCAGACACCGGGAATGGAGCTAGTTACAGACACCTGGAATAGAGCTGGTTACAGACACCGGAATGGAGCTGGTAACAGACACCTGGAATAGAGCTGGTAACAGACACCGGGAATGGAGTTGGTTTCAGACACCAGGAATGGAGCTGGTTACAAAGAACAAACAAAGAACAAAGAAATGTACAGCACAGGAACAGGCCCTTCGGCCCTCCAAGCCCGCGCCGACCATACTGCCCGACTAAACTACAATCTTCTACACTTCCTGGGTCCGTATCCTTCTATTCCCATCCTATTCATATATTTGTCAAGATGCCCCTTAAATGTCCCTATCGTCCCTGCTTCCACTACCTCCTCCGGTAGCGAGTTCCAGGCACCCACTACCCTCTGCGTAAAAAACTTGCCTCGTACATCTACTCTAAACCTTGCCCCTCTCACCTTAAACCTATGCCCCCTAGTAATTGACCCCTCTACCCTGGGGAAAAGCCTCTACCCTGGGGAACAGACAGACATCGGGAACGGAGCTGGATACAGACACCGGGAATAGAGCTGGTTGGAGACACCAGGAATGGAGCTGGTTACAGACACCGGGAATGGAGCTGGTTACAGTCAGACACCAGGAATTGAGCTGGATACAGACACAGGGAATGGAGCTGGGTACAGACACCGGAAATGGAGCTGGTTACAGACAGACCCCAGGAATAGAGCTGGTTGCAGACACCGGGAATGGAGCTGGTTACAGACACCAGGAATAGAGCTGGTTACAGACAGACACCAGGAATAGAGCTGGTTACAGCCACCGGGAATGGAGCTGGTTACAGACAGACACCTGGAATGGAGCTGGTTACAGACACCGGGAATGGACCTGGTTACAGACAGACACCAGGAATGCAGCTGGTTACAGACACCTGGAATGGAGCTGGTTACAGACACCGGGAATGGAGCTGGTTACAGACACCGAGAATGGAGCTGGTTACAGACACCGGGAATGGAGCTGGATACAGACACCGGGAATGGAGCTGGTTACAGACACCGGGAATGGAGCTGGTTACAGACACCGGGAATGGAGCTGATAACAGACACCGGGAATGGAGCTGGTTACAGACAGACAGCAGGAATGGGGCTGGTTACAGACACCAGGAATGGAGCTGGTTACAGACACCAGGAATGGAGCTGGTTACAGACACCAGGAATGGAGCTGGTTACAGACAGACACCAGGAATGCAGCTGGTTACAGACACCGGGAATGGAGCTGGTTACACACACCGGGAATGGAGCTGGTTACAGACAGACACCTGGAATGGAGCTGGTTACAGACACTGGGAATGGAGCTGTTTACAGAAACCGGGAATGGAGCTGGTTACAGACACCGGGAATGGAGCTGCATACAGACACCGGGAATGGAGCTGGTTATAGACACCGGGAATGGAGCTGGTTACAGACACCGGGAATGGAGCTGGTTACAGACAGACACCAGGAATGTAGCTGGTTACAGACACCGGGAATGGATCTGGATACAGACACCGGGAATGGAGCTGGTTATAGACACCGGGAATGGAGCTGGTTACAGACACCGGGAATGGAGCGGGATACAGACAGACACCGGGAATGGAGCTGGTTACAGACAGACACCTGGAATGGAGCTGGTTACAGACACCGGGAATGGAGCTGGTTACAGAAACCGGGAATGGAGCTGGTTACAGACACCGGGAATGGAGCTGGTTATAGACACCGGGAATGGAGCTGGTTACAGACACCGGGAATGGAGCTGGTTACAGACACCAGGAATGGAGCTGGTTACAGACACCAGGAATGGAGCTGGTTACAGACACCGGGAATGGAGCTGGATACAGACAGACACCAGGAATGGAGCTGGTTCCAGACACCAGGAATGGAGCTGGATACAGGCACGGGGAATGGAGCTTGTTACAGTCACCAGGAATGGAGCTGGTTACTGACACCAGGAAAGGAGCTGGTTACAGACAACGGGAATGGAGCTGGTTACAGACACCGGGAATGGAGCTGTTTACAGACATCGGGAATGGAGCTGGTTACAGACAGACACCTGGAATGGAGCTGGTTACAGACACCGGGAATGGAGCTGGTTACAGACACCGGGAATGGAGCTGGATACAGACACCGGGACTGGAGCTGCTTATAGACACCAGGAATGGAGCTGGTTACAGACACCAGGGATGGAACTGGTTACAGACCGACACCGGGAATGGAGCTGGTTACAGACACCATGGATGGAACTGGTTACAGGCAGACAGCGGGAATGGAGCTGGTTACAGACACCAGGGATTGGAGCTGGTTACAGACAGACACCAGGAATGGAGCTGGATACAGACACCGGGAATGCAGCTGGTTACAGACAGACACCGGGAGTGGAGCTGGTTGAAGACAATAGGAATGGAGCTGGTTCCAGACACCAGGAATGGAGCTGGATACAGGCACGGGGAATGGAGCTTGTTACAGTCACCAGGAATGGAGCTGGTTACTGACACCAGGAAAGGAGCTGGTTACAGACAACGGGAATGGAGCTGGTTACAGACACCGGGAATGGAGCTGTTTACAGACATCGGGAATGGAGCTGGTTACAGACAGACACCTGGAATGGAGCTGGTTACAGACACCGGGAATGGAGTTGGTTTCAGACACCAGGAATGGAGCTGGTTGGAGACACCAGGAATGGAGCTGGTTACAGACACCAGGAATGGAGCTGGTTACAGACACCGGGAATGTAGCTGGATACAGACACCGGGAATGGAGCTGGATACAGACACCGGGACTGGAGCTGGTTATAGACACCAGGAATGGAACTGGTTACAGACAGACACCAGGGATGGAGCTGGTTACAGACACCAGGGATGGAACTGGTTACAGACAGACACCGGGAATGGAGCTGGTTACAGACACCATGGATGGAACTGGTTACAGGCAGACAGCGGGAATGGAGCTGGTTACAGACACCAGGGATTGGAGCTGGTTACAGACAGACACCAGGAATGGAGCTGGATACAGACACCGGGAATGCAGCTGGTTACAGACAGACACCGGGAGTGGAGCTGGTTGAAGACAATAGGAATGGAGCTGGTTCCAGACACCAGGAATGGAGCTGGATACAGGCACGGGGAATGGAGCTTGTTACAGTCACCAGGAATGGAGCTGGTTACTGACACCAGGAAAGGAGCAGGTTACAGACACCAGGAACGGAGCTGGTTACAGACAACGGGAATGGAGCTGATTACAGACACCGGGAATGGAGCTGTTTACAGACATCGGGAATGGAGCTGGTTACAGACAGACACCTGGAATGGAGCTGGTTACAGACACCGGGAATGGAGTTGGTTGCAGACACCAGGAATGGAGCTGGTTACAGACAGACATCGGGAACGGAGCTGGATACAGACACCGGGAATAGAGCTGGTTGGAGACACCAGGAATGGAGCTGGTTACAGACACCGGGAATGGAGCTGGTTACAGTCAGACACCAGGAATTGAGCTGGATACAGACACAGGGAATGGAGCTGGGTACAGACACCGGAAATGGAGCTGGCTACAGTCAGACCCCAGGAATAGAGCTGGTTGCAGACACCGGGAATGGAGCTGGTTACAGACACCAGGATAAGAGCTGGTTACAGACAGACACCAGGAATAGAGCTGGTTACAGCCACCGGGAATGGAGCTGGTTACAGACAGACACCTGGAATGGAGCTGGTTACAGACACCGGGAATGGACCTGGTTACAGACAGACACCAGGAATGCAGCTGGTTACAGACACCTGGAATGGAGCTGGTTACAGACACCGGGAATGGAGCTGGTTACAGACACCGGGAAAGGAGCTGGTTACAGACACCGGGAATGGAGCTGGATACAGACACCGGGAATGGAGCTGGATACAGACACCGGGAGTGGAGCTGGTTACAGACACCAGGAATGGAGCTGGTTACAGACACCTGGAATGGAGCTGGATATAGACACCGGGAATGGAGCTGGTTACAGACACCAGGAATGGAGCTGGTTACAGACAGACACCAGGAATAGAGCTGGTTACAGACACCTGGAATGGAACTGGTTACAGACACGGGGAATGAAACTGGTTACAGACACCGGGAGTGGAGCAGGTTACAGAAACCGGGAATGGAAATGGTTACAGACACCGGGAATGGAGCGGGTTACAGACACCAGGAATGGAGCTGGTTACAGACAGACACCAGGAATAGAGCTGGTTACAGACACCAGGAATGGATCTGGTTACAGACAACTGGAATGGAACTGGTTACAGACACGGGGAATGAAACTGGTTACAGACACCGGGAATGGAACTGTTTACAGGCAACGGGAATGGAGCTGGTTACAGACACCAGGAATGGAGCTGGTTCCAGTCACCGGGAATGGAACTGGTTACATATGGACACCGGGAATGGAGCTGGTTACAGGCAACGGGAAAGGAGCTGGTTACAGACACCGGGAATGGAGATGGTTACAGACACCTGGAATAGAGCTGGTTACAGACACCGTGAATGGAGCTGGTAACTGACAACTGGAATAGAGCTGGTTACAGGCAACGGGAAAGGAGCTGTTTGCGGACACTGGGAATGGAGCTAGTTACAGACACCTGGAATAGAGCTGGTTACAGACACCGGAATGGAGCTGGTAACAGACACCTGGAATAGAGCTGTTTACAGACACCGGGAATGGAATTGGTTTCAGACAGCAGGAATGGAGCTGGTTACAGACAGACATCGGGAACGGAGCTGGATACAGACACCGGGAATAGAGCTGGTTGGAGACACCAGGAATGGAGCTGGTTACAGACACCGGGAATGGAGCTGGTTACAGTCAGACACCAGGAATTGAGCTGGATACAGACACAGGGAATGGAGCTGGGTACAGACACCGGGAATGGAGCTGGTTACAGACAGACACCAGGAATAGAGCTGGTTGCAGACACCGGGAATGGAGCTGGTTACAGACACCAGGAATAGAGCTGGTTACAGACAGACACCAGGAATAGAGCTGGTTACAGCCACCGGGAATGGAGGTGGTTACAGACACCAGGAATGGAGCTGGTTACATACACCGGGAATGGAGCTGGTTACAGACACCAGGAATGCAGCTGGTTACAGACACTGGGAATGGAGCTGGTTACAGACACCAGGAATGGAGCTGGTTACAGACACCGCGAATGGAGCTGGATACAGACACCGGGAATGGAGCTGGTTACAGACAGACACCAGGAATGCAGCTGGTTACAGACACTGGGAATGGAGCTGGTTACAGACACCAGGAATGGACCTGGTTACAGACAGACACCGGTAATGGAGCTGGTTACTGACAGACACTGGGAATGGAGCTGGTTACAGACAGACGCCGGGAATGGAGCTGGTTACTGACAGGCACCGGGAATGGAGCTGATTACAGACAGACACCAGGAATGGAGCTGGTTACCGACACCAGGAATGGAGCTGATTACAGACACCGGGAATGGAGCTGGTTACAGACACCGGGAATGGAGCTGGTTACAGACACCAGGAATGGAGGTGGTTACAGACACCGGGAATGGAGCTGGATACAGACACCGGGAATGGAGCTGGTTACAGACACCGGAAATGGAGCTGGTTACAGATACCAGGAATGGAGCTGGTTACAGACACCGGGAGTGGAGCTGGTTACAGACACCGGGAATGGAGCTGGTTACAGACACCGGGAATGGAGCTGGTTACAGACACCGGGAGTGGAGCTGGTTACAGACACCGGGAATGGAGCTGGTTACAGACATCGGGAATGGAGCTGGTTACAGATACCAGGAATGGAGCTGGTTACAGACACCGGGAATGGAGCTGGTTACAGATACCGGGAGTGGAGCTGGTTACAGACACCAGGAATGGAGCTGGTTACAGACACCAGGAATGGAGCTGGTTACAGACACCAGGAATGGAGCTGGTTACAGACAGACACCAGGAATGCAGCTGGTTACAGACACCGGGAATGGAGCTGGTTACACACACCGGGAATGGAGCTGGTTACAGACAGACACCTGGAATGGAGCTGGTTACAGACACTGGGAATGGAGCTGTTTACAGAAACCGGGAATGGAGCTGGTTACAGACACCGGGAATGGAGCTGCATACAGACACCGGGAATGGAGCTGGTTATAGACACCGGGAATGGAGCTGGTTACAGACACCGGGAATGGAGCTGGTTACAGACAGACACCAGGAATGTAGCTGGTTACAGACACCGGGAATGGATCTGGATACAGACACCGGGAATGGAGCTGGTTATAGACACCGGGAATGGAGCTGGTTACAGACACCGGGAATGGAGCGGGATACAGACAGACACCGGGAATGGAGCTGGTTACAGACAGACACCTGGAATGGAGCTGGTTACAGACACCGGGAATGGAGCTGGTTACAGAAACCGGGAATGGAGCTGGTTACAGACACCGGGAATGGAGCTGGTTATAGACACCGGGAATGGAGCTGGTTACAGACACCGGGAATGGGGCTGGTTACAGACACCAGGAATGGAGCTGGTTACAGACACCAGGAATGGAGCTGGTTACAGACACCAGGAATGGAGCTGGTTACAGACACCGGGAATGGAGCTGGATACAGACAGACACCAGGAATGGAGCTGGTTCCAGACACCAGGAATGGAGCTGGATACAGGCACGGGGAATGGAGCTTGTTACAGTCACCAGGAATGGAGCTGGTTACTGACACCAGGAAAGGAGCTGGTTACAGACAACGGGAATGGAGCTGGTTACAGACACCGGGAATGGAGCTGTTTACAGACATCGGGAATGGAGCTGGTTACAGACAGACACCTGGAATGGAGCTGGTTACAGACACCGGGAATGGAGCTGGTTACAGACACCGGGAATGGAGCTGGATACAGACACCGGGACTGGAGCTGCTTATAGACACCAGGAATGGAGCTGGTTACAGACACCAGGGATGGAACTGGTTACAGACCGACACCGGGAATGGAGCTGGTTACAGACACCATGGATGGAACTGGTTACAGGCAGACAGCGGGAATGGAGCTGGTTACAGACACCAGGGATTGGAGCTGGTTACAGACAGACACCAGGAATGGAGCTGGATACAGACACCGGGAATGCAGCTGGTTACAGACAGACACCGGGAGTGGAGCTGGTTGAAGACAATAGGAATGGAGCTGGTTCCAGACACCAGGAATGGAGCTGGATACAGGCACGGGGAATGGAGCTTGTTACAGTCACCAGGAATGGAGCTGGTTACTGACACCAGGAAAGGAGCTGGTTACAGACAACGGGAATGGAGCTGGTTACAGACACCGGGAATGGAGCTGTTTACAGACATCGGGAATGGAGCTGGTTACAGACAGACACCTGGAATGGAGCTGGTTACAGACACCGGGAATGGAGTTGGTTTCAGACACCAGGAATGGAGCTGGTTGGAGACACCAGGAATGGAGCTGGTTACAGACACCAGGAATGGAGCTGGTTACAGACACCGGGAATGTAGCTGGATACAGACACCGGGAATGGAGCTGGATACAGACACCGGGACTGGAGCTGGTTATAGACACCAGGAATGGAGCTGGTTACAGACACCGGGAATGCAGCTGGTTACAGACAGACACCGGGAGTGGAGCTGGTTGAAGACAATAGGAATGGAGCTGGTTCCAGACACCAGGAATGGAGCTGGATACAGGCACGGGGAATGGAGCTTGTTACAGTCACCAGGAATGGAGCTGGTTACTGACACCAGGAAAGGAGCAGGTTACAGACACCAGGAACGGAGCTGGTTACAGACAACGGGAATGGAGCTGGTTACAGACACCGGGAATGGAGCTGTTTACAGACATCGGGAATGGAGCTGGTTACAGACAGACACCTGGAATGGAGCTGGTTACAGACACCGGGAATGGAGTTGGTTGCAGACACCAGGAATGGAGCTGGTTACAGACAGACATCGGGAACGGAGCTGGATACAGACACCGGGAATAGAGCTGGTTGGAGACACCAGGAATGGAGCTGGTTACAGACACCGGGAATGGAGCTGGTTACAGTCAGACACCAGGAATTGAGCTGGATACAGACACAGGGAATGGAGCTGGGTACAGACACCGGAAATGGAGCTGGCTACAGTCAGACCCCAGGAATAGAGCTGGTTGCAGACACCGGGAATGGAGCTGGTTACAGACACCAGGATAAGAGCTGGTTACAGACAGACACCAGGAATAGAGCTGGTTACAGCCACCGGGAATGGAGCTGGTTACAGACAGACACCTGGAATGGAGCTGGTTACAGACACCGGGAATGGACCTGGTTACAGACAGACACCAGGAATGCAGCTGGTTACAGACACCTGGAATGGAGCTGGTTACAGACACCGGGAATGGAGCTGGTTACAGACACCGGGAAAGGAGCTGGTTACAGACACCGGGAATGGAGCTGGATACAGACACCGGGAATGGAGCTGGATACAGACACCGGGAGTGGAGCTGGTTACAGACACCAGGAATGGAGCTGGTTACAGACACCTGGAATGGAGCTGGATATAGACACCGGGAATGGAGCTGGTTACAGACACCAGGAATGGAGCTGGTTACAGACAGACACCAGGAATAGAGCTGGTTACAGACACCTGGAATGGAACTGGTTACAGACACGGGGAATGAAACTGGTTACAGACACCGGGAGTGGAGCAGGTTACAGAAACCGGGAATGGAAATGGTTACAAACACCGGGAATGGAGCGGGTTACAGACACCAGGAATGGAGCTGGTTACAGACAGACACCAGGAATAGAGCTGGTTACAGACACCAGGAATGGATCTGGTTACAGACAACTGGAATGGAACTGGTTACAGACACGGGGAATGAAACTGGTTACAGACACCGGGAATGGAACTGTTTACAGGCAACGGGAATGGAGCTGGTTACAGACACCAGGAATGGAGCTGGTTCCAGTCACCGGGAATGGAACTGGTTACATATGGACACCGGGAATGGAGCTGGTTACAGGCAACGGGAAAGGAGCTGGTTACAGACACCGGGAATGGAGATGGTTACAGACACCTGGAATAGAGCTGGTTACAGACACCGTGAATGGAGCTGGTAACTGACAACTGGAATAGAGCTGGTTACAGGCAACGGGAAAGGAGCTGTTTGCGGACACTGGGAATGGAGCTAGTTACAGACACCTGGAATAGAGCTGGTTACAGACACCGGAATGGAGCTGGTAACAGACACCTGGAATAGAGCTGTTTACAGACACCGGGAATGGAATTGGTTTCAGACAGCAGGAATGGAGCTGGTTACAGACAGACATCGGGAACGGAGCTGGATACAGACACCGGGAATAGAGCTGGTTGGAGACACCAGGAATGGAGCTGGTTACAGACACCGGGAATGGAGCTGGTTACAGTCAGACACCAGGAATTGAGCTGGATACAGACACAGGGAATGGAGCTGGGTACAGACACCGGGAATGGAGCTGGTTACAGACAGACACCAGGAATAGAGCTGGTTGCAGACACCGGGAATGGAGCTGGTTACAGACACCAGGAATAGAGCTGGTTACAGACAGACACCAGGAATAGAGCTGGTTACAGCCACCGGGAATGGAGGTGGTTACAGACACCAGGAATGGAGCTGGTTACATACACCGGGAATGGAGCTGGTTACAGACACCAGGAATGCAGCTGGTTACAGACACTGGGAATGGAGCTGGTTACAGACACCAGGAATGGAGCTGGTTACAGACACCGCGAATGGAGCTGGATACAGACACCGGGAATGGAGCTGGTTACAGACAGACACCAGGAATGCAGCTGGTTACAGACACTGGGAATGGAGCTGGTTACAGACACCAGGAATGGACCTGGTTACAGACAGACACCGGTAATGGAGCTGGTTACTGACAGACACCGGGAATGGAGCTGGTTACAGACAGACGCCGGGAATGGAGCTGGTTACTGACAGGCACCGGGAATGGAGCTGATTACAGACAGACACCAGGAATGGAGCTGGTTACCGACACCAGGAATGGAGCTGATTACAGACACCGGGAATGGAGCTGGTTACAGACACCGGGAATGGAGCTGGTTACAGACACCAGGAATGGAGGTGGTTACAGACAGACACCGGGAATGGAGCTGGATACAGACACCGGGAATGGAGCTGGTTACAGACACCGGAAATGGAGCTGGTTACAGATACCAGGAATGGAGCTGGTTACAGACACCGGGAGTGGAGCTGGTTACAGACACCGGGAATGGAGCTGGTTACAGACACCGGGAATGGAGCTGGTTACAGACACCGGGAGTGGAGCTGGTTACAGACACCGGGAATGGAGCTGGTTACAGACATCGGGAATGGAGCTGGTTACAGATACCAGGAATGGAGCTGGTTACAGACACCGGGAATGGAGCTGGTTACAGATACCGGGAGTGGAGCTGGTTACAGACACCAGGAATAGAGCTGGTTACAGACACCGGGAATGGAGCTGGATACAGACACCGGGAATGGAGCTGGATACAGACACCGGGAATAGAGCTGGTTACAGACACCTGGAATGGAACTGGTTACAGACACCGGGAGTGGAGCTGGTTACAGACACCGGGAATGGAGCTGGTTACAGACACCAGGAATGGAGCTGGTTACAGACACCGGGAATGGAGCTGGTTACAGACACCAGGAATAGAGCTGGTTACAGACACCGGGAATGGAGCTGAATACAGACACCGGGAATGGAGCTGGTTACAGACACCGGGAATGGAGCTGGTTACAGACACCAGGAATGGAGCTGGTTACAGACAGACACCGGGAATGGAGCTGGATACAGACACCAGGAATGGAGCTGGTTACAGACAGACACCAGGAATGGAGCTGGTTACTGACAGACACCGGGAATGGAGCTGGTTACAGACACACACCAGGAATGGAGCTGGTTACTGACAGACACCAGGAATGGAGCTGGTTACTGACAGACACCGGGAATGGAGCTGGTGACAGACTGACACCAGGAATGGAGCTAGTTACAGAGACACCGGGAATGGAGCTGGTTACCGACACCAGGAATGGAGCTGGATACAGACACCGGGAATGGAGCTGGTTACAGACACCGGGAATGTAATTGGTTACAGATACCGGGAGTGGAGCTGGTTACAGACACCAGGAATGAAGCTGGTTACAGAAACCTGGAATGGAGCTGGATACAGACACCGGGAGTGGAGCTGATTAGAGACACCAGGAATGAAGCTGGTTACAGACACCTGGAATGGAGCTGGATACAGACACCGGGAGTGGAGCTGGTTACAGACACCAGGAATGGAGCTGGTTACAGACACCAGGAATGGAGCTGGTTACAGACAGACACCAGGAATAGAGCTGGTTACAGACACCAGGAATGGAGCTGGTTACAGACAACTGGAATGGAGCTGGTTCCAGTCACCGGGAATGGAACTGGTTACATATGGACACCGGGAATGGAGCTGGTTACAGGCACCGTGAATGGAGCTGGTAACTGACACCTGGAATAGAGCTGGTTACAGGCAACGGGAAAGGAGCTGTTTGCAGACACCGGGAATGGAGCTAGTTACAGACACCTGGAATAGAGCTGGTTACAGACACCGGAATGGAGCTGGTAACAGACACCTGGAATAGAGCTGGTTACAGACACCGGGAATGGAGTTGGTTTCAGACACCAGGAATGGAGCTGGTTCCAGTCACCGGGAATGGAACTGGTTACATATGGACACCGGGAATGGAGCTGGTTACAGGCAACAGGAAAGGAGCTGGTTACAGACACCGGGAATGGAGATGGTTACAGACACCTGGAATAGAGCTGGTTACAGACATCGTGAATGGAGCTGGTAACTGACACCTGGAATAGAGCTGGTTACAGGCAACGGGAAAGGAGCTGTTTGCAGACACCGGGAATGGAGCTAGTTACAGACACCTGGAATAGAGCTGGTTACAGACACCGGAATGGAGCTGGTAACAGACACCTGGAATAGAGCTGGTAGCAGACACCGGGAATGGAGTTGGTTTCAGACACCAGGAATGGAGCTGGTTACAGACAGACATCGGGAACGGAGCTGGATACAGACACCGGGAATAGAGCTGGTTGGAGACACCAGGAATGGAGCTGGTTACAGACACCGGGAATGGAGCTGGTTACAGTCAGACACCAGGAATTGAGCTGGATACAGACACAGGGAATGGAGCTGGGTACAGACACCGGAAATGGAGCTGGTTACAGACAGACACCAGGAATAGAGCTGGTTGCAGACACCGGGAATGGAGCTGGTTACAGACACCAGGAATAGAGCTGGTTACAGACAGACACCAGGAATAGAGCTGGTTACAGCCACCGGGAATGGAGCTGGTTACAGACAGACACCTGGAATGGAGCTGGTTCCAGACACCGGGAATGGACCTGGTTACAGACAGACACCAGGAATGCAGCTGGTTACAGACACCTGGAATGGAGCTGGTTACAGACACCGGGAATGGAGCTGGTTACAGACACCGGGAATGGAGCTGGTTACAGACACCGGGAATGGAGCTGGATACAGACACCGGGAATGGAGCTGGTTACAGACACCGGGAATGGAGCTGGTTACAGACACCGGGAATGGAGCTGATAACAGACACCGGGAATGGAGCTGGTTAGAGACAGACAGCAGGAATGGGGCTGGTTACAGACACCAGGAATCGAGCTGGTTACAGACACCAGGAATGGAGCTGGTTACAGACACCAGGAATGGAGCTGGTTACAGACAGACACCAGGAATGCAGCTGGTTACAGACACCGGGAATGGAGCTGGTTACACACACCGGGAATGGAGCTGGTTACAGACAGACACCTGGAATGGAGCTGTTTACAGAAACCGGGAATGGAGCTGGTTACAGACACCGGGAATGGAGCTGGATACAGACACCGGGAATGGAGCTGGTTATAGACACCGGGAATGGAGCTGGTTACAGACACCGGGAATGGAGCTGGTTACAGACAGACACCAGGAATGTAGCTGGTTACAGACACCGAGAATGGAGCTGGATACAGACACCGGGAATGGAGCTGGTTATAGACACCGGGAATGGAGCTGGTTACAGACACCGGGAATGGAGCGGGATACAGACAGACACCGGGAATGGAGCTGGTTACAGACAGACACCTGGAATGGAGCTGGTTACAGACACCGGGAATGGAGCTGGTTACAGAAACCGGGAATGGAGCTGGTTACAGACACCGTGAATGGAGCTGGTTATAGACACCGGGAATGGAGCTGGTTACAGACACCGGGAATGGAGCTGGTTACAGACACCAGGAATGGAGCTGGTTACAGACACCAGGAATGGAGCTGGTTACAGACACCAGGAATGGAGCTGGTTACAGACACCGGGAATGGAGCTGGATACAGACAGACACCAGGAATGGAGCTGGTTACAGACACCAGGAATGGAGCTGGTTACAGACACCGGGAATGTAGCTGGATACAGACACCGGGAATGGAGCTGGATACAGACACCGGGACTGGAGCTGGTTATAGACACCAGGAATGGAACTGGTTACAGACAGACACCAGGGATGGAGCTGGTTACAGACACCAGGGATGGAACTTGTTACAGACAGACACCGGGAATGGAGCTGGTTACAGACACCATGGATGGAACTGGTTACAGGCAGACAGCGGGAATGGAGCTGGTTACAGACACCAGGGATTGGAGCTGGTTACAGACAGACACCAGGAATGGAGCTTGTTACAGTCACCAGGAATGGAGCTGGTTACTGACACCAGGAAAGGAGCTGGTTACAGACACCAGGAACGGAGCTGGTTACAGACAACGGGAATGGAGCTGGTTACAGACACCGGGAATGGAGCTGTTTACAGACATCGGGAATGGAGCTGGTTACAGACAGACACCTGGAATGGAGCTGGTTACAGACACCGGGAATGGAGCTGGTTACAGACACCGGGAATAGAGCTGTTTACAGACAGACACCTGGACTGGAGCTGGTTACAGACACCGGGAATAGAGCTGTTTACAGACAGACACCTGGAATGGAGCTGGATACAGACACCTGGAATGGAGCTGGTTACAGACACCGTGAATGGACCTGGTTACAGACACCGGGAATGGCGCTGGTTACAGACACCAGGAATGGAGCTGATTACAGACATCGGGAATGGAGCTGTTTACAGACATCGGGAATGGAGCTGGTTACAGACAGATACCTGGAATGGAGCTGGTTACAGACACCGGGAATAGAGCTGGTTACAGACAGGCACCTGAAATGGAGCTTGTTACAGACACCGGGAATGGAGCTGGTTACAGACAGCAGGAATGGAGCTGGTTTCAGACACCAGGAATGGAGCTGGATACAGGCACGGGGAATGGAGCTTGTTACAGTCACCAGGAATGGAGCTGGTTACTGACACCAGGAAAGGAGCTGGTTACAGACACCAGGAACGGAGCTGGTTACAGACAACGGGAATGGAGCTGGTTACAGACACCGGGAATGGAGCTGTTTACAGACATCGGAAAGGAGCTGGTTACAGACAGACACCTGGAATGGAGCTGGTTACAGACACCGGGAATGGAGCTGGTTACAGACACCGGGAATAGAGCTGTTTACAGACAGACACCTGGACTGGAGCTGGTTACAGACACCGGGAATAGAGCTGTTTACAGACAGACACCTGGAATGGAGCTGGATACAGACACCTGGAATGGAGCTGGTTACAGACACCGTGAATGGACCTGGTTACAGACACCGGGAATGGCGCTGGTTACAGACACCAGGAATGGAGCTGATTACAGACATCGGGAATGGAGCTGTTTACAGACATCGGGAATGGAGCTGGTTACAGACAGATACCTGGAATGGAGCTGGTTACAGACACCGGGAATAGAGCTGGTTACAGACAGGCACCTGAAATGGAGCTTGTTACAGACACCGGGAATGGAGCTGGTTACAGACAGCAGGAATGGAGCTGGTTTCAGACACCAGGAATGGAGCTGGTTACAGACACCGGGAATGAAGCTGGTTACAGACACCAGGAATGGTGCTGCTTACAGACAAACACCAGGAATGGAGCTGGTTACAGACACCGGGAATGGAGCTGGTTACAGACACCGGGAATGGAGCTGGTTACAGACACCGGGAATGGAGCTGGTTACAGACACCGGGAATAGAGCTGGTTACAGACACCGGGAATGGAGCTGGTTACAGACACCGGGAATAGAGCTGGTTACAGACACCTGGAATGGAGCTGGTTACAGACACCGGGAATGGAGCTGGTTACAGACACCGGGAATAGAGCTGGTTACCGACAGACACCAGGAATGGAGCTGGTTACAGACACCGGGAATGGAGCTGGTTACAGACACCGGGAATGGAGCTTGTTACAGACAGACACCAGGAATGGAGCTGGTAACAGACACCGGGAATGGAGCTGGTTACAGACACCAGGAATGGAGCTGGATACAGACACCGGGAATGGAGCTGGTTACAGACACCGGGAATGGAGCTGATAACAGACACCGGGAATGGAGCTGGTTACAGACAGACACCAGGAATGGAGCTGGCTGGAGACAGACACCGGGAATTGAGCTGGTTACAGACACCGGGAATGGAGCTGGTTACAGACAGACACCGGGAATGAAGTTGGTTACAGACAGACACCGGGAATGGAGCGGGATACAGACAGACACCGGGAATGGAGCTGGTTACAGACAGACACCGGGAATTGAGCTGGTTACAGACAGACACCGGGAATGGAGCGGGTTACAGACAGACACCAGGAATTGAGCTGGTTACAGACAGTCACCAGGAATGGAGCTGGTTACAGACAGACACCAGGAATGGCGCTGGTTACAGAGACACCGGGAATGGAGCTGGTTACTGACAGCAGACACCGGGAATGGAGCTGGTTACTGACAGACACCAGGAATGGAGCTGGTTAAAGACAGACACCAGAAATGGAGCTGGTTACAGAGACACCGGGAATGGAGCTGGTTACAGACACCGGGAATGGAGCTGGTTACAGACACCGGGAATGGAGCTGGTTAAAGACAGACACCGGGAATGGAGCTGGATACGGACACCGGGAATGGAGCTGGTTACAGACACCAGGAATGGAGCTGGTTACAGACACCGGGAATAGAGCTGGTTACATACAGACACCAGGAATGGAGCTGGTTACAGACACCGGGAATGGAGCTGGTTACAGACACCAGGAATGGAGCTGGGTACAGACACTGGGAATGGAGCTGGTTACAGACAGACACCAGGAATGGAGCTGGTTACAGACACCGGGAATGCAGCTGATTACAGACACCGGGAATGGAGCTGGTTACAGACGCCGGGAATGGAGCTGGTTACAGACAGACACAAGGAATGGAGCTGGTTACAGACACTGGGAAAGGAGCTGGTTACAGACAGACACCAGGAATGGAGCTGGTTACAGACACTGGAAATGGAGCTGGATACAGACACCGGGAATGGAGCTGGATACAGAAACACGGAAATGGAGCTGGTTACAGACACCGGGAATGGAGCTGGTTACAGACACCGGGAATGGAGCTGGTTACAGACACCGGGAGTGGAGCTGGTTACAGACACCGGGAATGGAGTTGGTTACAGACATCGGGAATCGAGCTGGCTACAGACACCAGAAATGGAGCTGGTTACAGACACCGGGAATGGAGCTGGTTACAGAGACACCGGGAATGGAGTTGGTTACAGACACCAGGAATGGAGCTGGTTGCAGACAGATACCGGGAATGGAGCTGGTTACAGACACCGGGAATGGAGCTGGTTACAGACACCGAGAATGCTGCTGGTTACAGAGACACCGGGAATGGAGCTGGTTACAGACACCGGGAATGGAGTTGGTTACAGACACCAGAAATGGAGCTGGTTACAGACAGACACCGGGAATGGAGCTGGTTACAGACACCAGGAATGGAGCTGGTTACAGACAGACACCGGGAATGGAGCTGGTTACAGACACCGGGAATGGAGCTGGTTACAGATACCGGGAATGCAGCTGGATACAGACACCGGGAATGGAGCTGGTTACAGACAGACACCGGGAATGGAGCTGGTTACAGAGACATCGGGAATGGAGCTGGTTACAGACACCAGGAATGGAGCTGGATACAGACACCAGGAATGCAGCTGGTTACAGAGACACCGGGAATGGAGCTGGTTACAGACACCGGGAATGGAGCTCGTTACAGACACCGGGAATGGAGCTGGATACAGACACCAGGAATGGAGCTGGATACAGACACCACGAATGCAGCTGGTTACAGAGACACCGGGAATGGAACTGGTTACAGATACCGGGAATGGAACTGGTTACAGACACCGGGAATAGAGCTGGTAACAGACACCAGGAATGGAGCTGGTTACAGAGGCACCGGGAATGGAGCAGGACACAGACATCAGGAATGGAGCTGGTTACAGACACCAGGAATGGAGCTGGTTACAGACACCAGGAATGGAGCTGGTTACAGAGGCACCGGGAATGGAGCAGGATACAGACACCAGGAATGGAGCTGGTTACAGACACCAGGAATGCAGCTGGTTACAGAGACACCGGGAATGGAGCTGGTTACAGACACCGGGAATGGAGCTGGTTACAGACACCAGGAATGGAGCTGGTAACAGACACTGGGAATGGAGCTGGTTACAGACACCGGGAATGGAGCTGGTTACAGACACCGGGAATGGAGCTGGTGACAGACACCGGGAATGGAGCTGGTTACAGACACCGGGAATGGAGCTGGTTACAGAGGCAACGAGAATGGAGCTGGTTACAGACACCGGGAATGTTGCTGGTTACAGACACCGGGAATGGAGCTGGTTACAGACACCAGGAATGGAGCTGGTTACAGACAGACACCGGGAATGGAGCTGGATACAGACACCAGGAATGGAGCTGGTTAAAGACAGACACCAGGAATGGAGCTGGTTACAGACAGACACCGGGAATGGAGCTCGTTACAGACACCGGGTGCGGAGCTGGTTACAGACACCAGGAATGGAGCTGGTTACAGACACCGGGAATGGAGCTGGTTACAGACAGACACCGGGAATGCAGCTGGTTACAGACACCGGGAATGGAGCTGGTTACAGACACCGTGAATGGAGCTGGTTACAGACACCAGGAATGGAGCTGGTTACACGCACCAGGAATGGAGCTGGTTACAGACACCGGGAATGGAGCTGGTTACAGACACCGGGAATGGAACTGGTTACAGACACCGGGAATGGAGCTGGTTACAGACACCAGGAATGGAGCTGGTTATAGACACCAGGAATGGAGCTGGTTACAGACACCTGGAATGGAGCTGGCTACAGACACTGGGAATGGAGCTGGTTACAGACACCGGGAATGGAGCTGGTTACAGACACCGAGAATGCTGCTGGTTACAGAGACACCGGGAATGGAGCTGGTTACAGACACCGGGAATGGAGTTGGTTACAGACACCAGGAATGGAGCTGGATACAGAGACACCGGGAATGGAGCTGGTTACAGACACCGGGAATGGATCTGGTTACAGACACCAGGAATGGAGCTGGATACAGAGACACCGGGAATGGAGCTGGTTACAGACACCGGGAATGGATCTGGTTACAGACACCGGGAATGGAGCTGGATACAGACTCCAGCAATGGAGCTGGTTACAGACACTGGGAATGGAGCTGGTTACAGACACCGAGAATGGAGCTGGTTACAGACAGACACCAGGAATGGAGCTGGTTACAGACACCAGGAATGGAGCTGGTTACAGACACCGGGAATGGATCTGGTTACAGACACCGGGAATGGAGCTGGATACAGACACCTGGAATGGAGCTGGTTACAGACACCGGGAATGGAGCTGGTTACAGACACCGGGAATAGAGCTGGTTACCGACAGACACCAGGAATGGAGCTGGTTACAGACACCGGGAATGGAGCTGGTTACAGACACCGGGAATGGAGCTTGTTACAGACAGACACCAGGAATGGAGCTGGTAACAGACACCGGGAATGGAGCTGGTTACAGACACCAGGAATGGAGCTGGATACAGACACCGGGAATGGAGCTGGTTACAGACACCGGGAATGGAGCTGATAACAGACACCGGGAATGGAGCTGGTTACAGACAGACACCAGGAATGGAGCTGGCTGGAGACAGACACCGGGAATTGAGCTGGTTACAGACACCGGGAATGGAGCTGGTTACAGACAGACACCGGGAATGAAGTTGGTTACAGACAGACACCGGGAATGGAGCGGGATACAGACAGACACCGGGAATGGAGCTGGTTACAGACAGACACCGGGAATTGAGCTGGTTACAGACAGACACCGGGAATGGAGCGGGTTACAGACAGACACCAGGAATTGAGCTGGTTACAGACAGTCACCAGGAATGGAGCTGGTTACAGACAGACACCAGGAATGGCGCTGGTTACAGAGACACCGGGAATGGAGCTGGTTACTGACAGCAGACACCGGGAATGGAGCTGGTTACTGACAGACACCAGGAATGGAGCTGGTTAAAGACAGACACCAGAAATGGAGCTGGTTACAGAGACACCGGGAATGGAGCTGGTTACAGACACCGGGAATGGAGCTGGTTACAGACACCGGGAATGGAGCTGGTTAAAGACAGACACCGGGAATGGAGCTGGATACGGACACCGGGAATGGAGCTGGTTACAGACACCAGGAATGGAGCTGGTTACAGACACCGGGAATAGAGCTGGTTACATACAGACACCAGGAATGGAGCTGGTTACAGACACCGGGAATGGAGCTGGTTACAGACACCAGGAATGGAGCTGGGTACAGACACTGGGAATGGAGCTGGTTACAGACAGACACCAGGAATGGAGCTGGTTACAGACACCGGGAATGGAGCTGGTTACAGACGCCGGGAATGGAGCTGGTTACAGACAGACACAAGGAATGGAGCTGGTTACAGACACTGGGAAAGGAGCTGGTTACAGACAGACACCAGGAATGGAGCTGGTTACAGACACTGGAAATGGAGCTGGATACAGACACCGGGAATGGAGCTGGATACAGAAACACGGAAATGGAGCTGGTTACAGACACCGGGAATGGAGCTGGTTACAGACACCGGGAATGGAGCTGGTTACAGACACCGGGAGTGGAGCTGGTTACAGACACCGGGAATGGAGTTGGTTACAGACATCGGGAATCGAGCTGGCTACAGACACCAGAAATGGAGCTGGTTACAGACACCGGGAATGGAGCTGGTTACAGAGACACCGGGAATGGAGTTGGTTACAGACACCAGGAATGGAGCTGGTTGCAGACAGATACCGGGAATGGAGCTGGTTACAGACACCGGGAATGGAGCTGGTTACAGACACCGAGAATGCTGCTGGTTACAGAGACACCGGGAATGGAGCTGGTTACAGACACCGGGAATGGAGTTGGTTACAGACACCAGAAATGGAGCTGGTTACAGACAGACACCGGGAATGGAGCTGGTTACAGACACCAGGAATGGAGCTGGTTACAGACAGACACCGGGAATGGAGCTGGTTACAGACACCGGGAATGGAGCTGGTTACAGATACCGGGAATGCAGCTGGATACAGACACCGGGAATGGAGCTGGTTACAGACAGACACCGGGAATGGAGCTGGTTACAGAGACATCGGGAATGGAGCTGGTTACAGACACCAGGAATGGAGCTGGATACAGACACCAGGAATGCAGCTGGTTACAGAGACACCGGGAATGGAGCTGGTTACAGACACCGGGAATGGAGCTCGTTACAGACACCGGGAATGGAGCTGGATACAGACACCAGGAATGGAGCTGGATACAGACACCACGAATGCAGCTGGTTACAGAGACACCGGGAATGGAACTGGTTACAGATACCGGGAATGGAACTGGTTACAGACACCGGGAATAGAGCTGGTAACAGACACCAGGAATGGAGCTGGTTACAGAGGCACCGGGAATGGAGCAGGACACAGACATCAGGAATGGAGCTGGTTACAGACACCAGGAATGGAGCTGGTTACAGACACCAGGAATGGAGCTGGTTACAGAGGCACCGGGAATGGAGCAGGATACAGACACCAGGAATGGAGCTGGTTACAGACACCAGGAATGCAGCTGGTTACAGAGACACCGGGAATGGAGCTGGTTACAGACACCGGGAATGGAGCTGGTTACAGACACCAGGAATGGAGCTGGTAACAGACACTGGGAATGGAGCTGGTTACAGACACCGGGAATGGAGCTGGTTACAGACACCGGGAATGGAGCTGGTGACAGACACCGGGAATGGAGCTGGTTACAGACACCGGGAATGGAGCTGGTTACAGAGGCAACGAGAATGGAGCTGGTTACAGACACCGGGAATGTTGCTGGTTACAGACACCGGGAATGGAGCTGGTTACAGACACCAGGAATGGAGCTGGTTACAGACAGACACCGGGAATGGAGCTGGATACAGACACCAGGAATGGAGCTGGTTAAAGACAGACACCAGGAATGGAGCTGGTTACAGACAGACACCGGGAATGGAGCTCGTTACAGACACCGGGTGCGGAGCTGGTTACAGACACCAGGAATGGAGCTGGTTACAGACACCGGGAATGGAGCTGGTTACAGACAGACACCGGGAATGCAGCTGGTTACAGACACCGGGAATGGAGCTGGTTACAGACACCGTGAATGGAGCTGGTTACAGACACCAGGAATGGAGCTGGTTACACGCACCAGGAATGGAGCTGGTTACAGACACCGGGAATGGAGCTGGTTACAGACACCGGGAATGGAACTGGTTACAGACACCGGGAATGGAGCTGGTTACAGACACCAGGAATGGAGCTGGTTATAGACACCAGGAATGGAGCTGGTTACAGACACCTGGAATGGAGCTGGCTACAGACACTGGGAATGGAGCTGGTTACAGACACCGGGAATGGAGCTGGTTACAGACACCGAGAATGCTGCTGGTTACAGAGACACCGGGAATGGAGCTGGTTACAGACACCGGGAATGGAGTTGGTTACAGACACCAGGAATGGAGCTGGATACAGAGACACCGGGAATGGAGCTGGTTACAGACACCGGGAATGGATCTGGTTACAGACACCAGGAATGGAGCTGGATACAGAGACACCGGGAATGGAGCTGGTTACAGACACCGGGAATGGATCTGGTTACAGACACCGGGAATGGAGCTGGATACAGACTCCAGCAATGGAGCTGGTTACAGACACTGGGAATGGAGCTGGTTACAGACACCGAGAATGGAGCTGGTTACAGACAGACACCAGGAATGGAGCTGGTTACAGACACCAGGAATGGAGCTGGTTACAGACACCAGGAATGGAGCTGGATACAGACAGACACCAGGAATGGAGCTGGTTACAGACACCAGGAATGTAGCTGGTTACAGACAGACACCAGGAATGCAGCTGGTTACAGACACCGGGAATGGAGCTGGTTACAGACACCAGGAATGGAGCTGGTTACAGACAGACACCAGGAATGCAGCTGGTTACAGACACCGGGAATGGAGCTGGTTACAGACAGACACCGGGAATGGAGCTGGATACAGACACCAGGAATGGAGCTGGATACAGACACCACGAATGGAGCTGGTTGCAGAGACTCCGGGAATGGAGCTGGTTACAGACACCGGGAATGGAACTGGTTACAGCAACCGGGAATAGAGCTGGTAACAGACAGCAGGAATGGAGCTGGTTACAGAGACACCGGGAATGGAGCTGGTTACAGATACCGGGAATGGAGCTGGTTACAGACACCGGGAATGGAGCTGGTTACAGACACCGGGAATGGAGCTGGTGACAGACACCGGGAATGGAGCTGGTTACAGACACCGGGAATGGAGCTGGGTACAGAGGCACCGGGAATGGAGCTGGTTACAGACACCAGGAATGGAGCTGGTTACAGACAGACACCGGGAATGGAGCTGGTTACAGACACCGGGAATGTTGCTGGTTACAGACACCGGGAATGGAGCTGGTTACAGACACCAGGAATGGAGCTGGTTACAGACAGACACCGGGAATGGAGCTGGTTACAGACACCAGGATGAAGCTGGTTACAGACACCGGGAATGGAGCTGGATACAGACACCAGGAATGGAGCTGGTTAAAGACAGACACCAGGAATGGAGCTGGATACAGACAGACACCAGGAATGGAGCTGGTTACAGACACCAGGAATGTAGCTGGTTACAGACACCAGGAATGGAGCTGGTTACAGACACCGGGAATGGAGCTGGTTACAGACAGACACCAGGAATGCAGCTGGTTACAGACACCAGGATGAAGCTGGTTACAGGTACCAGGAATGGAGCTGGTTACAGACATTGGGAATAGAGCTGGTTACAGACAGACACCAGGAACATAGCTGGTTACAGACAGACACCGGGAATGGAGCTCGTTACAGACACCGGGAATGGAGCTGGATACAGACACCAGGAATGGAGCTGGATACAGACACCACAAATGCAGCTGGTTGCAGAGACTCCGGGAATGGAGCTGGTTACAGACACTGGGAATGGAACTGGTTACAGCAACCGGGAATAGAGCTGGTAACAGACACCAGGAATGGAGCTGGTTACAGAGACACCGGGAATGGAGCTGGTTACAGACACCGGGCATGGTGCTCGATACAGACACCAGGAATGGAGCGGGTTACAGACACCAGGAATGCAGCTGGTTACAGAGACACCGGGAATGGAGCTGGTTACAGACACCGGGAATGGAGCTGGTTACAGACACCAGGAATGGAGCTGGTAACAGACACTGGGAATGGAGCTGGTTACAGACACCGGGAATGGAGCTGGTTACAGACACCGGGAATGGAGCTGGTGACAGACACCGGGAATGGAGCTGGTTACAGACACCGGGAATGCAGCTGGGTACAGAGGCACCGGGAATGGAGCTGGTTACAGACACCAGGAATGGAGCTGGTTACAGACACCAGGAATGGAGCTGGTTACAGACACCGGGAATGGAGCTGTGTACAGACACCGGGAATGGAGCTGGTTACAGACACCAGGAATGGAGCTGGTTACAGACAGACACCGGGAATGGAGCTGGTTACAGACACCGGGAATGGAGCTGGTTACAGACACCAGGAATGGAGCTGGATACAGACACCAGGAATGGAGCTGGTTAAAGACAGACACCAGGAATGGAGCTGGTTACAGACACCGGGAATGGAGCTGGTTACAGACAGACACCGGGAATGCAGCTGGTTACAGACACCGGGAATGGAGCTGGATACAGACACCGGGAATGGAACTGGTTTCAGACACCGGGAATGGAGCTGGTTACAGAGACACCGGGAATGGAGCTGGATACAGACACCGGGAATGGAGCTGGTTACAGACACCGGGAATGGAACTGGTTTCAGACACCAGGAATTGAGCTGGTTACAGACACCAGGAATGGAGCTGGTTACAGACACCGGGAATGGAGCTGGTTACAGAGACACCGGGAATGGAGCTGGATAAAGACACCGGTAATGGAGCTGGTTACAGACAGACACAGGGAATGGAGCTGGTTACAGAGACACCGGGAATGGAGCTCGTTACAGACACCAGGAATGGAGCTGGTTGCAGACAGACACCGGGAATGGAGCTGGTTACAGACACCGGGAATGGAGCTGGTTACAGACACCGAGAATGCTGCTGGTTACAGAGACACCGGGAATGGAGCTGGTTACAGACACCGGGAATGGAGTTGGTTACAGACACCAGAAATGGAGCTGGTTACAGACAGACACCGGGAATGGAGCTGGTTACAGACACCAGGAATGGAGCTGGATACAGAGACACCGGGAATGGAGCTGGTTACAGACACCGGGAATGGAGCTGGTTACAGACACTGGGAATGGAGCTCGTTACAGACACCGGGAATGGAGCTGGATACAGACAACGGGAAAGGAGCTGGTTACAGACACTGGGAATGGAGCTCGTTACAGACACCGGGAATGGAGCTGGATACAGACACCTGGAATGGAGCTGGTTACAGAGACACCGGGAATGGAGCTGGATACAGACACCGGGAATGGAGCTGGATACAGACAGACACCGGGAATGGAGCTGGTTACAGAGACATCGGGAATGGAGCTGGTTACAGACACGAGGAATGGAGCTGGGTACAGACACCAGGAATGGAGCTGGTTACAGACACCAGGAATGGAGCTGGATACAGACACCAGGAATGGAGCTGGATACAGACACCAGGAATGGAGCTGGATACAGAGACACCGGGAATGGAGCTGGTTACAGACACCGGGAATGGAGCTGGTTACAGACACCAGGAATGGAGCTGGTAACAGACACTGGGAATGGAGCTGGTTACAGACACCGGGAATGGAGCTGGTGACAGACACCGGGAATGGAGCTGGTTACAGACACCGGGAATGGAGCTGGTTACAGAGGCACCGGGAATGGAGCTGGTTACAGACACCAGGAATGGAGCAGGTTACAGACACCGGGAATGGAGCTGGTTACAGACACCGGGAATGGAGCTGGTTACAGACACCAGTAATGGAGCTGGTTACAGACAGACACCGGGAATGGAGCTGGTTACAGACACCGGGAATGTTGCTGGTTACAGACACCGGGAATGGAGCTGGTTACAGACACCGGGAATGTTGCTGGTTACAGACACCGGGATGAAGCTGGTTACAGACACCGGGAATGGAGCTGGATACAGACACCAGGAATGGAGCTGGTTAAAGACAGACACCGGGAATGGAGCTCGTTACAGACACCGGATGCGGAGCTGGTTACAGACACCAGGAATGGAGCTGGTTACAGACACCGGGAATGGAGCTGGTTACATACACCGGGAATGTTGCTGGTTACAGACACCGGGAATGGAGCTGGTTACAGACACCAGGAATGGAGCTGGTTACAGACAGACACCGGGAATGGAGCTGGTTACAGACACCGGGATGAAGCTCGTTACAGACACCGGGAATGGAGCTGGATACAGACACCAGGAATGGAGCTGGTTACAGACAGACACCGGGAATGGAGCTCGTTACAGACACCGGGTGCGGAGCTGGTTACAGACACCAGGAATGGAGCTGGTTACAGACACCGGGAATGGAGCTGGTTACAGACAGACACCGGGAATGGAGCTGGTGACAGACACCGGGAATGGAGCTGGTTACAGACACCGGGAATGGAACTGGTTACAGAGGCACCGGGAATGGAGCTGGTTACAGACACCAGGAATGGAGCTGGTTACAGACAGACACCGGGAATGGAGCTGGTTACAGAGACACCGGGAATGTTGCTGGTTACAGACACCGGGAATGGAGCTGGTTACAGACACCAGTAATGGAGCTGGTTACAGACAGACACCGGGAATGGAGCTGGTTACAGACACCGGGAATGTTGCTGGTTACAGAAACCGGGAATGGAGCTGGTTACAGACACCGGGAATGTTGCTGGTTACAGACACCGGAATGAAGCTGGTTACAGACACCGGGAATGGAGCTGGATACAGACACCAGGAATGGAGCTGGTTAAAGACAGACACCGGGAATGGAGCTCGTTACAGACACCGGATGCGGAGCTGGTTACAGACACCAGGAATGGAGCTGGTTACAGACACCGGGAATGGAGCTGGTTACATACACCGGGAATGGAGCTGGTTACAGACACCAGGAATGGAGCTGGTTACAGACAGACACCGGGAATGGAGCTGGTTACAGATACCGGGATGAAGCTCGTTACAGACACCGGGAATGGAGCTGGATACAGACACCAGGAATGGAGCTGGTTACAGACAGACACCGGGAATGGAGCTCGTTACAGACACCGGGTGCGGAGCTGGTTACAGACACCAGGAATGGAGCTGGTTACAGACACCGGGAATGGAGCTGGTTACAGACAGACACCGGGAATGCAGCTGGTTACAGACACCGGGAATGGAGCTGGTTACAGCCACCGTGAATGGAGCTGGTTACAGAGACACCGGGAATGGAGCTGGATACAGCCACCGGGAATGGAGCTGGTTACAGACACCGGGAATGGAGCTGGTTACAGAGACACCGGGAATGGAGCTGGATACAGACACCGGGAATGGAGCTGGTTACAGACACCGGGAATGGAGCTGGTTACAGACACCGGGAATGGAGCTGGTTACAGACACCGGGAATGGAACTGGTTACAGACACCGGGAATGGAGCTGGTTACAGACACCAGGAATGGAGCTGGTTACAGACAGACACCGGGAATGGAGCTGGTTACAGACACCGGGAATGGAGCTGGTTATAGACACCGGGAATGGAGCTGGATACAGACAGACACCTGGAATGGAGCTGGTTACAGACACCGGGAATGGAGCTGGTTACAGACACCGGGAAAGGAGCTGGTTACAGACACTGGGAATGGAGCTCGTTACAGACACCGGGAATGGAGCTGGATACAGACACCTGGAATGGAGCTGGTTACAGAGACACCGGGAATGGAGCTGGATACAGACACCGGGAATGGAGCTGGTTACAGACAGACACCGGGAATGGAGCTGGTTACAGAGACATCGGGAATGGAGCTGGTTACAGACACCAGGAATGGAGCTGGTTGCAGACAGACACCAGGAATGGAGCTGGATACAGACACCGGGAATGGAGCTGGTTACAGACAGACACCGGGAATGGAGCTGGTTACAGACACCGGGAATGGAGCTGGTTACAGACACCAGGAATGGAGCTGGATACAGACACCAGGAATGGAGCTGGATACAGACACCAGGAATGGAGCTGGATACAGAGACACCGGGAATGGAGCTGGTTACAGACACCGGGAAAGGAGGTGGTTACAGACAGACACCGGGAATGGAGCTGGATACAGACACCGGGAATGGAGCTGGTTACAGACACCGGAAATGGAGCTGGTTACAGACAGACACCAGGAATGGAGCTGGTTACAGACACCGGGAGTGGAGCTGGTTACAGACACCGGGAATGGAGCTGGTTACAGACAGACACCGGGAATCGAGCTGGTTACAGACACCAGGAATGGAGCTGGATACAGACACCGGGAATGGAGCTGGTTACAGACACCTGGAATGGAGCTGGATACAGACTCCGGGAATGGAGCTGGTTACAAACAGACACCGGGAATGGAGCTGGTTACAGACAGACACCGGGAATGGAGCTGGTTACAGACAGACACCGGGAATGGAGCTGGTTACAGACAGACACCAAGAATGGAGCTGGATACAGACACTGGGAATGGAGCTGGTTACAGACAGACACCGGGAATCGAGCTGGTTACAGACACCAGGAATGGAGCTGGATACAGACTCCGGGAATGGAGCTGGATACAGACACCGGGAATGGAGCTGGTTACTGACACCAGGAATGGAGCTGGATACAGACTCCGGGAATGGAGCTGGTTACAGAAAGACACTGGGAATGGAGCTGGATACAGACACCGGGAATGGAGCTGGTTACAGACAGACACTGGGAATGGAGCTGGATACAGACACCGGGAATGGAGCTGGTTACAGAGAGACACCGGGAATGGAGCTTTATACTGACACCAGGAATGGAGCTGGTTACAGACACCGGGAATGGAGCTGGTTACAGACAGACACCAGGAATGGAGCTGGTTACAGACAGACACCAGGAATGGAGCTGGTTACAGACAGACACCGGGAATGGAGCTGGTTACAGACACCAGGAATGGAGCTGGTTCCAGACACCAGGAATGGAGCTGGTTCCAGACACCAGGAAGGGAGCTGGTTACAGACACCGGGAATGGAGCTGGTTACAGACACCAGGAATGGAGCTGGTTACAGACACCGGGAATGGAGCTGGTTACAGACAGACACCAGGAATGGAGCTGGTTACAGACACCAGGAATGGAGCTGGTTACAGACAGAAACCGGGAATGGAGCTGGTTACAGACAGACACCGGGAATGGAGCTGGTTACAAACACCGGGAATGGAGCTGGTTACAGACAGACACCGGGAATGGAGCTGGTTACAGACACCAGGAATGGAGCTGGATACAGACACCGGGAAAGGAGCTGGATACAGACACCGGGAATGGAGCTGGTTACAGACACCTGGAATGGAGCTCGTTACAGACACCGGGAATGGAGCTGGTTACAGACAGACACCAGGAATGGAGCTGGTTACAGACACCGGGAATGGAGCTGGTTACAGACACCGGGAATGGAGCTGGTTACAGACAGACGCCAGGAATGGAGCTGGTTACAGACAGACACCGGGAATGGAGCTGGTTACAGACAGACACCGGGAATGGAGCTGGATACAGAGACCCGGAATGGAGCTGGTTACAGACAGACACCAGGAATGGAGCTGGTTACAGACACCAGTAATGGAGCTGGATACAGACACCGGGAATGGAGCTGGTTACAGACAGACACCAGGAATGGAGCTGGTTACAGACACCGGGAATGGAGCTGGTTACAGACACCGGGAATGGAGCTGGTTACAGACAGACACCAGGAATGGAGCTGGTTACCGACAGACATCGGGAATGGAGCTGGTTACAGACAGACACTGGGAATGGAGCTGGAAACAGACACCGGGAATGGAGCTGGTTACAGACAGACACCAGGAATGGAGCTGGTTACAGACAGACACCGGGAATGGAGCTGGTTACAGACAGACACCAGGAATGGAGCTGGATACAGACACCGGGAATGGAGCTGGTAACAGACACCAGTAATGGAGCTCGATACAGACACCGGGAATGGAGCTGGTTACAGTCACCTGGAATGGAGCTGGTTACAGACACCGGGAATGGAGCTTGTTACAGACACCGGGAATGGAGCTGGTTACAGACAGCCACCAGGAATGGTGCTGGTTACAGACAGACACCGGGAATGGAGCTGGTTACAGACAGACACCGGGAATGGAGCTGGTTACAGACAGACACCAGGAATGGAGCTGGATACAGACACCAGTAATGGAGCTGGATACAGACACCGGGAATGGAGCTGGATACAGACAGACACCAGGAATGGAGCTAGTAACAGACAGACACCGGGTATGGAGCTGGTTACAGACAGACACCAGGAATGGAGCTGGTAACAGACAGACACCGGGTATGGAGCTGGTTACAGACACCGGGAATGGAGCTGGTTACAGACACCAGGAATGGAGCTGGTTACAGACACCAGGAATGGAGCTGGTTACAGACACCAGGAATGGAGCTGGTTACAGACACCAGGAATGGAGCTGGTTACAGACACCAGGAATGGAGCTGGTTACAGACAGACACCAGGAATGGAGCTGGTTACAGACAGACACCGGGAATGGAGCTGGTTACAGACAGACACCGGGAATGGAGCTGGTTACAGACAGACACCAAGAATGGAGCTGGATACAGACACTGGGAATGGAGCTGGTTACAGACAGACACCGGGAATCGAGCTGGTTACAGACACCAAGAATGGAGCTGGATACAGACACCGGGAATGGAGCTGGTTACAGACACCTGGAATGGAGCTGGATACAGACTCCGGGAATGGAGCTGGTTACAAACAGACACCGGGAATGGAGCTGGTTACTGACACCAGTAATGGAGCTGGATACAGACACCGGGAATGGAGCTGGTTACAGACACCTGTAATGGAGCTGGTTACAGACAGACACCGGGAATGGAGCTGGTTACAGACAGACACCAGGAATGGAGCTGGTTACAGACAGACACCGGGAATGGAGCTGGTTACAGACAGTCACCGGGAATGGAGCTGGTTACAGAAACCAGGAATGGAGCTGGTGACAGACACCGGGAATGGAGCTGGTTTCAGACAGTCACCAGGAATGGAGCTGGTTACAGACAGACACCAGGAATGGAGCTGGTTACAGACAGACACCGGGAATGGAGCTGGTTACAGACACCAGGAATGGAGCTGGTTACAGACACCAGGAATGGAGCTGGTTCCAGACACCAGTAATGGAGCTGGTTCCAGACACCAGGAAGGGAGCTGGTTACAGACACCAGGAATGGAGCTTGTTACAGACACCGGGAATGGAGCTGGTTACAGACACCGGGAATGGAGCTGGTTACAGACACCGGGAATGGAGCTGGTTACAGACACCGGGAATGGAGCTGGTTACAGACACCGGGAATGGAGCTGGTTACAGACACCAGGAATGGAGCTGGTTACAGACACCGGGAATGGAGCTGGTTACAGACACCAGGAATGGAGCTGGTTACAGACACCGGGAATGGAGCTGGTTACAGACAGACACCAGGAATGGAGCTGGTTACAGACAGACACCAGGAATGGAGCTGGTTACAGACAGAAACCGGGAATGGAGCTGGTTACAGACAGACACCGGGAATGGAGCTGGTTACAGACACCGGGAATGGAGCTGGTTACAGACAGACACCGGGAATGGAGCTGGTTACAGACACCAGGAATGGAGCTGGATACAGACACCGGGAATGGAGCTGGATACAGACACCGGGAATGGAGCTGGTTACAGACACCTGGAATGGAGCTCGTTACAGACACCGGGAATGGAGCTGGATACAGACACCCGGAATGGAGCTGGTTACAGACAGACACCAGGAATGGAGCTGGTTACAGACACCGGGAATGGAGCTGGTTACAGACACCGGGAATGGAGCTGGTTACAGACACCGGGAATGGAGCTGGTTACAGACAGACACCGGGAATGGAGCTGGATACAGAGACCGGGAATGGAGCTGGTTACAGACAGACACCAGGAATGGAGCTGGTTACAGACACCAGTAATGGAGCTGGATACAGACACCGGGAATGGAGCTGGTTACAGACACCTGGAATGGAGCTGGTTACAGACACCGGGAATGGAGCTGGTTACAGACACCAGGAATGGAGCTAGTTACAGACACCGGGAATGGAGCTGGTTACAGACACCAGGAATGGAGCTGGTTACAGACAGACACCAGGAATGGAGCTGGTTACAGACAGACACCGGGAATGCAGCTGGTTACAGACAGACACCGGGAATGGAGCTGGTTACAGACAGACACCAGGAATGGAGCTGGATACAGACACCGGGAATGGAGCTGGATACAGACACCGGGAATGGAGCTGGTTACAGACACCTGGAATGGAGCTGGATACAGACTCCGGGAATGGAGCTGGTTATAGACACCGGGAATGGAGCTGGATACAGACACCGGGAATGGAGCTGGTTACAGACACCGGGAATGGAGCTGGTTACAGACAGACACCAGTAATGGAGCTGGTTACAGACACCTGGAATGGAGCTGGTTACAGACACCAGGAATAGAGCTGGTTACAGACACCAGGAATGGAGCTGGATACAGACACCAGGAATAGAGCTGGTTACAGACACCGGGAATGGAGCTGGTTACAGACACCGGGAATGGAGCTGGTTACTGACACCAGTAATGGAGCTGGATACAGACACCAGGAATGGAGCTGGATACAGACACCAGGAATAGAGCTGGTTACAGACACCGGGAATGGAGCTGGTTTCAGTCAGTCACCAGGAATGGAGCTGGTTACAGACAGACACCAGGAATGGAGCTGGTTACAGACAGACACCGGGAATGGAGCTGGTTACAGACACCAGGAATGGAGCTGGTTACAGACACCAGGAATGGAGCTGGTTCCAGACACCAGGAATGGAGCTGTTCCAGACACCAGGAAGGGAGCTGGTTACAGACACCGGGAATGGAGCTGGTTACAGACACCAGGAATGGAGCTGGTTACAGACACCGGGAATGGAGCTGGTTACAGACAGACACCAGGAATGGAGCTGGTTACAGACAGACACCAGGAATGGAGCTGGTTACAGACAGAAACCGGGAATGGAGCTGGTTACAGACAGACACCGGGAATGGAGCTGGTTACAGACACCGGGAATGGAGCTGGTTACAGACAGACACCGGGAATGGAGCTGGTTACAGACACCAGGAATGGAGCTGGATACAGACACCGGGAATGGAGCTGGTTACAGACACCTGGAATGGAGCTCGTTACAGACACCGGGAATGGAGCTGGATACAGACACCGGGAATGGAGCTGGTTACAGACACCTGGAATGGAGCTCGTTACAGACACCGGGAATGGAGCTGGATACAGACACCGGGAATGGAGATGGTTACAGACAGACACCAGGAATGGAGCTGGTTACAGACACCGGGAATGGAGCTGGTTACAGACACCGGGAATGGAGCTGGTTACAGACACCGGGAATGGAGCTGGTTACAGACAGACGCCAGGAATGGAGCTGGTTACAGACAGACACCGGGAATGGAGCTGGTTACAGACAGACACCGGGAATGGAGCTGGATACAGAGACCGGGAATGGAGCTGGTTACAGACACACCAGGAATGGAGCTGGTTACAGACACCAGTAATGGAGCTGGATACAGACACCGGGAATGGAGCTGGTTACAGACACCTGGAATGGAGCTGGTTACAGACACCGGGAATGGAGCTGGTTACAGACACCAGGAATGGAGCTAGTTATAGACACCGGGAATGGGGCTGGATACAGACACCGGGAATGGAGCTGGTTACAGACACCAGGAATGGAGCTGGTTACAGACAGACACCAGGAATGGAGCTGGTTACAGACAGACACCTGGAATGGAGCTGGTTACAGACAGACACCGGGAATGGAGCTGGTTACAGACAGACACCAGGAATCGAGCTGGTTACAGACAGACACCGGGAATGGAGCTGGTTACAGACAGACACCTGGAATGGAGCTGGTTACAGACAGACACCAGGAATGGAGCTGGTTACAGACAGACACCGGGAATGGAGCTGGTTACAGACAGACACCAGGAATCGAGCTGGTTACAGACAGACACCGGGAATGGAGCTGGTTACAGACAGACACCTGGAATGGAGCTGGTTACAGACAGACACCAGGAATCGAGCTGGTTACAGACAGACACCGGGAATGGAGCTGGTTACAGACAGACACCTGGAATGGAGCTGGTTACAGACAGACACCAGGAATGGAGCTGGTTACAGACACCGGGAATGGAGCTGGATACAGACACCGGGAATGGAGCTGGTTACAGACAGACACCGGGAATGGAGCTGGTTACAGACACCAGGAATGGAGCTGGTTACAGACACCAGGAATGGAGCTGGTTACAGACACCAGGAATGGAGCTGGTTACAGACAGACACCAGGAATGGAGCTGGTTACAGACAGACACCGGGAATGGAGCTGGTTACAGACAGACACCGGGAATGGAGCTGGTTACAGACAGACACCGGGAATGGAGCTGGATACAGAGACCGGGAATGGAGCTGGTTACAGACAGACACCAGGAATGGAGCTGGTTACAGACACCAGTAATGGAGCTGGATACAGACACCGGGAATGGAGCTGGTTACAGACACCTGGAATGGAGCTGGTTACAGACACCGGGAATGGAGCTGGTTACAGACACCAGGAATGGAGCTAGTTATAGACACCGGGAATGGGGCTGGATACAGACACCGGGAATGGAGCTGGTTACAGACACCAGGAATGGAGCTGGTTACAGACAGACACCAGGAATGGAGCTGGTTACAGACAGACACCGGGAATGGAGCTAGTTACAGACAGACACCAGGAATGGAGCTGGTTACAGACACCGGGAATGGAGCTGGATACAGACACCGGGAATGGAGCTGGTTACAGACAGACACCGGGAATGGAGCTGGTTACAGACAACAGGAATGGAGCTGGATACAGACACCGGGAATGGAGCTGGTTACAGACACCGGGAATGGAGCTGGATACAGACACCGGGAATGGAGCTGGTTACAGACACCTGGAATGGAGCTGGATAGAGACACCGGGAATGGAGCTGGTTACAGACAGACACCGGGAATGGAGCTGGTTACAGACACCGTGAATGGAGCTGGTTACAGACACTTGGAATGGAGCTGGTTACAGACACCGGGAATGGAGCTGGTTACAGACACCGGGAAATGAGCTGGTTACAGACAGACACCAGGAATGCAGCTGGTTACAGACAGACACCGGGAATTGGAGCTGGTTACAGACGCGAGGAATGGAGCTGGATACAGACACCGGGAATGGAGCTGGTTACAGACACCTGGAATGGAGCTGGTTACAGACAGACGCCTGGAATGCAGCTGGTTACAGACAGACACCAGGAATGGAGCTGGTTACTGACACCAGTAATGGAGCTGGATACAGACACCGGGAATGGAGCTGGTGACAGAGAGACACCTGGAATGCAGCTGGTTACAGACACCGGGAATGGAGCTGGTTACAGACACCAGGAATGGAGCTGGTGACAGAGAGACACCTGGAATACAGCTGGTTACAGACACCGGGAATGGAGCTGGTTTCAGACAGTCACCAGGAATGGAGCTGGTTACAGACAGACACCGGGAATGGAGCTGGTTACAGACACCGGGAATGGAGCTGGTTACAGACACCAGGAATGGAGCTGGTTCCAGACACCAGGAATGGAGCTGGTTCCAGACACCAGGAAGGGAGCTGGTTACAGACACCGGGAATGGAGCTGGTTACAGACACCAGGAATGGAGCTGGCTACAGACAGACACCAGGAATGGAGCTGATTACAGACAGAAACCGGGAATGGAGCTGGTTACAGACAGACACTGGGAATGGAGCTGGTTACAGACACCGGGAATGGAGCTGGTTACAGACAGACACCGGGAATGGAGCTGGTTACAGACACCAGGAATGGAGCTGGATACAGACACCGGGAATGGAGCTGGATACAGACACCGGGAATGGAGCTGCTTACAGACACCTGGAATGGAGCTGGTTACAGGCACCGGGAATGGAGCTGGATACAGACACCGGGAGTGGAGCTGGTTACAGACACCAGGAATGGAGCTGGTTACAGACAGACACCGGGAATGGAGCTGGTTACAGACACCGGGAATGGAGCTGGTTACAGACACCGGGAATGGAGCTGGTTACAGACAGACACCAGGAATGGAGCTGGTTACAGATACCTGGAATGGAGCTGGTTACAGACACCGGGAATGGAGCTGGATACAGACACCGGGAGTGGAGCTGGTTACAGACACCAGGAATGGAGCTGGTTACAGACAGACACCGGGAATGGAGCTGGTTACAGACACCTGGAATGGAGCTGGTTACAGACACCGGGAATGGAGCTGGATACAGACACCGGGAGTGGAGCTGGTTACAGACACCAGGAATGGAGCTGGTTACAGACACCAGGAATGGAGCTGGTTACAGACAGACACCGGGAATGGAGCTGGTTACAGACACCGGGAATGGAGCTGGTTACAGACACCGGGAATGGAGCTGGTTACAGACTGACACCGGGAATGGAGCTGGTTACAGACACCGGGAATGGAGCTGGTTACAGACACCGGGAATGGAGCTGGTTACAGACTGACACCGGGAATGGAGCTGGTTACAGACAGACACCGGGAATGGAGCTGGATACAGACACCAGAAATGGAGCTGGATACAGACACCGGGAATGGAGCTGGTTACAGACAGACACCAGGAATGGAGCTGGCTACAGACTGACACCAGGAATGGAGCTGGTTACAGACAGACACCGGGAATGGAGCTGGATACAGAGACCGGGAATGGAGCTGGTTACAGACAGACACCCGGAATGGAGCTGGTTACAGACACCTGGAATGGAGCTGGTTACAGACACCAGGAATGGAGCTGGTTACAGACACCTGGAATGGAGCTGGTTACAGACACCCGGAATGGAGCTGGTTACAGACACCGGGAATGGAGCTAGTTACAGACACCAGGAATGGAGCTGGTTATAGACACCGGGAATGGAGCTGGTTACAGACACCAGGAATGGAGCTGGTTACAGACAGACACCAGGAATGGAGCTGGTTACAGACAGACACCGGGAATGGAGCTGGTTACAGACAGACACCGGGAATGGAGCTGGTTACAGACAGACACCTGGAATGGAGCTGGATACAGACACCGGGAATGGAGCTGGTTACAGACAGACACCGGGAATGGAGCTGGTTACAGACAACAGGAATGGAGCTGGATACAGACACCGGGAATGGAGCTGGTTACAGACACCTGGAATGGAGCTGGATACAGACACCGGGAATGGAGCTGGTTACAGACAGACACCGGGAATGGAGCTGGTTACAGACACCAGTAATGGAGCTGGATACAGACACCGTGAATGGAGCTGGTTACAGACACTTGGAATGGAGCTGGTTACAGACACCGGGAATGGAGCTGGTTACAGACAGACACCGGGAATGGAGCTGGTTACAGACATCGAGAATGGAGCTGGTTACAGACACCAGGAATGGAGATGGTTACAGACAGACACCAGGAATGGAGCTGGTTACAGACAGACACCGGGAATGGAGCTGGTTACAGACAGACACCGGGAATGGAGCTGGATACAGACACCGGTAATGGAGCTGGTTACAGACAGACACCAGGAATGGAGCTGGTTACAGACAGACACCGGGAATGGAGCTGGTTACAGACAGACACCAGGAATGGGGCTGGATACAGACACGTGGAATGGAGCTGGTTACAGACAGACACCGGGAATGGAGCTGGTTACAGACAGACACCAGGAATGGAGCTGGATACAGACACGGGGAATGGAGCTGGTTACAGACAGACACCGGGAATGGAGCTGGTTACGGACACCAGTAATGGAGCTGGATACAGACACCGGGAATGGAGCTGGTTACAGACACCTGGAATGGAGCTGGTTACAGACACCGGGAATGGAGCTGGTTACAGACACCGGGAATGGAGCTGGTTGCAGACAGACACCGGGAATGGAGCTGGTTACAGACAGACACCGGGAATGGAGCTGGTTATAGACACCAGGAATGGAGCTGGTTACAGGCACCAGGAATGGAGCTGGTTACAGACAGACACCGGAAATGGAGCTGGTTACAGACAGACACCGGGAATGGAGCTGGTTACAGACACCGGGAATGAATTGGACACAGACGGACACAAGGAATGGAGCTGGTTACAGACAGACACCGGGAATGGAGCTGGTTACAGACACCTGGGATAGAGCTGGTTACAGATACCAGGAATGGAGCTTGTTACAGATAGACACCGGGAATGGAACTGGTTGCAGACACCGGGAATCGAGCTGCTACAGTCACCAGGAATGGAGCTGGATACAGGCACCTGGAATGGAGCTGGATACAGACACCTGGAATGGAGCTGGATACAGACACCGGGAATAGAGCTGGTTACAGGCACCAGGAATGGAGCTGGTTACAGACACCAGGAATGGAGCTGGTTACAGACACCAGGAATGGAGCTGGTTACAGACAAACACCAGGAATGGAGCTGGTTACAGACACCGGGAATGGAGCTGGTTCCCGACACCGGGAATGGAGCTGCTTACAGACACCGGGAATGGAGCTGGTTACAGACACCAGGAATGCAGCTGGTTACAGAGAGACACCGGGAATGGAGGTGGTTACAGACACCGGGATTGGAGCTGGTTACAGACACCAGCAATGCAGCTGGTTACAGACACCGGGAATGGAGCTGGTTACAGACACCGGGAATGGAGCTGGTTACAGACAGACACCAGGAATGGAGCTGGTCACAGACAGACACCGGGAATGAAGCTGGTTACAGACACCAGGAATGGAGCTGGTTATAGGCACCAGGAATGGAGCTGGTTACAGACACCGGGAATGGAGCTGGTTACAGACAGACACCAGGAATGGAACTGGTTACAGACATCGGGAATGGAGCTGGTTACAGACACCGGGAATGGAGATGGTTACAGACAGACACCAGGAATGGAGCTGGTTACAGACAGACACCGGGAATGGAGCTGGTTACAGACAGACACCGGGAATGGAGCTGGATACAGACACCGGGAATGGAGCTGGTTACAGACAGACACCGGGAATGGAGCTGGTTACAGACAGACACCAGGAATGGGGCTGGATACAGACACGGGGAATGGAGCTGGTTACAGACAGACACCGGGAATGGAGCTGGTTACAGACAGACACCAGGAATGGAGCTGGATACAGACACGGGGAATGGAGCTGGTTACAGACAGACACCGGGAATGGAGCTGGTTACAGACACCCGGAATGGAGCTGGTTACAGACACCGGGAATGGAGCTAGTTACAGACACCAGGAATGGAGCTGGTTATAGACACCGGGAATGGAGCTGGTTACAGACACCAGGAATGGAGCTGGTTACAGACAGACACCAGGAATGGAGCTGGTTACAGACAGACACCGGGAATGGAGCTGGTTACAGACAGACACCGGGAATGGAGCTGGTTACAGACAGACACCTGGAATGGAACTGGATACAGACACCGGGAATGGAGCTGGTTACAGACAGACACCGGGAATGGAGCTGGTTACAGACAACAGGAATGGAGCTGGATACAGACACCGGGAATGGAGCTGGTTACAGACACCTGGAATGGAGCTGGATACAGACACCGGGAATGGAGCTGGTTACAGACAGACACCGGGAATGGAGCTGGTTACAGACACCAGTAATGGAGCTGGATACAGACACCGGGAATGGAGCTGGCTACAGTCACCAGGAATGGAGCTGGATACAGGCACCTGGAATGGAGCTGGATACAGACACCTGGAATGGAGCTGGATACAGACACCGGGAATAGAGCTGGTTACAGGCACCAGGAATGGAGCTGGTTACAGACACCAGGAATGGAGCTGGTTACAGACACCAGGAATGGAGCTGGTTACAGACAAACACCAGGAATGGAACTGGTTACAGACACCGGGAATGGAACTGGTTACCGACACCGGGAATGGAGCTGCTTACAGACACCGGGAATGGAGCTGGATACAGACACCGGGAATGGAGCTGGTTACAGACACGAGGAATGGAGCTGGTTACAGACAGACACCGGGAATGGAGGTGGTTACAGACACCGGGATTGGAGCTGGTTACAGACACCAGCAATGGAGCTGGTTACAGACACCGGGAATGGAGCTGGTTACAGACACCGTGAATGGAGCTGGTTACAGACAGACACCAGGGATGGAGCTGGTCACAGACAGACACCGGGAATGAAGCTGGTTACAGACACCAGCAATGGAGCTGGTTACAGACACCGGGAATGGAGCTGGTTACAGACACCGGGAATGGAGCTGGTTACAGACACCGGGAATGGAGCTGGTTACAGACACCAGGAATGGAGCTGGTTACAGACAGACACCGGGAATGGAGGTGGTTACAGACACCGGGATTGGAGCTGGTTACAGACACCAGCAATGGAGCTGGTTACAGACACCGGGAATGGAGCTGGTTACAGACACCGGGAATGGAGCTGGTTACAGACAGACACCAGGGATGGAGCTGGTCACAGACAGACACCGGGAATGAAGCTGGTTACAGACACCAGGAATGGAGCTGGTTACAGGCACCAGGAATGGAGCTGGTTACAGACACCGGGAATGGAGCTGGTTACAGACAGACACCAGGAATGGAGCTGGTTACAGACAGACACCGGGAATGGAGCTGGTTACAGACAGACACCGGAAATGGAGCTGGTTACAGACAGACACCAGGAATGGAGCTGGATACAGACACCGGGAATTGAGCTGGTTACAGACAGACACCGGGAATGGAGCTGGTTACAGACACCAGTAATGGAGCTGGATACAGACACCGGGAATGGAGCTGGTTACAGACACCTGGAATGGAGCTGGTTACAGACACCGGGAATGGAGCTGGTTACAGACACCGGGAATGGAGCTGGTTACAGACAGACACCAGGAATGGAGCTGGTTACAGACACCGGGAATGGAGCTGGTTACAGACACCGGGAATGGAGCTGGTTACAGACAGACACCAGGAATGGAGCTGGTTACAGACAGACACCGGGAATGGAGCTGGTTACAGACAGACACCAGGAATGGAGCTGGTTATAGACACCAGGAATGGAGCTGGTTACAGGCACCAGGAATGGAGCTGGTTACAGACACCGGGAATGGAGCTGGATACAGACACCGGGAATGGAGCTGGTTACAGACACCAGGAATGGAGCTGGTTACAGACAGACACCGGGAATGGAGGTGGTTACAGACACCGGGAGTGGAGCTGGTTACAGACACCAGGAATGGAGCTGGTTACAGACACCGGGAATGGAGCTGGTTACAGACACCGGGAATGGAGCTGGTTACAGGCAGACACCAGGAATGGAGCTATTTACAGACAGACACCGGGAATGGAGCTGGTTACAGACACCAGGAATGGAGCTGGTTACAGGCACCAGGAATGGAGCTTGTTACAGACACCGGGAATGGAGCTGGCTACAGACAGACACCAGGAATGGAGCTGGTTACAGACAGACACCGGGAATGGAGCTGGTTACAGACACCGGGAATGGAGCTGGTTACAGACACCAGGAATGGAGCTGGTTACAGACACCAGGAATGGAGCTGGTAACAGACAGACACCCGGAATGGAGCTGGCTACAGACATCAGGAATGGAGCTGGTTACTGACAGACACCAGGAATGGAACTGGTTACAGACACACACCGGGAATGGAGATGGTTACAGACACCGGGAATGGAGCTGGTTACAGACATCAGGAATGGAGCTGGTTACAGACAGACACCAGGAATGGAACTGGTTACAGACAGACACCAGGAATGGAGCTGGATACAGACACCGGGAATGGAGCTGGTTACAGACAGACACCGGGAATGGAGCTGGTGACAGACACCAGTAATGGAGCTGGATACAGACATCGGGAATGGAGCTGGTTACAGACACCGGGAATGGAGCTGGTTCCAGACACCGGTAATGGAGCTGGTTACAGACAGACACCAGGAATGGAGCTGGTTACAGACACCGGGAATGGAGCTGGTTACAGACACCGGGAATGGAGCTGGTTACAGACACCGGGAATGGAGCTTGTTACAGACACCGGGAATGGAGCTGGTTACAGACATTCACCAGGAATGGAGCTGGTTACAGACAGACACCGGGAATGGAGCTGGTTACAGACAGACACCAGGAATGGAGCTGGATACAGACACCGCGAATGGAGCTGGTTACAGACCGACACCGGGATTGGAGCTGGTTACAGACACCAGTAATGGAGCTGGATACAGACACCGGGAATGGAGCTGGTTACAGACACCTGGAATGGAGCTGGTTACAGACACCAGGAATGGAGCTTGTTACAGACACTGGGAATGGAGCTTGTTACAGACACCGGGAATGGAGCTGGTTACAGACACCGGGAATGGAGCTTGTTACAGACACCGGGAATGGAGCTGGTTACAGACAGACACCAGGAATGGAAATGGTTACAGACAGACACCGGGAATGGAGCTGGTTATAGACACCAGGAATGGAGCTCGTTACAGGCACCAGGAATGGAGCTGGTTACAGACAGTCACCGGGAATGGTGCTGGTTACCGACACCAGGAATGGAGTTTGTTACAGATAGACACCGGGAATGGAACTTGTTACAGACACCGGGAATGGAGCTGGTTACAGACACCAGGAATGGAGCTGGCTACAGACAGACACCAGGAATGGAGCTGGTTACAGACAGAAACCGGGAATGGAGTTGGTTACGGACAGACACCGGGAATGGAGCTGGTTACAGACACCGGGAATGGAGCTGGTTACAGACAGACACCGGGAATGGAGCTGGTTCCAGACGCCAGAAATGGAGCTGGATACAGACACCGGGAATGGAGCTGGATACAGACACCGGGAATGGAGCTGGTTACAGACACCTGGAATGGAGCTGGTTACAGACACCGGGAATGGAGCTGGATACAGACACCGGGAATGGAGCTGGTTACAGACAGACACCAGGAATGGAGCTGGTTACAGACACCGGGAATGGAGCTGGTTACAGACACCGGGAATGGAGCTGGTTACAGACAGACACCTGGAATGGAGCTGGTTACAGACAGACACCTGGAATGGAGCTGGTTACAGACAGACACCGGGAATGGAGCTGGATACAGAGACCGGGAATGGAGCTGGTTACAGACAGACACCAGGAATGGAGCTGGTTACAGACAAACACCGGGAATGGAGCTGGTTACAGACACCAGTAATGGAGCTGGATACAGACACCGGGAATGGAGCTGGTTACAGACACCGGGAATGGAGCTGGATACAGAGACCGGGAATGGAGCTGGTTACAGACAGACACCAGGAATGGAGCTGGTTACAGACAGTCACCGGGAATGGAGATGGTTACAGACACCAGGAATGGAGCTGGATACAGACACCTGGAATGGAGCTGGTTACAGACACCGGGAATGGAGCTGGTTACAGACACCAGGAATGGAGCTGGTTATAGACACCGGGAATGGAGCTGGTTACAGACACCAGGAATGGAGCTGGTTACAGACAGACACCAGGAATGGAGCTGGTTACAGACAGACACCGGGAATGGAGCTGGTTACAGACAGACACCGGGAATGGAGCTGGTTACAGACAGACACCTGGAATGGAGCTGGATACAGACAGCGGGAATGGAGCTGGTTACAGACAGACACCGGGAATGGAGCTGGTTACAGACACCAGTAATGGAGCTGGATACAGACACCGGGAATGGAGCTGGTTACAGACAGACACCGGGAATGGAGCTGGTTACAGACAACAGGAATGGAGCTGGATACAGACACCGGGAATGGAGCTGGTTACAGACACCGGGAATGGAGCTGGTTACAGACACCTGGAATGGAGCTGGTTACAGACACCGGGAATGGAGCTGGTTACAGACACCGGGAATGGAGCTGGTTACAGACAACTGGAATGGAGCTGGATACAGACACCGGGAATGGAGCTGGTTACAGACACCTGGAATGGAGCTGGATACAGACACCGGGAATGGAGCTGGTTACAGACAGACACCGGGAATGGAGCTGGTTACAGACACCAGTAATGGAGCTGGATACAGACACCGTGAATGGAGCTGTTTACAGACACTTGGAATGGAGCTGGTTACAGACACCGGGAATGGAGCTGGTTACAGACAGACACCAGGAATGCAGCTGGTTACAGACAGACACCGGGAATGGAGCTGGTTACAGACACCGGGAATGGAGCTGGTTACAGACACCAGGAATGGAGCTGGTTACAGACACCAGGAATGGAGCTGGTTACAGACACCAGGAATGGAGCTGGTTACAGACACCAGGAATGGAGCTGGCTACAGACAGACACCAGGAATGGAACTGGTTACAGACAGACACCGGGAATGGAGCTGGTTACAGACAGACACCGGGAATGGAGCTGGTTACAGACAGACACCAGGAATGGAGCTGGATACCGACACAGGGAATGGAGCTGGTTACAGACAGACACCGGGAATGGAGCTGGTTACAGACACCAGGAATGGAGCTGGATACAGACACCGGGAAGGGAGCTGGTTACAGACATCTGGAATGGAGCTGGTTAGAGAGACCGGGAATGGAGCTGGTTACAGACACCAGGAATGGAGCTGGTTACAGACAGACACCAGGAATGGAGCTGGTTACAGACATCGGGAATGGAGCTGGTTACAGACACCAGGAATGGAGCTGGTTACAGACAGACACCGGGGATGGAGCTGGTTACAGACAGACACCGGGAATGGAGCTGGATACAGACACAAGGAATGCAGCTGGTTACAGACAGACACCAGGAATCGAGTTGGTTACAGACAGACACCGGGAATGGAGCTGGTTACAGACAGACACCAGGAATGGGGCTGGATACAAACACGGGGAATGGAGCTGGTTACAGACAGACACCGGGAATGGAGCTGGTTACAGACAGACACCAGGAATGGGGCTGGATACAGACACGTGGAATGGAGCTGGTTACAGACAGACACCGGGAATGGAGCTTGTTACAGACACCAGTAATGGAGCTGGATACAGACACCGGGAATGGAGCTGGTTACAGACACCTGGAATGGAGCTGGTTACAGACACCGGGAATGGAGCTGGTTACAGACACCGGGCATGGAGCTGGTTACAGACAGACACCAGGAATGGAGCTGGTTACAGACAGACACCGGGAATGGAGCTGGTTATAGACACCAGGAATGGAGCTGGTTACAGGCACCAGGAATGGAGCTGGTTACAGACAGACACCGGAAATGGAGCTGGTTACAGACAGACACCGGGAATGGAGCTGGTTACAGACACCGGGAATGGAGCTGGTTACGGACACCGGGAATGAATTGGACACAGACGGACACCAGGAATGGAGCTGGTTACAGATAGACACCGGGAATGGAGCTGGTTACAGACACCGGGAATGGAGCTGGTTACAGACACCAGGAATGGAGCTGGTTACAGGCACCAGGAATGGAGCTGGTTACAGACACCGGGAATGGAGCTGGTTACAGACACCGGGAATGGAGCTGGTTACAGACACCAGGAATGGAGCTGGTTACAGACACCAGGAATGGAGCTGGTAACAGACAGACACCAGGAATGGAACTGGCTACAGACATCAGGAATGGAGCTGGTTACAGACAGACACCAGGAATGGAACTGGTTACAGACACACACCGGGAATGGAGCTGGTTACTGACACCGGGAATGGAGCTGGTTACAGACATCAGGAATGGAGCTGGTTACAGACAGACACCAGGAATGGAACTGGTTACAGACACACACCGGGAATGGAGCTGGTTACAGACAGACACCGGAAATGGAGCTGGTTACAGACAGACACCAGGAATGGAGCTGGATACAGACACCGTGAATGGAGCTGGTTACAGACAGACACCGGGAATGGAGCTGGTGACAGACACCAGTAATGGAGCTGGATACAGACACCGGGAATGGAGCTGGTTACAGGCACCTGGAATGGAGCTGGTAACAGACACCGGGAATGGAGCTGGTTCCAGACACCGGTAATGGAGCTGGTTACAGACAGACACCAGGAATGGAGCTGGTTACAGACACCGGGAATGGAGCTGGTTACAGACAGCAGGAATGGAGCTGGATACAGACACCGGGAAGGGAGCTGGTTACAGACATCTGGAATGGAGCTGGTTAGAGAGACCGGGAATGGAGCTGGTTACAGACACCAGGAATGGAGCTGGTTACAGACAGACACCAGGAATGGAGCTGGTTACAGACATCGGGAATGGAGCAGGTTACAGACACCAGGAATGGAGCTGGTTACAGACAGACACCGGGGATGGAGCTGGTTACAGACAGACACCGGGAATGGAGCTGGATACAGACACAAGGAATGCAGCTGGTTACAGACAGACACCAGGAATCGAGTTGGTTACAGACAGACACCGGGAATGGAGCTGGTTACAGACAGACACCAGGAATGGGGCTGGATACAGACACGGGGAATGGAGCTGGTTACAGACAGACACCGGGAATGGAGCTGGTTACAGACAGACACCAGGAATGGGGCTGGATACAGACACGTGGAATGGAGCTGGTTACAGACAGACACCGGGAATGGAGCTTGTTACAGACACCAGTAATGGAGCTGGATACAGACACCGGGAATGGAGCTGGTTACAGACACCTGGAATGGAGCTGGTTACAGACACCGGGAATGGAGCTGGTTACAGACACCGGGCATGGAGCTGGTTACAGACAGACACCAGGATTGGAGCTGGTTACAGACAGACACCGGGAATGGAGCTGGTTATAGACACCAGGAATGGAGCTGGTTACAGGCACCAGGAATGGAGCTGGTTACAGACAGAGACCGGAAATGGAGCTGGTTACAGACAGACACCGGGAATGGAGCTGGTTACAGACACCGGGAATGGAGCTGGTTACGGACACCGGGAATGAATTGGACACAGACGGACACCAGGAATGGAGCTGGTTACAGATAGACACCGGGAATGGAGCTGGTTACAGACACCGGGAATGGAGCTGGTTACAGACACCAGGAATGGAGCTGGTTACAGGCACCAGGAATGGAGCTGGTTACAGACACCGGGAATGGAGCTGGTTACAGACACCGGGAATGGAGCTGGTTACAGACACCAGGAATGGAGCTTGTTACAGACACCAGGAATGGAGCTGGTAACAGACAGACACCAGGAATGGAACTGGCTACAGACATCAGGAATGGAGCTGGTTACAGACAGACACCAGGAATGGAACTGGTTACAGACACACACCGGGAATGGAGCAGGTTACAGACACCGGGAATGGAGCTGGTTACAGACATCAGGAATGGAGCTGGTTACAGACAGACACCAGAAATGGAACTGGTTACAGACACACACCGGGAATGGAGCTGGTTACAGACAGACACCGGAAATGGAGCTGGTTACAGACAGACACCAGGAATGGAGCTGGATACAGACACCGTGAATGGAGCTGGTTACAGACAGACACCGGGAATGGAGCTGGTGACAGACACCAGTAATGGAGCTGGATACAGACACCGGGAATGGAGCTGGTTACAGGCACCTGGAATGGAGCTGGTAACAGACACCGGGAATGGAGCTGGTTCCAGACACCGGTAATGGAGCTGGTTACCGACAGACACCAGGAATGGAGCTGGTTACAGACACCGGGAATGGAGCTGGTTACAGACACCGGGAATGGAGCTGGTTACAGACACCGGGAACGGAGCTTGTTACCGACACCGGGAATGGAGCTGGTTACAGACAGACACCAGGAATGGAGCTGGTTACAGACAGACACCGGGAATGGAGCTGGTTACAGACAGACACCAGGAATGGAGCTGGATATAGACACTGGGAATGGAGCTGGTTACAGACAGACACCAGGAATGGAAATGGTTACAGACAGACACCGGGAATGGAGCTGGTTATAGACACCAGGAATGGAGCTCGTTACAGGCACCAGGAATGGAGCTGGTTACAGACAGTCACCGGGAATGGTGCTGGTTACAGACACCTAGAATAGAGCTGGTTACAGACACCAGGAATGGAGCTTGTTACAGATAGACACCGGGAATGGAACTGGTTACAGACACCGGGAATGGAGCTGGTTACAGACACCAGGAATGGAGCTGGCTACAGACAGACACCAGGAATGGAGCTGGTTACAGACAGAAACCGGGAATGGAGTTGGTTACAGACAGACACCGGGAATGGAGCTGGTTACAGACACCGGGAATGGAGCTGGTTACAGACAGACACCAGGAATGGAGCTGGTTACAGACACCAGAAATGGAGCTGGATACAGACACCGGGAATGGAGCTGGATACTGACACCGGGAATGGAGCTGGTTACAGACACCTGGAATGGAGCTGGTTACAGACACCGGGAATGGAGCTGGATACAGACACCGGGAATGGAGCTGGTTACAGACAGTAACCAGGAATGGAGCTGGTTACAGACACCGGGAATGGAGCTGGTTACAGACACCGGGAATGGAGCTGGTTACAGACAGACACGTGGAATGGAGCTGGTTACAGACAGACACCGGGAATGGAGCTGGTTACAGACAGACACCGGGAATGGAGCTGGATACAGAGACCGGGAATGGAGCTGGTTACAGACAGACACCAGGAATGGAGCTGGTTACAGACAGACACCGGGAATGGAGCTGGTTACAGACACCAGTAATGGAGCTGGATACAGACACCGGGAATGGAGCTGGTTATAGACACCGGGAATGGAGCTGTTTATAGACACCAGTAATGGAGCTGGATACAGACACCTGGAATGGAGCTGGTTACAGACACCGGGAATTGGGCTGGTTACAGACACCAGGAATGGAGCTGGTTATAGACACCGGGAATTGGGCTGGTTACAGACACCAGGAATGGAGCTGGTTATAGACACCGGGAATGGAGCTGGTTACAGACACCAGGAATGGAGCTGGTTACAGACAGACACCGGGAATGGAGCTGGTTACAGACAGACACCGGGAATGGAGCTGGTTACAGACAGACACCGGGAATGGAGCTGGTTACAGACAGACACCGGGAATGGAGCTGGTTACAGACAGATACCGGGAATGGAGCTGGTTATAGACACCAGGAATGGAGCTGGTTACAGACACCAGTAATGGAGCTGGATACAGACACCGGGAATGGAGCTGGTTACAGACACCTGGAATGGAGCTGGTTACAGACACCAGGAATGGAGCTTGTTACAGACACGGGGAATGGAGCTTGTTACAGACACCGGGAATGGAGCTGGTTACAGACACCGGGAATGGAGCTTGTTACAGACACCAGGAATGGAGCTGGTTACAGACAGTCACCGGGAATAGAGCTGGTTACAGACACCAGGAATGGAGCTTGTTACAGATAGACACCGGGAATGGAACTGGTTACAGACACCGGGAATGGAGCTGGTTACAGACACCAGGAATGGAGCTGGCTACAGACAGACACCAGGAATGGAGCTGGTTACAGACAGAAACCGGGAATGGAGTTGGTTACAGACAGACACCGGGAATGGAGCTGGTTACAGACACCGGGAATGGAGCTGGTTACAGACAGACACCGGGAATGGAGCTGGTTACAGACACCAGAAATGGAGCTGGATACAGACACCGGGAATGGAGCTGGATACAGACACCGGGAATGGAGCTTGTTACAGACATCTGGAATGGAGCTCGTTACAGACACCGGGAATGGAGCTGGATACAGACACCGGGAATGGAGCTGGTTACAGACAGACACCAGGAATGGAGCTGGTTACAGACACCGGGAATGGAGCTGGTTACAGACACCGGGAATGGAGCTGGTTACAGACAGACACCTGGAATGGAGCTGGTTACAGACAGACACCGGGAATGGAGCCGGTTACAGACAGACACCGGGAATGGAGCTGGATACAGAGACCGGGAATGGAGCTGGTTACAGACAGACACCAGGAATGGAGCTGGTTACAGACAGACACCAGGAATGGAGCTGGTTACAGACAGACACCGGGAATGGAGCTGGTTACAGACAGACACCAGTAATGGAGCTGGATACAGACACCGGGAATGGAGCTGGTTACAGGCACCTGGAATGGAGCTGGTTACAGACACTGGGAATGGAGCTGGTTCCAGACACCGGTAATGGAGCTGGTTACAGACAGACACCAGGAATGGAGATGGTTACAGACACGGGGAATGGAGCTGGTTACAGACACCGGGAATGGAGCTGGTTACAGACACCGGGAATGGAGCTTGTTACAGACACCGGGAATGGAGCTGGTTACAGACAGACACCAGGAATGGAGCTGGTTACAGACACCAGTAATGGAGCTGGATACAGACACCGGGAATGGAGCTGGTTACAGACACCTGGAATGGAGCTGGTTACAGACACCAGGAATTGAGCTTGTTACAGACACTGGGAATGGAGCTTGTTACAGACACCGGGAATGGAGCTGGTTACAGACACCGGGAATGGAGCTTGTTACAGACAGACACCGGGAATGGAGCTGGTTACAGACAGACACCAGGAATGGAAATGGTTACAGACAGACACCGGGAATGGAGCTGGTTATAGACACCAGGAATGGAGCTCGTTACAGGCACCAGGAATGGAGCTGGTTACAGACAGTCACCGGGAATGGTGCTGGTTACAGACACCTGGAATAGAGCTGGTTACAGACACCAGGAATGGAGCTTGTTACAGATAGACACCGGGAATGGAACTGGTTACAGACACCGGGAATGGAGCTGGTTACAGACACCAGGAATGGAGCTGGCTACAGACAGACACCAGGAATGGAGCTGGTTACAGACAGAAACCGGGAATGGAGTTGGTTACAGACAGACACCGGGAATGGAGCTGGTTACAGACACCGGGAATGGAGCTGGTTACAGACAGACACCTGGAATGGAGCTGGTTACAGACAGACACCGGGAATGGAGCTGGTTACAGACAGACACCGGGAATGGAGCTGGATACAGAGACCGGGAATGGAGCTGGTTACAGACAGACACCGGGAATGGAGCTGGTTACAGACACCAGTAATGGAGCTGGATACAGACACCGGGAATGGAGCTGGTTATAGACACCAGTAATGGAGCTGGATACAGACACCTGGAATGGAGCTGGTTACAGACACCGGGAATTGGGCTGGTTACAGACACCAGGAATGGAGCTGGTTATAGACACCGGGAATTGGGCTGGTTACAGACACCAGGAATGGAGCTGGTTATAGACACCGGGAATGGAGCTGGTTACAGACACCAGGAATGGAGCTGGTTACAGACAGACACCGGGAATGGAGCTGGTTACAGACAGACACCGGGAATGGAGCTGGTTACAGACAGACACCGGGAATGGAGCTGGTTACAGACAGACACCGGGAATGGAGCTGGTTACAGACAGACACCGGGAATGGAGCTGGTTACAGACAGACACCAGGAATGGAGCTGGATACCGACACCGGGAATGGAGCTGGTTACAGACAGACACCGGGAATGGAGCTGGTTACAGACACCAGGAATGGAGCTGGATACAGACACCGGGAAGGGAGCTGGTTACAGACACCTGGAATGGAGCTGGTTACAGACACCGGGAATGGAGCTGGTTACAGACATCAGGAATGGAGCTGGTTACAGACAGACACCAGGAATGGAGCTGGTTACAGACATCGGGAATGGAGCTGGTTACAGGCACCGGGAATGGAGATGGTTACAGAGAGACACCAGGAATGGAGCTGGATACAGACACCAGGAATCGAGCTCGTTACAGACAGACACCGGGAATGGAGCTGGTTACAGACAGACACCAGGAATGGGGCTGGATACAGACACGGGGAATGGAGCTGGTTACAGACAGACACCGCGAATGGAGCTGGTTACAGACAGAAACCAGGAATGGGGCTGGATACAGACACGTGGAATGGAGCTGGTTACAGACAGACACCGGGAATGGAGCTTGTTACAGACACCAGTAATGGAGCTGGATACAGACACCGGGAATGGAGCTGGTTACAGACACCTGGAATGGAGCTGGTTACAGACACCGGGAATGGAGCTGGTTACAGACACCGGGCATGGAGCTGGTTACAGACAGACACCAGGAATGGAGCTGGTTACAGACAGACACCGGGAATGGAGCTGGTTATAGACTCCAGGAATGGAGCTGGTTACAGGCACCAGGAATGGAGCTGGTTACAGACAGACACCGGAAATGGAGCTGGTTACAGACAGACACCGGGAATGGATCTGGTTACAGACACCGGGAATGGAGCTGGTTACGGACACCGGGAATGAATTGGACACAGACGGACGCCAGGAATGGAGCTGCTTACAGATAGACACCGGGAATGGAGCTGGTTCCAGACACCGGGAATGGAGCTGGTTACAGACACCAGGAATGGAGCTGGTTACAGGCACCAGGAATGGAGCTGGTTACAGATACCGGGAATGGAGCTGGTTACAGACAGACACCAGGAATGGAGCTGGTTACAGACAGACACCGGGAATGGAGCTGGTTACAGACACCGGGAATGGAGCTGGTTACAGACACCAGGAATGGAGCTGGTTACAGACACCAGGAATGGAGCTGGTAACAGACAGACACCAGGAATGGAGCTGGCTACAGACATCAGGAATGGAGCTGGTTACAGACAGACACCAGGAATGGAACTGGTTACAGACACACACCGGGAATCGAGCTGGTTACAGACACCGGGAATGGAGCTGGTTACAGACATCAGGAATGGAGCTGGTTACAGACAGACACCAGGAATGGAACTGGTTACAGACACACACCGGGAATGGAGCTGGTTACAGACAGACACCGGAAATGGAGCTGGTTACAGACAGACACAAGGAATGGAGCTGGATACAGACACCGGGAATGGAGCTGGTTACAGACAGACACCGGGAATGGAGCTGGTGACAGACACCAGTAATGGAGCTGGATACAGACACCGGGAATGGAGCTGGTTACAGGCACCTGGAATGGAGCTGGTTACAGACACCGGGAATGGAGCTGGTTCCAGACACCGGTAATGGAGCTGGTTACAGACAGACACCAGGAATGGAGCTGGTTACAGAAACCGGGAATGGAGCTGGTTACAGACACCGGGAATGGAGCTGGTTACAGACACCGGGAATGGAGCTTGTTACAGACACCGGGAATGGAGCTGGTTACAGACAGACACCAGGAATGGAGCTGGTTACAGACAGACACCGGGAATGGAGCTGGTTACAGACAGACACCAGGAATGGAGCTGGATACAGACACCGCGAATGGAGCTGGTTACAGACCGACACCGGGATTGGAGCTGGTTACAGACACCAGTAATGGAGCTGGATACAGACACCGGGAATGGAGCTGGTTACAGACACCTGGAATGGAGCTGGTTACAGACACCAGGAATGGAGCTTGTTACAGACACTGGGAATGGAGCTTGTTACAGACACCGGGAATGGAGCTGGTTACAGACACCGGGAATGGAGCTTGTTACAGACACCGGGAATGGAGCTGGTTACAGACAGACACCAGGAATGGAAATGGTTACAGACAGATACCGGGAATGGAGCTGGTTATAGACACCAGGAATGGAGCTGGTTACAGACACCAGTAATGGAGCTGGATACAGACACCGGGAATGGAGCTGGTTACAGACACCTGGAATGGAGCTGGTTACAGACACCAGGAATGGAGCTTGTTACAGACACTGGGAATGGAGCTTGTTACAGACACCGGGAATGGAGCTGGTTACAGACACCGGGAATGGAGCTTGTTACAGACACCAGGAATGGAGCTGGTTACAGACAGTCACCGGGAATAGAGCTGGTTACAGACACCAGGAATGGAGCTTGTTACAGATAGACACCGGGAATGGAACTGGTTACAGACACCGGGAATGGAGCTGGTTACAGACACCAGGAATGGAGCTGGCTACAGACAGACACCAGGAATGGAGCTGGTTACAGACAGAAACCGGGAATGGAGTTGGTTACAGACAGACACCGGGAATGGAGCTGGTTACAGACACCGGGAATGGAGCTGGTTACAGACAGACACCGGGAATGGAGCTGGTTACAGACACCAGAAATGGAGCTGGATACAGACACCGGGAATGGAGCTGGATACAGACAACGGGAATGGAGCTGGTTACAGACACCTGGAATGGAGCTGGTTACAGACACCGGGAATGGAGCTGGATACAGACACCGGGAATGGAGCTGGTTACAGACAGACACCAGGAATGGAGCTGGTTACAGACACCGGGAATGGAGCTGGTTACAGACACCGGGAATGGAGCTGGTTACAGACAGACACCTGGAATGGAGCTGGTTACAGACAGACACCGGGAATGGAGCCGGTTACAGACAGACACCGGGAATGGAGCTGGATACAGAGACCGGGAATGGAGCTGGTTACAGACAGACACCAGGAATGGAGCTGGTTACACACAGACACCGGGAATGGAGCTGGTGACAGACACCAGTAATGGAGCTGGATACAGACACCGGGAATGGAGCTGGTTACAGGCACCTGGAATGGAGCTGGTTACAGACACTGGGAATGGAGCTGGATACAGACACCGGTAATGGAGCTGGTTACAGACAGACACCAGGAATGGAGCTGGTTACAGACACGGGGAATGGAGCTGGTTACAGACACCGGGAATGGAGCTGGTTACAGACACCGGGAATGGAGCTTGTTACAGACACCGGGAATGGAGCTGGTTACAGACAGACACCAGGAATGGAGCTGGTTACAGACAGACACCGGGAATGGAGCTGGTTACAGACAGACACCAGGAATGGAGCTGGATACAGACACCGCGAATGGAGCTGGTTACAGACCGACACCGGGATTGGAGCTGGTTACAGACACCAGTAATGGAGCTGGCTACAGACACCGGGAATGGAGCTGGTTACAGACACCTGGAATGGAGCTGGTTACAGACACCAGGAATGGAGCTTGTTACAGACACTGGGAATGGAGCTTGTTACAGACACCGGGAATGGAGCTGGTTACAGACACCGGGAATGGAGCTTGTTACAGACAGTCACCGGGAATGGAGCTGGTTACAGACAGACACCAGGAATGGAAATGGTTACAGACAGACACCGGGAATGGAGCTGGTTATAGACACCAGGAATGGAGCTCGTTACAGGCACCAGGAATGGAGCTGGTTACAGACAGTCACCGGGAATGGTGCTGGTTACAGACACCTGGAATAGAGCTGGTTACAGACACCAGGAATGGAGCTTGTTACAGATAGACACCGGGAATGGAACTGGTTACAGACACCGGGAATGGAGCTGGTTACAGACACCAGGAATGGAGCTGGCTACAGACAGACACCAGGAATGGAGCTGGTTACAGACAGAAACCGGGAATGGAGTTGGTTACAGACAGACACCGGGAATGGAGCTGGTTACAGACACCGGGAATGGAGCTGGTTACAGACAGACACCGGGAATGGAGCTGGTTACAGACACCAGAAATGGAGCTGGATACAGACACCGGGAATGGAGCTGGATACAGACAGACACCAGGAATGGAGCTGGTTACAGACACCAGGAATGGAGCTGGTTTCAGACACCGGGAATGGAGCTGGATACAGACACCGGGAATGGAGCTGGTTACAGACACCTGGAATGGAGCTGGTTACAGACACCGGGAATGGAGCTGGATACAGACACCGGGAATGGAGCTGGTTACAGACAGACACCAGGAATGGAGCTGGTTACAGACACCGGGAATGGAGCTGGTTACAGACACCGGGAATCGAGCTGGTTACAGACAGACACCTGGAATGGAGCTGGTTACAGACAGACACCGGGAATGGAGCCGGTTACAGACAGACACCGGGAATGGAGCTGGATACAGAGACCGTGAATGGAGCTGGTTACAGACAGACACCAGGAATGGAGCTGGTTACAGACAGACACCGGGAATGGAGCTGGTTACAGACACCAGTAATGGAGCTGGATACAGACACCGGGAATGGAGCTGGTTATAGACACCAGTAATGGAGCTGGATACAGACACCTGGAATGGAGCTGGTTACAGACACCGGGAATTGGGCTGGTTACAGACACCAGGAATGGAGCTGGTTATAGACACCGGGAATGGAGCTGGTTACAGACACCAGGAATGGAGCTGGTTACAGACAGACACCAGGAATGGAGCTGGTTACAGACAGACACCGGGAATGGAGCTGGTTACAGACAGACACCGGGAATGGAGCTGGTTACAGACAGACACCGGGAATGAAGCTGGTTACAGACAGACACCGGGAATGGAGCTGCTTACAGACAGAAACCTGGAATGGAGCTGGATACAGACACCGGGAATGGAGCTGGTTACAGACAGACACCAGGAATGGAGCTGGTTACAGACAACAGGAATGGAGCTGGATACAGACACCGGGAATGGAGCTGGTTACAGACACCTGGAATGGAGCTGGATACAGACACCGGGAATGGAGCTGGTTACAGACAACAGGAATGGAGCTGGATACAGACACCGGGAATGGAGCTGGTTACAGACACCTGGAATGGAGCTGGATACAGACACCGGGAATGGAGCTGGTTACAGACAGACACCGGGAATGGAGCTGGTTACAGACACCAGTAATGGAGCTGGATACAGACACCGTGAATGGAGCTGTTTACAGACACTTGGAATGCAGCTGGTTACAGACAGACACCGGGAATGGAGCTGGTTACAGACACCGGGAATGGAGCTGGTTACAGACACCAGGAATGGAGCTGGTTACAGACACCAGGAATGGAGCTGGTTACAGACACCAGGAATGGAGCTGGTTGCAGACACAAGGAATGGAGCTGGCTACAGACAGACACCAGGAATGGAACTGGTTACAGACAGACACCGGGAATGGAGCTGGCTACAGACAGACACCGGGAATGGAGCTGGTTACAGACAGACACCAGGAATGGAGCTGGATACCGACACCGGGAATGGAGCTGGTTACAGACAGACATTGGGAATGGAGCTGGTTACAGACACCAGGAATGGAGCTGGATACAGACACCGGGAAGGGAGCTGGTTACAGACACCTGGAATGGAGCTTGTTACAGACACCGGGAATGGAGCTGGTTACAGACACCAGGAATGGAGCTGGTTACAGACAGACACCAGGAATGGAGCTGGTTACAGACATCGGGAATGGAGCTGGTTACAGACACTGGGAATGGAGATGGTTACAGACAGACACCAGGAATGGAGCTGGTTACAGACAGACACCGGGGATGGAGCTGGTTACAGACAGACACCGGGAATGGAGCTGGATACAGACACCATGAATGCAGCTGGTTACAGACAGACACCAGGAATCGAGCTGGTTACAGACAGACACCGGGAATGGAGCTGGTTACAGACAGACACCAGGAATGGGGCTGGATACAGACACGGGGAATGGAGCTGGTTACAGACAGACACCGGGAATGGAGTTGGTTACAGACAGACACCAGGAATGGGGCTGGATACAGACACGTGGAATGGAGCTGGTTACAGACAGACACCGGGAATGGAGCTGGTTACAGACACCAGTAATGGAGCTGGATACAGACACCGGGAATGGAGCTGGTTACAGACACCTGGAATGGAGCTGGTTACAGACACCGGGAATGGAGCTGGTTACAGACACCGGGCATGGAGCTGGTTACAGACAGACACCAGGAATGGAGCTGGTTACAGACAGACACCGGGAATGGAGCTGGTTATAGACACCAGGAATGGAGCTGGTTACAGGCACCAGGAATGGAGCTGGTTACAGACAGACACCGGAAATGGAGCTGGTTACAGACAGACACCAGGAATGGGGCTGGATACAGACACGTGGAATGGAGCTGGTTACAGACAGACACCGGGAATGGAGCTGGTTACAGACACCAGTAATGGAGCTGGATACAGACACCGGGAATGGAGCTGGTTACAGACACCTGGAATGGAGCTGGTTACAGACACCGGGAATGGAGCTGGTTACAGACACCGGGCATGGAGCTGGTTACAGACAGACACCAGGAATGGAGCTGGTTACAGACAGACACCGGGAATGGAGCTGGTTATAGACACCAGGAATGGAGCTGGTTACAGGCACCAGGAATGGAGCTGGTTACAGACAGACACCGGAAATGGAGCTGGTTACAGACAGACACCGGGAATGGAGCTGGTTACAGACACCGGGAATGGAGCTGGTTACGGACACCGGGAATGAATTGGACACAGACGGACACCAGGAATGGAGCTGGTTACAGATAGACACCGGGAATGGAGCTGGTTACAGACACCTGGGATAGAGCTGGTTACAGACACCAGGAATGGAGCTTGTTACAGATAGACACCGGGAATGGAACTGGTTGCAGACACCGGGAATGGAGCTGGCTACAGTCACCAGGAATGGAGCTGGATACAGGCACCTGGAATGGAGCTGGATATAGACACCTGGAATGGAGCTGGATACAGACGCCGGGAATAGAGCTGGTTACAGACACCGGGAATGGAGGTGGTTACATACACCGGGATTGGAGCTGGTTACAGACACCAGCAATGGAGCTGGTTACAGACACCGGGAATGGAGCTGGTTAAAGACACCGGAAATGGAGCTGGTTACAGACAGACACCAGGAATGGAGCTGGTCACAGACAGACACCGGGAATGAAGCTGGTTACAGACACCTGGAATGGAGCTGGTTACAGGCACCAGGAATGGAGCTGGTTACAGACACCGGGAATGGAGCTGGTTACAGACAGACACCAGGAATGGAGCTGGTTACAGACAGACACCGGGAATGGAGCTGGTTATAGACACCAGGAATGGAGCTGGTTACAGACACCAGGAATGGAGCTGGTTACAGACAGACACCGGGAATGGAGCTGGTTACAGACACCGGGAATGGAGCTGTTTACAGACACCAGGAATGGAGCTGGTTATAGACACCGGGAATGGAGCTGGTTACAGACACCAGGAATGGAGCTGGTTACAGACAGACACCAGGAATGGAACTGGTTACAGACAGACACCGGGAATGGAGCTGGTTACAGACAGACACCGGAAATGGAGCTGGTTACAGACAGACACCAGGAATGGAGCTGGATACAGACACCGGGAATGGAGCTGGTTACAGACAGACACCGGGAATGGAGCTGGTTACAGACACCAGTAATGGAGCTGGATACAGACACCGGGAATGGAGCTGGTTACAGACATCGGGAATGGAGCTGGTTACAGACACCGGGAATGGAGATGGTTACAGACAGACACCAGGAATGGAGCTGGTTACAGACAGACACCGGGGATGGAGCTGGTTACAGACAGACACCGGGAATGGAGCTGGATACAGATACCGGGAATGCAGCTGGTTACAGACAGACACCAGGAATGGAGCTGGTTACAGACAGACACCGGGAATGGAGCTGGTTACAGACAGACACCAGGAATGGGGCTGGATACAGACACGGGGAATGGAGCTGGTTACAGACAGACACCGGGAATAGAGCTGGTTACAGACAGACACCAGGAATGGAGCTGGTTACAGACAGACACCGGGAATGGAGCTGGTTACAGACAGACACCGGGAATGGAGCTGGTTCCAGACACCAGTAATGGAGCTGGATACAGACACCGGGAATGGAGCTGGTTACAGACACCTGGAATGGAGCTGGTTACAGACACCGGGAATGGAGCTGGTTACAGACACCGGGCATGGAGCTGGTTACAGACAGACACCAGGAATGGAGCTGGTTACAGACAGACACCAGGAATGGAGCTGGTTATAGACACCAGGAATGGAGCTGGTTACAGGCACCAGGAATGGAGCTGGTTACAGACAGACACCGGAAATGGAGCTGGTTACAGACAGACACCGGGAATGGAGCTGGTTACAGACACCGGGAATGGAGCTGGTTACGGACACCGGGAATGAATTGGACACAGACGGACACCAGGAATGGAGCTGGTTACAGATAGACACCGGGAATGGAGCTGGTTACAGACACCTGGGATAGAGCTGGTTACAGACACCAGGAATGGAGCTTGTTACAGATAGACACCGGGAATGGAACTGGTTGCAGGCACCGGGAATGGAGCTGGCTACAGTCACCAGGAATGGAGCTGGATACAGGCACCTGGAATGGAGCTGGATATAGACACCTGGAATGGAGCTGGATACAGACGCCGGGAATAGAGCTGGTTACAGACACCGGGAATGGAGGTGGTTACATACACAGGGATTGGAGCTGGTTACAGACACCAGCAATGGAGCTGGTTACAGACACCGGGAATGGAGCTGGTTAAAGACACCGGGAATGGAGCTGGTTACAGACAGACACCAGGAATGGAGCTGGTCACAGACAGACACCGGGAATGAAGCTGGTTACAGACACCTGGAATGGAGCTGGTTACAGGCACCAGGAGTGGAGCTGGTTACAGACACCGGGAATGGAGCTGGTTACAGACAGACACCAGGAATGGAGCTGGTTACAGACAGACACCGGGAATGGAGCTGGTTACAGACACCAGGAATGGAGCTGGTTACAGACAGACACCGGATATGGTGCTGGTTACAGACAGACACCGGGAATGGAGCTGGTTACAGACACCGGGAATGGAGCTGGTTACAGACACCAGGAATGGAGCTGGTTATAGACACCGGGAATGGAGCTGGTTACAGACACCAGGAATGGAGCTGGTTACAGACAGACACCAGGAATGGAACTGGTTACAGACAGACACCGGGAATGGAGCTGGTTACAGACAGACACCGGAAATGGAGCTGGTTACAGACAGACACCAAGAATGGAGCTGGATACAGACACCGGGAATGGAGCTGGTTACAGACAGACACCGGGAATGGAGCTGGTTACAGACACCAGTAATGGAGCTGGATACAGACACCGGGAATGGAGCTGGTTACAGACATCGGGAATGGAGCTGGTTACAGACACCGGGAATGGAGATGGTTACAGACAGACACCAGGAATGGAGCTGGTTACAGACAGACACCGGGGATGGAGCTGGTTACAGACAGACACCGGGAATGGAGCTGGATACAGACACCGGGAATGCAGCTGGTTACAGACAGACACCAGGAATGGAGCTGGTTACAGACAGACACCGGGAATGGAGCTGGTTACAGACAGACACCAGGAATGGGGCTGGATACAGACACGGGGAATGGAGCTGGTTACAGACAGACACCGGGAATAGAGCTGGTTACAGACAGACACCAGGAATGGAGCTGGTTACAGACAGACACCGGGAATGGAGCTGGTTACAGACAGACACCGGGAATGGAGCTGGTTACAGACACCAGTAATGGAGCTGGATACAGACACCGGGAATGGAGCTGGTTACAGACACCTGGAATGGAGCTGGTTACAGACACCGGGAATGGAGCTGGTTACAGACACCGGGAATGGAGCCGGTTACAGACAGACACCAGGAATGGAGCTGGTTACACACAGACACCGGGAATGGAGCTCGTTACAGACACCAGGAATGGAGCTGGTTACAGGCACCAGGAATGGAGCTGGTTACAGACAGACACTGGAAATGGAGCTGGTTACAGACAGACACCGGGAATGGAGCTGGTTACATACACCGGGAATGGAGCTGGTTACGGACACCGGGAATGAATTGGACACAGACGGACACCAGGAATGGAGCTGGTTACAGACAGACACCGGGAATGGAGCTGGTTTCAGACACCGGGAATGGAGCTGGTTACAGACAGACACCAGGAATGGAGCTGGTTGCAGACAGACACCGGGAATGGAACTGGTTGCAGACACCGGGAATGGAGATGGCTACAGTCACCTGGAATGGAGCTGGATACAGACACCAGGAATGGAGCTGGTTACAGACAGACACCAGGAATGGAGCTGTTTACAGACAGACACCGGGAATGGAGCTGGTGACAGACAGACACCAGGAATGGAGCTGGTTACAGACATCGGGAATGGAGCTGGTTACAGACACCGGGAATGAAGATGGTTACAGACAGACACCAGGAATGGTGCTGGTTACAGACAGACACCGGGGATGGAGCTGGTTACAGACAGACACCGGGAATGGAGCTGGATACAGACACCATGAATGCAGCTGGTTACAGACAGACACCAGGAATCGAGCTGGTTACAGACAGACACCGGGAATGGAGCTGGTTACAGACAGACACCAAGAATGGGGCTGGATACAGACACGGGGAATGGAGCTGGTTACAGACAGACACCGGGAATGGAGCTGGTTACAGACAGACACCAGGAATGGGGCTGGATACAGACACGTGGAATGGAGCTGGTTACAGACAGACACCGGGAATGGAGCTGGTTACAGACACCAGTAATGGAGCTGGATACAGACACCGGGAATGGAGCTGGTTACAGACACCTGGAATGGAGCTGGTTACAGACACCGGGAATGGAGCTGGTTACAGACACCGGGCATGGAGCTGGTTACAGACAGACACCAGGAATGGAGCTGGTTACAGACAGACACCGGGAATGGAGCTGGTTATAGACACCAGGAATGGAGCTGGTTACAGGCACCAGGAATGGAGCTGGTTACAGACAGACACCGGAAATGGAGCTGGTTACAGACAGACACCAGGAATGGGGCTGGATACAGACACGTGGAATGGAGCTGGTTACAGACAGACACCGGGAATGGAGCTGGTTACAGACACCAGTAATGGAGCTGGATACAGACACCGGGAATGGAGCTGGTTACAGACCCCTGGAATGGAGCTGGTTACAGACACCGGGGATGGAGCTGGTTACAGACACCGGGCATGGAGCTGGTTACAGACAGACCCCAGGAATGGAGCTGGTTACAGACAGACACCGGGAATGGAGCTGGTTATAGACACCAGGAATGGAGCTGGTTACAGGCACCAGGAATGGAGCTGGTTACAGACAGACACCGGAAATGGAGCTGGTTACAGACAGACACCGGGAATGGAGCTGGTTACAGACACCGGGAATGGAGCTGGTTACGGACACCGGGAATGAATTGGACACAGACGGACACCAGGAATGGAGCTGGTTACAGATAGACACCGGGAATGGAGCTGGTTACAGACACCTGGGATAGAGCTGGTTACAGACACCAGGAATGGAGCTTGTTACAGATAGACACCGGGAATGGAACTGGTTGCAGACACCGGGAATGGAGCTGGCTACAGTCACCAGGAATGGAGCTGGATACAGGCACCTGGAATGGAGCTGGATACAGACACCTGGAATGGAGCTGGATACAGACGCCGGGAATAGAGCTGGTTACAGACATCGGGAATGGAGGTGGTTACAGACACCGGGATTGGAGCTGGTTACAGACACCAGCAATGGAGCTGGTTACAGACACCGGGAATGGAGCTGGTTAAAGACACCGGGAATGGAGCTGGTTACAGACAGACACCAGGAATGGAGCTGGTCACAGACAGACACCGGGAATGAAGCTGGTTACAGACACCAGGAATGGAGCTGGTTACAGGCACCAGGAATGGAGCTGGTTACAGACACCGGGAATGGAGCTGGTTACAGACAGACACCAGGAATGGAGCTGGTTACAGACAGACACCGGGAATGGAGCTGGTTATAGACACCAGGAATGGAGCTGGTTACAGGCACCAGGAATGGAGCTGGTTACAGACAGACACCGGATATGGTGCTGGTTACAGACAGACACCGGGAATGGAGCTGGTTACAGACACCGGGAATGGAGCTGGTTACAGACACCAGGAATGGAGCTGGTTATAGACACCGGGAATGGAGCTGGTTACAGACAGACACCAGGAATGGAACTGGTTACAGACAGACACCGGGAATGGAGCTGGTTACAGACAGACACCGGAAATGGAGCTGGTTACAGACAGACACCAGGAATGGAGCTGGATACAGACACCGGGAATGGAGCTGGTTACAGACAGACACCGGGAATGGAGCTGGTTACAGAAACCGGGAATGGAGCTGGTTACAGACACCGGGAATGGAGCTGGTTACAGACACCGGGAATGGAGCTTGTTACAGACACCGGGAATGGAGCTGGTTACAGACAGACACCAGGAATGGAGCTGGTTACAGACAGACACCGGGAATGGAGCTGGTTACAGACAGACACCAGGAATGGAGCTGGATACAGACACCGCGAATGGAGCTGGTTACAGACCGACACCGGGATTGGAGCTGGTTACAGACACCAGTAATGGAGCTGGATACAGACACCGGGAATGGAGCTGGTTACAGACACCTGGAATGGAGCTGGTTACAGACACCAGGAATGGAGCTTGTTACAGACACTGGGAATGGAGCTTGTTACAGACACCGGGAATGGAGCTGGTTACAGACACCGGGAATGGAGCTTGTTACAGACACCGGGAATGGAGCTGGTTACAGACAGACACCAGGAATGGAAATGGTTACAGACAGATACCGGGAATGGAGCTGGTTATAGACACCAGGAATGGAGCTGGTTACAGACACCAGTAATGGAGCTGGATACAGACACCGGGAATGGAGCTGGTTACAGACACCTGGAATGGAGCTGGTTACAGACACCAGGAATGGAGCTTGTTACAGACACTGGGAATGGAGCTTGTTACAGACACCGGGAATGGAGCTGGTTACAGACACCGGGAATGGAGCTTGTTACAGACACCAGGAATGGAGCTGGTTACAGACAGTCACCGGGAATAGAGCTGGTTACAGACACCAGGAATGGAGCTTGTTACAGATAGACACCGGGAATGGAACTGGTTACAGACACCGGGAATGGAGCTGGTTACAGATACCAGGAATGGAGCTGGCTACAGACAGACACCAGGAATGGAGCTGGTTACAGACAGAAACCGGGAATGGAGTTGGTTACAGACAGACACCGGGAATGGAGCTGGTTACAGACACCGGGAATGGAGCTGGTTACAGACAGACACCGGGAATGGAGCTGGTTACAGACACCAGAAATGGAGCTGGATACAGACACCGGGAATGGAGCTGGATACAGACACCGGGAATGGAGCTGGTTACAGACACCTGGAATGGAGCTGGTTACAGACACCGGGAATGGAGCTGGATACAGACACCGGGAATGGAGCTGGTTACAGACAGACACCAGGAATGGAGCTGGTTACAGACACCGGGAATGGAGCTGGTTACAGACACCGGGAATGAAGCTGGTTACAGACAGACACGTGGAATGGAGCTGGTTACAGACAGACACCGGGAATGGAGCCGGTTACAGACAGACACCGGGAATGGAGCTGGATACAGAGACCGGGAATGGAGCTGGTTACAGACAGACACCAGGAATGGAGCTGGTTACAGACAGACACCGGGAATGGAGCTGGTGACAGACACCAGTAATGGAGCTGGATACAGACACCGGGAATGGAGCTGGTTACAGGCACCTGGAATGGAGCTGGTTACAGACACCGGGAATGGAGCTGGTTCCAGACACCGGTAATGGAGCTGGTTACAGACAGACACCAGGAATGGAGCTGGTTACAGACACGGGGAATGGAGCTGGTTACAGACACCGGGAATGGAGCTGGTTACAGACACCGGGAATGGAGCTTGTTACAGACACCGGGAATGGAGCTGGTTACAGACAGACACCAGGAATGGAGCTGGTTACAGACAGACACCGGGAATGGAGCTGGTTACAGACAGACACCAGGAATGGAGCTGGATACAGACCCCGCGAATGGAGCTGGTTACAGACCGACACCGGGATTGGAGCTGGTTACAGACACCAGTAATGGAGCTGGATACAGACACCGGGAATGGAGCTGGTTACAGACACCTGGAATGGAGCTGGTTACAGACACCAGGAATGGAGCTTTTTACAGACACTGGGAATGGAGCTTGTTACAGACACCGGGAATGGAGCTGGTTACAGACACCGGGAATGGAGCTTGTTACAGACAGACACCGGGAATGGAGCTGGTTACAGACAGACACCAGGAATGGAAATGGTTACAGACAGACACCGGGAATGGAGCTGGTTATAGACACCAGGAATGGAGCTCGTTACAGGCACCAGGAATGGAGCTGGTTACAGACAGTCACCGGGAATGGTGCTGGTTACAGACACCTGGAATAGAGCTGGTTACAGACACCAGGAATGGAGCTTGTTACAGATAGACACCGGGAATGGAACTGGTTACAAACACCGGGAATGGAGCTGGTTACAGACACCAGGAATGGAGCTGGCTACAGACAGACACCAGGAATGGAGCTGGTTACAGACAGAAACCGGGAATGGAGTTGGTTACAGACAGACACCGGGAATGGAGCTGGTTACAGACACCGGGAATGGAGCTGGTTACAGACAGACACCGGGAATGGAGCTGGTTACAGACACCAGAAATGGAGCTGGATACAGACACCGGGAATGGAGCTGGATACAGACAGACACCAGGAATGGAGCTGGTTACAGACACCAGGAATGGAGCTGGTTTCAGACACCGGGAATGGAGCTGGATACAGACACCGGGAATGGAGCTGGTTACAGACACCTGGAATGGAGCTGGTTACAGACACCGGGAATGGAGCTGGATACAGACACCGGGAATGGAGCTGGTTACAGACAGACACCAGGAATGGAGCTGGTTACAGACACCGGGAATGGAGCTGGTTACAGACACCGGGAATCGAGCTGGTTACAGACAGACACCTGGAATGGAGCTGGTTACAGACAGACACCGGGAATGGAGCCGGTTACAGACAGACACCGGGAATGGAGCTGGATACAGAGACCGGGAATGGAGCTGGTTACAGACAGACACCAGGAATGGAGCTGGTTACAGACAGACACCGGGAATGGAGCTGGTTACAGACACCAGGAATGGAGCTGGATACAGACACCGGGAATGGAGCTGGTTATAGACACCAGTAATGGAGCTGGATACAGACACCTGGAATGGAGCTGGTTACAGACACCGGGAATTGGGCTGGTTACAGACACCAGGAATGGAGCTGGTTATAGACACCGGGAATGGAGCTGGTTACAGACACCAGGAATGGAGCTGGTTACAGACAGACACCACGAATGGAGCTGGTTACAGACAGACACCGGGAATGGAGCTGGTTACAGACAGACACCGGGAATGGAGCTGGTTACAGACAGACACCGGGAATGAAGCTGGTTACAGACAGACACCGGGAATGGAGCTGCTTACAGACAGAAACCTGGAATGGAGCTGGATACAGACACCGGGAATGGAGCTGGTTACAGACAGACACCAGGAATGGAGCTGGATACAGACACCGGGAATGGAGCTGGTTACAGACACCTGGAATGGAGCTGGATACAGACACCGGGAATGGAGCTGGTTACAGACAACAGGAATGGAGCTGGATACAGACACCGGGAATGGGGCTGGTTACAGACACCTGGAATGGAGCTGGATACAGACACCGGGAATGGAGCTGGTTACAGACAGACACCGGGAATGGAGCTGGTTACAGACACCAGTAATGGAGCTGGATACAGACACCGTGAATGGAGCTGTTTACAGACACTTGGAATGCAGCTGGTTACAGACAGACACCGGGAATGGAGCTGGTTACAGACACAGGGAATGGAGCTGGTTACAGACACCAGGAATGGAGCTGGTTACAGACACCAGGAATGGAGCTGGTTACAGACACCAGGAATGGAGCTGGTTACAGACACCAGGAATGGAGCTGGCTACAGACAGACACCAGGAATGGAACTGGTTACAGACAGACACCGGGAATGGAGCTGGTTACAGACAGACACCGGGAATGGAGCTGGTTACAGACAGACACCAGGAATGGAGCTGGATACCGACACCGGGAATGGAGCTGGTTACAGACAGACACTGGGAATGGAGCTGGTTACAGACACCAGGAATGGAGCTGGATACAGACACCGGGAAGGGAGCTGGTTACAGACACCTGGAATGGAGCTGGTTACAGACACCGGGAATGGAGCTGGTTACAGACACCAGGAATGGAGCTGGTTACAGACAGACACCAGGAATGGAGCTGGTTACAGACATCGGGAATGGAGCTGGTTACAGACACCGGGAATGGAGATGGTTACAGACAGACACCAGGAATGGAGCTGGTTACAGACAGACACCGGGGATGGAGCTGGTTACAGACAGACACCGGGAATGGAGCTGGATACAGACACCATGAATGCAGCTGGTTACAGACAGACACCAGGAATCGAGCTGGTTACAGACAGACACCGGGAATGGAGCTGGTTACAGACAGACACCAGGAATGGGGCTGGATACAGACACGGGGAATGGAGCTGGTTACAGACAGACACCGGGAATGGAGCTGGTTACAGACAGACACCAGGAATGGAGCTGGATACAGACACGTGGAATGGAGCTGGTTACAGACAGACACCGGGAATGGAGCTGGTTACAGACACCAGTAATGGAGCTGGATACAGACACCGGGAATGGAGCTGGTTACAGACACCTGGAATGGAGCTGGTTACAGACAGACCCCAGGAATGGAGCTGGTTACAGACAGACACCGGGAATGGAGCTGGTTATAGACACCAGGAATGGAGCTGGTTACAGGCACCAGGAATGGAGCTGGTTACAGACAGACACCGGGAATGGAGCTGGTTATAGACACCAGGAATGGAGCTGGTTACAGGCACCAGGAATGGAGCTGGTTACAGACAGACACCGGAAATGGAGCTGGTTACAGACAGACACCGGGAATGGAGCTGGTTACAGACACCGGGAATGGAGCTGGTTACGGACACCGGGAATGAATTGGACACAGACGGACACCAGGAATGGAGCTGGTTACAGATAGACACCGGGAATGGAGCTGGTTACAGACACCTGGGATAGAGCTGGTTACAGACACCAGGAATGGAGCTTGTTACAGATAGACACCGGGAATGGAACTGGTTGCAGACACCGGGAATGGAGCTGGCTACAGTCACCAGGAATGGAGCTGGATACAGGCACCTGGAATGGAGCTGGATACAGACACCTGGAATGGAGCTGGATACAGACGCCGGGAATAGAGCTGGTTACAGACATCGGGAATGGAGGTGGTTACAGACACCGGGATTGGAGCTGGTTACAGACACCAGCAATGGAGCTGGTTACAGACACCGGGAATGGAGCTGGTTAAAGACACCGGGAATGGAGCTGGTTACAGACAGACACCAGGAATGGAGCTGGTCACAGACAGACACCGGGAATGAAGCTGGTTACAGACACCAGGAATGGAGCTGGTTACAGGCACCAGGAATGGAGCTGGTTACAGACACCGGGAATGGAGCTGGTTACAGACAGACACCAGGAATGGAGCTGGTTACAGACAGACACCGGGAATGGAGCTGGTTATAGACACCAGGAATGGAGCTGGTTACAGGCACCAGGAATGGAGCTGGTTACAGACAGACACCGGATATGGTGCTGGTTACAGACAGACACCGGGAATGGAGCTGGTTACAGACACCGGGAATGGAGCTGGTTACAGACACCAGGAATGGAGCTGGTTATAGACACCGGGAATGGAGCTGGTTACAGACAGACACCAGGAATGGAACTGGTTACAGACAGACACCGGGAATGGAGCTGGTTACAGACAGACACCGGAAATGGAGCTGGTTACAGACAGACACCAGGAATGGAGCTGGATACAGACACCGGGAATGGAGCTGGTTACAGACAGACACCGGGAATGGAGCTGGTTACAGAAAACGGGAATGGAGCTGGTTACAGACACCGGGAATGGAGCTGGTTACAGACACCGGGAATGGAGCTTGTTACAGACACCGGGAATGGAGCTGGTTACAGACAGACACCAGGAATGGAGCTGGTTACAGACAGACACCGGGAATGGAGCTGGTTACAGACAGACACCAGGAATGGAGCTGGATACAGACACCGCGAATGGAGCTGGTTACAGACCGACACCGGGATTGGAGCTGGTTACAGACACCAGTAATGGAGCTGGATACAGACACCGGGAATGGAGCTGGTTACAGACACCTGGAATGGAGCTGGTTACAGACACCAGGAATGGAGCTTGTTACAGACACTGGGAATGGAGCTTGTTACAGACACCGGGAATGGAGCTGGTTACAGACACCGGGAATGGAGCTTGTTACAGACACCGGGAATGGAGCTGGTTACAGACAGACACCAGGAATGGAAATGGTTACAGACAGATACCGGGAATGGAGCTGGTTATAGACACCAGGAATGGAGCTGGTTACAGACACCAGTAATGGAGCTGGATACAGACACCGGGAATGGAGCTGGTTACAGACACCTGGAATGGAGCTGGTTACAGACACCAGGAATGGAGCTTGTTACAGACACTGGGAATGGAGCTTGTTACAGACACCGGGAATGGAGCTGGTTACAGACACCGGGAATGGAGCTTGTTACAGACACCAGGAATGGAGCTGGTTACAGACAGTCACCGGGAATAGAGCTGGTTACAGACACCAGGAATGGAGCTTGTTACAGATAGACACCGGGAATGGAACTGGTTACAGACACCGGGAATGGAGCTGGTTACAGACACCAGGAATGGAGCTGGCTACAGACAGACACCAGGAATGGAGCTGGTTACAGACAGAAACCGGGAATGGAGTTGGTTACAGACAGACACCGGGAATGGAGCTGGTTACAGACACCGGGAATGGAGCTGGTTACAGACAGACACCGGGAATGGAGCTGGTTACAGACACCAGAAATGGAGCTGGATACAGACACCGGGAATGGAGCTGGATACAGACACCGGGAATGGAGCTGGTTACAGACACCTGGAATGGAGCTGGTTACAGACACCGGGAATGGAGCTGGATACAGACACCGGGAATGGAGCTGGTTACAGACAGACACCAGGAATGGAGCTGGTTACAGACACCGGGAATGGAGCTGGTTACAGACACCGGGAATGGAGCTGGTTACAGACAGACACGTGGAATGGAGCTGGTTACAGACAGACACCGGGAATGGAGCCGGTTACAGACAGACACCGGGAATGGAGCTGGATACAGAGACCGGGAATGGAGCTGGTTACAGACAGACACCTGGAATGGAGCTGGTTACAGACAGACACCGGGAATGGAGCTGGTGACAGACACCAGTAATGGAGCTGGATACAGACACCGGGAATGGAGCTGGTTACAGGCACCTGGAATGGAGCTGGTTACAGACACCGGGAATGGAGCTGGTTCCAGACACCGGTAATGGAGCTGGTTACAGACAGACACCAGGAATGGAGCTGGTTACAGACACGGGGAATGGAGCTGGTTACAGACACCGGGAATGGAGCTGGTTACAGACACCGGGAATGGAGCTTGTTACAGACACCGGGAATGGAGCTGGTTACAGACAGACACCAGGAATGGAGCTGGTTACAGACAGACACCGGGAATGGAGCTGGTTACAGACAGACACCAGGAATGGAGCTGGATACAGACCCCGCGAATGGAGCTGGTTACAGACCGACACCGGGATTGGAGCTGGTTACAGACACCAGTAATGGAGCTGGATACAGACACCGGGAATGGAGCTGGTTACAGACACCTGGAATGGAGCTGGTTACAGACACCAGGAATGGAGCTTTTTACAGACACTGGGAATGGAGCTTGTTACAGACACCGGGAATGGAGCTGGTTACAGACACCGGGAATGGAGCTTGTTACAGACAGACACCGGGAATGGAGCTGGTTACAGACAGACATCAGGAATGGAAATGGTTACAGACAGACACCGGGAATGGAGCTGGTTATAGACACCAGGAATGGAGCTCGTTACAGGCACCAGGAATGGAGCTGGTTACAGACAGTCACCGGGAATGGTGCTGGTTACAGACACCTGGAATAGAGCTGGTTACAGACACCAGGAATGGAGCTTGTTACAGATAGACACCGGGAATGGAACTGGTTACAAACACCGGGAATGGAGCTGGTTACAGACACCAGGAATGGAGCTGGCTACAGACAGACACCAGGAATGGAGCTGGTTACAGACAGAAACCGGGAATGGAGTTGGTTACAGACAGACACCGGGAATGGAGCTGGTTACAGACACCGGGAATGGAGCTGGTTACAGACAGACACCGGGAATGGAGCTGGTTACAGACACCAGAAATGGAGCTGGATACAGACACCGGGAATGGAGCTGGATACAGACAGACACCAGGAATGGAGCTGGTTACAGACACCAGGAATGGAGCTGGTTTCAGACACCGGGAATGGAGCTGGATACAGACACCGGGAATGGAGCTGGTTACAGACACCTGGAATGGAGCTGGTTACAGACACCGGGAATGGAGCTGGATACAGACACCGGGAATGGAGCTGGTTACAGACAGACACCAGGAATGGAGCTGGTTACAGACACCGGGAATGGAGCTGGTTACAGACACCGGGAATCGAGCTGGTTACAGACAGACACCTGGAATAGAGCTGGTTACAGACAGACACCGGGAATGGAGCCGGTTACAGACAGACACCGGGAATGGAGCTGGATACAGAGACCGGGAATGGAGCTGGTTACAGACAGACACCAGGAATGGAGCTGGTTACAGACAGACACCGGGAATGGAGCTGGTTACAGACACCAGTAATGGAGCTGGATACAGACACCGGGAATGGAGCTGGTTATAGACACCAGTAATGGAGCTGGATACAGACACCTGGAATGGAGCTGGTTACAGACACCGGGAATTGGGCTGGTTACAGACACCAGGAATGGAGCTGGTTATAGACACCGGGAATGGAGCTGGTTACAGACACCAGGAATGGAGCTGGTTACAGACAGACACCAGGAATGGAGCTGGTTACAGACAGACACCGGGAATGGAGCTGGTTACAGACAGACACCGGGAATGGAGCTGGTTACAGACAGACACCGGGAATGAAGCTGGTTACAGACAGACACCGGGAATGGAGCTGCTTACAGACAGAAACCTGGAATGGAGCTGGATACAGACACCGGGAATGGGGCTGGTTACAGACACCTGGAATGGAGCTGGATACAGACACCGGGAATGGAGCTGGTTACAGACAGACACCGGGAATGGAGCTGGTTACAGACACCAGTAATGGAGCTGGATACAGACACCGTGAATGGAGCTGTTTACAGACACTTGGAATGCAGCTGGTTACAGACAGACACCGGGAATGGAGCTGGTTACAGACACCGGGAATGGAGCTGGTTACAGACACCAGGAATGGAGCTGGTTACAGACACCAGGAATGGAGCTGGTTACAGACACCAGGAATGGAGCTGGTTACAGACACCAGGAATGGAGCTGGCTACAGACAGACACCAGGAATGGAACTGGTTACAGACAGACACCGGGAATGGAGCTGGTTACAGACAGACACCGGGAATGGAGCTGGTTACAGACAGACACCAGGAATGGAGCTGGATACCGACACCGGGAATGGAGCTGGTTACAGACAGACACTGGGAATGGAGCTGGTTACAGACACCAGGAATGGAGCTGGATACAGACACCGGGAAGGGAGCTGGTTACAGACACCTGGAATGGAGCTGGTTACAGACACCGGGAATGGAGCTGGTTACAGACACCAGGAATGGAGCTGGTTACAGACAGACACCAGGAATGGAGCTGGTTACAGACATCGGGAATGGAGCTGGTTACAGACACCGGGAATGGAGATGGTTACAGACAGACACCAGGAATGGAGCTGGTTACAGACAGACACCGGGGATGGAGCTGGTTACAGACAGACACCGGGAATGGAGCTGGATACAGACACCATGAATGCAGCTGGTTACAGACAGACACCAGGAATCGAGCTGGTTACAGACAGACACCGGGAATGGAGCTGGTTACAGACAGACACCAGGAATGGGGCTGGATACAGACACGGGGAATGGAGCTGGTTACAGACAGACACCGGGAATGGAGCTGGTTACAGACAGACACCAGGAATGGGGCTGGATACAGACACGTGGAATGGAGCTGGTTACAGACAGACACCGGGAATGGAGCTGGTTACAGACACCAGTAATGGAGCTGGATACAGACACCGGGAATGGAGCTGGTTACAGACACCTGGAATGGAGCTGGTTACAGACACCGGGAATGGAGCTGGTTACAGACACCGGGCATGGAGCTGGTTACAGACAGACACCAGGAATGGAGCTGGTTACAGACAGACACCGGGAATGGAGCTGGTTATAGACACGAGGAATGGAGCTGGTTACAGGCACCAGGAATGGAGCTGGTTACAGACAGACACCGGAAATGGAGCTGGTTACAGACAGACACCAGGAATGGGGCTGGATACAGACACGTGGAATGGAGCTGGTTACAGACAGACACCGGGAATGGAGCTGGTTACAGACACCAGTAATGGAGCTGGATACAGACACCGGGAATGGAGCTGGTTACAGACACCTGGAATGGAGCTGGTTACAGACACCGGGAATGGAGCTGGTTACAGACACCGAGCATGGAGCTGGTTACAGACAGACACCAGGAATGGAGCTGGTTACAGACAGACACCGGGAATGGAGCTGGTTATAGACACCAGGAATGGAGCTGGTTACAGGCACCAGGAATGGAGCTGGTTACAGACAGACACCGGAAATGGAGCTGGTTACAGACAGACACCGGGAATGGAGCTGGTTACAGACACCGGGAATGGAGCTGGTTACGGACACCGGGAATGAATTGGACACAGACGGACACCAGGAATGGAGCTGGTTACAGATAGACTCCGGGAATGGAGCTGGTTACAGACACCTGGGATAGAGCTGGTTACAGACACCAGGAATGGAGCTTGTTACAGATAGACACCGGGAATGGAACTGGTTGCAGACACCGGGAATGGAGCTGGCTACCGTCACCAGGAATGGAGCTGGATACAGGCACCTGGAATGGAGCTGGATACAGACACCTGGAATGGAGCTGGATACAGACGCCGGGAATAGAGCTGGTTACAGACACCGGGAATGGAGGTGGTTACATACACCGGGATTGGAGCTGGTTACAGACACCAGCAATGGAGCTGGTTACAGACACCGGGAATGGAGCTGGTTAAAGACACCGGGAATGGAGCTGGTTACAGACAGACACCAGGAATGGAGCTGGTCACAGACAGACACCGGGAATGAAGCTGGTTACAGACACCTGGAATGGTGCTGGTTACAGGCACCAGGAATGGAGCTGGTTACAGACACCGGGAATGGAGCTGGTTACAGACAGACACCAGGAATGGAGCTGGTTACAGACAGACACCGGGAATGGAGCTGGTTATAGACACCAGGAATGGAGCTGGTTACAGGCACCAGGAATGGAGCTGGTTACAGACAGACACCGGATATGGTGCTGGTTACAGACAGACACCGGGAATGGAGCTGGTTACAGACACCGGGAATGGAGCTGGTTACAGACACCAGGAATGGAGCTGGTTATAGACACCGGGAATGGAGCTGGTTACAGACACCAGGAATGGAGCTGGTTACAGACAGACACCAGGAATGGAACTGGTTACAGACAGACACCGGGAATGGAGCTGGTTACAGACAGACACCGGAAATGGAGCTGGTTACAGACAGACACCAGGAATGGAGCTGGATACAGACACCGGGAATGGAGCTGGTTACAGACAGACAGCGGGAATGGAGCTGGTTACAGACACCAGTAATGGAGCTGGATACAGACACCGGGAATGGAGCTGGTTACAGACATCGGGAATGGAGCTGGTTACAGACACCGGGAATGGAGATGGTTACAGACAGACACCAGGAATGGAGCTGGTTACAGACAGACACCGGGGATGGAGCTGGTTACAGACAGACACCGGGAATGGAGCTCGATACAGACACCGGGAATGCAGCTGGTTACAGACAGACACCAGGAATGGAGCTGGTTACAGACAGACACCGGGAATGGAGCTGGTTACAGACAGACACCAGGAATGGGGCTGGATACAGACACGTGGAATGGAGCTGGTTACAGACAGACACCGGGAATAGAGCTGGTTACAGACAGACACCAGGAATGGAGCTGGTTACAGACAGACACCGGGAATGGAGCTGGTTACAGACAGACACCGGGAATGGAGCTGGTTACAGACACCAGTAATGGAGCTGGATACAGACACCGGGAATGGAGCTGGTTACAGACACCTGGAATGGAGCTGGTTACAGACACCGGGAATGGAGCTGGTTACAGACACCGGGAATGGAGCCGGTTACAGACAGACACCAGGAATGGAGCTGGTTACAGACAGACACCGGGAATGGAGCTGGTTACAGACACCAGGAATGGAGCTGGATACAGACACCGGGAATGGAGCTGGTTACAGACACCTGGAATGGAGCTGGTTACAGACACCGGGAATGGAGCTGGTTACAGACACCGGGAATGGAGCCGGTTACAGACAGGCACCAGGAATGGAGCTGGTTACAGACAGACACTGGAAATGGAGCTGGTTACAGACAGACACCGGGAATGGAGCTGGTTACATACACCGGGAATGGAGCTGGTTACGGACACCGGGAATGAATTGGACACAGACGGACACCAGGAATGGAGCTGGTTACAGACAGACACCGGGAATGGAGCTGGTTTCAGACACCGGGAATGGAGCTGGTTACAGACAGACACCAGGAATGGAGCTGGTTGCAGACAGACACCGGGAATGGAACTGGTTGCAGACACCGGGAATGGAGATGGCTACAGTCACCTGGAATGGAGCTGGATACAGACACCAGGAATGGAGCTGGTTACAGACAGACACCAGGAATGGAGCTGTTTACAGACAGACACCGGGAATGGAGCTGGTGACAGACAGACACCAGGAATGGAGCTGGTTACAGACATCGGGAATGGAGCTGGTTACAGACACCGGGAATGGAAATGGTTACAGACAGACACCAGGAATGGTGCTGGTTACAGACAGACACCGGGGATGGAGCTGGTTACAGACAGACACCGGGAATGGAGCTGGATACAGACACCATGAATGCAGCTGGTTACAGACAGACACCAGGAATCGAGCTGGTTACAGACAGACACCGGGAATGGAGCTGGTTACAGACAGACACCAAGAATGGGGCTGGATACAGACACGGGGAATGGAGCTGGTTACAGACAGACACCGGGAATGGAGCTGGTTACAGACAGACACCAGGAATGGGGCTGGATACAGACACGTGGAATGGAGCTGGTTACAGACAGACACCGGGAATGGAGCTGGTTACAGACACCAGTAATGGAGCTGGATACAGACACGTGGAATGGAGCTGGTTACAGACAGACACCAGGAATGGGGCTGGATACAGACACGTGGAATGGAGCTGGTTACAGACAGACACCAGGAATGGAGCTGGTTACAGACAGACACCGGGAATGGAGCTGGTTATAGACACCAGGAATGGAGCTGGTTACAGGCACCAGGAATGGAGCTGGTTACAGACAGACACCGGAAATGGAGCTGGTTACAGACAGACACCAGGAATGGGGCTGGATACAGACACGTGGAATGGAGCTGGTTACAGACAGACACCGGGAATGGAGCTGGTTACAGACACCAGTAATGGAGCTGGATACAGACACCGGGAATGGAGCTGGTTACAGACCCCTGGAATGGAGCTGGTTACAGACACCGGGGATGGAGCTGGTTACAGACACCGGGCATGGAGCTGGTTACAGACAGACACCAGGAATGGAGCTGGTTACAGACAGACACCGGGAATGGAGCTGGTTATAGACACCAGGAATGGAGCTGGTTACAGGCACCAGGAATGGAGCTGGTTACAGACAGACACCGGAAATGGAGCTGGTTACAGACAGACACCGGGAATGGAGCTGGTTACAGACACCGGGAATGGAGCTGGTTACGGACACCGGGAATGAATTGGACACAGACGGACACCAGGAATGGAGCTGGTTACAGACACCTGTGATAGAGCTGGTTACAGACACCAGGAATGGAGCTTGTTACAGATAGACACCGGGAATGGAACTGGTTGCAGACACCGGGAATGGAGCTGGCTACAGTCACCAGGAATGGAGCTGGATACAGGCACCTGGAATGGAGCTGGATACAGACGCCGGGAATAGAGCTGGTTACAGACACTGGGAATGGAGGTGGTTACAGACACCGGGATTGGAGCTGGTTACAGACACCAGCAATGGAGCTGGTTACAGACACCGGGAATGGAGCTGGTTAAAGACACCGGGAATGGAGCTGGTTACAGACAGACACCAGGAATGGAGCTGGTCACAGACAGACACCGGGAATGAAGCTGGTTACAGACACCAGGAATGGAGCTGGTTACAGGCACCAGGAATGGAGCTGGTTACAGACACCGGGAATGGAGCTGGTTACAGACAGACACCAGGAATGGAGCTGGTTACAGACAGACACCGGGAATGGAGCTGGTTATAGACACCAGGAATGGAGCTGGTTACAGGCACCAGGAATGGAGCTGGTTACAGACAGACACCGGATATGGTGCTGGTTACAGACAGACACCGGGAATGGAGCTGGTTACAGACACCGGGAATGGAGCTGGTTACAGACACCAGGAATGGAGCTGGTTATAGACACCGGGAATGGAGCTGGTTACAGACAGACACCAGGAATGGAACTGGTTACAGACAGACACCGGGAATGGAGCTGGTTACAGACAGACACCGGAAATGGAGCTGGTTACAGACAGACACCAGGAATGGAGCTGGATACAGACACCGGGAATGGAGCTGGTTACAGACAGACACCGGGAATGGAGCTGGTTACAGACACCAGTAATGTAGCTGGATACAGACACCGGGAATGGAGCTGGTTACAGACATCGGGAATGGAGCTGGTTACAGACACCGGGAATGGAGATGGTTACAGACAGACACCAGGAATGGAGCTGGTTACAGACAGACACCGGGGATGGAGCTGGTTACAGACAAACACCAGGAATGGAGCTGGATACAGACACCGGGAATGCAGCTGGTTACAGACAGACACCAGGAATGGAGCTGGTTACAGACAGACACCGGGAATGGAGCTGGTTACAGACAGACACCAGGAATGGGGCTGGATACAGACACGGGGAATGGAGCTGGTTACAGACAGACACCGGGAATAGAGCTGGTTACAGACAGACACCAGGAATGGAGCTGGTTACAGGCAGACACCGGGAATGGAGCTGGTTACAGACAGACACCGGGAATGGAGCTGGTTACAGACACCAGTAATGGAGCTGGATACAGACACCGGGAATGGAGCTGGTTACAGACACCGGGAATGGAGCTGATTACAGACACCGGGAATGGAGCCGGTTACAGACAGACACCGGGAATGGAGCTGGTTATAGACACCAGGAATGGAGCTGGTTACAGACACCGGGAATGGAGCTGGTTATAGACACCTGGAATGGAGCTGGTTACAGACACCGGGAATGGAGCTGATTACAGACACCGGGAATGGAGCCGGTTACAGACAGACACCAGGAATGGAGCTGGTTACAGACAGACACCGGGAATGTAGCTCGTTATAGACTCAAGGAATGGAGCTGGTTACAGGCACCAGGAATGGAGCTGGTTACAGACAGACACCGGAAATGGAGCTGGTTACAGACAGACACCGGGAATGGAGCTGGTTACATACACCGGGAATGGAGCTGGTTACGGACACCGGGAATGAATTGGACACAGACGGACACCAGGAATGGAGCTGGTTACAGACAGACACCGGGAATGGAGCTGGTTTCAGACACCGGGAATGGAGCTGGTTACAGACACCTGGGATAGAGCTGGTTACAGACACCAGGAATGGAGCTTGTTACAGATAGACACCGGGAATGGAACTGGTTGCAGACACCGGGAATGGAGCTGGCTACCGTCACCAGGAATGGAGCTGGATACAGGCACCTGGAATGGAGCTGGATACAGACACCTGGAATGGAGCTGGATACAGACGCCGGGAATAGAGCTGGTTACAGACACCGGGAATGGAGGTGGTTACATACACCGGGATTGGAGCTGGTTACAGACACCAGCAATGGAGCTGGTTACAGACACCGGGAATGGAGCTGGTTAAAGACACCGGGAATGGAGCTGGTTACAGACAGACACCAGGAATGGAGCTGGTCACAGACAGACACCGGGAATGAAGCTGGTTACAGACACCTGGAATGGTGCTGGTTACAGGCACCAGGAATGGAGCTGGTTACAGACACCGGGAATGGAGCTGGTTACAGACAGACACCAGGAATGGAGCTGGTTACAGACAGACACCGGGAATGGAGCTGGTTATAGACACCAGGAATGGAGCTGGTTACAGGCACCAGGAATGGAGCTGGTTACAGACAGACACCGGATATGGTGCTGGTTACAGACAGACACCGGGAATGGAGCTGGTTACAGACACCGGGAATGGAGCTGGTTACAGACACCAGGAATGGAGCTGGTTATAGACACCGGGAATGGAGCTGGTTACAGACACCAGGAATGGAGCTGGTTACAGACAGACACCAGGAATGGAACTGGTTACAGACAGACACCGGGAATGGAGCTGGTTACAGACAGACACCGGAAATGGAGCTGGTTACAGACAGACACCAGGAATGGAGCTGGATACAGACACCGGGAATGGAGCTGGTTACAGACAGACAGCGGGAATGGAGCTGGTTACAGACACCAGTAATGGAGCTGGATACAGACACCGGGAATGGAGCTGGTTACAGACATCGGGAATGGAGCTGGTTACAGACACCGGGAATGGAGATGGTTACAGACAGACACCAGGAATGGAGCTGGTTACAGACAGACACCGGGGATGGAGCTGGTTACAGACAGACACCGGGAATGGAGCTCGATACAGACACCGGGAATGCAGCTGGTTACAGACAGACACCAGGAATGGAGCTGGTTACAGACAGACACCGGGAATGGAGCTGGTTACAGACAGACACCAGGAATGGGGCTGGATACAGACACGTGGAATGGAGCTGGTTACAGACAGACACCGGGAATAGAGCTGGTTACAGACAGACACCAGGAATGGAGCTGGTTACAGACAGACACCGGGAATGGAGCTGGTTACAGACAGACACCGGGAATGGAGCTGGTTACAGACACCAGTAATGGAGCTGGATACAGACACCGGGAATGGAGCTGGTTACAGACACCTGGAATGGAGCTGGTTACAGACACCGGGAATGGAGCTGGTTACAGACACCGGGAATGGAGCCGGTTACAGACAGACACCAGGAATGGAGCTGGTTACAGACAGACACCGGGAATGGAGCTGGTTACAGACACCAGGAATGGAGCTGGATACAGACACCGGGAATGGAGCTGGTTACAGACACCTGGAATGGAGCTGGTTACAGACACCGGGAATGGAGCTGGTTACAGACACCGGGAATGGAGCCGGTTACAGACAGGCACCAGGAATGGAGCTGGTTACAGACAGACACTGGAAATGGAGCTGGTTACAGACAGACACCGGGAATGGAGCTGGTTACATACACCGGGAATGGAGCTGGTTACGGACACCGGGAATGAATTGGACACAGACGGACACCAGGAATGGAGCTGGTTACAGACAGACACCGGGAATGGAGCTGGTTTCAGACACCGGGAATGGAGCTGGTTACAGACAGACACCAGGAATGGAGCTGGTTGCAGACAGACACCGGGAATGGAACTGGTTGCAGACACCGGGAATGGAGATGGCTACAGTCACCTGGAATGGAGCTGGATACAGACACCAGGAATGGAGCTGGTTACAGACAGACACCAGGAATGGAGCTGTTTACAGACAGACACCGGGAATGGAGCTGGTGACAGACAGACACCAGGAATGGAGCTGGTTACAGACATCGGGAATGGAGCTGGTTACAGACACCGGGAATGGAAATGGTTACAGACAGACACCAGGAATGGTGCTGGTTACAGACAGACACCGGGGATGGAGCTGGTTACAGACAGACACCGGGAATGGAGCTGGATACAGACACCATGAATGCAGCTGGTTACAGACAGACACCAGGAATCGAGCTGGTTACAGACAGACACCGGGAATGGAGCTGGTTACAGACAGACACCAAGAATGGGGCTGGATACAGACACGGGGAATGGAGCTGGTTACAGACAGACACCGGGAATGGAGCTGGTTACAGACAGACACCAGGAATGGGGCTGGATACAGACACGTGGAATGGAGCTGGTTACAGACAGACACCGGGAATGGAGCTGGTTACAGACACCAGTAATGGAGCTGGATACAGACACGTGGAATGGAGCTGGTTACAGACAGACACCAGGAATGGGGCTGGATACAGACACGTGGAATGGAGCTGGTTACAGACAGACACCAGGAATGGAGCTGGTTACAGACAGACACCGGGAATGGAGCTGGTTATAGACACCAGGAATGGAGCTGGTTACAGGCACCAGGAATGGAGCTGGTTACAGACAGACACCGGAAATGGAGCTGGTTACAGACAGACACCAGGAATGGGGCTGGATACAGACACGTGGAATGGAGCTGGTTACAGACAGACACCGGGAATGGAGCTGGTTACAGACACCAGTAATGGAGCTGGATACAGACACCGGGAATGGAGCTGGTTACAGACCCCTGGAATGGAGCTGGTTACAGACACCGGGGATGGAGCTGGTTACAGACACCGGGCATGGAGCTGGTTACAGACAGACACCAGGAATGGAGCTGGTTACAGACAGACACCGGGAATGGAGCTGGTTATAGACACCAGGAATGGAGCTGGTTACAGGCACCAGGAATGGAGCTGGTTACAGACAGACACCGGAAATGGAGCTGGTTACAGACAGACACCGGGAATGGAGCTGGTTACAGACACCGGGAATGGAGCTGGTTACGGACACCGGGAATGAATTGGACACAGACGGACACCAGGAATGGAGCTGGTTACAGACACCTGGGATAGAGCTGGTTACAGACACCAGGAATGGAGCTTGTTACAGATAGACACCGGGAATGGAACTGGTTGCAGACACCGGGAATGGAGCTGGCTACAGTCACCAGGAATGGAGCTGGATACAGGCACCTGGAATGGAGCTGGATACAGACGCCGGGAATAGAGCTGGTTACAGACACTGGGAATGGAGGTGGTTACAGACACCGGGATTGGAGCTGGTTACAGACACCAGCAATGGAGCTGGTTACAGACACCGGGAATGGAGCTGGTTAAAGACACCGGGAATGGAGCTGGTTACAGACAGACACCAGGAATGGAGCTGGTCACAGACAGACACCGGGAATGAAGCTGGTTACAGACACCAGGAATGGAGCTGGTTACAGGCACCAGGAATGGAGCTGGTTACAGACACCGGGAATGGAGCTGGTTACAGACAGACACCAGGAATGGAGCTGGTTACAGACAGACACCGGGAATGGAGCTGGTTATAGACACCAGGAATGGAGCTGGTTACAGGCACCAGGAATGGAGCTGGTTACAGACAGACACCGGATATGGTGCTGGTTACAGACAGACACCGGGAATGGAGCTGGTTACAGACACCGGGAATGGAGCTGGTTACAGACACCAGGAATGGAGCTGGTTATAGACACCGGGAATGGAGCTGGTTACAGACAGACACCAGGAATGGAACTGGTTACAGACAGACACCGGGAATGGAGCTGGTTACAGACAGACACCGGAAATGGAGCTGGTTACAGACAGACACCAGGAATGGAGCTGGATACAGACACCGGGAATGGAGCTGGTTACAGACAGACACCGGGAATGGAGCTGGTTACAGACACCAGTAATGTAGCTGGATACAGACACCGGGAATGGAGCTGGTTACAGACATCGGGAATGGAGCTGGTTACAGACACCGGGAATGGAGATGGTTACAGACAGACACCAGGAATGGAGCTGGTTACAGACAGACACCGGGGATGGAGCTGGTTACAGACAAACACCAGGAATGGAGCTGGATACAGACACCGGGAATGCAGCTGGTTACAGACAGACACCAGGAATGGAGCTGGTTACAGACAGACACCGGGAATGGAGCTGGTTACAGACAGACACCAGGAATGGGGCTGGATACAGACACGGGGAATGGAGCTGGTTACAGACAGACACCGGGAATAGAGCTGGTTACAGACAGACACCAGGAATGGAGCTGGTTACAGGCAGACACCGGGAATGGAGCTGGTTACAGACAGACACCGGGAATGGAGCTGGTTACAGACACCAGTAATGGAGCTGGATACAGACACCGGGAATGGAGCTGGTTACAGACACCGGGAATGGAGCTGATTACAGACACCGGGAATGGAGCCGGTTACAGACAGACACCGGGAATGGAGCTGGTTATAGACACCAGGAATGGAGCTGGTTACAGACACCGGGAATGGAGCTGGTTATAGACACCTGGAATGGAGCTGGTTACAGACACCGGGAATGGAGCTGATTACAGACACCGGGAATGGAGCCGGTTACAGACAGACACCAGGAATGGAGCTGGTTACAGACAGACACCGGGAATGTAGCTCGTTATAGACTCAAGGAATGGAGCTGGTTACAGGCACCAGGAATGGAGCTGGTTACAGACAGACACCGGAAATGGAGCTGGTTACAGACAGACACCGGGAATGGAGCTGGTTACATACACCGGGAATGGAGCTGGTTACGGACACCGGGAATGAATTGGACACAGACGGACACCAGGAATGGAGCTGGTTACAGACAGACACCGGGAATGGAGCTGGTTTCAGACACCGGGAATGGAGCTGGTTACAGACAGACACCAGGAATGGAGCTGGTTGCAGACAGACACCGGGAATGGAACTGGTTGCAGACACCGGGAATGGAGATGGCTACAGTCACCTGGAATGGAGCTGGATACAGACACCGGGAATAGAGCTGGTTACGGACACCGGGAATGAATTGGACACAGACGGACACCAGGAATGGAGCTGGTTACAGATAGACACCGGGAATGGAGCTGGTTACAGACACCTGGGATAGAGCTGGTTACAGACACCGGGAATGGAGCTTGTTACAGATAGACACCGGGAATGGAACTGGTTGCAGACACCGGGAATGGAGCTGGCTACAGTCACCAGGAATGGAGCTGGATACAGGCACCTGGAATGGAGCTGGATACAGACGCCGGGAATAGAGCTGGTTACAGACACCGGGAATGGAGGTGGTTACAGACACCGGGATTGGAGCTGGTTACAGACACCAGCAATGGAGCTGGTTACAGACACCGGGAATGGAGCTGGTTAAAGACACCGGGAATGGAGCTGGTTACAGACAGACACCAGGAATGGAGCTGGTCACAGACAGACACCGGGAATGAAGCTGGTTACAGACACCAGGAATGGAGCTGGTTACAGGCACCAGGAATGGAGCTGGTTACAGACACCGGGAATGGAGCTGGTTACAGACAGACACCAGGAATGGAGCTGGTTACAGACAGACACCGGGAATGGAGCTGGTTATAGACACCAGGAATGGAGCTGGTTACAGGCACCAGGAATGGAGCTGGTTACAGACAGACACCGGATATGGTGCTGGTTACAGACAGACACCGGGAATGGAGCTGGTTACAGACACCGGGAATGGAGCTGGTTACAGACACCAGGAATGGAGCTGGTTATAGACACCGGGAATGGAGCTGGTTACAGACAGACACCAGGAATGGAACTGGTTACAGACAGACACCGGGAATGGAGCTGGTTACAGACAGACACCGGAAATGGAGCTGGTTACAGACAGACAGCAGGAATGGAGCTGGATACAGACACCGGGAATGGAGCTGGTTACAGACAGACACCGGGAATGGAGCTGGTTACAGACACCAGTAATGTAGCTGGATACAGACACCGGGAATGGAGCTGGTTACAGACATCGGGAATGGAGCTGGTTACAGACACCGGGAATGGAGATGGTTACAGACAGACACCAGGAATGGAGCTGGTTACAGACAGACACCGGGGATGGAGCTGGTTACAGACAAACACCGGGAATGGAGCTGGATACAGACACCGGGAATGCAGCTGGTTACAGACAGACACCAGGAATGGAGCTGGTTACAGACAGACACCGGGAATGGAGCTGGTTACAGACAGACACCAGGAATGGGGCTGGATACAGACACGGGGAATGGAGCTGGTTACAGACAGACACCGGGAATAGAGCTGGTTACAGACAGACACCAGGAATGGAGCTGGTTACAGGCAGACACCGGGAATGGAGCTGGTTACAGACAGACACCGGGAATGGAGCTGGTTACAGACACCAGTAATGGAGCTGGATACAGACACCGGGAATGGAGCTGGTTACAGACACCTGGAATGGAGCTGGTTACAGACACCGGGAATGGAGCTGATTACAGACACCGGGAATGGAGCCGGTTACAGACAGACACCAGGAATGGAGCTGGTTACAGACAGACACCGGGAATGTAGCTCGTTATAGACTCAAGGAATGGAGCTGGTTACAGGCACCAGGAATGGAGCTGGTTACAGACAGACACCGGAAATGGAGCTGGTTACAGACAGACACCGGGAATGGAGCTGGTTACATACACCGGGAATGGAGCTGGTTACGGACACCGGGAATGAATTGGACACAGACGGACACCAGGAATGGAGCTGGTTACAGACAGACACCGGGAATGGAGCTGGTTTCAGACACCGGGAATGGAGCTGGTTACAGACAGACACCAGGAATGGAGCTGGTTGCAGACAGACACCGGGAATGGAACTGGTTGCAGACACCGGGAATGGAGATGGCTACAGTCACCTGGAATGGAGCTGGATACAGACACCGGGAATAGAGCTGGATACAGACACCGGGAATAGAGCTGGATACAGGCACCTGGAATGGAGCTGGATACAGACACCTGGAATGGAGCTGGATACAGACACCGGGAATAGAGCTGGTTAATGGCACCAGGAATGGAGCTGGTCACAGACAGACACCGGGAATGAAGCTGGTTACAGACACCAGGAATGGAGCTGGATACAGACACCGGGAATGGAGCTGGTTACAGACACCAGGAATGGAGCTGGTTATAGACACCGGGAATGGAGCTGGTTATAGACACCAGGAATGGAGCTGGTTACAGGCACCAGGAATGGAGCTGGTTACAGACAGACACCGGAAATGGAGCTGGTTACAGACAGACACCGGGAATGGAGCTGGTTACAGACACCGGGAATGGAGCTGGTTACAGACACCAGGAATGGAGCTGGTTATAGACACCGGGAATGGAGTTGGTTACAGACACCAGGAATGGAGCTGGTTACAGACAGACACCAGGAATGGAACTGGTTATAGACAGACACCGGGAATGGTGCTGGTTACAGACAGACACCGGAAATGGAGCTGGTTACAGACAGTCACCAGGAATGGAGCTGGATACAGACACCGGGCATGGATCTGGTTACAGACACCGGGAATGGAGCTGGTTACAGACACCAGGAATGGAGCTGGATACAGACACCGGGAATGGAGCTGGTTACAGACACCTGGAATGGAGCTGGTTACAGACACCGGGAATGGAGCTGGTTACAGACAGACACCAGGAATGGAGCTGGTTACAGACACCGGGAATGGAGCTGGTTACAGACTCCGGGAATGGAGCTGGTTACAGACAGACACCAGGAATGGAGCTGGTTACAGACAGACACCGGGAATGGAACTGGTAACAGACAGACACCAGGAATGGAGCTGGATACAGACACCGGGAATGGAGCTGGTTACAGACAGACACCGGGAATGGAGCTGGTTATAGACACCAGGAATGGAGCTGGTTACAGGCACCAGGAATGGAGCTGGTTACAGACACCGGGAATGGAGCTGGATACAGACACCGGGAATGGAGCTGGTTACAGACACCAGGAATGGAGCTGGTTACAGACAGACACCGGGAATGGAGGTGGTTACAGACACCGGGATTGGAGCTGGTTACAGACACCAGGAATGGGGCTGGTTACAGACACCGGGAATGGAGCTGGTTACAGACACCGGGAATGGAGCTGGTTACAGACAGACACCAGGAATGGAGCTGGTTACAGACAGACACCGGGAATGGAGCTGGTTACAGACACCAGGAATGGAGCTGGTTACAGGCACCAGGAATGGAGCTGGTTACAGACACCGGGAATGGAGCTGGTTACAGACAGACACCGGAAACGGAGCTGGTTACAGACAGACACCAGGAATGGAGCTGGATACAGACACCGGGAATGGAGCTGGTTACAGACAGACACCGGGAATGGAGCTGGTTACAGACACCAGTAATGGAGCTGGATACAGACACCGGGAATGGGGCTGGTTACAGACAGACACCAGGAATGGAGCTGGTTACAGACACCGGGAATGGAGCTGGTTTCAGACACCGGGAATGGAGCTGGTTACAGACAGACACCAGGAATGGAGCTGGTTACAGACACCGGGAATGGAGCTGGTTACAGACACCGGGAATGGAGCTGGTTACAGACAGACACCAGGAATGGAGCTGGTTACAGACAGACACCGGGAATGGAGCTGGTTACAGACAGACACCAGGAATGGAGCTGGATACAGACACCGGGAATGGAGCTGGTTACAGACAGACACCGGGAATGGAGCTGGTTACAGACACCAGTAATGGAGCTGGATACAGACACCGGGAATGGAGCTGGTTACAGACACCTGGAATGGAGCTGGTTACAGACACCGGGAATGGAGCTGGTTTCAGACACCGGGAATGGAGCTGGTTACAGACAGACACCAGAAATGGAGCTGGTTACAGACACCGGGAATGGAGCTGGTTACAGACACCGGGAATGGAGCTGGTTACAGACAGACACCAGGAATGGAGCTGTTTACAGACAGACACCGGGAATGGAGCTGGTGACAGACAGACACCAGGAATGGAGCTGGATACAGACACCGGGAATGGAGCTGGTTACAGACAGACACCAGGAATGGAGCTGGTTACAGACAGACACCGGGAATGGAGCTGGTTACAGACAGACACCAGGAATGGAGCTGGATACAGACACCGCGAATGGAGCTGGTTACAGACAGACACCAGGAATGGAGCTGGTTACAGACAGACACCAGGAATGGAGCTGGATACAGACACCGGGAATGGAGCTAGTTACAGACAGACACCGCGAATGGAGCTGGTTACAGACAGACACCAGTAATGGAGCTGGATACAGACACCGGGAATGGAGCTGGTTACAGACACCGGGAATGGAGCTTGTTACAGACACCGGGAATGGAGCTGGTTACAGACAGACACCAGGAATGGAAGTGGTTACAGACAGACACCGGGAATGGAGCTGGTTATAGACACCAGGAATGGAGCTGGTTACAGGCACCAGGAATGGAGCTGGTTTCAGACAGTCACCGGGAATGGTGCTGGTTACAGACACCTGGAATAGAGCTGGTTACAGACACCAGGAATGGAGCTTGTTACAGATAGACACGGGAATGGAGCTGGTTACAGACACCGGGAATGGAGCTGGCTACAGGCACCAGGAATGGAGCTGGTTACAGACAGACACCGGAAATGGAGCTGGTTACAGACAGACACCGGGAATGGAGCTGGTTACAGACACCGGGAATGGAGCTGGTTACGGACACCGGGAATGAATTGGACACAGACGGACACCAGGAATGGAGCTGGTTACAGACAGACACCGAGAATGGAGCTGGTTTCAGACACCTGGGATAGAGCTGGTTACAGACACCAGGAATGGAGCTTGTTACAGATAGACACCGGGAATGGAACTGGTTGCAGACACCGGGAATGGAGCTGGCTACAGTCACCAGGAATGGAGCTGGATACAGGCACCTGGAATGGAGCTGGATACAGACACCGGGAATAGAGCTGGTTACAGGCACCAGGAATGGAGCTGGTTACAGACACCAGGAATGGAGCTGGTTACAGACACCAGGAATGGAGCTGGTTACAGACAAACACCAGGAATGGAGCTGGTTACAGACACCGGGAATGGAGCTGGTTACCGACACCGGGAATGGAGCTGCTTACAGACACCGGGAATGGAGCTGGATACAGACACCGGGAATGGAGCTGGTTACAGACACCGGGAATGGAGCTGGTTACAGACAGACACCAGGAATGGAGCTGGTCACAGACAGACACCAGGAATGAAGCTGGTTACAGACACCGGGAATGGAGCTGGTTACAGACAGACACCAGGAATGGAGCTGGTTACAGACAGACACCGGGAATGGAGCTGGTTATAGACACCAGGAATGGAGCTGGTTACAGGCACCAGGAATGGAGCTGGTTACAGACAGACACCGGAAATGGAGCTGGTTACAGACAGACACCGGGAATGGAGCTGTTTACAGACACCGGAAATGGAGCTGGTTACAGACACCAGGAATGGAGCTGGTTATAGACACCGGGAATGGAGCTGGTTACAGACACCAGGAATGGAGCTGGTTACAGACAGACACCAGAAATGGAACTGGTTACAGACAGACACCGGGAATGGAGCTGGTTACAGACAGACACCGGAAATGGAGCTCGTTACAGACAGACACCAGGAATGGAAATGGTTACAGACAGACACCGGGAATGGAGCTGGTTACAGACAGACACCGGAAATGGTGCTGGTTACAGACAGACACCAGGAATGGAGCTGGATACAGACACCGGGAATGGAGCTGGTTTCAGACAGACACCGGGAATGGAGCTGGTTACAGACACCAGTAATGGAGCTGGATACAGACACCGGGAATGGAGCTGGTTACAGACACCTGGAATGGAGCTGGTTACAGACACCTGGGATAGAGCTGGTTACAGACACCAGGAATGGAGCTTGTTACAGATAGACACCGGGAATGGAACTGGTTGCAGACACCGGGAATGGAGCTGGCTACAGTCACCAGGAATGGAGCTGGATACAGGCACCTGGAATGGAGCTGGATACAGACACCGGGAATAGAGCTGGTTACAGGCACCAGGAATGGAGCTGGTTACAGACACCAGGAATGGAGCTGGTTACAGACACCAGGAATGGAGCTGGTTACAGACAAACACCAGGAATGGAGCTGGTTACAGACACCGGGAATGGAGCTGGTTACCGACACCGGGAATGGAGCTGCTTACAGACACCGGGAATGGAGCTGGTTACAGACAGACACCAGGAATGGAGCTGGTCACAGACAGACACCAGGAATGAAGCTGGTTACAGACACCGGGAATGGAGCTGGTTACAGACAGACACCAGGAATGGAGCTGGTTACAGACAGACACCGGGAATGGAGCTGGTTATAGACACCAGGAATGGAGCTGGTTACAGGCACCAGGAATGGAGCTGGTTACAGACAGACACCGGAAATGGAGCTGGTTACAGACAGACACCGTGAATGGAGCTGTTTACAGACACCGGGAATGGAGCTGGTTACAGACACCGGGAATGGAGCTGGTTATAGACACCGGGAATGGAGCTGGTTACAGACACCAGGAATGGAGCTGGTTACAGACAGACACCAGAAATGGAACTGGTTACAGACAGACACCAGAAATGGAACTGGTTACAGACAGACACCGGGAATGGAGCTGGTTACAGACAGACACCGGAAATGGAGCTGGTTACAGACAGACACCAGGAATGGAACTGGTTACAGACAGACACCGGGAATGGAGCTGGTTACAGACAGACACCGGAAATGGAGCTGGTTACAGACAGACACCAGGAATGGAGCTGGATACAGACACCGGGAATGGAACTGGTTTCAGACAGACACCGGGAATGGAGCTGGTTACAGACACCAGTAATGGAGCTGGATACAGACACCGGGAATGGAGCTGGTTACAGACACCTGGAATGGAGCTGGTTACAGACACCGGGAATGGAGCTGGTTACAGACAGACACCGGGAATGGAGCTGGTTACAGACACCGGGAATGGAGCTGGTTACAGACACCGGGAATGGAGCTGGTTACAGACACCGGGAATGGAGCTGGTTACAGACACCGGGAATGGAGCTGGTTACAGACAGACACCAGGAATGTAGCTGGTTACAGACAGACACCGGGAATGGAGCTGGTTACAGACAGACACCAGGAATGGAGCTGGATACAGACACGGGGAATGGAGCTGGTTACAGACAGACACCGGGAATGGAGCTGGTTATAGACACCAGGAATGGAGCTGGTTACAGACAGACACCGGGAATGGAGGTGGTTACAGACACCGGGATTGGAGCTGGTTACAGACACCAGGAATGGAGCTGGTTACAGACACCGGGAATGGAGCTGGATACAGACACCGGGAATGGAGCTGGTTACAGACACCAGGAATGGAGCTGGTTACAGACAGACACCGGGAATGGAGGTGGTTACAGACACCGGGATTGGAGCTGGTTACAGACACCAGGAATGGAGCTGGTTACAGACACCGGGAATGGAGCTGGTTACAGACACCGGGAATGGAGCTGGTTACAGACAGACACCAGGAATGGAGCTGGTTACAGACGGACACCGGGAATGGAGCTGGTTACAGACACCAGGAATGGAGCTGGTTACAGGCACCAGGAATGGAGCTGTTTACAGACACCGGGAATGGAGCTGGTTACAGACAGACACCAGGAATGGAGCTGTTTACAGACAGACACCGGGAATGGAGCTGGTTACAGACACCGGGAATGGAGCTGGTTACAGACACCAGGAATGGAGCTGGTTACAGACACCAGGAATGGAACTGGTTACAGACACCGGGAATGGAACTGGTTACAGACACCAGGAATGGAGCTGGTTACAGACAGACACCAGGAATGGAACTGGTTACAGACACACACCGGGAATGGAGCTGGTTACAGACAGACACCGGAAATGGAGCTGGTTACAGACAGACACCAGGAATGGAGCTGGATACAGACACCGGGAATGGAGCTGGTTACAGACGGACACCGGGAATGGAGCTGGTTACAGACACCAGTAATGGAGCTGGATACAGACACCTGGAATGGAGCTGGTTACAGACACCTGGAATGGAGCTGGTTACAGACACCGGGAATGGAGCTGGTTACAGACACCGGGAATGGAGCTGGTTACAGACACCGGGAATGGAGCTGGTTACAGACAGACACCAGGAATGGAGCTGGTTACAGACACCGGGAATGGAGCTGGTTACAGACACCGGGAATGGAGCTGGTTACAGACAGACACCAGGAATGGAGCTGGTTACAGACAGACACCGGGAATGGAGCTGGTTACAGACAGACACCAGGAATGGAGCTGGATACAGACAGACACCGGGAATGGAGCTGGTTATAGACACCGGGAATGGAGCTGGTTACAGACAGACACCAGGAATGGAGCTGGATACAGACACCGGGAATGGAGCTGGTTACAGACAGACACCGGGAATGGAGCTGGTTATAGACACCAGGAATGGAGCTGGTTACAGGCACCAGGAATGGAGCTGGTTACAGACACCGGGAATGGAGCTGTTTGCAGACACCAGGAATGGAGCTGGTTACAGACACCGGGAATGGAGCTGGTTACAGACAGACACCGGGAATGGAGGTGGTTACAGACACCGGGATTGGAGCTGGTTACAGACACCAGGAATGGAGCTGGTTACAGACAGACACCGGGAATGGAGGTGGTTACAGACACCGGGATTGGAGCTGGTTACAGACACCAGGAATGGAGCTGGTTACAGACACCAGGAATGGAGCTGGTTACAGACACCAGGAATGGAGCTGGTTACAGACACCGGGAATGGAGCTGGTTACAGACAGACACCAGGAATGGAGCTGGTTACAGACACCAGGAATGGAGCTGGTTACAGACACCAGGAAATGGAGCTGGTTACAGACAGACACCGGGAATGGAGCTGGTTACAGACACCAGGAATGGAGCTGGTTACAGGCACCAGGAATGGAGCTGGTTACAGACACCGGGAATGGAGCTGGTTACAGACAGACACCAGGAATGGAGCTGGTTACAGACAGACACCGGGAATGGAGCTGGTTACAGACACCGGGAATGGAGCTGGTTACAGACACCAGGAATGGAGCTGGTTACAGACACCAGGAATGGAACTGGTTACAGACACCGGGAATGGAGCTGGTTACAGACACCAGGAATGGAGCTGGCTACAGACAGACACCAGGAACGGAAGTGGTTACAGACACACACCGGGAATGGAGCTGGTTACAGACAGACACCGGAAATGGAGCTGGTTACAGACAGACACCAGGAATGGAGCTGGATACAGACACCGGGAATGGAGCTGGTTACAGACAGACACCGGGAATGGAGCTGGTTACAGACACCAGTAATGGAGCTGGATACAGACACCGGGAATGGAGCTGGTTACAGACACCTGGAATGGAGCTGGTTACAGACACCGGGAATGGAGCTGGTTACAGACACCGGGAATGGAGCTGGTTACAGACAGACACCAGGAATGGAGCTGGTTACAGACACCGGGAATGGAGCTGGTTACAGACACCGGGAATGGAGCTGGTTACAGACAGACACCAGGAATGGAGCTGGTTACAGACAGACACCGGGAATGGAGCTGGTTACAGACAGACACCAGGAATGGAGCTGGATACAGACACCGGGAATGGAGCTGGTTACAGACAGACACCAGGAATGGAGCTGGTTACAGACAGACACCGGGAATGGAGCTGGTTTCAGACAGACACCAGGAATGGAGCTGGATACAGACACCGCGAATGGAGCTGGTTACAGACAGACACCGGGATTGGAGCTGGTTACAGACACCAGTAATGGAGCTGGATACAGACACCGGGAATGGAGCTGGTTACAGACACCTGGAATGGAGCTGGTTACAGACACCGGGAATGGAGCTTGTTACAGACAGACACCAGGAATGGAGCTGGTTACAGACAGTCACCGGGAATGGTGCTGGTTACAGACACCTGGAATAGAGCTGGTTACAGACACCAGGAATGGATCTGGTTACAGACACCGGGAATGGAACTGGTTACAGACACCGGGAATGGAGCTGGATACAGGCACCTGGAATGGAGCTGGATACAGACACCGGGAATAGAGCTGGTTACAGGCACCAGGAATGATCATAATGAATGAACATAAGAACTAGGAGCAGGAGTAGGCCATCTGGCCCCTCGAGCCTGCTCCACCATTCAATGAGATCTTGCCTGATCTTTTGTGGACTCGGCTCCACCTTCCAGCCCGAACGCCATAACCCTTAATCCCTTTATTCTTCAAAACACGATCTATCTTTATCTGAAAAACATTCAATGAAGGAGACTTAACTGCTTCACTCGGCAAGGAATTCCATAGATTCTTAAACCTTTGGGTGAAGAGGTTCCTCCTAAACACAGTCCGAAGTCTACTTCCCCTTATTTTGAGGCTATGCCCTCTAGATCTGCTTTCATCCGCTCGTGGAAACAACCTGCCCGCATCTATCCTATCTATTCCCTTCATAATTTTATATGTTTCTATAAGATCCCCCCGCATCCTTTTAAATTCCAACGAGTACAGTCCCAGTCTACTCAACCTCTCCTCGTAATCCAACCCCTTCAGCTCTGGGATTAACCTAGTGAATGTCCTCTGCACACCCTCCAGTGCCAGCATGTCCTTTCTCAGGTAAGGAGACCATAACCTCACTCGCCTTAAACTCCATCCCTCTAGCAATGAAGGACAAAATTCCATTTGCCTTCTTAATCACTTGTTGCACCTGTAAACCAACTTTTTGCGACTCATTCACTAGCACTCCCAGGTCTCTGCACAGCAGCATGTTTTAATATTTTATCATTTAAATAATAATCTCTTTTGCTGTTATTCCTACCAAAATGTATAACCTCACATTTGTCAACATTGTATTCCATCTGCCAGACCCTGGCCCATTCACTTAAACTATCCAAATCCCTCTGCAGAATTCCAGTATCCTCTGCACTTTTTGCTTTACCACTCATCGGAATGTCATCTGCAAACTTGGACACATTGCCCTTGGTCCCCAACTCCACATCATCTATGTAAATTGTGAACAATTGTGGGCCCAACACTGATCCCTGAGGGACACCACTAGCTACTGATTGCCAACCAGAGAAACACCCATTAATCCCCACTCTTTAGTTTCTATTAATTAACCAATCCTCTATCCATGCTCCCTGGTTACAGACAGACACCGGGAATGGAGCTGGTTACAGACAGACACAGGGAATGGAGCTGGTTACAGACAGACAGCAGGAATGGAGCTGGTTACAGACAGACACCAGGAATGGAGCTGGTTACAGACACCGGGAATGGAGCTGGTTACAGACAGACACCAGCAATGGAGCTGGTTACTGACAGACACCAGGAATGGAGCTGGTTACAGACACCAGGAATGGAGCTGGTTACAGACAGACACCAGGAATGGAGTTGGTTACAGTCAGACACCAGGAATGAAGTTGGTTACAGACAGACACCAGGAATGGAGCTGGTTACAGACAGACACCAGGAATGGAGTTGGTTACAGTCAGACACCAGGAATGGAGCTGGTTACAGACAGACACCAGGAATGAAGTTGGTTACAGACACCAGTCTGAAAGGCAACAAAGCTTTTATGAGCCAGATGTGCAATTAACCATCGTAAAAACTTGGGCTAACGCAATTTTGTTTTGATTAAGGTGATTCCCTGGGGAGTTAATTAATTTGCAGTCACAGTACAATGGAGTCACAGAGCGCATGATCAAAAGGGAAAAGCATTACGTGCAGTAGTGAGAATTACCAGGTGCTTCCCAACGGCGAGACTGCCACCACAATCTTTTTTTTCCTTTTTTTTATACATTTAGAGAACCCAATTCATTTTTTCCAATTAAGGGGCAATTTAGCGTGGCCAATCCACCGAGCCTGCACATCTCAGGATTGTGGGGGTGAAACCCACGCAAACACGAGGAGAATGTGCAAACTCCACACGGACAGTGACCCAGAGCCGGGATTGAACCTGGGACCTCGGCGCCGTGAGGCTGCAGGGCTAACCCACTGCGCCACCCTGCTGCCCCTGCCACCACAATCTAATGCCAATTAGGATTGGTAATGATACCCCACAGGCTTCTCGGCAGAAATGGCTGTTCCATCAGTTGATTCACCTGGACAGCGCCCGACAGCATCCCCGCTATAGAGGGAGAGCAACTCGTAAACCTCTCCCTCTGAGCAAACCCCAGGCAGCACACAGCCAGCCACCAAGCAGACCTGCACCACAATCCAGATGCCGACCTGGCCAGACTGCGGACACGGCGGAGTCACGATGGGACACCCTGTCCCCCGAGGGAGTCAGAAGATCAGCCACAGATCAGCCGGTGCCGCTTGAGAAGCAGTGACAGCAGCCGTCAGAGCGGGGAGTGTCACCTGGAGGGCCGCTACCCCCGTAAAAAGCTCACCTACTTCCATCGGGCCACATGGCTGATTTGGCATTGGCACCCTGGCACTGGTCCGACGACCCGGTGGATCGCACTGTACTCCTCCCAGCAAGACACCGCGCATGTGCCCCAGTACGCCCTGGCACCCTCCAGCACACCGCACCCAGCGGCGGTGCCGACCGACATAGCTCTGCCCATTCTCCCCCACCCCCCCCCCCCCCCCCCCCCAGTGCAGCTCCCTCTCTTTCTCCCCACAGGTGAAGTTGGTGGGTAAGGACCCAGACGGGTGACAGGGTGCCGGAAATCCTCTCGGAGGAACGGGCCCTGGAATGCGCGGATGGTGACCGAGGACAGAGGTCCCCCACGTTGTATTTGGCCTGTGCCGCAAAAGTGAGGATCCACCGGTCCCCCCACACAGATAACGTGTCACACGTGAGTTGCTCATGCCAGCCTGACGATCCTTCCCTGCCACTGACCACATATCCATTCTCCCGCAGGTTCTCCATCCGATAGTGCCGGCCCATCCGGGTGTGCCCACTCTCCGCCTTCCAAGAGAACACCTCGGAGGAGAATTCCGAGGATGCCACCATCGAGGTGTCACAGCTCTCACCCCACCCTCCACCAGTACAGAGACACACACCTCAGCGGGCGACATTATTGGACAGGCTTCTGGGGCACAATCTGGTGAGCACCACACAGTTGCTGTTGCACATCAGGTGGAGGCAGGAACCCCCAGGCGAGACAGCAGTCAGAGGGCTGCGGGATCGCAGGACCCTGCTGCGTCTCAGTCAGATGCTGAGCCTCTGGACCAGGTTATCCTGGAGCTGAGGCAGCCGTGAGATTCCGAAGGGAATGTCAGCGACACTCCAGCGAGTCCATAGCCAATTGGAGGAGTCCCAAAGGCTACGGGCGCAGGAAATGGCGCTGGCCCTGCCAGGGTGGAGGCGGCAGTGGAGAGCCGCCATCAGCACCATGAGTGGTGACGTTCAGGACGTTGCTCAGTCGGTGACAGTCATGGCTGAGCGCCTCGACAGAGTGTCCCAGTCGAAGGAGGCGCGTCCCTGACACAGGTGGACCTTTCCGAGGAACAGAAAAACTCTGGGAATGAAGCTGTGCTGATGGTATCTGGTGCCATGGTGTTGGTTATCAGCAGATTCACTGGGAGTGGAGATAGATCGAGGGAGATGCGAAGGAGCACAGTTAGATACGGTTTGTTCCAGGGGAAATTCCACTGAATCCAGTGGATTTAGTCCCTGTGGATTGGAGCTGGTTACAGTCATGCCCACTGAATTCTGTGGGATTGAGCAGGGCATGGACAGACAGGGGGGAATGGAAATTGAACTGAGAGACAGGGGCTGGGATACCCCCCTGCCCCACACCACCGCTGTGGTGAACCACTGTACACCTGTATTAGGGGATGCAAGGTAGGACCTGTACTACAGGTTCGCCGGTAGCCCCTGCCTGCTGACTCCGCCCAGGAGGAGGAGTATAAATATGCGTGTCCTTGTAGCGCACAAAGACTCCGTGAGACGAATAGAGTGAAGTCGATGAGGCTTTATTAAGCGTGTCTGTTCCCCAGCAGCTCGATAGTAAACTGGCCTGCGGGGGAAGACACCGGCTTCTTATACTCCGCCTTCAGGGCGGAGCTTGAGGTCAACGGCCAACCAGGACCCGGGATCTGTCAGCCAATGACATTAGGGCTTCCAGTCCCACATGACCCCCAATACATACTACCACAGTCCTCCATTCAGCTGCCATTTCGCCAGCTGCTGTAGGAGGCCACACATCTTACTGCAATATAGCCACAGTTGTATCCAATCTGAGTCTTAGTATAATTGATCGTGCATCAATTTATTGCAGTAAGATTTCTACAAGATTGACACCCGAATCAAACCAGATCGCCTGCAGCTGGATCCGCAATCGACCGACACCAGAAAAGATTTTAATCACTGGCTAGCTTGCTTCGAGGCTTACATAAACTCAGCGAACACCCCACCGACGGAGGCTCAGAAGACACAGGTCCTGTACTCTAGGATGAGCTCAAGCGTGTTTCCGCTGATCCAGGACGCCCCGACCTACGCGGAAGCCATGGCGCTCCTCAAAGAGAACTACGCGTAGAAAGCGAACACACTCTTCGCCAGGCACGTACTCGCCACTCGCTCTCAACTCCCTGGTGAGTCCATCGAAGACTTCTGGCGGGCCCTAATCCCACTCGTCCGGGACTGTGACTGTCAGGCCGTTATGGCCACCGAACATTCTAATCTCCTCATGCGCGATGCCTTCATGACGGGGATTGGGTCGGACCTCATCCAACAAAGAATGCTTGAAGGGGCCACGTTCGACCTAGCGGAGACAAAACAATTAGCGTTCTCCGTGACGGTCGCCTCACGTATTGTTCAGGCCTACCCCTCCAGCCGCACGGCCCACCCCTCCTATCCCTCCTGGACCCAGCAAACGGCCGCCCTAGTCGCCCCAGCCAATACGCCTGCGCCACGTGCCAATCCGCGCACCCCGGGGGCCCCCGATGTTACTTCTGCGGCCAGCAGAAGCACCCTCGCCAATGCTGCCCGGCTCGCACTGCCATTTTCAAGGCTTACAGCAAAATGGGGGACTTCGCCGCAGTGTGCCAGGCCCGCGCAGTCGCCGCTATCACCCCCTCCCCCCGACACACGCACAATGGGCGCCGCTATCTACACCCCCCCGGACCACGCGCAGCCAGAGGGCGCCGCCAGCTTCACCCTCCGGGTCCGTGACCGGCCAGTGGGCGCCACCATCTTCCTCCCTCAGTCCACGTGCCGCCCATGGGCGCCGCCATCTTGTTCAGCTCCTGCAACGTGCGGCCAATGGGCGCCGCCATTTTGTCCTGCCCCCACAACGTGCGGCCCACGGGCGCCGCCATTTTGTCCACCGCAGGATCTTCAGTCGCCGCCATCTTGTCTTCCCCACGGGGCATGGGTGCCGACGACATTCTGCGACCTGGGCCCCCCATGCTCTCCGTCTTCTGCCACCAGTGACGATCAACCACTGCTCGCCTCGATGACGCTAGACCAGTCTCGCCCTCACAACCTGGCCACCGCTTCGACTACGGTGAAAATCAACGGCCACGCGACCTCTTGCCTGCTGGATTCCGGGAGCACCGAAAGCTTCATCCACATGGACACGGTAAGGCACTGCTCCCTCGCGGTCCACCCCGCCAATCAAAGGATCTCCCTGGCCTCCAGATCCCATTCCGTCCCGATCCGAGGCTTTGCACGGTCACTCTCACGGTCCAGGGCGTAGAATTCAGCGGCTTCCGCCTCTACGTCCTTCCTAATCTCTGCGCTGCACTATTACTAGGCCTGGATTTCCAGTGCAATCTCCAGAGCCTGACCCTCAAATTCAGCGGGCCCCTACCACCCCTCACCGTGAGCGGGCCTGGCGACCCTAAAGGCCGACCCCCCCCTCCCTCTTTGCCAATCTAACTTCGGATTGCAAACCCGTTGCCACCAGGAGCAGACGGTGCAGCACCCAGGACAAGACCTTCATCAGGTCCGAGGTCCAGCAGCTGCTTCGGGAAGGCATCATCGAGGCCAGCAACAGCCCCTGGAGAGGCCAAGTGGTAGTCGTTAAAACTGGGGAGAAGCATAGAATGGTCGTGGACTGCAGCCAGACCATCAATCGGTACACGCAGCTCGACACGTACCCCCTCCCACGCATATCTGATATGGTCAATCAGATTGCGCAGTACCGGTCTTCTCAACGGATCCGCCTACCATCAGCTCCCCATCCGTAAATCGGACCGTCCATACACTGCCTTCGAGGCGGATGGTCGTCTCTATCACTTTCTTAGGGTTCCCTGGCGTCACTAACGGGGTCTCGGTCTTCCAAAGGGAGATGGACCGAATGGTCGACCGGTACGGTTTGCGGGCCACGTTTCCGTACCTAGACAATGTCACCATCTGCGGCCATGACCAGCAGGACCATGATGCCAACCTTGCTAAATTCCTCTGCACCGCCACTCTCCTCAATCTTACTTATAATAAGGAGCAGTGTGTGTTTAGCATGACCCGCTTAGCCATCCTCGGCTATGTGGCCCAGAACGGAGTTCTGGGGCCCGATCCCGACTGCATGCGCCCCCTCATGGAGCTTCCCCTCCCCCACTGCCCCAAGCCCCTCAAAAGCTGCCTGGGGTTCTTTTCGTACTTCGCTCAGTGGGTCCTAAACTATGCGGACAAGGCCCGCCCACTCATACAGTCCACCCAGTTTCCCCTTACGGCCGAGGCACAACAGGCCTTCGCCCGTATCAGAGCAGACATAGCAAAGGCCGGGATGCACGCAGTAGACGAGACACTGCCCTTCCAAGTAGAAAGCGACTCATCAGACGTCGCCCTAGCCGCCACCCTCAATCAGGCAGGCAGACCCGTGGCATTCTTTTCCTGCACCCTTCATGCCTCAGACATTCAGCACTCGTCCGTCGAAAAAGAGGCCCAAGCTATCGTTGAAGCCATGCGGCATTGGAGGCATTACCTGGCCGGCAGGAGATTCACTCTCCTCACTGAGCAGCGGGCGGTAGCCTTCATGCTCAACACGCAGCGGGGCAAGATCAAAAATTATAAAATCTTGCTGTGGAGAATCGAGCTCTCCGCCTATAAGTACGAGATTAAGTATCGCCCCGGCAAACTCAACGAGCCCCCTGATGCCCTATTCCGAGGTACATGTGCCAGCGCACAAGTAAACCAACTCCGGGCCCTAGACGAGAGCCTTTGTCACCCGGGGGTCACAAGATTGTACCATCTGGTCAAAGCTCGCAATCTGCCCGACTCCGTCGAGGAAGTAAGGACAGTCACCAGGGACTGCCAGGTCTGTGCGGAGTGCAAGCCGCACTTCTACCGGCCGGACCGTGAGCGCCTGGTGAAGGCTTCCCGCCCCTTTGAAAGCCTCAGCGTTGATTTCAAAGGCCCCTCCTCTCCACCGACCATAACACATACATTCTCAGTGTGGTCGATGAGTACTCCAGATTCACCTTCGCCATCCCATGCCCCGATATGACGTCTACCACCGTCATCAAGGCCCTCAGCACCACCTTCGCTCTGTTCGGTTTCCCCGCCTACATCCACAGTGACAGGGGATCCTCATTCATGAGCGATGAGCTGCGCCAGTACCTGCTCAACAGGGGTATAGCCTCCAGCAGGACGACCAGCTACAGCCCCCAGGGAAACGGGCAGGTAGAGAGGGAGAATGGGACGGTTTGAAGGGCCGTCCAGCTGGCCCTACGGTCCAGGAACCTCCCAGTTTCTCGCTGGCAGGAGGTCCTCCCTGATGCACTACACTCCATCCGGTCGCTACTGTGCACCGACTCTAATAACACACCCCATGAACGTGTTTTTGCCTTCCCCAGGAATCCACATCCAGGGTGTCGCTCCCGACTTGGCTCGCAGCTCCAGGACCGGTCCTGCTCCATAGGCACGTCCGATTCCACAAGCCGGACCCGTTGGTGGACAGGGTTCACCTGCTCCATGCCAACCCCCAGTATGCCTATGTGGCGTACCCCGACGGCCGCCAGGATACTGTCTCCCTCAGGGACCTGGCACCAGCAGGTTCCACTAATACACACTTCCCCGTCCAGGCGCCATCCTCCCCTCCCCCGGCACTCCCAACATTAACCCCACCAGGTCTATCCCTCCTTCCCCTGCCCACGCAAGAGGATGAAGAGGATTTTGGCACGCCCCCGGAGTCATCCAACATCAGGCCAGCACCGGCGTCACCAGCATCGACATCGCCGCCACCGTTACGTCGCTCCCAGCGGAACGTCAAGGCACCAGACCGGTTGAATCTCTAACTGGCACCGGACTTTCAAGAGGACATTTTTTTTCTCACTTCTTTTTAATAAAACGCTGTACATAATTTCCAATACTGTATATAGTTCTACACCACCCCCGCCGGACTCATTTTAACAGGGTGTGAATGTGGTGAACCACTGTTACACCTGTATTAGGGGATGTAAGGTAGGACCTGTACTACAGGTTCGCCGGTAGCCCCTGCCTGCTGGCTCCGCCCAGGAGGAGGAGTATAAATATGCGTGTCCTCCATTCAGCTGCCATTTTACCAGTTGCTGTAGGAGGCCACGCATCTTACTGCAATATAGCCACAGTTGTATCCAATCTAAGTCTTTTTACAATTGATCGTGCCTCAACCGCCCCAGTGGGATTTGAGGTGGGGAGCGGGTGGTGGAGAGTGTGGCTTTGCACGGATGGGATTCCCTCTTTTTCCTGCCTGCCCTGACTTTGGAATGATTTTACACTCGGTCGGGCAGGACCTTGGACGGGAAGCCCTCCCACCACCGGATGGTCACTTAAGGGCCATTTCCTGGCCAGCTTCAATTTTTCAGTTGACAGACAGATGACACAGCTCTGAGGGGAAGGCCAGAAATGAAGGTAGTTAGGTGTCAGGCAGATAGCTGGGGGTGGAGGCAGGGGTGGGTGAGTAGACTCCATCAGAAGCTCACTTCTGACTGGGGTGGGGGCACCCTCCCTTAAGGGACAGTGACCTCCAGACCTCCCCCACCCACAGCCTATCCCCCAAGACTCCAATAGGCCCCCCTCGAGATACCTCAGGCCTTCCCTACCCTCCCCGCTTTTGGTACCCTGACACTTACCTAAGTCTTCTATTTGCAAAACTAAGGCTCTGGCAGCCCCCTGCAATGCCTCTTCCGGACACTGCAACGCTGTTCTTGGAGGGACTGGTGATCTACTGGCCAGTCAGAATGGCCGGCAGCTTTCCAAGATCGGACATCCTCCCGGGTGAGGGGCGGAAATTCCACATTATACCAATCAATGCTTGTTAGAGTGTAAAATGGCTACAGGGCTCTTTGATTGATGGGGAGATGTATTCCCCGAGCCTCCACCATTCTAAAATTGCTAGCCAAAAAGTTGTGGGTACTGACGGGTGCAGAATAAACGGAGCTGGATGGGCCTCGATTCCAGGGGAAATGGAGCAGGATGTGGATCGATTCCGGGGGAAATGGAGCTGGATGTGCATCGATTCCGGGGGAAATGGAGCTGGATGGGCATCGATTCCGGGGGAAATGGAGCTGGATGGGCATCGATTCCGGGGGAAATGGAGCTGGATGGGCATCGATTCCGGGGGAAATGGAGCTGGATGGGCATCGATTCCGGGCGAAGTGGAGCTGGATGGGCATAGATTCCGGGGGAAATGGAGCTGGATGGGCATCGATTCCGGGGGAAATGGAGCTGAATGGGCATCAATTCCGGGGGAAATGGAGCTGGATGGGCATCGATTCCGGGGGAAATGGAGCTGGATGGGCATCGATTCCGGGGGAAATGGTGCTGGATGTGCATCGATTCCGGGGGAAATGGAGCTGGATGGGCATCGATTCTAGGGGAAATGGAGCTGGATGTGTATCGATTCCAGGGGAAATGGAGCTGGATGTGTATCGATTCCAGGGGAAATGGAGCTGGATGTGCATCGATTCCGGGGGAAATGGAGCTGGATGTGTATCGATTCCAGGGGAAATGGAGCTGGATGTGTATCGATTCCAGGGGAAATGGAGCTGGATGTGTATCGATTCCAGGGGAAATGGAGCTGGATGTGTATCGATTCCGGGGGAAATGGAGCTGGATGTGTATCGATTCCAGGGGAAATGGAGCTGGATGTGCATCGATTCCGGGGGAAATGGAGCTGGATGGGCATCGATTCCGGGGGAAATGGAGTTGGATGTGCATCGATTCCGGGGGAAATGGAGCTGGATGGGCATCGATTCCGGGGGAAATGGAGCTGGCTGGGCATCGATTCCGGGGGAAATGGAGCTGGATGTGCATCGATTCCGGGGGAAATGGAGCTGGATGTGCATCGATTCTGGGGGAAATGGAGCTGGATATGTATAGATTCCGGGGGAAATGGAGCTGGATGGGCATCGATTCTGGGGGAAATGGAGCTGGATGTGCATCGATTCCGGGGGAAATGGAGCTGGATGGGCATCGATTCCGGGGGAAATGGAGCTGGATGTACATCGATTCCGGGGGAAATGGAGCTGGATGTACATCGATTCCGGGGGAAATGGAGCCGGATGTACATCGATTCCGGGGGAAATGGAGTTGGATGTACATCGATTCCGGGGGAAATGGAGCTGGATGGGCATCGATTCCGGGGGAAATGGAGTTGGATGTACATCGATTCCAGGGGAAATGGAGCTGGATGGGCATTGATTCCAGGGGAAATGGAGCTGGATGGGAATCGCTTCCGGGGGAAATTGAGTTGGATGGGCATCGATTCCGGGGGAAATGGAGCTGGATGGGCATCGATTCCGGGGGAAATGGAGCTGGATGGGCATCGCTTCCGGGGGAAATGCAGCTGGATGTGTATCGATTCCGGGGGAAATGGAGCTGGATGGGCATCGATTCCGGGGGAAATGGAGCTGGATGGGCATCGATTCCGGGGGAAATGGAGTTGGATGTGCATCGATTCCGGGGGAAATGGAGCTGGATGGGCATCGATTCCGGGGGAAATGGAGCTGGATGGGCATCGATTCCGGGGGAAATGGAGCTGGATGGTCATCGATTCCAGGGGAAATGGAGCTGGATGGGCATCGATTCCGGGGGAAATGGAACTGGATGGGCATAGATTCCGGGGGAAATGGAGTTGGATGTACATCGATTCCGGGGGAAATGGAGCTGGATGGGCATCGATTCCAGGGGAAATGGAGCTGGATGGGCATTGATTCTGGGGGAAATGGAGCTGGATGGGCATCGATTCCAGGGGAAATGGAGCTGGATGGGCATCGATTCCAGGGGAAATGGAGCTGGATGTACATCGATTCCAGGGGAAATGGAGCTGGATGTACATCGATTCCGGGGGAAATGGAGCTGGATGGGCATCGATCCCGGGGGAAATGGAGCTGGATGGGCATCGATTCCGGGGGAAATGGAGCTGGATGTGTATCGATTCCGGGGGAAATGGAGCTGGATGGGCATCGATTCCGGGGGAAATGGAGCTGGATGTACATCGATTCCAGGGGAAATGGAGCTGGATGTGTATCGATTCCGGGGGAAATGGAGCTGGATGGGCATCGATTCCGGGGGAAATGGAGCTGGATGTGTATCGATTCCGGGGGAAATGGAGCTGGATGGGCATCGATTCCGGGGGAAATGGAGCTGGATGGGCATCGATTCCGGGGGAATGGAGCTGGATGGGCATCGATTCCGGGGGAAATGGAGCTGGATGTGCATCGATTCCGGGGGAAATGGAGCTGGATGGGCATCGATTCCGGGGGAAATGGAGCTGGATGTGCATCGATTCCGGGGGAAATGGAGTTGGATGTGCATCGATTCCGGGGGAAATGGAGTTGGATGTGCATCGATTCCGGGGGAAATGGAGCTGGATGGGCATCGATTCCGGGGGAATGGAGCTGGATGGGCATCGATTCCGGGGGAATGGAGCTGGATGTGCATTGATTCCGGGGGAAATGGAGCCGGATGTGCATCGATTCCAGGGGAAATGGAGCTGGATGTACATCGATTCCGGGGGAAATGGAGCTGGATGTGCATCGATTCCAGGGGAAATGGAGCCGGATGTGCATCGATTCCGGGGGAAATGGAGTTGGATGTGCATCGATTCCGGGGAAAATGGAGTTGGATGGGCATCGAATCCGGGGGAAATGGAGCTGGATGGGCATCGATTCCGGGGATAATGGAGCTGGATGGGCATCGATTCCGGGGGAAATGGAGCTGGATGGGCATCGATTCCAGGGGAAATGGAGCTGGATGGGCATCGATTCCGGGGGAAATGGAGCTGGATGTACATCGATTCCGGGGGAAATGGAGCTGGATGGGCATCGATTCCGGGGGAAATGGAGCTGGATGGGCATCGATTCCGGAGGAAATGGAGCTGGATGGGCATCGATTCCGGGGGAAATGGAGCTGGATGTACATCGATTCCGGGGGAAATGGAGCTGGATGGGCCTCGATTCCGGGGGAAATGGAGCTAGATGGGCATCGATTCCAGGGGAAATGGAGCTGGATGGGAATCGATTCCGGGGGAAATGGAGCCGGATGTACATCGATTCCGGGGGAAATGGAGCTGAATGGGCATCGAATCCGGGGGAAATGGAGCTGGATGGGCATCGATTCTGGGGGAAATGGAGCTGGATGTGGATCGATTCCGGGGGAAATGGAGTTGGATGGGCATCGATTCCGGGGGAAATGGAGCTGGATGTGGATCGATTCCGGGGGAAATGGAGTTGGATGGGCATCGATTCCAGGGGAAATGGAGCTGGATGGGCATCGATTCGGGGGAAATGGAGCTGGATATGTATAGATTCCGGGGGAAATGGAGCTGGATGGGCATCGATTCCGGGGGAAATGGAGCTGGATGTGCATCGATTCCGGGGGAAATGGAGCTGGATGGGCATCGATTCCGGGGGAAATGGAGTTGGATGTACATCGATTCCGGGGGAAATGGAGCGGGATGGGCATCGATTCCGGGGGAAATGGAGTTGGATGTACATCGATTCCAGGGGAAATGGAGCTGGATGGGCATCGCTTCCGGGGGAAATGGAGTTGGATGGGCATCGATTCCGGGGGAAATGGAGCTGGATGGGCATCGATTCCGGGGGAAATGTAGCTGGATGGTCATCGATTCCAGGGGAAATGGAGTTGGATGGGCATCGATTCCGGGGGAAATGGAGCTGGATGGGCATCGATTCCAGGGGAAATGGAGCTGGATGGGCATCGATTCCGGGGGAAATGGAGCTGGATGTGCATCGATTCCGGGGGAAATGGAGCTGGGTGGGCATCGATTCCGGGGGAAATGGAGCTGGATGTACATCGATTCCAGGGGAAATGGAGCTGGATGTGCATCGATTCCGGGGGAAATGGAGCTGGATTTGTATCGATTCCGGGGGAAATGGAGCTGGATGGGCATCGGTTCCGGGGGAAATGGAGCTGGATGGGCATCGATTCCGGCAGAAATGGAGCTGGATGGGCATCGATTCCGGGGGAAATGGACCTGGATGCACATCGATTCCGGGGGAAATGGAGCTGGATGGGCATCGATTCCAGGGGAAATGGAGCTGGATGTGTTTCGATTCCAGGGGAAATGGAGCTGGATGTGTATCGATTCCAGGGAAAATGGAGCTGGATGGGCATCGATTCCGGGGGAAATGGAGCTGGATGTGCATCGATTCCGGGGGAAATGGAGCTGGATGTACATCGATTCTGGGGGAAATGGAGCTGGATGTACATCGATTCCGGGGGAAATGGAGCTGGATGTACATCGATTCCGGGGGAAATGGAGCTGGATGGGCATCGATTCAGGGGAAATGGAGCTGGATGTGTATCGATTCCGGGGGAAATGGAGCTGGATGGGCATCGATTCCGGGGGAAATGGAGCTGGATGTACATCGATTCCAGGGGAAATGGAGCTGGTTGTGTATCGATTCCGGGGGAAATGGAGCTGGATAGGCATCGATTCCGGGGGAAATGGAGCTGGATGGGCATCGATTCCGGGGGAAATGGAGCTGGATGGGCATCGATTCCGGGGGAAATGGAGCTGGATGGGCATCGATTCCGGGGGAAATGGAGCTGGATGTACATCGATTCCGGGGGAAATGGAGCTGGATGGGCATCGATTCCAGGGGAAATGGAGCTGGATGTGTATCGATTCCAGGGGAAATGGAGCCGGATGGGCATCGATTCCGGGGGAAATGGAGTTGGATGGGCATCGATTCCGGGGGAAATGGAGTTGGATGTACATCGATTCCGGGGGAAATGGAGCTGGATGTGTATCGATTCCAGGGGAAATGGAGTTGGATGGGCATCGATTCCGGGGGAAATCGAGCTGGATGTGCATCGATTCCGGGGGAAATCGAGCTGGATGTACATCAATTCTGGGGGAAATGGAGCTGGATGTACATCGATTCCGGGGGAAATGGAGCTGGATGTACATCGATTCCGGGGGAAATGGAGCTGGATGGGCATCGATTCCAGGGGAAATGGAGTTGGATGGGCATCGATTCCGGGGGAAATGGAGCTGGATGTACATCGATTCCGGGGGAAATGGAGCTGGATGTACATCGATTCCGGGGGAAATGGAGCTGGATGGGCATCGATTCCAGGGGAAATGGAGCTGGATGTACATCGATTCCGGGGGAAATGGAGCTGGATGGGCCTCGATTCCGGGGGAATTGGAGCTAGATGTGCATCGATTCCAGGGAAAATGGAGCTGGATGGGAATCGATTCCGCGGGAAATGGAGCCGGATGTACATCGATTCCGGGGGAAATGGAGCTGAATGGGCATCGAATCCGGGGGAAATGGAGCTGGATGGGCATCGATTCTGCGGGAAATGGAGCTGGATGTGGATCGATTCCGGGGGAAATGGAGCTGGATGGGCATCGATTCCGGGGGAAATGGAGCTGGATGTGGATCGATTCCGGGGGAAATGGAGTTGGATGTACATCGATTCCGGGGGAAATGGAGCTGGATGGGCATCGATTCCGGGGGAAATGGAGCTGGATGTACATCGATTCCAGCGGAAATGGAGCTGGATGGGCATCGCTTCCGGGGGAAATGGAGTTGGATGGGCATCGATTCCGGGGGAAATGGAACTGGATGGGCATCGATTCCGGGGGAAATGGAGCTGGATGGTCATCGATTCCAAGGGGAAATGGAGCTGGATGGGCATCGATTCCAGGGGAAATGGAGCTGGATATGTATAGATTCCGGGGGAAATGGAGCTGGATGGGCATCGATTCCAGGGGAAATGGAGCTGGATGTGCATCGATTCCGGGGGAAATGGAGCTGGATGTACATCGATTCCGGGGGAAATGGAGCTGGATGTACATCGATTCCGGGGGAAATGGAGCTGGATGGGCATCGATTCCGGGGGAAATGGAGCTGGATGGGCATCGATTCCGGGGGAAATGGAGCTGGATGTGTATCGATTCCGGGGGAAATGGAGCTGGATGGGCATCGATTCCGGGGGAAATGGAGCTGGATGTACATCGATTCCAGGGGAAATGGAGCTGGATGGGCATCGATTCCGGGGGAAATGGAGCTGGATGTGTATCGATTCCGGGGGAAATGGAGCTGGATGGGCATCGATTCCGGGGGAACTGGAGCTGGATGGGCATCGATTCCGGGGGAAATGGAGCTGGATGGGCATCGATTCCGGGGGAAATGGACCTGGATGTACATCGATTCCGGGGGAAATGGAGCTGGATGGGCATCGATTCCAGGGGAAATGGAGCTGGATGTGTATCGATTCCAGGGGAAATGGAGCTGGATGGGCATCGATTCCGGGGGAAATGGAGCTGGATGGGCATCGATTCCGGGGGAAATGGAGCTGGATGTGCATCGATTCCGGGGGAAATGGAGCTGGATGTACATCGATTCTGGGGGAAATGGAGCTGGATGTACATCGATTCCGGGGGAAATGGAGCTGGAGGGGCAACGATTCTGGGGGAAATGGAGCTGGATGCACATCGATTCCGGGGGAAATGGAGCTGGATGGGCATCGATTCCAGGGGAAATGGAGCTGGATAGGCATCGATTCCGGGGGAAATGGAGCTGGATGGGCATCGATTCCGGGGGAAATGGAGCTGGATGTACATCGATTCCGGGGGAAATGGAGCTGGATGGGCCTCGATTCCGGGGGAAATGGAGCTAGATGGGCATCGATTCCAGGGGAAATGGAGCTGGATGGGAATCGATTCCGGGGGAAATGGAGCTGGATGGGCATTGATTCTGGGGGAAATGGAGCTGGATGTGGATCGATTCCGGGGGAAATGGAGTTGGATGGGCATCGATTCCAGGGGAAATGGAGCTGGATGGGCATCGATTCCGGGGGAAATGGAGCTGGATGGGCATCGATTCCGGGGGAAATGGAGCTGGATGTACATCGATTCCGGGGGAAATGGAGCTGGATGTACATCGATTCCGGGGGAAATGGAGCCGGATGTACATCGATTCCGGGGGAAATGGAGTTGGATGTACATCGATTCCGGGGGAAATGGAGCTGGATGGGCATCGATTCCGGGGGAAATGGAGTTGGATGTACATCGATTCCAGGGGAAATGGAGCTGGATGGGCATTGATTCCAGGGGAAATGGAGCTGGATGGGAATCGCTTCCGGGGGAAATTGAGTTGGATGGGCATCGATTCCGGGGGAAATGGAGCTGGATGGGCATCGATTCCGGGGGAAATGGAGCTGGATGGGCATCGCTTCCGGGGGAAATGCAGCTGGATGTGTATCGATTCCGGGGGAAATGGAGCTGGATGGGCATCGATTCCGGGGGAAATGGAGCTGGATGGGCATCGATTCCGGGGGAAATGGAGTTGGATGTGCATCGATTCCGGGGGAAATGGAGCTGGATGGGCATCGATTCCGGGGGAAATGGAGCTGGATGGGCATCGATTCCGGGGGAAATGGAGCTGGATGGTCATCGATTCCAGGGGAAATGGAGCTGGATGGGCATCGATTCCGGGGGAAATGGAACTGGATGGGCATAGATTCCGGGGGAAATGGAGTTGGATGTACATCGATTCCGGGGGAAATGGAGCTGGATGGGCATCGATTCCAGGGGAAATGGAGCTGGATGGGCATTGATTCTGGGGGAAATGGAGCTGGATGGGCATCGATTCCAGGGGAAATGGAGCTGGATGGGCATCGATTCCAGGGGAAATGGAGCTGGATGTACATCGATTCCAGGGGAAATGGAGCTGGATGTACATCGATTCCGGGGGAAATGGAGCTGGATGGGCATCGATCCCGGGGGAAATGGAGCTGGATGGGCATCGATTCCGGGGGAAATGGAGCTGGATGTGTATCGATTCCGGGGGAAATGGAGCTGGATGGGCATCGATTCCGGGGGAAATGGAGCTGGATGTACATCGATTCCAGGGGAAATGGAGCTGGATGTGTATCGATTCCGGGGGAAATGGAGCTGGATGGGCATCGATTCCGGGGGAAATGGAGCTGGATGTGTATCGATTCCGGGGGAAATGGAGCTGGATGGGCATCGATTCCGGGGGAAATGGAGCTGGATGGGCATCGATTCCGGGGGAATGGAGCTGGATGGGCATCGATTCCGGGGGAAATGGAGCTGGATGTGCATCGATTCCGGGGGAAATGGAGCTGGATGGGCATCGATTCCGGGGGAAATGGAGCTGGATGTGCATCGATTCCGGGGGAAATGGAGTTGGATGTGCATCGATTCCGGGGGAAATGGAGTTGGATGTGCATCGATTCCGGGGGAAATGGAGCTGGATGGGCATCGATTCCGGGGGAATGGAGCTGGATGGGCATCGATTCCGGGGGAATGGAGCTGGATGTGCATTGATTCCGGGGGAAATGGAGCCGGATGTGCATCGATTCCAGGGGAAATGGAGCTGGATGTACATCGATTCCGGGGGAAATGGAGCTGGATGTGCATCGATTCCAGGGGAAATGGAGCCGGATGTGCATCGATTCCGGGGGAAATGGAGTTGGATGTGCATCGATTCCGGGGAAAATGGAGTTGGATGGGCATCGAATCCGGGGGAAATGGAGCTGGATGGGCATCGATTCCGGGGATAATGGAGCTGGATGGGCATCGATTCCGGGGGAAATGGAGCTGGATGGGCATCGATTCCAGGGGAAATGGAGCTGGATGGGCATCGATTCCGGGGGAAATGGAGCTGGATGTACATCGATTCCGGGGGAAATGGAGCTGGATGGGCATCGATTCCGGGGGAAATGGAGCTGGATGGGCATCGATTCCGGAGGAAATGGAGCTGGATGGGCATCGATTCCGGGGGAAATGGAGCTGGATGTACATCGATTCCGGGGGAAATGGAGCTGGATGGGCCTCGATTCCGGGGGAAATGGAGCTAGATGGGCATCGATTCCAGGGGAAATGGAGCTGGATGGGAATCGATTCCGGGGGAAATGGAGCCGGATGTACATCGATTCCGGGGGAAATGGAGCTGAATGGGCATCGAATCCGGGGGAAATGGAGCTGGATGGGCATCGATTCTGGGGGAAATGGAGCTGGATGTGGATCGATTCCGGGGGAAATGGAGTTGGATGGGCATCGATTCCGGGGGAAATGGAGCTGGATGTGGATCGATTCCGGGGGAAATGGAGTTGGATGGGCATCGATTCCAGGGGAAATGGAGCTGGATGGGCATCGATTCGGGGGAAATGGAGCTGGATATGTATAGATTCCGGGGGAAATGGAGCTGGATGGGCATCGATTCCGGGGGAAATGGAGCTGGATGTGCATCGATTCCGGGGGAAATGGAGCTGGATGGGCATCGATTCCGGGGGAAATGGAGTTGGATGTACATCGATTCCGGGGGAAATGGAGCGGGATGGGCATCGATTCCGGGGGAAATGGAGTTGGATGTACATCGATTCCAGGGGAAATGGAGCTGGATGGGCATCGCTTCCGGGGGAAATGGAGTTGGATGGGCATCGATTCCGGGGGAAATGGAGCTGGATGGGCATCGATTCCGGGGGAAATGTAGCTGGATGGTCATCGATTCCAGGGGAAATGGAGTTGGATGGGCATCGATTCCGGGGGAAATGGAGCTGGATGGGCATCGATTCCAGGGGAAATGGAGCTGGATGGGCATCGATTCCGGGGGAAATGGAGCTGGATGTGCATCGATTCCGGGGGAAATGGAGCTGGGTGGGCATCGATTCCGGGGGAAATGGAGCTGGATGTACATCGATTCCAGGGGAAATGGAGCTGGATGTGCATCGATTCCGGGGGAAATGGAGCTGGATTTGTATCGATTCCGGGGGAAATGGAGCTGGATGGGCATCGGTTCCGGGGGAAATGGAGCTGGATGGGCATCGATTCCGGCAGAAATGGAGCTGGATGGGCATCGATTCCGGGGGAAATGGACCTGGATGCACATCGATTCCGGGGGAAATGGAGCTGGATGGGCATCGATTCCAGGGGAAATGGAGCTGGATGTGTTTCGATTCCAGGGGAAATGGAGCTGGATGTGTATCGATTCCAGGGAAAATGGAGCTGGATGGGCATCGATTCCGGGGGAAATGGAGCTGGATGTGCATCGATTCCGGGGGAAATGGAGCTGGATGTACATCGATTCTGGGGGAAATGGAGCTGGATGTACATCGATTCCGGGGGAAATGGAGCTGGATGTACATCGATTCCGGGGGAAATGGAGCTGGATGGGCATCGATTCAGGGGAAATGGAGCTGGATGTGTATCGATTCCGGGGGAAATGGAGCTGGATGGGCATCGATTCCGGGGGAAATGGAGCTGGATGTACATCGATTCCAGGGGAAATGGAGCTGGTTGTGTATCGATTCCGGGGGAAATGGAGCTGGATAGGCATCGATTCCGGGGGAAATGGAGCTGGATGGGCATCGATTCCGGGGGAAATGGAGCTGGATGGGCATCGATTCCGGGGGAAATGGAGCTGGATGGGCATCGATTCCGGGGGAAATGGAGCTGGATGTACATCGATTCCGGGGGAAATGGAGCTGGATGGGCATCGATTCCAGGGGAAATGGAGCTGGATGTGTATCGATTCCAGGGGAAATGGAGCCGGATGGGCATCGATTCCGGGGGAAATGGAGTTGGATGGGCATCGATTCCGGGGGAAATGGAGTTGGATGTACATCGATTCCGGGGGAAATGGAGCTGGATGTGTATCGATTCCAGGGGAAATGGAGTTGGATGGGCATCGATTCCGGGGGAAATCGAGCTGGATGTGCATCGATTCCGGGGGAAATCGAGCTGGATGTACATCAATTCTGGGGGAAATGGAGCTGGATGTACATCGATTCCGGGGGAAATGGAGCTGGATGTACATCGATTCCGGGGGAAATGGAGCTGGATGGGCATCGATTCCAGGGGAAATGGAGTTGGATGGGCATCGATTCCGGGGGAAATGGAGCTGGATGTACATCGATTCCGGGGGAAATGGAGCTGGATGTACATCGATTCCGGGGGAAATGGAGCTGGATGGGCATCGATTCCAGGGGAAATGGAGCTGGATGTACATCGATTCCGGGGGAAATGGAGCTGGATGGGCCTCGATTCCGGGGGAATTGGAGCTAGATGTGCATCGATTCCAGGGAAAATGGAGCTGGATGGGAATCGATTCCGCGGGAAATGGAGCCGGATGTACATCGATTCCGGGGGAAATGGAGCTGAATGGGCATCGAATCCGGGGGAAATGGAGCTGGATGGGCATCGATTCTGCGGGAAATGGAGCTGGATGTGGATCGATTCCGGGGGAAATGGAGCTGGATGGGCATCGATTCCGGGGGAAATGGAGCTGGATGTGGATCGATTCCGGGGGAAATGGAGTTGGATGTACATCGATTCCGGGGGAAATGGAGCTGGATGGGCATCGATTCCGGGGGAAATGGAGCTGGATGTACATCGATTCCAGCGGAAATGGAGCTGGATGGGCATCGCTTCCGGGGGAAATGGAGTTGGATGGGCATCGATTCCGGGGGAAATGGAACTGGATGGGCATCGATTCCGGGGGAAATGGAGCTGGATGGTCATCGATTCCAAGGGGAAATGGAGCTGGATGGGCATCGATTCCAGGGGAAATGGAGCTGGATATGTATAGATTCCGGGGGAAATGGAGCTGGATGGGCATCGATTCCAGGGGAAATGGAGCTGGATGTGCATCGATTCCGGGGGAAATGGAGCTGGATGTACATCGATTCCGGGGGAAATGGAGCTGGATGTACATCGATTCCGGGGGAAATGGAGCTGGATGGGCATCGATTCCGGGGGAAATGGAGCTGGATGGGCATCGATTCCGGGGGAAATGGAGCTGGATGTGTATCGATTCCGGGGGAAATGGAGCTGGATGGGCATCGATTCCGGGGGAAATGGAGCTGGATGTACATCGATTCCAGGGGAAATGGAGCTGGATGGGCATCGATTCCGGGGGAAATGGAGCTGGATGTGTATCGATTCCGGGGGAAATGGAGCTGGATGGGCATCGATTCCGGGGGAACTGGAGCTGGATGGGCATCGATTCCGGGGGAAATGGAGCTGGATGGGCATCGATTCCGGGGGAAATGGACCTGGATGTACATCGATTCCGGGGGAAATGGAGCTGGATGGGCATCGATTCCAGGGGAAATGGAGCTGGATGTGTATCGATTCCAGGGGAAATGGAGCTGGATGGGCATCGATTCCGGGGGAAATGGAGCTGGATGGGCATCGATTCCGGGGGAAATGGAGCTGGATGTGCATCGATTCCGGGGGAAATGGAGCTGGATGTACATCGATTCTGGGGGAAATGGAGCTGGATGTACATCGATTCCGGGGGAAATGGAGCTGGAGGGGCAACGATTCTGGGGGAAATGGAGCTGGATGCACATCGATTCCGGGGGAAATGGAGCTGGATGGGCATCGATTCCAGGGGAAATGGAGCTGGATAGGCATCGATTCCGGGGGAAATGGAGCTGGATGGGCATCGATTCCGGGGGAAATGGAGCTGGATGTACATCGATTCCGGGGGAAATGGAGCTGGATGGGCCTCGATTCCGGGGGAAATGGAGCTAGATGGGCATCGATTCCAGGGGAAATGGAGCTGGATGGGAATCGATTCCGGGGGAAATGGAGCTGGATGGGCATTGATTCTGGGGGAAATGGAGCTGGATGTGGATCGATTCCGGGGGAAATGGAGTTGGATGGGCATCGATTCCAGGGGAAATGGAGCTGGATGGGCATCGATTCCGGGGGAAATGGAGCTGGATGGGCATCGATTCCAGGGGAAATGGAGCTGGATGTGTATCGATTCCAGGGGAAATGGAGCTGGATGTGGATCGATTCCGGGGGAAACGGAGTTGGATGGGCATCGATTCCGGGGGAAATGGATCTGGATGTGTATCGATTCCGGGGGAAATGGAGCTGGATATGGATCGATTCCGGGGGAAACGGAGTTGGATGGGCATCGATTCCGGGGGAAATGGAGCTGGATGTGGATCGATTCCGGGGGAAATGGAGTTGGATGGGCATCGATTCCAGGGGAAATGGAGCTGGATGGGCATCGATTCCAGGGGAAATGGAGTTAGCTACAGATATATACAGTGGACGTTTAGCTGGTGGAGACAGTCCCTAGTAAAAGGAAAGGGTGCAGAAAGACATCTAGGAAGGTGTACAGACGGAGGCATCATGGAGATTGATGTGAGAGTGGGAGGAATATGTGGATGAGGGCGAATAGAGAGGGGTGTGTACAGACTGGGGGAATGGAGAGGGTTGTGTACAGACCAGTAGAATGGAGAGGGGAGTGTACAGGCCGGGGGAATGGAGAGGGGAGTGTACAGGCCGGGGGAATGGAGAGGGGTGTGTACAGACCGGGGGAATGGAGAGGGGAGTGTACAGACCAGGGGAATGGAGAGGGGAGTGTACAGACCAGTGGAATGGAGAGGGGAGTGTACAGACCAGGGGAATGGAGAGGGGAGTGTACAGACCGGGGAATGGAGAGGGGAGTGTACAGACCGGGGGGAATGGAGAGGGGAGTATACAGACCGGGGGAATGGAGAGGGGAGTGTACAGACCGGGGGAATGGAGAGGGGAGTGTACAGACCGGGGGAATGGAGAGGGGTGTGTACAGACCGGGGGAATGGAGAGGGGAGTGTACAGACCGGGGGAATGGAGAGGGGAGTGTACAGGCCGGGGGAATGGAGAGGGGTGTGTACAGACCAGTGGAATGGAGAGGGGAGTGTACAGACCAGGGGAATGGAGAGGGGAGTGTACAGGCCGGGGGAATGGAGAGGGGTGTGTACAGACCAGTGGAATGGAGAGGGGAGTGTACAGACCGCGGAATGGAGAGGGGAGTGTACAGACCGGGGGGAATGGAGAGGGGAGTATACAGACCGGGGGAATGGAGAGGGGAGTGTACAGACCGGGGGAATGGAGAGTGGAGTGTACAGACTCGGGGAATGGAGAGGGGAGTGTACAGACCGGGGGAATGGAGAGGGGAGTGTACAGACCGGGGGAATGGAGAGGGGAGTGTACAGACCAGGGGAATGGAGAGGGGAGTGTACAGGCCGGGGGAATGGAGAGGGGAGTGTACAGGCCGGGGGAATGGAGAGGGGTGTGTACAGGCCGGGGGAATGGAGAGGGGAGTGTACAGGCCGGGGGAATGGAGAGGGGAGTGTACAGGCCGGGGGAATGGAGAGGGGTGTGTACAGGCCGGGGGAATGGAGAGGGGAGAGTACAGACCAGGGGAATGGAGAGGGGAGTGTACAGACCAGGGGAATGGAGAGGGGAGTGTACAGACCAGGGGAATGGAGAGGGGAGAGTACAGACCGGGGGAATGGAGAGGGGAGTGTACAGACCGGGGAATTGGAGAGGGGAGTGTACAGACCGGGGGAATGGAGAGGGGAGAGTACAGACCGGGGAATTGGAGAGGGGTGTGTACAGACCGGGGGAATGGAGAGGGGAGAGTACAGACCGGGGAATTGGAGAGGGGAGTGTACAGACCGGGGGAATGGAGAGGGGAGAGTACAGACCGGGGAATTGGAGAGGGGAGTGTACAGACCGGGGAATGGAGAGGGGAGTGTACAGACCGGGGGAATGGAGAGGGGAGTGTACAGACCGGGGGAATGGAGAGGGGAGTGTACAGACCGGGGGAATGGAGAGGGGAGTGTACAGACTAGGGGAATGAAGAGGGGAGTGTACAGACTAGGGGAATGGAGAGGGAAGTGTACAGACCGGGGGAATGAAGAGGGGAGTGTACAGACCGGGGGAATGGAGAGGGGAGTGTACAGACTCGGGGAATGGAGAGGGGAGTGTACAGACCGGGGGAATGGAGAGGGGAGTGTACAGACTCGGGGAATGGAGAGGGGAGTGTACAGACCGGGGGAATGAAGAGGGGAGTGTACAGACCGGGGGAATGGAGAGGGGAGTGTACAGACCGGGGGAATGGAGAGGGGAGTGTACAGACCGGGGGAATGGAGAGGGGAGTGTACAGACCGGGGAATGGAGAGGGGAGTGTACACACCGGGGGAATGGAGAGGGGTGTGTACAGACCGGGGGAATGGAGAGGGGTGTGTACAGACCGGGGGAATGGAGAGGGGAGTGTACAGACCGGGGGAATGGAGAGGGGAGAGTACAGACCGGGGAATGGAGAGGGGAGTGTACACACCGGGGGAATGGAGAGGGGTGTGTACAGACCGGGGGAATGGAGAGGGGTGTGTACAGACCGGGGGAATGGAGAGAGGTGTGTACAGACCGGGGGAATGGAGAGGGGAGTGTACAGACCGGGGAATGGAGAGGGGAGTGTACAGACCGGGGGGAATGGAGAGGGGAGTGTACAGACCGGGGGAATGGAGAGGGGTGTGTACAGACCAGGGGGAATGGAGAGGGGTGTGTATGTACCGGGGGAATGGAGAGGGGTGTGTACAGACCGGGGGAATGGAGAGGGGAGTGTACAGACCGGGGGAATGGAGAGGGGAGTGTACAGACCGGGGGAATGGAGAGGGGAGAGTACAGACTAGGGGAATGGAGAGGGGTGTGTACAGACCGGGGGAATGGAGAGGGGAGTGTACAGACCGGGGAATGGAGAGGGGAGAGTACAGACCGGGGGAATGGAGAGGGGAGAGTACAGACCGGGGGAATGGAGAGGGGAGTGTACAGACCGGGGGAATGGAGAGGGGTGTGTACAGACCGGGGGAATGGAGAGGGGAGTGTACAGACCGGGGGAATGGAGAGGGGAGAGTACAGACCGGGGGAATGGAGAGGGGAGTGTACAGACCGGGGGAATGGAGAGGGGAGTGTACAGACCGGGGGAATGGAGAGGGGTGTGTACAGACCGGGGGAATGGAGAGGGGAGTGTACAGACCGGGGGAATGGAGAGGGGAGTGTACAGACCGGGGAATGGAGAGGGGAGTGTACAGACCGGGGGGAATGGAGAGGGGAGTGTACAGACCGGGGGAATGGAGAGGGGTGTGTACAGACCAGGGGGAATGGAGAGGGGTGTGTATATACCGGGGGAATGGAGAGGGGTGTGTACAGACTAGGGGAATGGAGAGGGGTGTGTATATACCGGGGGAATGGAGAGGGGAGTGTACAGACCGGGGGAATGGAGAGGGGTGTGTACAGACCGGGGGAATGGAGAGGGGAGTGTACAGACCGGGGGAATGGAGAGGGGAGAGTACAGACCGGGGGAATGGAGAGGGGAGTGTACAGACCGGGGGAATGGAGAGGGGAGTGTACAGACCGGGGGAATGGAGAGGGGTGTGTACAGACCGGGGGAATGGAGAGGGGAGTGTACAGACCGGGGGAATGGAGAGGGGAGTGTACAGACCGGGGAATGGAGAGGGGAGTGTACAGACCGGGGGGAATGGAGAGGGGAGTGTACAGACCGGGGGAATGGAGAGGGGTGTGTACAGACCAGGGGGAATGGAGAGGGGTGTGTATATACCGGGGGAATGGAGAGGGGTGTGTACAGACTAGGGGAATGGAGAGGGGTGTGTATATACCGGGGGAATGGAGAGGGGAGTGTACAGACCGGGGGAATGGAGAGGGGTGTGTACAGACTGGGGGAATGGAGAGGGGTGTGTATATACCGGGGGAATGGAGAGGGGTGTGTACAGACTAGGGGAATGGAGAGGGGTGTGTATATACCGGGGGAATGGAGAGGGGAGTGTACAGACCGGGGGAATGGAGAGGGGTGTGTACAGACCGGGGGAATGGAGAGGGGAGTGTACAGACCGGGGGAATGGAGAGGGGTGTGTACAGACCGGGGGAATGGAGAGGGGAGTGTACAGACCGGGGGAATGGAGAGGGGAGTGTACGGACCGGGGGAATGGAGAGGGGAGTGTACAGACCGGGGGAATGGAGAGGGGTGTGTACAGACCGGGGGAATGGAGAGGGGAGTGTACAGACCGGGGGAATGGAGAGGGGAGTGTACAGACCGGGGGAATGGAGAGGGGAGTGTAGAGACCGGGGAATGGAGAGGGGAGAGTACAGACCGGGGGAATGGAGAGGGGAGTGTACAGACCGGGGGAATGGAGAGGGGAGTGTACAGACCGGGGGAATGGAGAGGGGAGTGTACAGACCGGGGGAATGGAGAGGGGAGTATACACAGACCGGGGGAATGGAGAAGGGAGTATACACAGACCGGGGGAATGGAGAGGGGAGAGTACAGACCGGGGGAATGGAGAGGGGAGAGTACAGACCGGGGGAATGGAGAGGGGAGTGTACAGACCGGGGGAATGGAGAGGGGAGTGTACAGACCGGGGGAATGGAGAGGGGTGTGTACAGACCGGGGGAATGGAGAGGGGAGTGTACAGACCGGGGGAATGGAGAGGGGAGTGTACAGACCGGGGGAATGGAGAGGGGAGTGTACAGACCGGGGGAATGGAGAGGGGAGTATACACAGACCGGGGGAATGGAGAAGGGAGTATACACAGACCGGGGGAATGGAGAAGGGAGTATACACAGACCGGGGGAATGGAGAGGGGAGTGTACAGACCAGGGAATGCATACTAGAGGGATGGAGCTGGATGTTATACAATCTAAGAGTGTAGAGGACAGGATACAAAGCTCAGGGACAGGCCTGGGAGGTGACAGACACACAGAACAGTAACTCGTGTTTATATTCTTCAACAATTTGTCACTTACTTGGCGGACAGGATGATGACTCTTGCCTCCAACTCCTTGGCTTCGAGCAGCATTGATGTCATGTTTGTCGTGCCAGGTTCAAACTGGAGGACCTTCTCAGCCTGTAGTTGGTGCAGGGATTCAGAATTACTACACGATTTGTCCCAAACCATCCTTTGCGGCCTCTTCCCATCAACGACGCCTTTGATCTCCAGCATAGATCATCTTAAAGGCGATCAGATAACTGGGCCCGTGTGGAGCCAATGTGAGCTACGTAGTTCTCTGTACTGGGCATGCAAACTAAGATAGAACAAGACCAAAAAAAGGGTGCGTGCAGCTGATAGAGTAGAATAGAGAGGGGGAAATGCATCTCAACCTGAAAGAGAGTTGGTCGGTCTTTCAAAAAAAAGTCTTAAACAGGGTGAAGTCAGAGGAAAACGTCATGGCTTTCATTTCTAAGTGGTACTTTTTCAAAAAAACTTGCAAGTTAGTCTTTATTCAACATGCACGTGTCCTTATAACAGGATTTGGTTAGGTAGGGGCGACTCATGTTCTTTAACCATTCTCATTGACAAACCAAAATAATCTGTTTGAAACTAACAGCGTGCTACCAGAACAGTCTCATTGGTTATTCTGTGACTGTGAGCTACTCCGTTAGTTTACGATTGCTGGCTCGTGCAGTCTACATGCAAATATACCTTTGGTCCTCGCCTGCTGTCATACGAATGTTGGTCGTTGTTTTCAAAGTTCCTTTTTTTATTCTGATGAGTAATGTGCACAGAGAAAATATGTAGACACAGAAGAATATTATAAACAGTTGAAAATGACGTGTAGTAAGCAATTTAACCCTCTCTCCTCCTCAGGGTCAAACGTATCACTGGAGCTTGCAAAAAAAACAGCTCCTCACTTATTTGAAGCCTCTGTGAAACTGGCTGTGTGTGACACTGGATGTGTGATATTGGCTCTGATACTGACTGTGTGTGACACTGGCTGTGTGACACTGGATGTGTGATATTGGCTCTGACACTGGCTGTGTGACAAGGCTGTGTGACACTGGCTGTGTGTGACACTGGCTGTGTGACACTGGATGTGTGATTTTGGCTCTGACACTGGCTGTGAGTGATACTGGCTCTGTGACACTGGCTGTGAGTGATACTGGCTCTGTGACACTGGCTCTGTGTGACACTGACTCTGTGTGACACTGGCTCTGTGTGACACTGGCTGTGTGTGACACTGGATGAGTGTGATACTGGCTCTGTGACACTGGGTGTGTGTGATACTGGCTTTGTGACACTGGAAGTGTGTGACACTGGCTCTGTGTGACACTGTCTCTGTGACACTGTCTCTGTGACACTGTCTCTGTGACACAGGCTGTGTGACACTGGCTGTGTGTGACACTGGCTGTGTGTGACACTGGCTGTGTGTGACACTGGCTGTGTGTGACACTGGCTGTGTGTGACACTGGCTGTGTGTGACACTGGCTCTGTGTGACACGATGAGTGTGATACTGGCTCTGTGACACTGGGTGTGTGTGATGCTGGCTTTGTGACACTGGCTCTGTGTGACACTGGCTCTGTGTGACACTGGCTCTGTGTGACACTGGCTCTGTGTGACACTGACTCTGTGTGACACTGGATGAGTGTGATACTGGCTCTGTGACACTGGGTGTGTATGATGCTGGCTTTGTGACACTGGCTCTGTGTGACACTGACTCTGTGTGACACTGACTCTGTGTGACACTGGATGAGTGTGATACTGGCTCTGTGACACTGGGTGTGTGTGATACTGGCTTTGTGACACTGGAAGTGTGTGACACTGGCTCTGTGACACTGTCTCTGTGACACTGTCCCTGTGACACTGTCTCTGTGACACTGTCTCTGTGACACAGGCTGTGTGACACTGGCTCAGTGACACTGGCTGTGTGTGAAACTGGCTGTGTGTGACGCTGGCTGTGTGTGACGCTGGCTGTGTGTGACGCTGGCTGTGTGTGACGCTGGCTGTGTGTGACGCTGGCTGTGTGTGACGCTGGCTCAGTGACACTGGCTGTGTGTGACACTGGCTGTGTGTGACATGGCTCTGTGTAATACTGGCTCTGTGAGACTGGATGTGTGTGATACTGGCTCTCTGTGACACTGACTCTCTTACACTGGCTGTGTGTGACACTGGCTCTGTGACACTGGCTCTGTGACACTGGCTCTGTGACACTGGCTCTGTGACACTGGCTGTGTGTGACACTGGCTGTGTGTGTGTGACACTGGCTGTGTGTGACACTGGCTGTGTGTGACACTGGCTCAGTGACACTGGATGTGTGTAACACTGTCTCTGTGAGACTGGATGCGTGTGATACTGGCTGTGTGACACTGGCTCTGTGACACTCGCTGTGCGTGACACTGTCTCTGTGTGACACTGACTCTTTGTGATACTGGCTCTGTGACACTGGATCTGTGTGTCACTGGCTGTGTGTGTCACTGGCTCTGTGTGACATGGCTCTGTGTAACACTGGCTCTGTGTGACACTGGCTCTGCGTGACACTGGCTCTGTGTGACACTGGCTGTGTGTGTCACTGGCTGTGTGTGACATGGCTCTGTGTAACACTGGCTCTGTGTGACAATGGCTCTGTGTGACACTGGCTCTGTGTGACATGGCTCTGTGTGACACTGACTCTTTGTGACACTGGCTTTGTGACACTGGCTTTGTGATACTGGCTCTGTGACACTGGCTCTGTGACACTCGCTGTGCGTGACACTGTCTCTGTGTGACACTGACTCTTTGTGATACTGGCTCTGTGACACTGGATCTGTGTGTCACTGGCTGTGTGTGTCACTGGCTCTGTGTGACATGGCTCTGTGTAACACTGGCTCTGTGTGACACTGGCTCTGCGTGACACTGGCTCTGTGTGACACTGGCTGTGTGTGTCACTGGCTGTGTGTGACATGGCTCTGTGTAACACTGGCTCTGTGTGACAATGGCTCTGTGTGACACTGGCTCTGTGTGACATGGCTCTGTGTGACACTGGCTCGGTGTGTCACTGGCTGTGTGTGACATGGCTCTGCGATACTGGCTCTGTGTGTCACTGGCTCTGTGTGACATGGCTCTGTGTGTCACTGGCTCTGTGTGACACTGGCTCTGTGTGACATGGCTCTGCGATACTGGCTCTGTGTGTCACTGGCTCTGTGTGTCACTGGCTCTGTGTGACACTGGCTCTGTGTAACACTGGCTCTGTGTGACATGGCTCTGTGTAACACTGGCTCTGTGTGACATGGCTCTGTGTAACACTGGCTCTGTGTGTCACTGGCTCTGTGTAACACTGGCTCTGTGTGTCACTGGCCCTGTGTGTCACTGGCTCTGTTTGTCACTGGCTCTGCATGACACTGGCTGTGTGTGTCACTGGATCTGTGTGACATGGCTCTGTGTGTCACTGGCTCTGTGTGACACTGGATCTGTGTGACATGGCTCTGTGTGTCACTGGCTCTGTGTGTCACTGGCTCTGTGTGTCACTGGCTCTGTGTGTCACTGGCTCTGTGTAACACTGGCTCTGTGTAACACTGGCTCTGTGTGACACTGGCTCTGTGTGTCACTGGCTCTGTGTAACACTGGCTCTGTGTGTCACTGGCTCTGTGTGACACTGGCTCTGTGTGACACTGGCTCTGTGTGACACTGGCTCTGTGTGTCACTGGCTCTGTGTGACATGGCTCTGTGTGTCACTGGCTCTGTGTGTCACTGGCTCTGTGTAACACTGGCTCTGTGTGTCACTGGCTCTGTGTGACACTGGCTCTGTGTGACACTGGCTCTGTGTGACACTGGCTCTGTGTGACATGGCTCTGTGTGACACTGGATCTGTGTGACATGGATCTGTGTGACATGGCTCTGTGTAACACTGGCTCTGTGTAAAACTGGCTCTGTGTGACATGGCTCTGTGTGACACTGGATCTGTGTGACATGGCTCTGCGTGACACTGGCTCTACGTGACTCTGGCTGTGTGTGTCACTGGCTGTGTGTGTCACTGGCTGTGTGTGTCACTGGCTGTGTGTGTCACTGGCTCTGTGTGACACTGGCTCTGTGTGTCACTGGCTCTGTGTGACATGGCTCTGTGTAACACTGGCTCTGTGTGACATGGCTCTGTGTAACACTGGCTCTGTGTGACATGGCTCTGCGATACTGGCTCTGCGTGACACTGGCTCTGCGTGACACTGGCTCTGCGTGACACTGGCTCTGCGTGTCACTGGCTGTGCTTGTCACTGGCTGTGCGTGTCACTGGTTGTGCGTGTCACTGGCTGTGCGTGTCACTGGCTGTGCGTGTCACTGGCTGTGCGTGTCACTGGCTGTGCTTGTCACTGGCTGTGCGTGTCACTGGCTGTGCGTGTCACTGGCTGTGCGTGTCACTGGCTGTGCGTGTCACTGGCTGTGCGTGTCACTGGCTGTGTGTGTCACTGGCTCTGTGTGTCACTGGCTCTGTGTGACATGGCTCTGTGTAACACTGGCTCTGTGTGACACTGGCTCTGCGTGACACTGGCTCTGCGTGACACTGGCTCTGCGTGACACTGGCTCTGCGTGACACTGGCTCTGCGTGTCACTGGCTCTGCGTAACACTGGCTCTGTGTAACACTCGCTCTGTGTGACATGGCTCTGTGTGTCACTGGCTCTGTGTGTCACTGGCTCTGTGTAACACTGGCTCTGTGTGTCACTGGCTCTGTGTGACATGGCTCTGTGTAACACTGGCTCTGTGTGACATGGCTGTGTGTGACACTGGCTCTGTGTGACATGGCTCTGTGTAACACTGGCTCTGTGTGACACTGGCTCTGTGTGACACTGGCTCTGCGTGACACTGGCTCTGCGTGACACTGGCTCTGCGTGACACTGGCTCTGCGTGTCACTGGCTGTGCTTGTCACTGGCTGTGCGTGTCACTGGCTGTGCTTGTCACTGGCTGTGCTTGTCACTGGCTGTGCGTGTCACTGGCTGTGCGTGTCACTGGCTGTGCGTGTCACTGGCTCTGTGTGACATGGCTCTGTGTGACATGGCTCTGTGTAACACTGGCTCTGTGTGACACTGGCTCTGTGTGACACTGGCTCTGCGTGACACTGGCTCTGCGTGTCACTGGCTCTGTGTGACATGGCTCTGTGTGACATGGCTCTGTGTGACCTGGCTCTGCGTTACACTGGCTCTGCGTGACACTGGCTCTGTGTGACACTGGCTCTGTGTGACACTGGCTCTGCGTGTCACTGGCTGTGCTTGTCACTGGCTGTGCGTGTCACTGGCTGTGCGTGTCACTGGCTGTGCGTGTCACTGGCTGTGCGTGTCACTGGCTGTGCGTGTCACTGGCTGTGCGTGTCACTGGCTGTGTGTGTCACTGGCTCTGTGTGACATGGCTCTGTGTAACACTGGCTCTGTGTGACACTGGCTCTGTGTAACACTGGCTCTGCGTGACACTGGCTCTGCGTGACACTGGCTCTGCGTGACACTGGCTCTGCGTGACACTGGCTCTGCGTGACACTGGCTCTGCGTGACACCCGCTCTGCGTGACACCGGCTCTGCTTGTCACTGGCTCTGCGTGACCCTGATTCTGCGTGACACCGGCTCTGCGTGTCACTGGCTCTGCGTGACCCTGGCTCTGCGTGACACTGGCTCTGTGTGACACTGGCTCTGCGTGTCACTGGCTCTGCGTGTCACTGGCTGTGTGCGTCACTGGCTGTGTGTGTCACTGGCTGTGTGTGTCACTGGCTGTGTGTGTCACTGGCTGTGTGTGTCACTGGCTGTGTGTGTCACTGGCTGTGTGTGTCACTGGCTGTGTGTGTCACTGGCTGTGTGTGTCACTGGCTGTGTGTGTCACTGGCTGTGTGTGTCACTGGCTGTGTGTGTCACTGGCTCTGTGTGTCACTGGCTCTGTGTGTCACTGGCTCTGTGTGTCACTGGCTCTGTGTGTCACTGGCTCTGTGTGTCACTGGCTCTGTGTGTGTCACTGGCTCTGCGTGACATGGCTCTGCGTGACACTGGCTCTGCGTGACACTGGCTCTGCGTGACACTGGCTCTGTGTGACATGGCTCTGCGTGACACTGGCTCTGCGTGACATGGCTCTGCGTGACACTGGCTCTGTGTGACATGGCTCTGCGTGACACTGGCTCTGCGTGACATGGCTCTGCGTGACACTGGATCTGCGTGTCACTGGCTCTGTGTGTGTCACTGGCTCTGTGTGACACTGGCTCTGCGTGACATGGCTCTGCGTGACACTGGCTCTGCGTGACACTGGCTCTGCGTGACACTGGCTCTGCGTGACATGGCTCTGCGTGACACTGGCTCTGCGTGACATGGCTCTGCGTGACACTGGCTCTGTGTGACATGGCTCTGCGTGACACTGGCTCTGCGTGACACTGGCTCTGCGTGACACTGGCTCTGCGTGACACTGGCTCTGCGTGGCACTGGCTCTGCGTGACACTGGCTCTGCGTGACACTGGCTCTGCGTGACACTGGCTCTGCGTGTCACTGGCTCTGCGTGTCACTGGCTCTGTGTGTCACTGGCTCTGTGTGTCACTGGCTCTGTGTGTCACTGGCTCTGTGTGTCACTGGCTCTGTGTGTCACTGGCTCTGTGTGTCACTGGCTCTGTGTGTCACTGGCTCTGTGTGTCACTGGCTCTGTGTGTCACTGGCTCTGTGTGTCACTGGCTCTGTGTGTCACTGGCTCTGTGTGTCACTGGCTCTGTGTGACACTGGCTCTGTGTGTGTCACTGGCTCTGCGTGACATGGCTCTGCGTGACACTGGCTCTGCGTGACACTGGCTCTGCGTGACATGGCTCTGCGTGACACTGGCTCTGTGTGACACTGCTCTGCGTGACATGGCTCTGCGTGACACTGGCTCTGCGTGACACTGGCTCTGCGTGACATGGCTCTGCGTGACACTGGCTCTGCGTGACATGGCTCTGCGTGACATGGCTCTGCGTGACATGGCTCTGCGTGACACTGGCTCTGCGTGACACTGGCTCTGCGTGACATGGCTCTGCGTGACACTGGCTCTGCGTGACACTGGCTCTGCGTGACACTGGCTCTGCGTGACACTGGCTCTGCGTGACACTGGCTCTGCGTGACACTGGCTCTGCGTGACACTTGCTCTGCGTGACACTTGCTCTGCGTGACACTTGCTCTGCGTGACACTTGCTCTGCGTGACACTTGCTCTGCGTGACACTTGCTCTGCGTGACACCCGCTCTGCGTGACACCGGCTCTGCGTGACACCCGCTCTGCGTGACACCGGCTCTGCTTGTCACTGGCTCTGCGTGACCCTGATTCTGTGTGACACTGGCTCTGCGTAATACTGGTTCTGTGACACTGGCTCTGTGTGACACTGGCTCTGCGTAATACTGGTTCTGTGACACTGGCTCTGCGTGGCACTGGCTCTGCGTGATATTGGCTCTGCGTGACCCTGATTCTGCGTGACACCGGCTCTGCGTGTCACTGGCTCTGCGTGACCCTGACTCTGTGTGACACTGGCTCTGCGTAATACTGGTTCTGTGACACTGGCTCTGCGTGGCACTGGCTCTGCGTGATATTGGCTCTGCGTGACACTGGCTCTGCGTGACACTGGCTCTGCGTGACACTGGCTCTGCGTGACACTGGCTCTGCGTGACACTGGCTCTGCGTGACACTGGCTCTGCGTGACACTGGCTCTGCGTGACACTGGCTCTGCGTAATACTGGCTCTGTGTAATACTGGCTCTGCGTAATACTGGTTCTGTGACACTGGCTCTGCGTGGCACTGGCTCTGCGTGGCACTGGCTCTGTGTAATACTGGCTCTGTGTAATACTGGCTCTGCGTAATTCTGGTTCTGTGACACTGGCTTTGCGTGGCACTGGCTCTGCGTGACACTGGCTCTGCGTGACACTGGCTCTGCGTGACACTGGCTCTGTGTAATACTGGCTCTGTGTAATACTGGCTCTGTGTAATACTGGCCCTGCCTGATGCTGGCTGGTGATACTGGTTCTGTGACATTGCCTCTGTGATACTTGCTCTCTGTGACACTTGCTCTGCGTGACACTTGAGTTAATGTTCCCGAGTACTTAAGTTAGAATTGCACTTTAATATTTAATAGATTGCACTTATTATTTAATAGACTGCACCTATATACAAAGGGGATGCAGGTGGCACTGTTTTGTGTTGGAGAAGTAGTTACTGAACTCAGTAAACCTGGTGTCGAAGAAGTCAAGCCTTGATTCCTGGTTCGTATTATAGAATTACCACCGGTGCTTAACAATGGTAGCAGATAATGGTTAGCGCTTGTGAGTAAGAAGGATTGCAAACTAAGATTTCTTCGGACGAAAGACTGTATTCTGAATTTGAATCTCGAAGAGTGATTTAGAGTAACTTCGAAAACAAATGGCTGAATCCAGTCGGGGTATGCAGACCCACCGTTGTTTTCTGAGCGTCAACCCTATGACCAATGGAAGAATGAAGTTACCATGTGGACATGGGTTACGTCCTTCGTGAGTAAGAACCAGGAAAGACTCTGCCGCTTTCATTACTGTACGAAAGCAAAATAAGGTGCAAGGTATTTTCAGAATTGGAGCCAGACCACTTGGACATAATTGAAGGTTTGATACATTATTAACTTTCATGGATAAGATTTACCAAAAGAGTGATTTATTAAGTGCATTTGAGGCCAGGTCAGATTTTGACAAATTTAGAAAGTACTCTACCTCCATAGAAGAGTACGTAATGGACATAATAGCAGACTGAATGCAAGGCTGAAAGAATTCCATCTTGAAATTTCTCAGTCAGCTCTGGTGTTCACGTTATCGGACTGTGCTGAAGTTACAAATATGGATAAGCTTCTGGTTTTGACAGAAGCTCAATTTGCAGAAAGACACACCCTGCTAGAACAAATGTCAGAGGTTCCAGAAAGTTCCTGGAAGAACATTCCTCCCTGGCAGCATTCATGATACAAGTGGACCGATCGGCAATAAAGCAGAAAAAGTAAATGCCCAGGGTGTGGTCAGCCTGTTTTTTAGGTGTGATTCAGAGTTCCGCTGTGCAACAAACTGTCCCAAGCGATATAATAGGGTGTTTGAAACCAAACACAAGACAGAAGACTCTGAAGAAGAAGGGGAAGATATTAACCAAAGAGAAGGCACTGTCTTAGTACCGAGAAGTTTCAGTCTGGACGCAGAGTCCTCCAGTTGTGCTGTATTAGACAGCAGATGTACGTCGACAGTCAAATGGACTGGCTAAAGTGTTACCTCGACTCGAAAGTGACAAAAATCAGAACAAGTTTAAAGAATTTGGAAGTTCCATGAGTTTCAGATTTGGGAATGATAATACCCTTAAATCCTGGAAAAGAGTAGTGATTCCTTGTAAAATCGCCAGAAAGAATCATTTTATTGGCATTGATTTATCCAACAAAATATCTTTATTGAGCCAACCATCGATGAAGAAAGCAGATGGAAAAGGTGACATGGAAAATGACAAGGCCATTTGGAAAAACTGTGGACTTACAATTTACAGTCTTAAAATGTACTAGTGGGCGGTATGGTAGCACAGTGGTTAGCACTGCTGCCTCACAGGGTCAGGGATCCGGGTTCAATTTCGGTCTACGTTATCTCTCTGTGTCTGAATGGGTTTCCTCCGTGTGCTCCGGTTTCCTCCCACAATCCAAAGATATGCAGATTAGGTGGATTGGCCATGATCAATTTTCCCTTAGTGTCCAAAGATGTGTGGGTTAGGTTAAGGGGCTATTGGGATAGGTGGGGGAGCGGGCTTTTTCAGAGGGTCGGTGCAGACTTGATGGGCCGAATGGCCTCCTTATGCGCTGTAGGGATTCTATGATTCTATTGTATCCCATGAATGAATCCTAATACTCCTTGTAAAGAAATTAAGGAAGTACTGTGAGCATCAGGAAACAGGGGCGACATTCTCCGACTCCCAGCCGGGTCGGCGAATCGCCGGGGGCTGGCGTGAATCCCGCTCCCACCGGATATTCGGCGGGGCGGGAATCGCGCCGCACTGGTTGGCGGGCCCCCCCGCTCGATTCTCCGGCCTGGATGGGCCGAAGTCCCGCCGATAAACTGCCTGTCCCGCCGGCGTAAATTAAATCACCTACCTTACCGGCAGGACAAGGCGGTGTGGGCGGGCTCCGGAGTCCTGGGGGGGCGCGGGGCGATCTGACCCCGGGGGGGGGGTGCTCCCACGGTGGCCTGGCCCGCGATCGGGGCCCACCGATCCGCGGGCGGGCCTGTGCCGTGGGGGCACTCTTTCCGCACCTTTGGGGCGGCGCGATGCCCGTCTGATTGGCGCCGTTTTGGGCGCCAGTCGGCGGACATCGCGCCGTTTCCGGAAAATTTCGCCCCAGAAGTCTAGAAAACAAAATGTTGCATCAGCAATTTGCCAATCCATCTTCCCAAAGATTAAAAATGTTGCTCAGGGATGTGGGTATAAGAGATGAAGAATACACCAAACTTGTACAACAGATAGTGATAGATGTTATATATATGAGAAATAGAGAAGAACACCATTGCGACCGACAATGAGTTTACCCTTTGCGAGAGATTCAATAAAGTTGTGGCTATGGATCTTAAGAAAGGAACACTTTTATTTTACACTTTGTGGACTTGGCATCTAGGTTTGGTCAGTAAATAAAAGAAAATAATTGTGGAACAGATAATGGAAAAATGTGTAGGAATTGGACGCGGGCCACCGACAAAGTTCTCATTGATAATGGAGGGAAATTTCCTACATATGAATTTCAGGATATGCGATGGAACATAAACAGTCAGCTACAGTAACTGGGCGTGTGAGAGAAATCATGATATGATGGGTGAAATGCTTCATATAATTTTTGTAGATAGGACAAATTGTAAATTAACTTTGGCTTTAGCATGGGCTGCCCATGCTCCAAATGGTTGGGGGCTAACGTCCATGTCAGTTGGTTTTTAGGAGAAATTCCAAAATTCCAAGTCAGTCTTGAATGATCATCCTCCAGCTTGGGAGGGGACTATGATTAGCTCTACTTTTTCTGAGCATTTGAATGCATTCCTTGAAGCAGAAATCTCAGAAAGAATTTGGAGAGCTTTGAGGCACAATGTACGGCCATCGGAAACCAGCTCCAAACAGGGAGACATAGCATACTATAAAAGAGATAGGTTTTACAAGTGGAAAGGTCCAGTAAAGGTCATAGGTACAGATGGTAAAACAATCATTTTTCAGCATGGAACCAGACTGTTTGGGTACACTCTTCGAGATTAATGGGCACAGATTACAATTTTGCAGATTCAAGAGGGATTATTGAAATGCTGAGGAACCAGCTACTTCTTACACACGTATGTTACAGTATGATGAGGACCAGATCGCGGAAATTGACAGAGTGTCTGAAGAGGGACATAGTAATTCTGAGGAACTGGGATGAGGCTATTTGTCCCAAGGGCAACTGCCAAAGGTTGGCACTAAAGTGACATATCTGCCAGAAGAGGCCAGTCAGTGGAAGGTTGCAATTATAGTTGGTAGAGCAGGTAAGGCCACTGGAAAATATAGAATCTGGTGAATGCACAAGATAAAGAGGTTAGGTCCATGGATTGGGAATATGAGGTACAAAAATGGAGAGCACTGAAACAGTGTCAGTTTAGACAGTAGGTCTGGTAATGAACATGCCCATAGGAAGAGATCAAGAACCGTTGATAGGACAGCTATCTAGAAGGTTATCTAGGATTGCAACGGGATCTTGATCAATTAGGCCAATGGGCCGACGAATGGCAGATGGAGTTTAATTTAGATAAATGTGAGGTGATGCATTTTGGCAGATCGAATCAGGCCAGGACCTACTCAGTTAATGGTATGGCGTTGGGGAGAGTTATAGAACAAAGAGATCTAGGAGTACAGGTTCATAGCTCCTTGAAGGTGGAGTCGCAGGTGGACAGGGTGGTGAAGAAGGCATTCGGCATGCTTGGTTTCATTGGTCAGAACATTGAATACAGGAGTTGGGACGTCTTGTTGAAGTTGTACAAGACACTGGTACGGCCACACTTGGAATACTGTGTGCAGTTCTGGTCACCCTATTATAGGAAGGATATTATTAAACTGGAAAGAGTGCAGAAAAGATTTACTAGGATGTTGCCGGGACTTGATGGTTTGAGTTATAAGGAGAGGCTGGATAGACTGGGACTTTTTTCCTTGGAGCGTAGGAGGCTTCGGGGTGATCTTATAGAGGTCTATAAAATAATGAGGGGCATAGATAAGGTAGATAGTCAACATCTTTTCCCAAAGGTAGGGGAGTCTAAAACTAGAGGGCATAGGTTTAAGGTGAGAGTGGAAAGATTCAGAAGGGCCCAGAGGGGCAATTTCTTCACTCAGAGGGTAGTGAGTGTCTGGAATGGGCTGCCAGAGGTAGTAGTAGAGGCGGGTACAATTGTGTCTTTTAAAAAGCATTTAGATAGTTACATGGGTAAGATGGGTATAGAGGGTTAGGGGCCAAGTGCGGGCAACTGGGACTAGCTTAATGGTAAAAACTGGGCGGCATGGACTGGTTGGGCCGAAGGGCCTGTTTCCATGCTGTAAACTTCTATGATTCTATGATTCTATGATTCTATCTCATAATAGGAGGGGCAGATCAAGCAGCAGCAGTCTGATAAAGATAAAAGGCAAGATAGAGGGCAGATTAACAAGGTCAGGAAATATGATATGGACGAGGAATGCTACAAGGAGCAGAAGCCTATATGATCAAGGTATCTTATCAGCTTCCAACAAATTAAATGATAAATTAATAAAATATGAAAAAAAGAAAGAACGACAAAGCTGGAAATAATTTGGGGTGCACATGGAGGTCCCAGATAGGGAAAAATGAGCTCTATCTCATGGATGGATATGCACAGAAAAGGTGCTTCCTGATAGTTCCATCAGAATGCCCACATTCTCTCCAATTTGATTTTATAAGGGCAGCACGGTAGCATAGTGGTTAGCACAATTGCTTCACAGCTCCAGGGTCCCAGGTTCGATTCCGGCTTGGGTCACTGCCTGTGCAGAGTCTGCACATCCCGTGTGTGCGTGGGTTTCCTCCGGGTGCTCCGGTTTCCTCCCACAGTCCAAAGATGTGCAGGTTAGGTGGATTGGCCATGATAAATTGCCCTTAGTGTTGGGTGGGGTTACTGGGTTATGGGGATAGAGTGGATGTGTTGACCTTGGGTAGGGTGCTCTTTCCAAGAGCCGGTGCAGACTCGATGGGCCGAATGGCCTCCTTCTGCACTGTAAATTCTATGATAATCTGTGTTAATCTATGATCAGGCCAAAGCCAGGCTGGTGGCACAAGGTTTTGAAGAAAACTTGGGTGACCTTGACCAAGATGTAATGATCGATTCACCGATGGCAGACAAAGTTATTTTGAAGATCTTCTTGGCTCTGTCAACCACAAATGCTTGGAAATGCAAGTCGACAGATATTAAAGCTGCTTTCTTACAGACACATCAGCTTCAAGGAGAAATTCTTCTTAATCCTCAGAGAGGCGGCAAACACAGAAAGGGTTCTCAGGAAGTTAAATAAATGTATTTACGGATTGAATGACGCCTCCAGAGTTTGGGACTTCTCCGTGAAGTCCGTTTTGTTAAAGTTCGGCTGTCTTCAGTTGAGAGAAGACCCAGTGATGTTTTATTGGCACCATGGAGGGAAACTTTCGGGCATCTTCATGGTGCATTTAGATGATTTTTTGTGGGGTGGTAGTAGCGAATTTGAAAATACTCTTATTCACGGGCTTAGAATAGAGTTCAAGATTGGAAGTCAAGCCTCTGGTGCATTCAAATACATTGGGTTAGAAATTGGGCAGAGTGATTCCCAGGTCATTCTACATCAGCAGCCTTCCTTGGAGGATATTAACCATACAGCATCTACTGATGGTAGGGCCTCACAAAAGGATACGGCAGCTTCTGAAACGGAACTAGAGGAATTCCGATGTTTAATTAGGCAACTGAATTGGTTAGTTAGACAAACAATGGACCTCAGTTTTGATGGTTTAGAACGAAGCACCAAAATGAACGATCCCAGAGGTTGTAGAATTTGTTTGAGAAAAAAAAACATCGGCAAAATTAAAACTGGAGAATTGGGTTTTGAAATTTCCCGCCTTAGATGATATCACACAACTGAAACTGATTATTTATAGTGACACATCTTGTGCTAATCCCCGTTGTGGCTTTTCAAGTGTGGGAGGATTGATAGTTTGTCTCCTGGGGGAGATGGTAAACGTTGTTCTTTGGCATCGGAAGGAGGAATGGAGGCATAGACTATTTTCCAAATGGGGAAATGCTCAGGAAATCAGAAGCACAAAGGGACTTGGGAGTCCTTGTTCAAGATTCTCTTAAGGTTAACGTGCAGGTTCAGTCGGCAGTTAGGAAGGCAAATACCATGTTAGCATTCATGTTGAGAGGGCTAGAATACAAGACCAGGGATGTACTTCTGAGGCTGTATAAGGCTCTGGTCAGACCCTATTTAGAGTATTGTGAGCAGTTTTGGGCCCTGTATATAAGAAAAGATGTGCTGGCCTTGGAAAGGGTACAGAGGAGGTTCACAAGAATGATCCTTGGGATGAAGAGGTTGTTGTATGAGGAACGGTTGAGAACACTGGGTCTGTATAACTGGAAATTAGAAGGATGAGGAGGGATCTTATTAACTTAAGCAAGGAGTCAGGAGGGTTAGAAGGGGTCACAAAAAGTCATTGGTTAAGGAAAATCCCAAGGCTTTTTGCACGTACATAAAAAGCAAGAGGGTAGCCAGGGAAAGGGTTGGCCCACTGAAGGATAGGCAAGGGAATCTATGTGTGGAGCCAGAGGAAATTGGTGAGGGAATAAATGAATACTTTGCATCAGTATTCACCAAAGAGAAGGAATTGGTGGATGTTGAGTCTGGAGAAGGGTGTGTAGATAGCCTGGGTCACATTGAGATCCAAAAAGACGAGGCGTTGGGCGTCTTGAAAAATATTAAGATAGATAAGTCCCCAGGGCCTGATGGGATCTACCCCAGAATACTGAAGGAGACTAGAGAGGAAATTGCTGAGGCCTTGACAGAAATCTTTGGATCCTCCCTGTCTTCAGGTGATGCCCCGGATGACTGGAGAATAGCCAATGTTGTTCCTTTGTTTAAGAAGGGTAGCAAGAATAATCCAGGGAACTACAGGCCGGTGAGCCTTATGTCAGTGGTAGGGAAATTACTGGAGAGAATTCTTCGAGACAGGATCTACTCCCATTTGGAAGCAAATGGACGTATTAGTGAGAGGCAGCACGGTTTTGTGAAGGGGAAGTCGTGTCTCACTAACTTGATAGAGTTTTTCGAGGAGGTCACAAAGATGATTGATGCAGGTAGGGCAGTGGATGTTGTCTATATGGACTTCAGTAAGGCCTTTGACAAGGTCCCTCATGGTAGACTGGTACAAAAGGTGAAGTCACACAGGATCAGGGGTGAGCTGGCAAGGTGGCTACAGAACTGGCTAGGTCACAGAAGGCAGAGAGTAGCAATGGAAGGGTGCTTTTCTAATTGGAGGGCTGTGACTAGTGGTGTTCCGCAGGGATCAGTGCTGGGACCTTTGCTGTTCGTAGTATATATAAATGATTTGGAGGAAAATGTAACTGGTCTGATTAGTAAGTTTGCAGACGACACAAAGCTTGGTGGAATTATGGATAGCGATGAGGACTATCAGAGGATACAGCAGGATTTAGATCGTTTGGAGACTTGGGCGGAGAGATGGCAAATGGAGTTTAATCTGGACAAATATGAGGTAATGCATTTTGGAAGGTCTAATGCAGGTAAGGAATATACAGTGAATGGTAGAACCCTCAAGAGTATTGAAAGTCAGAGACATCTAGGTGTACAGGTCCACAGGACACTGAAAGGGGCAACACAGGTGGAGAAGGTAGTCAAGAAGGCATACGGCATGCTTACCTTCATTGGCCGGGGCATTGAGTATAAGAATTGGCAAGTCATGTTGCAACTGTATAGAACCTTAGTTAGGCCACACTTGGAGGATAGTGTTCAATTCTGGTCGCCACACTACCAGAAGGATGTGGAGGCGTTAGAGAGGGTGCAGAAGAGAATTACCAGGATGTTGCCTGGTATGGAGGGCATCAGCTATGAGGAGCGGTTGAATAAACTTGGTTTGTTCTCACTGGAATTATGGAGGTCTACTGTAGCCACCTGAGTTGGCCACGTCCCGACTTAAAATGGAGAACCGCAAAGGCTGAAGGGAAATTCAGCCAACACAGGCAAAGACTAGCAAATACAGAAATCATGTGTATTGAAACCTGTAAGGAACCAGACAGCACTGAAACCAGCAGCCATCTGCATAGTAATGCAGCAGCCATCTACATGTAATGTGCGATTCCCAGGCACAATGGCAACAGATAAGGTAAATAAAACCAAGCCAGACTCCTCGGCGCCAGGAGGAGCCAAGACAAAGGAAGGCCAACGAACATTTAGGGACCGCCTAGCGATCAGGGATCCGCTCCAGCATTGGAGAAATCTATCCAAGTGATCGGAAAGTAGTCCAATCACTTGGAATCAGGTACGGGGTCCGCCCTGAAGGGCGGGAAGCCACTGGGGACTATAAAGTAAAGCCCCCCAAGTTCAGTGCTGGAACTGTGAATCTATGTAATACTGGCGGTGTGACATTGGCTCTGGGTGGCCGCCGCTTTGAGACTGGCATCACTACACAGGCGCTAAGAAAATGGACCTATGTCACTGGCTCTCTAGCAGTGGCAGTGTGAAACTGCCTCTGTGAAATTCTGGGACACTGGCTCTGCGAAGGTGCCTTTGAGATGTTGGAACTGTGAATCTACCTGAAACTACTGGCTCTTTGTGATTGTATGGCTCTTACACTTGACGTATGAATCTGGCTACGTGACACTAGATCTGAGACTGCATCTGAGACACGGGCTGTGTGGCTCTAGTTCTGTGACACTGGCTCTGTAAAACCATAGAATTTACAGAATCATAGAATTTACAGTGTAGAAGGAGGCCATTCGGCCCATCGAGTCTACAATGGCCCTTGGAATGAGCACCCTACTTAAGTCTACACCACCACCCTATCCCCGTCACCCAGTAACCCGACCTAAACTTTCGGACACTAAGGGGCAATTTAGCATGGCCAATCCACCTAACCTGCACATCTTTGGCCTTGGGCGTGGCACTTTATCACTTAATGTGGCACTTTATCAAATGCCTTCTGGAAGTCCATGTACATCAACCACATAACCCTCTCTAATACTGCTTCAGAAAACACATGCAAATTAATTAAACACAACTTTTCCTTAACAATTCCATGCTGGATTTCCTTAATTAATCTACACTGAGCTGAGTGATCGTTAATTGTCCCAGGTTATCATTTCCCAAAGCTTTATACCATTAAACTGCCTGCAGTTACTGGGGATGAGGAAATATGATTGAATGGCGGAGCAGACTCGATGGGCTGAGTGGCCTAATTCTACTCCTATGTCTTCTGGTCTTATGGGTTATCTTTACACTTTTATTTGAACATGAGCGTATTCTCCAGTCCTCTGGGACAGACCCCCGAGTCTGAGGAAGACTGAAAAATGATGGCCACCATTTCCACCCTCACTTCTCTCAGTATCGTTGATGCGTCCTATCCGGTCCTGGTGACTCAGCATTTAGCACAGACATTTCTAATGCCTGCTCTTATCAACTTTCAGCCCATCCAGTATCTGAATTACCTCCTCTTTCACCTAGGGCCTGGGTAGCATCTTCTTTGGTAAAGACAGATGCAAAGTATTCCTTTAATATCTGAGCTACGCCCCCAGCTGCCATGAATAAACCCCCTTTTTGATCTCTAATTGGCCCCAACTCTCTCTTTTACAATTCATATGCCTACATTGCCCCTTTACGCTGGCTCTGAGACGCTGGGTCTGTAACATTGACTCAGGCTGGCTCTGTTAGACCAGCTTGGAGACACTGATTCCGTAAATCTGGATGTGATACTGACCCCGAGACACTGGTGTTATATCCCTGTGACACTGCATTGCGAACCTGGCTCTGTGAGATTGGCTCTGTGAGATTGGCTCCGTGAGATTGGCTCTGTAGCAATGGCAGTGTAATCCTGACTCCGTTCCCTGTTACACTGACCTTGTGGTATCTGCTCCATTTCACTGTCTGTGTTACACTGGCCCTCTGACCCTGTGACACCAGATCTGCGAATGTGGATCTGTGTCAGTGACTCTGTGAATCTGACTGTTCAGCACTGGCGTTCTGTGACTGTCTCTCAGACACTGGCACTACAAATGTAGCACCTTCATACTGGCTCCGGGACACTGGCTCAGTGTGAATGGTTCCATGACACTAGTTTCTGTGACCCTGGCTCTGTGATATTTGCTCCGCTAGTCCATCCCATTGATTGGCTGCCTGCCAACTTGCTGCATATGTATTGCTTCAATGGGGGAGGGTGGGGGTGGAGGAGGAGATCGTGAGACCAACAAATTCCGGTTTGCAACCACGGCAAAATAGGACAGGGTGGTTTTGTTTCTGGTCCCGGGATTTCTAGCTCAGGGAAATAGGGCCTTCCAAAAGTCGTGCACTTTGGTAGGAAGAATAAATTTAAATGGAAAATGACTGCAGAAAACTACAGCACAGAGGGATCTGGGGGTCCTCGTGCATAAATCACAAAACGTAGCATGTAAATTCAGCATGTAATTGGGAAGGCAAATGGAATGTTGACCTTTATTTCAAAGATTAATGGAGTATAAAAATAGGGAAATCATGCTAAGACTATACAAGGCTCTTGGAATACTGTGATCAGTGTTTGCCCCCTTATCTAAGGAAAGATATACTGGCATTGGAGGTAGTCCAGAGAAGGTTCACGAGGTTGATCCGGGTATGGAGGGATTTTCTTCTGAGGAGACGCTGAGTGGGTTGGACCTGTCTTCATTGGCATTTAGAAGAATGAGAGGTGAACTTACTGAGAATCGTAGAATTCGCATGGGGCTTGACAGGGTAGATGCTAAGAGGTTGTTTCCTCTTGTGGGAGATTCTAGGACCAGAGGGCAGAGTCAGGGGTCATCCATTTAAGACAAAGGAGTAATGAATCTGTGAAATTCTTTACTGCAGAGGGATATAGAATCTGGATCGTTAAGTATATTCAAGGTTGAGATGGACATATTTTCAATCAGTAAGGGAATCAAGGGTAGGGGATAAGGTGGGATATTGGACTTGAAGATTATCACAGGCAGCATTGTGGCACAGTGGTCCGCACTGCTGCCTCACAGCACCAGGGACCTGGGTTCAACTCTGGCCTTGGATGACTTTCTCCCCGTGTCTGCGTGGGTTTCCTCCGGGTGCTCCGGTTTCCTCCCACAGTCCAAAGATGTGCAGGTTGGGTGGATTGGCCATGCTAAATTGCCCTTAGTGTCCAAAAAAGGGTAGGTGGGGTTGCTGGGTTCCAGGGATAGGTTGGAGGTGCTCTTTCCAGGGGCCGGTGCAGACTTGAAAGGGCCGATTGGCGTCCTTCTGCACTGTAAATTATATGATTCTATGATCTATATCAGATTGGTCATGGTCTGATTGAATGGTTGAGTAGACTTGATGGGCCGAATGGCCTCCTTCTGCTCGTACATCTTATGGTCTGATGGTCCATCACCTGCCTTGCTGGAATTTAAACCCATGTCCACAGGCCATGAGGTTGGGCCTCTGGATTATTAGTCCAGTGACATTACCTATTACCACCATCCCCATAATGCACTGTACGCAGTACGCTAGCTGTGGTTTAATTAGTGCTTTAAACACCTTGCTCTTATACTCTGGGTGTCAGTCAATAAAAGAGAGGATCCCATTGCCTTGTTGACCGTATTTACCTGTCATGCACCATTCAGAGATCTTTAGACATTGCTCCAAAATCCTTCTGTTCCTCTCAGTATCCTATCATTTATTGTGTTTTCCTTTCCCTTGTTAGCCCTAACCCTAATCTCGCACTTCTCCTGAGTGAATGCCATTTGCCATTTTTCCACCTGAGGTACCCTCAATAATGACACTTAGAGATTAAACTGTAAAGAAGGCTTTATTAGACTAATAACTATGCTAGAGCTAGAGACGAGAGCTGACTGTTACAGGCCATGAGGCAGCCCTTATGTATGGCTCCCAGATGGGCGGAGCCAGAGGCGGAGTCCCCAGGGTTACAAGCCCGGTCTTAAAGGGGACATCACCTTACATGATGATAAGGCAGTAACCGTTCATCACATTCACCCCCTGTTTAAAAAGGAGTCCGGCGGGGGTGAAGTGCCATCATAGGTCCATCCGTCTCGGTGGCCGGATCGTCCTCCTCGACCTCCTCAATTCGGGCGGTGGTGCGGCGGGCACGGACGTCCCGGTTGAGGGCACATCCGGGAGCACAGCGGTCGGAGCTTCGGTCCGGGTCGGGGCAGGGGAACTAGGCAGGGCCGGGGGTAGCGGAGCCGGCGCCGGCGGGTGTATAAAGGGGGGGATACGGTAGGGGCTCACCAACGGGTGGGAGGGCCGGAAGGGGGTGTGTTGTAGGGGGCGACGGGTCCTGCAGGGGAGCGACGCGGGAAGGGGCGTCTGTGGTGGAGGATCCAGCGGGTGCCAGATCCCGGAGGGAAACCGTATCTTGCCTGTCGTCGGAGTACTCCACGTAGGCGTAACTGGGGTTGGCGTGGAGCAGTCGGACATTTTCAACTAGGGGGTCCGTTTTATGACTCCTCGCGTGCCTCCGGAGAAGAACAGGTCCTGGAGCCATCAGCCAAGATGGAAGCGAGACCCCGGAGGTAGACTTCCTGGGGAAGAGAAACAATCGGTTGTGAGGGGTCTCATTCGTGGCCGTGCAGAGGAGTGACCTAATGGAGTGCAGGGCATCGGGTAGGACCTCCCGCCAGTGGGTGGTTGGGAGATTTCTCGACCGCAGGGCCAGAAGGACAGCCTTCCACACTGTCGCGTTCTCCCTCTCCACTTGCCCATTTCCCCACGGGTTATAACTGGTCGTTCTGCTCGAGGCGATGCCTTTGCTGAGCAGATACTGACGCAGTTCATCGCTCATGAACGATGTACCCCGGTTGCTGTGGATATAAGCGGGGAAACCGAACAGGGTGAAGATGCTGTGCAGTGCCTTAATCACCGTGGCTGAGGTCATGTCGGGGCAGGGAATGGCGAATGGGAAACTGGAGAACTCATCGATCACAGTGAGGAAATAGACATAACGGTTGGTGGACGGGAGGGGCCCCTTGAAGTCCACGCTCAGTCGCTCAAAAGGGGCCCGAGGCCTTCACGAGCCGAACCTTGTCTGGCCGGTAGAAGTGCAGTTTGCACTCCGCACAGACTTGGCAGGCCCTGACCATGGCCTTGACCTCCTTGGTTGAGTAAGGTAGGTTGCGGGACTTGATGAAATGGACGAGCCGGGTAACCCCCGGGTGGCAGAGGTCATTGTGGATGGCTTGCAGGCGGTCCTCCTGCGCGTTGGCGCATGTGCCGCGGGACAGGGCATCTGGGGGCTTGCTGAGCTTGCCAGGGCAATGTCTGATGCATCGCTCTCCACCTGGAAAGGGATGGTTTCGTCCACCGCGTGCATGGCGGCCTTGATGATGTCGGCCTTGATGCGGTTGAAGGCCAATTGAGCCTTAGCCAAGAGAGGAAAAGTGGTGGTCTTTAGGAGTGGGCGGGCTTTGTCCGCATACTTGGGGACCCACTGGGTGCAATAGGAGAAAAGCCCCAAGCACCGTTTGAGGGCCTTGAGGCTGCGGGGGGGGAGGGAGTTCCTTAACTCCCTCTGGCATGCGGTCGGGGTCAGGACCTAGGACCCCGTCTTCCACGACATAGCCGAGGATGGCCAGCCGGGTGGTGTGGAAAACGCATTTGCCCTCGTTATAGGTCAGGTTAAGGGCTCGGGCGGTCTGGAGGAAATTTTGAGGTTAGCGTCATGGTCTTGCTGATCATGGCCACAGATGGTGACATTGTCCAAGTACGGGTATGTAACCCGCAAACCGTACTGGTCCACCATTTGGTCCATCGCCCTTTGAAAGGCGGAGACCCCATTTGTGACACCAAAGGGGTCCCTGAGGAAGTGGAAGAGCCGGCCGGCTGCTTCAAAGGCATTATAGGGGCGGTCTTTTGGTCGGATGGGGAGCTGGTGGTAGGCAGATTTGAGGTCGACCGTGGAAAAGACTCGGTATTGGGCGATCCGATTTACCATTTCCGCGATGCGAGGAAGGGGGTACGCATCAAGCTGCGTGAATCGGTTTATGGTCTGGCTATAATCCACGACCATCCGTTTCTTCTCCCCGGACCGGACTACCACCACTTGCGCTCTCCAAGGGCTGTTGCTAGCCTCGATGACCCCCTCTCCCAGTAAACGCTGGACCTCTGACTTGATAAAAGCCATATCTTGGGCACTGTAGTGCCAGCTCCTGGTGGCGACGGGCTTACAGTCAGGGGTGAGGTTAGTGAATAGCGAGGGGGGTACGACTTTCAGTGTCGCAAGGCAGCACACCGTGAGGGGGGGCAAGGGTCCACCGAACTTCAGTGTCAGGCTTCGGTGGCTGCACTGGAAATCCAGTCCGAGCAGCAGGGGGGCACAGAGGTGAGGGAGGATATAAAATTTGAAACGGGTGTATTTGGCACCCTGGATCGAGAGATCCGCAATACAGTACCCCGTGATTTGTACTGAGTGGGACCCAGATGCGAGGGCTATGGTTTGGGATGTGGGATGGGTGCGTAGGGAGCAGCGCCTTACCGTTTCAGGGTGGATAAAGCTCTCCGTGTTCTCGGAGTCGAAGTGGATGAACCTGCGGCGACCACTCCTGAGGACGTGGAGACGGAGGATGACTGCCTGCAGCTGCATTGTGTGGCAGCTGCCCGTGTGGCCCCCATTAAGGTGACAGTACGGGTCAATGGCCACCCGCTTGAGATTGAGTTGGACACTGGCGCAGCGGTCTCCGTGATCGCCCAGAGGACATTCGACCGCATCAAGCAGGGTATACAGACCCTTGCATTAACTGACTTACAGGCCAGGTTGGCCACCTACACGGGGGTACCACTGGACATTGCAGGAACTACAATGACCCCTGTTGTCTATGGACGCCAGGAGGAGCGTTTCCCACTTATCGTAGTGCGTGGCCATGGGCCCAGCTTGTTGGGTCGGGACTGGTTGCGCCATTTGCGGCTGCAGTGGCAGCACATCTTCCAAACAGTTTCTGGAGGGTTGACTGAGGTGCTAGGACGGTACCCAGATGTATTCCAGCCTGGTTTGGGGAAAATAAAAGGGGCCGTAGCCCGTATCCAAGTTGAACCAGGAGCCACACCGCGCTATTTCCGGGCGCGCCCAGTGCCTTACGCCTTGCTCGAGAAGGTAGAAGGGGAGCTCACTCGTTTGGAGAGTTTGGGTATTATCAGGCCGTCCATTTTGCTGACTGGGCAGCACCAATTGTACCAGTAATGAAGCCAGATGCCACAGTTCGCTTGTGTGGCGACTATAAACTTACAGTGAATACAGTTTCCCGACTCGACCGATACCCAATGCCTCGCATAGAGGATCTCTACGCCAAGCTTGCAGGTGGACTCTCATTCACAAAATTAGATATGAGTCACGCCTACCTGCAGTTGGAGCTGGACCCTGCCTCCCGACCATATGTAACAATTAACACACACCGGGGCCTGTATGAATATACACGGTTGCCCTTTGGAGTATCCTCTGCCTGCGCAATTTTTCAACGTGTTATGGAGGGCATTTTGAGAGGTTTACCACGTGTGGCTGTCTACCTAGATGACGTGTTGATTACAGGGACGTCGGAGCAAGAGCATTTGGAAAATCTGGAGGCTGTCCTTAGACGCCTTTCGGAGGCTGGAGTCCGTTTACGTCGCACAAAGTGCGTATTTCAGGCAAAAGAAGTAGTCTACCTAGGTTATCGGGTGGACCGCAAGGGTCTGCACCCCGTCGCAGAGAAGGTGTGTGCAAATCAACATGCCCCCACCCCGACTGACACTTCGCATCTTCGTTCTTTTCTCGGTCTCGTAAACTATTACGGGAAGTTCCTCCCCAATCTGGCAACTACGCTGGCCCCCTTACACCTGCTGCTAAAGAAAAATCACACCTGGGTTTGGGGTCAGCCGCAAGAAACCGCTTTCCGGCGGGTAAAGCAACAATTGTCGTCGTCTGGGTTACTAACCCACTATGATCCTGGAAAGCCTTTGCTCGTCACATGTGATGCATCATCGTATGGTATTGGGGCCGTCCTTTCCCACAAGATGGAGAACGGAGCCGAGCTACCGATAGCTTTCGCCTCCCGCACATTGACTGCAGCGGAGAAGAAGTACGTGCAGATCGAGAAGGAGGGCCTGGCAGTGGTTTTCGCGGTGAAACGCTTCCACCAGTATGTGTACGGCCGCCATTTCACTATCGTGACTGATCATAAGCCCCTGCTGGGACTCTTCAGAGAGGATAAGCCAATACCGCCCATTGCTTCTGCACGGATCCAGCGCTGGGCTTTGTTGCTTGCTGCATATGAGTATTCTCTGGAGCACAAACCAGGTACGCAGATAGCAAATGCCGACGCACTGAGCCGATTGCCTTTATCGACCGGCCCCATGTCGACCCCCACGACCGGTGAGGTGGTTGCAACCCTAAATTTTATGGACACCTTGCCTGTCACGGCATCACAGATCCATGAGTGGACCCAGATGGAGCCAGTCCTGTCAAAGGTTCGGCACATAGTCCTGTATGGTGGGCAGCATAGACAGCTCCCAGGCGAGTTGCGGGCATTTTCCTCCAAGCTGTCAGAGTTCAGCGTGGAAGACGGCATCCTCTTGTGGGGGACGCGTGTGATTGTCCAATGGGTTCCTGGTGTAATCTTTCGCCAAACGGGCCCTATATCTTACCAAGTGCAAGCCCAGGGTCGTCTCCAGCGAAAACACGTAGACCACGTCCGGTCCAGAAGATCATCCCCTCAAAAGACTCCCCGCCCCTGGAGCTCATTTCAACAGCCGCAAAGACCAGAGACAAGGGAAGGTAGTCCTCAAAATCTTCCACTGGTGCCTCACTCGAAGCCTGCGCAGGTCGTTACGGGACCGAATGGAGATAGAGACGCTGAGATGACGGAGGCAGCAGACTCTGACTCCGAGATGGAGACACAGGATGCATCAGAGGGGGAATCCTCGGGTCCACGGGCCGTGGATGTACAACCGCGCCGTTCATCACGGAAGCGCTGGTCTCCGTCTCGATACACGCCACCTGATCCAGCGCCGCGTGCAAATGGCGTCCGGCCTGCGGCCAAACGAGTCCGACGCCTTCCTTCGCCAGGGTCTTCGGTGGATTCCTTGGACTTTGGGGGGGAGGGATGTTATAACCTGCCTACTTACGATTGGCTGGGGACTAATGACTATCCCACAATCCTGTGGGAGTATGAGCTTCCCCAATGAGGGGGGTCGGAGAAACTCCTAGTATAAATAAGCTGGCCAGTTCAGGAACCAGCAGGAAGGAGAAGGTAGCAAGGGAAGTTACTGCTACCGTTATGTATATATTGTTATAGTAAATAAACGTTATTACTTTGTATCCTTAAAACTCGTGCTGGATTCTTCGTGGACCTTACAAAAGGTTGCAGCATATCTTTTTAGGAAATGGAATAGAAGATGGGACAAAACAGTGTTCAATTCTCCTGAGTCTATGTGGGGCTAAGACACTTAAGTTGATGAGGAAGCCAGGGGAGATTTCATTTTCAGAGTTAGTTTCTGTGGTCCAGAATCACCATAATCCGAAACGTCGGTGATTGTTCAAATATGCAAATTTGACAGCCATTTTCGAAAAGCAGGTCAGTAGCTAGCTTTGCTGCACGGGGGGTGCTGATTGGCTAAACAAGAGTCCTTTTGGAGTTCAAGCGGTAGGTTGTAAGGGGTAAGTAGTAATGAAACTTAATTTCAGGGCTAATTCCAAGCTAAATTAGTTATTTAATCTCGTAACTAAAAGCTGCACTTTTGATTGGATGTTGTTGTAGTGATACACCACTGTACTTCCCTCGCATTGTACATAGTTATATAATAGTTGTGTGTAATGTGGCCCTGTAATCCTGTGTATGGTACTGTGTATTGTACTGTAGCTCTGTAGAGGTTCGGTCACCTGTATGTAACCTGACCTGGCCATGGAGAGCTCCACCTTAGCCACTCCCCCAGGAGTTAAGTATAAGACCCAACTTCTGAGACCGGACCCCCGGGAGTTAAGTATAAGACCCAACTTCTGAGACCGGACCCATTTTGTCTGGGGTCGTCTGTGTCGGGTAAGCTTCCTATGTAGTGTATTAAAGCCTTGGTTAAAGTCTCACATGTCTTTGTGGTTCTTGACACTGAGTGCATCAGTTGTTTAGTTGCTAAACAAGAGTCAGCTGAGTCACTCTCAGCCGTAGCTGGTTAACTGTGCAGCTGGTTTAATCCAGTTTCCAAAGCGAGACCCAGAAAAGGGAGGCCACCTTAGTTCTGCTGTTGCTGCATAATGAGTGCAACTTGGCTAAAGAAGAGTGCTTTTGGACTTGGGTGAAAAACAGGGAATTAGGTAAAACCGGGAGAAGGCAAAGCTAAAAGGACTGTGTGTGCAGATCAGTCTCAGTCCAGGCAGGAGCAGAGCGGAGTTTCATAAACACCAAGGTCGAATTCCTGGGCTCATTGTCCTTGCAGTGATGAATCTTTTGTTTGGAGGAAGGGATTAACTGAGAAACAACACAAATAAGTGATAGTCAGGGTCATTTTAATGAAGTGATAATAAGGTAGAGAAGTGTTGTTGCAATTATATAGGGTGTTGGTGAGACCACATCTGGAGTATTGTGTCCAGCTTTGATTTAAGGAAGGATGTGGTGGCATTGCAGGCAATTCAGAGAAGGTTCCCCAGATTGATTCCGGGGATGAAAGGGTTGACGTATAAAGAGAGATTAAACCATTTGGCCTTATGCTCTCTGGAGTTTAGAAGGCTGAGAGGGGATCTGATCGAAGTATATAAGATACTAAAAGGGATTGATAAAGTAAACACAAACCAAATGTTCCTCCTTGAAGGCCAATCTAGAATGAGAGGTTACGGAAGTAAGTTGAGAGGTGGTAAATTTAGAACGGAGATGAAGAACATAGAACATACAGTGCAGAGGGAAGCCATTCGGCCCAGCGAGTCTGCACTGACCCACTTAAGCCCTCACTTCCACCTATCCCCATAACCCACTAACCCCTCCTAACCTTTTTGGTCACTAAGGGCAGTGACCCAGCGGGGAATCGAACCTGGGACCCTGGCTCTGTGAAGTCACAGTTCTATCCACTTGTGCTACCATGCTGCTACTTCCCGCAGAGGGTGGTGAATTTGTGGAACTCGTTGTCCCATAGTGCGATGGAATCTGATCATTAAATGGTTTCAGAAAGGAGATAGAAATATTTCTGATAAAAAACAGGTTAAAGGGATATGGGGAACAGGTAGGGGGGTGGAATTGAGACCAGGAAAAGATCAGCCATGATCTGATTGAATGGTGGAGGGCTGAATTGTCTACTTCTGCTCCTAATTCCTATGTTCCTAATATAAGTAAACAAAGTAGGGTAAGGGAAGTAAAGTTAGTGAAAGGGAGGTGAGTTAATAGTATTCCTATATAAGCCTAATTGTTTGTTAAAAAAGGGAGTAAATAAGAGGCTTAAGGGCAGTCGTGGCAGGAGAGCTTGCACTGTGATAGGCTCCTCCTGTGCTATGTGGCAAATCATGGAAGCTTCAGTTGTCCCTGGTGACCATGTGTTCAGGACCATGTATCCAACTGCAGCTACTGGTTAACCGCATTTCGGAGCTGGAGCTGAGGGTAGATTCACTGTGGAGCATCCGCGATGCTGAGCAAGTCGTGGATAGCACGTTCAGTGAGGTGGTCATGCCGCAGGTGAGGATTGAACAGGCAAAAGGGGCACGAATGATTACCAGGCAGTGTAGAGGAAGGCAGGTAATGCAGGACATCCTTGTGGCTACCTCCCTTGCTACAGATATGCCATTTTGAATACTATTGGAGGGAGATAACTGTGTAGGGGAAAGCAGTGGCAGCCAACGTCATGGCACCATGGGTGGGTCTGCTACACAAGAGGGGAGAAGGAAGAAAGTCAGAACTATTGTGGCAGGGGATTCAATTGTATGGGGAACAAACAGGCATTTCTGCCGTCGCAAAAGAGTTCGGCATGTTGACCCCCCCCCTGCTGCCAAGGTCAGGGATGAAGAAAGAAACTACAGGCCAATCAGTCTGATTTCTGTGGTGGGGAAACTATTGGAAGCAATTCTGAGAGAGAATTAATCTGCATTTGGACAGGCAGGGATTAATCAAGAACAGTCAGCATGGTTTTGTTAAGGGGAGGTCATGTCTGACCAACTTGATTGAATTTTTTGAAGAGGTGACCAGGTGTGTAGATGAGGTTTAACATAGTCTACTTGGACTTCAGCAAGGCTTTTGGTAAGGTTCCACATGGGAGAATGATAGTGAAGGTAAGAACCCATGGGATCCAAGGAAATTTGGCAAATTGGATCCAAAAGGATCCAAATTAGCTGAGTGGCAGGAAGCAGAGGGTGATGGTGGAGGGGTGTTTTTCTGACTGGAAGGTCGTGTCCAGTGGGTCCCAAAAGCATCAGTGTTGGGGCCCTTGCTGTTTGTATAAATGATTTAGTCATGAATATAGGAGGGTTGATCAATAAAATTCAAAATTGGTGGGGTGGTAAATAGTGAGGAGGATAGCCTTCGAGTACCCAAAGATATAAATAGGGTGGTCAGATGGGTTGATCAGTGGCAATAGAATTCAATCCCGATAAGTGTGAGGTGATGAGGTGGGCAGGACAAACGAGGCAAGGGAAAACATGATAAACAACAGGACCCTGGGAAGCATCAGAGGGACCTTGGTGTGCATGTACACCGGTCCCTTAAGGTACCAGGACACGTGGATACAGTGATTAAGAAGGTATATGGTATACTTGCCTTTATTAGACGAGGCATATAGTTTAAGAGTGGGGAGGTTATGCTGGAACTGTACAAAACGTTGGTTAGACCACAGCTAGAGTATCTGGAATCCACACTATAGGAAGGGGTGCAGAGGAGATTTATCAGGATGTTGCCTGGGCTGGAGAGTTTTAGCTATGAAGAGAGACTGGATAGATTGGGGTTATTTTTCTTGGAGGAGAGGAGGCTGAGGGAGGACATAGAATCCCGATAGTACAGAAGGAGTCTGTACTGACCCTCAGAAAGTGCACCCTGCCTAAACCCACTCCCCCACCCTTTTCCTGTAAGCCCACCTAACCACCATATTCCCGTATCCCCACCTAATCTTTTGGACACTAAGGGTCAATTTTTAATGGCCAATCCACCTATCCGGCATATCTTTGGACTGGGAGGAAACCAGAGCACCCTGAGGAAACCATGCAGACACGGGGAGAACATGCAAACTCCACACAGACAGTCACTCAAGGCCGGAATTGAACCCAGGTCCCGGTAGCAGTGCTAACCACTGTGCCACTGCACCTCCCCACGACTGAGATGTATAAAATTATGAGGGGCATAGATAGATAAGCAGGAAGCAACGTTTCCCCTTGGTGGAGGGGTCAGTGACCAGGGGTCATAGATTTAGGGTAAGGGGCAGGAGGTTTAGTGGGGATGTGAGGAAAGACCTTTTTACTGAGGGTGGTGGGAGTCGGGAACTTGCTGTCTGAAAGGGTGGTGGAGGCAGAGACCCTCATAACATTGTAGAAGTATTTAGATGTGCACTTGCGATGCCAAGGCAGACAAGGCTATGGGCCAAGTGCTGAAAAACGGGATTAAAACGGTCAGGTGTTTGTTTTTGACCAGTGGTACACGCCATGTGCGTACTGCTCCATTATATCCGGCTTCGAAGGGTTTGGCACGGGAGAGAGCTGTTCAAACTCTGAAGGAGGGATTGAATAGAGTGGCATGTGATATTTTAAGTCCAAAACTCTTTATTCCAGCATCATATCATGTCACAATCCCCAACCGGGCTCTCTCCAGTGGGATTGTTGTCAGGTAGAAGGCCGAAGCCTCATTGGGATCTGCTTCATCCAAATCTGGGTAAATGTGAGCAGGAGACATGAGAAGCAGAAGGAGGGACACGACTGCCTTCCCAAAGAGGCAGTTCAACCGGACCATCAGGTTTACATTTGGAACTTTGGTAGCGGTTACCGGGAATAGTTTTAAACTAAAGTGGTCCAGTATCTTGGGTCGTGCGGCTACAACATGGAAGAGTGGTTTGCAGACACCAATTTGTTTATGTTATGTCTCGGAATCAGCAACCGTTACAGATAACATGGTCGAAGGTAACGCGGGTGTGGGTGTTCACCAGGAAGTGGTTACTGGGATTCCAGGTATGCTGATTAATTCTGCTGGGGGAGTGGAAGAGGAACATTCATGGTTCATGTTCAGATTCTCAATCTACCTCCTCACCTATGGTTCTAGATCAACCGTTACAAGGTTTACCAGTGGTATTGTGTAGGTCGCAACGCAATCGCAAGGCTCCTGACAGACTTTTGTATAGTTTAGACATTGCTTTCATTGTGTTTCTGTCCTGATGGGGGATTGAAATTAAAGGGGGCGGGGGGGTGTAATTGTTTTACTGGAGTCTGTTGAGGGTTTTTGGCGGGTTTTCAGTCTGCCTGTAATCAAGGCTTGTTTTACTAGAGCTCCTGTTTTAATCATTATTACCATTACTACTGTTCTGTTGAGTTACTGTTATTGTCAATTTTTATTTATATAAAGAAGTTTCCCTGTTTAAACGTGTTTGACTACCTGATTTATAGTCTCCAGTTACCACACTCGCTCTGTATATTTTCTACAATGTATAAATGCTGATCCTCATGGCTATTTTTATAAATTAAAAATTGGACAAGGCTTTTTAAAATGGTTGAATCCATTTCTGTCTGTGACCCTCGAACAAAAGGACCCACCTGACAGTATCAAAGAAACTTGCTCCTCATCATATCTGAGGAGGCACTAACAATCCCACATGGGCTGCAGAGACCAAATTCAAAGAGAGCTGTACATGTCTATCTGCATTTCATGCAGTTATTCATGAAGGCCCCGCCTTCTCAACCTTGCCCCTCACCTGAGGTGTGGTGATCCTCAGGTTAAATCACCACCAGCTCTCCCCCCAAGGAGAAAGCAGCCAGTGGTCATCTGGGACTATGACAACTTTACCTTACCTTGCATTGGTCAACCGGAGTCTTCTCATCTACTCGGGCAAAGAACCCCACAAATGTCCTTTCAAATCTTAATTTTCAGACATTTAACCATCTCAGGAATCTGGATGAGGGATACACATCCCTTGCAAAGGCAATGTGAAGAGGTGGAAGCCGTGTGACATGGACCTCTAGTTTGTGAAATGAGTAACATTGCATTGTGGAACTGTAAGCTCAGCCTACTTTTACCATCCTACAAGCAGCCTCACAGAAAAGATCTGGACACCTGGGGGGAGATTCTCCGACCCCCCGCCGGGTCCCACCGGCGTAAATTAAACCACCTACCTTACCGGTGAGACAAGGTGGCACGGGCGGGCTCCGGGGTCCTGGGGGGGAGGGGCGCGGGGCGATCTGGCCCCGGGGGGTGCCCCCACGGTGGCCTGGCCCGCGATCGGGGCCCACCAATCCGCGGATGGGCCTGTGCCGTGGGGGCATTCTTTCCCTTCCGCCTTCGCCACGGCGGAGGCGGAAGAGACCCCCTCCACTGCGCATGCGCAGGAATGCCGTCAGCGGCCGCTGACGCTCCCGCGCATGCGCTGCCCGGAGATGTCATTTCCGCGCCAGCTGGCGGGGCACCAAAGGCCTTTTCCGCCAGCTGGCGGGGCGGAAATTCGTCCGGCGCGGGCTTAGCCCCTTAAGGTTGGGGCTCGGCCCCCAAAGATGCGGAGCATTCCGCAACGTTGGGGCGGCGCGATGCCCGACTGATTTGCGCCATTTTGGGCGCCAGTCGGCGGATATCGCGCCGATACCGGAGAATTTCGCCCCTGGTCTCCATCTACACTGCTTCTACAGGCAATTCTATACTATCACCTACAAGACTGATTCACCTCGGTGTGCCTATCTCTTTGTGTGACGTCTACTCTACTGGAAAACAACAGGGGAGGGAATCTATGTGTGGAGCCAGAGGAAATGGGCGAGGTACTAAATGAATACTTTGCATCAGTATTCACTAAAGAGAAGGAATTGGTGGATGTTGAGTCTGGAGAATGGTGTATAGACAGCCTGGGTCACATTGAGATCCAAAAAGACAAGATGTTGGGCTTCTTGAAAAATATTAAGGTAGATAAGTCCCCAGGGCCTGATGGGATCTACCCCAGAATACTGAAGGAGGCAAGAGAGGAAATTGCTGAGGCCTTGGCAGAAATCTTTGGATCCTCACTGTCTTCAGGTGATGTCCTGGAGGACTGGAGAATAGCCAATGTTGTTCCTTTGTTTAAAAAGAGTAGCAAGGATAATCCAGGGAACTATAAGCCGGTGAGCCTTACGTCAGTGGTAGGGAAATTACTGGAGAGAATTCTTCGAGACAGGATCTATCCCCATTCGAAAGGAAATGGACGTATTAGCGAGAGGCAGCATGGTTTTGTGAAGGGGAGGTCATGTCTCACTAACTTGATAGAATTTTCCGAGGACGTCACAAAGGTGATTGATGCAGGTAGGGCAGTGGATGTTGTCTATATGGACTTCAGTAAGGCCTTTGACAAGGTCCCTCATGGCAGACTGGTACAAAATGTGAAGTCACACGGGATCAGAGGTGAGCTGGCAAGATGGATACAGAACTGGCTAGGTCATAGAAGGCAGAGAGTAGCAATGGAAGGGTGCTTTTCTGATTGGAGGGTTGTGACTAGTGGTGTTCCGCAGGGATCAGTGATGGGACCTTTGCTGTTTGTAGTATATATAAATGATTTGGGGGAAAATGTAACTGGTCTGATTAATAAGTTTGTGGATGACACAAAGGTTGGTGGAATTGCCGATGGCGATGAGGACTGTCAGAGGATACAACAGGATTTAGGTCATTTGGAGACTTGGGAGGAGAGATGGCAGATGGAGTTTAATCCGGACAAATGTGAGGTAATGCATTTTGGAAGGTCTAATGCAGGTAGGGAATATACAGTGAATGGTAGAACCCTCAAGAGTATTGACAGTCAGAGAGATCTAGGTGTACAGGTCCACAGGTCCCTGAAAGGGGCAACACAGGTGGAGAAGGTAGTCAAGAAGGCATACGGCATGCTTGCCTTCATTGGCCGTGCATTGAGTATAAGAATTGGCAAGTCATGTTGCATCTGTATAGAACCTTAGTTAGGCCACACTTGGAGTATGGTGTTCAATTCTGGTCGCCACACTACCAGAAGGATGTGGAGGCTTTAGAGAGGGTGCAGAAGAGATTTACCAGGATGTTGCCTGGTATGGAGGGCATTAGCTATGAGGAGAGGTTGAATAAACTCAGTTTGTTCTCACTGGAACGACGGAGGTTGAGAGGCAACCTGATAAGAGGTCTACAACATTATGAGGGGCATAGACAGGGTGGATAATCAGATACTTTTTCCCAGGGTAGAGGGGTCAATTACTAGGGGGCATAGGTTTAAGGTGCGAGAGGCAAGGTTTAGAGGAAATGTACGAGGTAAATTTTTTACACAGGGGGTAGTGGGTGCCTGGAACTCGCTGCCGGAGGAGGTGGTGGAAGCAGGGACGATAGTGACGTTTAAGGGGCATCTTGACAAATACATGAATAGGATGGGAATAGAGGGATACGGACCCCGGAAGTGTAGAAGATTTTAATTTAGACGGGCAGCATGGTCAGCACAGGCTTGGAGGGCCGAAGGGCCTGTTCCTGTGCCCCTACTTTTCTTTGTTGTTTCTTCACGCTGTTGGCCTGATTCTGCATCACAAACCAGCTGTCTAGCCAAGTGAACTAAACCGACCCCCTATATAATATACTGAAGGGGCTTGATAGGGTAGATGCTGAGAGAGAGAATCTCGGACCGGGGGGCACAGTTTTAAAATAAGGGATCTCCGATTTACTGCAGCGATGAGGAGGAATGTCCTCCCTCCGAGGGTTGTGCATTTCTAGTCTCCAGCAGTGGAGGCAGAGTCATTGAATATGTTCCAGACTGGGGGCAGCACGGTGGTGCAGGGGTTAGCCCTGTTGCCTCACGGCACCGAGGTCCCAGGTTCGATCCCGGCTCTGGGTCACTGTCCGTGTGGAGTTTGCACATTCTCCCAGTGTTTGCGTGGGTTTCGCCCCCACAACCCAAAGATGTGCAGGCTGGGTGGATTGACCACGCTAAAGTGCCCCTTAATTGGAAAAAATGAATTGGGTACTCTAAATTCTTTTTAAAAAAGAATATGTTCCAGACTGTGTTAGACAGATGTTTGACCTACAAGGGGGTGAAAGGTTATGGAGGGGAAGGCAGGGAGGTGGAGTTAAGGCCACAATCCGATCAGTCATGATCTTATTGGATGGTGGAGCAGGCTCGAGGGACTGAATGCTACAACTGCTCTTATTTCTTATCTTCTTATTCATGTTTCTGACCCCTTATTTCTAGATATCTGTCTCCATTGATTTATCCATGAGCTGATTTGATAACTGAATAGGGGACTCAAGGGAATGGGTGACCTACTCATGTTTCTAAATTCATTCCCTTGCTGTATGAAGCGTCGTGACCCAAAGACAGGGAAATGTTGTCCCTCGTTTTCTGCAGTGCACTCCCTCGTGTCGACAGTCGTTGTGAGGCTGATGTCCCAATGTTGTTTAATTGTGTAGAAGCACGTCTAGTTACATCTTCACCCGGGTTGTTTTGATGATCTTTCCTGGCGGTTTGTTCCATGGGTATGTTTGACAAACTACAAATATTTCTGACTCCTTTCTCCATTTACTTCCAATCACCTCGTTTATTAAAAAGCACATTGGCAGCGTGATCTAGTCAATTTGGATGATGACACATGAGAACTATAGAAATTTGGGAGCAGGAGGAGGCCATTCGGCCCTTCGAGCCTGTTCCATGACTCAATATGGCCACGGCTGATCTTCTATCTCAACACCACACTATTGCACTCTCCCCATACCCCTCATTACCTTTAGAGTCTAGAAATCTATCTATTTCTTTCTTAAATATATTCAGTGACTTGGCCTCCACAGCGTCCTGTGGTCAAGAATTCCACAGGGTCACCACCCTCTGAGTGAAGAGATTTCTCCTCATCTCAGTCCTAAATTGCCTATCCCGTATCCTGAGACTGCGACCTCGTGTTCTAGCCCCTCCCCCAGCCAGAGGAAACAACATCTCTGCCTCCAGTCTGTGCAGCCATGGCAGAACTTTATACGATCCAATTCGATCCCCTCTCATTCTTCTAAATTCCAGTGAAAACAGGCCCAGTCAACCCAATCCCTCCTCATACGGCAATCCTGCCATCCCAGAAACCAGACTACTTCACGCCCTCTATGGCAAGTATATCCCTTCTTAGATAAGGAGACCAAAACTGCACACAATACTCCAGGTGTGGTCTCACCAAGGCCCTGAACAGCTGCAGTAACACATCCTTGTTCCTGTACTCAAGTCCGCCCACAATGAAGGCCGGCACACCATTTGCCTTTCTAACTGCTTGCTGTACCTGCATGCTTGCTTTCAGTGACTGGTGAACTGGGATACCCAGAACTCTTTGTACGTCAAGATTTCCCAATCTATCACCTTTTAATTAATACTCTGCCATCCTGTTTATGCACTTATAGTGGATAACTTTGCAAATATCCATGTTATACTGCATCTGCCACATATTTGCCCACTCACACAACTTGTCTAAATCACCTTGAAGCCTCTTAACGTTCACATTCCCACCAGGTTTTGTGTCATCAACAAACTTGGAAATGTTACTTTTGGCTCCATCATCTAAATCATTAATTTTTATTGTGAACAGCTGGGGCACAAGTACTGATCCCTGTGGGACCCCACTTGTCACTGCCTACCCATTTCAAAAAAGATACATTTGTTCCTATGCTCTTTTTCCTACCTGCTAACCAATTCTCAATCTATGCCAATATATTATCCCCAATCCCATACGTTTAATTTTGAACATTAACCTCTTATATGGGATGTTATCATGGGACCCCTACAGTACAGAAGGAGGCCATTTGGCCCATCAAGTCTGCACCGCCCCTTGGAAAGAGCACCCCACTTAAGCCCACGGCTCCATCCTATTCCTGTAACCCAGTAACTCCACCTAACCTTTTGTACACTGAGGGGCAATTTAGCATGGCCAATCCACCTAACCTTCACATCTTTGGACTGTGGGAGTAAACCAGAGCACCCGGAGGAAACCCACACAAACTCCACACAGACAGTCACAGGCTGGAATTGAACCCGGGTCCCTAGAGCTGAGGCAGCAGTGCTAACCACTGTGTGACGTAACTGCACACAATAGTCCAGTTGTGGCTTCACCAATGTTTTATACAATTCCAACATTATATTCTTACTTTTATATTCCATACCTCTACCAATGAAGGAGGGTATTCCATATGCTATATATATCTACTTGAACTGCTGCCTTTAGGGACCTGTATACCTGGACACCAAGATCTCTCACTTCATCTACCCTTCGTAGTATATTCCCATTTATTGTGTACTCCCTGTAACCGTTTGACCTCCTTAAATGCTTAACCTCACAAGTCTTCCATCCTCCATAAACTTCAGCTCAACCAGAACACTGTGGGCGCTATTCTCCCTCCCCCACGCCGGGTGGGAGAATCGCCGGGGCGCCGCACGAATTGCACCACGCCACCCCGACCCCCGCACGCGATTCCCCGGAAACCAGCGGCGCGCGGTTTGCACCGGGCCGCTCGGAGAACCGGCGAGCGGCAATTCTCCGGCCGGATGGGCCAAGCGGCCGCTACGACACAAAAAGGTTCCCGCCGGCAGCGTCCACCCCTGGTCGCTGCCAGCGGCAACTCTGCGGGAACGCTGGGGGGCGGCCTGTGAGGGGTGGGGGGGGGGGGGGGGAAAGAGGTGGGCTCCTTCACCGAGGTAGCCTCCGATGGGGTCTGGCCCGAAATCTCCCCCCCCCGGGCCTACCTCCTTCTGCGGGCAGCCCCAGAACACCGGCTCCATGTTGGTGAGGGGCCGGCGTGCATAAGACGTTCCCCACGCATGCGCAGTGTGGTGCGGCCCAACTGCGTATGCGCAGGATTGGACTGCCCCAACTGCGCATGTGCGGGTTGGCTCGGTGCCCATTTGGCGCCGTGTAAGGACGCTGGAGCAGTGTGAACCGCTCCAGCGCCGTGCTGGCCCCCTGTGGGGGCAAGAATAGGTCGTGTCTGGGCCCTGTTTGCGCCATCGTGAAACGCGACGGCGTTCACGACGGCGCAAACACTTGGCCTCAATATCAGAGAATCGCCCCCTGTATCTCACTCTGCACCATGTCCCAATTGGCCGATTATCCCCAAGTCAAATTTTTAATTCTCACCCCCACGTTTAACTCTTATTACAGCCACTCCCCATCCTATCTGCAACCTCCTCCAGCCCTCTCTTGCTTCAACAATTGTGCCATTCGATTGGAAATTGTAAACACATTTCCATTATTTACAAAGGGCGGGAGAGAAACCGGAAAATAACCACAGCCCTGTGAGAGCAACCTCAGTTATGGGGAAGTTCCTGGAATCTGTTATTGAGGACAGAGCAAACACGTGGAGAATTAGGAACGTCTTGGAGAGAATGAGCATGGATTTTTCAATCATGTCTGACTAATCTGATTGTGTTTTTATTTTGGGGGATCAGACAGAGTGTCCATGGACATTCTCCAGATGGATTTATGAAGGTTCTGTAAGAGTATTACAAGCAGAAATGGAGGCAACATCGGGTGGGATTCTCCTGTCTCCCAGCTGTCTCCCGGCGGTGCGCCATTCGTTGGCAGCGGGATTCTATCTTCCCACTGCTTGTCAATAGACTTTCCCACTGAAGCCCCACGCTGTCGGGAAACCCACGGGCGGGGGTTCGCTGGCAGTGGGAAAAGAGAACCCCAACTTGTCACAAGTAAGAAATTGATTGGAATGTAAATGATTGGAATGTCGGTGTGAGGATAACAGGAATGTTATCTGATTGCTAGGCTGTAAAGGGTGATTTCCCTTGGGATCTGGACTGAGGCTTCAGCATTTCACCCCATTTATTAATGACTTGGATGAAGACACAGAAATAAAATCGACAAATAGATTGTTGGTGTTTAGCTCAAATGGGGCTGGAATACAGAATGGGGGGGGGGGGGGGGGGAGTTACGCTCCAGCTATGAAGCTCTGAAGTACTGTGATCAGGATTGGTTACTGCACTGACGCCTTGAGTATTGGTCAAAGGTTAAGGTTATGAAGGCATTCATAGACTAGGATCGAGTATAAAGGTTGAGGATCGATCTAACATCGGGACTTAAAATGTTTAAATGTTCGGGTCGATAAAGAAAAGTTCCCTGTGGTGGGAAAATCCCGAACAAGGTGGCATTATCTTACAATTAGCGTCACACCACTTCATACTGATGTCATGCAAAAGATTAGATATTTGGAATTCTTTCTCTTTGTAATCCACGAATTTTGGGGGACAATCGGAGCTTTCCAGGATGAGACCAATATGTTGCAATGTTTCTTTCTGGGTTTGATGGCAAATGCCCTGTTGTGAATGTGGAAGCCAATGTACTATAGTACTTCCCGACGATCACAAGGGCAACTTTCAATGTACTATAGTACTTCCCGACGATCACAAGGGCAACTTTCAATGTACTATAGTACTTCCCGACGATCACAAGGGCAACTTTCAATGTACTATAGTACTTCCCGACGATCACGAGGGCAACTTTCAATGTACTATAGTACTTTCCGACGATCACAAGGGCAACTTTCAATGTACTATAGTACTTCCCGACGATCACAAGGGCAACTTTCAATGTACTATAGTACTTCCCGACGATCACAAGGGCAACTTTCAATGTACTATAGTACTTCCCGACGATCACAAGGGCAACTTTCAATGTACTATAGTACTTCCCGACGATCACAAGGGCAACTTTCAATGTACTATAGTACTTCCCGACGATCACAAGGGCAACTTTCAATGTAGTATAGTACTTCCCGACGATCACGAGGGCAACTTTCAATGTACTATAGTACTTCCCGACGATCACGAGGGCAACTTGCAATGTACTATAGTACTTCCCGACGATCACAAGGGCAACTTTCAATGTACTATAGTACTTCCCGACGATCACAAGGGCAACTTTCAATGTACTATAGTACTTCCCGACGATCACGAGGGCAACTTTCAATGTACTATAGTACTTCCCGACGATCACGAGGGCAACTTTCAATGTACTATAGTACTTCCCGACGATCACGAGGGCAACTTTCAATGTACTATAGTACTTCCCGACGATCACGAGGGCAACTTTCAATGTACTATAGTACTTCCCGACGATCACAAGGGCAACTTTCAATGTACTATAGTACTTCCCGACGATCACAAGGGCAACTTTCAATGTACTATAGTACTTCCCGACGATCACGAGGGCAACTTTCAATGTACTATAGTACTTCCCGACGATCACGAGGGCAACTTTCAATGTACTATAGTACTTCCCGACGATCACAAGGGCAACTTTCAATGTACTATAGTACTTCCCGACGATCACAAGGGCAACTTTCAATGTACTATAGTACTTCCCGACGATCACAAGGGCAACTTTCAATGTACTATAGTACTTCCCGACGATCACGAGGGCAACTTTCAATGTACTATAGTACTTCCCGACGATCACGAGGGCAACTTTCAATGTACTATAGTACTTCCCGACGATCACAAGGGCAACTTTCAATGTACTATAGTACTTCCCGACGATCACAAGGGCAACTTTCAATGTACTATAGTACTTCCCGACGATCACAAGGGCAACTTTCAATTTACTATAGAACTTCCCGACGATCACAAGGGCAACTTTCAATGTACTATAGTACTTCCCGACGATCACAAGGGCAACTTTCAATGTACTATAGTACTTCCCGACGATCACAAGGGCAACTTTCAATTTACTATAGTACTTCCCGACGATCACGAGGGCAACTTTCAATGTACTATAGTACTTCCCGACGATCACGAGGGCAACTTTCAATGTACTATAGTACTTCCCGACGATCACAAGGGCAACTTTCAATGTACTATAGTACTTCCCGACGATCACAAGGGCAACTTTCAATTTACTATAGTACTTCCCGACGATCACGAGGGCAACTTTCAATGTACTATAGTACTTCCCGACGATCACAAGGGCAACTTTCAATGTACTATAGTACTTCCCGACGATCACAAGGGCAACTTTCAATTTACTATAGTACTTCCCGACGATCACAAGGGCAACTTTCAATTTACTATAGTACTTCCCGACGATCACAAGGGCAACTTTCAATGTACTATAGTACTTCCCGACGATCACAAGGGCAACTTTCAATGTACTATAGTACTTCCCGACGATCACAAGGGCAACTTTCAATTTACTATAGTACTTCCCGACGATCACGAGGGCAACTTTCAATGTACTATAGTACTTCCCGATGATCACAAGGGCAACTTTCAATGTACTATAGTACTTTCCGACGATCACGAGGGCAACTTGCAATGTACTATAGTACTTTCCGACGATCACAAGGGCAACTTTCAATGTACTATAGTACTTCCCGACGATCACGAGGGCAACTTTCAATGTACTATAGTACTTTCCGACGATCACGAGGGCAACTTGCAATGTACTATAGTACTTCCCGACGATCACAAGGGCAACTTTCAATGTACTATAGTACTTCCCGACGATCACAAGGGCAACTTGCAATGTACTATAGTACTTCCCGACGATCACAAGGGCAACTTTCAATGTAGTATAGTACTTCCCGACGATCACAAGGGCAACTTTCAATGTAGTATAGTACTTCCCGACGATCACAAGGGCAACTTTCAATGTACTATAGTACTTCCCAACGATCACGAGGGCAACTTTCAATGTACTATAGTACTTCCCGACGATCACGAGGGCAACTTGCAACGTACTATAGTACTTCCCGACGATCACAAGGGCAACTTTCAATGTACTATAGTACTTCCCGACGATCACGAGGGCAACTTGCAACGTACTATAGTACTTCCCGACGATCACGAGGGCAACTTGCATGACCGTCCTGATCCAAGAGTGTCAAGAAATATGGAACAAAGAACAGCAATTGAGTTTAAAACCAAAATCAGCCCAAATCTAATGCAATGACAGAACAGGGTCAAGGGGCTGAATGGCCTCCTCTTATTACTGTGTTCTAGATCAGACCAGGGAGAACACGAATGCAATATTCAGGATTTTACAACAAACCAACACTTTTCTTCAGTGCCAGACAATCATGCCCATTGAACCTCCCTCCATCCAGACACTGACCCCTTCCATCCATCCAGACACTGGTCCCACACTCCATCCTGACACCGGTCCCCACACTCCATCCTGACACCGGTCCCCACACTCCATCCTGACACCGGTCCCCACACTCCATCCTGACACCGGTCCCCACACTCCATCCGGAGAGTGACCCCCTCCCTTCAGCCCGACATTGACTCCAACCTCCATCCGGACCATTGATACCCATTCCTCACTCCATTTGGGCCACTGATACCTACCCCCAACTCCATCCGGACATTGGCCCCTTCCTCCATCTAGACCACTGATACCCACCCCATCACTCCATTTGGACTCACTCACTCTCTCTGGGCCAATAACCCTCATTCACCTGAACCTTAATCTTCATAACACTGGACAGGGCAAATTGGCAAAGTTAGTCTGTGAAATTAGTTTATCGAATGGCATTTGAGACAGTTTCCCAGTACAATGGGCGGGATTCTCCACTCCCGCGCCGAAGTGCCCACGCCGTCGTGGTTCACGACGGCGCGAAACGGCCCCTATCCCGACCGATTCAGGGCCCGAAAATGGGCTAGGAGCGGGGCCGCGTCATCTATACGCACCAGGCCTCGTTGCCGCGTAAAGGCGACGCTGCATACATGACGCGGCCGACGCCGCATAACTGGCGTCACCCGCGCATGCGTGATTCCCGTCCTCTCCGAGTCCGCCCCGCAAGAAGATGGCGGATGGATCTTGCGGGGCCGCGGAAGGAAGGCGGTCCTCCTTCAGAGAGGATGGCCCGACGATCGGTGGGCACTGATCGCGGGCCACCCCACATTTGAGGTACCCCCCGGTGCAGGATCCGCCCCCCCCACCCCGCAGGCCGCCCCCCAGCGTTCCCGCGCTGTTCCCGACGGCAGCGACCAGGTGTGGACGGCGCCAGGGGGAACCCGCCGTTTTGGGCTGGCCGCTCGGCCCATCTGGGCCTGAGAATAGCAGGGGTGCCGGAGAATCGCCATTTTGGGTGTCTCGGGCGATTCTCTGGCCTGCGGCCCGCGGAACTCGACGGGGCCGTTCCCGCCGCTTGGGAGAATCGCGGGAAGGCGTCGGACCGGCGTCGCGGGAAATTTTGGCGGCCCAGGCGATTCTCCCAACCGGAGCGGGAGTGGAGCATCGCGCCCAATATGTCATGGAACTAACCAGGCATAAAACTATTTTACATTTGGATTGTGTATTGAGCTAGGATTAATGTGTAACATCATAGTAAAGGACCATATGGGAAGAATGATCATAATATGATAGAATAACACATAACGGTCAGGATTTTCAGCCCTTTCCCATTGGCAGGGTCTTTGGTGGATTCCCTTGTATGTCTTGTCATTGCAAGTGCACATCTAAATACTTCTTAAATGTTATGAGGGTCTCTGCCTTCACCACCCTTTCAGGCAGCAAGTTCCAAACTTGCTGCCTGAACCCCCGCACGCGATTCCCCGGAAACCAGCGGCACGCGATTTGCACCGGGCCGCTCGGAGACCAGGGGGTGACCACCAGGGTTGCCTCCAATGGGGTCTGGCCCGCAATCTCCCCCCCCCCCCCCCCCGGGCCTACCTCCTTCTGAGCGCGGCCCCAGAACACCGGCTCCATGTTGGTGAGGGGCCGGCGTGCATAAGACGTTCCCCACGCATGCGCAGTGTGGTGCGGCCCAACTGCGTATGCGCAGGATTGGACTGCCCCAACTGCGCATGCTTGATTTGGCGCGGTGCCCATTTGGCGCCGTGTAAGGACGCTGGAGCAGTGTGAACCGCTCCAGCGCCGTGCTGGCCCCCTGTGGGGGCAAGAATAGGTCGTGTCTGGGCCCTGTTTACGCCATCGTGAAACGCGATGGCGTTCACGACGGCGCAAACACTTGGCCTCAATATCAGAGAATCGCCCCCTGTATCTCACTCTGCACCATGTCCCAATTGGCCGATTATCCCCAAGTCAAATTTTTAATTCTCACCCCCACGTTTAACTCTTATTACAGCCACTCCCCATCCTATCTGCAACCTCCTCCAGCCCTCTCTTGCTTCAACAATTGTGCCATTCGATTGGAAATTGTCAACATATTTCCATTATTTACAAAGGGTGGGAGAGAAACCGGAAAATAACCACAGCCCTGTGAGAGCAACCTCAGTTATGGGGAAGTTCCTGGAATCTGTTATTGAGGACAGAGCAAACACGTGGAGAATTAGGAACGTCTTGGAGAGAATGAGCATGGATTTTTCAGTCACGTCTGACTAATCTGGGGCGAAATTCTCCGTTATCGGCGCAAAGTCCGCCTATCGGCGCCAAAAACGGCGCAAATCCGACCTTCATCACGCCGCCCCAAACGTCGCAAAGTCTCCGGCCCGGAATGGGCTAGCAGCGACGTGACGGGATCTGCGCTCGCTCACGTGCTTCACGCCGTGCAGCGTCATACACGCCGCACGGCGTGAAGGCTCATCAGGACGCGCTGCTCCCCCCCCACCCGACCGGAACACCCGACCGGGATGGCTGGCCGCCGCTCAGCCCCGAGGTTCCAGTCACGGGATGTGGAGGCGCTCTTGGACGCAGTGGAGCAGAGGAGGGAGGCCCTGTATCCCGGGCACGGCCGCAGAGTTGCCCCACGCCACAGCCGGCGTCTGTGGAGGGAAGTGGCAGAGGCCGTCACCGCTGTGGCCCTGACACCACGGACAGGCACCCAGTGCCACAAGAAGGTGAACAACCTTGTCAGAGCAGCCAGGGTGAGCCTCCCCCCTGCCCGATATCCATATCCCCCATATCCCCCCTCCCCCATATCCACCCTCCCCCATATCCCCCCTCATCCCCCTCCCCATTATCCCCCCTCCCCGTATCCCCCCCTCCCCCATATCCCCCCTCCCCACCCTCCCCCATATCCCCCCTCCCCGTACCCCCCCTCCCCATAGCCCCCCCATATCCTCCCTTCCCCACATTCCCCTCCCCATATCCCCCTCCCCCATATCCCCCCTCCCCCATATCCCCCCCTCCCCCATATCCCCCCCTCCCCCATATCTCCCCCCTCCCCCATATCTCCCCCCTCCCCCATATCTCCCCCTCCCCCATATCTCCCCCCTCCCCCATATCTCCCCCCTCCCCCATATCTCCCCCCTCCCCATATCCCCCCTCCCCCATATCCCCCCATAACCCCCCTCCCCATATCCCCCTCCCCCACTCCCCATATCCCCCCTCCCCCATATCCCCCTCCCCCACATCCCCCCTCCCCCATATCCCCCCTCCCCATATCCCCCCTCCCCCATATCCCCCCTCCCCCATATCCCCCCTCCCCCATATCCCCCCTCCCCACCCTCCCCCATATCCCCCCTCCCCCGTACCCCCCTCCCCCATAGCCCCCCCATATCCTCCCTTCCCCACATTCCCCTCCCCATATCCCCCTCCCCCATATCCCCCTCCCCCATATCCCCCCTCCCCCAAATCCCCCCCTCCCCCATATCTCCCCCCTCCCCCATATCTCCCCCCTCCCCCATATCCCCCCTCCCCCATATCCCCCCTCCCCCATATCCCCCCCTCCCCCATATCTCCCCCTCCCCCATATCCCCCCCTCCCCCATATCTCCCCCCTCCCCCATATCTCCCCCATATCTCCCCCCTCCCCATATCCCCCTCCCCCACTCCCCACATCCCCCCTCCCCCACATCCCCCCTCCCCCATATCCCCCCTCCCCCATATCCCCCCTCCCCCATATCCCCCCTCCCCCATATCCCCCCTCCCCCATATCCCCCCTCCCCCATATCCCCCCTCCCCCATATCCCCCCTCCCCTATATCCCCCTCCCCATATCCGCCTTCCCCCATTTCCCCAAGTGAATCCAGCCCTAACCTTAACCTCTGCAATGCACGCGCAACCGATGGCGTGCATTCATATACCTGCCTAACACTGTTGCCTTTTACCCCTGCCACCACCCCCCACAGGAGAAGCGCGCACACAACAATAGGGAGCATGTGAGGACTGGAGGAGGCCCCGCTGATGAGGGGCCACTGACCGAACACGAGGAAAGGGCCCTGGAACTGGCTGGCGGACCTGATGACCGGGAGGTTGCTGATGCAGAGGTCGGGGGCGTACTAGCAAGTGAGCCACCGACAGCCCGTCCCCATATCCCCCCTCCCCCATATCACCTGATCACTGCCTGCGTGTCTAACCATGCATGCTTCATTGTGTATCGCAGGATCAAACGTCGATGCACCCATCCCCGCAGATGCAGACCGCCCGCACGATGCCCCTCGGAGACCATGGGAGGCGGAGAGACCCGGACCCTCCGGCATGCGACGCTCGCATGATGCCCCTCGGAGGCCACGGGAGACAGAGAGACACGGACCCTCCGGCATGCGACGCCCACATGATGCCCCTCGGAGGCCACGGGAGACAGAGAGACACGGACCCTCCGGCATGCGACGCCCGCAGGATGTCCCTTGGAGACCACTGGAGACGGAGACGACGCCCCCGTCTCGTGCGCGTGCAGCGACGCAGACGTGTGCCACCCAGCGACGAGAGGGGCAGCCACAGGCCACCATCACAGCCGAGCCAGGACACCACTCCACAGGACACCACTACCCAGGACACCCCTAGCCGGGACAGCACTACCCAGGAAAACGAAATACCGGACAGTGACACAGAGTGGATGGGTGGAGACGAACCACCACCCCAAAGTGCCATGGACTCAGAGTGGGACGAAGAGCACGACACAATGCCACTGCTGTCACCAACACCCTCCACCATCGCAGAAACACTCACCTCGGTTGGGCACTTTAGTGATGAGGCGTCTGGTACACTCACTGGTGCGCACAACACAGCCGTCCCGGTACAGCAGGTGGAGGTAGGAGCAGCAGAGGGGCCGGGCGGTCGGAGGGCAGCCCAGCCCAAGCGAACATCTGCTGCCCAGATGGATCCCGGGTTCCTGGAGTTACCACACCCACACATAGATCCGATGCAACCACCGACCCGGAGACGAGCGAAGAGGGTGACGGCCGGCTTGCGGCGGCTGCAGTCGCAGGTGGAGGAGTCCACCCGCGTCCAGGAGCTGGGAGTGGTGCCGGTCATACGTGCCACCCAGGCCGACACCGCACGGGTGGCGTGCGCGGTGGAGGCAATGGGTGCGACGGTGTCAGACATGGGGAACGGTTTGCGAGGCCTGGGGCTTTCCGTGCAGGCGGCGTCTGTGGCCCAGGACATGGCTGCCCTCTCACAGGAGGCCATGAGCCAGTGCCAGCGCCAAATGGCAGAGGCGCTCAACGCCATGGCCCAGTCTCAGCAGGCCATGGCCCAGTCTCTGCAGGCCATGGCCCAGTCTCTGCAGGCCATCGCTGAGGGCATCGGCGCCATTGGCTGTGTGCGAGCTGGCGTCGCACAGTCACAGACAGGGTTTGCCAACCCCCTGGGCTCCATGGCTGCAAACCTGCAGACCCCTGTCGATACCAGCACGGGCCTCCAAGACTGGCAGCGCCAGATGTTGGGGGGGGGGGGGCGTCGGATGGCCAGTCCGTTCGCATCCCCCACCCATGTAGAGGCCTGGGGGCCATCGGGCACCCCGAGGGAGGAGGAGGTGCTGTGGTCCGTCCCGGGTCCCCCTGTAGGGGAGGTCCCGGAACACCGCGACACCACGGACTCCCCCCTTCCATCCCAGGTGCATTGGGTGGGCAACTAGCTGGACAGGCTGGCAGCTCGCCATCCCAGTCGCCCGGGCCGCAGCCTGGCCCATCTAGGCCAGGACGTCCCAGGAAACGGCCGCCAAAGGGATCCCGTGTCAGAGGGCAGGAATCACAGGAGTCCACCTCCAGTTCTGCTGTACCGTCTGGGGAACCACGTAGATGTAGTCAAAGGGCCCGTAAGGCCAAACAATTAGACACTGAGTAAGTTGGCACGGATGCAGGGCACAGATGAGTTTTAGAGGCTAGGGCACGTGCATGAACTCCTTTGGTTATTAAAGTGCTCTGTCCAAAGCGTGCGGGGGTGTCATGTACATTGAGCGCAAGTGTGTGTGTGTGAGGGGTGGTCTTACCTCAGCCCCAGGTGAGTCTGCCCCCTTCCCCCTGGGCCGCCATCAACATCCCCCCGGGCAGAGGACGGGACCGTGCGCTGCAGTGTCACAGCCGCATGCAGGGATGGTCCGGGTGGATGGTGGTACTGCGGCCATGGGTCAGACATAGTCCAACGATGTGGAGCCAGGAGCTCATCGCAGGGCGGGTTGTCAACATCCTCCATGGCTTGCGATAGACACGCGTCCACCCGCAACTGTGTGAGCCCAGCCCGTTGTGCCGCAGGTGGATCGGCAATGGGGGGGGGGGGGGGTGGTGTGCATGCGGGTGGGGTGGGTGGGATTGGGGAGGGGGGTGAGGGTGCTGGATGGGTGGATGGGTGGGGGTTGTGGGTGGTCGGTTGTTGCCATGGTGTGCGGTCTGTGGCCGTACTACCCGATTCCCACACCCATCTAGTCAGTGAAGCGGGCGTCTATCAGTCTGTCCCGTGCCCGCTGGCCCAGCCGGTAAAGGTGGACAGCCACCCGCCCGTGTCTACCCCGTCTGCCCTGACCATTGCCCCCATCCCCCTCATCTGGGGAGGACTGCGCCTCTTCCTGCTGCTCCTCCACTCCGCCCTCCTCTGCCTGCGGCACATCGCCCCTCTGCTGGGCTATGTTGTGCAGGACGCAGCACACCACAATGATGCAGCCGACCCTATCTGACCGATACTGGAGGGCGCCCCCAGAGAGGTCCAGGCACCTGAAACGCATCTTCAGCACGCCAAAGCACCTCTCTATCACTCCCCTTGTCGATACATGGGCATCACTGTAGCGGTTCTCTGCCTCATTGCGTGAGTGTCCACGCCGGACGGCGCAAAACGGCCCCTATCCCGACCGATTCAGGGCCCGATAGTGAGCTAGGAGCGGGGCCACGTCATCTATACGCACCAGGCCTTGTCGCCGCGTAAAGGCGGCGCTGCATACATGACGCGGCCGACGCCGCATAACTGGCGTCACCCGCGCATGCGTGATTCCCGTCCTCTCCGAGTCCGCCCCGCAAGAAGATGGCGGAAGGACCTTGCGGGGGCCGCGGAAGGAAGGCGGTCCTCCTTCAGAGAGGACGGCCCGACGATCGGTGGGCACCGATCGCGGGCCACCCCACATTTGAGGTACCCCCCGGTGCAGGATCCCCCCCCCCCGCAGGCCGCCCCCCAGCTTTCCCGCGCTGTTCCCGACGGCAGCGACCAGGTGTGGACGGCGCCAGGGGGAACCCACCGTTTTGGGCTGGCCGCTCGGCCCATCTGGGCCTGAGAATAGCAGGGGTGCCGGAGAATCGCCATTTTGGGTGTCCGGGGCGATTCTCCGGCCTGCGGCACGCAGAACTCGACAGGGCCGTTCCCGCCGCTTGGGAGAATTGTGGGAGGGCGTCGGACCGGCGTCGCGGTAAATTTTGGCGGCCCAGGTGATTCTCCCAACCGGAGCGGGAGTGGAGAATCGCCCCCAATATGTCATGGAACTAACCAGGCATAAATCTATTTTACATTTGGATTGTGTATTGAGCTAGGATTAATGTGTAACATCATAGTAAAGGACCATATGGGAAGAATGATCATAATATGATAGAATAACACATAACGGTCAGGATTTTCAGCCCTTTCCCATTGGCAGGGTCTTTGGTGGATTCCCTTGTATGTCTTGGCATTGCAAGTGCACATCTAAATACTTCTGAAATGTTATGAGGGTCTCTGCCTTCACCACCCTTTCAGGCATCACCCTCTGGATAAAAAGGTTTGTCCTCACATCCTCTCTAAACTTCCTGCCCCTTACCTTAACTTTATGCCCCTGGTCATTGATCCCTCCACTAAGGGGAAAAGTTTCTTCCTGTTTATCTATGCCCCTTATAATTTTATACATTTCAATCATGTCCCCTTCAGTCTCCTCTGTTCCACGGAAAACAATCGCAGTCTATCCAACCTCTCTTCATAACTAACACTCTCCAGCCCAGACAACATCCTGGTAAATCTCTTCTGCACCCTTTCCAGTGCTACCACATCCCTCCTGTAATGTGGATTCCAGAACTGCAACAATAAAGTAGTTGTGGCCGAACCAACATTTTATACATGTTACCAGCATAGCCTCCTTGCTCTTAAACTCTGTGCCTTGGCTAATAAAGGCAAGTAAACCATGTGCCTTCTTAACCACTGCATCCACCTGCTCTGCCACCTTAAGGGACCAGTGTACACGCGCACCAAGGTCCCTCTGATTCTCAGTGTTTCCCAGGATCCTGCCGTTTATCATGCATTCCCTTGCTTTGTTTGTCCTGCCCAAGTGCATCACCTCACACTTATCCAGATTGAATTCCGTTTGCCACTGATCAGCCCGTCTATATCCTCCTGTAATCAAAGGCTATCCTCCTATTTACCATCCGCCATTTTTCGTATCATCCACAAACTTACTGATCAACTCTCCTGCATTCATATCTAAATCATTTGTATAAACCACAAACAGCAAGAGCCCCAACACTGATCCGAGGGACCCCACTGACAAACACCTCTCAACCATCATCCTCTGCTTCCTGCCACTCAGCCAATTTTAGATCCAATGTGCCAAATTTCCTTGGATCCAATGGGCTCTTACTTTTTTTGCTATCCATGTGGGACCTTATCAAAAGCCTTGCTGAAGTCCAAGTAGACTACACCAAAAGCATTTCTATCATTTACACACCTGGTCACCTCTTCGAAAAACTCGATCAACTTGGTCAGATATGATCACCCCTTAACAAAACCATGCCGACTGTTCTTGATTAATCCCTGCCTCTCCAAATGCAGATTAATTCTGTCTCTCAGAATTGCTTCCGATAGAGTCCCCACCACTGAGGTTAGACTGACGGGCCTGTAGTTTCCTGATTTATCTCTTCCTCCCTTCTTGAATAATTGGCTATCCTCCAGTCCTCTGGCACCTCTCCTGTGGCCAGAGAGGAATTGCAAATTATTGCCAGCGTCCCTGCTATTTCCTCCATTGCCTCACTCAACAGCCTGGGATACATTTCATCTGGTTCTGGAGATTTGTCTACCTTTAAGTCTGCCAAACCACTCAGAACCTCCTCCCTGTCTATGTTAATCTCTTTAATTTTATCCCAGGGGCGAGATTCTCCGACCCGGCTCGCCGGGGGCTGGCGTGAGTCCCGCCCCCGCCGGTTGCCGAAGTCTCCGGCATAAATTAAACCACCTACCTTACCGGCGGGACAAGGTGGTGCGGGCGGGCTCCGGGGTCCTGGGGGCCGCGGGGCGATCTGGCCCACGATGGCCTGGCCCACGATCAGGGCCCACCGATCCGCGGGCGGGCCTGTGCCGTAGGGGCACTCTTTCCCTTCCGCCTCCGCCACGGTCTCCACCATGGCGGAGGCAGAAGAGACTCCCTCCACTGCGCATGCATGGGAAGCTGTCAGCGGCCGCTGACGCTCCCGCGCATGCGCTGCCCGGAGATGTCATTTCCGCGCCAGCTGGCGGGGCACCAAAGGCCTTTTCCGCCAGCTGGCGGGGCGGAAATTCATCCGGCGCCGACCTAGCCCCTCAAGGTTGGGGCTCGGCCCCCAAAGATGCGGAGCATTCCGCACCTTTGGGGCGGCGCGATGCCCGTCTGATTTGCACCGTTTTGGGCGCCAGTCGGCGGACATCGCGCCGTTTCCGGAGAATTTCGCCCCCGATCTCTATACCCACATTGTGCCTCTCGCGAGTGAACACTGACACAAAGTATTCATTTAGAACCCTATCCTCCAGCTCCACACACAAATTAGCACTGTGATCCTTAATGGGCCCTACTCTTTCCCTCATTTCCCTTTTACATTTAATGTATTTACAAAACAACTTAGGATTTTTCTTTATTTTACCTGCCAGTATCCTTTCATGTTCCCTCTTTTCTCTCCTAATTTCTTTTTTAAGTTCACTCTAGTAGATTCCATAATCCTCTAGGGCTTCTGCTGTTTTCATAGAATTTTTTCATAGAATTTACAGTGCAGAAGGAGGCCATTCGACCCATCGTGTCTGCACCGGCTCTTGGAAAGAGAACCCTACCCAAGGTCAACACCTCCACCCTATCCCCATAACCCAGTAACACCACCCAACACTAAGGGCAATTTTGGACACTAAGGGCAATTTATCATGGCCAATCCACCTAACCTGCACATCTTTGGACTGTGGGAGGAAACCAGAGCACCCGGAGGAAACCCACGCACACACGGGGAGGATGTGCAGACTCCGCACAGACAGTGACCCAAGCCGGAATCGAACCTGGGACCCTGGAGCTGTGAAGCAATTGTGCTATCCACAATGCTACTGTGCTGCCCTCAATATCTGCCATAAGCCTACCTTTTTCTCCTTTTCCAATGCTGTATATCCCTCAATATCCAGGGTTCACTGGATTTGTTGGTCCCACCCTTTTCTTGATTGAAACATATTGGTCTTGTACGCGTCCCACTGTGCAATCACAGATTTACCTAAAAGTACCTGTTCCCAGTCCACTCTGGTCTTATTAAAATCGACGTTCCCCCAGTTTAGCAATTTAATCATAGGCCCATCGTTGTCCTTTTCCATAATAATCTTGAGCCTAACGGAGTTATGATCATTGTCTTCAAAATGTTCCCCCATTGATACTTCAACCACTTGCCCAGTTTCATTACCGAAAATTAAGTCCAGGACTGCCCCCTCTCTTGTAGGACCTTTAACAAAGTGACTTAAAAAGTTCTCCTGGATAGATTTTAAGAATTCCCCTCTCTCTAAACCTTTCACACTATGGCTACCCCAGTTATTGTTAGGGGTATTGGAATCCCCACTGTCACCCTATTACTTTTAGATGTTTCCCTACAGATTTGCTCTTCTATTTCTCTCAGACTGTTAGGGGATCTATAGAACACTCCCAGCAATGTGATTGCTCCTTTTTGGTTTTTAAGTTTTTAAAGGCATAAATTAAAGAGCCTTCTATGCTGTTGTCCCTCCTTAATGCTGTAATTGATTCCCTGATCAAAATTGTGACAACTCCTCCTCTTTTACCTCCTTCCCTGTCTCGCCTGAAGACTCAAGTTTGAGGATGGTATGTGGTGTTGGTAGATCTCCATGGTTTTCCTGATGCATCATGTGTGCCAGTGCATGATGGATGTGGTGGGTATTAAGTTGAGTGTGTTTGACAACAGCTGACTTGTTCCCTCCACTATGTGTAGGCAGGGCCCATGTTTCCCCAATTTTGTAGAATCCATTAATACACTTCCTGGTTTATTGTGAGATTTGTTTCATCTTTGTGGGTATGAAAGATGGACAAAACTTCTTTATGTCCACTGTCATGTGTAGACATTGTAGGCTGTACATGTTGTACGAGAGGCTGGCTCTCGCTACAATGGAGTAGTAATTACAGAATGAATAACCAGTGGGCATGTGTTAATCGTATGTGAATCAACAATGACATCAGGGCCAGAATTCTCCGACCATTGGGATTCTCTTTTCCCGCTGGCAGCGCATCCCACCCATGGGATTCCTGACAGCGAGGGCTGGCTTAAATGGGAAATCCCATTGACAAGCAGCTGGAGTCTAAATCCCTGCCACCAGAGAATGGTGGGCTGCTGAGTAACACGTGGCTGGGGGACTGGAGAACCCAGCTCCGGGTTTCCCTCACACACAACTATCCATTCTGTACAGCTGGCCAATCAGCAGCAGGAATGTTAACATGTGCTGACCTATTACAAATGCCTGACCAATCAGCAGAAAGATCCTGCCCATATTCTCATCCTCCACCTACAGACAATGACCAGAAGGATGTGGAGGCTTTGGAGAGGGTACAGAAGTGGGTTATCAGGATGTTGCCTGGTATGGAGGGCTTTAACTATGAGGAGAAGTTGGATAAACTTGGTTTGTTCTCACTGGAACAACGGAGGTTGAGGGGCGACCTGACTGAAGTCTACAAAATTATGATGGGCGTGGGCAGACTGGATAGTCAGAAGCTTTTTCCTGGGGTGGAAGAGTCAATCACTAAGGGACATAGGTTTAAGGTGCGGGGGGCAAAGTTTAGGGAACAGTGAGATACGGACACCGGAAGTGTAGAAGGTTTTAGGTTAGACGGGCAGTATGGTCAGCACAGGCCTGGAGGGCGAAGGGCCTATTCCTGTGCTGTACTTGTCTTTGTTTTTTCACCTCTCTCACCTGTTTCTCCAGAAGATGGGCAGAGTATGTTGCATGGACTATTGAGTCCTACCAATTCTTCACAGGAACCCTTTGAAGGGAATAAGTGCTCTTTTCAGACCAAAATGTACATAGTATATCCATAAGACCACCTGGGGCAATGTTACCAGGAAATCATGTTACCATGGTCATTTCACCATGATACACCTTCAAATAACATGTATCATTGTTACTCAAGAAAAGAAGGGAGAGGTCACAGGAAAACTACAAAGTGATTAGTCTGACTCCGGTCATCAGCAAAATCCTGGAATCTGTTATTGAGGAAGTGTTGACAATGCACTCGGAAATTCATAACATGATTATGCAGAATCAAAGTGCGTTTGTGAAAGGGCAATCATATTTGAAACATGTGTTAGAGTTTCTGAGGGTTTTTGAGACTTACCAAAGTAGATAATGGGGAATTGGTGGATGTTATATATTTGGCATTTTAAATTGCATTTGATAAAGTGCCACAGAAGCCCAAAGATGTGCAGGTTAGGCGGATTGACCATGCTGAAAAAAATTACTCCTTGGTATCCAAAGGTGAATGGTCAGAAATCAGATATTGATAAACAGGGTTTTTCAACTAGTCAGGTTATAATTAGGGTGTTTTGAGGATCAGTGCCAGAGGTCTCAGCTATTTACAATCTATATTCATGAGTAAGATGAGGGGATTGAGAATGATGTATCTGAGTTTGCTGATGATGCAAAGTTGAGACAGTGAACTGTGAGGAGGATACAGAGAGTCTGTAAAAGGGCAAAGTGAGGTTGAGTGAGTGGGCAGTAGGATGGTAGATGGAGCATAATGTTTGCAAGTGTGAGCGTATTCACTTTGGCAAGCAGTACAGAAAACCGGTAAGAAGCTGTTCAACGTTGGTGTTCTGAGAAATCTGGGTGACCTTGTACGAAAGATAGAGAGTCAGCTGCAGATACGGCAAGCAATTAGGACGATAAATGGAATGCTGGCCTATATTGCCAGGGGACTGGGGTAGAAGAATGGAGAAGTCTTGCCAGAATTGCACAGGGCTTTTTTTGAAACCACGCCTTGGTCTCTATAACAAAGGAGAAGTATACTTGAGCAAATAGCTGTAGATGCTGGAATAAAAATAGAAAATGCCAGAACTTCTCAGCAAGTCAGGCTGCGCCGGTCAAGAGTAACGGATGTCTTCCTCGGCACAGATACTGCTTGGCACACTTTTCTTATTACAGTTAAATATTATGCCTTGGAGACAACGCAGTGAAGGTTCACAAGATTGGTTAGTGACCATCTTGCTAATCCTCCCAATATTTTCCCATTATTCCTCTTTGGGAAGAGGTATATGTAATAATAATGTGAAGGTGTGAAACACATTAGTTGGTCTTGCGGGTGAGAGGCTTGTCCTGTCATGAGTTGACTTATATTCTGCAGCATTCATTTGAAAGAGAGATGGCCTCATTGAAAGCAATAAGATTCTGAGGGAGCTTGGCAGGATAGGTCGAAAGGCTGTTTCCTTTCAATGGACAGTCACTTGTCATTCCATCAGAATAATTTACACTTCATCCCATTGCATCATGGGGACTTACATACCATTCAAATCATTGGACGCACATTACATCGAGGTGACAGACCCATCATTCAATCCAGATCGTTGTCCTTCACTCCATCTGAATCACTCTCTCCTCAGCCCAGTCAGACATCTAAACCGTCTCTCCATCTGGTCGCTCACACCATCCGCATGTCTGACCCCTCATTCCATCAGCATCTCTCAACCCATTCAGATCTCTGACCTCTCACCTTATCCAGACCTCTAATCGCTCATGCCATCTGGAAAACTGATCTCTCACTCCATCCTGAGAACTCACTCCTTCCGGATCTCTGACCCCTCTCCCCATCCGGATCTCTGACCCCCTCACCCTGTCCGGATCCCTGACCCCTCACCCTGTCCGGATCCCCAACCCCCCACCCCATCTGGAGCTCTGACCCCTCACCCCGCCTGGAGCACTGGTCCATTTGTCTCATCTGGATCACTAACCCCTCTCTCCATCAGCTCCATGGTCCCCTCATTTCATCTGGGCCAGTCTCTCTTAATCCTAGCCTGACCTTTAGCTCCTGACCCCAGCTTGACCAGTAAACAGCCAGATAGAAACCCCCAGTGGAATTAGTCGCCATCGCCTAACCATGTTGGACAACTAACTTTCAGGTCAGGCTAGTAATCACTAATCCCGATTGAGCACTGCCTCATCAGGCAGCCCAGTCTCTAACCTAGCTAGATTATTACATCCCAATCCATCAGAAACATTAACCTGAACCAAACCAGGCCATAAACTCCTCAACTAACATGACAACTGACCCTTCACCCTGTCTGGCAATTGATCTCCTAATCATTCAGACCACTAACTCCTGACAAAAAGGAGGGAGATAGGAAAGCCGGGGAGTGAGGGAGGGTGGGGAAGGGTGGCAGAGGGGGGAGGTATTTGGAGGTAAGTAGGTTGGGAGGTAAGTGAATGGGAGAATGGAGTTGAAATCAGCCATGATTGAATAGTGGAGTGGACTCGATGGGCCGAATGGCGTTACTTCCGCTCCTATGTCTTATGGTCTTATGGACATGATGAGGCTGGGAAGTACTCAAAGAGATTCTCAAGTGGGAAAGTTAATGGCTTCATTCATCTATCAATTGCTTGATGTTGCAACGCCTTTTCCTGAGTTTGACCAGCTTTCCCCAAGGTCTGTCACTGCCCAGCTCCGAGTAACAAAATGTTCCACGTTTACTGGCGATCAGATTCACAATGTTTCAGGAATGGTAACTTCATTCTCTTCCCACGTCCGATGCACAACAGGCCAGCGGGAGATTGAAATCTTTCACTCACACCCATCCCATTGACTGGGAATGGGAATTGGGACGGGAATAGGATGAGTGAAGTGTGAAAATAGATTCCCGGGGAGCATATTGAAGCTGCAGTGAGTGGCATGGTTGGCAGAGAGTGTGGTGACAGTGGGCATCATCCTGGTGCCACAGGGTGGGTTCAGGTCCGATGAGAGGAGGACTTGGTCCAGCTTTCAGACGAGCTGCGGGCTGCTTTTTTTTTTTGCACAGCTCCAGTGTACGGCTCTCATTCTGCCGCTGATTACACGTAGCCTGATATTGATCACGATGAAGCACGTGGAATGATAAATACACATTTCGTCAGGTACCACTCAAGACACCGTAGATGCTTAAAGCATAATGTTAGCCATGTTCATAATGGAGAGAAATGTGTTCACGTACAGATATCTACGGACATGTAACAGTTGGGAGTTGACACAAAGGCAACAAACTAACCTTTGACTCCTTTTCTTCCAGGAGAGTCTCCAGCTTCTTCTGGGCTGCCCGGCCCTCATGGTCATTGCTCACCACCAGAATGATGTGTCCCCAGCGGAATCGCCTCATCATTTCAAACCAGACCTGAGCTTGATGGGAGTATGGTGGCACAGTGCGCAGAAAGGAGAGATGGATACTCTGTGGGACAACACAGGGTCAGTAAATAGAAAGCGCCTCCCTTCCAAGCAGAACTCCTCCCTCCCCCAGTCACAACCCCATTCACATCCAGCTCGCCAGGCACAGACAGCACCTTTCACCAGTCATAGATTCCTCCTCCTCACTCACAGCTACCACCCCCCCCTCCCCAGTCACACAGTCCCCACTCCTCCCCAGTCACACAGACCCCCCTCCTCCCAGTCACACAGTCCCCCCTCCTCCCCAGTCACACAGTACCCCCTCCTCCCAGTCACACAGTCCCCCCCCCCTCCTCCCCAGTCACACAGTCCCCCCCCTCCTCCCCAGTCACACAGTCCCCCCTCCCCAGTCACACAGTCCCCACTCCTCCCCAGTCACACAGTCCCCCCCCCCTCCCCAGTCACACAGCCCCCTCCTCCCCAGTCACACAGTCCCCCCTCCTCCTCATTCACACAGTCCCCCCCTCCCCAGTCACACAGTCCCCCCCTCCCCAGTCTCACAGTCCCCCTCCTCCCCAGTCACACAGCCCCCCCCTCCCCAGTCACCCTCCTCCCCAATCTCACAGCCCCACCTCCTCCCCAGTCACACAGTCCCCCCCCTCCTCCCCAGACACACAGTCCCCCCTCCTCCCCAGTCACACAGTCCCCCCTCCTCCCCAGTCACACAGTCCCCCCTCCTCCCCAGTCACACAGTCCCCCCTCCTCCCCAGTCACACAGTCCCCCCTCCTCCCCAGTCACACAGTCCCCCCTCCTCCCCAGTCACACAGCCCCCCCTCCTCCCCAGTCACACAGTCCCCCCTCCTCCGCAGTCACACAGCCCCCCCCTCCCAGTCACACAGCCCCCCTCCTCCCCAGTCACACAGTCCCCCCTCCTCCCAGTCACACAGTCCCCCCTCCTCCCAGTCACACAGTCCCCCCTCCTCCCAGTCACACAGTCCCCCCTTCTCCCCAGTCACACAGCCCCCCCCTCCCCAATCTCACAGCCCCCCTCCTCCCCAGACGCACAGTCCCCCATTCTCCCCAGTCCTCCTCCTCCCCAGTCATACAGTCCCCCCTCCTCCCAGTCACACAGCCCCCCCCCCTCCCCAGTCACACAGCCCCCCTCCTCCCCAGTCACACAGTCCCCCCCTCCTCCCCAGTCACACAGTCCCCCTCCTCCCCAGTCACACAGTCCCCCTCCTCCCCAGTCACACAGTCCCCCTCCTCCCCAGTCACACAGTCCCCCTCCTCCCCAGTCACACAGTCCCCCTCGTCCCCAGTCACACAGTCCCCCTCGTCCCCAGTCACACTGTCCCCCTCGTCCCCAATCACACAGCCCCCCCCCCTCCCCACTCACACAGTCCCCCCTCCTCCCCAGTCACACAGCCCCCCCTCCTCCCCAGTCACACAGCCCCCCCTCCTCCCCACTCACACAATCCCCCCTGGTGTCAGTCACACCATCTGTCAAAGTAAAAATGGGAAAATATGTCATTTGAAACATGGGAGTCTGGCAATACCTGGCCTAAGGCTACATGAGATAATGTAGGGAAAAATCCCACAAAGGGTTAACAGCAGCTGCAAAAGAAGGTTTTGAAATGCAGATAGCCTTTATCAAACAGGCGTTAAGAAAACAGCTTTTGACTGCTATAGCTGTAAAGGGGCAGCACGGTAGCCTTGTGGATAGCACAATTGCTTCACAGCTCCAGGGTCCCAGGTTCGATTCCAGCTTGGTTCTCTGTCTGTGCGGAGTCTGCACGTCCTCCCCGTGTGTGCGTGGGTTTCCTCCGGGTGCTCCGGTTTCCTCCCACAGTCCAAAGATGTGCAGGGTAGGTGGATTGGCCATGAGAAATTGCCCTTAGTGTCCAAAATTGCCCTGAGTGTTGGGTGGGGTTACTGGGTTATGGGGATAGGGTGGAGGTGCTTACCTTGGGTAGGGTGCTCTTTCCAAGAGCCGGTGCAGACTCGATGGGCCGAATGGCCTCCTTCTGCACTGTAAATTCTACGAAAAAAAAAACTGATGGATGTCTTTTAAGTCACAGCACGTGGAACTTTTAGTTATATGGGAAAAAGCAACATTTCGCACCTTCTTTGAAGTTAGTTATTTTAGTAAGCAGCTAGAAAAGAATGGCTAGGAATTTCATTTGAATTGGGTGACAAATGGTCAGGTGTGAAATTCTGCTGACACCAGGTTAATATGGGAAGCTGGAGACACCGTGTCCACGGGAACCGTGTGTAGACCCAAATCGGAGTCAAAGTTCTGAGCTGGGGGCACAATTTGATAATAAAGCAACTTTAGAAATGACAGAAACCAGATGTAACACCCCTCTGGGATCAAACCACTTTTGGACATCACAAGGGAAACAATGTAATCAGAGATCGATGAGCTGAAGTCATGCTCAATCTGAATACATAGTCGTGTTAGAAACAATTCAGATTAAAGGTATCCTGTACAATCAAGAGTAAATAAAGTTGACTTCCGGTGGCAGCTATGGAGGAGTAAGTCGCACATTTGGTGCCTCCCGCTCTGGTCGGACTTTTGGACCTTCCCCCCGGACTTTTTTCCGGTTTTAAACGGCAAATTTGAAGGCTGAGGCAATTGGGCACTGTTTCCACATCGGTGTATGGAGAAAAGGACCAGAAGTGCACGAAATGCAAAACAAGATGTCAGTAACGAGCTGTGTTGAAGCTGCAGCGGGAGACAGTATGGCCGAGTGCCGGACCCCTGGGGTGGCAGCGCAGTGACCAACGGATCCAGTGATGCAGGCCATTCAGGATGTCTTTGCCAGGCAGAAGTGGGAATGCTTGGACCTGATCAAAGAATCAATTGATCGGCTAGAGAGCAGACTGGACGCCCAGGACCGGGCGATTCAGAAGGTGGAGAAGGCGCTGCTTGAACAAGAGGAGCATCAAACAGCAGTGGAGCTGGAGGTGGGGATGCTTCGGGAACAGCAGAAAAGGCTCCTGAAGAAGGTGGAGGACCTTGAGAACCGGTCCCGCCGGCAGAACCTGAGAATTGTCGGGCTCCCGGAGGAGGCTGAGGGAGCAGACGCTGGGGCATATGTGGCGGGTATGTTCGAAAGGCTGCTGGGGGAGGGGGCATTCCACCAACCATTGGAGGTGGACAGGGCGTACCGAGCGCTTGCTAGGAAGCTGCGGGCGGGGGATCCTCCGAGGCCAATGGTGGTGAGATTCCACAGGTTCCTGGACATGGAAGGCATTCTTCGGTGGGCCAAGCGCACGTGGAGTTGCAAGTGGGACAACAGCATCCTGCGGGTGTACCAGGACCTGAGCGTGGAGGTGGCGAGGAAGAGGGCAGGCTTCAACCAAGTCACGGCTATTTTCTTTAAGAAGCAGGTGAAGTTCGGTCTGCTGTATCTGGCGTGTCTTTGAGTCACACATGAGGACCAACATCACTATTTTAAGTCGCCCGATGAGGCGCTGGACTTTGCGAAAAGAAAATAACTGGTGGGAGCCTGAGAACTCTCGGACTTAGAGACAACTTGTTGGCATATATTGGGCCCTTTTGTTTCTGTTTTTCTGTGGGTTTTTTTTCTTCTTTTCTCCCCCTTGGTTTTTGGTGGGTTTTGTTTTTCTGTTGTTAAATTGGCTATGCCTTCTCGTATGTTTTGTGTCTGTTTTTTTCTGGAGCTCTGCTTAGGGAAAAAAGGGGGGGGGGGGGGGGGGGGGGGGGGGGTTAGTCGATTTTTTGGTTCTTTTTCTCGGTAGATGTTGGCAATATCCCTTTTGTATTTTATCTTGTGTGATTTTATTGATGTGCACTTTTGTGGGATGGAGAGGTGCCTGTCTGGGTTTCGGTGGGTGGTGCTTTTGATTTTGTGTTTTCTTGCTGCTGGGTGTTTGTTTGGGGATTGTTGCATGAGGGAATTTGTTTACATGGGCGGGGGGAAGGGAGTGAGGGAAAAATAAGTGGGAGACATCTTGGTGCCGGGGGCGGGGGCCACCAAGCTAGCTGGGTGAGCTAGCTCAGTGAGCTGGGTTGGGTCTTAGAGTAGTGTTGCTGGGGGGGGGTGGGGATTCCAGACCTGGATTCACACAGGCTGATTATGGGAGGGGATTTTAATAGTTATTGACCCAGGCCTGGACCGCTCATGTTCGAGAACGGGCAGGATGCCAGCAATGGCAAAGGAGCTGAAAGGGTTTATGGAGCAGATGGGTGGGGGGGGTGGATCCATGGGGATTTAGGCAGCCGAGGGCCAAGGAATTTTATTTTTACTCCCATGTGCACAAGGTGTATTCCTGGATAGATTTCTTTGTCGTGGGTAGGGCCCTATTGGTGGGGGTGGTGGACACGGGCTATTCGGCAATTACGATCTCGGACCATGCTCCGCACTGGGAGGACCTGCAGGTTAGTATGGATAGCAAGCAGTACCCACAATGGAGGCTGGATGTAGGGCAATTGGCGGACGAAGTAGTGTGCGAGAGGCTGAGGAAGTGCATGCTGAACTACCTGCAGATAAATGATACGGGGGAGGTCTCAGCAGCGGTGGTCTGGGAAGCGCTGAAGGCAGTGGTGAGAGGAGAGCTGATCTCGATCCGGGCTCACAGGGACAGGACGGATAGGGCAGAAACGGACCGACTGGTAAAGGAGATTCTACGAGTGGATAGGAGGTATGCGGAGGCTCCAGAGGCAGGGCTTTTAAGGGAACGCCGGAGGCTACAGGTGGAATTTGTTTTATTAACCACCGGGAGGGCAGTGGAACAGTTCAGAAAGGCGAAGGGGACGATTTAAGAGCACGGGGAGAAGGCCAGCAGGATGCTTGCACAGCAGCTCAGAAAGAGGGAGGCAGCTAGAGAAATAGGGAAAGTTATTGACGGGGACGGGAACTTAGTTGGGGACTCGGCGGGGGTGAGCAAGACCTTTCGGAATTTCTATAGCAGGCTGTACACATCGGAACCCCCTGCGGGGCCGGAGGGGATGAGGCACTTCTTGGGTGGGCTGACTTTCCCAAAGGTGGATGGGGAGCTGGTAGAAGGGCTGGGGGCCCAGATCGGGCTGGAGGAGATAGTGGAGGTTTGAAGGCCATGCAGTCGGGTAAGGCCCCGGGAACTGACGGCTACCCAGCCGAGTTCTATAAAAAGTTCTCTGGAATATTGGGGCCGGTGCTGATGAAGGTTTTTAACGAGGCTAAGGAAAGAGGGGCTCTGCCCCAGACGATGTCACAGGCCATGACCGCGCTCATCCTGAAACGGGACAAGGACCCGGAGCTGTGTGGGTCTTACAGGCCGATTTCCTTGCTGAACGTCGATGCCAAACTTCTGGCCAAAATTCTGTCTTCCAGGATTGAGGACTGTGGGGTTTGTTGACTGGGTTAGGTTGCTATACCGGGCTCCGGTTGCCAGTGTACGCACAAACAGGACGACTTTGGACTATTTCAGGCTGCACCGGAGGAACGAGACAGGGATTCCCCCTCTCCCCATTGCTGTTTGCGCTGGCGATAGAGCCACTGGCAATTTCTCGGAGGGCCTTAAGGGGCTTGAAGGGGTTGGTCTGGGGGGGGAAATCAGAGAGTCTCGCTGTATGCGGATGACGTACTGCTGTATGTCTCAGACCCAATGGAGGGGATGGAAGAAATTATGAGAAATTTAGAGGAATTCGGCCAGTTTTCGGGGTATAAGCTCAATATGGGGAAGAGCGAGATGTTTGTGGTCCAGGCGAGAGGTCAGGACAGGCGACTGGGGGAACTGCCGTTCCGAGTGGTAGGGGACAGTTTCAGGAACATGGGTATCCAAGTGGCGAGGGATTGGGACCGGCTACATAAACTGAACTTGGCCCGGATGGTGGATCAGATGAAGGAGGATTTCCGGAGATCAGATGCGGTCCCGTTGACTCTGACGGGTAGAGTGCAGTCGGTAAAAATTACAGTCCTCCCGAGATTCCTATTCGTCTTCCAATGCCTCCCCATCTTCATCCCGGGGTCCTTATTTAAGCGGATCAATAAGATTGTTGTGGGCTTTCTGTGGGAGGCAAGTCCCCGCGAGTGAAGAGGGTAATGCTCGAGCGGAGTCGGGGGGATGGAGGGCTGGTGCTGCTGAATGTCAGCAATTACTACTGGGCAGCTAACATAGCCATGGTGAGGAGGTGGCTGGTGGGCGGGGGGGGGGGGGGGGGGAGCCGGCGTAGGAGCGCATGGAGGAGGCTTTTTGTAAGGGCACAAGTCTGGGGCATTGGTAACGGCGCCTCTGCCGTTCCCGCCGGCGCGGTACTCCACCAGTCCAGTGGTGGTGGCGGCCCTGAGAGTCTGCGGCAGTGGAGGAGACATGTGGGAGCAGGGGGGGCATCGGTGTGGTCCCCCAATCCGCGATAACCACCGGTTTGCCCGGGGAGGATGGATGGGGAGCGGGGATTGAGAGGATGGGGGACTTCTTCGTAGAAGGAAGTTTCCCGAGTATGAGGGCGCTGGAGGAGAAGTTTGAGTTGGCGGGAGGGAATGAATTCTGATATCTGCAGGTGTGGGATTTTCAGCGGAGGCAGGTACCAACCTTCCCACTCCTTCCGCTGAGGGGGATTCAGGATAGAGTGGTGGCTAGAGGATGGATAGGAGAGGGGAGCGTCTCGGACATGTATAAAGAGCTTATGGGGTCGGAGGAGTCGCAGACCGAGGAGCTGAAGCAAAAGTGGGCGGATGCGTTGGGGAGGGTCAACGCAACTGCAACATGTGCCAGGCTCAGCCTGATCCAATTTAAGGTCATTCACTGGGCTCACATGACATTGGCCCGGATGAGCAGATTCTTTGGGGTGGAGGATAGGTGTGCGAAGTGTGCGGGGGGGCCAGCGAGCCATGTCCACATGTTCTGGGCATGTCCAAAACTGAGGGGATTTTGGCAGGGGTTTGCCGACGCCATGTCCACGGTATTAAATACGAGGGTGGCAATGAGTCCAGAGGTGGCGATTTTTGGGGTATCGCAGGACCCGGGAATCCAGGAGGAGAAAGAGGCGGACGTTCTAGCCTTTGCTTCCCTGATAGCCCGGAGGTGGATATTACTAGCATGGAGGGACTCAAAGCCCCCGAAGTCGGAGACCTGGCTTTTGGACATGGCTGGCTTCCTCTGCCTGGAGAAAATTAAGTTCGCCTTGAGAGGGTCACTGTTAAAGTTCGCCCGAAGGTGGCAACCATTCGTCAACTTCCTCGCAGAGAATTCATCGTCAGCAGAGGGGGGGGGGGGGGGGGGGGGGGTGTTAGGTTAGCGTAGATTAGGGGGTTAATTAATGGTGGGACCTGTTGGGGAGGGAGGTGGTATTTGCACTATGTTTATATTTTCATGTACATTGTTTATATTGCTGCTGTTACAATGCCAAAAAAATACCTCAATAAAATGTTTATTAAAAAAAAGTAGGGTGCTCTTTCCAAGGGCCGGTGCAGACTTGATGGGCCGAATGGCCTCCTTCTGCACTGTAAATTCTATGATCACGAGATTATGCGAAAAATACAGCAACCCGCTCCACTTAAATATTAAATGTCAAGCCATCCAGATTGTTTGGGTGTTCCTTACCTTGTCAGAATATATTGACATACGTGTGGTCAAGCCAATCACGGGTATTCGGTAGAAGCCAGCCGTGTAAGATACGGGAGTTGGGGTGAGGTGGTCACTAGGGCCAGGTGGGTGACTCACCAATATCGCGTACACCTGGGGAGGGGGCAGAAAACACAAACCATACAAAATAAAGTTAAAACATGCAGGAAGCAAGACACCCCCAACGTCACAGCATTATTAACCTGGAGACGTCTCACCCAAATCAACCATGGGCAGAACAGCAATCCTACTTTCAGCCCTCGGTTTGATATTGTCTCATAGATTATCAATCTTTCTCACCTCCCTATTATTAATAACGCTCTTTCCCTTACACCGTTAGGGGCTATTTAGCACAGGGCTAAATCGCTGGCTTTGAAAGCAGACCAAGGCAGGCCAGCAGCACGGTTCAATTCCCGTACCAGCCTCCCCGAACAGGCGCTGGAATGTGACGACTAGGGGCTTTTCACAGTAACTTCATTTGAAGCCTACTCGTGACAATAAGCGATTTTCATTCATTTCATTTCACTTGTCCATAGTGTAGGTCTCTCTCCCATTATTGCCTCAGTTCACAGAATTGTTATGGTACAGAAGGAGGCCATTCAGCCCATCGTATCACCACTGGCTCTCCAAAGAGCATCATGCCTTAGTGCTATTCCCCGGCCTTTTCCCCCGTGCATTATTTCGATTCAAATAATCATCCATTGCCCTCTTGAATGCCTCGATTGAACCTCCCTTCACCTCACTTCCAGGCCGTGCATTCCAGACCCCAACTACTCGCTGTGTGAAAACGCTTTTTCTCACATCACATTTGCTTCTTTTACAAATCATTTTAAATCTGTGGCCTCTCATTCTTAATACTTTTACGAGCAGGAACAGTTTCTGTCTATGTACTCTATCCAGCTCCCTTATGATTTTTGAACATCTATCAAATCTCCTCTTAGCCTTCATCTCGCCAAGGAAAACAGTCCCAACTCTGCAATCTATCCTCATAACTGAAGCTTCTCATCCCTGTGACCATTCTTGTAAACCTCTTCTGCACTCTCTCCAATGTGTTCAAATCCTTTCTATGGTGTGCGGCCCAGAACGGTATGCAATATTCCAGCTGAGGTCTAAAGGCCCTCCTGTTTGTTCCGATCTACTCCTTTGTTTTTCCCTTTCTTTTGTTTCTGCAGTTGCCATTTTGATTCATAGATGATTGATGGGCCTGTGACTTTAAGGCAAAGCAGCTTGTATGTGGCCTGTACCTTTAATTCGAGCAGAGGATTGCAGCAGCAGGTGGCATGTGATGACTCGCTTTGACTGACTTGGCTGGCGGCTAATGATCTGGCTTGAAGTGCTGTGCTTTGCCCGGTAACCAGTGGTGATTGGCTGTGATCTCACTGAGATGTTTTTCAGAGACAAGGTTGGGTTTCTAGTTTCACTTTTGGTCTGAAGCTTGGATGGAGGAGCTCTAACTCCTTCTCTCATTGAATTCTCTGTAGAAGCCTAGTGTAAGAGCTGTCTATCTCTCCAAAAAAAGGCTGATGTGTAAGAACAAACAAAGAACAAAGAAAAGTACAGCACAGGAACAGGCCCTTCGGCCCTCCAAGCCCGTGCCGACCATGCTGCCCGACTAAACTACAATCTTCTACACTTCCTGGGTCCATATCCCTCTATTCCCATCCTATTCATGTATTTGTCAAGATGCCCCTTAAATGTCACTATCGTCCCTGCTTCCACTACCTCCTCCGGTAGCGAGTTCCAGGCACCCACTAGCCTCTGCGTAAAAAACTTGCCTCGTACATCTACTCTAAACCTTGCCCCTCTCACCTTAAACCTATGCCCCCTAGTAATTGACCCCTCTACCCCGGGGAAAAGCCTCTGACTATCCACTCTGTCTATGCCCCTCATAATTTTGTAGACCTCTATCAGATCGCCCCTCAACCTCCTTCGTTCCAGTGAGAACAAACCGAGTTTATTCAACCGCTCCTCATAGCTAATGCCCTCCATACCAGGCAACATTCTGGTAAATCTCTTCTGCACCCTCTCTAAAGCCTCCACATCCTTCTGGTAGTGTGGCGACCAGAATTGAACACTATACTCCAAGTGTGGCCTAACTAAGGTTCTATACAGCTGCAACATGACTTGCCAATTCTTATACTCAATGCCCCTGCCAATGAAGGCAAGCATGCCGTATGCCTTCTTGACTACCTTCTCCACCTGTGTTGCCCCTTTCAGTGACCTGTGGACCTGTACTCCTAGATCTCTTTGACTTTCAATACTCTTGAGGGTTCTACCATTCACTGTATATTCCCTACCAGCATTAGACCTTCCAACATGCATTACCTCACATTTGTCCAGATTAAACTCCATCTGCCATCTTTCCGCCCAAGTCTCCAAACAATCAAGCGAGATAAGAATTTGATAGGTCTCTCTCCAGAACAGGCTGGTTAGCAGCCACTTCTGGGAAAGCTGTGAGTAGACAAGGTAAAGCTACCAAAATCCCAGATGACCATAGGCTGTTTTCCTCTTTGAGGGGGATGGCTGACTGGTGCTGATTTAACTTGAGGATCACCGTACCTCAAGTGAGGGGTAAGGTTGAGAAGGCAGGGCATTCATGATTAACCTCTGCTGGTACAGAAATAGAACCCACACCGCTGGCCTTGTCCTGCATCACAAACCAGCTGTCCAGCCAAATGAGCTAAACAGAGTACGATACTGCTGTGCTGCAAAGAAGATCTTCACATGCTGTAATCCAGAGACTTTAACCCACACTAATGAAGAGGGTGCATTGACGAACACATCTGAAACAAGGACTTTAACTTTTTTGACCTTAATCTTTATTATTTTTTCACCCGTTTCCTACCCCTCTGTGTTTGTCTGCTTTGTGTGTGTGATTAGAGGGTGGGGCCGTTAAGTGGGGTCAGGTGTTCAAGGACATTTAACCAACTGCATATTTCATATTCGTTCTGGTTATAAATAAATAGTAATTTGTTATGGGTCAGGGTTTAGAGAATCCCAAAGTGTATCATGGAGTTCACCTGACCCACAACTTTTAATAGATTGTGGTATGGGGAGCACACAGCTCACTCTACAGGAATGGGATAGCAGAAAATGGACCAGTGGTTTTTAAAACAAAACAATGTTTATTCTATGAACTCAAGTTAACCTTTTTAAAACAAACAGTGAATATCTTAGCAACCAGTAAATCAAATACACCCCCCAAAGAATACAACATTAAGTAATCTGTATGCCGTCCTTTTAACATCCAAAAACTTAACAAACTTCTAAACAGGAGCACATTAGGGTTTACATTCAATACTGAAATCATTTATAATTCTGAATTCACCAAATGATTAAGATAGTCTTTGGATGGCAGACTTCAGATGCAGCTCCCTGAAAAACACAGACACACCCCAGCTCTTCTCAAACTGAAACTCAAAAAAGCAGAAGTGGAGCTCAGCTCCACCCACACTCTGACATCACTCCAGTAACATGAGCAGCTCCATTTCTTAAAGGTACATTTCTTAAACACCCATTTCTTAAAGGGTACTCTCACATGACAAATTGTGTACATGATCTTACAAATCTAGTTACTGTTCTGCTGACGAGGGAGGGACTTGGGCCAAGGGACAGAGAGGAGGTTGGGGGCGGAGGCTGCCTGGGGTCGGCCCGGTGGAGGTGTGGAGCATGGGCGGGCCAAAAAAGGAGATGGCTGATCAGCGAAGGGGGGGGGGGGTGGCAATGAGCCCCCCAACTAGGCTGATCACCTGGAATGTTTGAGAGTTAAATGGACCGGTCAAGAGGACACGTGTGTTCGCGCATCTTAGGGGACTGAAGGCGGACGTGGTAATGTTGCAGGAGACGCACCTTAGAGTAACTGACCAGATTAGATTGAGGAAAGGCTGGGTCAGTCAGGTCTTTCACTCGGGACTGGATTCAAAGACGAGAGGGAGTCACGATCCTGATCAATAAGCGGGTGGTGTTTGAGGCGGGTAGAATAGTTTCGGGTGTGGGAGGCCGGTACATTATGGTCAGTGAGAAACTGGAGGGGGTGCAGGTGGTATTAGTAAACGTGTATGCGCCAAATTGAGATGATGTGGAGTTTATAAAGACGCTGCTGGGGAAGATACCGGACCTGGACTCGCACAGGTTGGTCATGGGAGGGGACTTCAACACAGTTATTGACCCTGGTTTAGACCGGTCAAGCTCAAAAACGGGTAGGGTGCCAGCAATGGCAAAGGAACTAAAAGGGTTCATGGAGCAGATGGGGGGGTGGATCCATGGAGATTTGGGCAGCCGAGGGGGAAGGAGTTCTTCTTCTACCCATACATGAGTATAAATGACCTGGAGGAGGGCGTAGAAGGATGGGTGAGTAAATTTGCAGATGACACTAAAGTTGGTGGAGTTGTGGACAGTGCGGAAGGATGTTACAAGCTACAGAGAGACATAGATAAGCTGCAGCGCTGGGCTGAGAGGTGGCAAATGGAGTTTAATGCAGAAAAGTGTGAGGTGATTCATTTTTGAAGGAATAACAGGAAGACAAGATACAGAGTAAAGCTCCGTCTACACTGTCCCTCTCAAACACTGCCAGGACAGGTACAGCATGGGGTCAGATATCGAGCAGGGCTCTCTCTACACTGTCTCCATCAAACACTCCCAGGAGAGTATTGGGCTAATGGTAAGATTCTTGGCAGTGTGGATGAGCAGAGTGATCTCGGTGTCCATGTACATAGATCCCTGAAAGTTGCCACCCAGGTTGAGAGGGTTGTTAAGAAGGCGTAAGGTGTGTTAGCTTTTATTGGTAGAGGGATTGAGTTTCGGACCCATGAGGTCATGTTGCAGCTGTACAAAACTCTGGTGCGGCCGCATTTGGAGTATTGCGTGCAATTCTGGTCGCCGCATTATAGGAAGGATGTGGAAGCATTGGAAATGGTGCAGAGGAGATTTACCAGAATGTTGCCTGGTATGGAGGGAAGATCTTATGAGGAAAGGCTGAGGGACTTGAGGTCGTTTTCGTTAGAGAGAAGAAGGTTAAGAGGTGACTCAATTGAGGCATACAAGATGATCAGAGGATTAGATAGGGTGGACAGTGAGAGCCTTTTTCCTCGGATGGTGATGTCTAGCACGAGGGGACATAGCTTTAAATTGAGGGGAGATAGATATAGGACAGATGTCAGAGGTAGGTTCTTTACTCAGAGAGTAGTAAGGGTGTGGAATGCCCTGCCTGCAACAGTAGTGGACTCGCCAACACTAAGGGCATTCAAATGGTCATTGGATAGACATATGGACGATAAGGGAATAGTGTAGATGGGCTTTAGAGTGGTTTCACAGGTCGACCCAACATCGAGAGCCGAAGTGCCTGTACTGCGCTGTAATGTTCTATGTTCTTTGTTCTCTGTGCATAAAGTGTACTCCCGGATCGATTTCTTCATTTTGAACAGGGCCTTACTGGCAGGGGTGGTGGACACGGGGTACTCGGCGATCACAATCTCAGACCATGCTCCACACTGGGTTGACCTGCAGGTTAGTAAAGACAGTAACCAGCGCCCGCACTGGAGGTTAGATATGGAACTTTTGGCTGACGAAGGGGTGCGCGAGCGTATAGGAAATGTATTCAGAACTAACTGCAGGTCAACGACATGGGGGAAATTTCAGCAGCGATGGTCTGGGAAGCACTGAAGGCGGTGGTCAGAGGGGAGCTGATCTCGATACGGGCCCATAGGGAGAAGGTGGACAGGGCAGAGACGGACCGAGTGGTGAAGGAGATACTACAGATCGATAGGAGGTATGTGGATACCCCAGAGGCAGGGCTTTTAAGGGAAAGGCTACAGGCGGAGTTCGGCTTGTTAGCCACACGGAGGGCGGTGGAGCAGCTGAGAAAGGCGAGGGGGGAGATCTATGAGCACGGAGAGAAGGCCAGCAGGATGCTTGCACAGCAGCTTAGAAAAATGGAGGCAGCCAGGGAGATAGGGAAAGTAAATGACGAAGATGGGAACCTGATTGGAGATTCAGCAGGGGTGAATAAGGCATTTAGGGGTTTCTACAGTAGGCTATGGGGCTGGAGGGGATGAGGCACTTCTTGGGGGGGCTGAATTTCCCAAAGGTGGACGGGGAGCTGGTAGAAGGGCTGGGGGCCCCGATCGGGTTGGAAGAGATAGTGGTGGGTCTGAAGGCCATGCAGTCGGGTAAAGCCCTGGAGCCGGACAGGTACCCAGTGGAGTTTTATAAAAAGTTCTCTGGGATATTGGGGCCGGTGTTGATGAGGATGTTTATTGAGGCAATGATTTTATTGACTCTGAAGCGGGACAAGAACCCGGAGCTGTGTGGGTCCTACAGGCCGATATCCCTGTTGAATGTGGACGCCAACCTGCTGGCCAAAATTTTGTCCTCCAGGATTGAGGATTGTGTTCCGGAGGTTATTGGGGAGGACCAGACGGGGTTTGTTAAGGGTAGGCAGTTGGTGGCCAATGTAAGAAGGTTGTTAAATGTGATCATGATGCCCCCGGAAGGTAGGGAGGTGGAGGTAGTGATCGCAATGGATGCAGAAAAGGCTTTTGATCGGGTAGAATGGGAATATCTGTGGGAGGTGCTGGGACGGTTCAGATTTGGGCGGGGCTTTATTGACTGGGTCAGGTTGCTGTATCAGGCTCCTGTGGCAAGTGTAGGGACGAATAGGACAACATCGGACTATTTTAGACTGCACCGGGGGACGAGACAGGGGTGTCCCCTCTCCCCACTGTTGTTCACGCTAGCTATAGAGCCGTTGGCAATTGCGCTGAGAGCCTCAAGGGGCTGGAAGGGGGTGGTCCGGGGAGGGGGGGGGAGGTGCACAGAGTCACGCTCTATGCAGACGACCTGATTCTGTATGTATCGGACCCATTAGTGGGGGTGGAATAAATCAGGAGGGTTCCAGGGGAATTTGGCCGGTTTTCGGAGTATGAGCTAAATATGGGGAAAAGTGAGATGTTTGCGGTCCAGGCGAGGAGACAGGAGAGGCGATTGGGGGAGCTGCCATTTAGATTAGTAGAGGGAAGCTTTAGGTACCTAGGCATCCAAGTGGTGCGGGAATGGGACCGGCTGCATAAATTAAATCTGGCCCGGCTAGTAGACCAAATGAAGGACAATTTTCGGAGATGGGACGCGCTCCCGTTGTCATTAGCTGGGAGGGTGCAGACGGTGAAGTTGACGGTCCTCCCGAGATTCCTGTTCGTGTTTCAATGTCTCCCCATCTTTATTCCGCGGTCCTTTTTTAAACGGTCAGCAAAGTGATATCTGGCTTTGTTTGGAAGGACAAGACCCCACGGGCAAGGAAAGGAATGCTTGAGCGGAGTCGGGGAGAGGGCGGGCTGGCGCTGCCAAATTTTAGTAACTATTACTGGGCGGCGAATATAGCCATGATCAGGAAGTGGGTGGTGGGGGAGGGGGAGGCATGGGTGCGAATGGAGGCGGCTTCATGCAAGGGCACCAGTTTGGGGGCGTTGGTAACTGCGCCTCTGCCATTCCCGCCGGCATGGTACTCCACCAGCCCCGTGGTGGTGGCGGCCCTGAGAGTCTGGGGGCAATGGATGAGACATGTGGGAGCAGACAGAGCATCGGTCTGGTCCCCAATCTGTAATAATCACCGGTTTGCCCCGGGAAGTATGGATGGGGGATTCCGGATATGGCGGAGAGCAGGGATTGAGAGGATGGGGGATATGTTTATAGAGGGGAGCTTTCCAAGTATGAGGGCGCTGGAGGAGAAGTTTGGGTTGGCGAAGGGAAACAAATTCAGGTATCTGCAGGTGCGGGTCCTCCTACGTAAACGGGTGTCAACCTTCCCGCTCCTACCGCTAAGGGGGATTCAGGACAGGGTATTTTCCAGAGGGTGGGTCGGGGAAGGGAACGTCTAGGACATTTACAAGGAACCTATGGAGTCAGAGGAGACACAGACCGAGGAGCTGAAGCGCAAGTGGGAGGAGGAGCTGGGAGGAGAGATAGAGGATGGTCTATGGGCGGACGCGTTGAGTAGAGTCAACGTGTTCGCAACATGTGCCAGGCTCAGCCTGACACAATTTAAGGTTGTTCACCGGGCTCCCATGACAGTGGCCCGGATGAGCAGATTCTTTGGGGTGGAAAACAGGTGGGCAAAATGTGCGGGAGGGCCAGCGAACCATGTCCACATGTTCTGGGCTTGTCTGAAGCTTAGGGGATTTTGGCAGGGGTTTGCAGATGTCATGTCCACGGTGTTAACAACAAGGGTGGCACAGAGTCCGGAGGTGGCGATTTTCGGGGTGTCGGAAGACCCAGGAATTCAGGAGGAGAAAGAGGCAGACGTTCTGGCCTTTGCTCCCCTGGTAGCCTGGAGACGGATCTTATTAGCTTGGAGGGACTCAAAGCCCCCGAAGTCGGAGACCTGGCTATCGGACATGGCTCGCTTTCTCTGTTTGGAGAAAATCAAGTTCGCCGTGAGAGGGTCACTGTTAGAGTTCGCCCGGAGGTGGCAACCGTTCGTCGACTTCTTTGTGGGAAATTAATCGCCAGCAGAAGGGGGGGGGGGGGGGTTAGTTTAGCTTAGAGTAGGGGGTTAATAAAGGTGGGACCTGTGAGGGAGGGAGACGGCTTTTCCATATGTTTATAGTTTCATGCACATTGTTTATTGTGTTTTTGTTGTAATACCAAAAAAATACCTCAATAAAATGTTTATTAAAAAAAAATCTAGTTACTGAAGGACGAATTGCACCTAAACTGGAGGGGCACCAATATCCTGGGCGGGAGTTTGCTGGAGCTCTTAGGGAGGGTTTAAACTAGTTTGGCAGGGGGATGGTAACCAGAGCTGTGGATCAGGGGATCGGGTAGGTGTTGAACACGTAGAAATAGTATGCAGCAGGTCTGTGAGGAAGGATAGACAGTTGATAGGGCAAAGTTGCACTCATGGAATGGGTTAAAGTGTGTCTGTTTCAATGCAAGGAGTGTCAGGAATAAGGGAGATGAACTTAAGAGCATGGATCAATACTTGGAACTACGATGTTGTGGCCATTACGGAGACATGGATTTCACAGGGGCAGGAATGGTTATTAGATGTTCCGGGGTTTAGATGTTTTCAGAAGAATAGGGACAGGGGTAAAAGAGGAGGGAGAGTTGCACTGTTAATTAGGGAGTGCATCACAGCTGCAGAAAAGGAGATAGTTGAGGAGGGTTTGTCTACAGAGTCAGTATCGGTGGAAGTCAGAAACAAGAAAGGAGCAGTCACTTTATTGGGAGTTTTCTATAGACCCCACAATAGCAGCAGAGAGATAGAGGAACAGATTGGGCGGCAGATCTTGGAAAAGTGCAGAAGTACCAGAGTTGTTGTCATGGGTGACGTCAACTTCCCTAATATTGACTGGAACCTCCTTAGTGCAAATGGTTTGGATGGAGCAGATTTTGTCAGGTGTGTACAGGAAGGATTCCTGACTCAATATGTAGATGGGCTGACTAGGGGGGAGGCCATATTGGACTTGGTGCTCGGCAACGAACCAGGCCAGGTGTCAGATGGGAGAGCATTTCGGTGACAGTGACCACAACTCCTTGACCTTTACCATAGTCATGGAGAGGGATAGGAACAGACAGTATGGGAGGTATTTAATTGGGGGAGGGGAAATTTTACTGCTATTAGACAGGAGCCAAGGAGCATAAAGTGGGAACAATTGTTCTTGGGGAAATGCACAACAGTAATGTGGGAATTGTTTAAGGAGCACTTGCTGTGAGTGCTGAATAGTTTTGTCCCACTGAGACGAGGAAGGAATGGTAAGGTGAAGGAGCCTTTGATGACAAGAGAAGTGGAGCTTCTAGTCAAGAGGAAGAAGGAAGCTTACATAAAGGTTGAGGAAGCAAGGATCTGGCATGGCTCTAGAGGGTTACAAGGTAGCCAGGAAGGAACTCAAAAATGGACTGAGGAGAGCTAGAACGGGGAATGAAAAAGCCCTGGCGGGAAGGATTAGGGAAAACCCCAAGGAGTTCTACACTTATGTGAGAAATAAGAGGATGATCAGAGTGAGAGTAGGGCTGATCAGGGATAGTGGAGGGAACTTGTGCCTAGAGTTTGAGGAGATGGGGGAGGCCTTCAATGAATATTTTGCTTCAGTATTCACTAGAGGGAGGGACCTTGTTGCTCATGGGAACAGTGTGAACCAGGTTAATAGACTCGAACAGGTTGATATTAAGGAGGATGTACTGGAAATTTTGAAAAGCATCAGGATAGATAAGTCCCCTGGGCCTGACGGGATATACCCAAGGTTACTACGGGAAGCGAGGGAGGAGATGGCTGCGCCGTTGGCGATGGTCTTTGCATCCTCACTCTCCACTGGAGTAGCACCGAATGATTGGAGTGAGGCGAATGTTGTTCCCCTGTTCAAGAAAGGGAATAGGGAAACCCCTGGGAATTACAGACCCATCAGTCTTACGTTTGTGGTGAGCAAAATATTGGAAAGAATTCTGAGAGATAGGGGGCGCGATTCTCCACTCCCACGCCGGTTGGGAGAATCGCCTGGGCCGCCAAAATCTCCGGGGACGCCGGTCTGACGCCCTCCCGCGATTCTCCCAAGTGGCGGGAACGGCCCGGTCGAGTTTCGCGGGCCGCAGGCCGGAGAATCGCCCCGGACACCCAAAATGGCGATTCTCCGGCACCCCCGCTATTCTGAGGCCCGGATGGGCCGAGTGGCCAGGCCAAAACGGCGGGTTCCCCCCGGCGCCGTCCACAGCTGGTCGCTGCAGTCGTGAGCGGTGCGTGAACGCTGGGGGGGGCGGCCTGTGGAGGGGGGGGGGTGGAGAGGGGGGATCCTGCACCGGGCTTTACCTGAAATGTGGGGTGGCCCGCGATCGGTGCCCACCGATCGTCGGGCCGTCCTCTCTGAAGGAGGACCTCCTTTCTTCCGCGGCCCAGCAAGATCCGTCCCCCATCTTCTTGCGGGGCGGACTTAGAGAGGACGACAACCACGCATGCGCAGGTTGGCCTTTTACGCGGGCGACAAGGCCTGGCGCGTGTAGATGACGCGGCCCCGATCCTGGCCCATTGTCAGGGCCTGAATCGGTCGGGACTGGGACCGTTCCGTGCCGTCGTGAACCTCGACGGCGTTCACGACGGCGCGGCCACTTCGGCGTGGGGGTGGAGAATCACGCCCAGGATTATGATTATTTAGAAAAACAGTTTGATTAAAGATGGTCAGCATGGCTTTGTGAGGGGCAGGTCATGCCTCACAAGCCTCATTGAATTCTTTGAGGATGTGACGAGACACAATGATGAAGGTCGGGCAGTGGATGTGGTGTATATGGATTTCAGTAAGGCATCATGGATTTCAGTAAGGCCTTTGATAAGGTTCCCCATGGTAGGCTCATTCAGAAAGTTAGGGGGCATGGGATACTGGGAAATTTGGCTGTCTGATTACAGAATTGGCTGGCCGAAAGAAGACAGCGAGTGGTAGTGGGTGGAAAGTATTCCGCCTGGAGGTCGGTGACCAGTGGTGTCCCACAAGGATGTGTTCTGGGACCTCTGCTCTTTGTGGTTTTTATAAGTGACTTGGTTGAGGAAGTGGAAGGGTGGGTTAGTAAGTTTGCCGATGACACGAAGGTTGGGGTTGTTGTAGATAGTGTTGAGGGTTGTTGCAGGTTACAACAGGACATTGACAGGATGCAGAGCTGGGCTGAGAAGTGGCAGATGGAGTTCAATCGTGATAAATGTGAAGTGATTTATTTTGGCAGGTTGAATTTGAATGCTGAATACAGGGTTAAAGGCAGGATTCTTGGAAGTGTGGAGGAACAGAGGGATCTTGGGGTCCACGTACATAGATCCCTCAAAGTTGCCACCCAGGTTGATAGGGTTGTTAAGAAGGCGTATGGTGTGTTGGCTTTCATTAACAGGGGGATTGAGTTTAAGAGCCGCGAGGTTTTTCTGCAGCTTTATAAAACTCTAGTTAGACCACACTTGGAATATTGTGTCCAGTTCTGGTCGCCTCATTACAGGAAGGATGTGGATGCTTTGGAGAGGGTACAGAGGAGATTTACCAGGATGCTGCCTGGACTGGAGGGCATGTCTTATGAAGAAAGGTTGAGGGAGCTAGGGCTTTTCTCACTGGAGTGAAGAAGGCAGAGAGGTGACTTGATAGAGGTGTACAAGGTGATGAGAAGCATGGATAGAGTGGATAGCCAGAGACCTTTCCCCAGGGTGGAAATGGCTGGCAGGAGGAGACATAATTTTAAGGTGATTGGAGGAAGGTATAGGGGAGATGTCAGAGGTAGGTTATTTACAGAGAGTGGTGGGTGTGTGGAATACTGCCAGCAGAGGTGGTGGAGTCAGAGTCATTAGGGACATTTAAGCGACTCTTGGACAGGCACATGGACAGCAGTAAATTGAAGGGGTGTAGGTTAGGTTGATCTTAGATTAGGATAAATGGTCGGCACAACATTGTGGGCTGAAAGGCCTGTACTGTCCTGTACTGTTCTATGTAGCTATTGGGCAGCCAAGGGCCAAAGACTTCAGGTATTTTTATGTGAATTATCGATTAATTCACTTGTGTTGTGACCCTGGGATGAGTGGGCTGGAATTGACAGCGGCTTGCCAAGAGTGTCGTAACATTCGTGTCTTGTATAAGTTCTGCATCACCTCCTTTCTCTTGTACTCTCTGCCCCTGTTAATAAAACATATTTATTCTGGGCTTTATTAACTTCTCTCTCCACTTGTCCTGCCATCTTCAATGATCTATACAGATATACACCCAGGTCCCTCTACTCCTGCCTCCCTACAAGAATTGTACCTCTTAGTCTATATTGTCTCTCACATTCTTCCTACCCAAATTGATCACCTCACACTTCTCCACATTGAACTGCATTTGCCACCTGTCTGCCCCACTTAACCAACTTGTCTATATCCTTTTGAAATTCTATACAGTCTTCCTCACAGTTTACAATACTCCCAGTTAGTGCATTCATCCCCCCTCCCAGTCAAAAAATTACACCCCTCTCCCCCTCCCTCCCTCCCCCTTGCTGAAAACTGAACCAGGTTATCAGCCCAACAAGGGGGAACTTTAACACGGTCATTGATCCGAGGTTGGATCGGTCAAGTCCGAGGTTGGGGAGGGTGTCGGTGGTGATGAAGGAGCTGAAGGGGTTCATGGAGCGCATGGGGTGGGTGGACCCATGGAGGTTTGGGAGGCTGAGGGTGGAGGAGTTTTCGTACTTCTACCATATGCACAGGGTGTGCTCTCGGATTGTTTTTTTGTGGAGGTAAGATGTTATTGGTGGGGTGGTTGACTCGGGGTACTCGGCGATCATTGGGAGGACTTGCAAGTGAATCGGGCGGGCAGCGGCGTATCTTGGATGAGTTTCCCAAGGAGGAGGGCCTGGTAGAGGGGTTGGGAGCACCCATTGGACTGGTGGAGGTGATGGACGGCATGGGGGCAATGCAGGCAGGGAAGGCCCCGCCTGAGCCCAGATGGTTATCCAGTGGAATTTTATGAAATGTTTTTGGGTGACCTGGGGCCCCTGCTGGTAAGGGCATTTAATGAGGTGGGGGAGAAGGGGGAGCTCGCCCCACGTGATTGCAGGCCTCAATATCTTGAACTTTGAAGAAGGATAAGGAGCCAGAGCAGTGTGGGGCCTACCACCCGACATCACTGCTGAATGTAGATGCCACATTGTTGGCAAAGGTCTTTGCCTCACGGATTGAGGACTTTGTGCCGGGAGTGATAGGAGAAGACCAGATGGGGTTTGTTAAGGGGAGGCGTCTGTTGGCTAACGTTAGGCGTTTGTTGAATTTTATAATGATGCCCTCGGGGGGACGGAATGTGGAGGTGGCAGTCGCTATGGACACGGAGGCCTTTGATCGGGTAGAATGAGAATATCTGTGCGAGGTACTGGGGCGGTTTGGGTTCAGTCAGGGGTTTGTGGACTGGATCCGGCTGTTGTATCAAGCACTGACAGCAAGTGTAAGGACGAATCGGTGAGCTGTATCGTGGGACGAGGCAGGCCCACTCTCCCCATTGCTCTTTGCCTTGGCGATAGAGCCACTGGCAATGGCGCTTAGAGCATCAAGGGGTAGGCAGGGAATAGTGTGGGGAGGGGAGGGGGTGGCACAGAGTCTCACTATATGAAATATGAAATGAAAATCGCTTATTGCTCTACATATTGGACCCATTGGAAGATATTCGGGGGGATCATGGACATTTTGGTGGAATTTGGCTAGTTCTCGCGGTATATGTTAGACATGGGGATGAATGAGGTCTTCCCGATCCAGGCGAGACGGCAGGAGAGGAGGTTGGGCGAGCTGCCGTTTAAGGTAGTGGGGCGAGCTTCACGTATCTGGGCATCCAGGTGGCGTGGGGATGGGAGCAATTACATGAATTTGGCCCAGTTAGTGGAGCAAACGAAAGGGGGGATGTGTTCCCGTTGTCACTGGCGGGGTGAGTGCAGTCCATGAGCGTGACGGCACACAAGGTTTTGTTGTGTTTCTGAACCTTCCGATTTTCATTTCATAGGCCTTTTTTGAGGAAGATCAATTCTTGATCTTGGAGGTTTGTGTGGGCTAGGAAAGCCCTACGGGTGAAGAAGGTGTTGCTGGAGGGGGGGGGGGGCATGGGGGGGTGGCGGGCTGGCCTTGCCAAATTTAATGAAGTATTACTGGGCAGCAAACATAGCCATGGTTAGGAGGTGAGTAGTGGGGGAGGTGTTGGTATGGGAGCGGACGGAGGCAGTCTTGTGTAAGGGCACTAGCTTGGGGGCACTGTTGACGGTGCCTCTGAGGTGTTGGTATGGGAGCGGACGGAGGCAGTCTTGTGTAAGGGCACTAGCTTGGGGGCACTGTTGACGGTGCCTCTGCCGGTCTCGTCGGCCAGGTACTTCAAAGTCCAGTAGTGGTGGTGGCCCTGAGGGTGTGGGGACAGTGGCAGCAGCATCTGAAGCTGGAGGGAGGCCTCAGTTTGGGCTCCTGATTTGCGGAAACCAGAGGTTTGTTCCGGGGGGGCTGGATGTGGCGTTCCGGGTATGGCGGCAGGCGGGGATTGGGGACCTGTTTGTGGAGGGCAGCTTTCCGAGCTTGGAGGAGTTGGTAGAGGAGTATGAGCTGCCCAGCAGGAATGGATTCCGGTACTTGCAGGTTTGGGCCTATGTGGGGAAACAGGTGCCATCCTTACCCGACCTGCCACTCCGGGGTTGCAGGACAAGGTGGTGTCGAAAGCAGGAGTTGGTGAGGGTAAGGTGTTGGTGATCTATCAGGAGTTAATGGACTGGGAGTGTGCCCCGAAAGGAGAAGGTGAACGGAAGTGGGAGGAGGAGCTGGGGAGGGTGCTGGAGGCTGGGTTATGGGAGGGGGCTCTGAGAAGGGCGAGTGCAACTTCTTTGTGCGCTCGGCTTAGCCCAATTTAAAGTCGTCCACAAGTTGCATAGGACGGTGGCCAGAATGAGCAGGTTTTTTGAGGGGGTGGAGGATAGGTGTGGGCGGTGCGCATGGGGGCCTGCGAACCATGTCCACATGTTGTGGGCCTGTCCGAAGCTGGAGGGATTTTGGCAGAGGTTCGCTGACGTGGTGTCTGAGGTGCTGAGGGTGAAGGTGGTCCCGAGTCCAGAATTGGCACTTTGTGGAGTGTCGGAAGACCTGGGAGTCCAGGGAGTGAGGGAGGCCGACATTTTGGCCTTTGCCTCTCAGATAGCCCGGAGTCGGTTCCTGTTGGAATGGAGGAACTCGGAGCAGCTGAAACCGGGGGTTTGGGTGAGCGACCTCGCGGAATTCCATAGGCTGGAAAAAATCAACTTCGCCTTGAGAGGGTCTGTGGGGAATTGCCCGGAGATGGAAACCATTTATTGATTTCTTTCAGGAGGGGGAGGGGTGGGGGGGTTGGGGGGGGGGGGGGGGGGAAGATTTTGGGGTTAAACAAAAGGAGGCTGAGTGGGTGGAGGGTAACAGCAGGGAGGGTGGGGAGCAGGGGTGTTGGTTATTTATTTGTTATAAGATTTCCTGTTGGTTTTATTTTTGGGTTTTGGTTGTGTTTGATGTATATATATATATATATATATATATATAAATATGAGAGCCTGGCTAAAGAGTTGGAGGAGACTCATGGCGCCGGATCAATTGGAAAAATAGCGGAGGGGGAAGGGTCATCATCGATAGAAAGATGCCAATGGAGCAGTTGAGCTTCATTAAAGACGAATTTCGGCATCAACAGAAAGAAATGCAGAGTGACTGGTCAAAGGTGATTGAGGGAGCGGTGGCAACTCTCCAGGTGGCATAATCTTCAGATTGTGTGCCTACTGGAGGGAGTGGAGGGAACGAATGCAAAGGGCTACGTCGCCAGGATGCTGGCCAGGTTGGTGGATGAGGAAATGCTGGTCAAGGCCCGGAGGTGGATTGGGCCCAGAGGTCCCAGAGGCAGAAGACAATAGCCGGGGAGCCGTCGTGGGTGGTGATTATGCGTATGCACAACTTCCAGGCCAAGGAAAGGATCCTGAGGTGGGCCAGCGCACAGCAGGATTGTGATTGGGAAGGAAACAGGGTATACTAGCTAGATGGATAAAGAACTGGCTGGGCAACAGGAGACAGAGAGTAGTAGTGGAAGGGAGCTTCTCAAAATGGAGAACTGTGACCAGTGGTGTTCCACAGGGATCCGTGCTCGGACCACTGTTGTTTGTGATATACATAAATGATCTGGAGGAAGGTATAGGTGGACTGATTAGCAAGTTTGCAGATGACAGTAAGATTGGTGGAGTAGCAGATAGTGAAGGGGACTGTCAGAGAATACAGCAGAATACAGATAGATTGGAGAGTTGGGCGGAGAAATGGCAGATGGAGTTCAATCCGGGCAAATGTGAGGTGATGCATTTTGGAAGATCCAATTCGAGAGCGAACTATACGGTAAATTAAAAAGCCCTGGGGAAAATTGTGTACAGAGAGATGTGGGTGTTCAGGTCCATTGTACCCTGAAGGTGGCTGCGCAGGTCGATAGAGTGGTCAAGAAGGCATACGGCATGCTTTCCTTCATCGGAAGGGATATTGAGTACAAGAGTTGGCGGGTCATGTTACAGTTGTATAAGACTTTGGTTCGGCCACATTTGGAATACTGCGTACAGTTCTGGTCGCCACATTACCAAAAGGATGTGGATGCTTTGGAGAAGGTGCAGAGGAGGTTCACCAGGATGTTGCCTGGTATGGAGGGCGCTAGCTATGAAGAGAGGTTGAGTAGATTAGGATTATTTTCATTAGAAAGACGGAAGTTGAAGGGGTACCTCATTGAGGTCTACAAAATCATGAGAGGTACAGACAGGGTGGATAGCAAGAAGCTTTTTCCCAGAGTGGGGGACTCAATTACTAGGGTCACGAGTTCAAGGTGAGAGGGGAAAAGTTTAAGGGAGCTATGCGTGGAAAGTTCTTTACGCAGAGGGTGGTGGTGCCTGGAACGCATTGCCGGCGGAGGTGGTAGAGGCGGGCACGATAGCGTCATTTAAGAAGGAACTAGACAGATACATGAATGGGCAGGGAGCAGAGGGATACAGATCCTGAGAAAATAGGTGACAGTTTTAGATAGAGGATCTGGATCGGCGCAGGCTTGGAGGGCCGAAGGGCCTGTTCCTGTGCTGTAATTTTTCTTTGTTCTTTGTTCTTTGAAACAGAATCCCGATTTATCAGGAAATTGGTGCAGAGCTGGCTCAGAAGCGGGAGGAATTTACCAAGGCCAAGGCAGTGTTGTACCGGTACCAGATTCAGTTTGAGGTGTTGTCCCCGGCCAGACTTTGAGTCACTTTCGAGGGGGGGAGAATTACTTTGAGACGCCAGCAGAGGCGAATGACTTTATTAAGGAACATAAGCTGGGGTGCTGCACAGGGACGTAGGTGAAAGTTCTGTCACTGTTAAATTTTGTTCCATGTTTTTGTTTGCCGATTGGGAATGGTTGTTATCGGGGTGGTTGCGTCCCGCACCCCCTGCCCACCTTTTTGTACTTTCTTTTGTATTTTTGTATTGGGTTAAATTGCTTTTTTCAGAGGGGGGGGTCCTTTAGTGCTGGGGATATGATGTTAATTGTATTGCACTCTGTTTGTTATACTCTGTACAGTACATGAGGGGTTGTAGTGGGTCGGGGTGGGCAATTTGTGTGGGGGCCATTTTGGGTTAATCTTTCTCGCATTGGGTTGGGTGTGGGGGACTGGGGGAGGTGCCGGGGAGGAGAACTAGAGAGAAGCAACGGGAGCAGGGTGCAGGAAAGATGGGTAGAGGGAGGCTGTGGTAATGGTGGGCCTTTGGGTGGGAGTGGCCACGCTGGCAAGAAATGCTGGTGAATGGAAGTGAAGTTGGGGGAGGGGGGGCGGGGGGGGGGGGGGGGGGGGCGGCTGCGGTGGTTAGCCAGTGTGGGGGGGAGGGGAGGCAATGCGCCAGTTATGGAGGGTGAATTTGGCCATGGACGGGGCTGGGGCCATCTTGGGTGGGCCCGATTTACAGGGCGGATAGCAGGGGGGAGTGAGGAGCCCAAGGGTGACGATGGCAGGGGGAGCTGAGGCGGAAGCCTCTGATGAGAATCGTGGCATGGAATCACCACAGGCTAAATGGGCCGGTTGAGCGGTCTTGGACGTCCGCGCACTTGAAAGGTTTGAGAGCAAAGGTGATTTTCTTGCAGGAGGCACATCTCCGGGTGAAAGATCAGATGAGGCTGAGGATGGGGTGGGGGTTGGGTGGGGAGGGGAGGGGGGGGGGGGCGGGGAGTTTGTCATAGTGAGTGGGGTGCTAGTGGGAAGGTGCGGGGCCCAGCCCAGGGGGGGGGGGGGGGGGAGAGTTTATGACAGTGAGTGGCGTGCTAGTGGGAAGGTGCGGGGCCCGGCCCAGGGTGGGTGGGGGGGGGGGTTTGTCATAGTGAGTAGGGTGCTAGTGGGAAGGTGCGGGGCCCGGCCCAGGGTTGGGGGGGGGGGGGGGGGGGGGGCTGGGGGTGGGGGGAAGAGTTTGTCATAGTGAGTGGGGTGCTAGTGGGAAGGTGCAGGACCCGGCCGGTGGGGGGGGAGGGGGAGTGGGGTGGTGATAAGAACATAAGAACTAGGAGCAGGAGTAGGCCATCTGGCCCCTCGAGCCTGCTCCACCATTCAATGAGATCATGGCTGATCTTTTGTGGACTCAGCTCCACTTTCCGGCCCGAACACCATAACCCTTAATCCCTTTATTCTTCAAAAAACTATCTATCTTTATCTTAAAAACATTTAATGAAGGAGCGTCAACTGCTTCACTGGGCAAGGAATTCCATAGATTCACAACCCTTTGGGTGAAGAAGTTCCTCCTAAACTCAGTCCTAAATCTACTTCCCCTTATTTTGAGGCTATGCCCCCTAGTTCAGCTTTCACCCGCCAGTGGAAACAACCTGCCCACATCTATCCTAATAGTTCCCTTCATAATTTTATACGTTTCTATAAGATCCCACCTGCATCCTTCTAAATTCCAAAGAGTACAGTCCCAGTCTCTCAACCTCTCCTCGTAATCCAACCCCTTCAACTCTGGGATTAACCTAGTGAATCTCCTCTGCACACCCTCCAGTGCCAGTACGTCCTTTCCCAGGTAAGGAGACCAAAACTGATGATGGGGAAGGTTTATGATAGTGAGTGGGGTGCTAGCAGGAACTCCGATAGCATTGGTGAATGTAAATGCACCTAATTGAGATGACGCCGGATTCATGAAGTGGCTGTCAGGGGTGATTCCGGACTTGGACTCTCACCAGCTGATGACGGGGTAGATTTTAATTGTGTACTGGAGCCGAGAGTGGATAGGTCAAGCCCTAGGTTGATGGGGAGGTTGAAAATGGTGTGAGAGCTGGGAGCGTTTATGGAGAGGATGGGGGGGGGTTATGGAGAGAATGGGGGGGGTTTATGGAGAGGATTGGGGGGGGGTTTATGGAGAGAATGGGGGGGGGTTTATGGAGAGGATTGGGGGGGAGTATATGGAGAGGATGGAGGGGTTATGGAGAGGATGGGGTGTTTAGGGAGAGGATGGGGTGTTTAGGGAGAGGATGGGGGGTTTAGGGAGAGGATGGGGGGTTTAGGGAGAGGATGGGGGGTTTAGGGAGAGGATGGGGGGTTTAGGGAGAGGATGGGGGGTTTAGGGAGAGGATGGGGGGTTTAGGGAGAGGATGGGGGGTTTAGGGAGAGGATGGGGGGTTTAGGGAGAGGATGGGGGGTTTAGGGAGAGGATGGGGGGTTTAGGGAGAGGATGGGGGGTTTAGGGAGAGGATGGGGGGTTTAGGGAGAGGATGGGGGGTTTAGGGAGAGGATGGGGGGTTTAGGGAGAGGATGGGGGGTTTAGGGAGAGGATGGGGGGTTTAGGGAGAGGATGGGGGGTTTAGGGAGAGGATGGGGGGTTTAGGGAGAGGATGGGGGGTTTAGGGAGAGGATGGGGGGTTTAGGGAGAGGATGGGGGGTTTAGGGAGAGGATGGGGGTGTTTATGGAGAGGATGGGGGTGTTTATGGAGAGGATGGGGGTGTTTATGGAGAGGATGGGGGTTTATGGAGAGGATGGGGGTTTATGGAGAGGATGGGGGTTTATGGAGAGGATGGGGGGTTATGGAGAGGATGGGGGGTTATGGAGAGGATGGGGGGTTATGGAGAGGATGGGGGGTTATGGAGAGGATGGGGGGTTATGGAGAGGATGGGGGGTTATGGAGAGGATGGGGGGTTATGGAGATGATGGGGGGTGTTATGGAGATGATGGGGGGTGTTATGGAGAGGATGGGGGGGTTATGGAGAGGATGGGGGGGGTTATGGAGAGGATGGGGGGGGGTTATGGAGAGGATGGGGGGGGTTATGGAGAGGATGGGGGGGGGTTATGGAGAGGATGGGGGGGGTTATGGAGAGGATGGGGGGGGTTATGGAGAGGATGGGGGGGGTTATGGAGAGGATGGGGGGGGTTATGGAGAGGATGGGGGGGGTTATGGAGAGGATGGGGGGGTTATGGAGAGGATGGGGGGGTTATGGAGAGGATGGGGGGGTTATGGAGAGGATGGGGGGGTTATGGAGAGGATGGGGGGGTTATGGAGAGGATGGGGGGGGGGTTATGGAGAGGATGGGGGGTTATGGAGAGGATGGGGGGGTTATGGAGAGGATGGGAGGGTTTATGGAGAGGATGGGGGGGTTATGGAGAGGGTGGGGGGGGTTATGGAGAGGATGGGGGGGGGGGTTATGGAGAGGATGGGGGGGTTATGGAGAGGATGGGGGGGTTATGGAGAGGATGGGGGGGTTATGGAGAGGATGGGGGGGTTATGGAGAGGATGGGGGGGTTATGGAGAGGATGGGGGGGTTATGGAGAGGGTGGGGGGGGTTATGGAGAGGATGGGGGGGGGTTATGGAGAGGATGGGGGGGGGTTATGGAGAGGATGGGGGGGTTATGGAGAGGATGGGGGGGTTATGGAGAGGATGGGGGGTTTATGGAGAGGATGGGAGGGTTTATGGAGAGGATGGGGGGGTTATGGAGAGGGTGGGGGGTTTATGGAGAGGATGGGGGGGTTATGGAGAGGGTGGGGGGGTTATGGAGAGGGTGGGGGGGGTTATGGAGAGGATGGGGGGGGGGGGTTATGGAGAGGATGGGGGGGTTATGGAGAGGATGGGGGGGTTATGGAGAGGATGGGGGGGTTATGGAGAGGATGGGGGGGTTATGGAGAGGGTGGGGGGGGTTATGGAGAGGATGGGGGGGGGGGTTATGGAGAGGATGGGGGGGGGGTTATGGAGAGGATGGGGGGGTTATGGAGAGGATGGGGGGTTTATGGAGAGGATGGGAGGGTTTATGGAGAGGATGGGGGGGTTATGGAGAGGGTGGGGGGTTTATGGAGAGGATGGGAGGGTTTATGGAGAGGATGGGGGGGGGTTATGGAGAGGATGGGAGGGGGGTTAGGGGATCCATGGAGGTTAAGGCACCCAGGAGAGAGGGTGTACTCCTTCTCACGTGTGGATGCGGTATATTCCCAGACTGACAGTTTTGTGATACGACTGGACGTGCTGATGGGGGTGAAGGGACCGGAATATACGGGAATACAGATTTTGGATCATGCTCCGCACTATCTAGATGTGAGATTTTGTTCGGGTCAAGCGCATCGGCCGTGGCGTGATAGAGGTTGGATTTGGGCTTTTGGCCGATAAGGAGTTCTGCGGGAAGGTGGGGATTATTTTGAGCTCAATCAGAATGGGGAGATATCGGCAGCCACGGGGAGGCTTTGAAAGTGGTGGTCCAGAGGGAGCTTTGTTTGTTCAAAGCCCCTAATGATAGGACAGGGAGAGAGTGATTGTTGGCCGAGACACTTGACGTGGATAGGAGGTCCGCTGTGCCCCCCCACAAAGGGGATGGGGACTTTGGTGCAAAGTAATGCACCGAGTGAACTCAACCTCCTCCTGCGCAAGGATGAGTCTTATACAATTAAAGCATCCACATGACTTGGGCCTGGATTTTTCCCAGGGGTAGGTAGGTGTGGGAGGGGGCTGGTGAACCATTTGCACATGCTCTGGAGGGTGCGAGGAGTTGGAGAACATTTGGGAGGCGTTGTTCGGGACTCTATTGAGGCTTGTATGGTTTGAGATGAAGCCGGACCCGGTGGTGCGATCTTCGAGGTGCCAGAGCTGCTGGAGGGGAGGGGGCCGATGTCGTGGCCTTTGCCTAGTGATGGATCCTTTTGCATTTGAGGTCGTCTATGCCGCCGGGGGTTGGGAGACTTGTGCGGGTTTCTCAGCTCGGAGAAAATCAAATTTGCCCTAAGCGGGTTGGAGGTGGGCTTTGAGGTACAGCGGAGGATGTTCATGACTGTATTTGAGGAGCTGTTTGTTGCGGTGGGCGCGGGGGAGAGTAAATGGGGAAAATGTACAAATTGTATACCCTGTTGGATGTTAAGGTTGTGTTCTACCATGTTGAACATGTTTGGAATAAAATACCTTTTTAAAAAAAAAACGCAAGTGGATGTGAGGAATGTCGGAATCAGCTGTGATCCTATTGAATGCCGGAGCAGGCTCGAGGGGCCGAATGGCCTACTCCTGTTCCTATTTCTTATGGTCTTATGAGGTCAAGACAGGCAATAGGGCAAAGAAAGAGACAAGGCTGAGTACTGTACTCAGTGTTCGATCAAGTTAGTATTTAAGGGATGTGTATCTTACTTCAGTATTGCGGGGGTGGTCTGTGATGGTGTGTGACAGAGACAGAGAAATGTTGAACAATGTGGATCTGGCATTTCAGTCGGAGCCAGAGTCCAATGATATGCTCGCAGACAGCCCATCCAGAACATAAATGTGTCAGATTCCTCCCTACCTCCCCCCTTCTTCTTCCTCCGGAGGTGATCACCAACCCTTGGCAGCAAAGGCTGTGCCTTCTTGATGGCAACAGATCAGAACGAATTGGCCCACCCACTCTAGTGGGGACTGGGGGCTTGCACACAAGCAGCCCGAGAGTACCCCATTGGTCTGTGAGCACCGGCCATGTGCCATGTGGTGTGGAGGGGAGGCATGAGTCAGGTGCACAGCGAATGGCCCTTGCCAACCTTGGGTTTGATGTAGGTGCTGGAGGATTGCTGGCGAGGGGCGAATGATCCTGACTGCTGCTGAGGTAATCATTCGGCTGGGTAATGTGCTGGGTGTGGCCGCACACCCGTAACCGGAATTGGGCTACATCTCACAATTGAGATGTGATACCGCAAAGTCATATCAGTGTGATCCATAGCATCCGACACTGAGGGAAAGCCCACGCCTGATTCTCTCTCTTTATTACCTCTCCAGATCTACAGAGCCATTGTGACCACCTGGATGCAGTGATGCGTAGGAGACTGTGAGAGGTTTGCTCCCTCGCCTGTTCCAGTCTGGGCGGGTTTACTGGTGAAAAGGTTGAGGGCCACGTCACTTTGGCCACTGGCAGTTCCTTCTCTTCGGCTGTTGATCTGCTTCCTGGAGGTGGCAGAGTTCTGTGGCCAACTCCTTGGCATATCGCTGTTACCAAACACACTGCTCCCGGCTTACACAAAGGTGGGAGAAGTGACCCCCCGAGGCCTCTGACTGCAGCCCCCGCGAGGACCTGGTCTTCTTTTCTGCCTCTGCTCCATCTTGGCTTTGATGCTGCAGCATTAATTGGGTAAACATAGACCCAATTACTGGGCCCAAGTGATATACTCCAGGTTCACCCAGTTACAACAAACGTTGTGGCAGAAGGGTTCGGGTCTGATGGATTGTTTTCACTGGAATGACAGAGGTTGAGGGGCTGCCTGATAGAGGTTTACAAAATTATGAGGGGCATGGACAGAGTGGATAGTCACAAACTTTTTCCCAGGGTGAAAGAGACAATTACTAGGGGGACATAGGTTTAAGGTGCGAGGAGGAAGATTTAGAGGAGATGTGCGAGGGAAGGTTTTGCACCAAGGGTGGGGAGTGGCTGGAACTCGCTGGCAGAGGGAGGTGGTGGAAGCAGTACGATAATGACGTTTAAGAAGAATACATGAAGAGGATGGGAATAGAGGGATACGGACCCCGGACGTGTAGAAAGTTTTGGTTTAGACAGGAATCATGACCAGCGCAGGTTGAGGGCGGAAGGGCCTGTCCCTGTGCCTGTGCTGTACTGTTCTTTCTGACAGGAGAGATGGGCTGGGGGTGTTAGGGTCAGGGCAGGGGTGTTAGGGTCAGGGCAGGGGTGTTAGGGTCTGACAAGAGGGATGGGCTACGGCAGGTGGTTCAGGGTCAGAGGAGTTGATGTCCAATGAGCCAAAATGATCTTTTATGTGTTGCCTTCTTTTTTGTATCTATATTGCTACATCGGTCTGGATGGGGAGGTCTGCTCTGTATCAGCAGCACTAACACAATTATATCCTGATGTGGTTATGGCTCTGATTTCAGATGTTTTCGAAGATTGCAGAAAAACTGTTTGTAATATGATTTGCTTAAAGTAGCATTTAATATTGGATGGTTATTATACCGAGAGTCCATTAGGTCAACAATGCTGTCAGCTGTAAGTAGCTCACAGCGAGAGATTAGCCTGCCAAGACACACATTATTCAGTAACACACAAATATCTTTGCCAGGTAATGAGGGTCAGCGCTCCTCCAAATCTAATGTCCCAGGGACCCCCGCTACGATAAATTTAAGCATAATTTCTCCCCAAGGACCCACACAATGTACAAACTTCCAATCAAACTCCCATTCGAACAAGGTCTTCCTGTTCAGCTGCTCCCCGGACAGTGTTGAGAGTACCTCGGTCTCACCCTCTGTCCCTAAAGAATGCTTTGTCAGTGCCGCAGGATTGTCTCCGAGGTAAGGGCAAGTTCAGGACTGTACCTGAACATCTCAGGTACACACAGGAGCAAGGCTCAGTCAGCATCTGAGCAGCATAGTGACAAGTGTATGCTTTTACTAAAAGTCCAAGTTGAAACCGTATATGGCCAGTTCTTGGACAGGATTGTGGGGGTATTTCTGATATTTCAGGTTTCATTGTATTTGTTACCTAAAAGTGACACAGGTATGACTACAGAGAGAGAGACAATACTGATTGTCAGATTTATGTCTCGCTGGTAATAAGAGATCAGGCAGATAGCCTGCAGCTGAGCACCTGTATAGGATCATAGAAACCCCACAGCGCAGAAGGGGGCCATTCAGCCCATCGAGTCTGCACGACCCTCCAAAAGAGCACCGTACCTAGGCCCACTCCCCCACCCCATCCCTGTGACTCTGTAACTCTGCGCATTAATCTGGGCCAATCCGCCTAACCTGCACATCTTTGGACTGCGGGAGGAAACCGGAGCACCCGGAGGAAACCGGAGCTGATACGGGGAGAAAGTGCAGACGCCATTCAGTCACACAAGGCTGGAATTGAACCCTGGTCCCTGGCGCTGTGAGGCAGCAGTGCTAACTGCTGTGCCATCCTGTGTACACACATGTTGGTACATGCTGCAGATACATGTGTTAATACGTGCAGACGGTGATTGTATTCAGCTTGTACGTGTGTGTAAATCATGTACAATTAGATAACTCATTACACAGTGCATCAGCCTTCAGGAGGCTCACTCCGACTATCAGTACAGCTTCCTGAAGGAATTGAAAAGAATATTCCACAGAACGTGAGCAGATCTGAGTGGGTGGGAGAATCCAGAAATAGCATCAAACTGCGCAAATATCCAACCAAACTGAGCTAGGCAAGTCTACAGGAAAATGTGGAACAGATCTTCACCGATTCAGCCTGGGCTGGTGAGGGGCTGCTGTAAGACATGGAACCGGATCTTCACCAATTCAGGCTGGGCTGGTGAAGGGGCTGCTGTAAGACATGGAGCAGGATCTTCACCGCTTCAGGCTGGGCTGGTGAGGGGCTGCTGTAAGACATGGAGCAGGATCTTCACCGATTCAGCCTGGGCTGGTGAGGGGCTGCTGTAAGACATGGAACCGGATCTTCACCAATTCAGGCTGAGCTGGTGAGGGGCTGCTGTAAAATGTGGAACAAGTGGCTAAACAAGAATCACTCTGTAGTATTTGTCCAATACTGCAGAGAATTAATGCCAGTTTATGCCTCTGTTTCTCAGAAGCACAGTTTAGTTACAAGAAGGATATTGTTGTCCCATATATGTACCAATGTGGAGCAAGTCAGGGGGTTGTGTTGATTCCTGCAGTATAAGAGTCTGGCACAGAGAGAGTTAATGTGGGACTAAGAACAGCACTGCCCATACAATGATGTAAGAGAGCACATGACCCAGAATTAGGGTAAGTGTGGGGTTGAGCAGAGACATAAATGATTAATAATCTTTATTGTCTCAAGTATGCTTACATCAAGACAGCATTAAGTTACTGTGAAAAGCCCCTGGTCGCCACACTCCGGCGCCTGTTCGGGTACCCAGAGGGAGAATTCAGAATGTCCAATTCACCTAACAGCACGTCTTTCGGGACTTGTGGGAGGAAACCGGAGCACCCGGAGTAAATCCACGCACACACGGGGAGAACCTGAAGACTCCACACAGACAGTGACCCAAGCCGGGAATCGGACCTGGGACCCTGGCACTAGTGAAGCAATAGTGCTAACCACTGTGCTATTGTGCTGCCCATAAAGGCCTAAACAGGGAGACAGCTCCTTGCTGTATATTTATATATAGATATAAGCAGTTAATAAAGACTTGCTATTAACGTACAGAAGACAGTGAAGACTATAATAGATACGTTCTGTAACCCCAACACCGTCCAACAACCTGTTTGCTCAGACACACTGAGACAAACTCTCTCTGTGACAGTGACCATTATTTACAGTCAAACGGCAAGATAGCTCAGAAGACAACAAGCTTCCCCCCTCCTCCCTGCTGCCAAGGAGCTCAGTACCAGAAACACAAATTAATATTAACAAAAAGAAATACCTGGCATTTCAAAAGAACCACAGTGATTTTTGTGTAGGCAAACATGGCACTTCACTGACTGTAAAGTGCTTTGGAGCCCGTTGAGGCACTTCACAAATCTCTCTCTCTCTTACCTGAGTCAGCCGTGGGTAACACTCACATTTCTGTGTCAGACAACTGGAGCTTCCAGCTCAGCCTCACAGACATCAGCACATAATTCAATGCTGACCTGTCAGAGTTGCTGCCTTTACAGATGAAGTAGTAAAACCAAGGCCCCGTCTCCCCCCTCAGGTGCATGCGAAACATACATAGTTACATGGATACATAAAAGATAGGAGCAGGAGGAGGCCTTCTGGCCCTTCGAGCCTGCACAGCCATTTATCACGATCATGGCTGATCATCCAACTCAATAGCCTAATCCTGCTTTCTTCCCATAGCCTTTGATCCCTTCTCCCCAAGTGCTATATCTGTCCGCCTCTTGAATATATTCAAAGTTTTAGCATCAACTACTTCCTGTGGTAATGAATTCCACAGGCTCACCACTCTTTGTGTGAAGAAATGTCTCCTCATCTCTGACCAAAATGGCTTACCCTGAATCCTCAGATCCCTCGTTCTGGACACACCCATCATTGGTAACCTTCCCTGCATCTACCCTGTCTAGTCCTGTAAGTCTCTATGAGATCCCCCCCTCATTCTTCTGAACTCCAGCGAGAACAATGCCAACCTAGTCAATCTCTCCTCATATAACAGTCCCGCCATCCCTGGAATCAGCCTGGGAAACCTTCGCTGCACTCCCTCGAGAGAAAGAACATCCTTCCTCGGAGAAGGAGATCAAAACTGCACACGATACTCCAAGTGTGGCCTCACCAAGGCCCTGTATAATAATTGCAGCAACACATCCCTGCTTCTGTACTCAAAACCTCTCGCAATGAAGGCCAACATACCATTTGCCTTCTTTACTGCCTGCTGCACCTGTAAGAAGTACAGGGGAGCTCTCCCTATACTTATATCCTTATATAGCCAATATTTATCCTTAGACCTTCTCCTCCAGCTACCAGGCCCTAGCAGGGTACCAGTGACCATGGGCCAATCCAGTGGAAGTCCATGGTATTTGGCAAAGTACTGCAGAGGCTTACCATTGCCTTGTGCAATGCCTTAACCATTAGGACTAAAACAGGTTATCTGGTCATTAAAGCATTGTCTTTTATGGGATCTTGCTGTGCACAAAGGTGGCTGCATTTCCTATGTCATAGCAGTAACTATTCTTCAATCGTACGTCATTGGCTGTAACATACTCTGTGACATGTTGAAATGGTGGGAAACTTTATCTGAATGGAATTTCTCGCTCCCTTCATTCCAGTTAATAATAATAATACTAGAATCTTTACTGTCACAAGTAGGCTTACATTAACACTGCAATGAAGTTACTGTGAAAAGCCCCTAGTCGCCACATTCCGGCGCCTGTTCGGGTACACAGAGGGAGAATTTGCTCTATGAGGGAGGAATGTTGAAAATCCGAGACTGGGAGAACTCCGTTGCCCACCGTTGGTGCTTGTAAAGATGCACTTTCACAGAATTCATTATGTGAACACAAAACGCATTTATTAATAAGAATTGTACAGCAGACTCATGGCGGTAGCCAGCTCCCAAATGTCTCTGCCTGGGAGCCTCTCTCACCATGGGGCCGATTCCACACTCGATTGGTCACGCTGGCCACCCGACCCTTACTCTGTTGTGTTGTCCTTGAAGGGACAATCACCACAATGCTGCCAAGATTTTGTAACATCCATCAGTACACAGGTTTGATGGTTAGTGAAGGGCTTGGCGATGTGCATCTGACTGCACGCAACATCACTGCTTCATGGAATTGAGTGGACTCAAACTGCACAGCCAAGTCAGGATCTGCTGGAAGTCACACGGAGCAATAAAGTGCCAGGCAGTCTCTGCAGAGAGTGATCCAGCAGGGGAAGGGTTAATCAGAGAGGAGAATTCTTCCCGACTGCTCCTCGAGACCGATGATAAAATATTTTTTCTTGAATGGACAAAACATAGCCTAAATATCCAGAAAATATCCACATAAAGAAAAAGGACGGTATTATTTTTAGATGCCAGCTATTAGGAGTGCCTATTGCAGTTTTAGGGTGTAAACTATGAAATAGGATCATATTTTCTGCATTGAAAGCTCAACATGTGCATTAATGCCCCTGTGTTAACTGACCCGATCTGAATAGGATTTTACCCAAACACACCACCCTTTCAGGATATGCTCATATTATACTCTCACCCATCTGCAATCCTCCGAATATTAACTTCAGCGAAAACCTCTTTTCCAGATGTCCATGGCCATTGCTGACCGAACCTGGTAACACCTTGATTTTTAAATTTCATATCCATCCTCCCGAACTCTCTCCTCCAACTCCTACAACCCTCCAAAGGTTATCGGTCTTCAGGTACCAAGAACGATCTCAGGAATTCCTTCCCAAAACCTCTCTGCCACCCTCTCTCTCTCTCTTCTCTCTCCCTCTCTCTCTTTCTCGTTCTTCCTTTAAGCTCCATGGCTTTTAGTTTACTGTCCTGATGACTCTTTCAATGATTCAGCGTCAATATTTATTTGTCTAATATTTCCCTGGGTCCTCTCGACATCTACATAACTGAAAGTTGTTTTAACACCCCACCCGCCCTTGCACATCCCACACATCAGCAAGGTCACTGTTCAACTTCACTGCGCACCCCTCAGTCACTATGTCACTTATACCTTTATCCTCCAGGTATGTGTGACCCAGCCCTCGTATGATTTCTCCAGGGGTGGCTGCCCATTCTCAACTCCCCCCACTTTCCCCAAATCTCCCTCCACCCCACCCCCCCAATTCCGACACATTCAAAGCCCAGCTGGCCCACACTAATGCCGCCTCCTTCATCACCCTAATCCTCGGTGATAACCCGCAGAGTGCAGATACCCCTAAATCTCCATCCTCAATAAACCACCCAAACATCCATCCCCAATAAGCCCCCAAAACACCATCCCCAATAAACCCCCTCAAACCTCAATCCCCAATAAACCCCCCCAAACCTCCAACCCCAATAAACCCCCTCAAACCACCATCCCCAATAAACTCCCTCAAACCTCAACCCCCAGTAAACCCCCTCAAACCTCGATCCCCAGTAAACCCCCTCAAACCTCAATCCCCAATAAACCCCCCCAAACCTCCAACCCCAATAAACCCCCCCAAACCTCCATCCCCAATAAACTCCCTCAAACCTCAACCCCCAGTAAACCCCCTCAAACCTCGATCCCCAGTAAACCCCCTTAAACCTCCAACCCCAATAAACCCCCTCAAACCTCCATTCCAATAAACCCCCTCAAACCACCAACCCCAGTAAACCCCCTCAAACCTCGATCCCCAGTAAACCCCCATAAACCTCCAACCCCAATAAACCCCCCCCAAACCTCCAACCCCAATAAACCCCCTCAAACCACCATCCCCAATAAACTCCCTCAAACCTCAACCCCCAGTAAACCCCCTCAAACCTCGATCCCCAGTAAACCCCCTCAAACCTCCAACACCAGTAAACCCCCTCAAACCTCCATTCCAATAAACCCCCTCAAAACACCAACCCCAGTAAACCCCCTCAAACCTCGATCCCCAGTAAACCCCCTTAAACCTCCAACCCCAATAAACCCCCTCAAACCTCCATCCCAATAAACCCCCTCAAACCACCAACCCCAATGAACCCCCTCAAACCTCCATCCCCAGTAAACCCCCTCAAACCTCCATCCCCAGTAAACCCCCTCAAATCGCCATCCCCAATAAATACCCTCAAACCTCCATCCCCAATAAACCCCCTCCAACCTCCATCCCCAATAAACCCCTCAAACCTCCATCCCCAGTAAACCCCCTCAAACCGCCATCCCCAATAAATCCCCTCAAACCTCCATCCCCAATAAACCCCCTCAAACCACCATCCCCAATAACCCCCCCAAACCCCATCCCCAATAACCCACTCAAACCCCCATCCCCAATAACCCCCCCAAACCTCTATCCCCAATAAACCCCCAAACCCCCATCTCCAATAAACCCCCATCCCCAATAACCCCACTAAACCTCCATCCCTAATAACCCACCGAAACTCAATGCCCAATAAACCCCCAAACCCTCCAACACCAATAAACCCCTAAATCCCCATCCCCAATAAACCCCCCAAACGCCAATCCCCAATAAACCCCCAAACACCCATGCTCAATAAACCCCCGCAATAAACCCCATCCCCAATAAACCCCCATCCCCAATAAACGCCCCAAACCCCCATCCTCAATAAACCCCTCAAACCTCCATCCCCAAAGCCCCCTCAAACCTCCATCCCTAATAAGCACCCCAAACCTCCATCCCCAATAAACCCCACAAACCCCCTCCCAAATAAATCCCCAAAACCACCATCCCCAATAAACCCCCTCAAACCTCCATCCCCAATAACCCCCTCAAACCCCCATCCCCAATAACCCCCTCAAACCCCCATCCCCAATAAACCCCTCAAACCCCCAACCCCAATAAACCCCCCAAACCCTCATCCCCAATAAACCCCACAAACCCCCATGCCCAATAACCCCCTGAAACCTCCATCCCCAATAACCCACCCAAACCCCATCCCCAATAACTCCTCAAACCCCCATCCCCAATAACCCCCCAAACTTCTATCCCCAATAAACCCCCAAACCCCCATCCCCAATAAACCCCCGTCACCAATAACCCCACTAAACCTCCATCCCTAATAACCCACCGAAACACAATGGCCAATAAGCCCCCAAACCCTCCAACACCAATAAACCCCTAAACCCCCATCCCCAATAAACCCCCCAAACACCCATCCCCAATAAACCCCCAAACACCCATGCCCAATAAAACCCCCAATAAACCCCATCCCTAATAAACCCCCATCCCCAATAAACCCCCCAAACCCCAATCCTCAATAAACCCCTCAAACCTCCATCCCCAAAGCCCCCTCATACCTCCATCCCTAATAAGCAGCCCAAACCCCCATCCCCAATAATCCCCCCAAACCCCCATCGCCAATAAACCCCCGTCACCAATAACCCCACTAATCCTCCATCCCTAATAACCCACAGAAACTCAATGCCCAATAAACCCCCAAACCCTCCAACACCAATAAACCCCTAAACCCCAATCCCCAATAAACCCCCCAAATGCCCATCCCCAATAAACCCCCAAACACCCATGCCCAATAAACCCCCCCAATAAACCCCATCCCCAATAAACGCCCATCACCAATAAACCCCCCAAACCCCCATCCTCAATAAACCCCTCAAACCTCCATCCCCAAAGCCCCCTCAAACCTCCATCCCAATAAGCAGCCCAAACCCCCATCCCCAATAAACCCCACAAACCCCCTCCCAAATAAACACCCTAAAACCTCCATCCCGAATAAACCCCCAAAACCACCATCCCCAATAAACCCCCTCAAACCTCCATCATCAATAACCCCCCCAAGCTCCCATCCCCAATAAACCCCCTCAAACCTCCATTCCCAATAAACCCCCAAACCCCAATAAATCCCCCAAACCTCCATCCCCAATAACCCCCCCAAACCTCCATCCCCAATAGCCCCCTCAAAGCCCCATCCCCAATAAACCCCACAGACCTCCAACCTCAATAAACCCCACAAACCCCCTCCCAAATAAAGACCCTCAAACCTCCATCCACCTCCATCCCCAATAAATCCCCGAAACCTCCATCCCAAATAAACCCCCTCAAACCCCCATCCCCAATAACCCCCCAAACCTCTATCCCCAATAATCCCCACAGACCTCCATCCCCAATAAAAATCCCCAAACTCCATCCCCAATAAACCCCCCAAAGCTCCCATCCCCAATAAACCCCCTAAACTCCCATCCCCAATAAACCCCCCATCCCCAATAAACTCCCAAACCTCCATCCCCAATAAACCCCCCAAACCGCCATCCCAATTAAACCCCCAAAACCGCAATCCCCAATAAACCCCCCAAACCTCCATCCCCAATAAACCCCCAAACCCCAATAACCCCCTAATCTTCCCTCCCCAATAACCCACAAAAACTTCATCCCCAATAACCCCCATCCCCAATAAACCCCCAAACCCCCATCCCCAATAAACCCCCCCAAACCTCCACCCCAATAAACCCCCCAAACCCCCATCCCAATAAACCCCCAATCCCCCATCCCCAATAAACCCCCAAACATCCATCCCCAATAAACCCCCAAAACCTCCATCCCCAATAAACCCCCTCAAACCCCCATCCCCAATAAACCCCACAGACCTCCATCCCCAATAAAAATCCCAAAACTCCATCCCCAATAAACCCCCCAAACCCCCATCCCCAATAAACCCCCTCAAACCTCCATCCCCAATAACCCCCCAAAGCTCCCATCCCCAATAAACCCCCTCAAACCTCCATCCCCAATAAACCCCCAAACCTCCATCCCCAATAACCCCTTCAAACCCCCATCCCCAATAGCCCCCTCAAACCCCCAACCCCAATAAACCCCCCAAAACCCCCATCCCCAATAAACCCCCAAACTCCCATCCCCAATAAACCCCCCAAACCCCCATCCCCAATAAACCCCCCAAACCTCCATCCCCAATAAACTCCTCAAACCCCAATAACCCCCCAAACCTCCATCCCCAATAAACCCCCAAACCCCAATAACCCCCCAAACCTCCCTCCCTAATAACCCCCCAATGTTAATCCCCAATAGCCCCCTACACCCCATCCCCAATAAGCTCCCCAAACCCCCATTCCCAATAAACCCCCAAAACCCTCATCCCCAATAAACCCCCTAAACTCCCATCGCCAATAAACCCCCCATCCCCAATAAACTCCCAAACCTCCATCCCCAATAAACCCCCCAAACCTCCATCCCAATTAAACCCCCAAAACCGCAATCCCCAATAAACCCCAATAACCCCCCAAACCTCCATCCCCAATAAACCCCCAAACCCCAATAACCCCCTAATCTTCCCTCCCCAATAACCGACAAAACCCTCATCCCAAATAACCCCCTATACCCCCATCCCCAATAAACCCCCAAACCCCCACCCCCAATAAACCCCCATCCCCAATAAAACCCCCAAACACCCATCCCCAATAAACCCCCAAACCCCCATCCCCAATAAACCCCCTAAACCCCCATCCCCAATAAACCCCCCAAATCCCCATCCCCAATAAACCCCCCAAACCTCCACCCCAAAACCCCCATTCCAATTAACCCCCCAATCCCCCATCCCCAATAAACCCCCAAACATCCATCCCCAATAAACCCCAAACCTCCATCCCCAATAAACCCCCCAATCCTCCATCCCCAATAAACCCCCGAAACCTCCATCCCAAATAAACCCCCCATCCCAAATAAACCCCCTATCCCAAATAAACCCCCAAATCCCCATCCCCAATAAACCCCCTAAATCCCCATCCCCAATAAACCCCCAAACCCCCATCCCCAATAAACCCCGCAAACCTCCATCCCCAATAAACACCCCAAACCCCCATCCCAATAAACCCCCCAAACCCACATCCCCAATAAACCCCCAAACATCCATCCCCAATAAACCCCCAAACCTCCAACCCCAATAAACCCCCCCAACCCTCCATCCCCAATAAACCCCCAAAACCTCCATCCCAAATAACCCCCCCAAACCTTCATCCCCAATAAACCCCCCAATCCTCCATCCCCAATAAACCTCCATCCCCAATAAGCAGCCCAAACCCCCATCCCAAATAAACCCCCCAAACCCCCATCGCCAATAAAGCCCCCAAATCCCCATCCCCAATAAACCTCTCAAACCTCCATCCCCAATAAACCCCTCAAACCCCATTAACCCCCCAAACCTCCATCCCCAATAAACCCCCAAAACCCAATAATACCCCAAACCTCCATCCCCAATAACCTCCTCAGACCCCCATCTCCAATAAACCCCCTAAACCCCCATCCCCAATAAACACCCCAAACCCCCAATAAACCCCCAAACCTCCATTCCCAATAACCCCCCCAAACCTCCATCGCCAATAACCCCCCAAACCTCCATCCCCAATAAATCCCCCCAAACACCCATCCCCAATAAATCCCCAAGCCTCCATCCCCAATAACCCCCCAAACCACCATCCCTAATAATCCCATCAAACCTCCATCCTTTATAACCCCCCCAAACCCCCATCCCCAATAACCTCCATCCTCAATAATCCCCCCAAACGTCCATCCCCAATGACCCGCTCAAACCCCCATCCCCAATAACCCCCTCAAACCCCCAATCCCAATAACCCCCTCAAACCCCCAATCCCAATAAACCCCCCAAAACCTCCATCCCCAATAACCCCCTAAACCCCCATCCCCAATAAACCCCCATCCCCAATAAACCCCCAAACCCCAATAACCCCCCAAACCCCCATCCCCAATAAACCCCCCAAACCCCCATCCCAATAAACCCCCCAAACCCCCAACCTCAATAAACCCCCCAAACCTCTATCCCCAATAAACCCCCCAAACCTCCATCCCCTATAAACCCCCGAAACCTCCATCCCAATAACCCCCCCAAACCTCCATCCCCAATAAACCCCCCAATCCTCCATCCCCAATAAACCCCCCAAACGTCCATCCCCAATAAGCAGCCCAAACCCCCATCCCCAATAAACCCCCCAAACCCCCATTGCCAATAAAGCCCCCAAACCCCCATCCCCAATAAACCCCTCAAACCTCCATCCCCAATAAACCCCTCAAACCCCATTAACCCCCCAAACCTCAATCCCCAATAAACCCCCAAAACCCAATAACACCCCAAACCTCCATCCCCAATAACCTCCTCAGACCCCCATCTCCAATAAACCCCCTAAACCCCCATCCCCAATAAACACCCCAAACCCCCAATAAACCCCCAAACCTCCATTCCCAATAACCCCCCCAAACCTCCATCGCCAATAACCCCCCAAACCTCCATCCCCAATAAATCCCCCCAAACACCCATCCCCAATAAATCCCCAAGCCTCCATCCCCAATAACCCCCCAAACCACCATCCCCAATAAACCCCTCAAACGCCAATAACCCCCCAAACCTCCATCCCCAATCAACCCCCCAAACCCCAATAACCCCCCAAACCTCCCTCCCCAATAACCCCCCCCAAATCCCCATCCCCAATAAACCCCCCACACCTCCATCCCCAATAAAAAACCCAAACCCTCACCCCCAATAAACCCCCTAACCTCCCATCCCCAATAAACCCCCCAAACCCCCATCCCCAATAAACCCCCCAAACCTCCATCCCAAATAAACCCCCGAAACCACATTCCCCAATAAACCCCCCAAACCCCAATAACCCCCCAAACCTCCATCCCCAATAAACCTCCAAACCCCAATAACCCCCTAATCTTCCCTCCCCAATAACCCCCCCCAAACCTTCATCCCCAATAACCCCCCAAACCTTCATCCCCAATAACCCCCCAAACCTTCATCCCCAATAATCCCCCCAACCCCCATCCCTAATAAACCCCCCAAATCTCCATCCCCAATAAACCCCCCAAACCCCAATCCCCAATAAACCCCCTAAACCCCCATAAACCTCCCAAACCCCATCCTCAATAAACCCCCCATCCCCAATAAACCCCCCCCATCCCCAATAAACCCCCCAAACCTTCAACCCACTTTCCAACAATACTCTCCCCCCCCCCTTCCCAATAAACCCCCCCCCCCATAACACCCCCCCCCATCCCCAATAACACCCCCCCAAACCTTCAACCCACTTTCCAACAATACTCTCCCCCCCCTTTACTGCTCTTTCCCCCATTGCCTGCCCCAATAGTTAATGGTCAGCAGTGGTAAACATGGTTGCTAGTTAGTGCCGAATGCTGATAAATGCTGCTGGTGATCAGCCAGCACGAATATATATTGCGAATTCGTCCAGTGTTGGTTAATAGTCAGTACTCGTTCAAAAAATAGTTAATACTCGGTGTTAGTAAGTGGTGCCGATTACCAGTTGACCCAACAAATGCTGGCAGTAAGAATTCTGTATTGGTAAATGTTGCTGCTATTCGTGAACACGCGGGTGAACGCTCAGTGCTAGTTACTGTGCTGGTTAGTGCTGAGTGTGAGTAGTTAAGGGTTACCTGGCTGCTGATGAGGTCCTCACACACTGCCAGGGCCATTTGGATGGCGTTGGGTTTGTGAGTGACGGCCGTGGCATTGAGTTGGATTTTGAAGGTTCCGTGTTTACGGTTGGCCTTTGCTACCGCCTCCCGGAAGATATTCTCCGTCTTCTTGGTGCTCAGCACCGCTCCGATGTTCACCACTTTGGGCGCCGTCTGGGATTGCACCGGGAACAGGACCATGAAGGTGAGCAGGAGCGGGAGGCGATGCTGCATCTTGTGTTTATGCAGCGGGGAGGTGCCGCTGCCTCTCGCTGTCCCCCCCTGAGGAAGGCTCGTGTGTGTGGTCCCAGCTCAGTCTGCCAGCCTGGGTCACACTGACCGGCCACACACGCAGATTCCGCTGCTGCCCCCCTCTCTCTCTGTCTCTGTGTGTGTGTGTGTGTGTGTGTGTGTCTGTCTGTCTCTCTCTCTCTCCCTGGCTTACACAGATGCTGCAATGCCGTATCCAGCTCCTGCAGCATTGGTGCTGATGTTGCAAATGTCTCTCTCATTATTGGTCCTAAATGTGTAACTCCTGATTCAGACCATCTCTGATTGGTTCCACCACCTTCAATTCCATCCTTTCAGAGCTGGTTGCTGTGGGTAATTCATCCCAGAGACGAAATTGGGAATGGAAATGCTGTAACACTGATGACCATGTTGGAGCAGAATGCTGATTTAATAGCAAAAAGTTCCCCTGACATCTCCCTCTCCACCTGTCCACACCTCCTCCTCCCGGTCTTATTACTCCCACCACCACCAACTCTTTCCCTCCATCCCACTCTCGCCCTCCCTCCATCCCATTCTCGCCCTCCCTCCATCCCATTCTCGCCCTCCCTCCATCCCACTCTCGCCCTCCCTCCATCCCACTCTCGCCCTCCCTCCATCCCACTCTCGCCCTCCCTCCATCCCACTCTCGCCCTCCCTCCATCCCACTCTCGCCCTCCCTCCATCCCACTCTCGCCCTCCCTCCATCCCACTCTCGCCCTCCCTCCATCCCACTCTCACCCTCCCTCCATCCCACTCTCGCCCTCCCTCCATCCCACTCTCGCCCTCCCTCCATCCCACTCTCGCCCTCCCTCCATCCCACTCTCGCCCTCCCTCCGTCCCACTCTCGCCCTCCCTCCGTCCCACTCTCGCCCTCCCTCCGTCCCACTCGCCCTCCCTCCGTCCCACTCTCGCCCTCCCTCCGTCCCACTCTCGCCCTCCCTCCGTCCCACTCTCGCTCCCTCCCTCCGTCCCACTCTCGCTCTCCCTCCATCCCACTCTCGCCCTCCCTCCATCTCACTCTCGCCCTCCCTCCATCCCACTCTCGCCCTCCCTCCATCCCACTCTCGCCCTCCCTCCATCCCACTCTCGCCCTCCCTCCGTCCCACTCTCGCTCCCTCCCTCCATCCCACTCTCGCCCTCCCTCCGTCTCACTCTCGCTCCCTCCCTCCGTCCCACTCTCGCTCCCTCCCTCCGTCCCACTCTCGCACCCACCCTCCGTCCCACTCTCACCCTCCCTCCGTCCCACTCTCACCCTCCCTCCGTCCCACTCTCATCCTCCCTCCACCCCACTCTCACACCCTGCATCCCACTATTGCTCCCTCGCTCCATCCAACTCTCACCCTCCCTCCGTCCCACTCACACCCTCCCTCCATCCCACTCTTGCTCCGTCCCGCGCTCGCTCCGTCCCTCCACCCCGCGCTCGCTCCGTCCCTCCATCACTCTCGCTCCCTCCCTCCATCCCACTCTCGCTCCCTCCCTCCATCCCACTCTCGCTCCCTCCCTCCATCCCACTCTCGCTCCCTCCCTCCATCCCACTCTCGCTCCCTCCCTCCCACTCTCGCACCCTCCATCCCACTCTCGCACCCTCCATCCCACTCTCGCACCCTCCATCCCACTCTCGCACCCTCCATCCCACTCTCGCTCCCTCCATCCCACTCTCGCACCCTCCATCCCACTCTCGCACCCTCCATCCCACTCTCGCACCCTCCATCCCACTCTCGCACCCTCCATCCCACTCTCGCACCCTCCATCCCACTCTCGCACCCTCCATCCCGCTCTCGCACCCTCCATCCCACTCTCGCACCCTCCATCCCGCTCTCGCACCCTCCATCCCGCTCTCCCTCCCTCCATCCCACTCTCGCACCCTCCATCCCGCTCTCGCACCCTCCATCCCACTCTCGCTCCCTCCATCCCACTCTCGCTCCCTCCATCCCACTCTCGCTCCCTCCATCCCACTCTCGCTCCCTCCCTCCATCCCACTCTCGCTCCCTCCCTCCATCCCACTCTCGCTCCCTCCCTCCATCCCACTCTCGCTCCCTCCCTCCATCCCACTCTCGCTCCCTCCCTCCATCCCACTCTCGCTCCCTCCCTCCATCCCACTCTCGCTCCCTCCCTCCATCCCACTCTCGCTCCCTCCCTCCATCCCACTCTCGCTCCCTCCCTCCATCCCACTCTCGCTCCCTCCCTCCATCCCACTCTCGCTCCCTCCCTCCATCCCACTCTCGCTCCCTCCCTCCATCCCACTCTCGCTCCCTCCCTCCATCCCACTCTCGCTCCCTCCCTCCATCCCACTCTCGCTCCCTCCCTCCATCCCACTCTCGCTCCCTCCCTCCATCCCACTCTCGCTCCCTCCCTCCATCCCACTCTCGCTCCCTCCCTCCATCCCACTCTCGCTCCCTCCCTCCATCCCACTCTCGCTCCCTCCCTCCATCCCACTCTCGCTCCCTCCCTCCATCCCACTCTCGCTCCCTCCCTCCATCCCACTCTCGCTCCCTCCCTCCATCCCACTCTCGCTCCCTCCCTCCATCCCACTCTCGCTCCCTCCCTCCATCCCGCTCTCGCTCCCTCCCTCCATCCCGCTCTCGCTCCCTCCCTCCATCCCGCTCTCGCTCCCTCCCTCCATCCCGCTCTCGCTCCCTCCCTCCATCCCGCTCTCGCTCCCTCCCTCCATCCCGCTCTCGCTCCCTCCCTCCATCCCGCTCTCGCTCCCTCCCTCCATCCCGCTCTCGCTCCCTCCCTCCATCCCGCTCTCGCTCCCTCCCTCCATCCCGCTCTCGCTCCCTCCCTCCATCCCGCTCTCGCTCCCTCCCTCCATCCCGCTCTCGCTCCCTCCCTCCATCCCGCTCTCGCTCCCTCCCTCCATCCCGCTCTCGCTCCCTCCCTCCATCCCGCTCTCGCTCCCTCCCTCCATCCCGCTCTCGCTCCCTCCCTCCATCCCGCTCTCGCTCCCTCCCTCCATCCCGCTCTCGCTCCCTCCCTCCATCCCGCTCTCGCTCCCTCCCTCCATCCCGCTCTCGCTCCCTCCCTCCATCCCGCTCTCGCTCCCTCCCTCCATCCCGCTCTCGCTCCCTCCCTCCATCCCGCTCTCGCTCCCTCCCTCCATCCCGCTCTCGCTCCCTCCCTCCATCCCGCTCTCGCTCCCTCCCTCCATCCCGCTCTCGCTCCCTCCCTCCATCCCGCTCTCGCTCCCTCCCTCCATCCCGCTCTCGCTCCCTCCCTCCATCCCGCTCTCGCTCCCTCCCTCCATCCCGCTCTCGCTCCCTCCCTCCATCCCGCTCTCGCTCCCTCCCTCCATCCCGCTCTCGCTCCCTCCCTCCATCCCGCTCTCGCTCCCTCCCTCCATCCCGCTCTCGCTCCCTCCCTCCATCCCGCTCTCGCTCCCTCCCTCCATCCCGCTCTCGCTCCCTCTCTCCATCCCGCTCTCGCTCCCTCCCTCCATCCCGCTCTCGCTCCCTCCCTCCATCCCGCTCTCGCTCCCTCCCTCCATCCCGCTCTCGCTCCCTCCCTCCATCCCGCTCTCGCTCCCTCCCTCCATCCCGCTCTCGCTCCCTCCCTCCATCCCGCTCTCGCTCCCTCCCTCCATCCCGCTCTCGCTCCCTCCCTCCATCCCGCTCTCGCTCCCTCCCTCCATCCCGCTCTCGCTCCCTCCCTCCATCCCGCTCTCGCTCCCTCCCTCCATCCCGCTCTCGCTCCCTCCCTCCATCCCGCTCTCGCTCCCTCCCTCCATCCCGCTCTCGCTCCCTACCTCCATCCCGCTCTCGCTCCCTCCCTCCATCCCGCTCTCGCACCCTCCCTCCCGCTCTCGCACCCTCCCTCCCGCTCTCGCACCCTCCCTCCCGCTCTCGCACCCTCCCTCCCGCTCTCGCACCCTCCCTCCCGCTCTCGCACCCTCCCTCCCGCTCTCGCACCCTCCCTCCCGCTCTCGCACCCTCCCTCCCGCTCTCGCACCCTCCCTCCCGCTCTCGCACCCTCCCTCCCGCTCTCGCACCCTCCCTCCCGCTCTCGCACCCTCCCTCCCGCTCTCGCACCCTCCCTCCCGCTCTCGCACCCTCCCTCCCGCTCTCGCACCCTCCCTCCCGCTCTCGCACCCTCCCTCCCGCTCTCGCACCCTCCATCCCGCTCTCGCACCCTCCCTCCCGCTCTCGCACCCTCCATCCCGCTCTCGCACCCTCCCTCCCGCTCTCGCACCCTCCCTCCCGCTCTCGCACCCTCCCTCCCGCTCTCGCACCCTCCCTCCCGCTCTCGCACCCTCCCTCCCGCTCTCGCACCCTCCATCCCGCTCTCGCACCCTCCATCCCGCTCTCGCACCCTCCACCCCGCTCTCGCACCCTCCACCCCGCTCTCCCTCCCTCCACCCCGCTCTCCCTCCCTCCACCCCGCTCTCCCTCCCTCCATCCCGCTCCCGCTCCCTCCATCCCGCTCCCGCTCCCTCCATCCCGCTCCCGCTCCCTCCATCCATCCATCCCATTCTCCCACCCTCCATCCATTCCGCTCTCGCACCCTCCCTCCATTCCGCTCGTGCTCCTTTCTTCCATCCCACTCTCACTCCCTCCCTCCATCTGACTCTCACTCACTCCCTCCATTCAAACTCTCTTCCACTCTACCACCCACTCTACCTCCTACTCTTCCTCGGTCCACCTCGCCCTCCTTTCTCCCATTCTCCTTCCCTCTCTCCATCCCACTCCCCCTCCCATTTTCCTAGCTTTCCTCTCTCCATCCCACTTTCTCACCCTTCCTCTCTCCCAGACCATTTCTATCCTACTCCCCCCCCCCCACCCCCCACACTCCCTCCAGCTCTCTGTCTCTCTCCCTCCCTCTCCCTATAATCTCTCTCCTTGTTCCTCTCTCCATCCCTATCACTCTCTGTCTCCCTGCCTATCTCTCTCTCTCCCTGCCTTTCTCGCCCTCTCTGTCTAACCCCCTCTGTTTCTCTCTCCCTCTCTCTTTCCCTGCATTTCTCTCCCTCTGTCTATCCCTCTCTGTTTCTCTCTCTCTACCTGTCTGTCTGTCTCTCTCTCCCTGCCTTTCTTTCCCTCTCTGTCTATTCCTCTTTGTTTTTCTCTCTCTCTCTCTCTCTCTCTGTCCCTGTCTTTTTCTTCCGGACTCTCTCTCTCTTTCCTGCATCTCTCCCTCTCTCTCCCTGACTCTTTTCCTCCCTCTCCCTATATCTGTCTCTTTGTTTTCCTCTCCATCCCTCTCTATCTCTCTCTCGCTCTCTCTCTGCATATCCCTCTGTTTCTCTCTCTCTTTACCTGCCTTTCTTTCCCTCTCTGTCTATTCCTCTCTGTTTTTCACTGACCTCTCTCTGCCGCTCTCTTTTTCTCCCTGACCCTCTCTCTCTCTTTCTCCCATCTCTCTCTTTATCTCTCTCTCACACACACAGTCTCTCTCATGGTTTCTCTCTGTTGTCCCTGTCTCTCCCACTGTCTCTCCCTCTATCGCCTCTCTCCCTCTATCGCTATCTCTCCCTCTATCGCTATCTCTCCCTCTATCGCTATCTCTCCCTCTATCGCTATCTCTCCCTCTATCGCTATCTCTCCCTCTATCGCTATCTCTCCCTCTATCGCTATCTCTCTGTTGCTGTCTCTCTCTCACTGTTTCTCTCTCTCTCTCTCTCTCTCGCTGATTCTCTCATTGTCTCTCTATCTTGCTAACTCGCTGCCTATCTCTCTCTTTGCTAAGCCGCATGTACAGAATCTGGAGCTTCTGTGCTTCTGGGATTGGGTCTGTCGCAGATCCGATGTATGCTTCAAAGCAAGCTAGCCAACGTGCGAAGTCCTTTTTGGCGTTGTCTGCTTGAGGGTGCAGCTGCAGGCGATCCGGCTTGATGCGGAGATCCATCTTTGTAAAATCTCTGTGTAATAAATTGATGCACTAGCAGGCAGGGATCCACCCCCGTAACTGTCGTACAGGGGCCTTACCGTAATACCCTTGTATGCAGTGCAGTATATACAACATAATACAACACTCGTGACTACCACACTGGTCACCACACAGGACGGAAAAATGTCTGGAAACTGTTCCTGTAACTGTTCTGTCTCCTTATCTTCCCTCGGACTCTCTGTAATCAATCATGGGTGAAGCTATAAGCTTCACTCCTGCCAAAGCGTTCCCCAAAAGTCTGCTCTGTCCATTGGTAACTTCTTAGTGGCTCTGACAACTACTGACAATCATCCACACTCCAATTGTACTTTAGACAATAGAACTGGGATTATAGGGCAGGATTCTCCGGTGTCCCAGCTGTGTGTTTCTGGACGGTGCACCGTTCGCTGGCTGCGGGATTCTCTACTCCCACTGCGTGTCAATGGAATTTCCCATTGAAAACACCCACACCATCAGGAAAACCCTGGGCCGGGTCCGCTGCTGGAGGGAACAGACAATCCCAACGGCCGGAGAATTCTGGCCATAATCTCCACTTATCCCATTTACCAATGCCTTAGCTTTCATGAAACTCTCCGGAGGGTAAACTATATCCCTCTCCAGTAAGAGAGTTTGTGTAGCACCTGTGTTCCTTCAAACAGTTATGGGTTTGGCTTCATCAGTTGATGAAAATGGGGTATCTTCCCCTTGGACATAAACCCTGCATATCTTCCTCTACCTCATTCCTCACGCCTGCTCCCTAAGCAGTGTTTACCTCAGGTCTCCTATGTCCAATTAAAGTTACAGTACTTTAGTTCTCTTCTCAGAATCATCCTTCTGAACCCCAATAAGTCCCATGGGTTTTCCCAGCAACTTCCAGCAGGCTGAACGAACGTGTCCCACTTTAATACAATGGTAGCACCTCGGCCTTCGAGTCACACCTCCACCCTCAGTATCTTCCTTCCTGATCTGAGAAGCAGATCTCAGGGTATTCCCAGCTATCCATTCCTTACCTGCCTTCCTTCCACTCTCCCACTTCCTGTCCTTTTCAGAATTATGGGGGTGACGGGACAAAGGTTTAAACTTATGGATTAGCTGATAATCATCAGCCATAATTGCTGCTTCTCAAGCAGTTTAAACCCTTTGGTCTTCAACGTGGGTTCTTATCACAGAAAGAAATGGAATCTTAAATTTTTCTAAGAGAACGACATCTCTCAGAGCCTCATAGGTAGTTTAAACTCCCAATGCTAGTATCTACCTATTAAAATTGTTCTGCTTAACCCTTTCAAATTCAACGTAAGTCTGTCCCAGTTGTTTCTTTAAATTCTGAAGCTTTTGCCTGTATGCCCCCAAAACTAATTCGGATGCATCCAGAGTAGCCTTTTTCATCTCGTCGGAACCCTTAGACACGCTCTCTAACAGGAAAGCATAAACCTTCTGTGTCCGACCTGACAATTTACTTTGATACATGGGTAGTGTCCACTTTTCCTTTAGCCGCTCCATTTGAGTTGTTATTTTCTCAAATGCCATGAAGAACGCCTCTATGCCATTTTCCTCAAATTCTGGTAGAGACTGTATAAACCTAAGCATATCCTCACTGAGTTCTATTTTAGGGGTAAGCACATCTCCAGCTCTCCTTTAATATCCAGCACTTTAAGCTGGAACTCTAATTCCATTTTTAGAAATTCTCTCTTATACTCGGACCACAACCGAATTCTCTCCAGAATAGTTTTCCCACCAAAACTGCCTCTGATGCTACACTACCTGGACTACTTGCTTGTGGGCTCTCCTGTGTTTCTAACAGATCCAAGCACTCAAACAATGTATCATATATTTCTGCCTTCTTAACTTTAGCTGGCATCTCCACTTTTAATTCACTTGCCAATTCACTTAACTTGTCTTTTCAAAGCCCTTGTAAATAAACCAAAGGCATGTCATCCCCCTGAAGAAAAGCCTCCAGAGCCATCCTATTGTACTGTTACAAACCTGGTGCCTCTTTAATATAGAATGTACCCAAAATTGTTGCTGTCTTCCACTGCAAATGTTTCCCGGACAATGTCCCGAACATTGTCACAACCCTCTGGACTAGTGAAGGGTCAATTCCAGCATGGCCAGACCCTCTTTTTCGATTTGCATATAGCGTCACTTTGCACCTGTCGGGTTTCATGATATGTCTGCAATCAGTCGCTTAGTGCCATCGTCCTATCAATGGGAGAGGACTGCCCCATCTCCGTATGGACAAGCATTGCATGTTAATACCAGCTGTCTTGTGGGATCGTACTGTGCCAAGATGTTGGAGGGCAGCAGCTGTTGCTTCACTTTCATGAATGCTTTGTCCTGTGGCAGGGATGCCAGTAAGATGGCCAGGTTGAGGATAAATTTCCCATAATAGTGGATGAGGCCTGAGAATTACTTCAGTCCGGTTGGGTTTTGAGGGGTTGATGCCCATTTTATGGCCTTCTCTTTGTCCTTTACAAGGTGCAGGTCGTTCTTGTCGGTATGGTAACCGAAGTATGTCACCTCGCCCGCCTAAAACACTCACTTTTCCTGCTTGAAGCGAGAATCGGAGTAGGATTTCCTGTAAGTTTGCCAGGTGTTCTTCTTCGGTGGCTCCTGGGATTAATACATCTTCCAGGTACACTCCCACCCCAGGTAGCCCTTGAGGATATTTTCCATTTCATGCTGGAAAATGACAAGACATTGTATTCATATAACCACTTGTGGGTGTTGATGGTGACATGTTTCCTGGATGCCGGATGGAGCACCAGCTGGAGGCTGGACAAACGTGTGGCCTTCAGCCAGTTTGAGTGGAGGTCTTCAATACGTGGCATAGGGAACCGGTCAAGGCAGGAGGCTCTGTTGACAGTTAATTTATAGTCTCCGCTTGCTTCAGGGGAACTTTGTGCAATCTTTTTCTGTGTCTGTATGGGAAAGACTGAGAGTGCCTGTTATTTCTTATCTCTTTTTTTTTTTCTTGTTTAACTTGAATTGTGCTATTGTGGGGGTTGTTTATGACTGGTATAGAGTGTTTGCTTAAGTAGGGCTGATCTGGGGAAGTGGTATGGATGGGTTGGGGGAGGGTGACTGGGAACAATGGGTGGGAGACGTGTTGGCGCCGAGGCTGGGAGCCCCAGGCTAGCTGAGTGGGACTAGTCAACGGAAGCCGAGGTGGGGGGTGTGCATATAGTTAGATTAGAGCAGGGGTTAGGTGTAAGGATGGTGTTGCTGAGGGGGGGGGGGGGGGGGGGCAGGGGGGCAGGGGGGGGGGGGGAGTCGTTCTGCTGATGGGGACGGAAACTGGGCATGGCAACAGTGAGGAGGTCATGGGTGGAGCCGGTCAGGAGGCGGGAAAGATGAAGTGCGACACATGGCTGGGGGGCTGGCCAAGGAAAAGGGATGGCTGATCGGCAAAGGGGGGGGGGGGGCGAAGTGCCCCCCAACCAGGCTGATCACCTGGAATGTTAGAGAGTTAAACGGGCCAGTGAAGAGGGCGCGTGTGTTTGCGCATCTGTGGGTTCTGAAGGCGGACATAGTCTTGCTGCAGGAGACGCACCTGAAAGTGGCAGACCAGGTTGGGTTAAGGAAGGGCTGGGTCAGTCAGGTCTTTCATTCGGGGTTTGATTCTAAGATGAGGGGGGTTGCGATCCTGATTAATAAATGGGTACAATTTGAGGCGGAAGGCACAGTCATGGATGGGGATGGCAGGTTCGTTATGATGAGGGGTAAGCTTGAAGGGGGGAGAGTAGTCCTGGTCAGTGTCTATGCCCCTAATTGGGACAATGCCCCTAATTGGGACAATGTGGATTTTATTAGGAGGATGCTGGGGAAGATCCCCGACTTGGACTCGCGTAAGCTGATCATGGGCGGGAACTTTAATACAGTCCGGGACCCGAGCCTGGACCGGTCATGTTCAAGAACGGGCAGGTTGCGTGCGATGGCCGGAATGGTGGGGGCAGAATATTCGGCAATTGCCATATCGGACCATGCTCCGCACTGGGTAGACCTGCAGTTTTGTAACGACAACTTTCAGCGCCCACCATGGAGGCTGGAAGTTGGATTACTTGCGGACGAGGCCGTGTGCGAGAGGCTGAGGAAATGCATGCAGAATTACCTGCAGGTGAACGATACTGGAGAAGTCTCGGCTGCGGTTCTCTGGGAGACACTGAAGGCAGTGGTGAGAGCGGAGCTGATTTCAATCCGGGCGTACAGGGACAGGACAGATAGGGCAGAGACGGACCGACTGATTAAGGAAATTCTACGGATGGACAGGAGTTACGCGGAATCCCCGAGGCCAGAGTTACTCAGGAAACGACAGAGGCTGCAGGCCGAACTTGGGGTGCTGACTACAGGCAAGGCTGCAGAGCAGCTCAGAAGGGTAAAAGGCGCGATTTATGAGCATGGGGAAAAGGCCAGTAGAATGCTTGCGCAACAACTAAGGAAGAGGGAAGCGGATAGGGAAATAGGGAGGGTAGTGGATGGGAGGGTAATCTAGTGGGTGACCCGGCAGGGCTGAACAAGGTCTTTACGGACGTTTATAGGAAGCTGTACACTTCGGAACCACCTGAGGGACCGGGGGGGGGATGAGGCGATTCCTGGACGGACTGACCTTCCCAAGAGTGGGGAGGGGTTGGTGGACGGAGTGGGGGCCCTGGTCAGGATCGAAGAGGTATTGAGGGGCCTGAAGGTCATGCAGTCGGGTAAAGCCCTGGGGCCGGATGGGGAGCCGGTGGAGTTTTACAAACAATTTGCCGGGTTAGTGGGGCCGGTGCTGGTCAGGGTCTTTAATGAGGTAAGAGACAGAGGGAGTTTACCCCCAACGATGTCGCAGGCCACCATCTCGCTCATTCTGAAACGGGATAAGGACCCGGAGGCTTGTGGGTCATACAGGCCGATCTCTTTGATCAACGTAGACGCCAAGTTACTGGCCAAGATCTTGGCGACCAGAATTGAGGACTGTGTACCGGATGTAATTGTGGAGGACCAAACCGGGTTTGTAAAGGGGAGGCAGCTGGTGGCCAACCTAAGAAGGCTGTTCAACGTGATTATGATGCCCCCGGAGAGTTGGGAGGCAGAGATAGTGGTAGCCACGGATGCTGAAAAGGCTTTTGACCGGGTCGAGTGGGTTATCTGTTTATCTGTGGGGGGTACTCGGACAGTTCGGGTTCGGGGCGGGGTTCATCGACTGGGTTAGGCTATTGTATCAGGTCCCGGTGACGAGTGTAAGGACGAACAGGACAACATTGGACTATTTTAGACTGCACCGTGGGACAAGACAGGGCTGCCCTCTCTCCCCACTGCTGTTTGCGCTGGCCATAAAGCCGCTGGCAATTGCACTGAGAGCTTCTAGGGGCTGGAAAGGGCTGGTCCGGGGGGGTTATACGCAGACGATCTGCTGTTATATGTATCGGACCTAATTGTGGGGATGGACAGTATTATGGCAACCCTGAGGGAATTTGGCCGATTCTCCAGATACAAACGGAACATGGCTAAGAGCGAGTTGTTTGTAATTCAGGCGAGGGGGAAGGAGAGCAGGCCGAAGGGGTTGCCGTTCAGGCTAGTGGGGGAGGGTTTCCGATATTTGGGGATTCAGGTGGCACAGGACTGGGACAAGTTGCATAAGCTCAACCTGTCCCGGCTGGTGGAGCGACTGAAGGAGGAGGTCCGGAGGTGGGATGCGCTCCCGCTGTCATTGGCGGGGAGGGTGCAGACGGTTAAGATGACGATTCTCCCGCGGTTCTTGTTTGTTTTTCAGAGTCTCCCATCTTTATCCCGCGGTCCTTCTTTAAGAGGCTGAATAAAATTATTCTGGGATTTGTAATGGCGGGGAAGTCCCCGCGGGTGAAGAGGGTGATGCTTGAAAGGAACAGGAGAAGTGGGGCTGGCGTGGCTGAACTTCAGCAACTATTACTGGGCGGCTAACGTAGCGATGATCAGGAAATGGATGGTGGGTGGGGGTCGGGTTGGGTGCGGGTGGAAGCTGCTTCGTGCAGGGGCACTAGCTTAGCAGCCCTGGTCACGGCGCCTCTGCCGCTTCCGCCGGCACGGTCCTCCACCAGCCCGATAGTGGTGGCGGCTCTTCGGATCTGGGGCCAGTGGAGGAGGCATGTAGGGGAGGTAAGAGCATCGGTGTGGACCCCAATCTGCGGCAACCACCGATTTGTCCCGGGGAACATGGACGGGGGGTACCGACTGGAGGAGGGCGGGGATTGTGAGGATGGGGGACCTGTTCCTGGAAGGGAGCTTTCCGAGCAGGAGGGTGCTGGAGGAGATGTTTGGGCTGGCGAGAGGGAACGACTTTAGATACTTACAGGTGCAGGATTTTGTATGCAGACTGGTGCCGTCCTTCCCATGTCTACCGCCGAAGGGGAGGCAGGACAGGGTAATTTCTAGGGGAGAGGTGGGAGAGGGTAGAGTCTCAGACGTCTACAAGGAGCTAATGGGAGTGAGGATACGCACACCGAGGACCTGAAGCTTAAGTGGGAAGAGGAGCTCGGGGGGAGGAGCTGGGGGGGGGGGGGGGGGAAGAGATGGAGGACGGTGTCTGGGCAGGAGGACGGTGTCTGGGCAGAAGTCCTGAGCAGAGTAAACACGACCGCAACATGCACCAGGCTCAGCCTGATCCAGTTTAAGGTCGTGCACCGGACCCACATGACGGTGGCCCGGATGAGCAAATTCTTCAGGCTGGAGGACAAGTGTGCTAGATGAGCCAGAGGGCCGGCTAACCATGTACACATGTTCTGGTCGTGCCCTAAACTCGGGGGGGGGGGGTACTGGCAGGGATTCGCAGATGTCATGTCCCGGGTATTGAAAACTGGGGTGGTAATGAGCCCTGAGGTGGCAATCTTTGGGGTTTCGGAGGACCCGGGAGTCCAGGAAGAGAGAGAGGCCGACGTTCTGGCCTTTGCTTCTCTGGTAGCCCGGCGACAAATACTGTTAGCATGGAGGGACTCAAAGCCCCCGAGGGCTGAGGGATGGTGTGGTAGTCACCGGTGTTGTATTATATTGTATTACAGTAAGGCCACTGTACCACATGTACAGGGGTAGATTCCTGCCTGCTGGCTCCGCCCAGTAGGCGGAGTATAAATGTGTGTGCTCTCCAAACAGCAGCCATTTCGTAAGCTGCTGTCGGAGGCCCTACATCTCTGTGTAATAAAGCCTCGATTACATTCTATTCTTGTCTCATCGTAATTGATAGTGCATCAATTTATTACATAGAGATTTTTCAGAGGTGGACCTCTGCATCAAGCCGGATCGCCTGCAGCTGCATCCTCAAGCAGCCAACGCCAAAAAGGACTTCCAACATTGGCGATCTTGCTTTGATGCATACATTGGGTCTGGCGCAGACCCGATCTCAGAAGCACAGAAGCTCCAGATTCTTAGGGGGCTTAGACGGGGCGGAGTTTGTAAGGAGCATCCAGGATGGCTTCTTAAAACAATATGTAGACAGTCCAACTAGGGAAGGGGCGGTACTGGACCTGGTATTGGGGAATGAGCCCGGCCAGGTGGTAGATGTTTCAGTAGGGGAGCATTTCGGTAACAGTGACCACAATTCAGTAAGTTTTAAAGTACTGGTGGACAAGGATAAGAGTGGTCCGAGGATGAATGTGCTAAATTGGGGGAAGGCTAATTATAACAATATTAGGTGGGAACTGAAGAACATAGATTGGGGGCGGATGTTTGAGGGCAAATCAACATCTGACATGTGGGAGGCTTTCAAGTGTCAGTTGAAAGGAATACAGGACCGGCATGTTCCTGTGAGGAAGAAAGATAAATACGGCAATTTTCGGGAACCTTGGATGACGAGTGATATTGTAGGCCTCGTCAAAAAGAAAAAGGAGGCATTTGTCAGGGCTAAAAGGCTGGGAACAGACGAAGCCTGCGTGGAATATAAGGAAAGTAGGAAGGAACTTAAGCAAGGAGTCAGGAGGGCTAGAAGGGGTCACGAAAAGTCATTGGCAAATAGGGTTAAGGAAAATCCCAAGGCTTTTTACACGTACATAAAAAGCAAGAGGTTAGCCAGGGAAAGGGTTGGCCCACTGAAGGATAGGCAAGGGAATCTATGTGTGGAGCCAGAGGAAATGGGCGAGGTACTAAATGAATACTTTGCCTCAGTATTCACCAAAGAGAAGGAATTGGTAGATGTTGAGTCTGGAGAAGGGGGTGTAGATAGCCTGGGTCACATTGTGATCCAAAAAGACGAGGTGTTGGGTTTCTTAAAAAATATTAAGGTAGATAAGTCCCCAGGGCCTGATGGGATCTACCCCAGAATACTGAAGGAGGCTGGAGAGGAAATTGCTGAGGCCTTGACAGAAATCTTTGGATCCTCGCTGTCTTCAGGGGATGTCCCGGAGGACTGGAGAATAGCCAATGTTGTTCCTCTGTTTAAGAAGGGTAGCAAGGATAATCCCGGGAACTACAGGCCGGTGAGCCTTACTTCAGTGGTAGGGAAATTACTGGAGAGAATTCTTCGAGACAGGATCTACTCCCATTTGGAAGCAAATGGACGTATTAGTGAGAGGCAGCACGGTTTTGTGAAGGGGAGGTCGTGTCTCACTAACTTGATAGAGTTTTTCGAGGAGGTCACTAAGATGATTGATGCAGGTAGGGCAGTAGATGTTGTCTATATGGACTTCAGTAAGGCCTTTGACAAGGTCCCTCATGGTAGACTATTACAAAAGGTGAAGTCACACGGGATCAGGGGTGAGCTGGCAAGGTGGATACAGAACTGGCTAGGCCATAGAAGGCAGAGAGTAGCAATGGAGGGATGCTTTTCTAATTGGAGGGCTGTGACCAGTGGTGTTCCACAGGGATCAGTGCTGGGACCTTTGCTCTTTGTAGTATATATAAATGATTTGGAGGAAAATGTAACTGGTCTGATTAGTAAGTTTGCAGACGACACAAAGGTTGGTGGAATTGTGGATAGCGATGAGGACTGTCGGAGGATACAGCAGGATTTAGATTGGAGACTTGGGCGGAGAGATGGCAGATGGAGTTTAATCCGGACAAATGTGAGGTAATGCATTTTGGAAGGTCTAATGCAGGTAGGGAATATACAGTGAATGGTCGAACCCTCAAGAGTATTGAAAGTCAAAGAGATCTAGGAGTACAGGTCCACAGGACACTGAAAGGGGCAACACAGGTGGAGAAGGTAGTCAAGAAGGCATACGGCATGCTTGCCTTCATTGGCCGGGGCATTGAGTATAAGAATTGGCAAGTCATGTTGCAGCTGTATAGAACCTTAGTTAGGCCACACTTGGAGTATAGTGTTCAATTCTGGTCGCCACACTACCAGAAGGATGTGGAGGCTTTAGAGAGGGTGCAGAAGAGATTTACCAGAATGTTGCCTGGTATGGAGGGCATTAGCTATGAGGAGCGGTTGAATAAACTCGGTTTGTTCTCACTGGAACGAAGGAGGTTGAGGGGAGACCTGATAGAGGTATACAAAATTATGAGGGGCATAGACAGAGTGGATAGTCAGAGGCTTTTCCCCAGGGTAGAGGGGTCAATTACTAGGGGGCATAGGTTTAAGGTGAGAGGGGCAAGGTTTAGAGTAGATGTACAAGGCAAGTTTTTTTACACAGAGGGTAGTGGGTGCCTGGCACTCGCTACCGGAGGAGGTGGTGGAAGCAGGGACGATAGTGACATTTAAGGGGCATCTTGACAAATATATGAATAGGATGGGAATAGAAGGATACGGACCCAGGAAGTGTAGAAGATTGTAGTTTAGTCGGGCAGCATGGTCGGCACGGGCTTGGAGGGCCGAAGGGCCTGTTCCTGTGCTGTACATTTCTTTGTTCATTGTTCTTTGTTGTTCTGTGCACGCGGCTGAGCTCCAACGTTTTTCCCCTCGTCTAGGACGCGCCGACCTACGCAGAGGCCATGGCGTTACTGAAGGAGAATTACGCTCATCCGACCAACAAGATCTACGGCAGGCACCTCCGATCCACGCGGCACCAACTTCCTGGTGAGTCTGTGGAAGATTTCTGGCGTGCCCTGCCCGCCCTGGTGAGAGACTGTGACTGCCAGGCCGTTTCGGCCACTGAACATTCGAACCTGCTAATGAGAGACGCGTTCGTTCCGGGCATGGGGTCTGACTACATCCGCCAGCGCCTCTTAGAAGGAGCCACGCTTGACCTCGCGCCGACCAAGAAACTAGCGTTATCGCTCACGGTTGCCTCACGCAACGTACAGGCTAATGCCCCCGACCGCACGGCCCACCACCCGTGCGGCCAGTGGGCGCCGCCATCTTCCTCTCCTCAAACCACGTGTGGCCCGTGGGTGCTGCCATCTTGCTCCACTCAACACGTGCGGCCCGTGGGCGCCGCCATCTTACTTGCCTCAGAACCAATGGGCACCGCCATCTGGTCTGCCCCAGGACACGTGCGGCCCAAGGGCGCCGTCATCTTGCCTACCCCTGGACACGTGCGGCCCGTGGGCTCCGCCATCTTCCCCGCCTCAGGACCCCTGCCCTTCGGGCACCTCATCGGGCCGCTCATCGCCTGCAAGCACCGACGACCAGCCGCGTCTCGCCTCGGTCACGATCGACCAGTCTCGACCGCACAACCTCGCAACCGCTTCGACAACGGTGAAGGTCGACGGGCACGAGATATCCTGCCTTCTAGACTCCGGGACCACTGAGAGCTTCATCCACCCTGATACGGTAAAGCGCTGCTCCCTCGCGGTACACCCCGCTAACCAAAGAATCTCCCTGGCCTCCGGGTCCCACTCCGTGGCGATCCGGGGGTACTGCATCGCCACCCTCACCATCCAGGGCGTAGTGTTCAGAGGCTTCCGGCTCTACGTCCTCCCCAACCTCTGCGCTGCCTTGCTACTCGGCCTGGACTTCCTGTGCAACCTCCAGAGCCTAACCCTGAAATTTGGCGGGCCCCTACCACCCCTTACAGTATGCGGCCTCACGACCCTTAAGGTCGACCCACCTTCCCTGTTTGCAAACCTCACCCCGGATTGCAAACCCGTCGCCACCAGGAGCAGATGGTACAACGCCCAGGACAGGACCTCCGTCAGGTCGGAGGTCCAGCAGCTGCTTCGGGAAGGCATCATCGAAGCCAGCAACAGCCCCTGGAGAGCCCAAGTGGTAGTGGTGAAAACCGGGGAAAAAAACAGGATGGTCGTTGACTACAGTCAGACCATAAATCGGTACACGCAGCTCGACGCGTACCCCCTCCCACGCAAATCTGATATGGTCAATCAGATTGCACAGTACTGACAGTGGACCTGAAATCCGCCTACCACCAGCTCCCCATCCGTAAGGCGGACCGCCCGTACACTGCGTTTGAAGTTAACTCGTGGCTGAAAGAGTGGTGTGGGAAAGAGGGGTTCCTTTTCATGGGACACTGGCATCAGTTTTGGGACAGGAGGGACCTATACCGTTGGGATGGTCTCCACCTGAACCGAGCTGGGACCAGTGTTCTGGCGAAAAGAGTAAATAGGGTGGTCAATAGGACTTTAAACTAAAGATTGGGGGGGAAGGGAAAGTCAGGGAACCAAGAGGTGAAGTAATCAGTGGGAAGTGTAGCTGCTTGGGAATACAAAAAAGCACGAAAAGACAAAACTCAGGAGAGGTTACGATAGTCCCCATCCCACAAAATATGACAGTGTATGGAAAGGCTCAGTAAACCAAGGTCCATCACACTAAGAAAACAAAAAGGGACGGTCAATAGAGAATTAAAGGTGCTATATTTAAATGCGCGCAGTGTACGGAACAAGGTAGATGAGCTTGTGGCCCAGATTGTGACTGGCAGGTATGATGTGGTAGGCATCACAGAGACGTGGTTGCAGGGGGTTCAGGACTGGCATTTAAACATCCAGGGATTCACAACCTATCGAAAAGACAGAGAGGTGGGCAGAGGGGGCGGTGTTGCCTTGTTAATTAGGAATGAAATTAAATCAATAGCACTAAACGACATAGGGTCAGATGATGTGGAGTCTGTGTGGGTAGAGTTGAGGAACCACAAAGGCAAAAAAAACATAATGGGAGTTATGTACAGGCCTCCTAACAGTGGTCAGGACCGGGGGCACAAAATGCACCACGAAATAGAAAGTGCATGTCAGAAAGGCAAGGTCACAGTGATCATGGGGGACTTCAATATGCAGGTGGACTGGGTAAATAACGCTGCCAGTGGACCCAAGGAAAGGGAATTCATTGAATGTTTACAGGAGGGCTTTTTGGAACAGCTTGTGATGGAGCCCACAAGGGAACAGGCCATTCTGGACTTAGTGTTATGTAATGAGCCAGACTCGATTAAAGATCTTAAAGTAAGGGAGCTCTTAGGAGGCAGTGATCATAATATGGTAGAATTCAATCTCCAATTTGAAAGAAAGAAGGTAGAATCAGATGTAAAGGTGTTACAGTTAAATAAAGGTAACTACAGGGGCATGAGGGAGGAGCTGACGAAAATCGACTGGGAGCAGAGCCTAGTGGGAAAGACAGTAGAACAGCAATGGCAGGAGTTTCTGGGAGTAATTGAGGACACAGTACAGAGGTTCATCCCAAAGAAAAGAAAGGTTATCAGAGGGGGGATTAGGCAGCCATGGCTGACAAAGCAAGTTAGGGAATGCATCAAAGCAAAAGAGAAAGCCTATAATGTGGCAAAGAGTAGTGGGAAGTCAGAAGTTTGGGAAGGCTACAAAAACAAACAGAGGATAACAAAGAGAGAAATAAAGAAAGAGAGAATCAAATTTGAAGGTAGGCTAGCCAGTAACATTAGGAATGATAATAAAAGTTTCTTTAAATACATTAAAAACAAACGGGAGGCAAAAGTTGACATTGGGCCGCTCCAAAATGACGCTGGTAATCTAGTGATGGGAGACAAGGAAATAGCTGAGGAACTAAATAAGTACTTTGCGTCAGTCTTCACAGTAGAAGACATGAGTAATATTCCAACAATTCCAGAGAGTCAGGGGGCAGAGTTGAATATGGTAGCCATCACAAAGGAGAAAGTGCTAGAGAAACTAAGAAATCTAAAAATTGATAAATCTCCGGGCCCAGATGGACTACATCCTAGAGTTCTAAAGGAGATAGCTGAAGAAATAGTGGAGGCGTTAGTTATGATCTTTCAAAAGTCACAGGAGTCAGGGAAAGTCCCAGAGGATTGGAAAATCGCGGTTGTAACCCCCCTGTTCAAGAAGGGAACAAGGAAAAAGATTGAAAATCATAGGCCAATTAGCCTAACCTCGGTTGTTGGCAAGATTCTAGAATCCATTGTTAAGGATGAGATTTCTAAATTCTTGGAAGTGCAGGGTCGGATTAGGACAAGTCAGCATGGATTTAGTAAGGGGAGGTCGTGCCTGGCAAACCTGTTAGAGTTCTTTGAAGAGATAACAAATAGGTTAGACCAAGGAGAGCCAATGGATGTTCTCTATCTTGACTTCCAAAAGGCCTTTGATAAGGTGCCTCACGGGAGACTGCTGAGTAAAATAAGGGCCCATGGTATTCGAGGCAAGGTACTAACATGGATTGACGATTGGCTGTCAGGCAGAAGGCAGAGAGTTGGGATAAAAGGTTCTTTTTCGGAATGGCAACCGGTGACGAGTGGTGTCCCGCAGGGTTCAGTGTTGGGGCCACAGCTGTTCTCTTTATATATTAATGATCTAGATGACGGGACTGGGGGCATTCTGGCTAGGTTTGCCGATGATACAAAGATAGGTGGAGGGGCAGGTAGTATGGAGGAGGTGGGGAGGCTGCAGAAAGATTTAGACAGTTTAGGAGAATGGTCCAAGAAATGGCTGATGAAATTCAACGTAGGCAAGTGCGAGGTCTTGCACTTTGGAAAAAAGAATAGAGGCATGGACTATTTTCTAAACGGTGACAAAATTCATAATGCTGAAGTGCAAAGGGACTTGGGAGTCCTAGTCCAGGATTCTCTAAAGGGAAACTTGCAGGTTGAGTCCGTAATTCAGAAAGCAAATGCAATGTTGTCATTCATCTCAAGAGGCTTGGAATATAAAAGCAGGGATGTACTTCTGAAGCTTTATAAAGCATTAGTTAGGCCCCATTTAGAATACAGTGAGCAATTTTGGGCCCCACACCTCAGGAAGGACACACTGGCACTGGAGCGGGTCCAGCGAAGATTCACACGGATGATCCCAGGAATGGTAGGCCTAACATACGATGAACGTCAGAGGATCCTGGGATTATATTCATTGGAGTTTAAGAGGTTGAGGGGAGATCTAATAGAAACTTACAAGATAATGAATGGCTTAGATAGGGTGGATGTAGGGAAGTTGTTTCCATTAGCAGGGGAGACTAGGACCCGGGGGCACAGCCTTAGAATAAAAGGGAGTCACTTTAGAACAGAGATGAGGAGAAATTTCTTTAGTCAGAGAGTGGTGGGTCTGTGGAATTCATTGCCACAGAGGGCGGTGGAGGCCGGGCCGTTGAGTGTCTTTAAGACAGAAGTTGATAAATTCTTGATTTCTCGAGGAATTAAGGGCTATGGAGAGAGAGCGGGTAAATGGAGTTGAAATCAGCCATGATTGAATGGTGAATGGACTCGATGGGCCGAATGGCCTTACTTCCGCTCCTATGTCTTATGGTCTTAAGCAGACGGCCGCCTTTACCACTTCCTTAGGGTTCCCTTTGGCGTCACCAATGGGGTCTCAGTCCTCCAACGGGAGATGGACCGAATGGTTGACCGGTATGGGCTGCGGGCCACTTTCCCGTTCCTGGACAACGTCACCATCTGCGGCCATGACCAGCAGGGCCACAACGCTAACCTTTCCAAATTTCTCCACACCGCCACACTCCTCAACCTAACTTACAACAAGGAGAAGTGTGTGTTCAGCACAAACCGATTGGCCATCAAAGAACAAAGAACAAAGAAATGTACAGCACAGGAACAGGCCCTTCGGCCCTCCAAGCCCGTGCCGACCATGCTGCCCGACTAAACTACAATCTTCTACACTTCCTGGGTCCATATCCCTCTATTCCCATCCGATTCATGTATTTGTCAAGATGCCCCTTAAATGTCACTATCGTCCCTGCTTCCACCATCTCCTCCGGTAGCGTGTTCCAGGCACCCACTACCCTCTGTGTAAAAAAAAAAAAAAAAAACTTGCCTCGTACATTTACTCTGAACCTTGCCCCTCTCACCTTAAACCTATGCCCCCTAGTAATTGACCCCTCTCCCCCGGGGAAAAGCCTCTGACTATCCACTCTGTCTATGCCCCTCATAATTTTGTAGACCTCTATCTGGTCGCCCCTCAACCTCCGTCGTTCCAGTGAGAATAAACCGAGTTTATTCAACCGCCCCTCATAGCTAATGCCCTCCATACCAGGCAACATTCTGGTAAATCTCTTCTGCACCCTCTCTAAAGCCTCCACATCCTTCTGGTAGTGTGGCGACCAGAATTGAACACCATACTCCAAGTGTGGCCTAACTAAGGTTCTATACAGCTGCAACATGACTTGCCAATTCTTATACTCAATGCCCCAGCCAATGAAGGCAAGCATGCCGTATGCCTTCTTGACTACCTTCTCCACCTGTGTTGCCCCTTTCAGTGTCCTGTGGACCTGTACACCTAGATGTCTCTGACTTTCAATACTCTTGAGGGTTCGACCATTCACTGTATATTCCCTACCTGCATTAGACCTTCCAAAATGCATTACCTCACATTTGTCCGGAGTAAACTCCATCTGCCATCTCTCCACCCAAGTCTCCAAACAATCTAAATCCTGCTGTATCCTCTGACAGTCCTCATCGCTATCTGCAATTCCACTAACCTTTGTGTCGTCTGCAAACTTACTAATCAGACCAGTTACATTTTCCTCAATCATTTATATATACTACAAACAGCAAAGGTCCCAGTACTGATCCCTGTGGGACACCACTGGTCACAGCCCTCCAATTAGAAAAGCATCCTTCCGTTGCTACTCTCTGCCTTCTATGACCTAGCCAGTTCTGTATCCACCTTGCCAGCTCACCCCTGATCCCGTGTGACTTCACCTTTTGTACTAGTCTACCATGAGGGACCTTGTCAAAGGCCTTACTGAAGTCCATATAGACAACATCCACTGCCCTACCTGCATCAATCATCTTTGTGACCTCCTCGAAAAACTCTATCAAGTTAATGAGACACGACCTCCCCTTCACAAAACCATGCTGCCTCTCACTAATACGTCCATTTGCTTCCAAATGGGAGTAGATCCTGTCTCGAAGAATTCTCTCCAGTAATTTCCCTACCACTGAAGTAAGGCTCACCGGCCTGTAGTTCCCTGGATTATCCTTGCTACCCTTCTAAAACAGAGAAACAACATTGGCTATTCTCCTCTGGCTCCACACATAGATCCCCTTGCCTATCCTTCAGTGGGCCAACCCTTTCCCTGACTACCCTCTTGCTTTTTATGTACGTGTAAAAAGCCTTGGGATTTTCCTTAACCCTATTTGCCAATGCCTTTTCGTGATCCCTTATAGCCCTCCTGACTTCTTGCGTAAGTTCCTTCCTACTTTCCTTATATTCCACACAGGCTTCGTCTGTTCCTAGCCTTTTAGCCCTGACAAATGCTTCCTTTTTCTTTTTGATGAGGCCTACAATATCTCTCGTTATCCAAGGTTCCCGAAAATTGCCGTATTTATCCTTCTTCCTCACAGGAACATGCCGGCCCTGAATTCCTTTCAACTGACACTTGAAAGCCTCCCACATGTCAGATGTTGATTTGCCCACAAACATCCGCCCCCAATCTAGGTTCTTCGTTCCCGCCTAATATTGTTATAAATAGCCTTCCCCCAATTTAGGACATTCACCCTAGGACCACTCTTATCCTTGTCCACCAGCACTTAAAAACTTACTGAATTGTGGTCACTGTTCCCGAAATGCTCCCCTACTGAAACTCCTACCACCTGGCCGGGCTCATTCCCCAATACCAGGTCCAGTACCACCCCTTCCCTAGTTGGACTGTCTACATATTGTTTTAAGAAGCCCTCCTGGATGCTCCTTACAAACTCTGCCCCGTCTAAGCCCCTGTCACTAAGTGAGTCCCAGTCAATATTGGGAAAGTTGAAGTCTCCCATCACCACAACCCTATTGTTTTTACTCTTTTCCAAAATCTGTCTACCTATCTGCTCCTCTATCTCCCGCTGGCTGTTGGGAGGCCTGTAGTAAACCCCCAACATTGTGACTTATTCCTGATCTCTACACATATAGCCTCACTGCCCTCTGTGGTGTCCTCCCGTAGTACAGCTGTGATATCCTCCCTAACCAGTAGCGCAACTCCACCACCCCTTTTACATCCCCCTCTATCCCACCTGAAACATCTAAATCCTGGAACGTTTAGCTGCCAATCCTGCCCTTCCCTCAACCAGGTCTCTGTAATGGCAACAACATCATAGTTCCAAGTACTAATCCAAGCTCTAAGTTCATCTGCCTTACTCGTAATACTTCTTGCATTAAAACATATGCACTTCAGGCCACCAGACCCGCTGTGTTCAGCAACGTCTCCCTGTCTGCTCTGCCTCAGAGCCACACTGTCCCTATTCCCTTGTTCTCCCTTAATGCTCTCACCTTCTGACCTATTGCTCCTGTGCCCACCCCCCTGCCATACTAGTTTAAACCCTCCCGTGTGACACTAGCAAACCTCGCGGCCAGGATATTTATGCCTCTCCAGTTTAGGTGCAACCCGTCCTTCTTCTTCCGGTCACACCTGCCCCGGAAGAGCTCCCAGTGGTCCAGATAACGGAAACCCTCCCTCCTGCACCAGCTGTTTAGCCACGTGTTTAGCTGCTCTATCTTCCTATTTCTAGCCTCACTGGCACGTGGCACAGGGAGTAATCCTGAGATTACAACCCTAGATGTCCTGTCTTTTAACTTTCTGCCTAGCTCCCTGAACTCCTGCTGCAGGACCTCATGCCCCTTCCTGCCTATGTCGTTAGTACCAATATGTACAACGACCTCTGTCTGTTAGCCCTCCCCCTTCAGGATGCCGTCTACCCGTTCGGAGAACTCCTGGACCCTGGCACCAGGGAGGCAACATACCATCCTGGAGTCTCTTTCACGTCCACAGAACCGCCTATCTGTGCCCCTGACTATAGAGTCCCCTATTACTATTGCTCTTCTGCGCTTTGACCCTCCCTTCTGAACATCAGAGTCAGCCGTGGTGCCACTGCTCTGGCTGCTGCTGTTTTCCCCTGATAGGCTATCCCCCCTGACCGTATCCAAAGGGGTATACCTGTTCGAGAGGGGGACAACCACAGGGGATTCCTGCACTGACTGCCTGCCCTTTCTGGTGGTCACCCATTTCTCTGCCTGCACCTTGGGTGTGACCACATTTATATAATTGCTATCTGTGATGCTTTCTGCCACCTGCATGCTCCTAAGTGCATCCAACTGCTGCTCCAACCGAACCATGCGGTCTGTGAGGAGCTCCAGTTGGGTGCACTTTCTGCAGATGAAGCCATCCGGGATGCTGGAAGCCTCCCGGACCTGCCACATCTCACAGTCAGTCAGAGCACTGCACCCCTCTAACTGACATTGCGTCAATTAATTAGTAAATTAAAGTTAAAAGTTACATTTTTTTAAAAAAAGTTACTGTTAACTATCTGTTTCCTAGCACTAGATTTCTACTATAAATGTGAAAGCTAAATATAGTACTCTCCGATCTCTGGCTTAGATACCCCTCTAAATTGTAATTAAGTAATTTTGTTTAATTAGTTACCAACGCTTAATTTTTTTCATTTAGTGTAGATTCCCAACCAGCCACTCAGGTCACAGCTTTTCTGTGATGTCACTTCAGTCCCCCGCTCCCCCCCCCCCCCCCTCCCCACATACACACACACACACACACACAATTTGAAAAGGTAATAAAAGTAAAAATGAGTAAATATCACTTACTTACCTTCCGAAGGTCTCAGATGTTCTCAGGTTCTCTCCCTGCTGATTAAAAGTTACAGGCCAGAAGAAAGAGAACAAAACAGTCGGGAAAAAGTACCTTCTCCCACTCTGCACCGAATTACCTCAGTGCACCAAATTACCATGTTTCACATTCTCACTCTGTCTGTGTCTCACTCACTCAGGCTGTGTCTCTTGACCAGCGCTATGCTCGGCTATGTGGGTCAGAACGGAGTTCTATGGCCCGACCCCGATCGCATTCTCCGTTCCCCCTCATGGAACTCCCACTGCCCCAAGGCCCTCAAATGATGCCTGGGGTTCTTTTCGTATTACACCCAGGGGGTCCCTAACTATGCGGACAAGGCCCACCCACGCATTCAATCCAACGCTTTCCCACTGATGGCCGAGGCTCACCAGGCCTTAAACCGTATCAAGGCCGACATTGCTAAGGCCGCGATGCACGCGGTCGACGAGACGCTCCCCTTCCAAGTCGAGAGCGATGCATCAGATGTCACTCTGGCCGCCACCCTCAACCAGGCAGGCAGGCCCGTGGCATTCTTTTCACGCACCCTCCATGCCTCTGAAATTCGGCACTCCTCCGTCGAAAAGGAGGCCCAAGCGATCGTTGAAGCTGTGCGGCATTGGAGGCATTACCTGGCCGGCAGGAGATTCACTCTCCTCACTGACCAACAGTCGGTTGCCTTCATGTTCAATAACACACAGCGGGGTAAGATCAAAAATGATAAAATCTTGAGGTGGAGGATTGAGCTCTCCACCTCCGATTACGAGATTTTGTATCGCCCTGGTAAGCTCAATGAGCCCCCTGATGCCCTGTCCCAAGGTACATGTCCCAGCGCACAAGTGGACCGACTCCGGACCCTGCACAACGATCTCTGTCACCCGGGAGTCACACGCTTTTACCCGCAACCTGCCCTACTCCATCGAAGAAGTCAGGGCTGTCACCAGAGACTGCCAGGTCTGCGCGGAGTGTAAACCGCACTTCTACCGGCCAGACCGTACACGCCTGGTGAAGGCCTCCCGCCCCTTTGAACACCTCAGCGTGGGCTTCAAAGTGCCCCTCCCCTCCACCGACCGCAAAACGTACTTTCTTAATGTGGTCGACGAGTATTCCCAATTTCCCCTTTGCCGTCCCATGCCCCGACATGACGTCTGCCACCGTCATCAAAACCCTCAACACCATCTTCGCTCTGTTCGGCTTCCCCACCTACGTCCACAGCGACCGGGGATCCTCATTTATGAGCGATGAGTTGCGCCAGTACCTGCTCAACAGGGGCATTGCCTTGAGCAGGACGACCAGCTACAACCCCCGGGGAAATGGGCAGGTGGAGTGGGAGAATGGGACGGTCTGGAGGGTCGTCCAGCTGGCCCTACGGTCCAGAAATCTCCCGGCCTCCCACTGGCAGGAGGTCCTCCCCAACGCACTTCACTCCATTCGGTCACTCCTGTGCACCGCGACTAACAAAACCCCCATGAACGTCTCTTTGCCGTCCCCAGGAAGTCCACCTCCGGGGTTTCGCTCCCAACGTGGCTGGCAGCTCCAGGACCTGTTCTCCTCCACAAGCACGTGCGGCTCCACAAGGCAGACCCGTTGGTTGAGGGAGTACAGCTATTCCATGCGAACCCGCAATACGCCTACGTGGTGTACCCCGACGGCACCCAAGACACAGTCTCCCTCAGGGATCTGGCACCAGCTGGGACCCCACAGCCTCCCCCCCCCCCCCCCCCCCCCCTGCGCCACCCTCCCCTCCCCCGGCGCACCCCACCGCAGCCCCCGCTCCAGGACAATCCATCTTCCCCTTGCTCCCACCCAGGGTTGAAGAGGATTTCGACACACTCCCGGAGTCACCGAAGACCAAGCCGATGCCTGAGTTGCCACCAGCGCTGAGGCACTCTCAACGACAGATTAAGGCGCCCGATCATCTAAATTTGTCACCTTCTCTGTAATTTTAAAACCAATCTGTATGTATATAGTTTTCCACCACCCCCGCTGGACTCCTTTTTAACAGGAGGTGAATGTGTAGTCACCACTGTTGTATTATATTGTATATATAGGTATTACAGTAAGGCCCCTGTACTGCAGGTACGGGGGGGAAATCCCTGCCTGCTGGCTCCGCCCAGGAGGCGGAGTATAAATGTGTGTGCTCTCCGAACAGCAGCCATTTCGTAAGCTGCTGTAGGAGGCCACACATCTGTGTAATAAAGCCTCGATTACATTCTACTCTCGTCTCGTCGTAATTGATATTGCATCATATGGCTATCGGACATGGCGAGCTTTCTGGGCCTTGAGAAAGTCAAGTTCGCCTTGAGAGGTTCACTACTAGGGTTTGCCCGAAGGTGGCAGCCATTTATTGACTTCTTCGCAGAGGAGCAAGCGTCAGCAGGGGGGGGGGCTAGGGTAGAGTAAGGGGATATTGAGGCAGCTCCTTGCGTGAACAGAGCCGTGGTTTGCACTATGTTTAATTTGTGTCTTGACATTTTTTTTGTACTGTACAATGTCACTTTTTCTATATGCCTAAAATACCTCAAAAAAATTGTTTTAAAAAAACAAAACATTTTTCGTCTCTGCAAAGGCAGACTGACGTTGGGCTTTAGTACTGGGACTACTGCTGCAGCCCATTCTGGAAATTGTACTGGGCATATAATGCCAAGGCTCTCCAGCCACCCAGGTTCAGCCTCTACCTTGGTGAGATGGGTATAGGGACTGGTTTCACTCTGAAGTACTTAATAGGGCCTCCGGGTCCTTGCTCCTTTGTTTTTACTGAGGCCTTCCTGAAAGACCTCGCGATATTTCCCGATGATTTTGTATACAGTGGTTATCACTGTTGCTTCACAGCTCCAGGGACCTGGGTTCGATTCCCAGCTTGGGTCACTGTCTGTGTGGAGTCTGTACGTTCTCCCCGTGTCTGCGCGGGTTTCCTCCGGGTGCTCTAGTTTCCTCCCACAAGTCCCGTGTTAGGTGAATTGGACATTCTGAATTCTCCCTCTGTGTACTCGAACAGGCGCTGGAATGTGGCAATTAGGGGCTGTGGTAAACCACTGTGTTCTTATATTAAGGGTTGTACGGTAGAACCTGCACTACAGGTTCACCTGGGCCCCTGCATGCTAGCTCCGCCCAGGAGCCGGGTTATAAATATGCATGGCCTTCAGCTCGCAGCCATTTTGTCAGCTGCTGTAGGAGGCCACACATCTGACACTAATAAAATCCCAGTAACTGGGATTGGGTCCGATGTTATCAGGCAGCAGCTCTTAGAAGGGGCCACGCGCGACCTCACAGAGACTAAAACACTAGCGCTTTCCATGACGGTCGCCCTGCGCAATGTACAGTCCTACGCCCCCAACCACGCTTCATGGACCCCACAGGCAGCCGCCCCAGCGGGGGCGATACCCACCCAGTACGCCTGCGTTACGCGCCAGCCAGTGATCTCCGGGGGGCCCCAATGCTATTTTTGCGGCCCCGACAACGCTGCCTGGCCCGCGCTGCCCTTTGTAAGGCCTGCGGGAAGAAGGGTCACTACGCAGCGGTGTGCCAGGCCCGCTCAGCGGCAGCGGTCGCCCCCAACCCCTCTCGGTCACGGACAATGGGCGCGGCTATCCTCCCCTCCTCCCCAGGCCATGTGCGAGCAATGGGCGGCGCCATCTTCTCCCCCGCACAACACGTGCGTTCCATGGGCGCCGCCATTTTGTGACCCCCCCAGGACCTCCGAGCGCCGCCATCCTGTCCACCCCGCAGCACATGGAGACCAACGGCGTTTCAGGACCCCAACTCAGCGGCCGCCTCACTACCCGACGATCAACCACGACTTGCATCCATCGCAATCGACCAGTCCCGACCCCACACTCTGACCAACGCATCCACCAGCGTGAAAGTCAACGGCCATGTGACCTCCTGCCTACAGGACTCCGGGAGCACCGAGAGCTTTGTACATCCAAATACGGTAAGGCGCTGCTCCCTTAAGGTACACCCTACCAATCAAAGTATCTCCCTGGCCTCTGGATCCCATCGCGTAACGATCCGGGGGTACTGCACGGTCACGCTCACAGTCCAAGGCGTAGAGTTCCACGGTTTTCGCCTCTACGTCCTTTCTAACCTCTGCACTGCACTTATCCTTGGCCTGGATTTCAGTGCAATCTCCAGAGCCTGACCCTTAAATTCGGCGGACCCTTACCACCCCTCACTGTGTGCGGCCACGCGACCCTAAAGGTCGATCCTCCTTCCCTCTTTGGCAATCTAACTCCAGATTGCAAACCCGTCGCCACCAGGAGCAGACGGTACAGCACCCAGGATAAGGCCTTCATCAGGTCCGAGGTCCAGCGGTTGCTTCGGGAGGGAGTCATCGAGGCAACAGCCCCTGGAGAGCTCAAAAGTGGCAGTGGTTAAGTCTGGGAAGAAAAACCGAATGGTCGTGGACTACAGCCAGACCATCAACAGGTACACGCAGCTCAACGCATACCCCCTCCCACGCATATCTGACATGGTTAACCAGATTGCACAGTCTTCTGGGTCTTCTCAACGGTGGACCTGAAATCTGCTTACCACCAGCTCCCCATCCGTAAATCGGACCGGCCATACACCGCCTTCGAGGCAGACGGCCGGCTATATCACTTCCTTGGGGTCCCCTTCAGCGTCACCAATGGGGTTTTGGTCTTCCAAAGGGAGATGGACTGAATGGTCGACCGGTAGGGCTTGCGGGCCACATTTCCATACCTAGACAATGTGACCATCTGCGGCCATGATCAGCAGGACCACGACGCCAACCTCGCTAAATTTCTCTGCGCTGCCACTCTCCTCAACCTCACGTACAACAAGGAGAAGTGTGTGTTCTGACCGCTTAGCCATCCTTGGCTACGTGGTCCAGAACGGAGTTCTGGGGCTCGATCCCGACCGCATGCGCCCCCTCATGGAGCTTCCCCTCCCCCACTGCCCCAAGGCCCTCAAACGCTGCCTGCCGTTTGTTGTGCTGGGTGCTCTGCTACACAGACGAACCAACACGGTTGCGGATGGTACAACTCAGTTTTATTACTAACAATAACAACATCTGTAAACTGGTTACTGTGGTTCGTTCATTACCCTCTAACCTGTGGACCCAGCCCTAACACTATCTTGGAGAAGCACTCAGCACATGGTGAATGTCACAGTGGCACGCTGTGAGCTCTGTGCCCTGAGCTCTCTCCTGCTGGAATGCACGGGAAGTGTCGTGTTCCCCGTTTTATAGTGTGTATGCTCTTGCCTGTGATTAGCTGTGATGTTGTGTGTGTATTGATTGGTCCATTGATCTGTCCATCAGTGTGTATGTATGTTTGCACCATGATGATTATCTGAATATCATGACCGTGTTCTTCTCGTATTACGCTCAGTGGGTCCCAAACTATGCGGACAAGGCCCGCCCACTCATACAGTCCACTCATTTCCCCCTGACGGCCGAGGCCCAACAGACTTTCGCCCGGATCAAAGCTGATATTGCCAAAGCTGGAATGCACACTGTAGACAAAACACTTCCTTTCCAAGTAGAAAGCGACGCATCGGACGTCACCCTTGCCGCCACCCTCAACCAGGCAGGCAGGCCCGTGGCATTCTTTTCCCGCACCCTCCATGCCTCCGAAATTCGGCACTCATCCGTCGAAAAGGAGGCCCAAGCGATCGTTGAGGCTGTGCGACATTGGAGGCATTACCTGGCCGACAGAAAATTCACTCTCCTCACTGACCAATGGTCGGTTGCCTTCATGTTCAACAACACAGCAGGGCAAGATCAAAAGTGACAAAACCTTGCGGTGGAGAATCGAGCTTCCACGTATAACTACGAGATTAAGTATCGCCCTGGCAAACTCAACGAGCCCCAGACGCCCTATCCCGAGGTACATGTTCCAGCGCACAGGTAGACCGACTCCGGACCCTGCACGACAGCCTTTGTCACCCAGGGGTCACTCAGTTGTACCACTCCATTAAGGCACAAAATTTGCCCTACTCCGCCGAGGAAGTAAGGACGATCACCAAGGACTGCCAGGTCTGTGCGGAGTGCAAACCGCACTTCTACCGGCCGGACCGCGCGCACCTGGTGAAGGCCTCCCGCCCCTTTGAACGCCTCAGCGTAGATTTCAAAGGCCCCCTCCCCTCCTCCGACCGACACACTTATTTCCTCAGTGTGATCGATGAATACTCCCGTTTTCCCTTCGCCATCCCATGCCCCGACATGACGTCTGCCCTTAATTCTATCTTCACTCTGTTCAGCTTCCCCGCCTACATACACAGTGACAGGGGATCCTCATTCATGAATGATGCGCTACGCCAGTTCCTGCTCAGCAGGGGTATCGCCTCCAGCAGAACGACCAGCTATAACCCCCGGAGAAACGGACAGGTAGAACAACAAAGAACAAACAGAAAGGGAGAATAGGACGGTATGGAGGGCCGTCCAGCTGGCCCTACGGTCCAGACATCTCCCGGCCTCCCGCTGGCAAGAGGTCCTCCCTGATGCACTATACATTCCATTCGCTCATTACTTTGCACTGCTACTAACAGTACACCGTATGAACGTCTTTTTGCCTTCCCCATGAAGTCCACATCCGGGGTATCACTCCCAACTTGGCTCACAGCTCTGGGAACCGTGCTTCTCCGTAAATATGTGCGGCTCCACAAGGCGGATCCGTTGGTGGAAAGGGTGCACCTGCTCCACGCAAACCCACAGTACGCCTACGTGGCATTCCCCGACGGCCACCAGGATACCGTCTCCCTCAGGGACCTGACACCAGCAGGTTCCACCCCACACCGCCCCCGGCGCCACCCTCCCCTCCCCCGTCGCCCCCATCACCCCCCCCAAGGACCGTCCATCCTCCCCCTGCCCACTCCCGGTGATGAAGAGGATTTTGGTGCGCTCCCGGAGTCAACTTCGACCACGACAGCACCAACATCGCCGGCTCCACTTCGTCGATCCCAGAGGACGATCAAGGCGCCGGACCGGCTGAACCTCTGACCGGCCCATCGGATGACCAGAGACATTTTTTTTACTGTTCTGTAAATATTAAGGATTGCGAATTGTATATAGTTATCCACCAGCCCTGCCGGACTCAATTTTAACAGGGGGTGAATGTGGTAAACCACTGTGTTCCTATATTCAGGGTTGTACAGTAGAACCTGCACTACAGGTTCACCTGGGCCCCTGCATGCTAGCTCCGCCCAGGAGCCGGGTTATAGATATGCATGGCCTTCAGCTCGCAGCTATTTTGTCAGCTGCTGTAGGAGGCCCCACTTCTGATACTAATAAAGCCTCAGTTTGAATTCAACTTCGTCTCCAGTCAAATTGATCGTGCCTCAGGGGCTTTTCACAGTAACTTCATTGCAGAGTTAATGTAAACCTCCTTGTGACAATAATAAATATTATTATTATAGGCAGGCGGTTCGCATTTTGAAAATTTCCTGCCAGTTCAATTGGATTTCGTGCAGCCAATGTCTGCCCAGGAGACTGGGTCCTGGTCCTTGTCCGACTTCCAAATGAATTGTTCGTAAAGAGATGTCCCAGCAGGTCTCCCGAGGTGCTGTTTGTGGTGGGTCCAAGCCCACTGTGACCCACCCAGCAGCTAACGTCCTGCTACTGCCTTAAGCCACATTTCCTTCTAATTAAATGGTATTCCGAAATTCATATTGCTGCTTAGGGATGGAGTTTCACAATTTCTGGCTATTATTTCTGTGAATGAGTGTTTTTTTTTTCATTTTTAAGTATTCCCTTAGCTAGGTATCAGGGGCGAAATTCTCCGTTATCGGCGCAAAGTCCGCCGATCGGCGCAAAAAACGGCGCAAATCCGACTTGCGTCACGTCGGAAAAATGGGTCGAAAGTCTCCAGCCCGAAATGGGCTAGCAGCGACGTAACGGGATCCGCGCTTGCGCACGTGGTTCACGCCGTGCAGCGTCATACGCGCTGCACGGCGTGACGGCTCATAAGGCCGCGCAGCTCGCCCCCAACCGACCGGAACACCCGACCGCAACACCCGACTGGATGGCTGGCGTCGCTCAGCCCCGAGGTTCGAGTCACGGGATGTGGAGGCGCTCCTGGACGCGGTGGAGCAGAGGAGGGACGCCCTGTATCCCGGGCACGGCCGCAGAGTTGCCCCACGCCACAGCCGGCGTCTGTGGAGGGAAGTGGCAGAGGCCGTCACCGCTGTGGCCCTGACACCACGGACAGGCACCCAGTGCCACAAGAAGGTGAACGACCTCGTCAGAGCAGGCAGGGTGAGCCTCCCCATATCCCCCCCGCCCCCTTATCCCCCCTGCCCCCTTATCCCCCCCGCCCCCTTATCCCCCCCGCCCCCTTATCCCCCCCGCCCCCATATCTCCCCCAGCCCCCATATCTCCCCCATATCCCCCCTCCCCCATATCCCCCCCTCCCCCATATCCCCCCCCTCCCCCATATCCCCCCTCCCCCATATCCCCCCCCATATCCCCCCTCCCCCATATCCCCCCCCCATATCCCCCCCTTCCCCCATATCCCCCCCTCCCCCATATCTCCCCCTCCCCCATATCCCCCCCTCCCCCATATCCCCCCCTCCCCCATATCCCCAAGTGAATCCAGCCCTAACCTTAACCTCTGCAATGCACGCGCAACCGATGGCGTGCATTCATATACCTGCCTAACACTGTTGCCTTTTACCCCTGCCACCCCTCCCCCCCCCCCCACAGGAGAAGCACGCACACAACAATAGGGAGCATGTGAGGACTGGAGGAGGGCCCGCTGATGAGAGGCCACTGACCAAACACGAGGAAAGGGCCCTGGAACTGACTGGCGGACGTGACGACCGGGAGGTTGCTGATGCAGAGGTCGGGGGCGTACTAGCAAGTGAGCCACCGACAGCCCGTCCCCATATCCCCCCTCCCCTATATCACCTGATCACTGCCTGCGTGTCTAACCATGCATGCTTCATTGTGTATCGCAGGACCAAACGTCCAGGCACCCATCCCCGCAGATGCAGACTGCCTGCAGGATGTCCCTTGTAGACCACGGGAGACAGAGAGACCCGGACCCTCCAGCATGCGACGCCCGCAGGATGCCCCTCGGAGGCCACGGGAGACAGAGAGACCCGGACCCTCCAGCATGCGACGCCCGCAGGATGCCCCTCGGAGGCCATGGGAGACAGAGAGACCCGGACCCTCCAGCATGCGACGCCCGCAGGATGCCCCTCGGAGGCCACGGGAGACAGAGAGACCCGGACCCTCCAGCATGCGACGCCCGCAGGATGCCCCTTGGAGGCCACGGGAGACAGAGAGACCCGGACACTCCAGCATGCGACGCCCGCAGGATGCCCCTCGCACACCACGGGAGACGGAGAGACCTGGAGCAACAGGGAGACGACACCCCCGTCACGTGCGGGAGCGATCACCCAGCGACGAGGGGGGCAGCCACAGGCTCCCATCACATCCGAGCCAGGACACCACTACCCGGGACACCACTACCCGGGACAGCACTGCCCAGGACACCCCTACCCGGGACAGCACTACCCAGGAAGATGAAATACCGGACAGTGACACAGAGTGGATGGGTGGAGACGAACCCCCACCCCAAAGTGCCATGGACTCAGAGTGGGACGAAGAGCACGACACAACGCCACTGCTGTCACCAACACCCTCCACCATCGCAGAAACACTCACCTCGGTTGGGCACTTTAGTGATGAGGCGTCTGGTACACTCACTGGTGCGCACAACACAGCCGTCCCGGTACAGCAGGTGGAGGTAGGAGCAGCAGAGGGGCCGGGCAGTCGGAGGGCAGCCTAGCCCAAGCGAACGTCTGCCGCCCAGATGGATCCCGGGTTCCTGGAGTTACCACACCCACCCATAGATCCGATGCAACCACCGACCCGGAGACGAGCGAAGAGGGAGACGGGCGGCTTGCGGCGGCTGCGGTCGCAGGTGGAGGAGTCCACCCGCGTCCAGGTGCTGGAAGTGGTGCCGGTCATGCGTGCCACCCAGGCCGACACCGCACAGGTGGCGTCCGCGGTGGAGGCAATGGGTGCGACGGTGTCAGACATGGGGAACGGTTTGCGAGGCCTGGGGCTTTCCGTGCAGGTGGCGTCTGTGGCCCAGGACACGGCTGCCCTCTCACAGGAGGCCATGAGCCAGTGCCAGCGCCAGATGGCAGAGGCGCTCAACACCATAGCCCAGTCTCTGCAGGGCATCGGCGCCAGTGGCCATGTGCAAGCCGGCGTCGCACTGTCACAGACAGGGTTTGCCAACCCCCTGGGCTCCATGGCTGCAAACCTGCAGACCCCTGTCGATACCAGCACGGGCCTCCAGGACTGGCAGCGCCAGATGTCGGGGGGGCGTCGGATGGCCAGTCCGTTCGCATCCCCCACCCATGTGGAGGCCTGGGGGCCATCGGGCACCCCGAGGGAGGAGGAGGTGCTGTGGTCCGTCCCGGCTCCCCCTGTAGGGGAGGTCCCGGAACACCGCGACACCTCAGACTCCCCCCCCCCCCGCCCCTTCCGTCCCAGGTGCATCGGGTGGGCAACGGGCAGGACAGGCTGGCAGCTCGCCATCCCAGTCGCCCGGGCCGCAGCCTGGCCCATCTAGGCCAGGACGCCCCAGGAAACGGCCGCCAAAGGGATCCCGTGTCAGAGGGCAGGAATCACAGGAGTCCACCTCCAGTTCTGCTGTACCGTCTGGGGAACCACGTAGACGTAGTCAAAGGGCCCGTAAGGCCAAACAATTAGACACTGAGTAAGTTGGCACGGGTGCAGGGCACAGATGAGTTTTAGGGGCTAGGGCACGTGCATGAACTCCTTTGGTTATTAAAGTCAATGTTACACCTACAGAAGCTGCCTTTGTGCTCTGTCCAAAGCGTGCGGGGGTGTCGTGTACGTTGAGCGCAAGTGTGTGTGTGAGGGGTGGTCTTACCTCAGCCCCAGGTGAGTCTGCCCCCTTCCCCCTGGGCCGCCATCAACATCCCCCGGGCAGAGGACGGGACCGTGCGCTGCAGTGTCACAGCCGCATGCAGGGATGGTCCGGGTGGATGGTGGTACTGTGGCCATGGGTCAGACCGCGACAGCACGTATGAGTCGTGTACACTGCCTGGGTGACGGGCACAGATGTGCAGGATCATCATGCGGTGGTCGCAGACCACCTGTACGTTCATCGAATAGGTCCCCTTCCTATTAGTGAACACGGCCCTGTTATCTGCAGGTGGCCGCACCGCGACGTGCATCCCATCGATCGCGCCCTGGACCATGGGGAACCCGGCCACGGCAGAGAAGCCCACGGCCCGGGCACCTTGGCTGGCCCGGTCCACAGGGAAGGGGATGTAGCGGTGCGCCATGGCATATAGGGCATCTGTCACTGCCCGGATGCACCGATGCACCGATGTCTGCGATATGCCGGACAGGTCCCCACTCGGTGCCTGGAATGACCCCGTTGCATAAAAGTTCAGGGCCACCGTAACCTTGACGGACACGGGGAGAGGGTGTCCCCCGCCAGTGCCACGCGGTGACAGATGTGCCAGCAGGTGGCAGATGTGTGCCACGGTTTCCCGCCTCATCCGGAGTCTCCTCCTGCATTCCCGGTCCGTGAGGTCCTGGTATGACTGCCGGGGCCGGTACACACTGGGCGCCCTCGGGTGCCTCCGTTGCCGTGGGGCCGCGACGTCCTCCTCCCCCACCTCGTCCTGTCGGTCAGGTGTCCCTCCAGCCTGGGCGGATGCCACCTGCCCCTCATTGGCAGCCTGCGCCGCCTCTCTGGCACGCTCCTCCTCCTCCTCCTCATCCAGGGCAACATGGACATTAGCGCCTGCCGCCACGGCGGCCAACATCGCTGGATGATCGGAAAACATGACGGCCTGGTTGGGGGAGGGGCGGGGGGTAACGACATGTCATCATTGCCCATATCCTCTCCTTCCCCCCAGCCAGGTGGCATGGACCGCATGGGTCCAACTGTTGGAGGCTGGCACCAACTCACTTGCCCTCGCACCCCCTCCTCCCCGGCACGGGCCCCCCATCCCTCTCCCCGGCACGGAACCCCCATCCCTCTCCCCGGCACGGACCCCAACCTCCTCCACGTCACGGCCCCCCCCCATCCCCCTCCCCGGCACGGGCCCCCCATCCCCCTCCCCAGCACGGACCCCCCCATCCCCCTCCCCAGCACGGTCCCCCCATCCCCCTCCCCGGCACGGACCCCAACCTCCTCCACGTCACGGCCCCCCCCCCCATCCCCCTCCCCGGCACGGTCCCCCCATCCCCCTCCCCGGCACGGACCCCCCCATCCCCCTCCCCGGCACGGACCCCCCCATCCCCCTCCCCAGCACGGTCCCCCCATCCCCCTCCCCGGCACGGACCCCAACCTCCTCCACGTCACGGCCCCCCCCCCCATCCCCCTCCCCGGCACGGTCCCCCCACCCCCCTCCCCGGCACGGACCGCCCCCCCATCCCCCTCCACGGCACGGACCGCCCCCCCCCCATCCCCCTCCCCGGCACGGACCGCCCCCATCCCCCTCCCCGGCACGGAGCCCCCCATCCCCCTCCCCGGCACGGACCCCCCCCCCCCAATCCCCTTCCCCGGCACGGACCCCCCCATCCCCCTCCCCGGCATGGATCCCCCATCCCCCTCCCCGGCACGGTCCCCCCATCCCCCTCCCCGGCACGGACCCCCCCCCCCCAATCCCCTTCCCCGGCACGGACCCCCCCATCCCCCTCCCCGGCATGGATCCCCCCCATCGCCCTCCCCGGCACAGACCCCCCCCATCCCCCTCCCCGGCACGGACCCCCCCCATCCCCCTCCCCGGAACGGACCCCCCATCCCCCTCCCCGGCACGGCCCCCCCCCCATCCCCATCCCCGGCACGGACCCCCCATTCCCCTCCCCGGCACGGAGCCCCCCATCCTCCTCCCCGGCACAGACCCCCCCCCATCACACTCCCCGGCACGGACCCCCCATCCCCCTCCCCGGCACGGACCCCCCATCCCCCTCCCCGGCACGGACCCCCCATCCCCCTCCCCGGCACGGACCCCCCTCCCCGGCACGGACCCCCCCATCCCTCTCCCCGGCACAGACCCCCCCCACCCCCCTCCCCGGCACGGACCCCCCACCCCCCTCCCCGGCACGGACCCCCCCCTCCCTGGCACGGACACCCCCCGCATCCCCCTCCCCGGCACAGACGACCCCCCCCCCCCCCCCGCATCCCCCTCCCCGGCACAGACCCCCCCCCCCGCATCCCCCTCCCCGGCACAGACCCCCCCCCATCCCCCTCCCCGGCACGGACCTTCCCCATCCCCCTCCCCGGCGCGGACCCCCCCCCCATTCCCCCTCCCCGGCACGGAACCCCCCCATCCCCCTCCCCGGCACGGCCCCCCCCATCCCCCTCTCCGGCACGGACCCCCCCATCCCACTCCCCGGCACGGACCCCAACCTCCTCCCCGGCACTGACCCCCCTCCCGGCACTCCCCCGGAGCCCAGCCCACTCTAACCACCCCCCCGCTGCACACACACACACACACAACCCGAGACACACCTCTCCCCACACATTCAGACTGCGGCCACGCCATCGCCTGCCCAGCGGCCAACCCCCTAGGCCGTCACTCACCTCCACGCTGGTCGGCGTGAGCCTGGAGCACAGGTTCACGCCGATGAAAAGGAGGTTTACGGCGGCCAACGGCCATTCTCCGACCCGCTGGGGGGTCGGAGAATGACGCCCCAGAATCTCATTACCTGTCACTTGTAAAAGCTGAGAACAATGCAAGTTCCCCAGGGGGAAGGAATATTGGGCAATGGAGCCCCAGCATGACCCAGTGGATGAGACAGGTGGACCCATCCCATGGAGGCAACTTGCACGGTGAGGTTTCGGCGAGGAGGCTGCTTAAATTACAATGTGATTTATTGGAACGACCAACGAGGTTAAACAATGTACAGCAACAGCAGTCGAAATACAAGTCTTTATGCCTTGACTCCTGGGTCCACACACCCCAGGTCTCGCGCTTTCTTCCCATTGGCCAGGGTTCATGCGCTAGGCCGCAGGCGGGCTACGTGGCCCGTGAACAACGGGCACTCAAAGGGGCCACGCTGCCACATTCATCATTGTATGAAATTGACACTGGATAAAGCTCGCCAGGCTGCTAAATTTCTGGGGTTCACAACAATCTCAAGACTCCCTAGAATATAGGGTGCAATCGATTGCACACATCTGGCTTTGGGAGGCCCATGGCAGCAGCCCCTGATGTTCAAATAACAGGGAATAATTCCACTCCAAGAAATTCAACTGTGCGCGACCATCAGGAGCACACCATGCACAGCACTCTGGCAGTTTCCATGACTCACTCATCCTGAATCACTCCCAGGTGCCTCAGCGCCCGAAGGACTGGTTGCTTGGGGATAAGGGAAACCCACTCAATTAATGGCTCATGACACCCGTGCGCCATTCTCAGAGTGCCTTGGAGGAGAGATATAACATGGCGCATAGGTCGACACGACCCATCATCGAGCAGACGATTAGCATCCTGAACATAATCCATGACCACATCCCTACTGCCCCTTCAGGTTGTGCCAGTGCACTGAAAGGCCTTTACACCTAGCAACAATCCAGAGCAAGTTCAGCATTCAGACTTCAACCCTCGTGATTCACCAGGCCCCAATCTTTGGAAATGTCACTGGCAAATCCATATTTGTGTACTCTGGGAAGTGAAAGTTGGCACAACGCACAAACTCTGTGTCAAAGAGCCTACGCAGTAATTGCCACCTTAACAAGAAACTTTCAACAAACAATGAGATGTTTGCATAGTCAGAGAGACCATGCTAACTGCAGGTCATGTGCTTTGTGTTATGGGCGAGGCGTTTTCAGAACCCCAAAATGTATCATGGAGTTCAACCAACCTCACCCTTTAATGTATTTGTTGCTTTTCCTAGCACACGGCTTGTTCCCTAGGTGTGGGATTACAATTATGGATACGTGGGTTTTTAAACACAAACACTGTTTATTCCATGAACTCAACTTAACATCTTAAATAAACATTGGATCTCTTAACACCCCTTACTTCAAAGATGACTCAGAAAATATTGCAACAGTAAATAATTCCTGAAAATGTTCCTTCAAACTTCCAAGAGACTTAACACCTTTAAACAGTATCACATCAGGTTAAAGGATATATATATTTTCTGTAGAATGGCAGAGATATATTAGCTTGGTTGACTTCAGCTCCAGCACCTTGCTTTCTTCATGCAGCTCTCTGGACACACACAGCCACACCCACGCTGCTTTCTCAAACCTGGCTTTCTCCCTTCAAGTAGATCACAGCAAACCAGAACTTCTCAAGCTGTTGTCTCAAACTGGCTTTCTACTGTTAAACTGCTCTCAGCAAAACCAGCCAGGCACTTTTCAAACTTCAAAACCAAACTGCAAAATGGCTGAACTGAGCTGAGCCCCACCCACTCTCTGGCATCACTGTTTTCTTAAAGGTACATTGCTTAAACATCCATTTCTTAAAGGTACCCTCACATGACATTTGGCACAGCCAATGAAAACCGCTATCTCATTTTGTCATAAACCAAGGCTATTGAGAATGTCAAACTCCTTGTTCTCTTGGAAGGAGCAAAACTTGTTCTCTTGGAAGGAGTAAAAACTACTAATTCCATTCTTCATGCACTGAAACAATAGAATTCCTACAGTGCAGAAGGAGGCCATTCAGCCTATTGAGTCTGCACCGACCCTCTGAAAGTGCATCCTGCCTCGGCCCACTTCCCCATCCTATCCCTGTAATCCCAACTAACCTTCAAATCCCTGGGTACTAAGGGGCAATTTGTCATGGCCAATCCTCCTAATCTGCACATCTGTGGGAGGAAACCGGAGCACCCAGAGGAAACCCACACAGACTTGGGGTGAAAGTGCAAACTTTATGCGTGGTGTTAGAGGAAATGGGTGAGATTCTTAATGAGTACTTTGCATCGGTATTCACCAAGGAGAGGGACATGACGGATGTTGAGGTTAGGGATGGATGTTTAAATACTCTAGGTCAAGTCGGCATAAGGAAGGGGGAAGTTTTGGGTATTCTAAAAGGCATTAAGGTGGACAAGTCCCCAGGTCTGGATGGGATCTATCCCAGGTTACTGAGGGAAGCGAGGGATAAAATAGCTGGGGCTTTAACAGATATCTTTGCAGCATCCTTGAGCACGGGTGAGGTCCCGGAGGACTGGAAAATTGTGATTGTTGTCCCTTTGTTTAAGAAGGGTAACAGGGATAATCCAGGGAATTATAGACCTGTGAGCTTGACATCAGTGGTAGGCAAACTGTTGGAGAAGATACTGAGGGATAGGATCTATTCACATTTGGAAGAAAATAGACCTATCAGTGATAGGCTGCATGGTTTTGTGCAGGGAAGGTCATGTCTTACAAACCTAATAGAATTTTTTGAGGAAATGACAAAGTTGATTGATGAGGGAAGGGCTGGAGATGTCATATACATGGACTTCAGTAAGGCATTTGATAAAGTTTCCCATGGCAGGTTGATGGAAAAGGTGAAGTTGCATGGGCTTCAGGGTGTACTAGCTAGATGGATAAAGAACTGGCTGGGCAACAGGGGACAGAGAGTAGTGGTGGAAGGGAGTGTTTCAAAATGGAGAAAGGTGACTAGTGGTGTTCCACAGGGATCCGTGCTCGGACCACTGTTGTTTGTGATATACATAAATGATCTGGACAAAGGTATAGGTGGTTTGATTAGCAAGTTTGCAGATGATACTAAGATTGGTGGAGTTGCAGGTAGCGAGGGGGACTGTCTGAGAATACAGCAAAATATAGATAGATTGGGGAGTTGGGCAGAGAAATGGCAGATGGAGTTCAATCCAGGCAAATGCGAGGTGATGCATTTTGGAAGATCTAATTCAAGAGCGGACTATACGGTCAATGGAAGAGTCCTGGGGAAAATTGATGTACAGAGAGATCTGGGAGTTCAGGTACATTGTACCCTGAAGGTGGCAACGCAGGTCGATAGAGTGGTCAAGAAGGCATACAGCATACTTGCCTTCATCGGACGGCGTATTGAGTACAAGAGTTGGCAGGTCATGTTACAGTTGTATAGGACTTTGGTTCGGCCACATTTGGAATACTGCGTGCAGTTCTGGTCGCCACATTACCAAAAGGATGTGGATGCTTTGGAGAAGGTGCAGAGGAGGTTCACCAGGATGTTGCCTGGTATGGAGAGTGCTAGCTATGAAGAAAGGTTGAGTAGATTAGGATTGTTTTTGTTGGAAAGACGGAGATTGAGGGGGGACCTGATTGAGGTCTACAAAATTATGAGAGGTATGGACAGGGTGGATAGCAACAAGCTTTTTCCAAGAGTGGGGGTGTCAATTACAAGGGGTCACGATTTCAAGGTGAGAGGGGGAAAGTTTAAGGGAGATGTGCGTGGAAAGTTTTTTACGCAGAGGGTGGCGTTACCTGGAATGCTTTGCCGGCGGAGGTGGTAGAGGCGGGCACGATAGCATCATTTAAGATGCATCTAGACAGATATATGAACGGGCGGGAAACAGAGGGAAATAGATCCTTGGAAAATAGGCGACAGGTTTAGATAAAGGATCTGGATCGGCGCAGGCTGGGAGGGCCGAAGGGCCTGTTCCTGTGCTGTAATTTTCTTTGTTCTTTGTTCCACACAGTCACCCAAGGCTGGAATTGAACCCGGGTCCCTGGCACGGTGAAGCAGCAGTGCTAACCACTGCGTCACCATGCTGCCCCTCCCAGCAAAGAGTTTGACACATCTTTTCGACATAAATGAATATTTTTCATCTGTATTGACTAAGGAGAAAGACATAGAACATAGAACATACAGCACAGAACAGGCCCTTCGGCCCACGATGTTGTGCCGAACCTTTGTCCTAGATTAATCATAGATTATCATTGAATTTACAGTGCAGAAGGAGGCCATTCGGCCCCTTGAGTCTGCACCAGCTCTTGGAAAGAGCACCCTACCCAAACTCAACACCTCCACCCAACACCAAGGGCAATTTGGACATTAAGGGCAATTTATCATTGGCCAATTCACCTAACCCGCACATCTTTGGACTGTGGGAGGAAACCGGAGCACCCAGAGGAAACCCACGCAGACACGGGGAGGACGTGCAGACTCCGCACAGACAATGACCCAAGCTGGAATCGAACCTGGGACCATGGATCTGTGAAGCAATTGTGCTATCCACAATGCTACCGTGCTGCCCTTAAGAACAAATAAATCTACACTATATCATTTTCCCGTAATCCATGTACCTATCCAACAGCTGCTTGAAGGTCCCTAATGTTTCCGACTCAACTACTTCCACAGGCAGTGCATTCCATGCCCCCACTACTCTCTGGGTAAAGAACCTACCTCTGATATCCCTCCTATATCTTCCACCTTTCACCTTAAATTTATGTCCCCTTGTAATGGTGTGTTCCACCTGGGGAAAAAGTCTCTGACTGTCTACTCTATCTATTCCCCTGATCATCTTATAAACCTCTATCAAGTCGCCCCTCATCCTTCTCCGCTCTAATGAGAAAAGGCCGAGCACCCTCAACCTTTCCTCGTAAGACCTACTCTCCATTCCAGGCAACATCCTGGTAAATCTTCTTTGCACCTTTTCCAGAGCTTCCACATCCTTCCTAAAATGAGGCGACCAGAACTGTACACAGTACTCCAAATGTGGCCTTACCAAGGTTTTGTACAGCTGCATCATTACCTCATGGCTCTTAAATTCAATCCCTCTGTTAATGAACGCGAGCACACCATAGGCCTTCTTCACAGCTCTATCCACTTGAGTGGCAACTTTCAAAGATGTATGAACATAGACCCCAAGGTCTCTCTGCTCCTCCACAATGCCAAGAACTCTACCGTTAACCCTGTATTCCGCATTCATATTTGTCCTTCCAAAATGGACAACCTCACACTTTTCAGGGTTAAACTCCACCTGCCACTTCTCAGCCCAGCTCTGCATCCTATCTCATGATAACTGGAGATTACAGCTGGGAGGGTAAAGTTCGAGAGGACATTAAGATTAATAATAATGAGGTATTAGCAGCCATAAAGATGCTTAAAAAATCCAGAGCCTGACGAGATGTATCCCAGGCTGCAATGGGGGGCCATAGAGGAAATTGCTGGTGCCCTGGCGGAGATATTTAAATCTTTGCTGGCCAAATGTGAAGTGCCAGATGAGTGGAGGATAGCTAATGTGATACCCTTATTCAAGAAGGGCAGCAGGGATCGGACAGGTAATTACAGGCCAGTTAGGCCATTTTCAGTGGTAGGGAAATTATTGGAAAAAATTCTGAGGGACAGTATAATCCACAGGAGTTCCAAGAAGGTTTAACCACAAAGGTTTATTTAGTCAAAGAAAAATAATACCTCAACGTGGCATACAGAAGATCAATCCTGGCCAGGAACGAGCAATTTGACAGTCCCATTCCAGGCCGGCTTTTAAGTTCCTGTTCCATCAGTCCCAGCTAGGCCTCTGCCCCTCAGTCGGGGAGCTCGTATTCCACGGGGCCGACGGGGAGATCAATTGGGTCACCCTGTGAGTTTCATGAGGGTTATTACAGACAGGAATAATCAATGTTTGGGAAGACCGGGATTAACCAGGGACAGTCAGCATGGATTTGTTGGTGGGAGACCCTCTCTAACTAATTTAATTCAGTGTTTTGAAAATATATATTGACGAGGGTAATGCAGTTGATGTGGTTTACATGGACTTCAGTAAGACCTTTGACAAGGTCCCACATGGAAGGGTGGTCCAAAAGGTTAGAGCCCATGGGATCCAAGGCAAGTTGGCAAATTGGATCCAAAATTGGTTTGTTAATAGGAGGCAAAGCGTAATGGTGGAGGGTTGCTTTTGCGATTGCAAGCCTGTGAGCAGTGGTGTAGCACAGAGATCGGTGCTGGGACCCTTGCTGTTTGTTATGGACATTAACAACTTGGATGTGATTGTAGAAGGTATAATTAGTAAGTTTGCAGATGAAGGTATAATTAGTCAATTAGTGTGGGTTTCCTCTGGGTGCTCCGGTTCCCTCCCACAGTCCAAAGATGTGCAGGTTAGGTGGATTGGCCATGATAAACAAATTGCCTCTTCGTGTCAAAAAGCTTAGGTGGGGTTACTGGGTTACGGGGATAGGGTTAGAGGTGTGGGCTTAAGAAGGGTGCTCTTTTCAAGGGCTGGTGCAGACCCGATGGACCGAATTGCCTCCTTCTGCACTATAATTGTACGATTCTATGATAACACAAACATTGGTGGTGTTGTTTACAGTGAGGAGGAGAGTCTGCAGACTGATACTGGTAAGTTGGACAGAGCAATGACAGATAAAAGCTTGTTAGGGACTGGTTTAGCATAGGGCTAAATTTCTGGCTTTGAAAGCAGACCCAGGCAGGCCAGCAGCACGGTTCAATTCCCGTACCAGCCTCCCCGAACAGGCGCCGGAATGTGGCGACTAGGGGCTTTTCACAGTAACTTCATTTGAAGTCTACTTGTGACAATAAGCGATTTTCATTTTCATTTCATTTCAAGATATGATTCAGCCAAACGATTTCTCAGTGTCATTTTGGGAAAGTTTGGTGGGGTGTTTCCTGCTGGATATTTGTGTGAGATCCACGCCGGTATTTACCCACATTTGTAATTTCTTTGGGCCTTGGGGAGTTCTCCCTGGTCAAACCTGCACTTCGAAATTCTTTCAGCAGTGGGGAGCTGAACTCGCTGGCAAGGCCGGCTCCTCATCGATCAGGCTGTCCTTTTCAAAGGGTGCCCCGATCTCTGAATGATCTTGAGAGTCCCCCATACCCTCACCCATGGACAATGCAAACCCCTAATGACATGGGCATTACCCCCTCCCCTCCAAGTGAGAACCACGAGGCTGCCTAGGCAACAGTATTCACTGCCATTGCAGGCATGCCCCACGCCTAGGGGTGATAGACGGGACACATGCCCTCCTATGTGCACCGGCTCGTCAGGAGGTGCCCGTCATCAATAGGAAAGGGGTTCCACTCCCTAAATATGCAGTTGGTGTGTGACCTCCAGCTGCACATTATGCACGTTTGCACCTGATAGCGGACAGTGCCCACGACTCGTTACATCCTGGCACACTTGTTGCACACACCTTCGAGGTGCTCCCTCAGGTGAGGGGTTGGCTATTGGGCGACCAGGGTTACCCGTTGAGGTTGTGGCTAATGATGCCTGCCCAAAGGCCCCAGGAGGGTCTCTAACACCGTGCTGGCCTGCTGCATCCTGCACAACATCGCGCAGCAGAGGGGGGACATGCTGGAGAAGGAGGAACACCAGGCCGAGGAGGGCATCAAGCCCAATCCGGGCATGGAGTCCAGGCTGGCACGGCAGGCTGCCCAACATGTGCTCCAGGGCCACCGCTCTCGGGGCAACCTTATCAGCTTCCGATTTTCAAACTAGGAGGCCTGACCACTGGCAGCTCTGACACCCTATCCCACCTGTCCATACTCTCCCCAATCACCTCCCACCCCCCTCCATGGGGAAGGAGTCCCCTTCCCCATTGCCGCTCACATCTTCCCCTGTCCCTCCTCCCTTCACTCCATCCCACCACCCAGCACCCCCTCCAACAGGATGTTGGGCCTGGGCAGGTAGTATAAGTAGGGCTTGTCAATGGGATGGCAGGTGATGATGATTCGATGTGAGATGAGCTGTTTGACAAAGTCTGACTCCTGCCTTGAGCCACTGTTAGCCCAGGTGTGTCCCTGCATGTGTACAGACCATTCCATCGCACGGACCCATATATTCTTTGGGGGGTGGGGGGCAGTAGTGGGGGGGTGATGGAGATGGGAGATGGTGAGCAGTGGTGGGTCCCCATTCCCTGCCGCCTCTGAGGGTGACCCCAGGTGGACTGTCCAATTGTCCTGGGATCCTGCCCCGTGTCATCCTCCCAGCACCCACATTCCACCAACCTCCCACACACCGCCACCCCTTTCACACGGCACACCCTCTACACCAAGCCCGTCCCTCACACCCTTCAGTCAGAGAATTAAGGCAGGCCACAGTTTTGGTGCCAAGGTGTTTAATCGTCATCATTTATAGTATTGCACTCTGACCCCCAACCTCTAACTGTATGCTGCACCTTAACTAAACCGGTGTCTAACTGTCTTATCTTATGTAGCCTTCTTCCAGGTGTGACCTCAGACAGTACATTAGATGTGGAGGTGGCCTGCTGCGTATTTTGCACTCTGACCTGAGGTGCCTTTGCCGGCCACTCTCTGGAGGGGCCTGGACCTCAGGGTTAACGGTAGAGTGCTTGGCAATGTGGAGGAGCAGAGAGATCTTGGGGTCTATGTTCATACATCTTTGAAAGTTGCCACTCAAGTGGATAGAGCTGTGAAGAAGGCTAGCGTTCATTAACAGAGGGATTGAATTTAAGAGCCGTGAGGTGATGATGCAGCTGTACAAAACTTTGGTAAGGCCACATTTGGAGTACTGTGCACAGTTCTGGTCGCCTCATTTTAGGAAGGATGTGGAAGCTTTGGAAAAGGTGCAAAGGAGATTTACCAGGATGTTGCCTGGAATTGAGAGTAGGTCTTATGAGGAAAGGTTGAGGGTGCTAGGCCTTTTCTCATTAGAACGGAGAAGGATGAGGGGCGACTTGATAGAGGTTTATAAGATGATCAGGGGAATAGATAGAGTAGACAGTCAGAGACTTTTTCCCCGGGTGGAACAAACAATTACAAGGGGACATAAATTTAAGGTGAATGGTGGAAGATATAGGGGGGATGTCAGAGGTAGGTTCTTTACCCAGAGAGTAGTGGGGGCATGGAATGCACTGCCTGTGGAAGTATTTGAGTCGGAAACATTAGGGACCTTCAAGCGGCTATTGGATAGGTACATGGATCATGGTAGAATGATATAGTGTAGATTAATTTGTTCTTAAGGGCAGCATGGTAGCATTGTGGATAGCACAATTTCTTCACAGCTCCAGGGTCCCAGGTTCGATTCCAGCTTGGGTCACTGTCTGTGCGGAGTCTGCACGTCCTCCCTGTGTGTGCGTGGGTTTCCTCCGGGTGCTCCGGTTTCCTCCCACAGTCCAAAGATGTGCAGGTTAGGTGGATTGGCCATGATAAATTGCCCTTAGTGTTCAAAATTGCCCTTAGTGTTGGGTGGGGTTGCTGGGTTGTGGGGATAGGGTGGAGGTGTTGACCTTGGGTAGGGTGCTCTTTCCAAGAGCCGGTGCAGACTGAATGGGCCGAATGACCTCCCTCTGCACTGTAAATTCAGTGATAATCTATGATTAATCTATGACAAAGGTTCGGCACAACATTGTGGGCCGAAGGGCCTGTTCTGTGCTGTATTTTTCTATGTTCTATGTTCTATGTACAATTGCAGCAACACATCCCTGCTTCTATACTCGAAACCTCTCACAATGAAGGCCAACATACCATTAGCCTTCTTTACCGGCTGCTGTACCTGCATGTTTACCTTCACCCAGGTCCCGCTGCACACACCACTCTCCCAATTTACAACCATTCAGGTAGTAATCTACCTTCCTGTTTTTGCTTCCAAAGTGAATAACCTCACACTTATCCAGATTATACTGCATCTGCCATTAGTTTGCCCACTCGCCCAACCTGTCCAGATCTTGCTGTAGGATCCCTGCATCCTCGTCACAATTCACCCTCCCACCTAATTTGGTATCATCTGCAAACTTTGAGATGTTAATTTTGTTCTCTCATCCAAATCATTAATATATATTGTGAATAGCTGGGGTCCCAGCACCAATCCCTGTGGTACCCCACTGGTTACTGCCTGCCAATTTGAAAAGAACCCATTAATCCCAACTCTTTGTTTCCTCTCTGCCAACCAGTTTTCTATCCACCTCAATACATTACCCCCAATCCCATGTGCTGTAGTTTAGCACAATAATCTCTTATGCGGGACTTGGTCAAACGCCTTCTGAAAGTCCAAATATACCACATCGACTGGCTCCACCTTGTCGACTGTACTGGTTACCACTTCAAAGAATTCCAACAGATTTGTCAAGCATGATTTTCCCTTCATAAATCCATGCAGACTCTGACTGATCCTGCCACTGCTTTCTAAATGTTCCACTATAAAGTCTTGATAATGGATTCAAGCATTTTCCCCACTACCAATGTTAGGCTTACTGGTCTATAATTCCCTGCTTTCTTTCTACCTCCCTTTTTGAATATCGGAGTGACGTGAACTCCCCTCCAATCTGCAGGGACAGTTCCAGAGTCTATAGAACCTGGAAGGTGACCACCAATGCATCTACTATTTCCAGAGCCACCTCCGTAAGCACTCTGGGATGCAGATTCTCGGGCCCTGGGGATTTATTCGCCTTCAATCCCATCAATGTCGCATCAATGTCCATATAGGCCTGGTACATGGCTGCCTGTGACTAGGCCCCCATTTCCTGAGCTTCAGCTATCGGCCGCACAGTGTTTTCCAAGCCTTGGACGTCTTGACCCAAGGCTGTGAACTTTTCACCCAAGGCTTCCATCGTGGGCACCACCTGTTCAGTGTTGGCATGGGTACCATGCATTGTCGGCATCGTCCCTGCACCTGGAAGTGGGTAAACTCCTCCAACTGCATCTGCAGTCACTGAAAAGTTGCTGACACCCCTCCTGTCGACCCCGGCTCTGTGTCTGCATCTGTACCAGCGATGAGCTCATACGTTCCAGAAGCGCGATACCTGACCGGGCTACAGCTGGTTCCTGGATCGGGCAGTCCTCTGACTGTCCGCTCCCTCGGGAGTCCCTGCCTCCACGTGCTGCAGCATGTGTGACATGCGCACCAGATGGTGACCCAGGAGCCTCTTCACTAATATGACCCACCGAGGTGATAGTATCTGCGTGGGTGGAGGGTGCAGATGAGTACAGTGATGAAATGTCCTCCAGGGTGTGCTGGGATTGTGGCTGGGGTGGGGGTGGGGGAGGGGGGGTTGGAGAGGTACCCTAAACGTGCCCACTTCATCTGTATATGATCCTGCAAGACAAAAGACAAGACACACGCTGAGATCTCGGGAAGGAGGGGTCTGGGGGTCAGGGGTGACTCATTTGGTATACGGGCTCACTTTGCTCTCCAGACTCACTTGGTTGTCCCATTCTGACCTCCACCTTGGAGATAGCCCTTTCGCCCACCACCTCGGCTGGCTCCATCGCCCTCTGTTCGGCGGGGGTGAGAACCCTGAGGTCCGGCTCCCTCTCTCCGGCTTTCTCCCATTCCCGGCAATTATGAGCCCTTTTTTCCTCGGGGACACAAAAAGGACATGGTGAGACACATGGAGGTGGGTTACACGGGGGTCTATAGCTGGTGGCATGTGTGTGCAAGGCACCTGGCCAAAGTGGACAATACAGGTGTTGGGATTTGGTGCAGGGTGGGATCTGAGGGAGATGCAGGCGGGTGAAGAGTGAGGGACGTGAGTGATGCCAGGGTCAAAGAGGTTGAGGCGAACTTCTGGTAACGGCGGGCGGGAGGCAGCCGCACACTGGAGGGCTCCCGCTCGGGAATAGGAATTTCGGAGTTTTAACGCCTGGTCCCAGGGGCAACGGAGGCTGAAAAGGCTGTTAGAAGGTACAGGGAGGAGAAATGTCGAAGTTTGGGAGAAAAACGGCCGTGAAAAAGGGGGTTAACGGAAGTCTGCCGGGGAGTGAAAAAGTCAGCGCAGGAACTATCAGGAAAAAAGGCTGGAGCACCAGGGGAGGCCGCTCATGGCAGAAGAAATGATCACGGTGATAGCTGTGGAACTTGAAAAACAGTTCACAAAGCACATGGAAGCGATGAAGAAGGAGATGGGGGCGGTATTGAAAGTGCTGGTGAAGGAAGCGATTGCCCCGGTGAGGGCTACGGTATCAAGCGCAGCGGCGGAGGTGCGGGAGCAGGGTGAAACACTGAAGGAAGTGGAAGAGGCATTATCGCAGCACAGTGATCAACTCACCTCGATGGGGAAGGAGTTGCGGAGGGTGATAGAGACCAACAAGGGTCTGCGAGCCAAAATGGAATCTGAGGATTGTGGGTCTGCCCGAAGGGGTGGAAGGCCCGAGGCCGACGGAGTTTTTTGCCACGATGTTGGCGAAGGTATTGAGGGAGGGGGACGATCCCTCCCGATATGAACTGCATCGGGCTCATCGGTCGTGGAGGCCTATACCTAAGGCGAGTGAGCCGCCAAGAGTAGTAACTGTGTGTTTCCATAGGTATAGCGTGAAGGAGAAAGTCCTGTGCTGGGCAAAGCAGAAGCGAGTGGTGCAGTGGGCTGGAGTTGGTATACGCATATACCTGGACTTTACGGTGGAGCTGGGGAGGAGATGGGCGGCCTTCAACCGGGTGAAGAACGAGAACGCACTGTACATCAGCAAGATGCAGTGCGGCATAGTATATCCAGCTAAGTTGAGGGTGACCTACAAATCCAAGGACTTTTATTTTGGGATGGCGGAAGCAGCGGAGGAGTTTGCGAAGGCAGAAGGACTGTGGCAGAATTGAGAATTGGTCGTGAACCGATGTAGCCTCATGTAACTTTATTTTTTTCGCTGCGTGTTGGTGTATGTACTAAATGACTCGATGCTGTATATATTTGGACAAGGGAAGAGATGGGACTTTCATTTGCAATGATGGTTCTTTGGGGCTTGGGTGTGTATGCGGGGGTTGTGTGCTAAAGGGGGTTTCTTGGTTTTCCTGGGACCGGGCAAGGGGGAAGGAGACCCGGGCGGGGGCCTCCACGCTGGCCGGTTTAAGCTGGCCAGTGAACGGGAGTGAGGTGGGGAGAGGGGCTGCGGCCATCAGAGCCTGGCAGAACAGGTTTCGGTGAATCTAGCCGGGGTGAAAAGTTGGGGGAAGGAGTTTACAAGAGGAAGTGGAGGGGCGGAGTCTGGGAGGGGGGTGGGGGGTGTCTACAATTCATGGGTGTCATTCATGGTACTCTTTCGGGGATTAGATGGCATTGAGTATTAGGGGGGTGGGTTAGGGGGGTGGACTGTATTTGTCAATGGTGACCATAGGTGATTCCTGATTCCTTTTTCTCCACCTTGGGAGGGTTTGTTTTATTTGATGCTTATATTGTCAGGTGGGCCGTTGTTTGGGGGGTGGGAGGATGGAATCGTTGTTGTTGATAAGGGGATTGACATTGTATTTGTTAACGTTTACTGTTTGTTGGTGGGGTGTAAATTCTGAAGCAAATGTGAAAATGGAGAATAAAAATATTTGTAAATAAAAAAGAGGTTGAGGCGATTCTCACCTGAGCTGACATAAGGATGTTTTTCATCTTTTTGAGGCACTGCAGTCCGCTTGGTGATTCCCACAGCAATAGCCGGCCCCGCCCGGGCCCAGTTGACACCCCGGGAGTGGCGGCCTCTTGCCCATCCTGGGGAAGAAGGTGGCTCACCTCCCCTCCGCTGCATCTAGCATTCTCTGCAGCTCCCTTCCGCGAAGCGCGGGGCAGGTTTTCTCGGAACTATTGGCCGGAATGAGAGAGTGTGTGAAGAGCTCCTGCATATCAAGCTCCCCAGCATCAATTCCGACCCCAGGGAATCTGACACCGGCGGGAATGGGAATTGCTCTAGATTCTCGTGGGCAGAGGGCTTGTCCATTAGCACGTCCTGAATTACTCCGGAACTAGGGCCCTCAATGGGAATGAGAACCCCATGCAATTAAGTCCCGCCATTAACACTCAGTCTCTCAAACAGAGAATCTCGCCCAGGAATTCTCTCAAAGAAAAGCGAACACTGACCTTCTCACGGGCTTTCTTTGGAGCAGCAGTGGAGCCTCGGAGAGCAGACCATTAGGCCATGCCCACCAACAGAAAACACAAACATTTCAAGGGGCCCCACCCAGCTGTCAGAAAATAGTTCAACCTGTTGCAGCCACAGCTGTCTGGTAGCTCACTGCCCCTGGGAGTCACAACCCACAATTTAGATAGCCCCGGTCTAGAAGGTAGTCAAAGTCTGGAGTAAACATATTCAGATACTGCTCAGTTTCTGTGAATCTTGTGACTCTTGAGTCGGGGAGATTTATGATGGAGACACCTAGCAAGCGTGTTCATTCTGGACAGCCGCACTATCCACAAGCTCTCACATACTGAAATCCTGACACACAAAACTGCTCCAACATATCTGAGCCGAGAGTACTTGTATCTACTTTTAGCTTGTTGGACATTGATTTTATGTGTCACACTAACTTGCACTAATGCACCGAAATACGGGATAAAAATGTTAATTATTGCCTGCCTCAAGCTGACATGAACCACTGCAAGTACCAGAGGCAGGAAGCTGCACAAAACTACTGTGATGATCTATATGTGTGCATGTACACAATGGGTTAATGTGTCATCAGTAGCACCACATGATCACTAGAGGGCCGGACCAACAGGGGTATAAAAGGCAACCACATTGGGGCTCTCTCTCTCTCTTGGGTGCACGGTGATCAAAGTAACAGCAGACTAGATGGCCAGTGGAGTTACGTATAGTTACCATAGTTAGATCTTGTTAACCCTAGTATCAAAGTTAAAGTAAAGAACTCATGTAAATATTGTTGTAGTTACACAATAAACCTTTTGTTACTACTGGAAGAGTTTGAATCTTCTTCATCGGGATTCGGAATACCTCATCATTAACCAAGGATTGAGTAGCACGTTACCGACCAGACAGGTAACAAAACATGGTACCAGCCGAGGGGCTTTAACGGAACTAGTTAGCTTAAGTTAGACAAAAAGTGAAGAAAAAGAGAAGACTGGACATTTGACTGTGGAAGACTTCGCAGAAAATGGATCCTCGGCGACTAACTATGGGACTCATTGGACCTCTAGGACAGCTGGAAACAACCGGTAATTTAAGTTGTGACTGGAAAAGATTTGAACAGATATTCCAAATATTTATCGCAGCTAATGATTTAAGCACGGTCTCTAACGCAATGAAAATAGCACTACTACTCTCAATAGGAGGGCATGAAGCTAGAGAAATATATAATTGCTTTAATTACTTAGAAGGTGAAGATGACACCAAAATAGAAGTAATACTCAAAAAATTTGATGAACACTGTAAGAGTCCGTCTGGTGAGATGCTGGAAAGATTTAACAATTGTCATAAATGCCAGAGAAACGGCAGGCCCATCACTGATTTTATTACAAATCTCCAGTTAATACCACAAGGCTGTGATTATGCTAATTTCAGAGACACTGTGATAATAAATCAATTAATTTCTGGACTATATGATAAAAATTTGAGGGAAGAACTATCACAAAATAAGCATCTAACTGTAGAAATCGCTATACAAAAATGCCTTGCTTGTGAACAAAAACAAAATCAATACTTTGAGTCTTTACAAACACAGAATCATTATCTAGTAAACAAAATTGTTAAAAAGGGCGCGGAATACTCACCACGAGGCAGAGGCAGGGTTGAAATTTAAGAAGACGGAAGTTCTGAGCGACAGCCATCTTGAGAAAGGACCCGCACATGCTCACTTCCCTAAAAGACGCAAACCGGCAAAACAGTGTTCTGCGCGTGCGCGGGAAGCCGCACATGCGTAGTTGCGCCAAGAGCGCACAGTGAAAAAAAATCATATTGCGCATGCGCAATCGAGTCCTACGCATGATGTCACGAGCGTCATGACTTCAGAGGACCAGGACCACGCTCACTTAAAAGGGAAATGCACGAAAATTGAAAAAAATATATATAAAGCTGCCAAACCCAGTTTTCTTGCCTCAAAAGACAGAACAATGCCCAAACTTACACCAGCAGTTGAAAATAACTTTCACAACACCCTGGAACAAGCAATCTGCACCACCCAAAGTGAAGAGCATAATAAAAAATCTGAAACCAAAGAAGATGATTTGTTCATTGAACATGAAGAGAACGATCACAACTCCGAAACAAAAAGGGTTGATTTGTCTATCGAACAATACACACCATACTGCTCAGACATGGCTGAGTTATTCGGATATGCTGATCACAGCATCAGCAACACGGTTGAAATGCTCAACACTACTCTTCTCATGAAGCGTTGCGCTGGTCAAGGAGACACAGCCTGAGTGAGTGAGACACAGACAGAGTGAGAATTTGGTAATTTGGTGCAGTGAGGTAACCAGGAAAGGTAAGTGGTTAATCTAATTGTGCCGTTTTTCAGTTAAAAGTGCAGTGTAGATTAGTGTCTGATTGGCTGAAGCTGCCCCCACTCTAATTGCTGAGAGGCAGTTATCTGGCAGTCACCTGAGGCCTGTTAAGGGGCACAACGGTACACATTGTATTCTTCTCTTTAAAGTTTTAGTGTGAGTCATCCAAAAGTCTGTATAAAAGACAGACAGAAAGCGCACATTAGTAAGCATTGCGCAGGTCAAGGAGACACAGCCTGAGTGAGAGAGATACAGACCGAGTGAGAATTTGGTAATTTGGTGCAGTGAGGTAATTCAGTGAAGAGTGGGAGAAGGTGCTTTTTCCCGACTGTTTTGTTCTCTCTCTTTCTTCGGGCCTAATTTCGGGAGCCGTTCGGAGGAGGAGGAGCAGTCTCTGTGAGTATAAAAACCTAACGGTAACTTCCTGTTTTCCATTTTTTTCCCCCAAAAGTGACGTCAGAGGGAAGCTGTGATCTGATTGGTTGATAGCAAATCTGCCCCAAATGTAAAAAAAAACACAGCTAAACTCGTAAACTTAAATTAAACTAATTAATTAATTAGTGATGGCTGGTCAGGTGATGTGCTTGAGCTGCTTGATGTGGGAGCTGGCAGATCCCATTGCGAGCTGCAGCGACCACATCTGCAGTAAGTGTTGGCTGCTCGAAGAGCTCCGGCTCAGGGTTGATGAGCTGGAGTCTGAGCTTCAAACACTGAGGCACATCCGGGAGGGGGAGACTTACCTGGACACTGTGTTTCAGGAGGCAGACACACCTGTCAGAGTAAGTAGTTTAAATCCTGCCAGTGGCCAAGGACAGCAGGGTGTGACTGCAAGTCAGGCAGGTAAAGGGAACCAGCAGTCAGGAACTCAGGAGCCTCAGCCCTTGACCCTGTCCAACAGGTATGAGGCACTTGCTCCCTTTGTGGATAGCGAACAGGGCTGCAGGAAGGATGAGTCAGCTGACCAAGGCACCATGGTTCAGCAGGCCATTCAAGGGGAGGGAGTAAATAGGCAAGTTGTAGTTGTAGGGGATTCTATTATCAGGGGGATAGATAGTATCCTTTGTGAGCAGGATAAAGAGTCCCGCATGGTATGTTGCCTGCCCGGTGCTAGGGTGCGGGACATCTCTGACCGGCTTGAAAGGATACTGGAGAGGGAGGGGGAGGATCCAGTTGTTGTGGTCCATGTCGGTACCAACAACATAGGCAAGTCTAGGAAAGAGGACCTGTTTAAAGATTATAAAGAGCTAGGATTCAAATTAAAAAACAGGTCCTCAAGGGTCATAATCTCCGGATTACTGCTCGAACCACGTGCAAATTGGAATAGAGAGGTAAGAATAAGGGAAGTTAACACGTGGCTGAAAGAGTGGTGTGGGAAAGAGGGGTTCCTTTTCATGGGACACTGGCATCAGTTTTGGGACGGGGGGGACCTATACCGTTGGGATGGTCTCCACCTGAACCGAGCTGGGACCAGTGTTCTGGCGAAAAGAATAAATAGGGTGGTCAATAGGACTTTAAACTAGAGATTGGGGGGGAAGGGAAAGTCAGGGAACCAAGAGGCGAAGTAATCAGTGGGAAGCGTAGCTGCTTAGGAGTACAAAAAAGCACGAGAAGACAGAACTCAGGAGAGGTTACGATAGTCCCCATCCCACAAAATATGACGCAGTGTATGGAAAGGCTCAGTAAACCAAGGTCCACCACACTAAGAAAACTAAAAGGGACGGTCAATAGAGAATTAAAGGTGCTATATTTAAATGCACGCAGTGTACCGAACAAGGTAGATGAGCTTGTGGCCCAGATTGTGACTGGCAGGTATGATATAGTAGGCATCACAGAGACGTGGTTGCAGGGAGTTCAGGACTGGCATTTACACATCCAGGGATTCACAACCTATCGAAAAGACAGAGAGGTGGGCAGTGTGGGCGGGGTTGCCTTGTTAATTAGGAATGAAATTAAATCAATAGCACTAAACGACATAGGGTCAGATGATGTGGAGTCTGTGTGGGTAGAGTTGAGGAACCACAAAGGCAAAAAAAACATAAAGGGAGTTATGTACAGGCCTCCTAACAGTGGTCAGGACCAGGGGCACAAAATGAACCACGAAATAGAAAGTGCATGTCAGAAAGACAAGGTCACAGTGATCATGGGGGACTTCAATATGCAGGTGGACTGGGTAAATAATGCTGCCAGTGGACCCAAGGAAAGGGAATTCATTGAATGTTTACAGGAGGGCTTTTTGGAACAGCTTGTGATGGAGCCCACGAGGGAACAGGCCATTCTGGACTTAGTGTTATGTAATGAGCCAGACTTGATGAAAGATCTTAAAGTAAGGGAACACTTAGGAGGCAGTGATCATAATATGGTCGAATTCAATCTCCAATTTGAAAGAAAGAAGGTAGAATCAGATGTAAAGGTGTTACAGTTAAATAAAGGTAACTACAGGGGCATGAGGGAGGAACTGACGAAAATCGACTGGGAGCAGAGCCTAGTGGGAAAGACAGTAGAACAGCAATGGCAGGAGTTTCTGGGAGTAATTGAGGACACAGTACAGAGGTTCATCCCAAAGAAAAGAAAGGTTATCAGAAGGGGGATTAGGCAGCCATAGCTGACAAAGGAAGTTAGGGAATGCATCAAAGCAAAAGAGAAAGCCTATAATGTGGCAAAGAGTAGTGGGAAGACTACAAAAACAGAGATTGGGAAGGCTACAAAAACAAACAGAGGATAACAAAGAGAGAAATAAGGAAGGAGAGGATCAATTATGAAGGTAGGCTAGCCAGTAACATTAGGAATGATAGTAAAAGTTTCTTTAAATACATTAAAAACAAACGGGAGGCAAAAGTAGACATTGGGCCGCTCCAAAATGACGCTCGTCATCTAGTGATGGGAGACAAGGAAATAGCTGAGGAACTAAATAAGTACTTTGTGTCAGTCTTCACAGTAGAAGACATGAGTAATATCCCAACAATTCAGGAGAGTCAGGGGGCAGAGTTGAATATGGTAGCCATCACAAAGGAGAAAGTGCTAGAGAAACTAAGAGGTCTAAAAATTGATAAATCTCCGGGCCCAGATGGGCTACATCCTAGAGTTCTAAAGGAGATAGCTGAAGAAATAGTGGAGGCGTTAGTTATGATCTTTCAAAAGTCACTGGAGTCAGGGAAAGTCCCAGAGGATTGGAAAATCGCGGTTGTAACCCCCCTGTTCAAGAAGGGAACAAGGAAAAAGATGGAAAATTATAGGCCAATTAGCCTAACCTCGGTTGTTGGTAAGATTCTAGAATCCATTGTTAAGGATGAGATTTCTAAATTCTTGGAAGTGCAGGGTCGGATTAGGACAAGTCAGCATGGATTTAGTAAGGGGAGGTCGTGCCTGACAAACCTGTTAGAGTTCTTTGAAGAGATAACAAATAGGTTAGACCAAGGAGAGCCAATGGATGTTATCTATCTTGACTTCCAAAAGGCCTTTGATAAGGTGCCTCACGGGAGACTGCTGAGTAAAATAAGGGCCCATGGTATTCGAGGCAAGGTACTAACATGGATTGATGATTGGCTGTCAGGCAGAAGGCAGAGAGTTGGGATAAAAGGTTCTTTTTCGGAATGGCAACTGGGGACGAGTGGTGTCCCGCAGGGTCCAGTGTTGGGACCACAGCTGTTCTCTTTATATATAACGATCTAGATGACGGGACTGGGGGCATTCTGGCTAAGTTTGCCGATGATACAAAGGTAGGTGGAGGGGCAGGTAGTATGGAGGAGGTGGGGAGGCTGCAGAAAGATTTAGACAGTTTAGTCCAATAAATGGCTGATAAAATTCAATGTGAGCAAGTGTGAGGTCTTGCACTTTGGACAAAAGAATAGAGCATGGACTATTTTCTAAATGGTGACAAAATTCATAATGCTGAAGTGCAAAGGGACTTGGGAGTCCTAGTCCAGGATTCTCTAAAGGGAAACTTGCAGGTTGAGTCCGTAATTAAGAAAGCAAATGCAATGTTGTCATTTATCTCAAGAGGCTTGGAATATAAAAGCAGGGATGTACTTCTGAAGCTTTATAAAGCATTAGTTAGGCCCCATTTAGAATACTGTTGGCAATTTTGGGCCCCACACGTCAGGAAGGACATACTGGCACTGGAGCGGGTCCAGCGGAGATTCACACAGATGATCCCAGGAATGGTAGGCCTAACATATGATGAACGTCTGAGGATCCTGGGATTATATTCATTGGAGTTTAGGAGGTTGAGGGGAGATCTAATAGAAACTTGTAAAATAATGAATGGCTTAGATCGGGTGGACGTAGGGAAGTTGTTTCCATTAGCTGGGGAGACTAGGACCCGGGGGCACAGCCTTAGAATAAAAGGGAGTCACTTTAGAACAGAGATGAGGAGAAATTTCTTCAGCCAGAGAGTGGTGGGTCTGTGGAATTCATTGCCACAGAGGGCGGTGGAGGCCGGGACGTTGAGTGTCTTTAAGACAGAAGTTGATAAATTCTTGATTTCTCGAGGAATTAAGGGCTATGGAGAGAGAGCAGGTAAATGGAGTCGAAATCAGCCATGATTGAATGGTGGAGTGGACTCGATGGGCCGAATGGCCTTACTTCCGCTCCTATGTCTTATGGTCTTATAGATGAATCCAATACCATGGTGCCATGGCAGATCGGCGATACATTGGGTGACAGCAATACCCAAGACGAATACGACGCCACACAGAGTGCACAGAACGACTCTGTTGAGAGAGCACAGATCGACTCTACAGCGAGAACACTGCACAACTCCACAAGAGAGCGATGACAGATTCCACAGAGAGAGCGATGACAGATTCCACAGAGAGAGCGATGACAGACTCCACAGAGAGAGCGATGACAGACTCCACAAAGAGAGCGACGCAAGCCTCCACAAAGAGAGTGATGCAAGCTTCCACAGACAGCTCGGTGACAGACTCAAAAATGGAAGCAAGCAAACACTCTATAGCGAACGCCATGCATGAACAAGACCATGAAGATCTATCAAGCTTATTTGAGCCACCAGAAGAAGACACTGAATGTCTACCCACTGTATGTGAGACAAGTGACGAAGAAATCACAATTCCCATACAGGATGTGCAGGATCACAGCGAGACTGACAGATCTCAGCTCGTCTGCACAGAAGCACTCAACAATCAGAGGAAGGCTATTCATGAGACCAGAGAGACCACGTCAAATGAAAGCGCAAAGATTTTGACTCCAGAAGAGGAGCACCAAGAAACCAAAGGTGATTCAAAGGAACAAGAAATAGCTCCAGAAGAGGAGCACAAAGAGATCACAGATGATTCAAGTGAACCAGAAATGACTCTAGAAGAGGAGCACCAAGGCAGCAAAGCAGAGGAATCAAATCCACCACAAATGACTGATGTCACCAACATCAATGCAACATCAGATCATTCTCACAGTTCTCAAGAAGAAACGCTCAATGTAACAGATACCACAAAGGACACTGACACCAATAACTGTGACAATGACTCACATCATCCAAACGGAACACTCATTGAGTGCAACAGCGACAACGAAAACAACATGCAGCGCAACAAGAGCAACAACAACACAAAGTGCTGCAGAAACAAGATCAACGACAGCAACATCAAAAACTACAAGCGCAACAACAGGAACAACAAAAAACACAAGAAGCAAAACAAAAACAGAAACAACGAGCATGACGAAAACAACAACAAGAACGACAAAAACAAGAAGGACAATGAAAACGACCAAGACAGAAACGACAACAATAAAATAACGACCTGTAAAACATGGTACAACTCTGCACATGAAGGACAATGCCACAGCACACTGCAAAACGATGGCAAGAGTACAAACATGCCATGGCATGGCAACAAATCTCACAAATTCACATTTGCTCCACAACAAACAAGCAAACCAGCTGTCAAGAAAGATGACATACAGAATCAACACCACTGCAGGAAAAAGTCCAGGTCAGACAATAAAGATGTAACACAGAATCGCTACCACAAGCATAGAAAAAAAAGCATTAATCAGACTCACAAATTGTTTTAAAATTAAGACTGGACTCATAAATATTAATTGGCTTTGTATAATCGTCAAGATCATCACAACTTGTACATAAAATCATTTGTCTACCTATTTTGCGCAAGCAAAAAACAAAAACTTAAGAGACTAAATGTATTAACATTTGACGGACTAACTCACTGATTTTCTGTAATGCATTTGCAAGCTGCATCCATTATGTTTTGTTCAATTTTCTTCACAACATACAGAAAATATGTAACACGAAAAAAAGGGGGATGTGGTGATCTCTATGTGTGCATGTACACAAGGGTTAATGCGTCATCAGTAGCACCACATGATCACCAGAGGGCCGGACCAACAGGGGAATAAAAGGTAGCCACATTGGGGCTCTCTCTCTCTCTTGGGTGCATGGTGATCAAAGTAACAGCAGACTAGTTTAGATGGTCAGTGGAGTTATGTATAGTTACCATAGTTATATCTTGTAAACCTTATCCCTAGTATCAAAGTAAAAGTAAAGAACTTATGTAAATATTTTTGTAGTTGCTCAATAAACCTTTTGTTACTACTGGAAGAGTTTGAATCTTCTTCATCGGGATTCGGAATACCTCATCACTAACCAAGGATTGAGTAGCACATGTTACCTACCACACAGGTAACAAAACAACTACTGTGTATTCAAGTCATGGTAGTAATGGGTAAGGGACTGCACAGGAGGGGGCAGCAAAGATCAGAAATGCAGCTGTTCTGGGAGGTTCCATAGTTAGATGGCTGACAGGGATTTCTGTAACTGTCACTCTGCGATCCACATTTCCTGCCTAGTGATTCAATGCCTCGCACTCTTTGATTCCATTGCCCCTCATTCGGGGTCCGTAAAACCAGAAGGACTGCAGAGGAGAGAGAGATCCCTCCATTACAAATCTCAGCGGAGAGAGAGATCCCTCTATTACAAATCTCAGAGGAGAGAGAGATCCCTCCATTACAAATCTCAGAGGAGAGTGAAATCCCTCTATTGCAAATCTCAGAGGAGAGAGAGATCCCTCCACTACAAATCTCAGAGGAGAGCAGATCCCGCTATTAAAAATTTCGGAGGAGAGCAGATCCCTCTATTACAACTTTCAGAGCAGAGGGATCCCTCTATTACAAATCTCAGAGGAGAGAGAGATCCCTCCATTACAAATCTCAGAGGAGAGCAGATCCCCCTATTACAAATCTCAGAGCAGAGGGATCCCTCTATTACAAATCTCAGAGAAAAGAGAGAACCCTCCACTACAAATCTCAGAGTAGAGATATCCCTCCATCACAAATCTCAGAGTAGATCAGATCCATCTATTACAAATCTCAGGGGAGAGCAGATCCCTCAATCACAGATCTCAGAGGAGAGAGGCCCCTCAATTACAAGCCTCAGAGGGGAACAGATCCCTCTGTTAAAAATCTCAGAGGAGAGCAGATCCCTCTATTACAGATCTCAGAGCAGTGGGATCCCTCAGTCACAGATCTCAGAGGAGAGCATATCCCGCTATCACAAATCTCAGAGGAAAGCAGATCCCTCTATTACAAGTCTCAGAGCAGAGGGATCCCTCTATTACAAATCTCAGAGGAGAGCATATCCTGTTATTACAAATCTCAGAGGAGAGCAGATCCCTCTATGACAAATCTCAGAGCAGAGGAATCCCTCAATCACAGATCTCAGAGGAAAGAGATATCCCACTATTACAAATCTCAGAGGAGAGCATATCCTGTTATTACGAATCTCAGAGGAGAGCAGATCCCTCTATGACAAATCTCAGAGCAGAGGGATCCCTCTATTACAAATCTCAAAGGAGAGAGATCCCTCCATTACAAATCTCAGAGGAGAGCAGAACCCACTATTACAAATCTCAGAGCAGAGGGATCCCCCTATGACAAATCTCAGAGGAGAGAGAGATACCTCCATTACAAAACTCAGAGGAGAGCAGATCCCTCTATTACAAATCTCAGAGCAGAGGGATCCCTTTATCACAAATCTCAGAGGAGATAGAGATCCCTCCATTACAAATCTCAGAGGAGAGCAGATCCCTCTATTACAAATCTCAGAGCAGAGGGATCCATTTATCACAAATCTCAGAGGAGACAGAGATCCCTCCATTACAAATCTCAGAGTAGAGCAGATCCATCTATTACAAATCTCAGGGGAGAGGGATTCCTCAATCACGGAACTCAGAAGAGAGAGATCCCTCTATTGCAAATCTCAGAGTAGAGCTGACCCCTCTATGACAAATCTCAGAGTAGAGCTGATCCCTCTATTGCAAATCTCAGAGTAGAGCTGATCCCTCTATGACAAATCTCAGAGTAGAGCTGATCCCTCTATGACAAATCTCAGAGGAGAGCAGATCCCTCTATGACAAATCTCAGAGGAGAGCAGATCCCTCAATCACAGATCTCAGAGGAGTGAGAACCCTCAATTACAAACCTCAGAGGGGAGCAGATCCTTTAATTACAATTCTCAGAGGAGAGGGTTCCCTCAATCACAGATCTCAGAGGGGAACGGATCCCTCTATTAAAAATCTCAGAGGGGAGAGAGATCGCTCAATTACAAATTTCAGGTGAGGACGAGATCCCCTATTTCAAACATCAGAGGAGAGAGGAAGTGGACTTTTTCCACACACTGCACGAAGTGTGTGAGCAGGTGTACACACCAATGCTTTTCTCACGACCAGTTGTGGCTATTGCCCCCTCAATATTGTTGGACTTTCTTGGCCCTCTCTCCAGGTTGGGCTTATTGCCTCTGTCCCAGTTGGGTTTATTGCCACTCTCCAGGTTGAGTTTATTGCCCCTCTCTCCAGGTTGGGTTTATTCCCCTCGCTCCAGGTTGGGTTTATGACCCCCTCTCTCCAAGTTGGGTTTATTGCCCCCTCCTTCCAGGTTGGGTTTATTGCCTTTCTCCAGGTTGGGGTTATTGCCCTCTATCTCCAGGTTGGGTCTATCAACCCTCTTGGCAGGTTGGTTTCATTGCCTCTGTCCAGGTTGGGATTATTACCCCCACTCTCCGGTTTGGGTGTATTACCCTCTCTCCAGGTTGAGGTTATTGCCCCTCTCCAGGTTGGGTTCATTGCCCTGTCTCCAGGTTGGGTTTATTGCATCATCTCCAGGTTGGGTTTATGACCTTCTCTCTCCAGGTTGGGTATATTACCCTCTCTCCAGGTTGGGTTTATTGCCCCTCTCTCCAGGTTAGGTTTATTGACTCTCTCTCCAGGTTGGGATTATTACCCCCTCATTCCAGGTTGGGTTTATTGCCTCAGTCCAGGTTGGGGTTATTGCCTTTCTCCAGGTTGTGTTTATTGCCCCCTCTCTCCAGGTTGGGTCTATCACCCCCTCTCTCCAGGTTGGTTTCATTGCCTCTGTCCAGGTTGGGATTATTACCCCCACTCTCCAGTTTGGGTTCCCTGGAGGTTGGGTTCATTGCCCTCTCTCCAGGTTGGGTTTATTGCACCTCCCTCCAGGTTGGGTTTATTGCCCTCTCTCCAGGTTGGGTTCATTGCCTCTCTCTCCAGGTTGGGTTTATTGCCAGCTCTCTCCATGTTGGGTGTTTCGCCCCCTCTCTTCAGGTTGGTTTTATTGCCTCTGTCCAGGTTGGGTTTATTACCCCTTCTCTCCCGGTTGGATTTATTACCCTCTCTCCAGGTTGGGGTTATTGCCCTCTCTCTCCAGGTTGGGTCTATCACCCCCTCTCTCCAGGTTGGTTTTATTGCCTCTGACCAGGTTGGGTTTATTGCCCCTCTCTCCAGGTTGGGTTTATTTCCCCCTCTCTCTAGGTTGGGTTTATCGCCCCACTCTCCAGGTTGGGTTTATTTCCCCCTGTCTCTAGGTTGGGTTTTTCGCCCCACTCTCCAGGCTGGGTTTATTGCCTTTGACCAGGTTGGGTTTATAACCCTCTCTCCAGGTTGGGTGTATAACCCTCTCTCCAGGTTGGGATAATAACCCTCTCTCCAGGTTGGGATAATTGCCCACTCTCCAGGTTGGGTTTATTACCCCCTCTGTCCAGGTTGGGTTTTTTGCCCCCTCTGTCCAGGTTGGGTTTTTTGCCCCCTCTCTCCAGTTTGGGTTTATTGCCCCCTCTCTCCAGGTTGGGTGTATTGCCCTCTCTGCAGGTTGTGTTTATAAGCCCCCTTTCCAGTTTGGGTTTATTGCCCCCTCTCTCTTGGTTGGGCTGTTGCTCTTTTTAACCTTAGTCTATTTGCTCTGTTTACGTCACCTTTGCTCATGAGTCGCCAGGTATCTTTATGATACCGCCACGTGGTTCAAGTTCAGGTTATGATTAATAACACAGCACACCGCTTAGTAAGGATTAAAACAACGGTCATTTATTATATACAACAAGCAATATTAATACCCTAATACTACTTTCTATATAATAAACCTATCACTACTGGCTAATACTTAACTTAGGAAGAGCCCACCAGGTCAGGGAAACGAATGGCCTGTTCAATCAGATCTGGCCCGCGGGATTCAAAAGGCTGCTACAGGTCGGTGGCTAGGTGTCTCTACCGGATAGCGATCGCTGGATTCAAACTTACAGTTGCCGGTGGCTGGTCTTGCGAAGGTCTCGACCAGGCGAAGAGGAGAGAGAGAGATCTGAACTTGGACCGTCACTTTTATAGGGCCCAGGGGCTTCCCGCCTCCCGGGGCGGCCCTTGACCCTGAGTCCCAAGTGATTGGATTCTGTCCCCAATCTCTGGGGTCGATGTGTCCAATGGTGAGGCGATTCCTCGATCGGGGGGTGGTCGCTCACCTGTCTTTGTTTCGGCCACTGCAGGCACCGACAGGTCTGGCCCGGTATTCAATTGCTAATATGTTGCAATTGTTCCCGGGGATAGCCGATTTAACTGTGGATGTCTGAATAGATTAGGTGTAAACAGTCCTGAATGCAACTGCGGATACCTGGGTTGATGGGCTGTTGATAGCCCTGAGTATCGATCTGGGCTACGTTCCCAGAGCCGAATATGCAATACTGTCTGCAGCTGCCTGCATGTGTCTTCTTAGCTGCTTTTCCCAGCAGTCCTTCGGGTTAGCCATTTTAAACTGGGTTTTGGCCAGATTAATCGGAACGCAGCCATTTTACGTGGCTACACACCCGCCTTGTGATCCTAACGCGAAGCGTGAAGGATCACATAAATGTTGTCCTCTTCGTTCCCTGACCGGGGGGGTGGGGGCACCTCCTACATGGCCACTACTCTGACCCTAGCTATGCACAAAAATTTACCTAAACAATTCTTGAGGGCGCTATGTCAGGCAGGGGCATGTATTTATAAAAAAAAATAAACTGGGAACCTCTAATTTTACCTAAACAATTTTTCAAGCATTATACAATCTTATCTCTCTAAACATACAATAACAATCACAACATTTAATATATTTTTTCCTGGCTTGGCAGTCAAGCTCAGGATCATACATTTCCATACATTTTCTTTTTATTTACAGGAAAAATCGCCAGTGCATGTTTTATTATTCAGTGAAGTGTTAACAGTAAAGGGGTTTGGAGTGATGGGGTCCGCGTTCCCGCACAACCAAAAGTCCATCAAAAGAGTGTTGAACACGATGAAAGGAGTCCTCATGGCTGTCTTCTTTCCTTCCTTTTCCTGTGTTCGCTGGTTTTCTCCGGACTTGGAGCTTCTGGAGTTCTGTAAGACAAGCGTAGTGTGCGTAAATACTTTGGTTTAATATCTGGTGTGTTAGTGTGTCTGTCCTTCTTGGGGCCAATTAAACCCTTATAATTGGTCACAGTATGTGACTCTCCCCCCATTTTTTTTTTCAAAACAAATGTTTGGACACGGCACACTTCCCAATGGTGGACCAGTGCTAAGTTTATCATCCAAATGTTCTAGGATGTAAATAGCATGTGGCAGCAACCCAAAGGTTGCCTAAATAAAATAAAACTGTTTTTGAAAGAAAAGGTCGAATGAGGTGCGTGTGGGCCGCGACGGGTACGATTTGGGTGGAGTCCCCGGGTAGGACGGCTACCAATACCGTATCTTCCCTACCCGAGCATTTTTAACCAACAGGGGGGTCCCCAGGCAGGGCAGGCCTCACGCCGTTTCTCCACTGCCTGAGCAACCAAAGAACAGACAAAAATGTAGTCATCATGGTGGGGTTACTGTTCTGATTCTACCATCAAATCAGAAGAGTAGCTATGATCGGCGTCTGGTCTGGTGACCACGTATCAGCTGGAAAGCTAGTTCCTCTGAATGGGCGTCTGGTCTGGTGACCAGGTATCTGTGGACAAGTTGGTACCGCTGAACAAGCGTCTGGCTTGTCCGTTTGGGAAAGAGCTAAAAGGTTCAGGTGAATGGGTGTGGGGCGGTGAGAACATTCTCCTGTAGGACGAACAACATTTAACAAACAGACAGACAACGAACAACATTTAACAAACAGACAGACAACATAAAACATTCTGCAGGTTCCATCAGAAAGGACAACACTTTTCACCAAGTGTCTCCTTTAAATCATCACGTGGACACCTCAGTTCTCGGTCGCTATGGGCTCTGCCTTTCTCTTATCGAGAGTGCCTGTCGGTTGGGCACTCTGTGTTTTTTTTTAGGGCCATTGCATTCTTTAGCAAAATGTCCCAACTGTCCGCAATTGTAGCACTCTTGCGGTTTGGCTGGGGGGCGTTCTTTCCCTCGTTTACCCAGGCGGGGTTGTGGAGAGTGGTTCTTACTGCCTGCACGTCTGCGGCGGCTTGGTTTTCCTCGGGGGTTCTAGCTGCGGGTTTACTGTGAGCCGCTTGTTCCCAAACGCGGGACAATCTTTTGACCACCCACTTTTCATTATGAGCCTCCTCCGAGGGGTCATAATTGCTACAGGCATTCTGTCCTGCTTCCGTGGCATGGGAGATAAGGGTGCGGGTCCATTTGGCCATATTGTCTGGGGACAAATGGGCACGATCTACGTTGCCGAAAACGGCTTCAAAATGAATCCACAAGCATCCTGCGAACGCTGTGGGGTGTTCAGACCTTTTCTGTCTGCATTTATTCAGACCGTCTACGGGGTCGCCCCGGTTGTACCCGATCGCATCCAGGATCGTGGTATGCATTTCTGCAAGGGTGCCTCCTCCTACATTCTGTGGGTCGGGAAGGGCTGCTACGACCGATGGGTCTAAGCTGAGGACCGTGAGCTTTACCTGCTCTTTCTCATCCAGGCCGTACATGGTCGCCTGGTGTTTGATGGTGGCAAAGAAATGGTGTGGGTCTGAAGCGGGGAGGAACGGTGTGAATTTGGCACACGCGTCCTGTAATTGGGTCACTGTGAGGGGGTGGAATATAAGACCTCCGCCTCGTCTGCTGTGGCGGTGCGGTGGGTTGTTACAGGGTTCATGGGAGCCTGTATTATCTGTTGTGTGGGGGGTGTGGGTGCTTTCCTCCTTTGGGGTTTTCCCTGCGTACATGCTCCCTGAACATATCTCTGCGCTGTCTCTTGCAATTCTTCCCAATCAGGGCCGTCTTCCTGGTCTAAACTTTCCCCAAAGGTTTCTTGAAATCATTTTTGGACAGAAAGCAGTGCTTTCAAGTCAGCAATCTGCTTTCGGCACTTTGCATGGTCCAAAGTACTCTGCCTTTGTTCCGTGGTTGTGGCGTGGAGCGCTCTCAAGGCTGCCTTGAGATCACTGCATTGTTTCTGGAGCGTCTCTACCTGGTTTTCTGTTTATTCTTTACCAGGACTGCACGCTGCAGGTCCTGATAAGCCTTTTCATATTGTGACTGGAAACTACTCAAGTGCGCCAGACAAGATTGGTGACCCCGTTTGGCGTCAGCCACCGCTTCGTCCTTTGCTGCTAATTTCCCTTTTAACTCCAGGTTCTCTTTCTCAATTTCGCATACATCGATTTTACTCATCCGATGTATGCCTTCTATTTCCTGGCGGAGCGTCCTGACGACCTCCTCTGTGCCTCGCAATTGTGCCAGACAGGACACAATTGCCATCGGCTTGTGCGCTTTTGCTAAACGCTTTCTGTGAATCTCACTCAGGTTCTCCACCAAGTTTGCCCTATACTTCCAGGACCTGAGTCGTCGTTACTGCAGAAATCCTTCCACACGGGCCATCCTTTGCCCTGCAGAAATTTGCGGATTTCCACTTCCCAAACGGGACACTGTCCCGCTCCTACGCTGCTGACTGGTGCAACAGCAAAATCTTCGGGGTTCATGAGGCGCTGCATCACTTGCATTGCCTGCATGGCTCTCTCTTATCTGCTCGTTACGTTCGAATTTGGAACAGGGAGCTAAGGTGGTGTGGTAGATGCGGGTACGGCTTGCGCTAATTTCCAAAATACCAACTGCCGATAGTTTTGACGCAATAAAAAATCTATCAGTTTTGCCTTATAACCCTGTTAGTTACACATGCATACACACACTTCCGAATTGTGAATTATTAACCAGAACCGCTTGAACACTTGTGTTTTTTTTTTTCAAATTGGATTCTAATTCAAAATGTTGGGGTTCTCCCGGAGTGGTTTTCCACTTCTAAGTCGGGTCCCGTCAGGATGTCGCCAATTATGTTGCTCGTTTTAACCTTAGTCTATTTGCTCTGTTTACGTCACCTTTGCTCATGAGTCGCCAGGTATCTTTATGATACCGCCACGTGGTTCAAGTTCAGGTTATGATTAATAATGCAGCACACCGCTTAGTAAGGATTAAAACAACGGTCATTTATTATATACAACAAGCAATATTAATACCCTAATACTACTTTCTATATAATAAACCTATCACTACTGGCCAATACTTAACTTAGGAAGAGCCCACCAGGTCAGGGAAACGAATGGCTTGTCCAATCAGATCTGGCCCGCGGGATTCAAAAGGCTGCTACAGGTCGGTGGCTAGGTGTCTCTACCGGATAGCGATCGCTGGATTCAAACTTACTGTTGCCGGTTGCTGTTCTTGCGAAGGTCTCGAGCAGGCGAAGAGGAGAGAGAGAGAGATCTGAACTTGGACCCCCACTTTTATAGGGCCCAGGGGCTTCCCGCCTCCCGGGGTGGCCCTTGACCCTGAGTCCCAAGTGATTGGATTTGTCCCCAATCTCTGGGGTCGATGTGTCCAATGGTGAGGCGATTCCTCGATCGGGGGGTGGTCGCTCACCTGTCTTTGTTTCGGCCACTGCAGGCGCCGACAGGTCTGGCCTGGCATTCAATTGCTAATATGTTGCAATTATTCCCGGGGATAGCCAATTTAACTGTGGATGTCTGAATAGATGGGCTGTTAACAGTCCTGAATGCAACTGCAAATACCTGGGTTGATGGACTGTTGATAGCCCTGAGTATCGATCTGGGCTAACTTCCCAGAGCCGAATATGCAATACTGTCTGCAGCTGCCTGCATGTGTCTTCTTAGCTGCTTTTCCCAGCAGTCCTTCGGGTTAGCCATTTTAAACTGGGTTTTGGCCAGATTAATCGGAACGCAGCCATTTTACGTGGCTACAGGGCTTATTGCCTCTTCTATCCAGGTTGACTTTATTGCCTCCTCTCTCCAGGTTGGGATTATAGCCCTCTTTCCATGTTGGGCTTGTTGTCCCTCTCTCCACGTTGGGTGTATTGCCTCTCTCCAGGTTGGCTTTATTGCCCACTTCCTCCAGTTTGGGTTTGATGCCCCCTCTCTCCACGTTGGATTCATTACTCTCTCTCCAGGTAGGGTTTATTACCCTGTCTCCAGCTTGGGTTAAATACCCTCTCTCCAGGTTGGTTTTAATAACCTCTCTCCTGTTTGGGTTTATTACCCCCTCTCTCCAGGTTGGGGTTATTACCCTCTCTCCAGGTTGGGTTTATTGCCCCTCTTTCCAGGTTGGGTTTATTGCCCCTCTTTCCAGGTAGGGTTTATTGCCCTGTCTCCAGGTTGGGTTTATTACCCTCGTCCTGTTTGGGTTTATTGCCCCCTCTCCCCAGGTTGGGCATATTGCCCTTCTCTCCAGGTTGGGTTTATTTACCTCTCTTCTGGTTGGGTTTATTGCCCCACTCTCCAAGTTGGGATTATTGCCCCCTCTCTCCAGGTTGGGTATATTACACACTCTCTAGGTTGAGCTTATTGTTCCTCTCTCCAGGTTGGTTTTATTGCCCCCTCTCTCCAGGTTGGGTTCATTGCCTCACTCTCCAGGTTAGGTTTATTGCCCCCTCTCTCCAGGTTGGGTTCATTGTCTCTCTCTCCAGGTTGGGTTTATTGCCCCCTCTCTCCAGGTTGGGTTCATTTCCTCTCTCTCCAGGTTAGGTTTATTGCCCCCTCTCTCCAGGTTGGGTTCATTGCCTCTCTCTCCAGGTTGGGTTTATTGCCCCCTCTCTCCATGTTGGGTGTATCACCCCCTCTCTTCAGGTTGGATTTATTACCTCTGTCCAGGTTGGGTTTATTACCCCTTCTCTCCCGGTTGGATTTATTACCCTCTCTCCAGGTTGGGGTTATTGCCCTCTCTCTCCAGGTTGGGTTTATTGCCCCCTCTCTCCAGGTTGGGTTTATTACCCCTTCTCTCCCGGTTGGATTTATTACCCTCTCTCCAGGTTGGGGTTATTGCCCTCTCTCTCCATGTTGGGTTTATTGCCCCCTCTCTCCAGGTTGGGTTTATTGCCTCTCTCTCCAGGTTGGGTTTGTTGCCTCTCCCTCCAGGTTGGGTTTATTGCCCCCTCTCTCCAGGTTGGGTTTATTGCCCCCTCTCTCCAGGTTGGGTTTATTGCCTCTCTCTCCAGGTTGGGTTTATTGCCACTCTCTCCAGGTTGGGTTTATTGCCCCCTCTCTCCAGGTTGGGTTTATTGCCCCCTCTCTCCAGGTTGGGTTCATTGCCTCTCTCTCCAAGTTGGGTTTATTGCCAGCTCTCTCCATGTTGGGTGTATCGCCCCCTCTCTTCAGGTTGGTTTTATTGCCTCTGTCCAGGTTGGGTTTATTGCCCCTCTCTCCAGGTTGGGTTTATTTCCCCCTGTCTCTAGGTTGGGTTTTTCGCCCCACTCTCCAGGTTGGGTTTATTGCCTCTGACCAGGTTGGGTTTATAACCCCCTCTCCAGGTTGGGATAATTGCCCACTCTCCAGGTTGGGTTTATTACCCCCTCTGTCCAGGTTGGGTTTTTTGCCCCCTCTCTCCAGGTTGGGTGTATAGCCCTCTCTGCAGGTTGGGTTTCTAAGCCCCCCTCTCCAGTTTGGGTTTATTGCCCCCCCTCTCCAGGTTGGGCTAATTTCCTCCTCTCTGCAGGTTGGCTTTATTGCCTCCTCTCTCCAGGTTGGGATTATAGCCCTCTTTCCATGTTGGGCTTATTGTCCCTCATTCCACGCTGGGTGTATTGCCTCTCTCCAGGTTGGCTTTATTGCCCACTTCCTCCAGTTTGGGTTTAATACCCCCTCTCTCCATGTTGGGTTCATTACCCTCTCTCCAGGTTGGGTTTATTACCCCCTCTCTTCAGTTTGGGGTTATTGCCCCCTCTCGCCAGGTTGGGTGTATTGCCCTCTCTCCAGTTTGGGTTTATTGCCCCCTCTCTACACTATTGGGCTTATTACCCACTCTCCAGGTTAGGTTTATTGCCCACTCTCTCCAGGTTGGCATTATCGACCCACTCTCCAGGTTGGGTTCATTGCCCACTGTCTCCAGGTGGGGTTTATTGCCCCCTCGCTCCAGGTTGGGTTTATTTCCCTCTCTCTCTCCAGGTTGGGTTTATTGCTCCTCTCTCCAGGTTGGGTTTATTTCCCCCTCTCTCCATGTTGGGTTTATTGACTCTCTCTCCAGGTTGGGTTTATTTCCCCCTCACTCCAGGTTGGGTTTATTGCCTCTCTCCAGGTTGGTTTCATTGCCTCTGTGCAGGCTGGGATTATTACCCCCACTCTCCAGGTTGGATTTATTACCCTCTCTCCAGATCGGGTTAATTGCCCCTCTCTCCAGGTTGAGGTTATTGCCCCTCTCCAGGTTGGGTCTATCGCCCCCTCTCTCCAGGTTGGGTTTATTGCATCTCCCTCCACGCTGGGTTTATTTCCTCTGTCTAGGTTGGGTTTATCGCACCTCTCTCCAGGTTGGGTATATTGCCCCTCTCTCCAGGTTGGTTTTATTGCCACCTCTCTCCAGGTTGGTTTTGCCCCCTCTCTCCAAGTTGGGTTTATTGCCACCTCTCTCCAGGTTGGCTTATTGCCCCCTCTCTCCAAGTTGGGTTTAATGCCCCTCTCTCCAGGCTGGGCTTATTGTCCCCTCTCTCCATGTTGGGTTTATTGACTCTCTCTCCAGGTTGGGTTTATCACCCCCTCACTCCAGGTCGGGGTTATTACCCCCTCCCTCCAGTTTGGGTTTAATGCCCTCTCTCGCCATGTTGGGTTCATTACCCTCTCTCCAGTTTGGGTTTAATGCCCTCTCTCGCCATGTTGGGTTCATTACCCTCTCTCCAGTGTGGGTTTATAGCCCTATCTCCAGGTTGGGTTTATTGCCCCTCTCTCCAGGTTGGGTTTATTGCCCCCTCTCTCGAGGTTAGGTTTATTGCCCCATCTCTACAGTTTGGGCTTATTATGTTCTCTCCAGGTTGGGTTTATTACCCTCTCTCCAGGTTGGCATTGTTGCCCACTCTCCAGGTTGGGTCTATTACCCCCTCTCACCAGTTTGGGTTTATTGCCCCCTCTCTCCAGGTTGGGTTTATTACCCTCTCTCCAGTTTGGGATTATTGCCCCTCTGTCCAGGTTGGGTTTATTGCCTCCTCTCTACAGGTTGACTTTATAGCCCTAATCCAGGTTAGGTTTATTGCCCCTCTCTCCAGGTTGGATTTATTGACTCTCTCTCAGGTTGCGGTTATTACCCCCTCACTCCAGGTTGGGTTTATTGCTTCAGTCCAGGTTGGGTTTATTGCCCCCTCTCTCCAGGTTGATTTTATTGCCTCTGTCCAGGTTGGGATTATTACCCCCACTCTCCAGGTTGATTTTATTGCCTCTGTCCAGGTTGGGTTTATTGCCCCCTCTCTCCAGGTTGATTTTATTGCCTCTGTCCAGGTTGGGTTTATTGCCCCCTCTCTCCAGGTTGATTTTATTGCCTCTGTCCAGGTTGGGATTTTTACCCCCACTCTCCAGGTTGGGTGCATTACCCTCTCTGCAGGTTGTGTTTATTGCCCCCTCTCTTGAGGTTGGGATTTTTGCCTCCTCTCTCCAGGTTGGCTTTATTGCCTCCTCTCTCCAGGTTGGGATTATAGCCCTCTCTCCATGTTGGGCTTATTGTCCCTCTCTCCAGGTTGGGTTTATTGGCTCTGACCAGGTTGTGCTTATTGCCCCTCTCTTCTGGTTGGGTTTATTGCGCCCACTCTCCAGGTTGGGTTTATTTCCCTCTCTCCAGGTTGGGTTTATGACCCTCTCTATCCAGGTTGGGTTTATTACCCTCTCTTCAGTTTGGGCTTATTGCCGCTCTCTCCAGGTTGGTTTATTGCACCCTCTCTCCAGGTTCGGTTTATTACCCCCACTCCAGGTTGGGTTTATGAACCTCTCTTTCCAGGTTGGGTTTATTGCCTCATCTCTCCAGGTTGGTTTATTTCCCCTCTCTCCAGGTTGAGTTTATTGCCCTCTCTCTCCAGGTTGGGTTTATTGCCCCCTCTCTCCAGGTTAGGTTTATTGCATCTCCCTCCACGCTGGATTCATTGCCTCTGTCCAGGTTGGGATTATTACCCCCTCTCTCTAGGTTGGGTTTATTGCCACCTCTCTCCAGGTTGGCTTATTGCCCCCTCTCTCCAAGTTGGGTTGATTGACCCTCTCGCCTGGTTGGGTTTATTACCCCCTCACTCCAGGTTGGGTTTTCTGCCTCTGTCCAGGTTGGGGTTATTGCCTCTCTCCTGGGCGGGTTTATTGCCCTCTCTCTCCAGGTTGGGTCTATCGCCCCCTCTCTCCAGGTTGGTTTTATTGCCTCTGTTTCAGGTTGGATTTATTACCCTCTCTCCAGGTTGGGTTTATTCCCCCCTCTCCAGGTTGATGTTATTGCCCATCTCCAGGTTGGATTTATTGCCCTCTCTCCAGGTTGGGTTTATTGCCCCTCTCTCCAGGTTGATGTTATTGCCCATCTCCAGGTTGGATTTATTGCCCTCTCTCCAGGTTGATGTTATTGCCCATCTCCAGGTTGGATTTATTGCCCTCTCTCCAGGTTGGGTTTATTGCCCCTCTCTCCATGTTGGGTTTATTTCCCCCTCTCTCCAGGTTGGGTTTATTGCCTCTGACCAGGTGGGGCTTATTGCCGCTCTCTCCAGGTTGGTTTATTGCGCCCTCTCTGCATGTTTGGTTTATTACCCTCTCTCCAGGTTGGGTTTATGACCCTCTCTTTCCAGGTTGGGTTTATTGCCTCATCTCGCCAGGTTGGGTTTATTGCCCCTCTCTCCAGGCTGAGGTTATTGCCCCTCTCCAGGTTGGGTTTCTTGCCCTCTCTCCAGGTTAGGTTTATTGCATCTCCCGCCACGCTCGGTTCATTGCCTCTGTCCAGGTTGGGATTATTACCCCCACTCTCCAGGTTAGGTCCATTGCCTCTCTCTCCAGGTTGGTTTTATTGCCCCCTCTCTCTAGGTTGGGTTTATTGCCACCTCTCTCCAGGATGGCGTATTGCCCCCTCTCTCCAAGTTGGGTTGATTGACCCGCTCTCCTGGTTGGGTTTATTACCCCCTCACTCCAGGTTGGGTTTTCTGCCTCTGTCCAGGTTGGGGTTATTGCCTCTCTCCTGGGCGGGTTTATTGCCCTCTCTCTCCAGGTTGGGTCTATCGCCCCCTCTCTGCAGGTTGGTTTTATTGCCTCTGTTTCAGGTTGAGTTTATTACCCCCTCTCTCCAGGTTGGATTTATTACCCTCTCTCCAGGTTGGATTTATTGCCCTATCTCCAGGTTGGGTTTATTGCCTCTCTCTCCAGGTTGGGTTTATTGCCCCCTCTCCAGGTTGATGTCATTGCCCATCTCCAGGTTGGATTTATTGCCCTCTCTCCAGGTTGGGTTTATTGCCCCCTCTCCAGGTTAATGTTATTGCCCATCTCCAGGTTTGGGCTTATTGCCCTCTCTCCAGGTTGGGTTTATTGCACCTCCCTCCACACTGGGTTTATTGCCCTCTCTCCAGGTTGGGTTTATTGCCTCTCTCTCCAGGTTGGGTTATTGCCCCCTCTCCAGGTTGATGTTATTGCCCATCTCCAGGTTGGGTTTATTGCCCTCTCTCCAGGATGGGTTTATTGCCTCTGCCCAGGTTGGGTTTGGCATCCCTCTCCCCAGATTGGGTTGATTGCCCCCTCCCTCCATATTGGTTTTATAACCCTTTCTCCAGGTTGGGATAATTGTCCACTCTCCAGGTTGGGTTTATTACCCCTCTCTCCAGGTTGGGTATTTTGCCCCCTCTCTCCAGTTTGGGTTTATTACCACCTCTCTCCAGGTTGGGTTTATTGCCCTCTCTCCAGCTTGGGTTTATAACCCCCTCTGTCCAGGTTGAGTTTTCTGCCCCCTCTCTCCAGGTTGGAGGTATTGCCTCTGTCCATGTTGGGTTTATTGCTCCTTTCTCCAGGTTGGGTTTATCGCACCTCTCTCCAGGTTGGCTTTCTTGCCCACTCCCTCCAGTTTGGGTTTAATGACCTCCTTCTCCATGTTGGGTTCATTACCCTCGCTCCAGGTTGGGTTTATTACACCCTCTCTCCAGTTTGTGCTGATTACCCACTCTCCAGGTTAGGTTTAATGCCCAATCTCTCCTGGTTGGGTTTTTTGCCCCCTCTCTCCAGGTTGGGTTTATTGCCCTCTCTCCAGGTTGGGTTTATTGCCCTCTCACCAGGTTGGGTTTATAAGCCCCTCTGTGCAGGTTGGGTTTTTTGCCCCCTCTCTCCAGTTTGGGTTTATTGCCACCTCTCTCCAGGTTGGGTTTATTGCCCTCTCTCCAGGTTGGGTTTATAAGCCCCTCTGTGCAGGTTGGGTTTTTTGCCCCCTCTCTCCAGTTTGGGGTTATTGCCCACTCTCTCCAGGTTGGGTTTATTGCCCACTCCCTCCAGGTTGGCATTATTGCCCACTCTCTCCAGGTTGGGTTTATTGCCTCCTCTCTCCAGGTTGGGTTTATAGCCCTATCTCCAGGTTGGGTTTATTGCCCCTCACAGCAGGTTGTGTTTATTGCCCCCTCTCTCCAGGTTGGCTTTATTGCCTCCTCTCTCCAGGTTGGGATTATAGCCCTCGCTCCATGTTGGGCTTATTGCCCCTCTCTCCAGGTTGGGTTTATTGTCCCCTCTCTCCAGGTTGGGTTTATTGCACCTCCCTCCACGCTGGGCTTATTGCCTCTGTCTAGGTTGGGTTTATCGCCCCTCTCTCCAGGTTGGGTTCAGTACGCCCTCTCCAGTTTGGGCATATTACGCTCCCTACAGGTTGGATTTATTACATCCTCTCTCCAGGCTGGGCTTATTGCCGCTCTCCTGGTTGGATTTATTGCCCCCTCTCACCAGGTTGGATTTATTGCTCCCTCTCTCCTGGTTGGGTTTATTACCTCTCTCCAGGTCGGGTTTATTGCCTCTCTCCAGGTTGGATTTATTGCCCCCTCTCACCAGGTTGGATTTATTGCTCCCTCTCTCAAGGTTGGGTTTATTGCGCCCTCTCTCCATGTTGGGTTTATTGCCCTCTCTCCAGGTTGGGTTTATTGCCTCTCTCTCCAGGTTGGGTTATTGCCCCCTCTCCAGGTTGATGTTATTGCCCATCTCCAGGTTGGGTTTATTGCCCTCTCTCCAGGATGGGTTTATTGCCTCTGCCCAGGTTGGGTTTGGCATCCCTCTCCCCAGATTGGGTTGATTGCCCCCTCCCTCCATATTGGTTTTATAACCCTTTCTCCAGGTTGGGATAATTGTCCAGGCTGGGTTTGTTGCCTCTGTCATGGTTAGATTTATTGCCCCCTCTATCGATGTTGGGTTTATTACTCCATCTCACCAGGTTGGATTTATTGCCCCCTCTCTCCAGGTGGGGTTTATTGCTTCCTCTCTCCAGGTTGGATTTAAGCCCTCCTCTCTCCAGGTTGAATTTATTGACCCACTCTCAAGGTTGGGTTTATTGTCGTCCCTCTCCAGGTTGTAGTTATTGCCCCTCTCTCCAGCTTAGGTTTATTGCCCCCTATCTCGAGGTGGGGTTTATTATCTACTTTCCATGTTGGCTTTATTATCCTCTCTCCAGGTTGGGTTCATTACCCCCTCTCTCCACGTTGGGATTATTGCCCCCTCTCTACAGGTTGGGTTGATTGCCCCTTTCTCCAGGTTGGGTTATTACTCTCTCTCCAAGTTGGGTTTATTACCCCCTCTCTCCAGGGTTGCATTTATATCCCCCTCTCTCCAGGTTGGGTTCATTACCCTCTCTCTAGGATGGATTTATTCCCACCTCTCTCTAGGTTAGATTTATTGCCCCATCTCTCCAATTGGGTTGATTGCTCTCTCTCCAGGTTGGGTTTATTGCTACCTCTCTCCAGGTGGGGTTTATTGCCCCTCTCTCCAGGTTGGGTTTCTAACCCCCACTCTCCAGGTTGGGTTCATTGCCATTGTCCAGGTTGGGATTTTTACCCCTCTCTCCGGGTTGGATTTATTGCCCCTCTCTCCAGGTTGGGTTTATTACCCTCGCGCCAGGTTGGATTTATTGCCCCTCTATCCAGGTTGGGTTGATTGCCACCTCTCTCCAGGTTGGGTTTATTACCCCTCTCTCCAGGTTGGGTTTATTACCCTCTCTCTCCAAGATGGGTTTATTACCCTCTCTCTCCGGGTTGGATTTATTGCCCCTCTCTCCAGGTTGGGTTTATTACCCTCTCGCCAGGTTGGGTTGATTGCCCCCTCTCTCCAGGTTGGGTTTATTACCCTCTCTCCAGGTTGTGTTGATTGCTCTCTCTCTCCAGGTTGTGTTTATTACCCCTCTCTCCAGGTTGGGTTTATTACCCTCTCTCTCCAAGATGGGTTTATTGCCCTCTCTCTCCAGGTTGGGTTCATTACCCTCTCTCTCCAAGTTGGATTCATTGCCACTGTCCAGGCTGGGATTTTTACCCCTCTCTCCGGGTTGGATTTATTGCCCCTCTCTCCAGGTTGGGTTTATTACCCTCGCGCCAGGTTGGATTTATTGCCCCTCTATCCAGGTTGGGTTGATTGCCACCTCTCTCCAGGTTGGGTTTATTACCCTCGCGCCAGGTTGGATTTATTATCCCTCTATCCAGGTTGGGTTGATTGCCACCTCTCTCCAGGTTGGGTTTATTACCCTCTCTCTCCAAGATGGGTTTATTACCCTCTCTCTCCAAGATGGGTTTATTGCCCTCTCTCTCCAAATTGGATTCATTGCCACTGTCCAGGTTGGGATTTTTATCCCTCTCTCCGGGTTGGATTTATTGCCCCTCTCTCCAGGTTGGGTTTATTACCCTCTCGCCAGGTTGGGTTATTACCCTCTCGCCAGGTTGGGTTTATTGCCCCCCTCTCTCCAGGTTGGGTTTATTACCCTTCACTCCAGGTTGGGTTTATTACCCTCTCTCTCGAGGTTGGGTTGATTTCTCTCTCTCTCCAGGTTGGGTTTATTACCCTCTCTCCAGGTTGGGTTTATTACCCTTCACTCCAGGTTGGGTTTATTACCCTCTCTCTCGAGGTTGGGTTTATTGCCCTCTCTCTCCAAGTTGGGTTTATTACCGTCTCTCTCCAAGTTGGGTTCATTGCCACTGTCCAGGTTGGGATTTTTACCCCTCTCTCCGGGTTGGATTTATTGCCCCTCTCTCCAGGTTGAGTTTATTGCCCCCTCTCTCCAGGTTGGGTTTATTGCCCCCTCTCTCCAAGTTGGATTTATTGTCCCTCTCTCCAGGTTGGCTTTATTACCCTCTCGCCAGGTTGGGTTGATTGCCCCCTCTCTCCAGGTTGGGTTTATTACCCTCTCTCCAGGTTGTGTTGATTGCTCTCTCTCTCCAGGTTGTGTTTATTGCCCCTCTCTCCAGGTTGGGTTTATTACCCTCTCTCTCCAAGATGGGTTTATTACCCCTCTCTCCAGGTTGGGTTCATTACCCTCTCTCTAGGATGGATTTATTCCCACCTCTCTCTAGGTTGGATTTATTGCCCCATCTCTCCAATTGGGTTGATTGCTCTCTCTCCAGGTTGGGTTTATTGCCCCTCTCTCCAGGTTGGGTTTCTAACCCCCACTCTCCAGGTTGGGTTCATTGCCACTGTCCAGGTTGGGATTTTTACCCCTCTCTCCAGGTTGGGTTTATTGCCCTCTCGCCAGGTTGGATTTATTGCCCCCTCTCTCCTGGTTGGATTTATTGCCCCTCTCGCCAGGTTGGGTTGATTGCCCCCTCTCTCCAGGTTGGGTTTATTACCCTCTCTCCAGGTTGTGTTGATTGCTCTCTCTCTCCAGGTTGTGTTTATTGCCCCTCTCTCCAGGTTGGGTTTATTACCCTCTCTCTCCAAGATGGGTTTATTGCCCTCTCTCTCCAGGTTGGGTTCATTACCCTCTCTCTAGGATGGATTTATTCCCACCTCTCTCTAGGTTGGATTTATTGCCCCATCTCTCCAATTGGGTTGATTGCTCTATCTCCAGGTTGGGTTTATTGTTGCCACTCTCCAGGTGGGGTTTATTGCCCCTCTCTCCAGGTTGGGTTTATTGTTGCCACTCTCCAGGTGGGGTTTATTGCCCCTCTCTCCAGGTTGGGTTTCTAACCCCCACTCTCCAGGTTGGGTTCATTGCCACTGTCCAGGTTGGGATTTTTACCCCTCTCTCCAGGTTGGGTTTATTACCCTCTCGCCAGGTTGGATTTATTGCCCCCTCTCTCCTGGTTGGATTTATTGCCCCTCTCTCCAGGTTGGCTTTATTACCCTCTCGCCAGGTTGGGTTGATTGCCCCCTCTCTCCAGGTTGGGTTTATTGCCCGCTCTCTCCAAGTTGGATTTATTGCCCCCTCTCTCCAGGTTGGGTTTATTACCCTCTCTCCAGGTTGGGTTTATTGCCCCCTCTCTCCAAGTTGGATTTATTGCCCCCTCTCTCCAGGTTGGGTTTATTACCCTCTCTCCAGGTTGGGTTTATTACCCCTCTCTCCAGGTTGGGTTTATTACCCTCTGTCTCCAAGATGGGTTTATTACCCCACTCTCCTGGTTGGGTTTATTGTCCCCTCTCTCTCCAGGTTGGGTTGATTGCTCTCTCTCTCTCCAGGTTGGGTTGATTGCTCTCTCTCTCTTCAGGTTGGGTTCATTACCCTCTCTCTCCAAGTTGGGTTTATTACCCTCTCTCTCCAAGTTGGGTTTATTATTCTCTCTCTCCAAGTTGGGTTTATTACCCTCTCTCTCCAAGTTGGGTTTATTACCCTCTCTCTCCAAGTTGGGTTTATTACCCTCTCTCTCCAAGTTGGGTTTATTACCCTCTCTCTCCAAGTTGGGTTTATTACCCTCTCTCTCCAAGTTGGGTTTATTACCCTCTCTCTCCAAGTTGGGTTTATTACCCTCTCTCTCCAAGTTGGGTTTATTACCCTCTCTCTCCAAGTTGGGTTTATTACCCTCTCTCTCCAAGTTGGGTTTATTACCCTCTCTCTCCAAGTTGGGTTTATTACCCTCTCTCTCCAAGTTGGGTTTATTACCCTCTCTCTCCAAGATGGGTTCATTACCCTCTCTCTCCAGGTTGGGTTTATTACCCTCTCTCTCCAAGTTGGGTTTATTACCCTCTCTCTCCAAGTTGGGTTTATTACCCTCTCTCTCCAAGTTGGGTTTATTACCCTCTCTCTCCAGGTTGGGTTTATTACCCCTCTCTCCAGGTTGGGTTTATTACCCTCTCTCTTCAGGTTGGGTTTATTACCCCTCTCTTCAGGTTGGGTTTATTACCTTCTCTCTCCAAGATGGGTTCATTACCCTCTCTCTCCAGGTTGGGTTTATTACCCTCTCTCTCCAAGTTGGGTTTATTACCCTCTCTCTCCAAGTTGGGTTTATTACCCTCTCTCTCCAAGTTGGGTTTATTACCTTCTCTCTCCAAGTTGGGTTTATTACCTTCTCTCTCCAAGATGGGTTCATTACCCTCTCTCTCCAAGTTGGGTTTATTATTCTCTCTCTCCAAGTTGGGTTTATTACCCTCTCTCTCCAGGTTGGGTTTATTACCCTCTCTCTCCAGGTTGGGTTGATTGCTCTCTCTCTCCAGGTTGGGTTTATTACCCTCTCTCTCCAAGTTGGGTTTATTACCCTCTCTCTCCAGGTTGGGTTTATTACCCTCTCTCTCCAAGTTGGGTTGATTGCTCTCTCTCTCCAGGTTGGGTTTATTACCCCTCTCTCCAGGTTGGGTTTATTACCCTCTCTCTCCAGGTTGGGTTTATTGCTCTCTCTCTCCAGGTTGGGTTTATTACCCCTCTCTCCAGGTTGGGTTTATTACCCTCTCTCTCCAAGTTGGGTTTATTGCTCTCTCTCTCCAGGTTGTGTTTATTACCTCTCTCTCCAGGTTGGGTTTATTACCCTCTCTCTCCAAGTTGGGTTTATTACCCTCTCTCTCCAGGTTGGGTTTATTACCCTCTCTCTCCAGGTTGGGTTTATTACCCTCTCTCTCCAGGTTGGGTTTATTGCTCTCTCTCTCCAGGTTGGGTTTATTACCCTCTCTCTCCAAGTTGGGTTTATTACCCCTCTCTCCAGGTTGGGTTTATTACCCTCTCTCTCCAAGTTGGGTTTATTACCCTCTCTCTCCAAGTTGGGTTTATTACCCTCTCTCTCCAAGTTGGGTTTATTACCCCTCTCTCCAGGTTGGGTTTATTACCCTCTCTCTCCAAGTTGGGTTTATTACCCTCTCTCTCCAAGTTGGGTTTATTACCCTCTCTCTCCAAGTTGGGTTTATTACCCTCTCTCTCCAAGTTGGGTTTATTACCCTCTCTCTCCAAGTTGGGTTTATTACCCTCTCTCTCCAAGTTGGGTTCATTACCCTCTCTCTCCAAGTTGGGTTTATTACCCCTCTCTCTCCAAGTTGGGTTTATTACCCCTCTCTCCAGGTTGGGTTTATTACCCTCTCTCTCCAAGTTGGGTTTATTACCCTCTCTCTCCAAGTTGGGTTCATTACCCTCTCTCTCCAAGTTGGGTTTATTACCCCTCTCTCCAGGTTGGGTTTATTGTCCCCTCTCTCCAGATTGGGTTCATTGTCTCTCAGGTGAGTTGCTCTGCCTCAGGTGAATTGCTGACGTCATGCTGCAGGTATGAGGGGCGGGTCCGGAGCGGGGACTTAATTGTGAGCGGCTGAGACTCCGGGACTCGCTGGGGACATGGAGCTGGAGGCTGGCAGCTGCTGGCTCCCTGCTGCCGGCCTGGGGCTGCTGGCCGCCGGCTTCTTCCTGCTGCCGGCCGGTCTGGAGCTAGCACTGGGGCTGCTCCTCCTGACCCTCTGCCTCCAGCGCCTCCTAGCCGCCCCCCTGCTGATCCTCCGAGCCCCGCACCAGGTCGGCTACATCCCCGAGCCCGGCATCAGCAAGCGACGGGCGGCCAATGAAGTCAGGAGGAGGCGGAAGAAAGGGGAGCTGCCACCGGTCTATCCGAATGGATGGTACCGGGTGCTGGACTCGCAACAACTCCAACCCGGACAGGTGAAGAACATCACCATCTTCGGTAAGGAGGGAACCTGGGGACGGGGAGGGGGGCAGGTGCTGGGGACAGGTGTGAGGGTGTGTTGTGGGAATAGCTTGAGTGTTGGCACAGGTAGATTTATGGGGCGAGGGATGTGTGGGCACTGGGACAGGGTTTATGGGGCGAGAGAGGGGTGTGTGGGCACTGGGACAGGGTTTATGGGGTGAGGGGTGTGTGGGCACTGGGGCAGGGTTGATGGCGTGAGGGGTGTGTGGGCACTGGGGCAGGGTTGATGGGATGAGGGGTGTTCGGGCACTGGGGCAGGTTTTATGGGGTGAGGGGTGTGTGGACACTGGGGCAGGGTTTATGGGGTGAGGGGTGTGTGGACACTGGTGCAGGGTTGATGGGGTGAGAGAGGGGTGTGTGGGCACTGGGCCGGGTTTATGTGATGAGGGGTGTGTGGGCACTGGGGCAGGGTTTATGGGGTGAGGGGTGTGTGGGCACTGGGGCAGGGTTGATGGGATGAGGGGTGTGTGGGCACTGGGGCAGGGTTGATGGGATGAGGGGTGTGTGGGCACTGGGGCAGGGTTTATGGGGTGAGGGGTGTGGGCACTGGGACAGGGTTTATGGGGTGAGGGGTGTGTGGGCACTGGGGCAGGGTTTATGGGGTGAGGGGTGTGTGGGCACTGGGACAGGGTTTATGGGGTGAGGGGTGTGTGGGCACTGGGACAGGGTTGATGGGGTGAGGGGTGTGTGGGCACTGGGGCAGGCTTTATGGTGTGGGAGAGGGGTGTGTGGGCACTGGGCAGGGTTTATGGTGTGGGAGAGGGGTGTGTGGGCACTGGGCAGGGTTTATGGTGTGGGAGAGGGGTGTGTGGGCACTGGGCAGGGTTTATGGGGTGGGAGAGGGGTGTGTGGGCACTGGGCAGGGTTTATGTGATATGCAGGTGCTGGGGGCATTTGTTAACAATCAGTTTCACTGGGAAATGTAATCTGTGAGGTTTATTATATTAAGGGGTGGTAGCTGTAACCACAGTGATCAGAATCTTATACAGCACCATGGTGGCTGGGATTACTGGTGAATAATAAGGTTGTGTTGTGGACAGTATATCCGTAATTACGGTGTATAGTTTCAACAGGCAGGGCCAAGTGGTTTCAATTGTTAATCTAAGTGAGTAGCAGAGATTTGGGATCTCACAAACTGGCATTTACAATGTCTGAGGTGTCTGAGATTGAGCATGGAGCTGCCCCAGAGTGACACCGTCCTCTTGCTGCACTTGAACCAAGAATTTCTCCCAACGTTGGTGATGGGCCCCAGACGCTCTGAAACGGCAGCACAGATTTACTGGGTTAGAATACACTGCAGTATCAGTGGTATTCAGGAGCGGCTAATCCTGCGTTTGTGGGTCCAGAACACATGAATCTCCCACCTCTTTGACATCACTTTGGCATGTTGCTGAATTGTCTCTTCCTGTCTCCTGTAAATGAACATCACTTTGGTTTTTTAAGTTTGATCTTTGCAGATATCGGAATAAACCATTAGACAGAATCTCGCACTGTACAGAATAATGCTTCATTTTCAACTAACAAGTGACAGCATCCATGTGAGTTGGGACTTGTGCAGAGATTGGGTTGGGGTTTAGGATTGCTGGGGGTGGGGGGGTGGTGTTTGAGATGGTCCAGTTTCGCAACACCCAGGGGCTGTGGTGTAGGGATCTAGTCTTTTAGGGTTGCCAGGACAGGGTTAAGGATCAAACAGGTTGAAAGGGTTTGGGATTGCCAACATTTATCGCGCTGCAAAAGATCTGCAGAAAACAGGAATTAGGTTTCATTCGGACATACAAAATAGGAGCAGAAGTAGGCCATTCGGCCCCTCGAGCCTGATCCATCATTTAGTAAGATCATGGCCGATCTGTTTGATCCTCAAATTCCACCTTCCCATCTACTCCCGATAAACTTTTGGGTGTATAAGGGTGGTCACAGGTGCAGTATTTTGGAGGGCCCACATCTACACCTTGGACTGGGACCAGGCGAGCTGTGATGCCAGGGCCACGGGCTTTTGCCCGCATAGCAGGCATGCCCCAGGTGCAGGGTGGATACATGTCCCTCACCGTCCAGCTCATCTGTGCCCATGCATCACGCAGGCTTGTGCCCGTTTCCCAGGGAGCAGCCATGATAATTACATCTAGCAGCCTGGCAGACCACAGCTGTCTTTGAGGGTGCGCAGCGGTTGGAGCGATGGCTGCTCGGGGAGAGAGGGTACCGACTCAGGAGGTGGCCAATGAGCTGGAGGAGTGCTAGCAGCAATGTGTCTTTACTGTGTGGTAGGTGTGGGTGGTGGGAGAGACACGGTCTGCGATTCTCACACTGAGTTTACGCAGGGGTTTACGGAGTGTGAAACCATGGCGATGGGGGTGGAGGGTCTGTATGGGCGAACAAAGTGATGTTTAATACAAGAGCAATATTACAATGGTGACTTATTCCTACTGGTGCCTCGCTTCACCCATGCCCACTAGGGGCCTACACGTTCTTACACTTCCTCACCCTCTCACTATGTCTAGGTGTATTCCCAGGATCCACAGCTGAGGTTGAGGCTGCCTGCTGACTTCCACGCCCTGCTGCCTGAGATGACCTTGGTGGGCGTCCCCTGGGGAGGGGGGTCTGGACCTTGGGTGTCTCGGCATGCTTTCAGACTACTTGGGTGTCGCAGTGCTTCCCTCCTCGGTGTGCTGGGCTAGAGGCGTGTCGCTCACTGGGACAAGGGTGTCAGATGTGCTGGACATGCCAGGGTTCTCTGGGTGGAGGGCCCCAAGCTAAGCTCCTGCCAATCCTCTTTCCTTCAGGTGCCCGGAGGTTCCTGGTATAGACGGGCAGCTGGAGTAAAATACGGAAACCCCACCGTCCTCTGGCACTGACATTCGTGGATTCCCACCAGTACCTGCACCATGCAGTTGAAGCCGTGAATCATGGAGATCATGCCCTCAGCCATTCAGCGAAAATCCCCCACCCTGGAGCGCATGTCTAGTGCCAGGGTCTCCATTGCTGATGCCACCCTTAATGTTGGCCTCATTACGTAGGAGTGAGCACACCACCTCCTCAGACAGAAGGTAATGGAACTCCTCCAGTCGGCATTGCAGGCTGAGGTAAGAATCTGTCACCCTTCCTGATGCCCACGACTCTGCCTTTGCAGCTCCAGCAGCTCTGGGACGACTGGACCCAGGGTCACGTCGTCGACCTGGAGCTCAACAGAGTCCTGGGCTCCAGCATCCCTCTGACTGCCGGTTACCTGGGATGTCCCTGCCTCCACTTGCTGTGGATCATCAGCTGTGAAGTGCTCACTAGTGAGTGACCCAGAAGCCTGGTCTACTGGTAATTCCACTGAGGTGTGAGTATCTGCACTGATGGAGGGTGCGGGTGACAGCCAGGACGCTTCTTTCATAGATTATCATAGAAATTACAGTGCAGAAGGAGGCCATTCGGCCCGTCGAGTCTGCACCGGCTCTTGGAAAGAGCACCCTACCAAGGTCCACACCTCCATCCTATCCCCATAACACAATAGCCCCACCCAACACTAAGGGAAATTTTGGACACTAAGGGCAATTTAGCATGGCCATTCCACCTACCCTGCACATCTTTGGACTGTGGGAGGAAACCGGAGTACCCGGAGGAAACCCACACAGACACGGGGAGAATGTGCAGACCCCACACAGGCAGTGACCCAAGCCGGAATCGAACCTGGGACCCTGGAGCTGTGAAGCAATTGTGCTATCCACAATGCTACCGTGCTGCCCTTAAGAACAAATACATCTACACTATATTATTTTACCATAATCCATGTACCTATCCAATAGCTGCTTAAAGGTCCCTAATGTTTCCGACTCAACTACTTCCACAGGCAGTGCATTCCATGCCCCCACTACTCTCTGGGTGAAGAACTTACCTCTGACATTCCCCCTATATCTTCCACCATTCACCTTAAATTTAGGTCCCCTTGTAATGGTTTGTTCCACCCGGGAACTTCATGCTAGTTTCTGCAATGTCTCCCTCGGTACTGATCTGTAATGCCCAGAGAGCACAAGGATGGTCAGGGCTGATGGACTGATTGATGAAGAGGCTTAATATTCGGTGAGTTTTCCCATTGTCGGCATCGACAGGGTTCTCACCTGATTTCTCACCAAAAAGGCACTTGGAAAAATATGGTATGGTTCCATCCTCTTTTCTGTATCTTCAATATAGAATTCAGAAGCAAAATATTCTCATTTCATCTGTTATTTCCTTATTATCTACTATGAACTCTCTAGAGAACCAACACTCACTTCATTTAATCTTTTCCTGTTTAAATACTCTCACTATCGAGTTTTACATTTCTAGCTAGCTTCCTCTCATACTGTAATCTTTTTCCTGATTAACCCTTTGTTAGTCTCTACCGTTATTTATATTCTGACCAATCATTGTCCTACCACTCATCTTTGTGCAGTTTGATGCTTTCCTTAACTTCTTTAGTTAACCATGGATGCTGGCTCCTCCCCTTGGAAATTTTCCTTATAGCAGGAAAATATTATTCTGAAATATTCCCTTAAATGTCTGCCAGTGATTTTCTATTGATCCAAACCCTAGCCTAGTATCCCAATTTATTGAGCTGAGTTTTAATGCCCACGTAGCCACCCTTATTTAAGTTTGAAATACTCGTCTTTGACCCACTCTTTACCCTTTTCAGACTGGATATAAAATTCAGTCAAATTGTAGTCGCTGCTGCCTCGGGCTGCCTTTACTCTGAGATCATTAATTAATCCTGTCACATCACACAGTACCAAATAGAATAGAACATGTTCTCTGATTGGTTCCAGAAAGTGCTGCGTCAAGAAGCCACATCAAAAGCATTTTAATGTTCTTGCGTGCATTAATCAGAAATAACGTTTCCTATCTATCAAGGGTTGGAGGAGCAGAGGAGTTTATATATGCATATCCCATACCAGCCTCCCCGAACAGGCGCCGGAATGTGGCGACTAGGGGCTTTTCACAGTAACTTCATTGAAGCCTACTCATGACAATAAGCGATTTTCATTTCATATCATAGAATCATAGAATTACCACAGTGCAGAAGGAGGCCATTCGACGCATCGAGTCTGCACCGACCCTCTGAAAGAGACCCTAACCAGGGTCAGGCCCTCATGCTATCTCCGCAGCCCCATAAACCCCATCTAACTTGCACATCCTGGACACACTAAGGGGCTGTTGTAGGGAAAAATCCCTTGGCCCAGTGCAGTCAAGAGGCCGAGTCTCAAGGCAAGATTCAAAGCGTTGTTCTTTATTGTACAATTACTGAAGCCTTCAGGGGTTCCCACGCAGCCAGCTCAGAAACAGTGGCTTGGTCCACGTTGATCTCAACAATTACACATTCGCTCTGGATTTTTATAGGAATCCAAATTCGAGCGGAAACATTTTCTCATACATAATAGTTAAAGGGTAGTTTTGATTTAGATCTCTCAGACAGGTTTAAACTGAGAATATGCACCTTTGTCAATTTGCATCTGTATGGTGTGTGCCCGTGCTGATGAGATTATCTGTGCTCGCTCCGGTGTCCCTCCCTTGTCAATTTGCATCTGTATGGAGTGTGTTCGTGTTGATGAGATTATCTGTGCTCGCTCCGGTGTCCTTCCCTTCTCTAGTGTGTTTCCCATTATCTCCCTGATGTGTCTCCTTAATTAAATCGACCTCCGATGTCTGTGGCTGTGCTATGCTTTTGTTTCTGTGTTTGCTAGATGAGGTGTTAATGTCATCTTTGTCCTGCTGTGTGTGTGGGGGACACAAATCTAATCTATACATTTCTTTTATCCCTTCTATTCTGGTTTCTTTGCCTGCCTTGGCCATTTTATTAATATATTATTTCATTCTTTCATAAGTCTTTGCAATACAGTTGTGCCATATATCCCACTGCCAGGGTCTTGACACGCAGATATCCCGATCTCCTGGCCATGGGGCTGTTTTAAGATGCAGCTTCGTGCTATTGCTGGGCAGAACAAGTGTCTTCCATCAGTGCAGAAGGGGATTTAAACGAATGTCCATCCGGGTGTCCCCTTCTGCATTGTGGGCACATTATAAACGGTGCCAATCAGTCCAATAAAACAGTCCAATAAATGTTAAACGGTGCCAATCAGTCCAATAAAACAGTTTCATAAATGAAGAATGTTTGATGAGATGAGATAAAAATATGGCCTTGGAAAATGGCCTACTTCAGGACAATTTAGCATGACTAATCCACCTAACCTGCACTTCTTTGGATTTTGGGAGGAAACCCATGCAGACAAAGGGAGAAAGTGCAAACTCCACACAGTCACCCAAGGCCAGAATTTAGCCCGGGTCCCAGGTGCTGTGAGGCAGCAGTGCTAACCACCGTGCTGCTCCAATATGTCATTGAAGGTGGCAGGACAGGTTGAGCGAGTGGCTAATAAAGCATACAGGATCCTAGGCTTTAACAGGGGCATAGAGTACAAGTGCAAGGAGGTTATGTTGAACTTCTATAAGTCACAGGTTTGGCTTCAGCTGGAGCGTTGCGTCCAATTCTGGGAGTTGCACTTGGGGAGACTTGTCACGGCACTGGAGAGGGTGCGGAAAGGATTCACCAGAATGGTTCCCTAGGAATGAGTACGTGTTGGAGGCAGATTCAACTGAGGTCCTCAAACAGATTCGGCCTTTGGACCATTATGTGAAATATAATGGGGGGGGGGACGGGAAAATGCCACCACTCATTCAGAGAGCCGGTATAGACGCAATGGGCCGAATGGCCTCCTTCTGCACTGTAACGATTCTGTGATTCTGTAAAATGCATGAATTATACAGCATCACCATCACAGACCATTCAGCCCAATGATCCATGCTGGCATTACGGTCCACACAAGCCTCCTCCCACCCTCCTTCACTCACTCCATCATTATATCTTTCTATCCTTTTCTTCCTTGTGTATTTTTGAATTAATCCAAGAAGTGTAGCAGATTGTCTAAAAGGTAAATAATGTACCAAATTTCAAACTCTTAGTAGTCAGAAGTATTAGCCTGCTTGAATTGTGACACACTCCTTGTTTACATGGTGGGGGTGTGGTATGTTTAAAGGATAGGCTTACAGACCACAAAGGTGCAAACAAATAAGAGGTTTATTGGGAATGTGTTTACACTGTAGGCTGTTGAGATAGACTCATCGTTGCTCAGTCAAACAGCCAATGACGAAATCAGCTTGTCATGTGATCAGAGTCTTAAAATGACCTTGTTCCAACTAGGAACCAACATGAATGCCTCCCCCTTTACATCAGAGGTTCCAGCAATGAAACACGGTATAGCATTCTCAATCAAAATTTACAAAATGTACAATTAACAACCACAACAGTTAGACGATTCGGAGGATGTTGATTTCTCTGTGCTTGTCAGTGAACCTCGGGCATTCTGTTGTCTACGACCTCTGGTGAGTTTGGACATCATGCGGAGTTGTCTAAACCAGAGACAACATTGTTTTTGCAGGTTTACGCACTGTTGAATTGTCCTTAACAGAGGTTCTGTTTTCCACAATTGTTTCTGGTATTGTCAGGTTCTCCGGAATGTCGAGGTCTTCACTTGGCACAGTTTGTTGCGGACTCCTTGTTGACTCTGTCTCTGGCAAACTAATACTAGTTCCTAAAAGTTAGTCAGCATGTCTTCTCCACATGACATCATCCCAGGTTTGGACAGTGTCGGAGACTGGCCCTTTCTGTGCCAAGGCGATGCCAAGTATCCACTTCTCATTGGTGATGTAGTTCCTTGCCAATGCTTACTGACCTTTCTGGTGTTGTTTCGCCCTGTTCTCACGTCGCAAATCCTGACTTTGCTGTTTCCTCTCAACAATCTTGTCTGTCAAATGCTGTGCGTAACTGATGTTTTATCATGAGTAATGTCGGAGAACTTTGGGTTGTCAAATGTGTTGTATTCCCGTCTGTCATCAGGAATTGACTTAGTTGTTCAGAGAAGGATCCTTGCTCATGAGTTACCTTCAACAAATGCTTCATTGTCTGAAAAAACCTTTCAGACAGTCCATTTGTAGAAGGATGATAAGGAATGGATCAGATGTGTTGATTCTGTTCTCCTTTAGGTAATCTGTGAATCCGTGAATTCTTGCAAAAGTCTCACCCAGTCTCTCCGAGGATGTAGTCTTCATAATGGTGACTTCAAGCCACTTTGAATGTGCGTCGACCACAATGAAAAACATTTGCCCTTCGAATGGTCCGGCATAATCGATATGGACTCTTTGCCATGCTCTTCTGTCCATTTCCATGGGTGTAATGACACAAGTGGTGGCAGGTTTTGAACTTTTTGCACAAGCCAAGCACACACCCGTGATCTCACTATCGAGCCCTTGGCCACCAAAAGAAGCTTCTGGCTATTTCCTTCATAGAATCATATAATCATAGAATCTACAGTGCAGAAGGAGGCCATTTGGCCCATCGAGTCTGCACCGGCCCTTGGAAAGGGTACCCAACCTAAGCCCACTCCTCCACCCTATCCCCGTAACCCAGTAACCCCATCCTTACTATCCCGCAATGACCTTTGTGAAGTTGGCTTAGGACAAGTCTCCGTTAAGGCGGGTGGAATGATGACTCTCAGTACTTATGACTTTAGAAGGTGCGAATTCCTTCTCACACTAATCCACCCATTTCCATTTCCTGTTTTGACACAAACAGTTGTGTAAAGGTTTGAGAATCATTGCTAGGTTAGGGATAAACCTTCCGTACGATTAATGAGCCCCAAAGTGTTCAAAGTTGATTTACGTTTTGAGGTGATGGTGCCTCAGTTACGGCTTTTAGTTTTGAAGTTTGCGCAGTCCCTGTGCCTCTATGATGTGTCTCAGGTATTCAAAAGAAGATTTGAAGAATTCACATTTATCCTTCTGTACTCTTCGTCGGTAAGCTTCTATGTCTCTGGAATGTGACATTTACATTTTGGAGGCGCCCTTCTTTCTTTCTCTCCAGTCTTCTAGTCCGCTGAGAATTTGATCCATGGCACGTTGGAATAGCGCAGGTGGGGTCATGATGCCAGATGGAAGTCTTTTCTATCTGACATGTGTCACAATGTCAAATTGTGAATCTGGACCCACAGATATCTGGAGATAATCTTGACGAAGGTCAACTTTACTGAAATGCTGACCTCCAGCCAACCCAGCAAATAAATCATCAATTAAAGACAGAGGGAACTGCTCTGCACACACTACCAGATTGATAGTGACTTTAAAATCATCATGTATTCGCACCAAACCATCTTTCTTCTTTCTGATAAAGTTAGATAGTTTTAAGAAAGTTAGAAAGGGATTACAGGTTATGATGTTCGGGCCAGAAAGTGGAGCTGAGTCCACAAAAGATCAGCCATGATCTCATTGAATAGCGGAGCAGGCTCGAGGGGCCAGATGGCCTACTCCTGCTCCTAGTTCTTATGTTCTTATGTTCATCATGGGTACTCTGGGCATAGCCCAATCAGTTTCTTGACCAGCCTCTCTAATTCTGACTCAACCTTAGGCCTGATGGAGTAGGGCACTGATTTAGCCATTAAGCACCATGCTTGGCTTTCGTCCTTAATCTTTAGTTTGACTGAGGTCTGTTTCATGCTTCCCAGTTCGCCATTAAAGACTATGGTATGTTTCTTTAAAATTTTCGGTAGACCTGCTTCGGACTCCAACATGAGATTTATCTCGGCCCAGTTTAGCTCGATTCTCTCCGACCAGGTTCTTCCTATTGGGTTAGATAGTAAGTGCAGGGACAAGTCTGCAGTCTGTCCTTTTAGCTGCATATTTACATCGATAAGGCCCCTCAATGGAACCACTTCCCCGGCATAGGTTTTTAGTCTTATCTTTGAGGTTTTTAAGGCAATATGCCATAGTTTCTCTTGCTAAACAGTCTTTGGTATCAGTGAAATGGCTGCGCCAGTGTCCACCTCCATTTTCACGAGTTGTCCGTCCATTAAAGGAGTGACCCAGTAATGGTTTGTTGCGCCCGTACATTCAACAACAGTTCGTGATCCGACTGTGACTCTGGTCCTTCTTTGCGCCCTTTTTCAATCACGTGGATCCTTTTTCCTCTATTCAGTTTTCCATTTGATAAACTTGGTGAGAAAACATAGCTGAAATGGCATTGCTACCGTGCAGAAGGAGGCCATTTGGCCCATTGAGTCTGCCGCAACCCCCTGAAAGAGCACCCTATCTCGGCTCACTCCTCTGTCCTATCCCCGTAACCCCACCTGTCCTGCATAACATTGGACACTAAGGGACACTTTTAGCATGGTCAATACACCTAACCTACACATCTTTGGCTCTTCTTTTAATAATTCCTGTTTGGAACTTACATAGGAACATAGGAATTAGGAGCAGAAGTCGGCAATTCAGCCCTTCGAGCCTGCTCCCCCATTCAATCAGATTGTGGCTGGTCTTTCCTGGTCTCAAAGCCCCACCTCCCTACCTGTTCCCCATTCCCTTTAACCCATTTTAAAAAATCAGAAATAAAGCTTGTTGTTTCTTTCCCTGACACATTTGTTCGATATGTCCTTCTTTGCCAAAATTCTTGCATGTTTGGACCAGCAGCTATTGTTGGACCAGCAGCTTGCTATTGTTGGACCAGCAGCTTGCTATTGTTGGACCAGCAGCTTGCTATTGTTGGACCAGCAGCTTGCTATTGTTGGACCAGCAGCTTGCTATTGTTGGACCAGCAGCTTGCTATTGTTGGACCAGCAGCTTGCTATTGTTGGACCAGCAGCTTGCTATTGTTGGACCAGCAGCTTGCTATTGTTGGACCAGCAGCTTGCTATTGTTGGACCAGCAGCTTGCTATTGTTGGACCAGCAGCTTGCTATTGTTGGACCAGCAGCTTGCTATTGTTGGACCAGCAGCTTGCTATTGTTGGACCAGCAGCTTGCTATTGCCCAGTTTTTGAACATCGGTGACAATTATGAAACTGTGCTTATATTCGGCTCTAAGCTGACATTTTATGGATTCTAGTGCTTAAACTTAATTGTTGGGCCTCCTTGGATGCGGCTTCTTTGGCCTTCTTTAGGTTCAAGTTGCTTTCTGTTAACAGCCTTTTTTGGGTAACTTCACCCACCCACACACCTGGCTGTCTCTGATGGTGTCATTCAAGACATCTCCAAATTCACAGTATTCAGCTAATTTCTTCAAAGTAGCTGTGAACTGTGTGATTGATTCCCCTTCTTGTTGGTTCAGCTATGGAAACTGAACCTCTTGGTGCTGACCAAAGGTTTAGGTGAGAAGTGACCCTGCAAAATCGGCCCAATGTCATCTTACGTTTTTTTGGGCCTGGTTTTTCTGAGTGCACCAGACTTGGCAGGAGGTTGAATGTTCCCCACCCCCGGACCCCTCATTGTGCTCAGCAAAGTTGGGACTACAATATCTGCTCCCAGGGTGCCAAATATTCCCGCCATTTTTACAATGGGAAGGGCTTGCGTAAGCATGATGTGCCGCAAAATCAATTACCTCACTACCTCAATTCTTTTTTTTCAAACAAGGTACCCCTGAGCTCAGCCTGTTTACTTCCGAGTTTAAGAACACCCCCAGCTCTAAACTATTGTTGCAGGGTACTTGTTACCCACAGTGTTCCATGTACTATTCCAGACCTTTCCAAGTAGAGCACATGGCGAGCTTCTTTTCACGTTTCCTAAACCTATGTTTAAGTTTTGTTTCCTTAGATGGCTGCGACCAATATTTGGCACCCCTCCGTCGCCAGCTTTGGTGAAGTGGAGTTTTTAGCTTCTTAATCTTTTTTGGCTATCTGTGCACGGATCGACGAGTTTTCTCTTTATTTTTTCTGGAGTCCGCCAGTGTGGTTCCGACCTCCTCGTCGCCAGTTTTATTTATGGCATTTTTAAAGGATAGGCTTGCAGGCTATGAAGGTACAAACAAGCAAGAGCTTCATTGGAAAGGTGTTTACTCCACAGGCTGTTAGGATACACTGCCCATTTGACTCATCATTACTGTCATTACTATTAGATTTGGGCTCCTCTTTCTTATGGTCACCTTCAGTCTTGGAGTTCTGAGAATCTGGTTCTCTATTAGATTTTATCTGTGAGGAATCAATCTCGTAGAGATCATTTCATCGGCATCAGTAGAACCTGATTCACTACCCATTGTCATTTAATATGTGACCAAGGTCTTTCAACATTCTTTTCTTTGAGTTATTTAATGCCCAATGAGTTTTTTAATTCGCACATGCCCTGCCATTGGTATCTCATGTGCTATCAGTCGTACTTCCCTCGGACTCTCTGTAACCATGGGTGAAGCTACAACCTTCCCTTTGCCAAATCATCTTCCAAAAGTAAATCTACTCCGTCCACTGGGAATTTCTTAACCACTCCAACAACTGCTGGACCTGACACTAAATCACACTCCAATTGTACTTTATACAATGGAACTGGGATATAATCTCCATCAATCCCATTCACCAATACCTTGGGCGGGATTCTCCGCCGGCGGGATTCTCCGTTTTGCCGGCGCCCGGGGGTTTTCCGATGGCGTGGGGCTGCCCCGCAATACAAAACCCCATTGACCGGCCGGCGTAACGGAGAATCCCGCCGGCGCGTCAAGGCAGAAAAGTGGCGGGGCGGAGAATGCAGCCCCTTATCTTTCACTGAGCTGTCTGGAGGGAAAACCAAATCCTTCTCCAGTAAGAGAGTTTGGGTTGCACCTGTGTCCCTTCAGATAGTTGTGGGTTTGGCTACATCAGTTGATGAAAATGGGGTGATGTTCCCCTGAGCCCAAAACCCTGCATATCCCTCATCTACCTCACTCATCACACCTGCTCCCACAGCAGTGGTTACCTTAGGTCCAGTTAGAGTGACAGTCTGCCCTGTAGTATTCTCCACTTTTGTTTCCTTTTTCCGAATCCTCCTTATGAATTGCCACCAGTCCCATGGGTTTTTCTTGCAACTTCCAACATACTGAACAAACATGTCCCACCTTGTTACAATGGTAACACCTACCCTTGCAAGTCTCCCTTCGCCCTGAGTACCTTCTTTCCTGTTTTGGGGAGGAGATCAGGGAGAAATATCCATTTGTTACCTTGGCTACCTGCCTTGCTTTCACTCTCCCACTTCCTATCCTAAGATTATGGGGATGATGGAACAAAGGTTTAAAGTATGAATTAGCTCATAATTGTCAGCCATAACTGCTGCCTGCCTATCAGTTTTCACCCTCTGGACTTCAGCATGGGTTTGGTTATAGAAGCAAGGTAATTCTTAAATTCCTCAAGAGAATGACCTCTCTCCGAGCCTCATAGGCAGTTTCAACTCCCAATGATTGTACCCACCTATTAAAATTGTGCTTCAGGAACCAATTCACATGTACCCAGACAGCCTTTTTCACCTCACCATAATTTTTAGACACCCGGGCTGACAGGGAAGCATATACTTTCTGTGCCTGCCCCCTCAATTTACTTTACATGGGCAAAGCCTACTTTTCCCTTGGCCATTCGATTTGAGTTGCTATTTTCTCAAAAGTTCTGTAAAACGATTCTACCACCAACTCATCGAATTTTGGGAGGGCCTGCATAAATTTTACAAATTTAAATCTATTGTCGCTGGATTCATTTCTAGGATTCAGTTCCCCTCTAATTTCCAGTGCCTTAATCTGGGAAGTCTCTCTCTTTGTTTTTTCCTCCTGTTCTTTTCCTTTTTCCTCTCTCTCTAATTCCAACGTCCAGATTTCCATCTCCATTTCCTTTTCTTCTTTTTGCTCCATCTCCATTTCTTTTTCTATTCTGTTTAATTCCTTCTCACGCTCGAACTGCAACCGAACTCTCTCCAGCTCAATTTCCTCTTCAGAAAATGTCCTTGATGCTACACTACTTTGTGGGCTCGCCTGAGCTTTTAACATCTCTTTCAAATTTAAAAGCTGAGCAATCACGTCAGTTATTTCCACCTTCCTAGCTGCAGGTTTACCCCTATTTCGAGCTCCCCTGCCAATTCGACTAGCTTGTCTTTCAGAAGCTTTTTTAAATAAACCAGAGATATGTCCGCCTCCTGAAGAAAACCCTGAGCAGCTTCCAGAGCCATCGTGTTGTATCACGACAAACCAGGTGGGCGGAATTCTCCGAAATGGAGGCAGAGTGTTCGCGCCGTCGAGGTTCACGACGTCGCGAAACGGCCCCTATCCCGACCGATCCAGGGCCCGATAATGGGCTAGGAGCGGGGCCGCGTCATTTACGCGCACCAGGCCTTGTCGCCACGTAAAGGCGGCGCCGCATACATGACATGGCCGGCGCCGCATAACTGGCGTCACCTGCGCATGTGCGGGTTGGCTGGCGCCAACCTGTGCATGCGTGGTTGCCATCCTCTCCGAGTTCACCCCGCAAGAAGATGTCCGATGGATCTTGCGGGGCTGCGGAAGAAAGGAGGTCCTCCTTCAGCGAGGCCGGCCCGACAATCGGTGGGCACCGAACGCGGGCCAAACCCCATTTGAGGCCCCCCCGGTGCAGGATCCCCCCCTCCCCAACCACGCAGGCCGCCCCCCCCAGCGTTCCCGCGCTGTTCCCGCCGGCAGCGACCAGGTGTGGACGGCGCCGGGGGGAACCCGCCGTTTTGGGCAGGCCGCTTAGCCCAACCGGCACTGAGAATCGCCGGGGTACCGGTGAATCGCCATTTTGGCTGTCACGGGTGATTCACTGGACCACGCCGCGCAAAACGCGATTGTGCCGATCTGGCCGCTTCCGTGAATCGCGGGAGGGCGTCGGACTGGTGTGGCGGGAAAATTTGGCGACCCAGGCGATTCTCCCAACCAGCGCGGGAGCGGAGAATCGCGCCCGATGTTTCAGTTTAATTTACACTGCAACCCAAACTTCGGCGTCTACCATTCCAATAATACCGGACTTGAGCCGCAAAATTATGTTACAACACCATGAGCTAGTGTGCAGTCAATTCCAGCCTCACTCATCCTAGAGTCACAACACAAGTGAATTAACCAATAATTCTTAGAAAAATACCCAAAGGGGCAGCACGGTGGCGCAGTGGGTTAGCCCTGCTGCCTAACGGCGCCAAGGTCCCAGGTTCGATCCCGGCTCTGGGTCACTGTCCGTGTGGAGTTTGCACATTATCCCCGTGTTTGCATGGGTTCCATCCCCACATCCCAAAGATGTGCAGGCTAGGTGGATTGGCCACGCTAAATTGCCCCTTAATTAGAAAAAATGAATTGGGTACTCTAAATTTATATAAAAAAAAGAAAAATACCTGAAATCTTTGGCCCTTGCTGCCCAATAATTACAGTCACCGGGTTTGTAAATTTAAACACAATTACCCTTTATTCATAACAAGAACTATAAATTAAATAAGTAGCAAATACAACTAGTTAACTCTTATCTAATTCCACATTCCCCACTTTAACTTGTCCCCACTCTCTACCCACATACACAAGACAGACAAACACAGAGGGGAAGAAAGGGGTTAAAAAAAATAAGTAAAAGAGAAAAGGAGTCTTTGTTTCAGATGTGCGTTTCCAGTACCCTGATCCTCTTCAAACCTTGCTTTGAGTTCAAGGTTTTTACTGTAGCTTCTTCCTGTCCTCTATAGTTTTAGAAATACAGCACTCATTGATTTTCTGGAGAGATCGAGACTGAGGCCTGCAGCCTGTACTGGTTTTGATGTAGATTCATTCATCTGGGTTATCTGCAACATCAGGAATACAGCACTCAGTCATTCTGAACAGGGAGTGAATAAACAGGTCCTTGCCTTTCTGTGTCCAGGAGTCAACCTGGAACTTTCAAGACTCTGAGAACCATCCCACTGGGACAAGATCAAATTACCACCTCTTACCAGGCAGAGTATAGCCTTTTGGGCTATTTCATCAGCTCCCAGCCAATCAATGAAACTGAATCCCACCGCATCTCTTTCCAGTGCCGACAAGTTTTAAACTCCTGTTCAAATGAGCAGAGTACATTGTCCTGCACCTTTGTAAAGTCTTCATTGTCTCTGCTGCTTGACTTAGACACACGTCCATTAATCACCCATGGACAAAAATGATAACGCCAAAATTAAAGAAAAGGGAAATAAGAAAATAAACACGAAGGACCCTTACAGTATAACAATGACTCTCCTTAAGCCACGTATAACAGTGTTATATATTGGTAAATATTGCCTGTATCTCTACACAAGCATCTCTCACTAATCACTCACCAAGGAAGTAAAAACATCAATCAACACTCGCCTTCTGTTTTACTAATTACCAATTGAGAATATCACATGCATTGTGTGCCTGAAAAAGAGCATTGAGATCATAGGCTAAATCAGAGTTGGGGCTATGAGTCATTTAAAACACTTCCAACCTCCGGATTTCCAATTGACCCAATTCATTTGTCCGCCCACCTCTGAACAAGGTAACTGGGTGTGTTATGAATAAGTGACGGAGGGATGCCGGGAGTGAATGAGGGATCGCTACAGACCCATCCATCTGTGTGAGTCTCTGAAGCACCTGAGGTCACTACTGCCGGAATGTGGTGACTGGGGGCTTTTCACAGAAACTTCATTTGAAACCTACTTGTGACAAAATGTGATTTTCATTACAGCTGCATAAACAGACTGCTATTGTATATTACAGCTGTATAAACAGACAGCTGTTGTATATTACAGCTGTATAATCAGACTGCTGCTGTATATGAGAGCTGTATAATCAGACTGCTGCTGTATATTACAGCTGCATAATCAGACTGCTGGTGTATATGACAGCTGTATAATCAGACTGCTGCTGTAAATGACAGCTGTATAATCAGACTGCTGCTGTATATTACTGCTGCTGTACATGACAGCTGCATAATCAGACTGCTGCGGTATATGACAGCTGTATAAACAGACTGCTGTTGTATATTACAGCTGCATAATCAGACTGCTGCTGTATATGACAGCTGTATAATTAGACTGCTGTTGTATATGACAGCTGTATAATCAGACTGCTGTTGTATATGACAGCTGTATAAACCGACTGCTGCTGTATATCACAGCTGTATAATCAGACTGCTGCTGTATATGACAGCTGTATAATTAGACTGCTGTTGTATATGACAGCTGTATAATCCGACTGCTGCTGTATATGACAGCTGTATAATCAGACTGCTGCTGTATATGACAGCTGTATAATTAGACTGCTGTTGTATATGACAGCTGTATAATCTGACTGCTGCTGTATATGACAGCTGTATAATCAGATTGCTGTTGTATATTACAGCTGCATAATCAGACTGCCGCTGTATATGACAGCTGTATAATCAGACTGCTGTTGTATATTACAGCTGTATAATCCGACTGCTGCTGTATATTACAGCTGTGTAATCAGACTGCTGTTGTATATTGCAGCTGTATAATCAGACTGCTGCTGTATATTACAGCTGTATAATCAGACTGCTGTTGTATATTGCAGCTGTATAATCAGACTGCTGTTGTATATTGCAGCTGAATAATCAGACTGCTGTTGTATATTACAGCTGCATAATCAGACTGCTGTTGTATATTACAGCTGTATAATCAGACTGCTGCTGTATATTACAGCTGCATAATCAGACTGCTGTTGTATATGACAGCTGTATAATCAGACTGCTGGTGTATATGACAGCGGTATAATCAGACTGCCTTTGTATATTACAGCTGCATAATCAGACTGCTGTTGTATATGACAGCTGTATAATCAGACTGCTGGTGTATATGACAGCTGCATAATCAGACTGCTGCTGTATATGACAGCTGCATAATCAGACTGCTGTTGTATATTACAGCTGTATAATCCGACTGCTGCTGTATATTACAGCTGTATAATCAGACTGCTGTTGTATATTGCAGCTGTATAATCAGACTGCTGCTGTATATTACAGCTGTATAATCAGACTGCTGTTGTATATTGCAGCTGTATAATCACCCTGCTGTTGTATATTGCAGCTGAATAATCAGACTGCTGTTGTATATTACAGTTGCATAATCAGACTGCTGTTGTATATTACAGCTGTATAATCAGACTGCTGCTGTATATTACAGCTGCATAATCAGACTGCTGTTGTATATGACAGCTGTATAATCAGACTGCTGGTGTATATGACAGCTGTATAATCAGACTGCCTTTGTATATTACAGCTGCATAAGCAGACTGCTGTTGTATATGACAGCTGTATAATCAGACTGCTGCTGTATATGACAGCTGCATAATCAGACTGCTGCTGTATATTACTGCTGCTGTATATGACAGCTGTGTAATCAGACTGCTGCTGTATATGACAGCTGTATAATCAGACTGCTTTTGTATATTACAGCTGTATAATCAGACTGCTGTTGTCTATGACAGCTGTATAATCTGACTGCTGCTGTATATTACAGCTGTATAATCAGACTGCTGCTGTATATGACAGCTATATAATCAGACTGCTGTTGTATATTACAGCTGTATAATCAGTCTGCGGTTGTATATGGCAGCTGTATAATCAGAATGCTGCTGTATATGACAGCTGTACAATCAGACTACTGTTGGATATGACAGCTGTATAATCAGACTGCTGCTGTATATTACAGCTGTATAATCAGACTGCTGTTGTATATGACAACGGTATAATCAGACTGCTGCTGTATATGACAGCTGTATAATTAGACTGCTGTTGTATATGACAGCTGTATAATCCGACTGCTGCTGTATATGACAGCTGTATAATCCGACTGCTGCTGTATATTACAGCTGTATAATCAGACTGCTGCTGTATATTACAGCTGTATAATCAGACTGCTGTTGTATATTGCAGCTGTATAATCAGACTGCTGTTGTATATTGCAGCTGAATAATCAGACTGCTGTTGTATATTACAGCTGCATAATCAGACTGCTGTTGTATATTACAGCTGTATAATCAGACTGCTGCTGTATATTACAGCTGCATAATCAGACTGCTGTTGTATATGACAGCTGTATAATCAGACTGCTGGTGTATATGACAGCTGTATAATCAGACTGCCTTTGTATATTACAGCTGCATAATCAGACTGCTGTTGTATATGACAGCTGTATAATCAGACTGCTGGTGTATATGACAGCTGCATAATCAGACTGCTGCTGTATATGACAGCTGCATAATCAGACTGCTGTTGTATATTGCAGCTGTATAATCAGACTGCTGCTGTATATTACAGCTGTATAATCAGACTGCTGTTGTATATTGCAGCTGTATAATCATCCTGCTGTTGTATATTGCAGCTGAATAATCAGACTGCTGTTGTATATTACAGTTACATAATCAGACTGCTGTTGTATATTACAGCTGTATAATCAGACTGCTGCTGTATATTACAGCTGCATAATCAGACTGCTGTTGTATATGACAGCTGTATAATCAGACTGCTGGTGTATATGACAGCTGTATAATCAGACTGCCTTTGTATATTACAGCTGCATAATCAGACTGCTGTTGTATATGACAGCTGTATAATCAGACTGCTGCTGTATATTACAGCTGTATAATCAGACTGCTGTTGTATATTGCAGCTGTATAATCATCCTGCTGTTGTATATTGCAGCTGAATAATCAGACTGCTGTTGTATATTACAGTTACATAATCAGACTGCTGTTGTATATTACAGCTGTATAATCAGACTGCTGCTGTATATTACAGCTGCATAATCAGACTGCTGTTGTATATGACAGCTGTATAATCAGACTGCTGGTGTATATGACAGCTGTATAATCAGACTGCCTTTGTATATTACAGCTGCATAATCAGACTGCTGTTGTATATGACAGCTGTATAATCAGACTGCTGCTGTATATGACAGCTGCATAATCAGACTGCTGCTGTATATTACTGCTGCTGTATATGACAGCTGTGTAATCAGACTGCTGCTGTATATGACAGCTGTATAATCAGACTGCTTTTGTATATTACAGCTGTATAATCAGACTGCTGTTGTCTATGACAGCTGTATAATCTGACTGCTGCTGTATATTACAGCTGTATAATCAGACTGCTGCTGTATATGACAGCTATATAATCAGACTGCTGTTGTATATTACAGCTGTATAATCAGTCTGCGGTTGTATATGGCAGCTGTATAATCAGAATGCTGCTGTATATGACAGCTGTACAATCAGACTACTGTTGGATATGACAGCTGTATAATCAGACTGCTGCTGTATATTACAGCTGTATAATCAGACTGCTGTTGTATATGACAACTGTATAATCAGACTGCTGCTGTATATCACAGCTGTATAATCAGACTGCTTTTGTATATTACAGCTGTATAATCAGACTGCTGTTGTATATTACAGCTGTATAATCAGACTGCTGTTGTATATGACATATGTATAATCAGACTGCTGCTGTATATGACAGCTGTATAATCACACTGCTGCTGTATATTACTGCTGTATAATCAGATTGCTGCTGTATATGACAGCTGTATAATCAGACTGCTGCTGTAAATGACAGCTGTATAATCAGACTGCTGTTGTATATTACAGCTGTATAATCAGACTGCTGTTGTATATTACAGCTGTATAATCAGACTGTTGCTGTATATGACAGCTGTATAATCAGACTGCTGGTGTATATTACAGCTGTATAATCAGACTGCTGTTGTATATGACAGCTGTATAATGAGACTGCTGCTGTATATGACAGCTGTATAATCAGACTGCTGTTGTATATTACAGCTGTATAATCAGACTGCTGTTGTATATGACAGCTGTATAATCAGACTGCTGCTGTATATGACAGCTGTATAATCAGACTGCTGTATATTACTGCTGTATAATCAGACTGCTGTTGTATATTACAGCTGTATAATCAGACTGCTGCTGTAAATGACAGCTGTATAATCAGACTGCTGTTGTATATTACAGCTGCATAATCAGACTGCTGTTGTATATGACAGCTGCATAATCAGACTGCTGCTGTATATGACAGCTGTATAATCAGACTGCTGTTGTATCTTACAGCTGCATAATCAGACTGCTGCTGTATATGACAGCTGTATAATCAGACTGCTGTTGTATATTACAGCTGTATAATCAGACTGCTGTTGTATTTTACAGCTGTATAATCAGACTGCTGTTGTATATTGCAGCTGTATAATCAGTCTGCTGTTGTATATTGCAGCTGTATAATCAGACTGCTGTTGTATATGACAGCTGTATAATCAGACTGCTGCTGTATATGACAGCTGTATAATCAGACTGCTGTATATTACTGCTGTATAATCAGACTGCTGTTGTATATTACAGCTGCATAATCAGACTGCTGTTGTATATGACAGCTGCATAATCAGCCTGCTGCTGTATATGACAGCTGTATAATCAGACTGCTGTTGTATCTTACAGCTGCATAATCAGACTGCTGCTGTATATGACAGCTGTATAATCAGACTGCTGTTGTATATTACAGCTGTATAATCAGACTGCTGTTGTATATTGCAGCTGTATAATCAGTCTGCTGTTGTATATTGCAGCTGTATAATCAGACTGCTGTTGTATATGACAGCTGTATAATCAGACTGCTGCTGTATATGACAGCTGTATAATCAGACTGCTGTATATTACTGCTGTATAATCAGACTGCTGTTGTATATTACAGCTGTATAATCAGACTGCTGCTGTAAATGACAGCTGTATAATCAGACTGCTGTTGTATATTACAGCTGCATAATCAGACTGCTGTTGTATATGACAGCTGCATAATCAGACTGCTGCTGTATATGACAGCTGTATAATCAGACTGCTGTTGTATATTACAGCTGTATAATCAGACTGCTGCTGTATATTACAGCTGTATAATCAGACTGCTGTTGTATATTGCAGCTGTATAATCAGACTGCTGTTGTATATTGCAGCTGAATAATCAGACTGCTGTTGTATATTACAGCTGCATAATCAGACTGCTGTTGTATATTACAGCTGTATAATCAGACTGCTGCTGTATATTACAGCTGCATAATCAGACTGCTGTTGTATATGGCAGCTGTATAATCAGACTGCTGGTGTATATGACAGCTGTATAATCAGACTGCCTTTGTATATTACAGCTGCATAATCAGACTGCTGTTGTATATGACAGCTGTATAATCAGACTGCTGGTGTATATGACAGCTGCATAATCAGACTGCTGCTGTATATGACAGCTGCATAATCAGACTGCTGCTGTATATGACAGCTGCATAATCAGACTGCTGTTGTATATTACAGATGTATAATCCGACTGCTGCTGTATATTACAGCTGTATAATCAGACTGCTGTTGTATATTGCAGCTGTATAATCAGACTGCTGCTGTATATTACAGCTGTATAATCAGACTGCTGTTGTATATTGCAGCTGTATAATCACCCTGCTGTTGTATATTGCAGCTGAATAATCAGACTGCTGTTGTATATTACAGTTACATAATCAGACTGCTGTTGTATATTACAGCTGTATAATCAGACTGCTGCTGTATATTACAGCTGCATAATCAGACTGCTGTTGTATATGACAGCTGTATAATCAGACTGCTGGTGTATATGACAGCTGTATAATCAGACTGCCTTTGTATATTACAGCTGCATAATCAGACTGCTGTTGTATATGAGAGCTGTATAATCAGACTGCTGCTGTATATGACAGCTGCATAATCAGACTGCAGCTGTATATTACTGCTGCTGTATATGACAGCTGTGTAATCAGACTGCTGCTGTATATGACAGCTGTATAATCAGACTGCTTTTGTATATTACAGCTGTATAATCAGACTGCTGTTGTCTATGACAGCTGTATAATCTGACTGCTGCTGTATATTACAGCTGTATAATCAGACTGCTGCTGTATATGACAGCTATATAATCAGACTGCTGTTGTATATTACAGCTGTATAATCAGTCTGCGGTTGTATATGGCAGCTGTATAATCAGAATGCTGCTGTATATGACAGCTGTACAATCAGACTACTGTTGGATATGACAGCTGTATAATCAGACTGCTGCTGTATATTACAGCTGTATAATCAGACTGCTGTTGTATATGACAACTGTATAATCAGACTGCTGCTGTATATCACAGCTGTATAATCAGACTGCTTTTGTATATTACAGCTGTATAATCAGACTGCTGTTGTATATGACAGCTGTATAATCAGACTGCTGCTGTATATGACAGCTGTACAATCAGACTGCTGTTGTATATGACAGCTGTATAATCAGACTGCTGCTGTATATTACAGCTGTATAATCAGACTGCTGCTGTATATTACAGCTGTATAATCAGACTGCTGTTGTATATTACAGCTGTATAATCAGACTGCTGCTGTATATGACAGCTGTATAATCAGACTGCTGTTGTATATTACAGCTGTATAATCAGACTGCTGTTGTATATGACAGCTGTATAATCAGACTGCTGCTGTATATGACAGCTGTATAATCAGATTGCTGCTGTATATGACAGCTGTATAATCAGACTGCTGCTGTAAATGACAGCTGTATAATCAGACTGTTGCTGTATATGACAGCTGTATAATCAGACTGCTGGTGTATATTACAGCTGTATAATCAGACTGCTGTTGTATATGACAGCTGTATAATGAGACTGCTGCTGTATATGACAGCTGTATAATCAGACTGCTGTATATTACTGCTGTATAATCAGACTGCTGTTGTATATGACAGCTGCATAATCAGACTGCTGCTGTATATGACAGCTGTATAATCAGACTGCTGTTGTATCTTACAGCTGCATAATCAGACTGCTGCTGTATATGACAGCTGTATAATCAGACTGCTGTTGTATATTGCAGCTGTATAATCAGACTGCTGTTGTATATTGCAGCTGTATAATCAGTCTGCTGTTGTATATTGCAGCTGTATAATCAGACTGCTGTTGTATATGACAGCTGTATAATCAGACTGCTGCTGTATATGACAGCTGTATAATCAGACTGCTGTATATTACTGCTGTATAATCAGACTGCTGTTGTATATTACAGCTGCATAATCAGACTGCTGTTGTATATGACAGCTGCATAATCAGACTGCTGCTGTATATGACAGCTGTAAAATCAGACTGCTGTTGTATCTTACAGCTGCATAATCAGACTGCTGCTGTATATGACAGCTGTATAATCAGACTGCTGTTGTATATTACAGCTGTATAATCAGACTGCTGTTGTATATTGCAGCTGTATAATCAGTCTGCTGTTGTATATTGCAGCTGTATAATCAGACTGCTGTTGTATATGACAGCTGTATAATCAGACTGCTGCTGTATATGACAGCTGTATAATCAGACTGCTGCTGTATATGACAGCTGTATAATCAGACTGCTGTTGTATATTACAGCTGCATAATCAGACTGCTGTTGTATATGACAGCTGCATAATCAGACTGCTGCTGTATATGACAGCTGTATAATCAGACTGCTGTTGTATATTACAGCTGTATAATCAGACTGCTGCTGTATATGACAGCTGTATAATCAGACTGCTGTTGTATCTTACAGCTGTATAGTCAGGCTGCTGCTGTATATGACAGCTGTATAATCAGACTGCTGCTGTATATGACAGCTGTTTAATCAGACTGCTGTTGTATCTTACAGCTGCATAATCAGACTGCTGCTGTATATGACAGCTGTATAATCAGACTGCTGTTGTATATTACAGCTGTATAATCAGACTGCTGTTGTATATTGCAGCTGTATAATCAGTCTGCTGTTGTATATTACAGCTGTATAATCAGACTGCTGCTGTATATTACAGCTGTATAATCAGACTGCTGCTGTATATTACAGCTGTATAATCAGACTGCTGTTGTATATTGCAGCTGTATAATCAGACTGCTGTTGTATATTACAGCTGTATAATCAGACTGCTGCTGTATATTACAGCTGCATAATCAGACTGCTGTTGTATATGACAGCTGTATAATCAGACTGTTGCTGTATATGACAGCTGCATAATCAGACTGCTGCTGTATATTACAGCTGCATAATCAGACTGCTGCTGTATATGACAGCTGTATAATCAGACTGCTGCTGTATATGACAGCTGTATAATCAGACTGCTGTTGTATATTACAGCTGTATAATCAGACTGCTGCTGTATATTACAGCTGTATAATCAGACTGCTGCTGTATATTACAGCTGCATAATCAGACTGCTGTTGTATATGACAGCTGTATAATCAGACTGCTGCTGTATATGACAGCTGTATAATCAGACTGCTGCTGTATATGACAGCTGTATAATCAGACTGCTGTTGTATATTACAGCTGCATAATCAGACTGCTGTTGTATATGACAGCTGCATAATCAGACTGCTGCTGTATATGACAGCTGTATAATCAGACTGCTGTTGTATATTACAGCTGTATAATCAGACTGCTGCTGTATATGACAGCTGTATAATCAGACTGCTGTTGTATCTTACAGCTGTATAGTCAGGCTGCTGCTGTATATGACAGCTGTATAATCAGACTGCTGCTGTATATGACAGCTGTTTAATCAGACTGCTGTTGTATCTTACAGCTGCATAATCAGACTGCTGCTGTATATGACAGCTGTATAATCAGACTGCTGTTGTATATTGCAGCTGTATAATCAGACTGCTGTTGTATATTACAGCTGTATAATCAGACTGCTGCTGTATATTACAGCTGTATAATCAGACTGCTGCTGTATATTACAGCTGTATAATCAGACTGCTGTTGTATATTGCAGCTGTATAATCAGACTGCTGTTGTATATTACAGCTGTATAATCAGACTGCTGCTGTATATTACAGCTGCATAATCAGACTGCTGTTGTATATGACAGCTGTATAATCAGACTGTTGCTGTATATGACAGCTGCATAATCAGACTGCTGCTGTATATTACAGCTGCATAATCAGACTGCTGCTGTATATGACAGCTGTATAATCAGACTGCTGCTGTATATGACAGCTGTATAATCAGACTGCTGTTGTATATTACAGCTGTATAATCAGACTGCTGCTGTATATTACAGCTGTATAATCAGACTGCTGCTGTATATCATAGAATCATAGAAGTTTACAGCATGGAAACAGGCCCTTCGGCCCAAACAGTCCATGCCGCCCAGTTTTTACCATTATGCTAGTCCCAGTTGCCCGCACTTGGCCCATACCCATCTTACCCATGTAACTATCTAAATGCTTTTTAAAAGACACAATTGTACCCGCCTCTACTACTACCTCCGGCAGCACATTCCAGACACTCACTACCCTCTGAGTGAAGAAATTGCCCCTCTGGGCCCTTCTGAATCTTTCCACTCTCACCTTAAACCTATGCCCTCTAGTTTTAGACTCCCCTACCTTTGGGGAAAGATGTTGACTATCTACCTTATCTATGCCCCTCATTATTTTATAGACCTCTATAAGATCACCCGTAAGCCTCCTACGCTCCAGGGAAAAAAGTCCCAGTCTATCTAGCCTCTCCTTATAACTCGAACCATCAAGTCCCGGTAACATCCTAGTAAATCTTTTCTGCACTCTTTCTAGTTGAATAATATCCTTTCTATAATAGGGTGACCAGAACTGCACACAGTATTCCAAGTGTGGCCATACCAATGTCTTGTACAACTTCAAGACGTCCCAACTCCTGTATTCAATGTTCTGACCAATGAAACCAAGCATGCCGAATGCCTTCTTCACCACCCTGTCCACCTGCGACTCCACCTTCAAGGAGCTATGAACCTGTACTCCTAGATCTCTTTGTTCTATAACTCTCCCCAACGCCATACCATTAACTGAGTAGGTCCTGGCCTGATTTGATCTGCCAAAATGCATCACCTCACATTTATCTAAATTAAACTCCATCTGCCATTCGTCGGCCCACTGGCCGAATTGATCAAGATCCCGTTGCAATCCTAGATAACCTTCTTCACTATCCACTGTGCCACCAATCTTGGTGTCATCTGCAAACTTACTAACCATGCCTCCTAAATTCTCATCCAAATCATTAATATAAATCACAAATAACAGTGGACCCAGCACCGATCCCTGAGGCACACCACTGGTTGTATATTACAGCTGCATAATCAGACTGCTGTTGTATATGACAGCTGCATAATCAGACTGCTGCTGTATATAACAGCTGTATAATCAGACTGCTGTTGTATATTACAGCTGTATAATCAGACTGCTGCTGTATATTACAGCTGTATAATCAGACTGCTGTTGTATATTGCAGCTGTATAATCAGACTGCTGTTGTATATTGCAGCTGAATAATCAGACTGCTGTTGTATATTACAGCTGCATAATCAGACTGCTGTTGTATATTACAGCTGTATAATCAGACTGCTGCTGTATATTACAGCTGCATAATCAGACTGCTGTTGTATATGACAGCTGTATAATCAGACTGCTGGTGTATATGACAGCTGTATAATCAGACTGCCTTTGTATATTACAGCTGCATAATCAGACTGCTGTTGTATATGACAGCTGTATAATCAGACTGCTGGTGTATATGACAGCTGCATAATCAGACTGCTGCTGTATATGACAGCTGCATAATCAGACTGCTGTTGTATATTACAGATGTATAATCCGACTGCTGCTGTATATTACAGCTGTATAATCAGACTGCTGTTGTATATTGCAGCTGTATAATCAGACTGCTGCTGTATATTACAGCTGTATAATCAGACTGCTGTTGTATATTGCAGCTGTATAATCACCCTGCTGTTGTATATTGCAGCTGAATAATCAGACTGCTGTTGTATATTACAGTTACATAATCAGACTGCTGTTGTATATTACAGCTGTATAATCAGACTGCTGCTGTATATTACAGCTGCATAATCAGACTGCTGTATATTACTGCTGTATAATCAGACTGCTGTTGTATATGACACCTGCATAATCAGACTGCTGTTGTATATTGCAGCTGTATAATCAGACTGCTGTTGTTTATGACACCTGCATAATCAGACTGCTGCTGTATATGAGAGCTGTGTAATCAGACTGCTGCTGTATATGACAGCTGCATAATCAGACTGCTGCTGTATATGACAGCTGTATAATCAGACTGCTGTTGTATATGACAGCTGCATAATCAGACTGCTGCTGTATATTACAGCTGTATAATCAGACTGCTGCTGTATATGACAGCTGTGTAATCAGACTGCTGTTGTATATGACAGCTGCATAATCAGACTGCTGCTGTATTTGACAGCTGTATAATCAGACTGCTGTTGTATATTACAGCTGCATAATCAGACTGCTGGTGTATATTACAGCTGTATAATCAGACTGCTGCTGTATATGACAGCTGTGTAATCAGACTGCTGGTGTAGCTTGCTCACGGCGACCACCTGCTGTGATTGCGCTGTAAAACAAGGCGCCAAACGTGCACGGACACAACTTGCCAGATGGTGCCCCCAGGCCAGCCCTCGCCGGAGACCCCCGGTCAGCAGATCGGCTCCTGCCTGACTGTGGCGGCGCTGGACATAGTCAGCAGCGGCCACGCCGGGTTCCCACACAGCTGAGATCTCACGTCAACCGCGCGGTCGGGAACTCGGCCTATCGGAGGAGGGCCTTCAGGTGACGTGCTGAGGCCGTCCCAATGGTGTGCGCCCCGTGACGCGATGGTTCCGTACCGGAGGAAGCAGAGCATATGAAACCTGCATCAAACAGGCGCCACCCCTGATTTTGGCGTCAAAAGTGATTCTCCGTCCGATCGCCGATTATGAAACGTGCACGGACACAACTTGCCAGATGGTGCCCCCAGGCCAGCCCTCGCCGGAGACCCCCGGTCAGCAGATCGGCTCCTGCCTGACTGTGGCGGCGCTGGACATAGTCAGCAGCGGCCACGCCGGGTTCCCACACAGCTGAGATCTCACGTCAACCGCGCGGTCGGGAACTCGGCCTATCGGAGGAGGGCCTTCAGGTGACGTGCTGAGGCCGTCCCAATGGTGTGCGCCCCGTGACGCGATGGTTCCGTACCGGAGGAAGCAGAGCATATGAAACCTGCATCAAACAGGCGCCACCCCTGATTTTGGCGTCAAAAGTGATTCTCCGTCCGATCGCCGATTATGAAATTGGCGTTGGGGAACGGAGAATCGCACCTAAGGCCTCTGCCCGGAGTTCAGGAATTTCTTGTCTTAGAGGGTTGTTCGTCTCTGGAATTCAGTATTCCCCGGGAGCTGTGAAAACTGAGTCATTGAATATGTTCAAGGCTGAGTTAGACAGATAACGGAGTCTAGGATTATGGGGGTCAAGCAGGGAAGTGGCGTTTAGACCACAATTAGCTCAGCATAATCTTATTGAATGGTGAAGCAGACTGCAGGGGCTCAATGGCCTCTTGCTATTTCTTGTCTTATGATATCCAGATATCATCTGTGGATTTTGAAGATCCTCCAGTTCTTTTATCTTATAATTCTGCATAAATATTATTTATTTCAATAGAACCGTAAAACCATAAAATTCCTACAGCTCAGAAGGAGGCCATTCGGCCCATCGAGTCAGCATCAGCCCTCCGATAGAGGGCCCTACCTAGGTCCACCCCCCCCCCCCATCGCCGTAACCCTACCTTAACCTTCACAGCTTTGAACACTAAGGGGAAATTTATCATGGCCAATCCACCTCTGCTGCACATCTTTGGACAATGGGAGGAAACCGGAGCACCCGGAGGAAACTCATGCAAACCACTCAGTTCAAGGGCAATTAGGAATGGGCAACAAATGGGCAGCACGGTAGCACAGTGGTTAGCACTGTTGATTCACAGCACCAGGGACCCGGGTTTGATTCCTGGCTTGGGTCACTGTCTGTGCGGAGTCGGCTCTTCCTATGTCTGCGTGGGTTTCCTCCGGGTGCTCCGGTTTCCTCCCACAAGTCCTGAAAGACATGCTAGGTAGGTTAGGTAGTTTGGACATTCTCCTTAGTGATGGCCACTGCACTCACCTCTGCCCCCTGATTTTCCTGGAGCTCTGGCATCCCACTGGTGTCTTCCACCATGAAGACAAATGCACAGTAACTTCATTGCAGCGTTAATGTAAGCCTACTTGTGACAATAATTTATTATTATAATTATTATATTAACGCTGCAATTAAGTTATTGTGAAAAAACCCTAGTCGCCACATTTTACGCCTGTTCTGGTAAACAGAGGGAGAATTCAGAATGCCAATTTGTTGGAGTTACTCAGGACTGTGACTACTTGAATAAGGTAGCTGATGGTACATAAACTGGGAGAAGACCGATTCAAGGGTGAGTGAAAGAGATGCGGGGGGGAGGGATAGGCGTGTGAGGAAGAACGTTTTTACACAGCGAGTGGTAAATGACCTGGAACACTGCCTTTAGGGGTGGTGAATGTGGAAACAATCAGGGATTTAAAAACAAAATTGAACGGGGAGTTGAAGGAAATGATTGAAGTTTGAGATATGGAAACTCAAAATTCACTTTAAACTAATCCTTTACTCTTTGTTAACTTTGTATGTTATGAAGGTATAAGAGATTCTGTGAATTTATAAACTTGCAGGAATAAATTAGTCAATTCAAATTGTACAATGATTTTCATACAATTAAAGACGTGGCTATGATTTGCCCCAATCGTAGATGGACAAAATCTCAAATAAATCTCGGCCTAAATCGTTCTAGGCCCCTGACCTCAGTTTTGCTACAATTTTTTTTAAAATCTATTTACCAGCTTTATTAAAAAATTCATTGGTCAGATGTGGGCATTTGTGGCTGGAACTGCATTTATTGGCCCAGAGAACGTGGCGGTGAAGCTTTTCTAGGCGTTCCTGAGTTGCTGCAGGTTTAGCATCTCAAGTAGGCCAGACCGGGTAATGATGGCAGATTTCCTTCCCTAAAGGTTATTAGTGAACCAGATGAGTTTTACAACAATCTGGTAGTTTCTCAATCGCCATTAATCATAGAATTTACAGTGGAGAAGGAAGCTATTCGGCCCATCGAGTTTGCACCAGCCCTTGGAAAGAGCATCCTACTTAAGCCTACGCCTCCACCCTATCCCCGTAACCCCACCTAACCTTTTGGCACCAAAGGGCAATTTAGCATTGCCAATCCACATAATCTGGCAGAGGGCAGCGTGGTAGCACAATGGTTAGCACAGTTGCTTCACAGCTCCAGGATCCCAGGTTCGATTCCCTGCTGGGTCACTGTCTGTGCGGAGTCTGCACGTTCTCCCCGTGTCTGCGTGGGTTTCCTCCGGGTGCTCCGGTTCCCGCCCACAGTCCAAAGATGTGCAGGTTTGGCGGATTGGCCATGCTAAATTGCCCTTGGTGTCCAGAAAATGTTAGCTGGGGTTACTGGGGATAGGATGGGCTTAAGTGGGGTGCTCTTTCCCAGAGCCGGTGCAGACTCAAGGTGCCGAATTGCCGCCTCCTGCACTGTAGATTTTATGAATCTGTACATCTTTGGACTGTGGGAGGAAACCGGAGCACCCGGAGGAAACCCACACAGACACCGGGAGAAAATGCAAACTTCACATAGACAGTCACCCGAGGCCGGAATTGAACCCGGGTGCTTGGAGCTGTGAGGCAGCAGTGCTAACCACTGTGCCGCTTTTAATTCCAGCTTTTAATTTCAGATTTATTCAATTACGCCACTAAGTTTAAATTCCCCAGCTGCCAATTGGAATTCATATTTCATAGACTTATAGGATCCCCAGTGCCGAAGGGGACCATTCGGCCCATTGAGTCTGCGTCGACCCTTCGAAAGAGCACCCCACCTAGGCCAACTCTCCCGTAGACCTGTAGCCCCACCTAACCTTTGAGCACCAAGGGACAATTTTACCATGGCCAATCCACACCTGCAGATCTTTGGGAGGAAACCGGAGCACCCGGAGGAAACCCACGCAGACACGGGGAGAAAGTGCAAACTCCACACAGTCACCGAGGCTGGAATTGAACCCGGGTCCCTGGAGCTGTGAGGTAGCAGTGCTAACTACTGTGCCACCATGATGCTAGGTTATTATCAGTGGAGGTTGTTATCTTGACCTCTGGATTAATCTAACAGTCACATAACCATATATCCCCCATCAGGCCCCGGCCGTTTAAGAAACCAATTGTTTTCTGTCTTCTTCCCAATTGTTGTGCCTTAGTTAAAGCGCAACATATTTTCCCTATCTCTAACATTGTTATATTAATGATAATACTACAGGCTTAAAGTCAGAGACTAGGAATTCTGTGGCGAGTAACTCGCCTCCTGACTCCCCAAAGCCTGTCTAACATTCATAAGGCACCAGTGTGATGGAATATTCCCATCTTGCCTGGATGAGTGCAGCTCCAACAAAACTCGAGAAGCTCAACACCATCCAGGACATAGCAGCCCACCTGATGACACCCCATTACCCACCTTCAACATTCACTCCCTCCACCACCGTCGCACAGTGGCAGCCGTGTGTACCATCTACAAGATGCAATGCAGTAACCCACCAAGGTTCCTTAGACAACACCTTCCAAACCCACCAGTTCTACCACCCAGAACATAAGAACATAAGAACCAGGAGCAGGAGTAGGCCATCTGGCCCCTCGAGCCTGCTCCACCATTCAATTAGATCATGGCTGATCTTTTGTGGACTCAGCTCCACTTTCCGGCACGGACACAATAACCCTTAATCCCCTTATTCTTCAAAAAACTATCTGTCTTTATCTTAAAAACATTGAATGAAGGAGCCTCGATTGCTTCACTGCGCAAGGAATTCCATAGATTCACAACCCTTTGGGTAAAGAAGTTCCTCCTAACCTCAGTCCTAAATCTACTTCCCCTTATTTTGAGGCTATGCCCCCTAGTTCTGCTTTCACCCGCCAGTGGAAACAACCTGCCCGCATCTATCCTATCTATTCCCTTCATAATCTTATATATTTCTATAAGATCCCCCCTCATCCTTCTAAATTCCAACGAGTACAGTCCCAGTCTACTCAACCTCTCCTCGTAATCCAACCCCTTCAGCTCTGGGATTAACCTAGTGAATCTCCTCTGCACACCCTCCAGTGCCAGTACGTCCTTTCTCAAGTAAGGAGACCAAAACTGAACACAATACTCCAGGTGTGGCCTCACCAACACCTTATACAACTGCAGCAGAACCTCCCTAGTCTTAAACTCCATCCCTCTAGCAATGAAGGACAAAATTCCATTTGCCTTCTTAATCACCTATTGCACCTGAAAACCAACTTTTTGCGACTCATGCACTAGCACACCCAGGTCTCTCTGCACAGCAGCATGTTTTAATATTTTATCATTTAAATAATAATCCCTTTTGCTGTTATTCCTACCAAAATGGATAACCTCACATTTGTCAACATTGTATTCCATCTGCCAGAGCCTAGCCCATTCACTTAGCCTATCCAAATCCCTCTGCAGACTTCCAGTATCCTCTGCACTTTTTGCTTTACCACTTATCTTCGTGTCGTCTGCAAACTTGGACACATTGCCCTTGGTCCCAAACTCCAAATCATCTATGTAAATTGTGAACAGTTGTGGGCCCAACACTGATCCCTGAGGGACACCACTAGCTAATGATTGCCAACCAGAGAAACACCCATTAATCCCCACTCTTTGCTTTCTATTAATTAACCAATCCTCTATCCATGCTACTACTTTCCCCTTAATGCCATGCATCTTTATCTTATGCAACAACCTTTTGTGTGGCACCTTGTCAAAGGCTTTCTGGAAATCCAGATATACCACATCAATTGGCTCCCCGTTATCTACCGCACTGTTAATGTCCTCAAAAAATTCCACTAAATTAGTTAGGCACGACCTGCCCTTTATGAACCCATGCTGCGTCTGTCCAATGGGCCAATTTCCATCCAGATGCCTCGCTATTTCTTCCTTGATGATAGATTCCAGCATCTTCCCTACTACCGAAGTTAAGCTCACTGGCCTATAATTACCCGCTTTCTGCCTACCTCCTTTTTTAAACAGTAGTGTCACGTTTGCTGATTTCCAATCCGCCTGGACCACCCCAGAGTCTCGTGAATTTTGGTAAATTATCACTAGTGCATTTGCAATTTCCCTAGCCATCTCTTTTAGCACTCTGGGATGCATTCCATCAGGTCCAGGAGACTTGTCTACCTTTAGCCCCATTAGCTTGCCCATCACTACCTCCTTGCTGATAACAATCCTCTCAAGGTCCTCACCTGTCATAGCCTCATTTCCATCAGTCACTGGCATGTTATTTGTGTCTTCCACTGTGAAGACCGACCCAAAAAACCTGTTCAGTTCCTCAGCCATTTCCTCATCTCCCATTACTAAATCTCCCTTCTCATCCTCTAAAGGACCAATATTTACCTTAGCCACTCTTTTTTGTTTTATGTATTTGTAGAAACTTTTACTATCTGTTTTTATATTCTGAGCAAGTTTACTCTCATAATCTATCTTACTCTTCTTTATAGTGTTGTACCTGCAAAACATGTGACCAGGTCACCATATTAACTGAGGTGTTGGGTGCTCTGAGGTACAGACGAACCAACACGGTTGCGATTGGTACAACGCAGTTTTATTCCAACCAACTATTTATACATTTGACTTGGTACTCAGCACTTTGTGACTGTGTGAGTGTCTTGCTAATGAGGTCCTGGCCCTGTGCTGTCTCCAGATGGACTGGCCAGGAAGTGTCGTGTTTCTTGCCTTATACTGTGTCTGCTCTTGTCTGTGATTGGCTGTCGTGTTATGTGTGCTAATTGGTCTGTTGGTCTGTCTATCATTATGTATGTGTTGTGATGTATGTTTGAATGTCATGACATTAACCACACGATACACAATATATGGGTCAGTCTTGTAACAATCACCCAGAGATGAACTGATATTGAGGAACATTTCAGCCCTGTCAAAGATTATTTTTCAAAAGGGTAACTAATGATTATACAGTGTCCAGTGCAGTGTAGCAACTCAAAGATTTCAGCATGCTTTCATTTCCTTCAATGGAGATCTCTTGACCAGAGGAATCATGGAATCCCTACAGTGCTGAAGGGGGCCATACGGCCCATCGAGTCTGCACCGACTCTCTGAAAGTGGACCCGACCTAGGCCCAATCCCTCACCCTATCCCCATAACCCCACCCAGAGCATGGCCAATCCACCTAATCTGCACACCTATGGGCTGTGGGAGGAAACCGGAGCACCCGGAGGAAACCCACGCAGACACGGGGAGGATGTGCAGACTGAGAGTCACCTAATCGGAATTGAACCCGGGTCGTCACAGTGGTGCTGTGAGACAGCAGTGCTAACCACTGATCGGAGCCAGGCTGTGGTCTGTCTTATTCTTTTGGAATATTTTTCCTGAGGATTTTATAATCTGCAGCCACATGACAAGCTTCAGATAGAGTCTGGATCCAGATTCTCAGTCAACTGGGCTGCTGCTGTCTCACCTGAGTATTGATACGTCTCACCATCTATGGTCAAAACGCCATGTGTGGTGAGTGATGAGCATGTTTGACAACATTGCCCGAGAAGGACAACAGATACCTGGGAACCCCACCACCTGGACGTTCTCCTCAAAGAAATATATCGGCCGTTCCTTTACTGTCGCTGGGGCAAAATCCCAGAACTCCCTCCCGAACAGCACTTTGGGTGTACCTACACCTCAGGGACAGCAGCGGTTCAAGAAGGCAACTCACCACCACCTTCTAAAAGGGTAATTAGGGATAGGCAACTAATGCTGGCCTACCCAGCGACATCCACACCGCACTGATAAAAATAAATGTTGTACTCATTTAACACCTTATAAGACCATAAGACATAGGAGTGGAAGTAAGGCCATTCGGTCCATCGAGTCCACTCCACCATTCAATCATGGCTGATTTCATCTCCATTTACCCGCTCTCTCTCCCTAGCCCTTAATTCCTTGAGAAATCAAGAATTTATCAACTTCTGTCTTCAAGACACTCAATGTCCCGCCCTCTGTGGCAATGAATTCCACAGACCCACCACTCTCTGGCTGAAGAAATTTCTCCTCATCTCTGTTCTAAAGTGACTCCCTTTTATTCTAAGGCTGTGCCCCCGGGTCCTAGTCTCCCCTGCTAATGGAAACAACTTCCCTACATCCACCCTATCTAAGCCATTCATTATCTTGTAAGTTTCTATTAGATCTCCCCTCAACCTCCTAAACTCCAATGAATATAATCCCAGGATCCTCAGACGTTCATCGTATGTTAGGCCTACCGTTCCTGGGATCATCCGTGTGAATCTCCGCTGGACCCGCTCCAGTGCCAGTATGTCCTTCCTGAGGTGTGGGGCCCAAAATTGCTCACAGTATTCTAAATGGGGCCTAACTAATGCTTTATAAAGCTTCAGAAGTACATCCCTGCTTTTATATTCCAAGCCTCTTGAGATGAATGACAACATTGCATTTGCTTTCTTAATTACGGATTCAACCTGCAAGTTTACCTTTAGAGAATCCTGGACTAGGACTCCCAAGTCCCTTCGCACTTCTGCATTATGAATTTTGTCACCGTTTTGTCACCTTGGTTTTACATTGACCCACCCACCCTGTTCAGAAGCTCAGGAGATGGTTTGTGCAGTAGCGCACGATGACCCGGTGTCATTGAACCATCGTTCAGTCATATCTTTACTTGAGCCTGCGGGGGTGATTAATGTTTGGGTGTTGTTCTTGTGGATTTTTATTTTCTCTCTCTTTGTTGCGCCTGACCTGACTAATTAAGGTTTTATTTTGAAGTATGGAATCCGTGCGCTGATATAAATCCTCCCACACCATTCACTTCATTTCCTGGGTGTTTGGAGCACTGTGCTGGTTGCTGTGACGATCTGATTGGTCATGCATATGCTAATTGAGGATCTCATTAGTCTTTCCCTTGGCTGGGTTTAGTTCGAGCTTTCGCAGGCATTCATAATCCTCGCAGGATTTATTATGTCTTAATTACAGTCTTTGATTGCTTACATTTTTTCCACTGTGACCTGTGATCTTACATCTCCTTCCGAGAAAATAAAAACACACAGCAAAAATAAATGCAGGAAGCATCACATCGCTAATTAAACAAAAGCAAATTACTGCGGATGCTGGATTCTGAAACTAAAAAGAAAATGCTGGAAAATCTCAGCAGGTCTGGCAGCATCTGTTGGAAGAGAAAAGAGCTGACGTTTCGAGTCCAATGACTCTGTCAAAGCTGGGAAATCGCTAATTAAGTGGAAATAGGCAAGCGCTCGAGTATGATTGTGACAATCGTTAGGGTCATACGTCTTGTAATTCTATAAAGGAGGATGAGTTACTGGGAGGGAGGTACGATCTTTGATATGAAATGCAGGGCGGCACGGTAGGACAGTGAGCAACGCTGTTGCTTCCCAGCTCCAGGGTCCCAGGTTCGATTCCTGGCTTGGGTCACTGTCTGCATGTTCTCCCCGTGTCTGCGTGGGTTTCCTCCGGGTGCTCCAGTTTCCTCCCACAAGTCCTGAAAGACGTGCTATTAGGTCATTTGGATATTCTGTACCCTCCCTCTGTGTACCTGAACAGGCGCCGGAATGTGGCAACTAGGGGATTTTCACAGTAATTTAATTGCAGTGTTAATGTAAGCCTACTTGTGACAAGAAAGATTATTTAAAAAAGATAAACCGAGGTGCCAACTGACCCTTCAAGTGCACATAAACATTCCACAGCGTTAGTTTGAAGAATAGGGCAGTGCTCCCCAGAGTCCTGGCCAATATTTATCCCTCAGTCAACATTACTGACATAGATGATCTGACCATCACTACATTGGTGTTATGGGAAATATCTGTGTGCTAATTAATTGCTGTGTTTTCTGCCTTACAGCCAATGAGGCACGGTGATGTGGCTGGCACCGGAAAGGTGCAGTGTAAAGGATCTCGGTAATCTCAGGAACTGGTTGTTAGTGGTACTGTGCTGGAACAGAGGGAGTTCTGGTTACCTGCTTTACAGTCCTTTATATTTCACAGGCAGGATCAGATTCCACATAATCAGGGTTTATTATTAAATATATGTAAACAGTAAGAAATAGCTTGTTGGATTTTCAATAAGAGCTCATGTACACCTATGATTCGACAGAGCTATGGTGATGGATTATTTTCTACTTTGAAGTTCCTCGGCCAGTGTGTCTCTCTGTCTGAGTGTGTCCCTCTGTCTGTGTGTGTCCCTCTGTCTGTGTGTGTCCCTCTGTCTGTGTGTGTCCCTCTGTCTGTGTGTGTCCCTCTGTCTGTGTGTGTCCCTCTGTCTATGTGTGTCTCTCTGTCTGTGTCTGTGTCCCTCTGTCTGTGTGTGTCTCTCTGTCTGTGTGTGTGTGATAAACCACTGTTGTACTTATATTAGAGGTTGTACGTTAGAACCTGCACTACACGTTCGCCTGCTGGCTCCGCCCAGGAGTCGGGGTATAAATATGCGTGTCCTCCAGCTCGCAGCCATTTCGCCAGCTGCTGTGGGAGGCCACACATCTGATACCAATAAAGCCTCAGTTTGGATTCAACTTTCATCTTTAGTCAAATTGATCGTGCCTCAATGTGTCTCTCTGTCTGTGTATCTCTCTCTGTCTGTGTATCTCTCTCTCTTTGTATGTCTCTGTCTCTTTGTCTATGTGTCTCTCTCTCTTTGTCTGTGAGGTGAATCTCTTTGTCTGTGAGGTGTCTCTCTCTCTCTCTCTCTGTGCGTCTGTCTGTGTGCGTCTGTCTGTCTGTGTGTGTGGGTCTCTTTGTCTCCCTCTCTCTCTGTGTCTCTCTCTCTCTGTCCCTCACTTTGTGTGTGTGTGTTCCTCTCTCTTTCTGTCCCCCTCTCTCTCTCTCTGTGACTCTCTCTCTCTCTCTCTCTCTCTGTCCATGTGACTCTCGCTCTCTCTTTTTATCTGTGTGTGTCTCTCTCTGTGTATGTGTCTGTCTGTAGATCTCTCTTTCTATGTGCCTCGCTCGCTGTCTCTCTCTGTCTGTCTGTGTGTCTCTGTCTCTCTCTCTCTCTTTCTGTCTGTATGTCTCCCTCTGTGTCTCTCTCTGTTTAATGAATGGAAATTCAGGTATGTGATTTTGCCAACTCTGCTGCTATTTGGAGTTTGCAAAGCAATCCAATAGTGGGTATCCAGAATGGCAAACCTTCAGCAGGCTTTGTGAGTAAGTAGAGTTTTCAAAGTTTGTAATCCCTGTGGTATTGCTCCTCTGGCACAGAATTCCGTGGCCTAGATAGTACCCAGTCGCAGGGCATTGTCTGTACCTGAAATAGCACTGCTCACCCAGGGACAGACTCTTCCACAGACAGTGAAATGTCTTGCGGCAGGAGCCACTGGTCCAGAGACATGCATTTCCATAGCACCTTCCCTAACCTCGGGATGCCTCAATGCACTTTACAGTCAACAAAGTACTTTTGCATTGTTGAAATGTTGGAGCTAATTTGTGCAGATCAAGAACCCACAACCAGCAATGTGACGACGGCCAAATAACCTGTTTTAATTGTCTTGCTTAAGGGATGAATATTTTCCAGGATGTTGAGAATTCCCCTGCTCGTACCATGGCATCTTCTGCATCCACCTTGGAGGAGGCCTTGGTTTAACATCTAATTTGTTAGAGCGATGTGATTCTGTGCGAGCAAAGGCATACGTAGCGTGGTGAAGCTCTTCAGGCAGGGCTTTGGGCTCTGCTGGTTACTGTCAGTTCAACGGCGGGAGTAAGAGATTTTTGTGGGCCAGAGGAATGTTGAATTGAGATTGCAGCTTTGAAGAACTGGCAATACTGGAACGGTGAGATGTTGGTTGTAGGGGTGGGGACTACAGCATCGAAAAATGCAGTTCTGAAGGTTGGTTACAGACAATTGAATTGTCACCTGACCTGAAAGCTATGATATCAGGAGATTGATTCATAACGAGTAATCCAAAAGCAAAACACTGTGAAAACCTGAAATTTAAAAAAAAAAAAACAGAAAATGGCGAAAAATCCAGCAGGACAGGCGGCACCTGTGGAGAGAGAAATAGAATTAACGGTTCAGGTCGACGGCCTTTTCAGCGGAAGTGAAGGAAGCTTGAAACCAAATCGTTTTTTCAAAAGCTGGAGTGGGTGGCTGAGAAATGAAAATCAGAAAGGAAAGTCTAAGACGGGGTGGAGGATAGAGGAGATTAAATAACAAAAGTTATTCGGAATGGGGTAGTGAAAGAGTGGTGATGGGCAAAGAAATCGTGTCCAACTGAAGTGGGAATGGTTCCATAGCAACCACCAGCATGCAACATGAGGGGACGGAGAAAGAAAGAAGGCAAGATCAACCCAGCTAAACAAAAATAAGAGGGAATATGGAAACACACAGAGCACGACGCAGGAAGAGGTTGGGGTCGAGAGCTGTCAAACTCAATGTTGAGCCCAGAAGGTAGTAGAGTGCCGAGTCAAAGATGAGGCTCTCTTTCTCCAGCTCGTGTTGGTGTGGCAGGCTGAGGACAGGGAGGTCAGAGCGGGATCAAGCAAGGTGGAGAATGGAATGATGAGCAACACAAACTTTAGGAAAGTAGGGGATCATGTTTTATTTAAAATGTTACTTTTCATTCATTTTTACTGGATGTGGGTGTCGCTGGTTAGGCCAGCATTTATTGTCCATCCTAGTTGCCCTTCAGAAGGTGGTGGTGAGTTACCTTCTTGAACCGTTGCAGTCCTTGAGGTGTCGGTACACCCACTGTGCTGTTAGGGAGGGAGTTCCAGGATTTTGACTCGGTGACAGTGAAGGAACGGCGATATAATTCCAAGTCAGGGTGGTGAGTGACTTGGAGGGGAAGCTCCAGGTGGTGGGGTTCCCATGTCTCTGCTGCTCTTGTCCTTCTAGATGGTAGTGGCCGTGGGTTTGGAAGGTGCTGTCTAAGGAACCTTGGTGAGATGATTTGCTCTTGTTGATGGTACACATGGCTGCCACTATTCGTCAGTGGTGGAGGGTTTGGATGTTAATGGAAGGTGGAGCAATCAAGTGAGCTGCTTTGTCCTGGATGGTGTTGAACTTCTTGAATGTTGTTGGAGCTGCACTCATCCAGGTAAGTGGAGAGTATTCCATTCCACTCCTGACGTGTTCCTTGTAGATGGTGGACAGGCTATGGGTGGTCAGGAGGTGAGTTCCTCGCCGTAGGATTCCTAGCCTTTGACCTGCCCTGGTAGCCACAGTATTAATATGGCTAGTCCTGTTCAGATTCTGGTCAATGGTAACCCCCGGGATATGATTCAGCGATGGTAATGCCATTAAATGTCAAGGGGCGATGGTGTGATCCTCCCTTGTTAGAGATGGTCAGTCATTGCCTGGCACTTCTGTGGCGCGAATGTGACTTGCCACTTGTCAACCCAAGTCTGGATATTGTCCAGGTCTTGCTGCATTTGAACACGGACTGCTTCATTATCTGAGGAGTCGTGAATGGTGACAAACTTTGTGCAGTCTTCCGCAAACATCCGCACTTCTGACTTTGGAAGGCAGGTCATTGATGAAGCAGCTGAAGATGGTTGGGCCGAGGACACTACCCTGAGGAACTCCTGCAGTGATGTCCTGGAGCTGAGATTACTGAGTGGAGGCGATCTGCAAAGTGGTCACCGGCGGGGAGGAAAGCACTTTGTGAACAGTGAATGCATTAGAGTAAATTGACAGAAATACAAGTAAATAGCTGGTTCGCTTGGAAGGAATTTTGGGGTCGTGCATGGTGAGAATGGAGGAGTTGAAAGGAGAGGAATTGTCACTCCTGCGCTCGCATAGCAATCGATTGGAGAAGGGGAGGGAGTGTGACTGGTGACGGAGGCGTGGAAGGAATGAAATGCTGATGGGAAAGCGAGGATGATGTGTTTAGCGGTGGCATCATCCTGGAGCTGGGGAAAATGGCTGATCGGCCGAATGCGGTGGCCAGTGGGGTGGAAGGTAAGAGAATCCTATTGTGGTTCTGGGAGGGGAAGGGGTGAGAGCAGAAGTGTGGGAAATGGATTGGCCGCCATGGACTGCCCGATCAACAATGCTGGTCAGGAATCCTCGCTTGAAGGCATAAGGCAAACCGGTCGATGTCTGGTTTGGAAGGTTGCATCATCAGAACAGATGATGTGGAGAGGAAGGATCTGGAAGAATGGAATGGAGTCCGTACAGGAAAGGGGATGTGAGGGGGTGTCGTCAAGGTAGCTGTTGGCAGTACTGAGCTTGTGGTAAACATTCATTGGCAGCCTATTTGTTGATAACTAGGGCAGCCATGTGCCTGAGGCTTTTTAGTTATTTCTGTCCAGATCTTTGCCATTTCCATATTGTGCTTGAGCATCCAATCCCAAATCCAACTGGTCAGGTTCGATTGGCGGGAGGGCTTCGCAAATTCCACTCATTGAGCTCAGGTGTGAGTGTGCAGGGCAGGAATACCCGCTGAGCGTAAACGTGACCCAGATACCCCTCTCCAGGTGTCACTGAAGTAGGAGTTGGAGTTGTGTTTGGAAGAAGACCAGGGCGAGCAGCCCAATCTGCACAGATCCCACACATGGTGCCTTCAGTGTGAAATTCTGTCCTCCTGTTGTGTCCATCTGCCTCTCTCTATCCCATCAGGACAGGCAGCTGCCACCCTCTTGTTGTTTTAGGTAAGTTCCAGAGTGGAGACTAAATGCCCCCACCAATGGGAAAACTGGAGTGATTTCCGCTGAGGCTGGGAGCCATGTGGATGTGCCGTTCCATGATCCACCGGGATTCATGCTGCAACTGAGAGGCTGGGACCTGATCTCTGGAGCAGGTTGCGCACCTCTGAGATTGGAGTGCCCTTTTTAAAGGCCCAGATCATTGGTGGGGCATGCCCTCCCCACCCCCCCACCCCAATCGCTGGCACTGCCCCTTCAGAACCCCCCTTCATCCCCTCCCCGAGGCTACCCATTCAGTGCCCGGACCCCTCAGTCACCACTCCCCCTCCCTAATCACTGGCACGGCCCCTCCCTGCCCCCCCTTCAGGCACCGCCCCTTGACGTTGCCATCCAGGCACCTTGCAGACCGAGGAGTGGCAAGGCGGTAAGAGCCCTGCCAACAATTGCTCCCAGGGTGCTGAGGGGGGTGGGGGGGTCCTTCATGGGAGGTGAAAGTCAGGAGGGGTTTGTGCTGGGTTGGAGAAGCTCTGGTTGGAGGGCCTTCCTAGGCATCAGTTGCTCAGTTTGTAAAAAGTAAAGTTTTCTCATAATAAAGTGAAAGTGTTCTTATCTGCACCCCTAAACCAATTAAATGTCAGTTTGCCAGGTTTCAAGGTCTGTCTCTTTGTTTCTAGAAAATGAAGGGGCAGCTCCCACATCTCTACTCTGAGTGACTGTTTAATGGGTTTGATGGCTGTGGATGGGGAGTGCCCCTTCCTAAGGAAGACCCCTGACCTGCCCAGCACAAGCCACCCTGATCCCAACCACCCAAGAAGGACTCAACACCCTGGCGGAATTTGTTGTGAGGGTACTTTCCACCTCGCCACCCCCCAGTTCACTCCAACAGGCCTCTCGGCTGCTGGGGGAGCGATGATGGAGCGACGACGGAGCCCCCCCCAGGCTGGTGAATGGCGCGTCCCGCCCGCCAATGACATGCAAAATAGCTTGAAGGAGCTATATGCATGGTCCCGCCGGGGCAGGGAGCCTGACTGGGCTGTCGGGAAACCCGCTATGGCCGGCAGGGCGGGCACAGAGACTCGCGACCGGTTTGCCTCCCGGCGCGAATCCCGGTTTTCTGCCTTGACCTGCGATTCTCCAGCCGATCGGGAATTCTCCTTCCAGTGGGTGGACCTGGGGTGGCCCCTCCCCTTTAGTCTGATTATAATTCACTCTGCCTCAACGAAGATAGGCTCTGCTAGTTCAGCATTCAGGCTTATTAGAGTTTTCTAGAATCGGTAGAATGGTTACAGCGCAGAAGGAAACCATTTGACCCATTCCATCCGTGCCAGCTCTCTGCAGGAGAAATTCACCTCCTCCCACCTTTTCTGTAAATCGGCAAATTGTTGTCCTCGGGCAATTGCCCAATTCCATTTGATTGACTCTGCCTCCAGCACTCTCAGGTTGTGCATTCCAGATCCTAATCACTCATAGTTTACCTCGTGTTGTTTTGTCAATCGTCTTAAATCTGTGCCCTCTGCCTCTTGATCCTTCCCACCAATGGGAACAATTTATCTCCGTCTACTCTGTCCAGCCTGCCCCTCCCCCCCCGCCTATGAATTTGAACACCTCGATCAAATCACCTCTTGACCCTCTCTTTTAAGAAACCAGTCCCAGCTTCTCCAACCTATCCACTGACCCTTCCATCCGTAGAACCAATATTTTCTGCACCCTCTCGAATTTGGTTCTTGCTGTTTATTTGAAGACAAATGTGTCAGTGATGTTGACTGATGTTTTATGCTCTGATGTTGATGTCTGTATTGGACCTTTAATGTAGAATGATTACACTCTCGCAAAGGGCCTTAGTTGGTTTTTAAGACCATAAAACATTTTGTAATCGGGAGTGTAATCAGGCAGAATGGTTCTCTGTCCTATGTTACGCCAAGGGTTAATTGGATCAAAAACACAAGAGAGAAGCTGAACGGTTTCGGACGGAGGTTTCAGGATGTGGGATCTTAAGGTTTTATAGATATGGCAGAGAAGGGAGGGGAATTCACAAGAAGGACAGAACTTGGGGTAGTTTATTGTAGGACTGGAGAAAAAGGGAGGGACAAGGCCATGAAAGAAGCTAAAATGAAGCTGGGCACTTGAAATTGGAGCAGTTTGGGGGTCAGGAAGTCAGTAAGAGCAGGGTTGTACATGACTGGGATTTGGGTGAGCTGAACATTTACAGTGGGTGGAAGATAAGGGGTCGACAGAGATCCCTAGGGGCTGTTTAGCACAGGGCTAAATCGCTGGCTTTGAAAGCAGACCAAGGCAGGCCAGCAGCACGGTTCGATTCCCGTAACAGCCTCCCCGAACAGGCGCCGGAATGTGGCGACTAGGGGCTTTTCACAGTAACTTCATTTGAAGCCTACTTGTGACAATAAGCGATTTTCATTTCATTTCATCATTGGAATAGTCGAGTCTGGAGATAACAAACGTATGGATGAATATTTCGACAGGGTAATGGAGACGGGGTGATGTTGCAGAGTAACATGGTGCTAGTAATGGAAGGGGTGTGGCCAGAAGCTCAGCTCAGTGTCAGACTGGACACCAAGGTTACAAGCGGCCTGCTTCAGCCCGGGACAGAGGCCGACGAAAGCGATGGAATCACTCGCTGGAGAATCAAGTTTGTGGTGAGGAGTGAACAAAGAACAAAGAAAAGTACAGCACAGGAACAGGCTCTTCAGCCCTCCAAGCCCGCGCCGACCATGCTGCCCGTCAAAACTAAAATCTTCCACACTTCCGGGGTCCTCTATTCCCATCCCATTCATGTATTTGTCAAAATGCCCCTGAAACATCACTATCGTCCCTGCCACCACCTCCTCCGGCAGCGGGTTCCAGGCACCCACTACCCTCTGTGTAAAAAAACTTGCCTCGTATCTCTCTTTTAAACCTTGCCTCTCGCACCTTAAACCTATGCCCCCTAGTAATTGACCCCTCTTCCCTGGGAAAAAGTCTCTGACTACCTACTCTGTCTATGCCCCTCATAATTTTGTAGACCTCTATCAGGTCACCCCTCAACCTCCTTTGTTCCAGTGAGAACAAATCGAGTTTATTCAACCGCCCCTCATAGCTAATGCCCTCCATACCAGGCAACATCCTTGTAAATCTCTTCTGCACCCTCTCTAAAGCCTCCACATCCTTCTGGTAGTGTGGCGACCAGAATTGAACACTATACTCCAATAATAATATACGCTTATTGTCACAAGTAGGCTTCAATGAAGTTACTGTGAAAAGCCCCTCGTCGCCACATTCCGGCACCTGTTCGGGGAGGCCGGTACGGGAATTAAACCCGCGCTGCTGGTCTTGTTCTGCATTACAAACCAGCTGTTTAGCCCACTGTGCTAAACCAGCCCCTAGTGTGGCCTAACTAAGGTTCTACACAGCTGCAACATGACTTGCCAATTCTTATACTCAATGCCCCGGCCAATGAAGGCAAGCATGCCGTATGCCTTCTTGACTACCTTCTCCACCTGTGTTGCCCCTTTCAATGACCTGTGGACCTGTACTCCTAGATCTCTCTGACTGTCAATACTCTTGAGGGTTCTACCATTCACTGTATATTCCCTACCTGCATTAGACCTTCCAAAATGCATTACCTCACATTTGTCCGGATTAAACTCCATCTGCCATCTCTCCGCCCAAGTCTCCAAACGATCTAAATCCTGCTGTATCCTCTGACAGTCCTCAGCGCTGTCTGCAATTCCACCAACCTTTGTGTCGTCTGCAAACTCACTAATCAGACCAGTTACATTTTCCTCCAAATCATTTACATATACTATGAACAGCAAAGGTCCCAGCACTGATCCCTGCGGAACACTACTGGTCACAGCCCTCCAATTAGAAAAGCATCCCTCCATTGCTACTCTCTGTCTTCTATGACCTAGCCAGTTCTGTATCCACCTTGCCAGCTCATCCCTGATCCCGTGTGACTTCACCTTTTGTACTAGTCTACCATGAGGGACCTTGTCAAAGGCCTTACTGAAGTCCATATAGACAACATCCACTGCCCTACCTGCATCAATCATCTTTGTGACATCTTCAAAAAACTCTATCAAGTTAGTGAGACACGACCTCCCCTTCACAAAACCATGCTGCCTCTCACTAATACGTCCATTTGCTTCCAAATGGGAGTAGATCCTGTCTCGGAGAATTCTCTCAAGTAATTTCCCTACCACTGAAGTAAGGCTCACCGGCCTGTAGTTCCCTGGATTATCCTTGCTACCCTTCTTAAACAGAGGAACAACATTGGCTATTCTCCAGTCCTCTGGGACATCACCTGAAGACAGTGAGGATCCAAAGATTTCTGTCAAGGCCTCAGCAATTTCCTCTCCAGCCTCCTTCAGTATTCTGGGGTGGATCCCATCAGGCCCTGGGGACCTATCTACCTTAATATTTTTTAAGACGCCCAACACCTCGTCTTTTTGGATCTCAATGTGACCCAGGCTACACCCCCTTCTCCAGACTCAACATCTACCAATTCCTTCTCTTTGGTGAATACTGATGCAAAGTATTCATTTAGTACCTCGCCCATTCCCTCTGGCTCCACACATAGATTCCCTTGCCTATCCTTCAGTGGGCCAACCCTTTCCCTGGCTACCCTCTTGCTTTTTATGTACGGGGAACCTCTAAATAATGTATTGTTGTCGGGTATATAAAGCTGACCAGTTAGGCACAGGCACGGCGGCCCCAGTAGGGATCTACCGTGTTTTGTATATAATAATTATTGCAAATAAACAATGTTTCTTTGAACTACTCGGTGTGGTCTCCTTCGTAGCCTTAAAAAAAAAAGAGATGGAGCTCATGTGACCTGTCCGGAATTCTGCTGACGAGAGCCCGGGGGGTGGGGGGTGTTAAAGAAGGGGCCAGTTTATTTTGTTGGGAAGCAGGCACAAGGTGTTTGCACTTCTAGACAATGACAGAACCACCTGTGCTGACAATGGACAGGTTGAGGGCTGGATTTTGACCTTCAAGGTGGGTAGTGGGAGTAGTCATGCTTGCCTTGGGCAAAAGTACCCACTAGGATGGGATTTTCATTCCAGGTCGGGGGGATGGGGGGTGCGGAGTCGTGCTCGCTGCCCCCAGAAAGGGTTCAGGGGCAGGCACAGGGGCTTTTGAATGCTGGAGTGAGCTGATGAGGCCTGCCTTGAACTTTGTCTCAGTTATAATAAAAACATGAAGGTCCTCTCTTCGCCCTCCCGCCTTCCACCATCCTTCATATCTTCCTATGCCAACCTGTGGCACATCCATGCCCCTATCCACTCTATAGAGAACTAATGAACCCGATAATGACAATTGGATTTGGTTTAAAATAGTCATTCATTCATAAAAATCACATTTATTCCAGCCCAATAAAATGTCTATCACCCACACCCTCTGAAGTATCAATAACAGAAACTGCAAGCACTTAAAGCATCTTTATCTTGTGTAAGTAAACATTGTGAAATGAACATAATTGATCAGGAAGCCAGAACTTATAATCAAGTACTGTGTTTCCTGGAGTGCAGTTCCAGCAATTAATGGATGCCTAGGCTCTTAACCAAGCCTCATTCAGCATTCTTGGCTGAGATAGATGTTCATAGGTGAAGGGTGCATCGGAGGCCAATGTAAGACATCCAATGTTATCGTAAAAGGTACTTCTGAATTTCACAGGCCAGTCTGCCAGGACCTGAGGGAGAGCAGATCGAGGCGGCACATCTCTATGGTTCTCCACACAGGAATGTGGATGAGAGCTTGTGCTTGGATTGAAAAAGCCAAATTTGTGAAGGTTTAAAATTAGGCTGGAAGATTTGCCTGGCTTGAGCTGGAGTGGGAATGGCCCTGAAAACCTCTTTGGGAAAGATAGTTCTGGGGTTCAACTTTACCAGGCTGGGAAAAGAAAAGAACAGAAATAAACCTTTGGGAGCTAAAAAAAATCACGTAGGAGTGATTCCAGGAGAACTGAATGTCTACATATGGGGCAATGTAAAGTATAATAATGGAGTGGGATTGTCAGTTGTGTTGAAAGTAAAAGAATAAATTGTGCTCTACAGTCTAAAGTATGAACTGCCTGCAAAAAATAATGTTTAGTTAATGTTACATTTAGTTTATCTGTTGCTGTTAAAGTTGTAAAACTTGATCCTCTTGAGTGATTTTGAGGTTGGTCACTGGGAATTCAGTTTTCTTTTTAAAATCAGTCTCCATGGAGACCGGAAAAGAATTGGGGGCTCTTGTGGGATTTTGAAACCACGGCTCAGACGAATACACGGGGATTTGCTAAGGTTAAAATTAACCAGATTTCACAATGACCATCCGCTGTATATATATTGGAATGTTAAAGTGCCTACGTCTATTATCAAAGCATCCCTCAGAATCGCAAACATGTCCATGAATCACAGCAATTGGTGAAGTTTAATTTCAAAACAGCAGCAGAAAAACTAGAAATAGGTTTAAAAGTCGGCGAAAGGAAGTGTAATAGTCGAGGAATTGGCTCAACATTGAACCTTGAGGGGAAAAAAAGACAATTCAGATAGAACGCAGGCTGAGCTGGCGAGACTTCCCGTCGCAGATTGAATTCGAAAAGGAAATTAAAAAGCTTGAAGTCGATAGAGAGGAGATAGGGAGGGAATTGGAAAGGGAATTGTGAAGACTTGAATTAGAATCTCAGACAGGTAGGCCTGAAAACTTAAATTGGGCAGGGAAAGGCTTTGATTACAGGAATGGTGACAGACTTTACAAGGGTTTAAATTTAACTCCAGGTTTTGATTTGGCAAGGGATTTGCTTGGTGCCTACATTCAGTGAGGAAGGGGTTGAAATGTATTTTGACTCATTTGAGAATATGGGCAGCACGGTAGCATGGTGGTTAGCACAATTGCTGCACAGCTCCAGGGTCCCAGGTTCGATTCCCGGCTTGGGTCACTGTCTGTGCGGAGTCTGCATGTTCTCCCCGTGTGTACGTGGGTTTCCTCCGGGTGCTCCGGTTTCCTCCCACAGTCCAAAGATGTGTAGGTTAGGTGGATTGGCCATGCTAAATTGTCCTTGGTGTTCAAAATTGCCCTTAGTGTTGGGTGGGGTTACTGGGTTATGGGGATAGGGTGGACGTAGGGGGTAAGGTGCTCTTTCAAAGAGCCGGTGCAGACTCGATGGGCCGAATGGCCTCCTTCTGTACTGTAAATTCTATGAAATATAGCTGCCAAGTAGAAAGAGTGTTTTAGTCAGGAAAGCACTGGAGCTTTATTCAATCCTTTCAAATGAGTAATCTGCAGATTGCAGAATGGCTAAGACTGCTGTGTTGAATGGGTGTGAGCTCATTCCTGCACGTTGTACACACACAAGGTTAGAAATCTGAGGAAGGAATGGAATCAGAAATTCGAGAAATGTGTGAGAAGCTAAGAGATGATATTGGATTGATTATATTAAGCAATGGAAGCTTGAGCAAGATTTATGAAAACCTTAGCGAAACATTGTTAATAGAAGCATTTAAAAAATAGTATTCGGTCCTACAGAAAGACCGTAAATTTTGTGAAATAAGGGAAGCTGCTATTATGGCCCGTGGTTACAAACTATCCCACACAGGCTGGCTGCAAACCTTTGTTCTGGAAATTCACAGAGAAACTGGAGAGATATGAGGGGTGATGGTTATAAAGAGGGGGAGACGGATCTGAAGGGACAGATCCTTATCTGAGCAGTGAAAGAGGCAATGTGGGAGAGATCCAGCATATAACTGTTGGCATAAGATAGTATCCTAGTCCAGATCCCAACAGTGGGTAGGATACTGGACAGAAACCCCAATATTTTATTTTGATTTTGTAAGACTGAGGAAAGGATACCTCAATCCAGGAGTGATTGCACAAAGAAATAGGGTATGATATTTTCAAACAAACTTTATTACTAACACAGTAGTAAAATATCTTTAACATCACACCATGAAATAGCTTACAACTACCCATTAAACAATGTGAATCAATACAGTGACACAATAAGCCTTAACTGCTATCTTTATTTCCACTCAAACAACATAAAATCCCACCTCGGCGCTCAATCCACTTTTAAACACAGTTAGCACACAGGAATACCTCCTGTACAGAGATGTTCTTTGAGAAATAGAGATCTTTTGATACTGCTTTAAAGAAAAGACCTGACTCCTGTCAGAACCATGCAGAAACTCTGGCTGTATTTCTTCAGAAGCTGTTTCAGCTAGTTTCAGCTCACCTTCTAATCACATTCTCCTGAACCTCTTGGAAAGAAACTGCTGATCCATCTACAGACATATCTTTTAACTGAACTGAGATGTTTGACTTATGCTCACATCTCCAGCTAACACTCAACTAACACTGCTTTCTTGCAAAATACCTGATGCCTTGGCTCCTCCCGGTAATGACATCATCTTACCAAACTGAAATCTAATTAACTACACAGGGAATCCCCTAAATCCAAACAGCATTCCATTAGCCCATCCTATTTATGGTGCTATGATTGCACCCCTGGCTCCCAAAATCTTTCAACCCAGGATTCTTTAAAAGCACCACTAATCCAGCCGTTTAACTCTTACTGCAGCAAATATCTATAATACAAAGCGGGCAATTTAACAAAATGGGAACAAAGTTCCATACCGAGCGCTTTAGCTGCATGTTTCCTACTGCTCGCAGCACCGAGGAACACAATGCTAGCAAATGTCACTTGGCTTAGATAGGCTGCCTCAGCATGATCATGCTGCTGAGGCTGCACCTAACCCCGTTTTCTGCTCTGAAGAGCTCTGCTTGCCAGATCTCCACAGTGTAGCGAGAGATCGGGACACGTCCTGATATCTGGAGCTCCCACCGTGAACCCTCCCACCCCAAGCTCACTATGAGGGGGTCCCCAGGCCCCTCCCAGCATCTGTGCGGGGCACCCCATCCCGATCGCCACCACATGTAAAATTCCAGCTTGGCACCTTGGTAGTGCCAGGCTACCACCCTGCCCAAAGCCCAATCGCCTGGGAGACCCCACGAGTGCCGTTCCATCTGGTCCCCATTTGTGGTGGCCAGTCCTGACTGGCGCTCGCCCGAGGTCCCCAAGGGGATAGATTCCAAAGCCTCGGGTGCCTCAGGGAACTGCATATTACTGTGAGACTAGCTGCGTCGCTCTAATATGCAGATTTGCCACAAAGTGATCCCGCCCACAATGGGCGGACTTGACATCGCACGAGATTGCGTTGGATCTTGCGTTGCGTTGTGAGCCGAATAGATCCCAGGAGCGGGGTCTCCCAGCTCCTATTGGCCACATTGCGCCGCTTCGCGCTGTTTTTTTTGTACCCAATATCTGTGAAATTCCCACATTTATCACAGGTTATGTGAAAGTAGATTGTTAGAAATGAAAAGCTAAACTGGTGGCGTTTGTAGGAGTGCCCAGTGCTTTTCCAGAAAATGTTAAATCGGCACCACAGTTGAAGCTGGATGAACTTCGGATCATCCGGGAGGCAGAGGGGGTGATAGAGAAGAATTACAGGGAGGTAACCACACCCAAGGTACAGGACAAGAGTAGCTGGGTTACAGTCAGGGGAAAGAAAACAAACAGGCAGACAGTGCAGGGATCCCTCGTGGCCGTTCCCCTTCAAAACAAGTATACCGTTTTGGATGCTGTTGGGGGGATGACCTACCGGGGGAAGGCCCTAGCGGCCAGGTCTCTGGCACGGACTCTGGCTCTGGGGCTCAGAAGGGAAGGGGGGAGAATAGAAAAGCAATAGTTGTAGGAGATTCAATGGTTAGGGGAATAGATAGGAGATTCTGTGGTCGCGAGCGAAACTCCCGGAAGGTATGATGCCTCCCGGGTGCCAGGGCCAGGGATGTCTCAGATCGTGTCTTTAGGATCCTTAAGGGGGGGGGGGGGAGCAGCCAGAAGTCCTGGTGCACATTGGTACCAACAACGTAGGTGGGAAAAGGGGTGTGGAGGTAATAAACGAGTTTAGGGAGTTAGGCTGGAAGTTAAAAGCCAGGACAGACAGAGTTGTCATCTCTGGTTTGTTGCCGGTGCCATGTGATAGCGAGGCTAGGAATAGGGAGAGAGTCCAGCTGAACACGTGGCTGCAGGAATGGTGTAGGAGGGAGGGCTTCAGGCATTTGGATAATTGGAGCGCATTCTGGGGAAGATGGGACCTGTACAAGCAGGACGGGTTGCATCTGAACCAGAGGGGCACCAATATCCTGGGAGGGAGGTTTTCTAGTACTCTTCGGGAGGGTTTAAACTAATTTGGCAGGGGAATGGGAACCGGATTTGTAGTCCAGCAACTAAGGTAGCCGATATTCAGGACGCCAAAGCGTGTAATGAGGCAGTGGGGAAGGGAACACTGACAAAGGAGAGTACTTGCAGGCACGGAGATGGGTTGAAGTGTGTATACTTCAACGCAAGAAGCATCAGGAATAAGGTGGGTGAACTTAAGGCATGGATCGGTACTTGGGACTACAATGTGGTGGCCATCACGGAAACTTGGATAGAAGAGGGGCAGAAATGGTTGTTGGAGGTCCCTGGTTATAGATGTTTCAATAAGATTAGGGAGGGTGGTAAAAGAGGTGGGGGGTGGCATTGTTAATTAGAGATAGTACAACAGCTGCAGAAAGGCAGTTCGAGGAGTATCAGCCTACTGAGGTAGTATGGGTTGAAGTCAGAAATAGGAAAGGAGCAGTCACCTTGTTAGGAGTTTTCTATAGGCCCCCCAATAGTAGCAGAGATGTGGAGGAACAGATTGGGAAACAGATTTTGGAAAGGTGCAGAAATCACAGGGTAGTAGTCATGGGTGACTTTAACTTCCCAAACATTGAGTGGAAACTCTTTAGATCAAATAGTTTGGATGGGGTGGTGTTTGTGCAGTGTGTCCAGGAAGCTTTTCTAACACAGTATGTAGATTGTCCGACCAGAGGAGGGGCAATATTAGATTTAGTACTTGGTAATGAACCAGGGCAAGTGATAGATTTGTTAGTGGGGGAGCATTTTGGAGATAGTGACCACAATTCTGTGACTTTCACTTTAGTAATGGAGAGGGATAGGTGTGTGCAACAGGGCAAGGTTTACAATTGGGGGAAGGGGAAATACGATGTTGTCAGACAAGAGTTGAAGTGCATAAGTTGGGAACATAGGCTGTCTGGGAAGGACACAAGTGAAATGTGGAACTTGTTGAAGGAACAGGTACTGAGTGTCCTTGATATGTATGTCCCTGTCAGGCAGGGAAGAGATGGTCGAGTGAGGGAACCATGGTCGACAAGAGAGTTTGAATGTCTTGTTAAGAGGAAGAAGGAGACTTATGTAAGGAGGAAAAAGGCGACTTATGTAAGGCTGAGGAAACAAGGTTCAGACAGGGCATTGGAGGGTTACAAGATAGCCAGGAGGGAACTGAAGAAAGGGATTAGGAGAGCTAAGAGAGGGCATGAACAATCTTTGGCGGGTAGGATCAAGGAAAACCCCAAGGCCTTTTACACATATGTGAGAAATATGAGAATGACTAGAAGGTCCGATCAAGGACAGTAGCGGGAGATTGTGTATTGAGTCTGAAGAGATAGGAGAGGTCTTTAACGAGTACTTTTCTTCTGTATTTACAAATGAGAGGGGTCATATTGTTGGAGAGGACAGTATGAAACAGACTGGTAAGCTCGAGGAAATACTTGTTAGGAAGGAAGATGTGTTGGGCATTTTGAAAAACTTGACGATAGAAAGGTCCCCCGGGCCTGACGGGATATATCCAAGGATTCTATGGGAAGCAAGAGATGACATTGCAGAGCCGTTGGCAATGATCTTTTCGTCCTCACTGTCAACAGGGGTGGTACCAGGGGATTGGAGAATGGCAAATGTCGTGCCCCTGTTCAAAAAAGGGAATCGGGATAACCCTGGGAATTACAGGCCAGTTAGTCTTACTTCGGTGGTAGGCAAAGTCATGGAAAGGGTACTGAAGGATAGGATTTCTGAGCATCTGGAAAGACACTGCTTGAATCGGGATAGTCAGTGACAAATATAAATTTCTTTACCCGTCAGTCTGGCCTCAATAAAAGTCGAGATGGATTTGCAGGTATAGCATTAGTTATTTTATTTGACCTGCAAGTCTGATTCGTTTCTCACAGACACAGGACACAGCTAGTCTCCTACACCCCGGGAAACGAATGAAGAAGGAGACAAAGGGATTTCTGCAAATACATTCAAATGGCATCAAGTTTCACATACACGATTCCCATAGGTCATCCTATACCCCTCCTGACCTGGCCATACATCCTGATTGGCTCACTTCTCATCCCTTCCTCTGGCCTCCTATAACCCAGCATCCTTTTCTCCTCCTTAGCTGGATACCCCTCCCCCTTGCTTTGCCATGCGTTCTGAAATCCTTTGTCTGTGAACTAACAGAATCAGACCGGCCTATATTTACATTACAAAACTAATATCTCTAAAGTAACTATTTTATATCACATTCGTCATCAGCACGGATTTGTGAGGGGTAGGTCTTGCCTTACAAGTCTTATTGAATTCTTTGAGGAGGTGACCAAGCGTGTGGATGAAGGTAAAGCAATGGATGTAGTGTACATTGATTTTAGTAAGGCGTTTGATAAGGTTCCCCATGGTAGGCTTCTGCAGAAAGTAAGGAGGCATGGGATGGTGGGAAATTTGGCCAGTTGGATAACGAACTGGCTAACTGATAGAAGTCAGAGAGTTTGCATTGAGTATAAGAATTGGCAAGTCATGTTGCAGCTGTATAGAACCTTAGTTAGGCCACACTTGGAGTATAGTGTTCAATTCTGGTCGCCACACTACCAGAAGGATGTGGAGGCTTTAGAGAGGGTGCAGAAGAGATTTACCAGAATGTTGCCTGGTATGGAGGGCATAAGCTATGAGGAGCGATTGAATAAACTCGGTTTGTTCTCACTGGAACGAAGGAGGTTGAGGGGCGACCTGATAGAGGTATACAAAATTATGAGGGGCATAGACAGAGTGGATAGTCAGAGGCTTTTCCCCAGGGTAGAGGGGTCAATTACTAGGGGGCATAGGTTTAAGGTGAGAGGGGCAAAGTTTAGAGTAGATGTACGAGGCAAGTTTTTTACGCAGAGGGTAGTGGGTGCCTGGAACTCACTACCGGAGGAGGTAGTGGAGGCAGGGACGATAGGGACATTTAAGGGGCATCTTGACAAATATATGAATAGGATGGGAATAGAAGGATACGGACCCAGGAAGTGTAGAAGATTGTAGTTTAGTCGGGCAGTATGGTCGGCACGGGCTTGGAGGGCCGAAGGGCCTGTTCCTGTGCTGTACATTTCTTTGTTCTTTGTTGTTTGTTTGTTGGTGATGGATGGCAAATATTCAGCCTGGATCCCAGTTACCAGTGGCGTACCGCAGGGATCAGTTCTGGGTCCTCTGCTGTTTGTGATTTTCATTAATGACTTGGATGAGGGAGTTGAAGGGTGGGTCAGTAAATTTGCAGATGATACGAAGATTGGTGGAGTTGTGGATAATGAGGAGGGCTGTTGTCGGCTGCAAAGAGACATAGATAGGATGCAGAGCTGGGCTGAGAAGTGGCAGATGGAGTTTAACCCTGAAAAGTGTGAGGTTGTCCATTTTGGAAGGACAAATATGAATGCGGAATACAGGGTTAACGGTAGGGTTCTTGGCAATGTGGAGGAGCAGAGAGATCTTGGGGTCTATGTTCATACATCTTTGAAAGTTGCCACTCAAGTGGATAGAGCTGTGAAGAAGGCCTATGGTGTGCTAGCGTTCATTAACAGAGGGATTGAATTTAAGAACCGTGAGGTGATGATGCAGCTGTACAAAACTTTGGTAAGGCCACATTTGGAGTACTGTGTACAGTTCTGGTCGCCTCATTTTAGGAAGGATGTGGAAGCTTTGGAAAAGGTGCAAAGGAGATTTACCAGGATATTGCCTGGAATGGAGAGTAGGTCTTAAGAGGAAAGGTTGAGGGTGCTAGGCCTTTTGTCATTAGAACGGAGAAGGATGAGGGGCGACTTGATAGAGGTTTATAAGATGATCAGGGGAATAGATAGGGTAGACAGTCAGAGACATTTTCCCCGGGTGGAACAAACTATTACAAGGGTACATAAATTTAAGGTGAATGGTGGAAGATATAGGGGGGATGTCAGAGGTAGATTCTTTACCCAGAGAGTAGTGGGGGCATGGAATGCACTGCCTGTGGAAGTAGTTGAGTCGGAAACATTAGGGACCTACAAGCAGCTATTGGATAGGTACATGGATTACGGTGAAATGATATAGTGTAGATTTATTTGTTCTTAAGGGCGGCACGGTAGCATTGTGGATAGCACAATTGCTTCACAGCTCCAGTGTCCCAGGTTCGATTCCGGCTTGGGTCGCTGTCTGTGCGGAGTCTGCACGTCCTCCCCGTGTGTGCGTGGGTTTCCTCCGGGTGCTCCGGTTTCCTCCCACGGTCCAGAGATGTGCAGGTTGGGTGGATTGGCCATGATAAATTGCTCTTAGTGTCCAAAATTGCCCTTAGTGTTGGGTGGAGGTGTTGACTTTGGGTAGGGTGCTCTTTCCAAGAGCCGGTGCAGACTGAATGGGCCGAATGGCCTCCTTCTGCACTGTAAATTCAGCGATAATCTATGATTAATCTAGGACAAATGTTCGGCACAACATCGTGGGCCGAAGGGCCTGTTCTGTGCTGTATTTTTCTATGTTCTATTTATGGTGAGTGTAAATTGAAACATCTAAGATTATGCGCGTTTTATATCTGAGGGTGAGGTAGCTCCACTTTTGATTGATAAAGAAGCAAAAATGCAGTTGGCATAACTCTGATTTCAGCAAAAGATGCAGATATGTTTCCAGAAAGTTCACTCAATGTAAATATGAGGACACAGCTATTGATGGAAATTGTTCACCTCTTCCAGTGTGGAGAGTGAATTTGAACTGTGCCCAGTCGTTTTGTTATTGTGGGAATGGATCCAAATTGACCCTCACCTTATCTTGGGAAATTGTCTGGTGCTGAGTCCAGATGTTCCCACTCGATCCATTGAAGTTGGATCAGTAAGGTTAAAGGAATTGGGAGAACACATAGCTACCTCTGGATCTGTTGTGAGGAGTAATGGTTTGACTTGATCTTGAAGCCTGAGACCGGCACCAGAGTGAAAAACTGCTGGAAACAAATTTGAAGCTTTCCGAATTAAACCCGCCTGCAGACCCTGTGCCAGCAAGTGTCAAAGCAAAATGCAGCAGCAACATTCGAGGTGAAAGGAAAATGAAAGGAAGACAATGGGCTGGATTCTCCAATTTTCAGGCTATGTCCTGATGCCGGCTTGGCAACAGTGGCTTCTTACGACCGAACATTCGGTGCAAAACGTCCACCGATCCTCCGTTTGGTGGGGGGCTAGTAGGCAGACATGCGCATGGCCTGCAGCGGCCATGCTGTGCAACATGGCACCAGCCAAATGGTGTCCCCCCGTTTGGCTGGCTCGCGGCCGCCGGACCACCCCCAACAGTGCCCCCAGCCCCTATCAAGACCCCGCTGCCCTCGGATAGCTCTCCCCCGACTGTGGAGGCGCTGGACTGCGTCTGCAACCGCCACGCCGAGTTCCCGACAAGTAACAGCACGAGAGGCCCATGCGTGAGGAACTCGGCCGATGGGGGATGCGGAGCATCGGTGGAGGGCCTCAGGCAACGTCCTGAGGACGTCGATACGGCGTGCGGCGGACTCCTAGAATATGGTGCTTTGGAGGGGGTGGAGCATCGCGAAAGCGGCGCCACCCCCGATTTTGGCGCGAATGTTGTTTCTCCGGCCGATTCCCAAACGCGATTTTGCCGTCAATGACGTGAGAATCCCAGCCAGTGTTTTAAAATGACTTGGCTGGTACGGTATTTATAACTGGAACGTATTACAGCTCTGGAGCGCAAGTTACATTTTCAGACTGGTGAAGGCATTGCTCTGGTGAGAGAAGAACTGAGTAAAATCCGTGTTCATTGGGGGAAACTGGGGCAGGATTCTCCGCAATCGGCGCGATGTCCGCCGACCGGCACCAAAAACGGAGTGAATCAGTCCGGCATCGCGCCGCCCCAAAGGTGCGGAATTCTCCGCATCTTGAGGGGCCGAGCCCTCATCTTGAGGGGCTAGGCCCGCGCCGGACTGATTTCCGCCCTGCCAGCTGGCGGGAAAGGCCTTTTGTGCCCCGTCAGCGGCCGCTCACGGCATCCCCGCGCATGCGCACTGGAGGGGGTCTCTTCCGCCTCCGCCATGGTGGAGACTGTGGCGAAGGCGGAAGGAAAAGAGTGCTCCCACGGCACAGGCCCGCCCGTGGATCGGTGGGCCCCGATCGTGGGCCAGGCCACCGTGGGGGCACCCCCCGCAGCCAGATCGCCCCGCCCCCCCCCCCCCCCCCAGGACCCTGGAGCCCACCCGCGCCGCCTTGTCCCGCCGTTCGAAAGGTGGTATAATCCACGCCAGCTGGCGTGGGTCGACAGCGGCGGGACCTCTGCCCATCGCGGACTGGAGAATCGCCGGGGGTGGGCCTGCTGACCGGCGCAATTCCCGCCGACCGGCGCAGCGCGATTCCTGCCCCCGCCGAATCTCCGGTGGCGGAGAATTCGGGACACGGCGGGGGCGGGATTGATTTCCGCCCCGCAAGCTGGCAGGAAAGACCTTTGGTGCCCCGCCAGCTGGCACGGAAATGACATTGCCGGGCGGCGCATGCGCGGGAGCGGCAGCGGCTGCTCACGGCATCCCCGCGCATACGCAGTGGAGGGGGGTCTCTTCCGCCTCCGCCATGGTGGAGACCATGGCGAAGACGGAAGGAAAAGAGTGCCCCCACGGCACAGGCCCGCCCGCAGATCAGTGGGCCCCCATCGTGGGCCAGGTCACCGTGGGGGCACGCCCCGTGGTTAGCACTGCTGCCTCACCGCTCCAGGGATCCAGGTTCAATTCCGATCTCAGGTGACTGTCTGTGTGGAGTTTGCACTTTCTCACCCTGATTGAGTGGGTTTCCTCCGGGAGCTCCGGTTTCCTCCGACAATCCAAAGATGTGCAGGTTAGGTGGATTGGCCATGCTAAATTCCCCTAGTTTTACGGGGATAGGGTGGGGGAGTGAGTGCTCTTTCAGAGGGTCGGTGTCGACTCGATGGGCTGAATGGCTTCATGCTCTGCAGGGATTCCGTGATTCTATGGATCAGTTGGTCAATCTTTGAAGCAAGTTCGTGGGAATGTCATGAAATTAACTCAATGTGACAAAGGCGATGGACTGCAAACGCAGAACGGACGGCGAAGCTCCTCACAGCAAAGGCAATACTTACCCGTGAGAGAAGAGCTTTAACGATCTACGTTATGTGGAGGGACTCCTAACATTGTGATGTTGCCAAGACAAACTGTTCAGTAGCAAAATGTGACAGTCTGGCAGGGAGTATATCGCCTGAACTGTATGTTCGAGTCACTTGTAACAACTTAGAACATTGTATACATTTTAACAACTAACTAAGTGTTATATTTTGAACTGTTTTTGAAAAATATGATAACCTTTTCTGTTGGGGAGGTGTTACAGATGACAGGTTTTATAAGTGCGTTATGTTTGGGATTGCGTTTTATTGTAGGGAAATGAGGAATGAACGGGTCATAGGACCTGTTCTGAATTCTGCCAGCCAGGTGGGGGAGGTGGTTATTATAGAGGATGCAGGCTGTTTTACTGGAAGGAAGATGGGGGGGGGGGAGATGATAAAGGAGCAAAAATAGTGGGCGGGATTCTCCGTCCCACCGCACCCGTTTTCTGATGCAGCGCCCCCCCCCTCCGCGCCGGCAGTGGGATCATCTGTCCCAATGTGGTGTCCCATTGTGGGCACCCCCACACCATCGGGAAATCCGCAGGCGGCATCAGTGCCATGCCGGTGAAGCAGAGGATCCCGCCGACAGAGAATCCAGCCCATTGTTACTCTTGGGCCGGGATTCTCCATTCCCAATCGTGCGGAGAATGGAGCATCGCCTGGTGAATGGGATTGGCAGCGGGCGCTAGAACTGTTGCCATTGTCTGCTCCCCCGCCACCGGCCGTAGTGTGCTACCCGCCTCGCTTCGGCAGGAAAATACAAATTCACGATAAGCATGCAATTAACCGCTGGAAGCTGAATTCCGAGGGAATCCGGCGAGCTGTCTGCCCGAATTTGCATGGTTCAGGAGTGAGACCCGCACCTGGGCGTCGCTCCGAGCACCAGTGGAGACCAGTCCCGATTCTCCAAACCAAAGAGAAAATGCTGGAAAACCTCAGCAGGTCTGGCAGCATCTGTAGGGAGAGAAAAGAGCTAACCCAGTCCAGATGACCCTTTGCCGCTGGAGCTCCAGACTGGAGAATCCTGGCCTTGGAGAAATGGGGTTGACTTAAACTCTGACCTCAGCAGAAGATGCAGATGTTTCTCCAGAAAGTTCACTCAATGTAAGTGTGGCGATGCAGTGCATTGATGGAAATTATTTACCTGTTCCATTGTGTGGAGTGAATTTAAACTGTGCTTTACTCAGTGGTTCTGTTATTGTGTCCAAATTGTTCCTGAATAATGTTCACCTAAGGGTCTGGTTTAGCACAGTGGGCTAAACAGCTGGCTTGTAATGCAGAACAATGCCAGCAGCGCGGGTTCAATCCCCGTACTGGCCTCCCTGAACAGGTGCCGGAATGTAGCGACTAGGGGCTTTTCACAGTAACTTCATTGAAGCCTACTTGTGACAATAAGCGATTATTATTATTATCTTCTTGGGAAAGTATCCAGTGGGAGACGATGTGCTGCCTCCAGGCGTTCCCACAAGATCCATCAAAGTTGTAACTGAGGGTGATTGAGCCACTATAGCTTAGAACCATTGAATTACACAGCACTGAAGGAAACCATTCAGCCCCTCCTGCCTGTGCCAGCTCTGTGGCAGAATTCTCTACCTTTGCCCACACCCCTGCCCCCAAGCTTTCCGCAGCAATTTGTTTTCCTGGAAAATGTGATCAAATCTCCGCCCATCGCCCACCAGATCGCAACACTGCTTCTGTGGAAAGACATTCCTTGTCCCACCTCTCTGATTCCTTTTCAAATTACCATCATAATTGTGCCCCCTGGTTACTGACCAGTGGAAATAGTTTCTTTACTCCATGAAAATATTAGTCCAAGAAAGATAATCACTGCTTTGCCAATCTCTCTGCATGGTTGATCCGATTTCGTTGCGGTGTTGGGGGATGGGAGAGTGGGGGTGAGATTGTGGGTATGGGGATTAATATTTTCGGTGTTGATTGGGCCGCTGAAGGGCGGCAGGGTGGTGCAATGGTTAGCACTGCTACCTCATGGTTCGATCCCGCCCCCGGATCACCGTCCGTGTGGAGTTGGCACATTCTTCACGCGCCTGCATGAGTCTCACTCCACAAACCAAAGATGTGCAGGGTGGGTGGATTGGCCACGCTAAATTGCCCCCTAATTGGAAAAAAATGATAATTGGGTACTTGAAATTAATTTTTCAAAAATTGATTGGGCTGCCAAGTGAGTTAGTGGCTGGAATTCCCCGGCCGTTGGGATTCTCTCTCTTCCCGCAGTTTTCCCAGCTGCGTGGTGTGCATTTGATGTGAAATCCCATTGACAAGCAAGCAGCGGGAGCGGATCACTCCAGTGAATCAGATTGTTTTCTAAATGAACGTTTTCTCGATTTCTCCCTCATAAAGACACAGTGACCAACACACTGACACGTAGCTGGGGGGGATGAAGAATCCAGCCCAGTATTTCTGCCTGGAACAGTGGTGCTGAAAAAGAGTAGCGGCTTGTAGAGGTAGAGCGGAGCTGAACTGACCCATAAAGATCAGGGGGTGTCTGTATGAGGGAGAAATCGTAATACATTTGTTTAGAAGACAATTAAATCCACTGGAGTGAAGGCTGGGCTTGAACGATCCCGATGGATGACTAAAACTAGAATGAGGTTTTCCTTGTCATAATATACACCAGTATATCATGGTGCAGACACACACTGATGGACATGCAGTGGGACCAATCAGCATACACAACACCGCAGCCAATCACCAGTGAGAGCACACGCACTATAAAGACAGGGGACAGGAGAGTTCCCGCCCATTCTAGTAGCAGCCAGCTCGGAGAACAGAGCTCACAGCCTGCAACACAGACATTCACCATGTGCTGAGTGCATCACCTGGTTAGGATTAGGCAAGGGTCAACAGTTAAAGCTGGTATTGCATTTACCCACAGTTCAAGTCTGTTAATATAGTTAACCTCGTAATAAAATAGAGTTGCACCACTTCCAGTGTTGGTGAACTGTTTGTGATCCAGAACACCCAACACATCATTCCTGTTGATTTTGCCCCAGGAGAAATGATTTCCAAGAAATTGCTCCCTTGGCTCAATAACTCTGATTGCGCAAGTGTTTGTGGTGGAACATTTCCAGTAGGTCTTGTCACTGCTGGCTGTTATGGCAACCAGCCAAAACGTGGTGTCTGCAATTGAATGCTACAAAGCCCCTTTCTCGAAAAGGTGAACATACAAATTAACAGCAGGAATAGGCCATTCAGCCCTTCTAACCTGCTCTGTCATTCAGTAAGATCGTGGCTGATCGGATTGTAAGCCCCACTCCACATTCCTGCCTGCCCCTGATGTTCTTATGTTTGTGTTGAGATCTCTCCAACCATTTTGTCTGGTGTATTATAGTTTGTTTCATCTTTTTTTTGTGATACAACTTCAGCAGCAGTCAGCTGTGAATTTGTTCAGTAACTTCCCTCCATAGTTTCAAAATAGAGTTGGGGTGGGGGTGAATTCTCCACCTCCCCAGCACCGAGTTCATAGAATCATAGAATCCCTACAGTGCAGAAGGAGGCCATTCAGCCCATCAAGTCTGCACTGACCCTCTGAAAGATCAGCCTATCTAGGCATACGCCCCCCACCCTATCCCCAGAACCCACCTTCTGGACACCAATTTAGCACGGCCAATGCACCCAACCTGTACACCTTTGGACTGTGGGAGGAATCCGAAACACCGAGGAAACTCAGGTAGACACGAAGAATGTGCAAACCCCACACAGACAGTTACCCGAGGCCAGAATTGAACCCGGGTCCCTGGCATTGTGAGGTAGCAGTGCTAACCACTGTGCCACCATGTCGGTCATCATCGGCAGTAGGATTCTCCGTTCCCACCACCAACCAATGGAATTTCCCTTTGTGGCCAACCCAAACCGCCAGGAAACCCAGGGGTGGGGGTGCGCTGCTGGTGGGACGAAGAATCCAGCCGGCGGAGAATTCATTCCAGGATCTATAAAAAACAGAGGATTCTCTGATCCTGATGCTAAGTAAACGCCGTTGCGTTTTACGATGGCGTCAACAGGCCCCCAGGAGCAGCGATCCTGCGCCGCACAGGGGGCCAGCACTGCACTGGAGCAACTCGCACAGCTCCAGCTGCCGATACCGGCGTCAGAACGGGCGCCGCGGGTCTGCGCATGCGCGCCAGGGCCGGCGTGAGTTTGCGCATGCGCGCCAGGGCAGGCGTGAATTCGCGCATGCGCGCTAGTTTCCTTCTCCGCGCCGGCCCTGACGCAACATGACGGAGAGCTACAGGGGCCCGACGTGGAGGAACATAGGCCCCCACCAGGATAAGCCCGCCCGCCGATCGCGGGCCAGGTCACCCCCCAGGGTCGAATCCCCCCCCCACCCCCCCAGGCTGCCCCCCGCAGGATGAACGGCGAGGTCCCGCCGGGTAGGACCACACGTGAAAGGTGTCGGCGGAACTCGGCCTATCTCGGATGCCACATGGCCCACCGTGCGCCGAGAATTGCCGGGAGGGGGGGGCCACGTAGAACGGGCCCCAACTGGCACCGTGCCGGCGCCAATTCTCCGGTCACCAAAGGTTCAGTGGACCACCGTTGGAGCGGCGTCACGTGAAACGGCCCAGGGTCGGAGAATCTCTGGGTTCTTGGCCATCATTCTGAATAGTCAAGTAATATTTAAATTTGCCAGTAACTTTTGGATGAATAGAGACTTCCCGTGATGAGACTCAGAGTCTCAGCTGAAGGGTGTCTGCGATTCGGCAGTGACGTGAATTATCTGTGTGAGTAACTGCTGCTAGACGCAGAACACAGAAAAATACAGCACAGAACAGGCCCTTCGGCCCACGATGTTGTGCCGAACCTCTGTCCTAGATTAATCATAGATTATCATAGAATTTACAGAGCAGAAGGAGGCCATTCGGCCCATTGAATCTGCACCGGCTCTTGGAAAGAGCACCCCACCCAAGGTCAACACCTCCACCCAACACTAAGGGCAATTTTGGACACTAAGGGCAATTTATCATGGCCAATCCACCTAACCTGCACATCTTTGGACTGTGGGAGGAAACCGGAGCACCCGGAGGAAACCCACGCACACACGGGGAGGATGTGCAGACTCCACACAGACAGCGACCCAAGCCGGAATCAAACCTGGGACCCTGGAGCTGTGAAGCAATTGTGCTATCCACAATGCTACCGTGCTGCCCTTAAGAACAAATAAATCTACACTATATCATTTTACCGTAATCCATGTACCTATCCAATAGCTGCTTGAAGGTCCCTAATGTTTCCGACTCAACTACTTCCACAGGCAGTGCATTCCATGCCCCCACTACTCTCTGGGTAAAGAACCTACCTCTGACATCCCCCCTATATCTTCCACCATTTACCTTAAATAAATTTATGTCCCCTTGTAATGGTTTGTTCCACCCGGGGAAAAAGTCTCTGACTGTCTACTCTATCTATTCCCCTGATCATCTTATAAACCTCTATCAAGTCGCCCCTCATCCTTCTCCGCTCTAATGAGAAAAGGCCTAGCACCCTCAACCTTTCCTCGTAAGACCTACTCCCCATTCCAGGCAACATCCTGGTAAAACTCCTTTGCACCTTTTCCAGAGCTTCCACATCCTTCCTAAAATGAGGCGACCAGAACTGTACACAGTACTCCAAATGTGGCCGTACCAAAGTTTTGTACAGCTGCACCGTCAGCACAGAGATGCCAATTAAACCCGTGTGGGTTTGCTGAAAGCAATGAATGAGGAATGAAAAGATTGGAGAGTTGAATGTATGGAATGAAATCCCATCCTGTGGAAATGTGTGGGTGTATATATGTATGTGAGTGTGAGTGAGTGTGTGTGTGTGAGAGAGAGAGTGAGTGTGTGTGTGAGAGAGAGTGCTATGTGGAGGAACAGGTTCCTGCATTGTACATAATATGAAGAGAGATAATGTTACAAATGTTCAGAGTGGAGCTTTCAGAGGGTAATTCACTTGTTGACTCCCAACAAGTCCCAATTGGACAGAAGGGACTTGGATCTCCCTCCTCTTGCCTCCAGAGGGCCCAGTCCAGCCCTCCCTCAAAGCAGAGGGCCGACATCATCCTTTTATAGTTGAACATTCCTTATATTGGAAACATAAACTTCCAAGTGGTAGAAATAAAAATCTGCAATGCAGATCACAGGTTAGGCCTGATCTAGAGACTGCATCCAGCTCTGGGGGCCATACTTGAGGAGTATAGAACATAGAACATACAGTGCAGAAGGAGGCCATTCTGCACCGACCCACTTAAGCCCTCACTTCCACCCTATCCCCGTATCCCAATAATCCCACCTAACCTTTTTTGGACACGAAGGGTAATTTAGAATGGCCAATCCACCTAACCTGCACATCTTTGGACTGTGGGAGGAAACCGGAGCACCCGGAGGAAACCCACACAGACACGGGGAGAACGTGCAGACTCCGCACAGGCAGTGACACAGCAAGGAATCGAACCTGGGACCCTGGTGCTGTGAAGCCACAGTGCTATCCACTGTGCTACCGTGCTGTACGTGAAGGCTTTGGGGAGAGGACAGAGGAGATTTATAAGAACGATTCTAGGGATGAAGAACTGTAGCTGTGAGGATATATTGGAGAGAGTGGGTCTGTTTTCCTGGGAGAACGTGATGGAGATACTCTCCATCCTGAAGGGTCTGGGCAGGGTAACTCTTGAGAAACTGTTCCCACTCAAGAGGGCATCAAAAATTAGAGGGCACAGATTCAAAATAAGGGGGAAAAGGAGTAGATGTGATGTGAGCATTTTTTTTCCACCCAGAGTTGGTGTCTGGAGGATGATAGAGGCAGGTTCGATTGAGCTATTTAAGAGGGATTGATTGGATTGCTGTCTGAGAAAAGAATGTGTAAGGTTATGGGGATAAGGCAGGGGAGTGGGATTGGGAAGGAGGTTCTTTCAGAGAGCCAGTGCAGACTTGATCGGCCTAATGGCCTCCTTTGGCACTGTAAAGTTTCTGTGAAGAAAACCATTCAGCCCATTTTATTTCATCTATCCAAGATAATCATACACTCTACCTACCACACCCCTCCCCATTGCAGCACCAAACTGTTAAATGATTTGGGAATTTTACCTTTGTTTTTCCCTGAACACATTTTTTACATGAGGCATTTTGTGAAGATTATTCTGATACCAGCTGTAGAATTACTTACTACAGGGCTGAGCCTGTGGCTGTTTCGAGTAAACTGTCAGAGCAGGACAGCAGAATGAGCTGTCATGTCAACACACATTATCTCACCCCTCAGGTATTTCTTGTCCGGAGCAAAAAGCCCAACTTTCTCCAGTCTTTCCCCAATTGACACTTGGATGGGACGGTAGGCATGTGACCCCTCTCTGCACGGGCTCCAACATCCTGATCCAGGGGCCCCGGTTATTGATGTCTCTCTGCACTGGCTCCAACATCCTGATCCTGGGGACCCCGGTTATTGACCCCTCCCTGTACTGGCTCCAACATCCTGATCCTGGGGACCCCAGTTATTGATCTCTCTCTGCACTGGCTCCAACATCCTGATCCTGGGGACCCCGGTTATTGACGTCTCTCTGCACTGGCTCCAACATCCTGATCCTGGGGACTCCGGTTATTGATCTCTCTCTGCACTGACTCCAACATCCTGATCCAGGGGCCCCGGTTATTGACGTCTCTCTGCACTGGCTCCAACATCCTGATCCTGGGGACCCCGGTTATTGATCTCTCTCTGCACTGGCTCCAACATACTGATCCTGGGGACCCCGGTTATTGACCCCTCCCTGTACTGGCTCCAACATCCTGATCCTGGGGACCCCAGTTATTGATCTCTCTCTGCACTGGCTCCAACATCCTGATCCAGTGGACCCCGGTTATTGACGTCTCTCTGCACTGGCTCCAACATCCTGATCCTGGGGACCCCAGTTATTGATCTCTCTCTGCACTGGCTCCAACATCCTGATCCTGGGGACCCCGGTTATTGACGTCGCTCTGCACTGGCTCCAACATCCTGATCCTGGGGACCCCGGTTATTGACGTCTCTCTGCACTGGCTCCAACATCCTGATCCTGGGGACCCCGGTTATTGACTCCTCTCTGCACTGACTCCAACATCCTGATCCTGGGGACCCCGGTTATTGACATCTCTCTGCACTGGCTCCAACATCCTGATCCTGGGGACCCCGGTTATTGACTCCTCTCTGCACTGGCTCCAACATCCTGATCCAGGGGACCCCGGTTATAGACGTCTCTCTGTACTGGCTCCAACATCCTGATCCAGGGGCCCCGGTTATTGACGTCTCTCTGCACTGGCTCCAACATCCTGATCCTGGGGACCCCGGTTATTGACGTCTCTCTGCACTGGCTCCAACATCCTGATCCTGGGGACCCCGGTTATTGATCTCTCTCTGCACTGGCTCCAACATCCTGATCCTGGGGACCCCGGATTTGACCCCTCTCTGCACTGGCTCCAACATCCTGATCCTGGGGGACCCCGGTTATTGACGTCTCTCTGCACTGGCTCCAACATCCTGATCCTGGGGACCCCGGTTATTGACGTCTCTCTGCACTGGCTCCAACGTCCTGATCCTGGGGACCCCGGATTTGACCCCTCTCTGCACTGGCTCCAACATCCTGATCCTGGGGGACCCCGGTTATTGACTCCTCTCTGCACTGGCTCCAACATCCTGATCCTGGGGACCCCGGTTATTGACGTCTCTCTGCACTGACTCCAACATCCTGATCCAGGGGACGGCGGTTATTGACGTCTCTCTGCACTGGCTCCAACATCCTGATCCTGGGGACCCCGGTTATTGACGTCTCTCTGCACTGACTCCAACATCCTGATCCAGGGGACGGCGGTTATGGACGTCTCTCTGCACTGGCTCCAACATCCTGATCCTGGGGACCCCGGTTTTGACCCCTCTCTGCACTGGCTCCAACATCCTGATCCAGGGGACCCCGGTTATTGACGTCTCTCTGCACTGGCTCCAACATCCTGATCCTGGGGACCCCGGTTATTGATCTCTCTCTGCACTGGCTCCAACATCCTGATCCAGGGGCCCCGGTTATTGACGTCTCTCTGCACTGGCTCCAACATCCTGATCCTGGGGACCCCGGTTATTGACGTCTCTCTGCACTGGCTCCAACATCCTGATCCTGGGGACCCCGGTTATTGATCTCTCTCTGCACTGACTCCAACATCCTGATCCTGGGGACCCCGGTTATTGACGTCTCTCTGCACTGGCTCCAACATCCTGATCCTGGGGACCCCGGTTATTGATCTCTCTCTGCACTGGCTCCAACATCCTGATCCTGGGGACCCCGGTTATTGATCTCTCTCTGCACTGGCTCCAACATCCTGATCCTGGGGACCCCGGTTATTGACGTCTCTCTGCACTGGCTCCAACATCCTGATCCTGGGGACCCCGGTTATTGACGTCTCTCTGCACTGGCTCCAACATCCTGATCCTGGGGACCCCGGTTTTGACCCCTCTCTGCACTGGCTCCAACATCCTGATCCTGGGGACCCCGGTTTTGACCCCTCTCTGCACTGGCTCCAACATCCTGAACCTGGGGACCCCGGTTATTGACGTCTCTCTGCACTGACTCCAACATCCTGATCCTGGGGACCCCGGTTATTGACCTCTCTCTGCACTGGCTCCAACATCCTGATCCTGGGGACCCCGGTTATTGACCCCTCTCTGCACTGGCTCCAACATCCTGATCCTGGGGACCCCGGTTTTGACCCCTCTCTGCACTGGCTCCAACATCCTGATCCTGGGGGACCCCGGTTATTGACTCCTCTCTGCACTGGCTCCAACATCCTGATCCTGGGGACCCCGGTTATTGACGTCTCTCTGCACTGGCTCCAACATCCTGATCCTGGGGACCCCGGTTATTGACGTCTCTCTGCACTGACTCCAACATCCTGATCCAGGGGACCCCGGTTATTGACCCCTCTCTGCACTGGCTCCAACATCCTGATCCTGGGGACCCCGGTTTTGACCCCTCTCTGCACTGGCTCCAACATCCTGATCCTGGGGGACCCCGGTTATTGACTCCTCTCTGCACTGGCTCCAACATCCTGATCCTGGGGACCCCGGTTATTGACGTCTCTCTGCACTGGCTCCAACATCCTGATCCTGGGGACCCCGGTTATTGACGTCTCTGTGCACTGACTCCAACATCCTGATCCAGGGGACCCCGGTTATTGACCCCTCTCTGCACTGGCTCCACATCCTGATCCTGGGGACCCCGGTTTTGACCCCTCTCTGCACTGGCTCCAACATCCTGATCCTGGGGGCCCGGTTATTGACCCCTCTCTGCACTGACTCCAACATCCTGAACCTGGGGACCCCGGTTATTGACGTCTCTCTGCACTGACTCCAACATCCTGATCCTGGGGACCCCGGTTATTGACGTCTCTCTGCACTGGCTCCAACATCCTGATCCTGGGGACCCCGGTTATTGACCTCTCTCTGCACTGGCTCCAACATCCTGATTCAGGGGCCCCGGTGTGGCGCACAAAGACTCCGTGAGACGAATAGAGTGAAGTCGATGAGGCTTTATTAAGCGTGTCTGTTCCCCAGCAGCCCGATGGTAAACTGGCCTGCGGGGGAAGGCACCGGCTTCTTATACTTCGCCTTCAGGGCGGAGTATGAGGTCAACGGCCAACCAGGACCCGGGATCTGTCAGCCAATGACATTAGGGCTTCCAGTCCCACATGACCCCCAATACATACTACCACATTCACCCCTTGTCAAAAATGAACCCGGCGGGGTGATGCTTCGTATGGTGGTAAGGGTTTACAGGGCTGGTCCTGGGAGGATAGAACAGTTACATGGTAGTACAGTATTGGACAGTATCGTCCTGTTACAACTATTTACAGAGGATATAGGAAAAACAAAATGTTCATTGGACAGTCCATCTTTGTTTTACATCGACGCCACGAGTCGGTCGGGCGGTCTGGTCGTCCGTGTCGATCGCCTCGGCCCCGGCGGTGGTGGTGGTGCTTGTACCAGCGTTGTCGCCTCCGGGAGCTGCACGGTTTCAGCTGTCGGTGCAAAGGGGAGGGGGACTGATCCTCCTGGGAAGGGGGCGGTCGCGGGGTGCGGCGGTGGCAGGAAGGGGGGCGGTTGGGTTGATGGTGTCGGGGGGGTGTGCGTGGTGCCGGCGGGCGCCAGATCCCGCAGGGAGACCGTGTCCTGTCGGCCGTCGGGGTACTCCACGTAGGCGTACTGGGGGTTTGCGTGGAGGAGGTGAACCCTTTCGACCAACGGGTCCGCCTTATGTGCCCGCATTCGGAGCAGGATGGGTCCTGGGGCCGCCAGCCAGGTCGGCAGCGACGTTCCAGAGGAGGACCTCCTAGGGAAGACAAGGAGACGCTCGTGAGGCGTTTGATTAGTGCTCGTACATAATAACGACCGGATGGAATGGAGAGCATCCGGGAGGACCTCCTGCCACCGTGAAACTGGGAGATCCCTGGACCGTAGGGCCAGTAGGACGGCCTTCCAGACCGTGCCGTTCTCCCTTTCTACTTGCCCGTTCCCCCGGGGGTTGTAGCTGGTCGTCCTGCTTGAAGCTATGCCCTTGCTGAGTAGGAACTGGCGCAGCTCGTCACTCATGAAAGAGGACCCCCTGTCGCTGTGGACGTATGCGGGGTAACCGAACAGCGTGAAGATGCTGTTCAGGGCTTTAACGACTGTGGCCGCGGTCATGTCGGAGCAGGGAATGGCAAAAGGGAAGCGGGAGTATTCGTCCACTACATTAAGGAAATACGCGTTGCGGTCGGTGGAGGGGAGGGGCCCTTTGAAATCGAGACTGAGGCGTTCAAAGGGGCAGGAAGCCTTAATCAGGTGCGCTCCATCTGGCCTGAAAAAATGCAGTTTGCATTCTGCGCAGATGTGGCAGTCTCTTGTGACTGTACGGACCTCCTCTAAGGAGTATGGGAGATTGCGGGACTTGATGAAGTGGTAAAACCGAGTGACCCCCGGGTGGCAGAGGTCCTCGTGGAGGGCTTGGAGGCGGTCAATTTGTGCGTTGGCACATGTCCCGCGGGATAGGGCATCGGACGGCTCGTTCAGCTTTCCGGGCCGGTACAAGATCTCATAGTTGAAGGTGGAGAGTTCGATCCTCCACCTTAAGATCTTGTCGTTTTTGATCTTGCCCCGCTGTGCATTATCGAACATGAAGGCTACCGACCGTTGGTCAGTGAGGAGAGTGAATCTCCTGCCGGCTAGGTAATGCCTCTAATGTCGCACAGCTTCCACTATGGCTTGGGCTTCCTTTTCCACTGAGGAGTGGCGGATTTCTGAGGTGTGGAGGGTTCGGGAGAAGAAGGCCACGGGTCTGCCCGCTTGGTTAAGGGTAGCCGCTAGAGCTACGTCAGAGGCGTCGCTCTCGACCTGGAAGGGGAGGGACTCGTCGATGGCGCGCATCGTGGCCTTTGCAATGTCCGCTTTGATGCGGCTGAAAGCCTGGCAAGCCTCTGTCGACAGCGGGAAAGTCGTGGTCTGTATTAGGGGGCGGGCCTTGTCTGCGTACTGGGGGACCCACTGGGCGTAGTATGAAAAGAACCCCAGGCAGCGTTTCAGGGCTTTTGGGCAGTGCGGGAGGGGAAATTCCATGAGTGCGCGCATACGTTCGGGGTCGGGGCCTATTATCCCATTGCGCACTATGTAGCCCAGAATGGCTAGCCGATCGGTGCTAAAAACGCACTTGTCCTCGTTGTACGTGAGGTTCAAGGCTTTGGCAGTCTGGAGGAATGTTTGGAGGTTGGCGTCGTGGTCCTGCTGATCGTGGCCGCAGATGGTTACATTGTCGAGGTACGGGAACGTGGCCCGTAACCCATGTTGATCAACCATTCGGTCCATTTCCCGTTGGAAGACCGAGACGCCGTTTGTGACGCCAAAAGGGACCCGTAGGAAATGGTATAACCGCCCGTCTGCCTCGAAGGCTGTGTACTTGCGGTCACTTGGGCGGATGGGAAGCTGATGGTAGGCGGACTTGAGGTCCACGGTGGAGAAGACTTTATACTGGGCAATCCGATTGACCATGTCGGATATGCGGGGGAGAGGGTACGCGTCTAGTTGTGTGTACCTGTTGATGGTCTGGCTATAGTCAATGACCATCCTTTGTTTCTCCCCTGTCTTCACTACTACCACCTGCGCTCTCCAGGGACTATTGCTGGCCTGGATTATGCCCTCCTTTAGTAGCCGCTGGACTTCGGAGCGAATGAAGGTCCGGTCCTGGGCGCTGTACCGTCTGCTCCTAGTGGCGACGGGTTTGCAATCCGGGGTGAGGTTCGCAAACAAGGACGGGGGTTGCACCTTGAGGGTGGCGAGGCCGCAGATAGTGAGTGGGGGTATGGGGCCGCCGAATTTAAACGTAAGGCTCTGTAGGTTACATTGAAAATCTAAGCCCAGCAAGGTGGGGGCACAGAGTTGGGGAAGGACGTTAAGTTTGTAGTTTTTGAATTCCCTCCCCTGTACCGTTAGGGTAACTATGCAGAATCCCTGGATCTGTACGGAGTGGGATCCTGCAGCTAGGCAAATCTTTTGTGCGCTGGGGAAGGTAGTTAAGGAACAGCGTCTTACCGTGTCGGGATGTATAAAACTTTCCGTGCTCCCAGAGTCGACTAGGCATGGCGTCTCGTGGCCGTTAATTAGGACCGTTGTCGTCGTCGTCTGGAGAGTCCGGGGCCGAGCCTGATCGAGTGTAACCGAAGCGAGCCGTGGTTGTAGTAGTGGGGTGGGGTCCGTTGTTGCCGTCCAAGATGGCGTCGGGGATGGACAAAATGGCCACCCCCATACATCGCACGTGGCTGAGGGGTCACAGGATGGCGTCGGGGGTGGACAAAATGGCCGCCCCCAAGCGTCGTACAGGTCGGGGGCGGTCCAAGATGGCGGGGCCTCTCCTCCCCTCGTGGTAGTCGGGACCCAAAATGGCGGCGTCTGCGGGTCGCACATGGTGTGCTGGGGGGTCTGGGGGGCGCTAGGACCGCGCGGAGTTCCTGCATTGCGAGCGCCCGGGCCGCGGGCGCTAGGACCGCGCGGAGTTCCTTGACTGCGAGCGCCAGGGCCGCGGGCGCTAGGACCGCGCGGAGCTCCCTCGCCAGGGACAGCGGTGGTCGGGGCCCAGGCCGGCGGGTCAGTACTGCGAGCGCTGGGACCGTGAGGAGCTCCCTCGCCGGGAACGGCGGTGATCGGGGTCCAGGTAAGTTGCGCCGGCGGGTCAGGCGTGGGGCGCGGGACGGGGGTGAGGGCCCAGGTCGGCGGCGCCGGCGGGTCAGGCGTGGGGCGCGGGACAGGGGTGAGGGCCCAGGTCGGCGGGTCAGGCGTGGGGCGCGGGACGGGGGTGAGGGCCCAGGTCGGCGGCGCGGGACGGGGGTGAGGGCCCAGGTCGGCGGCGCCGGCGGGTCAGGCGTGGGGCGCGGGACGGCGGTGAGGGCCCAGGTCGGCGGTGCCGGCGGGTCAGGCGTGGGGCGCGGGACGGCGGTGAGGGCACAGGTCGGCGGCGCCGGCGGGTAAGTCGTGGGGCCGCGAGCGCTGGGACCGTGCGGGGCTCCCTCGCCGGGGACAGCGGTGGTCGGGGTCAAGGTAGGTGGCGCCGGCGGGTCAGGCGTGGGGCGCGGGACGGGGGTGAGGGTGGCGTTCGGGATGCGAAAAACTCCCTCCTCTCCGTGGAGAGTGTTGGCCGGCACCCAAATCGGGAGCGCCGGCGGCGGGTCATACATGGACTGCGGGGAGGGGGGTTGGGGAGCGTAGGCGGCGTGCAGGGCTCCCAGTTCTCCCGGGACCGCGGTGGTCGGGACCCAAAATGGCGGCGCCTGCGGGTCGCACATGGCGTGCTGGGGGGGTTGGGAGGCATAGACTGCCTGTAGGGCTCCCTGTTCTCCCGGGGCGGCGGCGACCACGCGGGATCGGCACACCACCGCATAGTGGCCCTTTTTCCCGCAGCTTTTGCAGATGGCTGCGCGGGCCGGACAGCGCTGTCGGGGGTGCTTCGCCTGGCCGCAGAAATAACAGCGGGCGCCCCCGGTGCGACTCGGCGTTTGGACTGCGCAAGCCTGTGGGGTGTCCGGGGGGGGGGGGGGGGGGGGGGTAGGGGGTTTGCCGCGGCGGGTACGTACGGGGCCCAATGGCCTGCCGCGCGGTCAGGGCCGTAGGCGCGGGTATTACGCGCGGCTACGTCCAGCGAGGCTGCTAGGGCCCGGGCCTCTGAGAGTCCTAGCGACTCTTTTTCTAGAAGTCTTTGGCGGATTTGGGAGGATTGCATACCTGCAACAAAAGCATCGCGCATTAACATGTCTGTATGTTCGTTTGCATTCACCGACGGGCAGCTGCAGGCTCGTCCCAAAATCAGCAGTGCGGCGTAGAACTCGTCCATCGATTCTCCGGGAGCTTGCCGTCTTGTCGCGAGCTGGTAGCGAGCGTAGATTTGGTTAACTGGGCGAACGTAGAGACTTCTCAGTGCTGTGAAGGCCGTCTGGAAATCGCGGGTGTCTTCAATGAGGGTGAAAATCTCCGTGCTCACCCTCGAGTGCAGGACCTGCAGTTTTTGTTCGTCTGAGACTCGGCCTGTGGTCGATGTGATGTAGGCCTCAAAGCAAGTCTGCCAGTGTTTGAAGGCTGCTGCCGCATTCACTGCGTGGGGGCTGATCCTCAGGCATTCTGGAATGATCCTGAGCTCCATAGTCCTTTTTAGGCACGCTTAATAAATTGTGGCGCACAAAGACTCCGTGAGACGAATAGAGTGAAGTCGATGAGGCTTTATTAAGCGTGTCTGTTCCCCAGCAGCCCGATAGTAAACTGGCCTGCGGGGGAAGGCACCGGCTTCTTATACTTCGCCTTCAGGGCGGAGTATGAGGTCAACGGCCAACCAGGACCCGGGATCTGTCAGCCAATGACATTAGGGCTTCCAGTCCCACATGACCCCCAATACATACTACCACACCCGGTTATTGATCTCTCTCTGCACTGGCTCCAACATCCTGATCCTGGGGACCCCGGTTATTGACCCCTCTCTGCACTGGCTCCAACATCCTGATCCTGGGGACCCCGGTTATTGATCTCTCTCTGCACTGGCTCCAACATCCTGATCCTGGGGACCCCGGTTATTGACGTCTCTCTGCACTGGCTCCAACATCCTGATCCTGGGGACCCCGGTTATTGACACCTCTCTGCATGGGCTCCAACATCCTGATCCTGGGGACCCCAGTTATTGATCTCTCTCTGCACTGGCTCCAACATCCTGATCCTGGGGACCCCGGTTATTGACACGTCTCTGCACTGGCTCCAATAGTGCAGAAGGAAGTAGATCCTTGGAAAATAGAAGACAGGTTTAGATAAAGGATCTGGATCGGCGCAGGCTGGGAGGGCCGAAGGGCCTGTTCCTGTGCTGTAATTTTCTTTGTTCTTTGTAATATCCTGATCCTTGGGACCCCAGTTATTGACCCCTCTCCCCGCTGGTGCGAGTGTCTCTGACATCCCAGGTATTTACCTCCCTCCGCATTGGTTCCAGTGTCCCTGGGGCCCAGTTATTGACCCCTTTCTGTACTGGTTCTAGTACCCTGACCCCTCTCAGCAGTGATTCTAGTACCCTGACCTCTTTCTGCACTGGTTCTAGTACCCTGACCCTTTCTGCACTGGTTCTAGTACCATGACCCCTTTCTGCACTGGTTCTAGTACCCTAACCCCTTTCTGCACTGATTCTAGTACCCTGACCCCTTTCTGCAATGGTTTTAGTACCCTGACCTCTTTCTGCACTGGTTCTAGTACCTTGACCCCTCTCTGCACTGGTTCTAGTACCCTGACCCCTTTCTGCACTGGTTCTAGTACCCTGACCCCTCTGTGCACTGGTTCTAGTACCCTGACCCCTTTCTGTACTGGTTCTAGTACCTTGACCCCTTTCTGCACTGGTTCTAGTACCCTGACCCCTCTGTGCACTGGTTCTAGTACCCTGACCCCTTTCTGCACTGGTTCTAGTACCCTGACCCCTCTGTGCACTGGTTCTAGTACCCTGACCCCTTTCTGTACTGGTTCTAGTACCTTGACCCCTTTCTGCACTGGTTCTAGTACCCTGACCCCTCTGTGCACTGGTTCTAGTACCCTGACCCCTTTCTGCACTGGTTCTATTACCTTGACCCCTCTCCGCACTGGTTCTAGTACCCTGACCCCTATGTGCACTGGTTCTAGTACCCTGACCCCTTTCTGCACTGGTTCTAGTACCCTGACCCCTCTGTGCATTGGTTCCAGTGTCTCTGGAGACCCAGTTATTGACCGGTCTCCGCACTGATTCCAATGACTGACCCCGGCAAGCCAGTTATTGACCTCTCTCCCTGCACTGGTTGCAGTGCCCTGACCCTGGGGACTCAGTCATTGACCCCGTCTCTGCACTGGTTCCTGATCTTGACTATTTCCCCGTGTCTCTCTGAGCAGAACTATGCAGCGCTATGGGTGCTGTGTAACAGCTCTGTAGATATAATCACCTCTAATTGGCTTCCCGCCAGGCTGGCCAAGTGATTCAGAATGGCCAAGTGCCCATGTTGCACACTCTGCCTGCGCTGCTCAAGCTGTCTGTTCTGCCAGGCTGCCCGCTCTGCCCGCGCTGCCCACTCTATTCATTCCACCCAAAGGCCTGAGCCCGCCCCCTTGCGATACATCTTACCCAGTCCCTGCGACCTGAGTCAGTCGGGATTATTTTGTACCCTATCGCCCCAATATGTTTCCTTCATTCCCGAATCCCACTTCCCTGAGTTCAGTGAGTTGTCTGAAAGAAGAATGTGCATTTATATAGCGCCTTTCAGCACCTTATGGATGGAACAGTTTTCTGTTCTGCAGTCTTTCAACAGATCCTGGTGCTGAAGCAGGTCTGAAGATTGGGCGGAGATTGCGTTACTGTGTTGTACCGTTGAAAAGTACAAACTACTAAAGATGGAAAGAGTGAGGGATTGTGGATTGATCAATCCCCATTGCTGCTGCTGAAGTGGTACCAGAACCGCCACATTGATTAAAGGGGTGGGCAGCACAATGGCACAGTGGTTAGCACTGCTGCCTCACAGCGCCTGGGACTGGCGTTCGATTCCGACCTCTGGTGACTGCCAATGTAGAGTTTGCACGTTCTCTCCATGTTTGTATGTGTTTCCTCCGGGTGCTCTGGTTTCCTCCCACAGTCCAAAGATGTGCAGATGAGGTGGATTGGCCATGCTAAACTGCCCCTAAGTGTCCAAAGATTAGTTAGGGTTATAGGTTTATGGGGATAGGGCGGGGGATTGGGCCTTGGTGGGGTGCTTTTTCGGAGAGTGGGTGCAAACCCCTCAGGCTGAATGGCCTCCTTCTGCACTGTAGGGTTTCTATGGTTCTACGGGAGTCTCTGTGGATTCTGTGTTATCGGGACAGTAAAGACCTGAGTGAGAGAGGGTTTATAGATGTGTACCTTGTTGTGGTAATTGTATCCAGGGGCTTGGAATGGAATATGGCTGCTTGTGAGTGTGAGCCGGAATGCTTTGGATGGGAAGTAAGAGGCGTGACATAATGGAGGCTGAGTTGGAAAGACAGTGAGATTGCACGTGGTCCCAAATTTGTGCAAGAAATAATGTGAGCACTTACAACTACGTGAAGCATGTTTGTTGTGTCAAATATATCTAAAGTGAAATTTCCCTTTTTATCTGACATATCCTTCACCTGTTCGCTAATGTTTAAATTATGTTGATTCTAGTTGGTTTGTTACAGTAAAGGTTTTTTGAAAAGTGAAATCCTGTGCAGTGGTTTTCTTTTTGATGCTCTCGCCCTCTACGGAGATCAGAATGAATGCCGTCTATGTGTGTGTGACCTTATGGTGACCTGCATTTTACAGGATTAGGAGATTAATATGATTTAAATCCGGAAGTAGGAGCAAGAGGGGTGGAATTTAGTTTTGAAAAGAAACATGGAAAATTGGAATCAGGCTCCCAACTCTCCTGCGTTTCCCTGGTATCTCCAGAGGTGAATGTTCTTCCCACGACTACGAGCAAACATGGGGGGGCGGGGGGGGGGGAAACGCTCATGGCGGCATCAAAAATAAATGTGTTTAGTTTGGCTTTCCTTCATTGCTTTTATTGATCAGTTATTACCTCCCCGGATCAGAGCCCAACATTTGCTCGGATACCAGACAGAAATCCCAATATTCTTTTGTAGTTTGTAAAGCTGTGCGGAAAGGAGTGGCTCCGCTCACAAATAGGAATATGGAATATCAGAACAAACATTATTAAAATATTTTTATTCTCCTTTTTCACATTTTCTGCCGAATTTACACCCACCAACAATAAACAATAATCAGCAAGATATGTCAGTCCCCATAATAACAACGATCCCATCTACCCACCAACCCCCAAACTTCAGCCCACATGTTTACATAAACAAATGACAAAAAGGAATCAGGGATTACCCATAGTCATCCTTAATATACACAGCCCCCCTCCCCCCAACCCACCCACCCACCCTCCCCCAACTAATGTTCGATGTTATCCAGTTCTTGAAAGTGCATCATAAATAGTGCCCATGACTTGTAGAACCCCTCCGAGCTTCCCCTCAGTTCGGACTTAACCTTCTCAAGGGTCAAGTATTCCAACAGGTCCTCCCGACACACCAGGGCACTGGGTGGAGAGGCTGCTCTCCATCCCAGCAGGATCCGCCTTCGGGCGATCAACGAGGCGAAGGCTATGATATCTGCCTCCGCTCCCGTTTCCAACCCTGGCTGGTCCGACACCCCAAATATGGCCTCCCGGGGACCCGGGTCCAGCTTCACGGGCACCACCTTGGAAATTACCCTAAAAACCTCCTTCCAGTAATCCTCTAGCTTTGGACAGGACCAAAACATATGAACGTGATTAGCGCCCCCCCCCCGCCCCGCCCCCCCCACCCCCACAACGCTCACACACATCTTTTACTCCTTCAAAAAATCGTCTCATCCTCGCCCTTGTGAGGTGCGCTCTATTAGATTCATAGATTCATAGAATTTACAGTGCAGAAGGAGGCCATTCAGCCCATCGAGTCTGCACCAGCCCTTGGAAAGAGCACCCTGCCCAAAGTCAACACGACCACCCTATCCCCATAACCCAGTAACCCCACCCAACACTAAGGGCAATTTTGGACACTCAGGGCAATTTATCATGGCCAATCCACCTAACCTGCACATCTTTGGACTGTGGGAGGAAACCGGAGCACCCGGAGGAAACCCACGCGCACACGGGGAGGATGTGCAGACTCCGCACAGACAGTGACCCAAGCCGGAATCGAACCTGGGACCCTGGAGCTGTGAAGCAATTGTGCTATCCACAATGCTACCGTGCTGCCCCCTAAAATACCACCTTCAGCGGTATCAGCCCCAACCTCGCACATGAGGTGGAGGCATTCACTCTCCGGAGCACCTCACACCAGACCCCCTCCTCTATAACCTCTCCCAGCTCTTCCTCCCACTTTGCTTTGATCCCTTCCAGTGGTGCTTTATCCTCTTCCAGAATAGCTCCGTAAACCGCTGACACTGCCCCCTTCTCCAGTCCCCTTGTCGTCAGCACCTCCTCCAGCAATTTGGAGGCCGGTTCCTCCGGGAAGCTCTGTATCTCCTTCCTGGCAAAATCCTGAACCTGTATGTATCTAAACACTTCTCCCTGCTCTAGCCCATACTTCGCTTCCAGCTCCCTCAATCCTGCAAACCGACCCAGAAGAAACAATCTTTTAGCGTTTTAATCCCCTTCTCTTCTCATTCCCGAAAACTTCCATCACACCTCCCTGGCTCAAATCTGTGGTTTCCCCGAATCAGCATTTCCCTTGAACCTGCCCCCAACCCGAAGTGTTGGCGAAACTGCCTCCAGATTTTCAATGAAGCTATTATTACCGGACTCCCTGAGTATTTCCCCAGGGCTATCGGGAGCAGCGTTATTGCAAGTGCCTTCAGCCCCGACCCCCAGCTCAAACTCTCCTCCATTCTGACTCACTGGGAATCAACCTCTCTGACCCAGCTCCACACCTTATCCACATTCGCCGCCCAGTAGTAGTACATCAGGTTCGGGAGACCCAAACCCCCTGCCTGCCTTCCCCTCTGTAGCAGCACCTTTCTCACTCTGGCCACCTTCCCTCCCCATATGAACGAGGTAATCCTTCCCTCAATCTCCCTGAAAACAGACTTTGGCAGGAAAATCGGTAGGCATTGGAAAATAAACAGAAATCGCGGCAACACATTCATTTTAACCGCCTGTACCCGACCCGCCAGTGACAGAGGAAGGCCATCCCACCTTGCCAGATCGGCTTTCACTCTCCCCACCAAACTAGTGATGTTGTACCTGCGAAGCCTCCCCCACTCCTGGGCAATCTGCACCCCCAGATACCTAAAGTGAGTCCCTGCCCTACGGAATGGCAGCCCCCCCACCCCTGCCCCCACCCCCGGCCGAGATACCACAAAATACTCCCTCTTGTCCAGGTTCAGCTTGTATCTCGAGAAAGATCCAAATACCCGCAGTAGCTCCAATATTCCTCCTAGCGACGCACTCGGTTCCGACACATACAGCAGCAAGTCGTCAGCATATAAGGACACCCTATGCTCTATCCCCCCCCGCACTATTACTTTCCATGCTCCCGAACTTAATGCGATGGCCAACGGCTCAATCACAAGTGCAAACAGCAGGGGGGACATAGGACATCCCTGTCTCGTCCCGCGGTGGAGAGAAAAGTATCTCGAACTGATATTATTTGTGCGGACACTCGCCTTCGGTTCCTTATATAATAGCTTTACCCAGTTCACAAACCTTGGTCCAATCCCAAACCGCTCCAGCACTGCCATCAGGCATTCCCATTCTACCCGATCAAATGCCTTCTCGGCGTCCAATGCCACAACCACCTCTGTTTCCTTCCCCTCCGCCGGTGCCATAACGATGTTCAAAACCCTCCTCATGTTGGAAAACAGCTGCCTCCCTTTCACGAACCCCGTCTGATCCTCACCTATCACCTTCGGGAGGCACTCCTCCAACTTACCCACCAGTACCTTCGCCAATACTTTTGCGTCCACATTCAGAAGTGATATGGGCCAATACGACCCACACTCCGTCGGATCCTTATCTTTTTTTATCAACAGGGTGATCGATGCCTGCCCCAAGGTTTGTGGCAACACCCCCTTCTCTATCGCCTCTTAAGGCATCCCCACCATCAGGGGTGCCAACCTATTTCACCGGAAACCCATCCGGCCCTGCCACCTTCCCCGACTGCATCCTCCCAATCGCATCCTTTATCTCCTGCTCCACCATTGCTCCTTCTAATGTAGCCCTGTCCCCTTCCCCTAACCTCGGATAATCCAACCCATCTAGAAATTCCTGCATCTCACTGTCTCCCCTGGGTGGCTCTGACCTGTACAACCTCTCATAAAACTCCTCAAAATCCTTGTTAATCAGCTCCGGAGCCACCACCAACTTCCCTGCCCTATCCCTCACCTGAAGAATTTCCCTTGCCGCTGCCTCCCTCTGGAGCTGACCTGCTAACAGACCTTAACAGCTGCCTTATCTCCATGTTCATAAACTGCACCCCTTGCTAGTCTCAGTTAGCGCACCGCCTTCCTGGTGGACAGTCGGTCGAAGCTCGCCTGCAGTTCTTTCCTCTTTTCCAGCTCCGCTGGGTCCCCATCTTCTGCATAACTCCTATCTACCTCCAACATCTCATCTATTACCCTCTGCCGCTCCAACCTCCTCTTTGTCCACCCTGGCCTTAAACAAAATTACCTCACCACCGCCTTTAGAGCCTCCCAGACGACTGCCTTCGACGACCTCACCCGTACAGTTGAAACCTACATATTCCTTAATTACCTTTCAATTTTCTCACAGAACACTTGGTCTCCAAAAGCCCCACATCCAGTTTCCACCCCGGTCTCTGCGCTGCCCCCTTCCCTAGCACCATATCCACCCAATGTGGAGCGTGATCTGACACTGCAATTGCAGAGTATTCCGACCCCTTGACTCCAGCCAGCAAAGCCTTCCCCACCACAAAAAAGTCGATCCGCGAGTATACCTTATGGACCGCTGAGAAAACGAATACTCCCGTTCCCTTGGGTGCAGGAACCTCCAAGGGTCCACCCCCCCCCATTTCCATCAATAGCCCAGCCAGCGCCTTCGCCCCCCCCTGATGGGACCAGCGAGCGCGGCCGTGATCTGTCCAACCTTGGCTCCTGCACCAAGTTCCAGTCCCCCCCCCCCCCCACGATCAACTCATGCGTATCCAAGTCGGGAATGGCCCCAAACACCTTCCTCGCGAATCCCACATCGTCCCAATTGGGACCGTATACACTTAACAGCACCACTAATCTCCCCTCCAGTGCCCCTGTCACAATCACATATCTACCCCCTGATCTGCCACCACCTTCTCCACCTGGAAGCGTACCCTTTTGCTGGCCAAAACCGATACCCCTCGAGCCCTTCCATCAAATCCGGAAACACTTGGCTAACCCAGCCCTTTTTAAGCCTCACCTGGTCCTTCACCCTCAAGTGAGTCTCCTGCAGCATTGCTACATCGGCTTTCAAACTTTTAAGATGTGCAAGCACCCTTGACCTCTTGACCGGACCTCCTAGCCCTCTCACGTTCCACGTGACTATCCTTACTGGGGGGTCTCTCACCGCCCGCCCCCCCCCCCCTTCGTATCCGCCATCATCATACCACCGGGCCCATCCCCATAAGCCTGACCCGCCCCTGTCCATTGTTAACATCAAATCCCCCCCCCCCCCCAAGAACCCCCCCCCCAACATTTCCCCCTGAAACAACATCCCCCAACATCCATCCCTCCACCCCCTCTCGCTCACCTCGTCGGCCCATCGAAGCCTGCTATCCAGGCTCCAACGTCCGCAGCTCTCCTCTCACCTCGCCTCCGTTCACTAGCTGACTTTAGTTAGCTAGCGCGGGTGGCTCCCCCCGCCAAGTCCTCTCGCCCCCTCCCGCCCAGTCCCAGAGAAAGAAACACCAAAACAAACCCAACAATCCAACCCCTACAATTCACTAACATAACATTTAACCGTCGCAACACAGAACGCCAATCAACCCACCATTAACTTGAACTCTAACAATGCAAAGAGAAGTAAATTACAATACAAATCAGTAAAAAGAAAGTTGTAACATTTGTACATTTTCCAGCTGCTCAAACACAGTCCACAGTCTCGCTTCCAGTTCCGCGCTTCATGTCTGTCCCAAGCTTTCTGCCCTCACGAACGCCTCAGCTGCCTCCGCTGTCTCAAAATAAAAGTCTTTGGCGTTATATGTTACCCTCAACTTCGCCGGTGTTATAACCTGCCTACTTACCATTGGCTGGGGACTAATGACAATCCCACAATCCTGTGGGAGTATGAGCTTCCCCAATGAGGGGGGCGGAGAAACCATTAGTAAACTCCTAGTATAAATAAAGCTGGCCAGTTTAGGAACCAGCAGGAAGGAGTGTGCAGCAAGGGAAGTTGCTGCTGTCATATATATATCATATATGTATGTATGTATGTATGTATGTATGTTATTGTAAATAAATGTTATTACTTTGTATCCTTAAAACTCATGCTGGAGTCTTCGTGGCCCTCACAAAAGCCGGGTACACCACACCAAATCGCACCCCCTTCTTGTACAGTGCCGCCTTCACTCGCCCAAACGCCGCTCGTCTTTTTGCCAACTCCACCGTCCAGTCCTGGTAGATCCGAACCGCAGTACCATCCCACAGCACCTTATGCTCCTGCTTCGCCCAGCTTATACCTCTCCTTCATGCAAAACTTGTGGAAGCAGATAATTACTGCCCTTGGCGGCTCGTTCACTTTGGGCTTCGGCCTTATTGACCGATGAGCTCGGTCTAGCTCGTACAGGGTGGGGCTCTCACCCTCCCCCATCAGCTCCGCCAACTTCTTAGCGAAGTACTGCGTTGGCCTTGGGCCCTCTGTCCCTTCGGGCAAGCCCACAATTCTCAAATTGTGCCGCCTTGAGCGGTTTTCCAAGTCTTCCAGCTTTACTCAGAGTCCTCTGTTAACCTCCACCACCCTCCGCAGCTCGTCCCCCATCGAGGTGACCTGGTCGCTGTGTCGTGTCACGGCCTCCTCCATCTCCTTCATCTTCTCGCCCTGCTCTCACCTCGGTCGATGCCTTTGCTACCTCCACCCTCATCGGCCGATTGCCTCCTCCAACAATGACCTCAACACGACCGCCATCTCCTTCCTCGAGGCCTCCATGTGCCTCGCAAACTGTTTTTTCAGCTCCACCGCCATCACCTTGGTCATAATTTGTGCGGCCCCGCCTTCCAGTTCGGCTTCCGCCATCCTGTCAACACTTTTGCTCGTCTCCTCCTTCAGCGGCGAACCCGCGTTTCCTCCTTTCTTCAACGCTGCTCTTTGCATCCTTTAGCGGCTTATTGTTTTTTATTTTCTTTCTTTTCTCCTCTCCCCCTTCACCCTCCTGTCCTTCATCAATCTGAATTTTTGTTTTTTTTAAAAAGGGGAGAAAAAAAAACTTATCACCAAACTTCCTTAAACCTTCTTTCATTCTCCTCTACATTCACCCAGAGCTCCCCTGGGACCAAGCTTCAGCCTTCTTTCTTCCCCCTAGGTGGGAGCCATCCGATGTGGAGCACCCTACCTACACTGTGCCCTGGCCTCGGGCCTGCCGCCTCGGCCTCCTCGTAGCTCCGCCCCCGCTGCTCTGACCTCGATGCCGCGCTGGGCCCAGCGCCTCAGCCCCCGCCGCCCGACACCCGCGCGGGGTTCTTCGCAGGGTTTTAAACCGTCCCCGCTGGCTGCTCGTGACGGCCCCAAAGGCTGATGATATTCGGGGGGTGCGTGTAGACTCGGGGAAATCGCTGCAAATCTTGGCCACCGGCGGGACCTCTTGTTGCTGCGGCCGCCATGCTCGCCCATGCCACCGGAAGTCCAGTATTAGACTAACTTTAATGTCATAAAATAAATTGCTTACGATTACCAGTTAAACAATGCAAACACTTTAACTTCTAACTGCTGTCGTCTTTATCTCCAATCATGTAAAACCCATCTCAGGTCAAAACCCATTTTTTAAATACAGTGAGGAAACACAAGAATGCTTGCTGTACAGAGATGTCTGGTATAGAGAGAGATCCTTCAGGAAACAGCCTGCAAATTCTTGCCTTGTCAACCAAAGCCTTTTCCAGAAGCTGCTGTTCTATTCACAGCCAAATCTAAACTGACTCAAAACCTGGTTCTTCCCATTAATTACAGCATCCTTAGCTCACTCAAATCCCACAACCTGATTATTTAAGATGTGGAGATGCCGGCATTGGACTGGGGTGGGCACAGTAAGAAGTCTTCCGACACCAGGTTAAAGTCCAACAGGTTTGTTTGGAATTACTAGCTTTTGGAGCGCTGCTCCTTCCTCAGGCGATGAACAGTTTAAACATACAAATGTCTCCCATTATCTACTCCCCAGAAATCATAACAAAACCCCCATTAGTCTTGTCCTTTTGCACATGAACATGGTTTGAAATAAGGATGACCTCTTATTTACAATGCCTTAATTACTCCTCCTGTAGCCACACTGTGCATGTCTTTTAAAACAGGATTTAAAAAAACCAGTGGATACATACACAGACTAACCCAACCTTTTAAACATTATTGTACTGGATATATATAATTCAATATATATACATGGAATTCCTACATTGATCTCAGTTGATGATGTGCAAAAGACAGTTTGACTGGCAACACAAAATTGGTACTATCTGTAAAAATCAAAGCGAGAACCAGTGAAGGGGCCTGCGGGTAAAGAAAGACAAACCCATTGTGTATTTGCTCAGGATCAATATTTGAGTAAGTTTGTAGAACTGAACCGGTCAGGGTTACTAAAAGCAACAGAACTATCGAAGTGGATGGGATGGTGGAGCGAAGGGGGGCAGAGGGTGAGATGTGTGGAGTTGATCTAGGAAAACACAGCTCAGCAGTGAGATCACTGTCAGAACAGGACAGCACGGTAGCACAATGGTTAGCGCAGTTGCTTCATAGCTCCAGGGTCCCAGGTTCGATTCCCAGCTTGGGTCACTGTCTGTGCGGAGTCTGCACGTTTTCACCGTGTCTGCGTGGGTTTCCTCCGGGTGCTCCGGTTTCCTCCCACAGTCCAAAGCTGTGCAGGTTAGGTGGATTGGCCATGATAAATTGCCCTTCGTGCCCAAAAGGTAGGGTGGGGATACTGGATTACGGGAATAGGGTGGAGGTGTGGGTTTGGGTAGGGTGCTCTTTCCAGGGGCTGGTGCAGACTCGATGGGCCGAATGGCTTTTTTCTGCACTGTAAATTCTATGTAAAAGAACCAGTACAATGTCTAGATATTGGGTGGGATGTGTATATAATGGTTTGGCACATAGCAAAGAACAAAGAAAAGTACAGCACAGGAACAGGCCCTTTGGCCCTCCAAGCCCGTGCCGACCATGCTGCCTGACTAAACTACAATCTTCTCCACTTCCCTCCATACCAGGCAACATCCTGGTAAATCTCTTCTGCACTCTCTCTAAAGCCTCCACATCCTTCTGGTAGTGTGGCGACCAGAATTGAACACTATACTCCAAGTGTGGCCTAACTAAGGTTCTATACAGCTGCAACATGACTTGCCAATTCTTATACTCAAAACACATGTAGGGTTAATGTGGGAATGAGTGCAGTACCGCCCACACAGTGATGTAAGAAAGCACATGACCCATACTCTGGGTCAGCTGTGTGTTTGACAGAGCCGTGCGTACTGGCAAGTATGGAGAGAGCTCCTAACTGGTACCCTCAATGCAGATTTGTAAATAGCTCAAACAGACAATTAATTTGAGTTAACCCATGAATGACAGTAAAGACTTTGTCAGGTCTACTGAATTGCAAACAACACCCTGCAACATGGCACCAGCTTACAGAAAAAACCCAAAGCTCACAGAAAATGCAGAGAAATGATAAATTGCTGGAAGAAGGAGAACAATTTCAGTAAAGCATCCCAAGCTACTCAAGGGGGCGGTCACAGAAACAGTGGATGTGTTAGTTGTCGACTTCCAAATTTCTGTAGATTCTGGACCGGTCCTGGAAGATTGGAGGGTGGCAAATGGAACCCCACTGTTTAAAAAAGGAGGGAGGGAAAAAACAGGGAATTACAGGCCATGCATACCATGAGCTTAACATCAGTAGTAGGGAAAATGCTGTTATAAAGGATGCGACAGCAGGACACTTAGAAAATATCAATGCGATTAGACAAAGTCAGCGTGGATTTAAAAAAATGTCTTTTTAAATTCATTTATGGGATGTGGGCGTCGCTGGTTGGGCCAACATTTATTGCCCATCCCTAGTTGCCCTTCAGAAGGTGGTGGTGAGTTGCCTTCGTGAACCGCTGCAGTCCATGATGTGGAGGTACACCCGCTGTGCTGTTAGGGAGGCAGTCCTAGGATTTTGCCCCAGTGACAGCGAAGGAACGGCGATATATTTCCAAGTCAGGGTGGTGAGTGACTTGGAGGGGAACCTCCAGGTGGTGGGGTTCCCAGGTATCTGCTGCTCTTGTCCTTCTAGATGGTTGTGGTCATGGGTTTGGAAGGTGCTGTCTAAGGAAGCTTGGTGAGTTACTGCAGTGCATCTTGTAGATGGTACACACGGCTGCCGATGTTTGTGGAAGGGGAAGCAATCAAGTGGGCTGCTTTGTCCTGGATGGTGTCGAGCTTCCAGGCAAGTGGAGAGTATTCCGTTACACTCCTGACTTGTGTCTTGTAGATGGTGGACAGGCTTTTTTTTTGGGGGGGGGGGACAGGAGGTGAGTTACTCACCATAAAATTCCTAGCCTTTGACCTGCCCTGGTAGCCACAGTATTAATATGGCTAGTCCTGTTCAGTTTCTGATCAATGGTACCCCCTAGGATGTTGACAGCGGGGTATTCAGTGATGATAGTGCCATTGAAGGTCATGGGGTGGTGGTTAGACCTTCTCTTGTAGGAGATGGTCATTGCCTGGCACTAGTGTGGTACGAATGTAACTTGCCACTTGTCAGCCCAAGCCTGGATATTGTCCAGGTCTTGCTGAATTTGAACATGGACTGCTTCATTATCTGAGGAGTGGTGAATGGCGCTGAACATTATGCAGTAATCTGCAAACATCCCCACTTCTGACCTTATGATGGAAGGGGGGTCATTGATGAAGCAGCTAAATGGTTGGGCCTAGGACGCTATCAAGGAATTCCTGCAGTGATGTCCTGGAGCTGAGATGATTGACCTCCAACCACCACAACCTTCTTCATTTGTGCCAGGTATGACTCCAACCAGTGGGGAACCATGTTTGCTAAACCTACTGAAGTTTTTTGAGGATGTAACTAATAGAATAGATAAGGGAGAACCAGTGGAAATGATACATTTGGATTTTCAGAAAGCTTTTGATGAGGTTCCACATGAAGACATTAGTGTGCAAAAATAAAGCACATGGGATGTGGTAATATATTAGCATGGATTGAGCATTGGTTAGCAGGCAGGAAACAGAGTCGGAATAAATCGACTTTTTCGGAGTGTTGGTGGTGACCAGTGCGAACCCGCAGGGATCAGTTCCTGTGTCGGAGCTAGTCACAATCATACATCAATGGTTTGGATGTGGGAACCAAATTTAATATTTCTAAGCTTGTGGAAGACATGAAACTTTATGGGAATGTGAGTGGTGAGGATCGGGTGCCTTGGGTATCTAGAACAAGGTACAAAGGCTTTGTGCTGGTGTGTATTGGGGTCTCGGGTCCTGTGCTGGTGTGTATTGGGGAGTAGGGTCCTGTGCTGGTGTGTATTGGGGACAAGGGTCCTGTGCTGGTGTGTATTGGGGAGTAGGGCCCTGTGCTGGTGTGTACTGGGGAGTAGGGCCCTGTGCTGGTGTGTATTGGTGTGTAGGGTCCTGTGCTGGTGTGTATTGGGGACAAGGGTCCTGTGCTGGTGTGTATTGGTGTGTAGGGTCCTGTGCAGTTGTGTATTGGGGAGTAGGGTCCTGTGCTGGTGTGTACTGGGGAGTAGGGCCCTGTGCTGGTGTGTACTGGGGAGTAGGGCCCTGTGCTGGTGTGTATTGGGGAGTAGGGTCCTGTGCTGGTGTGTACTGGGGAGTAGGGCCCTGTGCTGGGGTGTATTGGGGAGTAGGGTCCTGTGCTGGTGTGTACTGGGGAGTAGGGCCCTGTGCTGGGGTGTATTGGGGAGTAGGGTCCTGTGCTGGTGTGTACTGGGGAGTAGGGCCCTGTGCTGGGGTGTATTGGGAAGTAGTGCCCTGTGCTGATGTGTATTGAGGAGTAGGTTCCTGTGCTGGTGTGTATTGGCGAGTAGGGCCCTGTGCTGGTGTGTATTGGGGAGTAGGGCCCTGTGCTGGTGTGTATTGGGGAGTAGTGTCCTGTGCTGGTGTGTATTGGGGAGTAGGGTACTGTGCTGGTGTGTATTGGGGAGTAGTGTCCTGTGCTGGTGTGTATTGGGGAGTAGGGCCCTGTGCTAGTGTGTATTGGGGAGTAGTGTCCTGTGCTGGTGTGTATTGGGGAGTAGGGTCCTGTGCTGGTGTGTACTGGGGAGTACGGCCCTGTGCTGGTGTGTATTGGGAAGTAGTGCCCTGTGCTGATGTGTATTGAGGAGTAGGTTCCTGTGCTGGTGTGTATTGGCGAGTAGGGCCCTGTGCTGGTGTGTATTGGGGAGTAGGGCCCTGTGCTGGTGTGTATTGGGGAGTAGTGTCCTGTGCTGGTGTGTATTGGGGAGTAGGGTACTGTGCTGGTGTGTATTGGGGAGTAGTGTCCTGTGCTGGTGTGTATTGGGGAGTAGGGCCCTGTGCTAGTGTGTATTGGGGAGTAGTGTCCTGTGCTGGTGTGTATTGGGGAGTAGGGTCCTGTGCTGGTGTGTATTGGGGAGTAGGGCCCTGTGCTAGTGTGTATTGGGGAGTAGTGTCCTGTGCTGGTGTGTATTGGGGAGTAGTGTCCTGTGCTGGTGTGTATTGGGGAGTAGGGCCCTGTGCTAGTGTGTATTGGGGAGTAGTGTCCTGTGCTGGTGTGTATTGGGGAGTAGTTTCCTGTGCTGGTGTGTATTGGGGAGTAGGGTCCTGGTGTGTATTGGGGTGTAGGGTCCTGGTGTGTATTGGGGTGCAGGGCCTGTGCTGGTGTGTATTGGGATGTAGGGTACTGGTGTGTATTGGGGTGTAGGGCCTGTGCTGGTGTGTATTGGGATGTAGGGTCCTGGTGTGTATTGGGGTGTAGGACCCTGTGCTGGTGTGTATTGGGATGTAGGGTCCTGTGTTGGTGCGTATTGGCGTGTAGGGTCCTCTGCTGGTGTGTATTGGGGTGTAAGGTCCTGTGCTGGTGTGTATTGGGGAGTAAGGTCCTGTGCTGGTGTGAATTGGGGAGTAGGTTCCTGTGCTGGTGTGTATTGGTGTGTAGGGTCCTGTGCTGGTGTGTATTGGGGAGTAGGGTCCTGTGCTGGTGTGTATTGGGGTGTAGGGTCCTGTGCTGGTGTATATTGGGGTGTAGGGTCCTGTGCTGGTGTGTATTGGGGTGTAGGGCCCTGTGCTGGTGCGTATTGGGGAGTAGGGTCCTGTGCTGGTGTGTATTGGGGTGTAGGGCCTGTGCTGGTGTGTATTGGGATGAAGGGTCCTGGTGTGTATTGGGGTGTAGGACCCTGTGCTGGTGTGTATTGGGATGTAGGGTCCTGTGCTGGTGTGTATTGGTGTGTAGGGTCCTGTGCTGGTGTGTATTGGGGCGTAGGGTCCTGTGCTGCTCTGTATTGTGGTGTAGGGTCCTGTGCTGGTGTGTATTGGGGTGTAGGGCCCTGTGCTGGTGTGTATTGGGGAGTAGGGCCCTGTGCTGGTGTGTATTGGGGAGTAGGGCCCTGTGCTGGTGTGTATTGGGGTGTAGGGCCCTGTGCTGCTCTGTATTGTGGTGTAGGGTCCTGTGCTGGTGTGTATTGGGGTGTAGGGCCCTGTGCTGGTGTGTATTGGGGAGTAGGGTGCTGTGCTGGTGTGTATTGGGGAGTAGGGCCCTGTGCTGGTGTGTATTGGGGTGTAGGGTCCTGTGCTGGTGTGTATTGGGATGTAGGGTCCTGTGCTGGTGTGTATTGGGATGTAGGGTCCTGTGCTGGTGTGTATTGGGATGTAGTGTCCTGTGCTGGTGTGTATTGGGATGTAGGGTACTGTGCTGGTGTGTATTGGGATGTAGGATCCTGTGCTGGTGTGTATTGGGCAGTAGGGTCCTGTGCTGGTGTGTATTGGGATGTAGGGTCCTGTGCTGGTGTGTATTGGGATGTAGGGTCCTGTGCTGGTGTGTATTGGGATGTAGGGGTCTGTGCTGGTGTGTATTGGGATGTAGTGTCCTGTGCTGGTGTGTATTGGGATGTAGGGTACTGTGCTGGTGTGTATTGGGATGTAGGATCCTGTGCTGGTGTGTATTGGTGTGTAGGGTCCTGTGCTGGTGTGTATTGGGGAGTAGGGTCCTGTGCTGGTGTGTATTGGGGAGTAGGTTCCTGTGCTGGTGTGTATTGGCGAGTAGGGCCCTGTGCTGGTGTGTATTGGGGAGTAGGGCCCTGTGCTGGTGTGTATTGGGGAGTAGTGTCCTGTGCTGGTGTGTATTGGGGAGTAGGGTACTGTGCTGGTGTGTATTGGGGAGTAGTGTCCTGTGCTGGTGTGTATTGGGGAGTAGGGTACTGTGCTGGTGTGTATTGGGGAGTAGGGCCCTGTGCTAGTGTGTATTGGGGAGTAGGGTACTGTGCTGGTGTGTATTAGGGAGTAGTGTCCTGTGCTGGTGTGTATTGGGGTGGAGGGCCCTGTGCTAGTGTGTATTGGGGAGTAGTGTCCTGTGCTGGTGTGTATTGGGGAGTAGTGTCCTGTGCTGGTGTGTATTGGGGAGTAGGGCCCTGTGCTAGTGTGTATTGGGGAGTAGGATCCTGTGCTGGTGTGTATTGGGGTGTAGGGCCTGTGCTGGTGTGTATTGGGATGTAGGGTCCTGGTGTGTATTGGGGTGTAGGACCCTGTGCTGGTGTGTATTGGGATGTAGGGTCCTGTGCTGGTGCGTATTGGCGTGTAGGGTCCTGTGCTGGTGTGTATTGGGATGTAGGGTCCTGGTGTGTATTGGGGTGTAGGACCCTGTGCTGGTGTGTATTGGGATGTAGGGTCCTGTGCTGGTGTGTATTGGGGAGTAGGGTCCTGTGCTGGTGTGTATTGGGGCGTAGGGTCCTGTGCTGCTCTGTATTGGGGTGTAGGGTCCGGTGCTGGTGTGTATTGGGGAGTAGGGTGCTGTGCTGGTGTGTATTGGGGTGTAGGGTCCTGTGCTGGTGTGTATTGGGGTGTAGGGTCCTGTGCTGGTGTGTATTGGGATGTAGTGTCCTGTGCTGGTGTGTATTGGGATGTAGGGTACTGTGCTGGTGTGTATTGGGATGTAGGATCCTGTGCTGGTGTGTATTGGGGTGTAGGGTCCTGTGCTGGTGTGTATTGGGATGTAGTGTCCTGTGCTGGTGTGTATTGGGATGTAGGGTACTGTGCTGGTGTGTATTGGGGAGTAGGGCCCTGTGCTGGTGTGTATTGGGGTGTAGGGTCCTGTGCTGGTGTGTATTGGGATGTAGGGTCCTGTGCTGGTGTGTATTGGGATGTAGGGTCCTGTGCTGGTGTGTATTGGGATGTAGTGTCCTGTGCTGGTGTGTATTGGGATGTAGGGTACTGTGCTGGTGTGTATTGGGATGTAGGATCCTGTGCTGGTGTGTATTGGTGTGTAGGGTCCTGTGCTGGTGTGTATTGGGGAGTAGGGTCCTGTGCTGGTGTGTATTGGGGAGTAGGATCCTGTGCTGGTGTGTATTGGGGAGTAGGGTCCTGTGCTGGGGTGTATTGAGGAGGAAGGTCCTGTGCTGGTGTGTATTGGGGAGTAGGGACCTGTGCTGCTGTGTATTGGGGTCTCGGGTCCTGTGCTGGTGTGTATTGGGGACAAGGGTCCTATGCTGGTGTGTATTGGGGAGTAGGGTCCTGTGCTGGTGTGTACTGGGGAGTACGGCCCTGTGCTGCTGTGTATTGGGGAGTAGGTTACTGTGCTGGTGTGTATTGGGGAGTACGGCCCTGTGCTGGTGTGTATTGGGGAGTAGGGTCCTGTGCTGGTGTGTATTGGGGAGTAGGTTCCTGTGCTGGTGTGTTCTGGGGAGTAGGGTCCTGTGCTGGTGTGTATTGGGGAGTAGGGCCCTGTGCTGGTGTGTATTGGGGAAGTCGGGTCTTGTGCTGGTGTGTATTGGGGAGTAGGTTCCTGTGCTGGTGTGTATTGGGATATACGGTCCTGTGCTGGTGGGTATTGGTGTGTAGGGCCCTGTGCTGGTGTGTATTGGGGTGTAGGCTCCTGTGCTCGTGTGTATTGGGGGGCAGGGTCCTGTGCTGGTGTGTATTGGGGTGTAGGGTCCTGTGCTGGTGTGTATTGGGGAGTAGGGTCCTGTGCTGGTGTGTATTGGGGTGTAGGTTCCTGTGCTGGTGTGTATTGGGGAAGTTGGGTCTTGTGCTGGTGTGAATTGGGGAGAAGGGCCCTGTGCTGGTGTGTATTGGGGTGTAGGGTCCTGTGCTGGTGTGTATTGGTGTGTAGGGTCCTGTGCTGGTGTGTATTGGTGTGTAGGATCCTGTGCTCGTGTGTATTGGGGTGTAGGGTCCTGTGCTGGTGTGTATTGGGGTGTAGGGCCCTGTGCTGGTGTGTATTGGGGAGTAGGTCCCTGTGCTGGTGTGTATTGGGATGTAGGGTCCTGTGCTGGTGTGTATTGGTGTGTAGGGTCCTGTGCTGGTGTGTATTGGGGTGTAGGGCCCTGTGCTGGTGTGTATTGGGGAGTATGTCCCTGTGCTGGTGTGTATTGGGGTGTAGGGCCCTGTGCTGGTGTGTATTGGGGTGTAGGGCCCTGTGCTGGTGTGTATTGGGGAGTAGGTCCCTGTGCTGGTGTGTATTGGGGTGTAGGGTCCTGTGCTGGTGTGTATTGGTGTGTAGGGTCCTGTGCTGGTGTGTATTGGTGGGTAGGGTCCTGTGCTGGTGTGTATTGGTGTGTAGGGTCCTGTGCTGGTGTGTATTGGGGTGTAGGGTCCTGTGCTGGTGTGTATTGGTGTGTAGGGCCCTGTGCTGGTGTGTAGGGCCCTGTGCTGGTGTGTATTGGGGTGTAGGGTTCTGTGCTGGTGTGTATTGGTGTGTAGGGCCCTGTGCTGGTGTGTATTGGGGTGTAGGGTCCTGTGCTGGTGTGTATTGGGGTGTAGGGTCCTGTGCTGGTGTGTATTGGTGTGTAGGGCCCTGTGCTGGTGTGTATTGGGGTGTAGGGTCCTGTGCTGGTGTGTATTGGGGTGTAGGGCCCTGTGCTGGTGTGTATTGGTGTGTAGGGTCCTGTGCTGGTGTGTATTGGTGTGTAGGATCCTGTGCTGGTGTGTATTGGTGTGTAGGGCCCTGTGCTGGTGTGTATTGGTGTGTAGGGCCCTGTGCTGGTGTGTATTGGTGTGTAGGGCCCTGTGCTGGTGTGTATTGGGGTGTAGGGCCCTGTGCTGGTGTGTATTGGTGTGTAGGGCCCTGTGCTGGTGTGTATTGGGGTGTAGGGCCCTGTGCTGGTGTGTATTGGTGTGTAGGATCCTGTGATGGTGTGTATTGGGGTGTAGGGTCCTGTGCTGGTGTGTATTGGGGTGTCGGGCCCTGTGCTGGTGTGTATTGGTGTGTAGGGTCCTGTGCTGGTGTGTATTGGGGTGTAGGGTCCTGTGCTGGTGTGTATTGGGGTGTCGGGCCCTGTGCTGGTGTGTATTGGGGTGTCGGGCCCTGTGCTGGTGTGTATTGGGGTGTAGGGTCCTGTGCTGGTGTGTATTGGTGTGTAGGGCCCTGTGCTGGTGTGTATTGGGGTGTAAGGCCCTGTGCTGGTGTATATTGGGGTGTAAGGTCCTGTGCTGGTGTGTATTGGTGTGTAGGGCCCTGTGCTGGTGTGTATTGGGGTGTAGGGTCCTGTGCTGGTGTGTATTGGTGTGTAGGGCCCTGTGCTGGTGTGTAGGGCCCTGTGCTGGTGTGTATTGGGGAGTAGGGTCCTGTGCTGGTGTGTATTGGGGAGTAGGGTCCTGTGCTGGTGTGTATTGGTGTGTAGGGCCCTGTGCTGGTGTGTATTGGGGTGTAGGGTCCTGTGCTGGTGTGTATTGGTGTGTAGGGCCCTGTGCTGGTGTGTATTGGGGTGTAGGGCCCTGTGCTGGTGTGTATTGGGGTGTAAGGTCCTGCGCTGATGTGTATTGGTGTGTAGGGCCCGGTGCTGGTGTGTATTGGGGTGTAGGGCCCTGTGCTGGTGTGTATTGGTGTGTAGGGTCCTGTGCTGGTGTGTATTGGTGTGTAGGGCCCTGTGCTGGTGTGTATTGGTGTGTAGGGCCCTGTGCTGGTGTGTATTGGGGTGTAGGGCCCTGTGCTGGTATGTATTGGTGTGTAGGGCTCTGTGCTGGTGTGTATTGGGGTGTAGGGTCCTGTGCTGGTGTGTATTGGGGTGTAGGGCCCTGTGCTGGTGTGTGTTGGGGTGTAGGGCCCTGTGCTGGTGTGTGTTGGGGTGTAGGGCCCTGTGCTGGTGTGTATTGGTGTGTAGGACCCTGTGCTGGTGTGTATTGGGGTGTAGGACACTGTGCTGGTATGTATTGGTGTGTAGGGCCCTGTGCTGGTGTGTATTGGGGTGTAGGGCCCTGTGCTGCTCTGTATTGTGGTGTAGGGTCCTGTGCTGGTGTGTATTGGGGTGTAGGGTCCGGTGCTGGTGTGTATTGGGGAGTAGGGTGCTGTGCTGGTGTGTATTAGGGAGTAGGGTCCTGTGCTGGTGTGTATTGGGATGTAGGGTCCTGTGCTGGTGTGTATTGGGATGTAGTGTCCTGTGCTGGTGTGTATTGGGATGTAGGGTACTGTGCTGGTGTGTATTGGGATGTAGGATCCTGTGCTGGTGTGTATTGGTGTGTAGGGTCCTGTGCTGGTGTGTATTGGGGTGTAGGGTCCTGTGCTGGTGTGTATTGGGGTGTAGGGTCCTGTGCTGGTGTGTATTGGTGTGTAGGGTCCTGTGCTGGTGTGTATTGGTGTGTAGGGTCCTGTGCTGGTGTGTATTGGGGTGTAGGGTCCTGTGCTGGTGTGTATTGGGATGTAGGGTCCTGTGCTGGTGTGTATTGGGATGTAGTGTCCTGTGCTGGTGTGTATTGGGATGTAGGGTACTGTGCTGGTGTGTATTGGGATGTAGGATCCTGTGCTGGTGTGTATTGGTGTGTAGGGTCCTGTGCTGGTGTGTATTGGGGAGTAGGGTCCTGTGCTGGTGTGTATTGGGGAGTAGGGTCCTGTGCTGGGGTGTATTGGGGAGTAGGGTCCTGTGCTGGGGTGTATTGGGGAGTAGGATCCTGTGCTGGTGTGTATTGGGGAGTAGGTTCCTGTCCTGGCGTGTATTGGGGAGTAGGGTCCTGTGCTGGTGTGTATTGGGGAGTAGGGCCCTGTGCTGCTGTGTATTGGGGTCTCGGGTCCTGTGCTGGTGTGTATTGGGGACAAGGGTCCTGTGCTGGTATGTACTGGGGAGTACGGACCTGTGCTGCTGTGTATTGGGGAGTAGGTTACTGTGCTGGTGTGTATTGGTGTGTAGGGCCCTGTGCTGCTGTGTATCGGGGTGTAGGGTCCTGTGCTGGTGTGTATCGGGGTGTAGGGTCCTGTGCTGGTGTGTATTGGGGTGTAGGGCCCTGTGCTGGTGTGTATTGGTGTGTAGGGTCCTGTGCTGGTGTGTATTGGTGTGTAGGGTCCTGTGCTGGTGTGTATTGGTGTGTAGGGCCCTGTGCTGGTGTGTATTGGTGTGTAGGGCCCTGTGCTGGTGTGTATTGGGGTGTAGGGCCCTGTGCTGGTGTGTATTGGTGTGTAGGGCCCTGTGCTGGTGTGTATTGGGGTGTAGGGCCCTGTGCTGGTGTGTATTGGTGTGTAGGATCCTGTGCTGGTGTGTATTGTGGTGTAGGGTCCTGTGCTGGTGTGTATTGGGGTGTAAGGTCCTGTGCTGGTGTTTATTGGGGAGTAGGGTCCTGTGCTGGTGTGTATTGGGGTGTAGGGCCCTGTGCTGGTGTGTATTGGGGTGCAGGGCCCTGTGCTGGTGTGTATTGGGGTGTAGGGCCCTGTGCTGGTGTATATTGGGGTGTAAGGTCCTGTGCTGGTGTGTATTGGTGTGTAGGGCCCTGTGCTGGTGTGTATTGGGGTGTAGGGTCCTGTGCTGGTGTGTATTGGTGTGTAGGGCCCTGTGCTAGTGTGTAGGGCCCTGTGCTGGTGTTTATTGGGGAGTAGGGTCCTGTGCTGGTGTGTATTGGGGAGTAGGGTCCTGTGCTGGTGTGTATTGGTGTGTAGGGCCCTGTGCTGGTGTGTATTGGGGTGTAGGGTCCTGTGCTGGTGTGTATTGGTGTGTAGGGCCCTGTGCTGGTGTGTATTGGGGTGTAGGGCCCTGTGCTGGTGTGTATTGGGGTGTAAGGTCCTGTGCTGATGTGTATTGGTGTGTAGGGCCCTGTGCTGGTGTGTATTGGGGTGTAGGGCCCTGTGCTGGTGTGTATTGGTGTGTAGGGTCCTGTGCTGGTGTGTATTGGTGTGTAGGGCCCTGTGCTGGTGTGTATTGGTGTGTAGGGCCCTGTGCTGGTGTGTATTGGTGTGTAGGGCCCTGTGCTGGTATGTATTGGTGTGTAGGGCCCTGTGCTGGTGTGTATTGGGGTGTAGGGTCCTGTGCTGGTGTGTATTGGTGTGTAGGACCCTGTGCTGGTGTGTATTGGGGTGTAGGACCCTGTGCTGGTGTGTATTGGTGTGCAGGGCCCTGTGCTGGTGTGTATTGGGGTGTAGGGCCCTGTGCTGCTCTGTATTGTGGTGTAGGGTCCTGTGCTGTTGTGTATTGGGGTGTAGGGTCCGGTGCTGGTGTGTATTGGGGAGTAGGGTGCTGTGCTGGTGTGTATTGGGGAGTAGGGCCCTGTGCTGGTGTGTATTGGGATGTAGGGTCCTGTGCTGGTGTGTATTGGGATGTAGTGTCCTGTGCTGGTGTGTATTGGGATGTAGGGTACTGTGCTGGTGTGTATTGGGATGTAGGATCCTGTGCTGGTGTGTATTGGGGTGTAGGGTCCTGTGCTGGTGTGTATTGGGGTGTAGGGTCCTGTGCTGGTGTGTATTGGGGTGTAGGGTCCTGTGCTGGTGTGTATTGGGGTGTAGGGTCCTGTGCTGGTGTGTATTGGTGTGTAGGGTCCTGTGCTGGTGTGTATTGGGGTGTAGGGTCCTGTGCTGGTGTGTATTGGGATGTAGGGTCCTGTGCTGGTGTGTATTGGGATGTAGGGTCCTGTGCTGGTGTGTATTGGGATGTAGTGTCCTGTGCTGGTGTGTATTGGGATGTAGGGTACTGTGCTGGTGTGTATTGGGATGTAGGATCCTGTGCTGGTGTGTATTGGTGTGTAGGGTCCTGTGCTGGTGTGTATTGGGGAGTAGGGTCCTGTGCTGGTGTGTATTGGGGAGTAGGGTCCTGTGCTGGGGTGTATTGGGGAGTAGGGTCCTGTGCTGGGGTGTATTGGGGAGTAGGATCCTGTGCTGGTGTGTATTGGGGAGTAGGGTCCTGTGCTGGCGTGTATTGGGGAGTAGGGTCCTGTGCTGGTGTGTATTGGGGAGTAGGGCCCTGTGCTGCTGTGTATTGGGGTCTCGGGTCCTGTGCTGGTGTGGATTGGGGACAAGGGTCCTGTGCTGGTGTGTACTGGGGAGTACGGCCCTGTGCTGCTGTGTATTGGGGAGTAGGTTACTGTGCTGGTGTGTATTGGTGTGTAGGGCCCTGTGCTGCTGTGTATCGGGGTGTAGGGTCCTGTGCTGGTGTGTATCGGGGTGTAGGGTCCTGTGCTGGTGTGTATTGGTGTGTAGGGCCCTGTGCTGGTGTGTATTGGGGAGTAGGGTCCTGTGCTGGTGTGTATTGGGGTGTAGGGTCCTGTGCTGGTGTGTATTGGGGAGTAGGACCCTGTGCTGGTGTGTATTGGGATGTAGGGTCCTGTGCTGGTGTGTATCGGGGTGTAGGGTCCTGTGCTGGTGTGTATTGGGGAGTAGGACCCTGTGCTGGTGTGTATTGGTATGTAGGGCCCTGTGCTGGTGTGTATTGGGGTGTAGGGTCCTGTGCTGGTGTGTATTGGTGTGTAGGGCCCTGTGCTGGTGTGTATTGGGGTGTAGGGCCCTGTGCTGGTGTGTATTGGTGTGTAGGGCCCTGTGCTGGTGTGTATTGGGGTGTCGCGCCCTGTGCTGGTGTGTATTGGTGTGTAGGGCCCTGTGCTGGTGTGTATTGGGGTGTAGGGCCCTGTGCTGGTGTGTATTGGTGTGTAGGGCCCTGTGCTGGTGTGTATTGGGGTGTAGGGCCCTGTGCTGGTGTGTATTGGTGTGTAGGGGCCTGTGCTGGTGTGTATTGGTGTGTAGGGCCCTGTGCTGGTGTGTATTGGGGTGTCGCGCCCTGTGCTGGTGTGTATTGGTGTGTAGGGCCCTGTGCTGGTGTGTATTGGGGTGTAGGGCCCTGTGCTGGTGTGTATTGGTGTGTAGGGCCCTGTGCTGGTGTGTATTGGTGTGTAGGGCCCTGTGCTGGTGTGTATTGGGGTGTAGGGTCCTGTGCTGGTGTGTATTGGTGTGTAGGGCCCTGTGCTAGTGTGTAGGGCCCTGTGCTGGTGTTTATTGGGGAGTAGGGTCCTGTGCTGGTGTGTATTGGGGAGTAGGGTCCTGTGCTGGTGTGTATTGGTGTGTAGGGCCCTGTGCTGGTGTGTATTGGGGTGTAGGGTCCTGTGCTGGTGTGTATTGGTGTGTAGGGCCCTGTGCTGGTGTGTATTGGGGTGTAGGGCCCTGTGCTGGTGTGTATTGGGGTGTAAGGTCCTGTGCTGATGTGTATTGGTGTGTAGGGCCCTGTGCTGGTGTGTATTGGGGTGTAGGGCCCTGTGCTGGTGTGTATTGGTGTGTAGGGTCCTGTGCTGGTGTGTATTGGTGTGTAGGGCCCTGTGCTGGTGTGTATTGGTGTGTAGGGCCCTGTGCTGGTGTGTATTGGTGTGTAGGGCCCTGTGCTGGTATGTATTGGTGTGTAGGGCCCTGTGCTGGTGTGTATTGGGGTGTAGGGTCCTGTGCTGGTGTGTATTGGGGTGTAGGGCCCTGTGCTGGTGTGTGTTGGGGTGTAGGGCCCTGTGCTGGTGTGTATTGGTGTGTAGGACCCTGTGCTGGTGTGTATTGGGGTGTAGGACCCTGTGCTGGTGTGTATTTGTGTGCAGGGCCCTGTGCTGGTGTGTATTGGGGTGTAGGGCTCTGTGCTGCTCTGTATTGTGGTGTAGGGTCCTGTGCTGTTGTGTATTGGGGTGTAGGGTCCGGTGCTGGTGTGTATTGGGGAGTAGGGTGCTGTGCTGGTGTGTATTGGGGAGTAGGGCCCTGTGCTGGTGTGTATTGGGATGTAGGGTCCTGTGCTGGTGTGTATTGGGATGTAGTGTCCTGTGCTGGTGTGTATTGGGATGTAGGGTACTGTGCTGGTGTGTATTGGGATGTAGGATCCTGTGCTGGTGTGTATTGGGGTGTAGGGTCCTGTGCTGGTGTGTATTGGGGTGTAGGGTCCTGTGCTGGTGTGTATTGGGGTGTAGGGTCCTGTGCTGGTGTGTATTGGGGTGTAGGGTCCTGTGCTGGTGTGTATTGGTGTGTAGGGTCCTGTGCTGGTGTGTATTGGGGTGTAGGGTCCTGTGCTGGTGTGTATTGGGATGTAGGGTCCTGTGCTGGTGTGTATTGGGATGTAGGGTCCTGTGCTGGTGTGTATTGGGATGTAGTGTCCTGTGCTGGTGTGTATTGGGATGTAGGGTACTGTGCTGGTGTGTATTGGGATGTAGGATCCTGTGCTGGTGTGTATTGGTGTGTAGGGTCCTGTGCTGGTGTGTATTGGGGAGTAGGGTCCTGTGCTGGTGTGTATTGGGGAGTAGGGTCCTGTGCTGGGGTGTATTGGGGAGTAGGGTCCTGTGCTGGGGTGTATTGGGGAGTAGGATCCTGTGCTGGTGTGTATTGGGGAGTAGGGTCCTGTGCTGGCGTGTATTGGGGAGTAGGGTCCTGTGCTGGTGTGTATTGGGGAGTAGGGCCCTGTGCTGCTGTGTATTGGGGTCTCGGGTCCTGTGCTGGTGTGGATTGGGGACAAGGGTCCTGTGCTGGTGTGTACTGGGGAGTACGGCCCTGTGCTGCTGTGTATTGGGGAGTAGGTTACTGTGCTGGTGTGTATTGGTGTGTAGGGCCCTGTGCTGCTGTGTATCGGGGTGTAGGGTCCTGTGCTGGTGTGTATCGGGGTGTAGGGTCCTGTGCTGGTGTGTATTGGTGTGTAGGGCCCTGTGCTGGTGTGTATTGGGGAGTAGGGTCCTGTGCTGGTGTGTATTGGGGTGTAGGGTCCTGTGCTGGTGTGTATTGGGGAGTAGGACCCTGTGCTGGTGTGTATTGGGATGTAGGGTCCTGTGCTGGTGTGTATCGGGGTGTAGGGTCCTGTGCTGGTGTGTATTGGGGAGTAGGACCCTGTGCTGGTGTGTATTGGGATGTAGGGCCCTGTGCTGGTGTGTATTGGGGTGTAGGGTCCTGTGCTGGTGTGTATTGGTGTGTAGGGCCCTGTGCTGGTGTGTATTGGGGTGTAGGGCCCTGTGCTGGTGTGTATTGGTGTGTAGGGCCCTGTGCTGGTGTGTATTGGGGTGTCGCGCCCTGTGCTGGTGTGTATTGGTGTGTAGGGCCCTGTGCTGGTGTGTATTGGGGTGTAGGGCCCTGTGCTGGTGTGTATTGGTGTGTAGGGCCCTGTGCTGGTGTGTATTGGTGTGTAGGGCCCTGTGCTGGTGTGTATTGGTGTGTAGGGGCCTGTGCTGGTGTGTATTGGTGTGTAGGGCCCTGTGCTGGTGTGTATTGGGGTGTCGCGCCCTGTGCTGGTGTGTATTGGTGTGTAGGGCCCTGTGCTGGTGTGTATTGGGGTGTAGGGCCCTGTGCTGGTGTGTATTGGTGTGTAGGGCCCTGTGCTGGTGTGTATTGGTGTGTAGGGCCCTGTGCTGGTGTGTATTGGTGTGTAGGGCCCTGTGCTGGTGTGTATTGGGGTGTAGGGCCCTGTGCTGGTGTGTATTGGGGTGTAGGGTCCTGTATTGGTGTGTAGGGCCCTGTGCTGGTGTGTATTGGGGTGTCGCGCCCTGTGCTGGTGTGTATTGGGGAGTAGGGCCCTGTGCTGGTGTGTATTGGGGTGTAGGGCCTGTGCTGGTGTGTATTGGTGTGTAGGGCCCTGTGCTGGTGTGTATTGGGGTGTAGGGCCCTGTGCTGGTGTGTATTGGTGTGTAGGGCCCTGTGCTGGTGTGTATTGGGGTGTCGCGCCCTGTGCTGGTGTGTATTGGGGAGTAGGGCCCTGTGCTGGTGTGTATTGGGGTGTAGGGCCCTGTGCTGGTGTAAATTATGTTGTCGGGCCCTGTGAAGGTGTCTGTTGGGTGTAATGCCCTGAGCTATTACCTATTGGTGTAATTGGTGCAATTTTAATTTCACAGTTAATGTTCAGGACACCCGAATCACCCTCATGTGAACTCCATGTTTACCTCAGTTCCAGTGGTGTGTGCGTGTCTGTGACCGGGTCTGTGTGTGTGTGCGCACACGTGTCTATAATGTGTGCGTGTCTGTGTGCACATGTGTCTGTGTGTGCATGTGTCTGACTTCAGTTGCATTGTAAAGTATGTACAGTTTTCAGTGATCATGGGATTAAAGTTTATATTTCAACAGAAGCTGTAAGAATGGGAGGAGGAACTGCCAAATCCATCAAACTAATGTTGGGATATTTGGTGCTGCTGCCCACTTTGCTTTGCTCCTCTCTCACTTGACCCTAACCTCTATCTCGGCTACCTCCTGCGTTCTCTCAACCCCCAACATCAATCTTCCACAGGACGTCAAGAAATGCCACATCTCTCCATTTATGGTCTCCCCTTCCCCTGGCCCATCATCAGTCTCTCTTTCCCATCTCTCGCCCTCAGGCAGCAAAGTTGAGCCTCAAATGCGGTCCACATTACGATTTGAGGCTTCAGGAAAGTGCGTAGCGGTATCAGTTGGGGGTCGGAGGGTAGCATTCTCACCTGTGGCTCAGAAGGTCGTGGGTTCAACCCTCACACTGGAGAAAGACTCGAAATCCAGGTTGACACTCCTGTGCAGTACTGAGGGTGCTGCACTGTCAGAGGGTCAGTACTGAGGGAGTGCGGCACTGTCAGAGCATCAGTACTGAGGGAGTGCCGCACTGTCACAGGGTCAGTACTGAGGGAGTGCGGCACTGTCAGAGCGTCAGTACTGAGGGAGTGCTGCACTGTCAGAGGGTCAGTACTGAGGGAGTGCTGCACTGTCAGAGGGTCAGTGCTGAGGGAGTGCTGCACTGTCAGAGGGTCAGTACTGAGGGAGTGCTGCACTGTCACAGGGTCAGTACTGAGGGAGTGCTGCACTGTCAAAGGGTCAGTACTGAGGGAGTGCTGCACTGTCAGAGGGTCAGTGCTGAGGGAGTGCTGCACTGTCAGAGGGTCAGTACTGAGGGAGTGCTGCACTGTCACAGGGTCAGTACTGAGGGAGTGCTGCACTGTCAAAGGGTCAGTACTGAGGGAGCGATGCACTGTCAGAGGGTCAGTACTGAGGGAGCGCTGCACTGTCAGAGGGTCAGTACTGAGGGAGTGCTGCAGTGTCAGAGGGTCAGTACTGAGGGAGTGCTGCACCGTCAGAGGGTCAGTACTGAGGGAGTGCTGCACCGTCAGAGGGTCAGTGCTGAGGGAATGCTGCACTGTCAGAGGGTCAGTGCTGAGGGAGTGCTGAACTGTCACAGGGTCAGTACTGAGGGAGTGCTGCACTGTCAGAGGGTCAGTACTGAGGGAATGCTGCACTGTCAGAGGGTCAGTACTGAGGGAGTGCTGCACTGTCAAAGGGTCAGTGCTGAGGGAATGCTGAACTGTCAGAGGGTCAGTGCTGAGGGAGTGCTGAACTGTCACAGGGTCAGTACTAAGGGAGTGCTGCACTGTCAGAGGGTCAGTACTGAGGGAATGCTGCACTGTCAGAGGGTCAGTACTGAGGGAGTGCTGCACTGTCGCTGGGTCAGTGCTGAGGGAATGCTGAACTGTCAGAGGGTCAGTGCTGAGGGAGTGCTGAACTGTCACAGGGTCAGTACTGAGGGAGTGCTGCACTGTCAGAGGGTCAGTACTGAGGGAATGCTGCACTGTCAGAGGGTCAGTGCTGAGGGAGTGCTGCACTGTCAGATGGTCAGTACTGAGGGAGTGCTGCACTGTCAGAGGGTCAGTGCTGAGGGAATGCTGCCCTGTCAGAGGGTCAGTGCTGAGGGAGCGCTGCACTGTCAGGGTCAGTACTGAGGGAATGCTGCACTGTCAGAGGGACAGTACTGAGGGAGAGCTGCACTGTCAGAGGGTCAGTACTGAGGGAGTGCTGCAGTGTCAGAGGGTCAGTACTGAGGGAGTGCTGCACTGTCAGAGGGTCAGTGCTGAGGGAGTGCTGCACTGTCAGAGGGTCAGTACTGAGGGAGTGCTGCACTGTCACAGGGTCAGTACTGAGGGAGTGCTGCACTGTCAAAGGGTCAGTGCTGAGGGAGTGCTGCACTGTCAGAGGGTCAGTGCTGAGGGAGTGCTGCACTGTCAGAGGGTCAGTACTGAGGGAGTGCTGCACTGTCACAGGGTCAGTACTGAGGGAGTGCTGCACTGTCAAAGGGTCAGTACTGAGGGAGCGATGCACTGTCAGAGGGTCAGTACTGAGGGAGCGCTGCACTGTCAGAGGGTCAGTACTGAGGGAGTGCTGCAGTGTCAGAGGGTCAGTACTGAGGGAGTGCTGCACCGTCAGAGGGTCAGTACTGAGGGAGTGCTGCACTGTCAGAGGGTCAGTACTGAGGGAGTGCTGCACCGTCAGAGGGTCAGTACTGAGGGAGTGCTGCACCGTCAGAGGGTCAGTGCTGAGGGAGTGCTGCACTGTCAGAGGGTCAGTGCTGAGGGAGTGCTGAACTGTCACAGGGTCAGTACTGAGGGAGTGCTGCACTGTCAGAGGGTCAGTACTGAGGGAATGCTGCACTGTCAGAGGGTCAGTACTGAGGGAGTGCTGCACTGTCAAAGGGTCAGTGCTGAGGGAATGCTGAACTGTCAGAGGGTCAGTGCTGAGGGAGTGCTGAACTGTCACAGGGTCAGTACTAAGGGAGTGCTGCACTGTCAGAGGGTCAGTACTGAGGGAATGCTGCACTGTCAGAGGGTCAGTACTGAGGGAGTGCTGCACTGTCGCTGGGTCAGTGCTGAGGGAATGCTGAACTGTCAGAGGGTCAGTGCTGAGGGAGTGCTGAACTGTCACAGGGTCAGTACTGAGGGAGTGCTGCACTGTCAGAGGGTCAGTACTGAGGGAATGCTGCACTGTCAGAGGGTCAGTGCTGAGGGAGTGCTGCACTGTCAGATGGTCAGTACTGAGGGAGTGCTGCACTGTCAGAGGGTCAGTGCTGAGGGAATGCTGCCCTGTCAGAGGGTCAGTGCTGAGGGAGCGCTGCACTGTCAGGGTCAGTACTGAGGGAATGCTGCACTGTCAGAGGGACAGTACTGAGGGAGAGCTGCACTGTCAGAGGGTCAGTACTGAGGGAGTGCTGCAGTGTCAGAGGGTCAGTACTGAGGGAGTGCTGCACTGTCAGAGGGTCAGTGCTGAGGGAGTGCTGCACTGTCAGAGGGTCAGTACTGAGGGAGTGCTGCACTGTCACAGGGTCAGTACTGAGGGAGTGCTGCACTGTCAAAGGGTCAGTACTGAGGGAGTGCTGCACTGTCAGAGGGTCAGTGCTGAGGGAGTGCTGCACTGTCAGAGGGTCAGTACTGAGGGAGTGCTGCACTGTCACAGGGTCAGTACTGAGGGAGTGCTGCACTGTCAAAGGGTCAGTACTGAGGGAGCGATGCACTGTCAGAGGGTCAGTACTGAGGGAGCGCTGCACTGTCAGAGGGTCAGTACTGAGGGAGTGCTGCAGTGTCAGAGGGTCAGTACTGAGGGAGTGCTGCACCGTCAGAGGGTCAGTACTGAGGGAGTGCTGCACCGTCAGAGGGTCAGTGCTGAGGGAGTGCTGCACTGTCAGAGGGTCAGTGCTGAGGGAGTGCTGAACTGTCACAGGGTCAGTACTGAGGGAGTGCTGCACTGTCAGAGGGTCAGTACTGAGGGAATGCTGCACTGTCAGAGGGTCAGTACTGAGGGAGTGCTGCACTGTCAAAGGGTCAGTGCTGAGGGAATGCTGAACTGTCAGAGGGTCAGTGCTGAGGGAGTGCTGAACTGTCACAGGGTCAGTACTAAGGGAGTGCTGCACTGTCAGAGGGTCAGTACTGAGGGAATGCTGCACTGTCAGAGGGTCAGTACTGAGGGAGTGCTGCACTGTCGCTGGGTCAGTGCTGAGGGAATGCTGAACTGTCAGAGGGTCAGTGCTGAGGGAGTGCTGAACTGTCACAGGGTCAGTACTGAGGGAGTGCTGCACTGTCAGAGGGTCAGTACTGAGGGAATGCTGCACTGTCAGAGGGTCAGTGCTGAGGGAGTGCTGCACTGTCAGATGGTCAGTACTGAGGGAGTGCTGCACTGTCAGAGGGTCAGTGCTGAGGGAATGCTGCCCTGTCAGAGGGTCAGTGCTGAGGGAGCGCTGCACTGTCAGGGTCAGTACTGAGGGAATGCTGCACTGTCAGAGGGACAGTACTGAGGGAGAGCTGCACTGTCAGAGGGTCAGTACTGAGGGAGTGCTGCAGTGTCAGAGGGTCAGTACTGAGGGAGTGCTGCACTGTCAGAGGGTCAGTACTGAGGGAGTGCTGCACTGTCAAAGGGTCAGTACTGAGGGAGTGCTGCACTGTCAGAGGGTCAGTACTGAGGGAGTGCTGCAGTGTCAGAGGGTCAGTACTGAGGGAGTGCTGCACTGTCAGAGGGTCAGTGCTGAGGGAGTGCTGCACTGTCAGAGGGTCAGTGCTGAGGGAGTGCCGCACTGTCAGAGGGTCAGTACTGAGGGAGTGCTGAACTGTCACAGGGTCAGTACTGAGGGAGTGCTGCACTGTCAGAGGGTCATTACTGAGGGAGCGCTGCACTGTCAGAGGGTCAGTACTGAGGCAGTGCTGCAGTGTCAGAAGGTCAGTACTGAGGGAGTGCCGCACTGTCAGAGGGTCAGTACTGAGGGAGTGCTGCAGTGTCAGAGGGTCAGTACTGTGGGAGTGCTGCATTGTCAGAGGGTCAGTACTGCGGGGGTGCTGCACTGTCCTTGCGTCAGTACTGAGGGAGTGCTGCACTATCAGAGGGTCAGTACTGAGGGAGTGCTGCACTGTCGCAGGGTCAGTACTGAGGGAGTGCTGGAGTGTCAGAGAGTCAGTACTGAGGGAGTGCTGCACTGTCAGAGGGTCAGTACTGAGGGAGTGCTGCACTGTCAGAGGGTCAGTACTGAGGGAGTGCTGCACTGTCAGAGGGTCAGTACTGAGGGAGTGCTGCACTGTCAGAGGGTCAGTACTGAGGGAATGCTGCACTGTCAGAGGGTCAGTGCTGAGGAAGTGCTGCACTGTCAGAGGGTCATTGCTGAGGGAATGCTGCACTGTCAGTGTATCAGTGCTGAGGGAGTGCTGCACAGTCGCTGGGTCAGTACTGAGGGAGTGCTGCAGTGTCAGAGGGTCAGTACTGAGGGAGTGCTGCACTGTCAGAGGGTCAGTACTGAGGGAATGCTGCACTGTCAGAGGGTCAGTACTGAGGAAGTGCTGCACTGTCAGAGGGTCAGTACTGCGGGAGTGCTGCACCGTCAGATTGTCAGTACTGAGCGAGTGCTGCTCTGTCAGAGGGTCGGTACTGAGGAAGTGCTGCACTGGCAGAGGGTCAGCACTGAGGGAGCGCTGCACTGTCAGAGGGTCAGTACTGAGGGAGTGCTGCACTGTCAGTGGGTCAGTACTGAGGGAGTGCTGCACTGTCAGAGGGTCAGTACTGAGGGAGTGCTGCACTATCAGAGGGTCAGTACTGAGGGAGTGCTGCACAAAAGAGGACATCTGCTAATATTTACCCTTCAATCTCTATCACAAAAAACGATAGGTGTTGATCGGATGGCTTGTGGATCTTGTGTTCCATTTGGGTGGTGGATTCCCGTCATTGACAAGAGGCTACAGGGGAACAGGTGCTTCTTCATCTGCGAAACAGTTTTTAAAAGTCTCAATAGAAATGCAAGTCTTTGTTTATGTAAAAGAAATGAGTGATTAGTGAAATTTCCTGAAACAGTATAGAAGACGAGAAACCAGTTGGGTAAGAGATGGTGACTGTGTTACCGTCCTCCCTGAGAGAGTCATGTTCCAGAGAAACCAGACCACCCAAGATAAACTGGTCTTATCTTTCAATAATCGCACCATTCACCTCTCAGCATTCTACACTCAGAAACAAAATACAGAACAGGAAATCTGAAATCAGAAACTGGGAAATTCTCTGCAGATCAGGCAGCATAGACAGGGAAGGTGTGAGGAAAGTAAAATGGGAAGTTCTGTGATAGCATCGGACAGGGAGTGGGCCATTCAGCCCATCGAGCCTGCTCTGCTATTAAAGCAGGCCACGGCTTGTGCAGAATCAACACTGAGCTTCCGCAGCCAGCTGGGATAGAGTTCCTCAGATTCACCACCTTGAGGGAAGACATTCCTCCACATCTCAGACATAAATGGCCTGTCCCTCATTCTGAGATTGTGTTCCCTGGTTCTGGACTCACCAGCCAGGGGAAACTTCCTGTCCATATCTGTCCTGTGACACCATGTGGGAATTTTGTAAGATCCAGTGAGATCCCCTCTCATTCTTATAAAATCGAGAGAATAAAGGCCCCATTTCCTCAATCTCTTCTGAGAACACAATCCCGCCCTCTCAGAAATCAGTCTGGTGAACTTTGTTGCATGCATTCACCGGCCAGTATATCCTCCCTTGAATAAGACCATTACTGTCTGGTGCGGCCGGGCTAATTAAACAAGGAGAGATGGAGAACGGAGAATGATTGTTGAATGTGGGGTGGAAGACGAGGAGAAGGGGAACTCTCTCGTGGTTGGGGGAAAGGCAAGGAAGCTTTTCCTTCTATCCCGCTTCCTGGCAGAACCAATCCGATTGCTCAGTTTCTCCGTCACCATTGTATGTGTTCTGACGATGCCATCTTCCACATGAGTGCTTCTAATATGTCTCCCTTCTTCCTCGAGCTGAGGATTATCACCCAAGGGGGCTAACTGGGCCCTTTACCCTGCGGCAGTTCCTGCTCAGCTCTCACCCCTTCCCCTTCCTGCGGGCGGGGGAGTTTGCAGGTTGGTGTGAGCAGTGTGCAGCTGGTTCAATGATTTCACAATGTTGGACTGGCATCATGCCAGTCAGAAGCAATGATTCCTAATGAGAGCAGTTAAGTGGCACGTTGCTGTGTGTATTGGGCTGAGTGCCAGTTCACTCTCACTGTGAAGGTTTGTGTGTGTGTGAGTGTTACTGACTGAGGGACGAGAGTGTTCTTGACATATTTCTCCCAATTCCGAGAGGGATAAACCTTTTCACACGGGGTTATAGCCAAGTGGAATACTGCCTGAAAGGGGGTTGGCGTGGGCGGGGGCAGGCAGGGTGGGGCGGGGGCAGGGGAGTGAAAGCAGATTCAAAGACCCTTTTCAAAAGGAATTGGGAGAAATACGTCAAGAACACTTTTGCAGGGCTCTGGGCTAAATTCAGTACAATGATTGGACACCTCGTTCAAAAAGTTGGCAAAGGAACACACGATGGGCTGAATGGTTTTCAGGACAAACTCCAGGATGGACAGGTTGTGTTATGAGGAAAGGTTGGAGAGGTTAGACTTGTATCCACTGGAGCTTAGAAGAGTCAGAGGCAAATTGATTGAAACATGTGTGCGACTCTGAGGGGTTTTGATGGGGTGGATGTGGAGAGGATGTTTTCTCTTGTGGGAGAATCTAGAGCCAGGGGTCACTGTTTAAAAATAAAGGGTCGCTCATTTAAAACGGAGATGAGGAGAAGTTCTTTCTCTCAAAAGGCAGTGGAAGCAGAGATAGTTAGATCCTTGATTACTAAGTGGGTGAATCGGGGGGTGGGCAGCAATGTGGGGTTGAGGTTACAGTCAGATCAGACACAATCCCATCGACTGGCGGAGCAGGCTCGAGGGGCCGAGTGGCCTCCTTGTTCGTAAGGCCTCCCTCTGTGCTGAATCATTCTGTGGGTGTTGTATGAGATAGTATGTACAGAAAAACCCACACGGGGCTGTGAGATCAGTGACAATTGAATCTGTTTTGAGGGATTTGCCAGGACACTGGGAGAACTCCCTGCCCCTCTCTGGGTAGTCCCATGGGATCAATCTGAGCAGACTGCACCTTGGATTGCTGAATGAAGGCAGCTTGACCAATCGCTGTATTTCACCCCGCCAGTTATGGCTGTGTGGACAGGTCGAGATTTGCCAAGGGGATGACTCTATCCACACTTCTGCCCAATTCTTTGTGTATTTGTGACAATCACAAGTCTGTCATGCAGTCCCATGCCCACTTGCAGCCTCAATACTGCCCCACACCTCTGGTGCCTCTACCCATCCCCCCCTCCTCGACCCCACCCAATAACTTGCCATAGAGGTGTACAGCACAAAAAAGGCCTTTCAGCCCATCGGGCTTGTGCCGGTCAAACACAACCACATAACTATTCTAATCCCATTTTCCAACACTTGGCCCATAGCCTTGTAAGCCCTGGGATCGCAAGTGCACATCTAAATAATTCTTAAATGTTATGAGGGTCTCTGCCTCCACTACCCTTTCAGGCAGCGAGTTCCAAACTCCCTTCACCCTCTGGGTAAAAAGGTTTCCCCTCCATATCTCCTGCCCCTAACCTTGAATCTATTCCCCCTGGTCATTGATCTCTCCATCTGGGCAAATGTTTCTTCCTGTCTGCTCTATCTATGCCCCTCATAATTTTATACATCTCAATCATGCCCCCCTCAGTCTCCTTTGCCCCTCCCGCAACAGCCTCCCCGAACAGGCACCGGAATGTGGTGACTAGGGGCTTTTCACAGTAACTTCATTGAAGCCTACTCGTGACAATAAGCGATTTTCATTCATTTTTATCCAATCTCTCGTCATAGCTAAAACTCTCCAACCCAGACAACATCCTGGTAAATCCCCTCTGCACCCTTTCCAGTGCAATGGCATATATTTTGGCTATGGCCTAACCAACATTTTATACAGTTCCAGCATAACCTCCCTGCTCTATGACTCGGCTAATTAAGGCAAGTAAACCATGTGCCTTCTCAACCACTGTATCCACCTTCTCTGCTACCTTAAGGGACCGGTGTACATGCGCACCAAGGTCCCTCTGATTCTCGGTGCTTCCAAGGGTCCTGTCACTTATTATGTATCCCCTTGCCTTGTTTGTCCTGCTCAAGTGCATCACCTCACACTTATCCGGATTGAATTCCATTTGCCACTGACCAGCCCATCTGTATCCCCCTCACTATTTATCACCCACCAATTTTCGTATCATCTGGAAACTTACTGATCAATCCTCTTACATTCATATCTAAATCATTTACATAAACCACAAAAGCAAGGGCCCCGACACTGATCCCTGCGGGACCCACAGGCGTCCAGTCAGAAAAGCACCCCTCGACCATCACCCTCAGCTTCCTGCCACTCAGCCAATTTTGGATCCAATTTGCCAAATTTCCTTGGATCCCATGGGCTCTTAGCTCCGTTATCAGTCTTTCATGTGGAACCTTATCAAAAGCCTTGCTGAAGTAGACCACATCAAATGCATTTCCCTCATCTACATACCTGGTCACCTCTTCGAAAAATTCAATCAAGTTTGTCAGACATGACCTCCCTGAACAGAACCATGCTGACTGTTCTTGATTAATTATAATTTTTTTTTGAGAATCTTTATTGTCACAAGTAGGCTTACAACACTGCAATTAAGTTACTGTGAAAAGCCCCTAGTCGCCACATTCCGGCGCCTGTTCGGGTACACAGAGGGAGAATTCAGAATGTCCAATTCATCTCACAGCACGTCTTTCGAGACTTGTGGGAGGAAACCGGAGCACCCGGAGGAAACCCACCCAGACACAGGGAGAACGTGCAGACTCCGCACAAACAGTGACCCAAGACAGGAATGGAGCTGTGAACCAACAGTGCTAACCACTGTGCTACCGTAATCCCTGCCTCTCCAAATGCAGATTAATTCTGTCTCAGAATTGCTTCCAATAGTTTCCCCACCACTGAGGTTAGACTGACTGGCCTGTAGTTTCCTGGTTTATCCCTTCCTCCCTTCTTGAATAATGGGACCACATTGGCTAACCTCCAGTCCTCCGGCACCTCTCCTGTGGCCAGAGAGGAATAGAAAATTATTGCCAGCGTCCCTGCTATTTCCTCCCTTGCCTCATTCAACAGCCTGGGATACATTTCATCTGGTGCTGGATATTTGTCTATCTTTAAACCTGTCAGACCACTCAGAACCGCCTCTCTGTCTATGTTAATTTTATCACAGTCCTTCTCTCTGATCTCTATACCCACACTGAGCCTCTCACGAATGAACACCGGCACAAAGTGTTCATTTAGAACCCTGCCTACATCCTCTGGCTCCACATACAAATTACCATTGTGATCCTTAATGGGCCCTACTTTTCCCCTCATTTCCTTTTGCCATTAATGTACTTGTAAAACAACTTAGGATTTTCCTTTACTTTACCTGCCAGTATCCTTTCATATCCCCTTTTTGCTCTCCAAATTTCCTTTTTAAGTTCTCTCTTTAACATTCTCAGCACATCTAGGGCTTCTGCTGTTTTGAGCCTCGATATCTGCCATAAGCCTCCCTTTTACTCTTTATCCAATGCTGTATATCCCTCGATGTCCAGGGTTCGCTGGATTTGTTGGTCCCACTCTTTTTCTTGATTGGAACATGTTGGTCCTGAACTCTCCCTATTTCCTTCTTGAAACTGTTCTGTCACAAATTTGCCTCCCAAGTACTTGCTCCCAGTCCACTCTGGCCAAATCATATCTGATCTTATTAAAATCGGCCTTCACCCAGTTTAGAACTTTGATCTCAGGCCCATCCATGTCCTTTTCCATAACAATCTTGTATCGAATGAAGTTATGATCACTGTCAGCAAAATGCTCCCCCAACGATACTTCAGCAACTTGCCCAGCTTCATTACCGAAAATGAAGTCCAGGACTGCCCCCTCTCTTGTAGGATCTTCTATGTACTGACTTAAAACGTTCTCCTGGATGCATTTTAAGAATTCCCTTCCCTCTAAACCTTTCACACTATGACTACCCCAGCTAATGTTGGGGAAGTTTAAATCCCCATTATCACTACCCTATTAATTTTCCACTTCTCTGAAATCTGTCCACATATCTACCCTTCTATTTCTCTCAGACTTTTAGGAGGCCTGTAGAACGCCCCCAGCAATGTGGTTGCTCCTTTTTGGTTATTAAGTTCTACCCATATGGCCCTAGTGAAGAGCCTTCCAAGCTGTTGTCCCTCTTTACTGCTGTAATTGATCCCCTGGTGAAAATTGTGACAACCCCTCCTCTTTTATTCCCTTCCCTGTCTCGCCTGAAGATCCTGGGATATCCCATTGCAGATTTGCTCTTCTGCCTGTCTCTGAGCCTCAATATCAGGATGTTGTTGGATGCTGGGATTCAGACTGTGGCACTGATTAAAACTTGACAAGGAGTCCTAATCGAAGATAAATTCCTTGACTGCCGGCACTTTACAGCCTGCTCCTTCACTCCTGTGCCAGCGCTCCCTCTGGTGGCGGATGCCCAATCCTGCTTTGCAAAACTCCAGCCATGTAATGGGGCCACACACCGGGTAGATGGGGCAGCCAAGTGATTCAGATTGGGAACTAAATAGTACAGGGTGCCTAACTTTTCGAAGAGTTATTCACAATTGGAGAACAGTTGTTTGGTGTAGCACAGAACTTGAGTATTGCTGGTAAAAGAGGTATGCTGTTGAAGGGGCAAAAAGCACTTGATAATCTCTCTAACAGTAGTTGTAAGGTAGGGTAGAATATAAATCAGGTGCATCCTATGAGTGGAATATAAGCAATCATAGGGGTTTAAATCTTTGTTTTGAGTTGCCAAACAAAATCTGCAGTGATGATGGGACATTTGAGCTCATGGAATATATGTGATAGTTTTCTGGGTCAATATATCGAGGAACTAACCGGGGACAGGGCTATTCTGGATCTACTATTTTGCCATGTGAAACAGATCCTCTTGTACTGGAGGAAGAACGGTCATAATGTGATAGATTATACATTAAGTTTAAAAATCATTTAGTTACCTTGGAAGCTAGGATCTTAAAGCTAAACAAAGTAAATGCGATGGATATGAGGGGCGTGTTGACCAAGCTAATTTGGGAGACATCACTCAAATGTTATTATGATGATGGACTGGCAATGGCTAGCATTTTAACAATCAGCATATAAATTGCAACAAACGCACATTACTAAGGCATAAAAAGCCCCCAGAAAACATGGTCAAACTGTGGCTAACGAGGAGTGAAAGATAGTATTAGATTAAAAGAGGAGACTTATAAAGTTGCCACAAAGAGATGTATCCCCGAGCATTGGGACAATTGTGGAATTCAGTCGAGCTTGACAAAGAAATCAATGAGGCAAGCAAAAGTTGGATCTGAGCGTTAGCTAATAAGAGACATTAAAAACAGAGAAGTATGTAATTAGGATGTGATTAGTGGAAGTAATTATGGGCCCCTTAGAGGCTGAGACGGTGCTTAGCACTGCTGCCTCACAGCGCCAGAGACCCGGGTTCAATTCCAGCCTTGGCTGACTGTCCTGTGCACTTTCTTCCCTTATCTGCGTGGGTTTCCTCCGGGTGCTCCGGTTTCCTCCCACAGTCCAAAGATGTGCAGGTTGGGTCGATTAGCCATGAGAAAATTGACCCGTAGGCTTGGTGGGTTACGGGGATAGGGTGGGGGGGTGGACCTAGGTAGAGTGCTCTTTCAGAGGGTTGGTGCAGACTCGATGGGCCAAATGACCTCCTTCTGCACTGCCACGACTCTAGAGTTCGATGGTAAAATTCTAAAGTGCAATACAGAAATGGAACAAACATTAAGCAAATAATTTGGCTTCAGTCTTCCCTTTCGGTGTGGGGAACCGTGGCATTTCCCTGTTTTGTGATCACAACCCCATCAAGTCTTCCCACTCCCAGTATATTTTTGACTCTGTGTAACAGGCTGGCAAGGTTCGGGTCTGCCACCTCCATGGGCAGGCCTGAGGCAGAGACTGAGGCATGGGATGGAGTCGGGGGCTGTTTAGAAGGCCCACCTTGGTTTGCTGGGACAATGTCCCCATCCTGTATGTGGTTCTCAGGCCCCCTCAACTCTCACTCTCCGTACTGCCCCAATCCCGTGCCACCTCCATGTTCCTTCTGATGCACTATCAATTACTACGAGACGAGAGTAGAGAATAATCGAGGCTTTATTAAGCCGAGATGTGTGGCCTCCTGCAGCTGCTACCAGAATGGGAGTAGCTCGGTGTGCACACCCATTTATACACCGCTTACTGGGCGGAGCCAGCAGGCAGGGATTTACCCCCGTACCTCTAGTACAGGAGCCTTACCGTACTACATCTAATATACAGTTACTACATCTAATATACAGTTTGTGGTGTCTACCACATTCACCCCCTGTCAAAAAAGAGTCCAGTGGGGGTGGTGGAAAAATTTACAGTTCAGGCAAAATTTACAATTTCAGTCAAAATCTACAGGTTCAGTCGGTCGGTGCCTTGATCCTCCGCTGTGATTGCGCCAACTTGGTCACCTGTGACTCAGAGAGCGTGTTGTCCTCGTCTTCATCGCCCCCGAGTGGAACCAGAGGGAGGACGGATCGTCCTGGGGCAGGGGCTGTGGTGAGGTGCGCTGGGGGGAGGGTGGGTGGCGTTGGGGCAATCAGAGGGGGTGATGTCGGGTGGTGGGCCGTGGGTGGGGATCCAGCTGGTGCCATGTCCTGGAGGGAGACTGTGTCCTGGTGCCCGCTGGGGTGTGCCTCGTAGGCGTACTGCGGATTCATGTGCAGTAGTTGGACTCTTTCGACCAACGGGTCCGCACGTGTTTGCGGAGGAGGACAGGTCCAGCAGCTGCTAGCCATGTCGGGAGCGAAACCCCGGAGGTGGACTTCCTGGAGAAGGCAGGGAGACGTTCATGGGGGGTTTCATTAGTCGCAGTGCAGAGTAGCGGTCGGATGGAGTGGAGCATGTTGGGGAGGACATCCTGCCAGCGGGAGGCCAGGAGATTTTTAGACCGTAGGGCCAGCAGGACGGCCTTCCAGACCGTCCCATTCTCCCTCTCCACCTGCCCATTTCCCCGGGGGTTGTAGCTGGTCGTCCTGCTTGAGGAAATGCCCTTGCTGAGTAGGAACTGACACAGCTCATCGCTCATAAAGGAGGATCCCCGGTCGCTGTGGACGTAAGCAGGGAAACCGAACAGGGCGAAGATGCTGTTGAGTGCTTTAATGACCGTGGCAGAAGTCATATCGGGGCATGGGATGGCGAAGGGAAATCGGGAGTACTCATCGACCACGTTCAGGAAGTACGTGTTTCGGTCAGTGGAGGGGGGCCCTTTGAAGTCCACGCTGAGGCGTTCAAAGGGGCGGGAGGCCTTCACCAGGAGCGCTCGGTCTGGCTGGTAGAAGTGTGGTTTGCACTCCGCGCAGACCTGGCAGATACAGTCTGTATGTTTAGTTTTGTTTTCAGAGTTGGGGCTGCACCAGCCAAACAAGGTGTAATTTTGATCTCCTTGCATGTGAAGAATATCTTCAGATCACTTGCTACTTTAAAAGTGATAACTGCTCTCAGTAGAGAATTTAAATCTGCTGTCTTTGTTAAAGAGGGTATTTGTCTTATGGATGTTGCGAGGAAAGATTAAGGGTTACTTATAGAGTACTGCATTCTTTTGGGGGAGTATTTGAGTTGATACTTGCCAAGATGTTTATTGTGTGTTTATGTTAACTGGATTCATAGAATAAACATTTTTTGTTTTAAAGGTACTTTAGATCTCTGTTGCATCACACCTGTAAAGTGGGCCCTTGTGCTCCCCATAACCAAAATCTATTAAATGTTGTGGGTCAGGTGAACTCCATGATACACTTTGGGGTTTTCTAAACCCTGGCCCATAATACAGTGTAGAGGGAGATTTACTCTATCCAATCCCGTGCTGTACCTGTTCTGTGAGTGTTTGATGGGGGTGTTTAATTTATACAGCATTATTTCTTTATTAGTACTGATTTCTTTACGTTCCTCATCCTTGCTAGACCCTCTTATTTCCAGGATGTTTTTTGTGTCGTTATCTTGTAAAGACAGATACAAACCTTTTCTCCTCCCCCACCAGCGCAGAATCGAGTCAGGAATGGGTAAAATGTGGCTCATTGAACTGGAATGTCAAAAACGAAAGTAAAAACAGACAGACAGCCCAGCTCCACCCACACTCTGACATAACTGCAGCTATTTGATAAACACCCATTTCTTAAAGGTACATCCACCACAGCTATTTGATAAACACCCATTTCTGAAAGGTACTCTCACATGACAACTGTCCCATTAAACACTCCCAAACAGGTACAGTGCGGGGTTAGATACAGAGTAAAGCTCCATCTACAATGTCCCCATCAAACACTCCCAAACAGGTACAGCATGGGGTTAGATACAGAGTAAAGCTCCCTCTACACAGACCCATCAAACACTCCCAGGACAGGTACAGCACAGGGTTAGATACAGAGTAAAGCTCCATCTACACTGTCCCCATCAAACACTCCCAGGACAGGTACAGCACGGTGTTAGATACATAGTAAAGCTCCCTCTACACTGTCCTCATCAAACACTCCCAGGACAGGTACAGCATGGGGTTAGATACATAGTAAAGCTCCCTCTACACTGTCCTCATCAAACACTCCCAGGACAGGTACAGCACGGCATTAGATACAGAGTAAAGCTCCCTCCACATTGTCCTCATCAAACACTCCCAGGACAGGTACAGCACGGCATTAGATACAGAGTAAAGCTCCCTCCACATTGTCCCCATCAAATACTCCCAGGACAGGTACAGCACGGGGTTAGATACAGAGTAAAGCTCCCTCTACACTGTCCCCACCAAACACTCCCAGGACAGGTACAGCACGGGGTTAGATACAGAGTAAAGCTCCCTCTACACTGACCCCATCAAACACTCCCAGGACAGGTACAGCACGGGGTTAGATACAGAGTAAAGCTCCCTCTACACTGTCCCCATCAAACACTCCCAGGACAGGTACAGCACGGGGTTAGATACAGAGTGAAGCTCCCTCTACACTGCCCCCATCAAACACTCCCAGAACAGGTACAGCCCGGGGTTAGATACAGAGTAAAGCTCCCTCTACACTGTCCCCATCAAACACTCCCAGGACAGGTACAGCACGGGGTTAGATACAGAGTGAAGCTCCCTCTACACTGCCCCCATCAAACACTCCCAGGACAGGTACAGCACGGGGTTAGATACAGAGTAAAGCTCCCTCTACACTGTCCCCATCAAACACTCCCAGGACAGGTACAGCACGGGGTTAGATACAGAGTAAAGCTCCCTCTACACTGTCCCCATCAAACACTCCCAGGACAGGTACAGCACGGGGTTAGATACAGAGTGAAGCTCCCTCTACACTGTCCCCATCAAACACTCCCAGGACAGGTACAGCACGGGGTTAGATACAGAGTAAAGCTCCCTCTACACTGTCCCCATCAAATACTCCCAGGACAGGTACAGCACGGGGTTAGACACAGAGTAAAGCTCCCTCTACACTGTCCCCATCAAACACTCCCAGGAAAGGTACAGCACGGGTTAGATGAAAAGCTATAACTTTCAGTACCAATTGGACCCAATTTAATTTCGACAGCATTATTTCATAGACATCACTAGATTAAATAGAGGTATTGGTTGGTATTGTGACAAGTGGATCTCACTGTGACCATGTGCTCTTTTACTGCTTTACGGATGCTGTGCTTATGATGAGGGTGGGATGGTACCCCCGCTCTGGGGGCAGGGTGGGAGCGGGAGGGAGCAGAAACAATGGAAATGAAGGAAACCTTGGGAAAAGTCTTTGCCTTCCTGGGCCTCTGACTCCTCTCTGGAGTTTGGCGGTTGTGTTTGACTCTCCCTGGGCTTGAGCCTCTGCTTGTACGGCTTGTGTTTAGCTGGTTGTGTTGATGTCTCTCTGTCTGTTTCATAGGGGAGCAAGTTGCAGTGTATCGTGGCCAGGATGGGCAGGCCTATATCGTTGATGCCTACTGCCCTCACCTGGGTGCTAACCTGGCTGTAGGGGGCCAAGTGATGGGCAACTGCATCGAATGCCCCTTCCATGGCTGGCAGTTCCGTGGTGAGGACGGCAAATGCGTCAAGATTCCGTATGCAGAGAAAGGTAGGGGCTGCGGTGATTCAGACCAGGGTGTGCCTGTGATCAGGGTGGGGCAGCAGCAGGGGGTGGTGAGGACAAGCTGGTGAACAGTGTGGAAGGCAGTTTGAGACGGACTCGAATTCAGTGACAGCCCCATTCCTCCGATTCTCGAATGTTTCTGTGTCCCAGAATGGGGGCGGGGGGGGTCGGTATCTGGAAGCAGGAAATTGGGGAGAGGGGGGAAACTGCAAGATGTCAAGATGGGATATGAACTTTGGATTTTATTTGATATTAGAAAGTTTGAAGGGATCGTTATGTAGTGAACCTCAGTATGGGACAGTATTTGGGGAGAGGTCTGTATGTAATGGAGGTCAAAATGGGATAGTATTTGGGAGGGATTTCTATGTAACAGAGCTCAGGATGGGACAGTATTTGGGGAGGGTGTGTCTGTAATGGAGCTCTGGATGGGGCAGTAATTGGGGAGGGGCCTCTAAGTTTTGGAGTACTGGACGGGGCAGTATTTGGGGAGGGGTGTGTCTGTAATGGAGCTCTGGATGGGGCAGTATTTGGGGAGGGGTGTGTCTGTAATGGAGCTCTGGATGGGGCAGTATTTGGGGAGGGGTGTGTCTGTAATGGAGCTCTGGATGGACAGTATTTTGGGAGGGGTGTGTCTGTAATGGAACTCTGGATGGACAGTATTTGGGGAGGGGTGTGTCTGTAATGGAGCTCTGGATGGACAGTATTTTGGGGAGGGGTGTGTCTGTAATGGAGCTCTGGATGGACAGTATTTTGGGAGGGGTGTGTATGTAATCGAGCTCTGGATGGACAGTATTTTGAGGAGGGGTGTGTCTGTAATGGACCTCTGGATGGGGCAGTATTTGGGGAGGGGTCTGTATGTGGTGGAGCTCTCGATTGGACAGTAATTGGGGAGGTGCCTATATGTTTTGGAGTTCTGGACGGGGCAGTATTTTACGGAAGCGTGTCTAACAAATGGAGATTTGGATTGGAGAGTATTTGGGGAGGGGTCTGTATGTGGTGGAGCTCTGGATGGACAGTGTGTTGGGGAGGTGTATGTCTGTAATGGAGCTCTGGATGGACAGTATTTTGGGGAGGGGTATGTCTGTAACAGAGCTCTGGATGGACAGTATTTGGGGAGGGGTGTGTCTGTAATGGAGCTCTGGATGGGGCAGTATTTGGGGAGGGGTGTGTCTGTAATGGAGCTCTGGATGGACAGTATTTGGGGAGGGGTGTGTCTGTAACAGAGCTCTGGATGGACAGTATTTAGGGAGGGGTGGGTCTGTAATGGAGCTCTGGATGGGGCAGTATTTGGGGAGGGGTGTGTCAGTAATGGAGCTCTGGATGGACAGTATTTGGGGAGGGGTGTGTCTGTAATGGAGCTCTGGATGGACAGTATTTTGGGGAGGGTTGTGTCTGTAATGGAGCTCTGAATGGGGCAGTATTTGGGGAGGGGTGTGTATGTAATGGACCTCTGGATGTGGCAGTATTTTGGGGAGGGGTGTGTCTGTAACGGAGCTCTGGATGGACAGTATTTGGGGAGGGGTGTGTCTGTAATGGAGCTCTGGATGGACAGTATTTGGGGAGGGGTGTGTCTGTAATGGAGCTCTGGATGGACAGTATTTTGGGGAGGGGTGTGTCTGTAATGGAGCTTGTCATGATATTCAAACACACACATCATGATAGACACACCAACAGACAAATCAGAACACACAACACCACAACCAATGACAGAAAGATATAAAAGCACAGACACGACCCCCGGTGGTCAGTATTAGCTGCAGAGGAGAACCAGGACACATCTATTGCCAAACACACTCAGGGAGACAGCACGTGCAGAGTATCCAGAACAAACTGTATTATAAGAGTTATAATAAAATAGAGTTGTACCACATACAACTGTGTTGGCTCATCTGTGCACCAGAGCACCCAACACCACATGGTACAGGAGTGGATCGATACCTGCCGGCATACCTCAGTGTACACAGACAACCAGCAGTGCCCAGGCATGATGTACGAGCTCCCGGTTCCGCAGGCGCTCCAGTGCCACGGCGACCTCCGCGAAAACTGGCGGCGATTCCGGCAAATGTTCGAATTGTTCCTGGTGGCAGCTGAACTCAAAGACCTGGATGATAGCGAAAAAATTGAATTTCTCCTCACCATCGCCGGTGCAAGGGCAAGAGAAATATTCAGAAGGTTCAGGTTCTTCAGGAGGCAGCAAAGGTACGATTACCAGGCAGTCCTGGGCAAATTCTCCAAGTACTGTGAAGAAAACGCAATCCAATCGGCACATAAAGGTAAGAAAAGCTGCAGTACTCACCTCGTGGCTGGGATCCCGGAGCCCGAATTCCCAGAGGCCGAAATCCCGGGCCTGAGAGAAGGCTGGGTCGAGGTCGGCGGCCATCTTGCTAAAGGTATAACGCTAGCACAGTTGCGCGAGAAGTGCGCAGAACCGGAAGTTTCGTTTGCGCATGCGCGAGATGCTGCGCATGCGCAGTCAAGAAAACGGCCATCGGTAAAGGAACAGCGATCTGAGCATGCGCAGTCGCTTCCTACGTGCTACATACCGAGCGTCAGGATGTCAGAGGCCCCAGACTGCACCAATTTAAAAGGGAAATGTCCCAAATCCAATTTAAAAGGGAAACGTCCCAAATCAAAAAAACAAAAATCTGTTAAAGCTGTAAAACAACCTTCCCTCACCTGGAATGACAGCACAGTGCCGCAAATTGACCCAGGAGATGAATTTGACCTCCGAAGAACCCTCCGACAAGCAGTTACCTACGCACAAGCCGATGATTCCGACCTTGAATACTTCGATGACGATCTTTACAGTGTTTCCGGACCTCGCGAGCCCAATGATAGCTCCGTGGTCCTATATGACTATGACTCGGACGAACCTTTCGTGTTGCACATTGGCGGCCCCCACATTGAATCCGACGCAGATGCGGATTCATTTTTCGGATTTGAGGATCTTCAAGCCAGCAGATATGACGTTCCAACTTATCAGTAACGGATGATGCTGCAGCCTGACATTAACAGACAGGGAGCGGTGCAAGCACACGGAGAGTGCCCTGCTGCCACACAGAGCGTGGTCCACGTCCCGCTCAACGTTCCCGACTCTATGAAAGAAGACATGCAAGACTCCAGAGTGCAGTCCTCGCATGAACCAGAAGTGACTCCAGTGTCACAAGCTTCCACAGCAAGCTCGTGGACAGACTCCACAATTGCAGAAATGCAAGACTCCAGAGCGCAGTCCTTGCACGAACAAGAAGTGACTCCAGTGTCACAAGCCTCCACAGAGAGCTTGTGGACAGCCTCCACGATAGAAGCAACGCAAGACTCCAGAGCGCAGTCCTTGCACGAACAAGAAGTGACTCCAGTGTCACAAGCCTCCACAGAGAGCTCGTGGACGGACTCCACGATGGAAGGAACGCAAGACTCCAGAGCGCAGTCCTTGCAGAAACAAGACCATGAGGGTCTAGCAACCTCTCCTGACCAACCAGCGGCAGACGATGCAAGTCTGCCATGCTCACGTGAACAGCAAGAAGGCTATAACAGCCTACCATGCTCCACTACACAGCAGCATGAACATGACGGTCTCTCATGCTACAATGAAGGGCACAGCGCTGAAGACTGTTCAAGCCCAACTGAAGACAAGCCAAAGGAATCGCCTCGTCCAAGCCCGAAGAAAAAAGGTTTATGCGCTGACCTTCAGGATCATTATAGCCGAACAGAGATTAATAATGCTGCACGGCCACAGAAGGATGCTGAGGATTTGCTAACGAAATTAATTGAATGTTTAACTTGCAAGGAGCAGACAGAGAATTGCCAGTGTTTTAGTACGGATCGAAAAAATGGACAAGACATTGATCCTCAGGTAATGGAAATAACACAACCTGAATCATATCTACAGCAGGGACAAATGTCTCCCTTCAACACAACACCGCAAAATCCCAACTTCGGAGACCAGCAGTTAGTCAGTAATGACTCTTCAAACCTTGAGGGGAACATTAATTGCATTGAACCTATACACGCTCCACTGATTATTGAGCAGAACATTGGAGCAAGAATCCTGAGGACACCGACATCGAGTAGCCAGATAACGAATTTAAAACCCACAGCAGTGTCAAGTGAACCAAGTGTGCTTTCCACTAATGGTGAAGATGCAGATAAGGTCGACCCGATTATCCATTGTACCACACTAACCCCAGTGATTAAGCAGTTATGTATGGGGAGTATAAGGTGGGCAATTGAGAACAGTAAAAGAGAGACTGTGACCATGCCAGTCCCAGCAAAATCAGACCCAGAGACCATGAAGGCATGTACATTAGACAAAGATACACATGAGGCACCTGAGAAGAAAAGTGAAACGGAATGTTCTTTGGGAAATAGTACAATGTCGATAGAAACATTGGATCCTATATTCGAGACCATACCTATGGGAGAATTTGGGGGTAATAAACAAGGTTCTGCAATGTCTGGGGGAAGATTTAAAATTCCAAAGAAGAAAAGCCCAAATGAAGGACAACGGCAAGACAATGACAGTCCACCGACATGGTGTGCACCACCAGATGAAAACTCTGACAATTTACCCAACCCTAGTGAACAGCAAGCTGCTAATGAGGATCTATCCACGGGATGTGAGACGAGTGACGACAGCATCCCACTTCCCATGCAAAAGGTGCAAGGTGACAGACCTCGCCTAGTGCGTACCGAGGCACTCGACGATCACGGTGGGACCACTGACGACTGCGGTGGCAGCGCACCGCTTCCACCCTCGATGGCTCGACCCTCTCCACTGGTTGGTGCATTCCTGCATGTTCCGACTCCAGAAGTGCAGCTTCAGGGAATCTCGGCTGCCTCCAGTGAACCTGTTGGGACTCCGGACGGGGGGCATCGACGGAAGGCAGACCGGACTCCAGATGGGGAGCAGCCAAGCGCCGACTCTGATTCGCGCACGCCAGACCTTGCTCCGGACGGGCGGTGTCGCGGCCTCGGTGATGGCACGCTCAGGGTGACGGCGGATGCCACGGCGACAGGGAATGGATCGCGTGGCAGTCCCACTGGGTCGGCAGTGGCAACCAGCACCGGCGGTCCAAGATGGACACACCAATTCGCGCCATCGCCAGACGTTGATGCGAGCAACAATTCTCTCTCCAAGGCGACATGCTTCGACGTTTCTCTGCGGAGTCGCCCTTCCGGCACAGCAGGTGGCCGGAACCAGCGTACACGGTCTCGGCCAACTTCCACATCTGGCACAGTCATCGCCTTGCATGATATTAGTGATGGTGCTACTTCGATGGCAACGACCCATCGGCTACAAGATGCCGTCCACCACAAACATAAAAAGAAAAAGACTCCACCTTGTTCCTGGCATGCAGGGCGGATGGATTGGTGCGTAGGCGCAATCAGCGAGCTTTGCGCCGCCTTCCACGCTCGCAACTGAACCGTACGCACACGCCGGATCCTCCACTGGTTCCCAAGGATGACTTCGTGGAGATGCCACGGATCATGCCCCTTCCATCGCCACCAGAACCAAATCTCCACAGCTGAACCGGCTTGAGGACCAGCCCATTCTTGAGGCGGTCACCCATTAGACTGGACTTATAACGCTGTTCATACGTTCAAAAAGTCAAACACTTCTGTATTATAACCTGTTGTTGTTTATTGTTCCAGATATCGTCTGACCAGACCAATGTTCAAGTTTTTTTTTTTTCTCTCGCATCCAAGTTTTGTTATGGTACAACCTTGTTAGTGTGACGCACCCGACATCGCCCCATGTAAATAGTTACGTCATATACACACGCTGTACATAACACACACACACACTCTTCGATGCACTCACGACACAATTATATTTATAACCACGTAGGCACATATCTTTGTAAAAAGGGGGGATGTCATGATATTCAAACACACACATCATGATAGACACACCAACAGACAAATCAGAACACACAACACCACAACCAATGACAGAAAGATATAAAAGCACAGACACGACCCCCGGTGGTCAGTATTAGCTGCAGAGGAGAACCAGGACACATCTATTGCCAAACACACTCAGGGAGACAGCACGTGCGGGGTATCCAGAACGAACTGTATTATAAGAGTTATAATAAAATAGAGTTGTACCACATACAACTGTGTTGGCTCATCTGTGCACCAGAGCACCCAACACCACAGAGCTCTGGATGGACAGTATTTTGGGGAGGGTTGTGTCTGTAATGGAGCTCTGGATGGGGCAGTATTTGGGGAGGGGTGTGTATGTAATGGACCTCTGGATGTGGCAGTATTATGGGGAGGGGTGTGTCTGTAATGGCGCTCTGGATGGGGCAGTATTTGTGGAGGGGTGTGTATGTAATGGAGCTCTGAATGGACAGTATTTGGGGAGGGGTGTATGTAATGGAGCTCTGGATGGGACAGTATTTGGGAGAGGTGTGTATGTAATGGAGCTCTGGATGGGACAGTATTTGGGAGAGGTGTGTATGTCATGGCGCTCTGGATGGGACAGTATTTGGGGAGGGGTCCGTATGTAATGGAGCTCTTGATGGATCAGTATTTGGGGAGGGGTGTGTCTGTAATCGAGCTCTGGATGCGACAGTATTTGGGGAGGGGTGTGTCTGTATGGAGCTCTGGATGGACAGTATTTTGGGGAGGGGTGTGTATGTAATGGAGCCCTGGATGGGGCAGTATTTGGGGAGGTATGTGTCTGTAATGGAAAACTGGATGGACAGTATTTTGGGGAGGGGTGTGTATGAAATGGACGTCTGGATGGGGCAGTATTTGGGGAGGGATGCGTCTGTAATGGAACTCTGGATGGACAGTATTTTCGCGAGGGGTGTGTATGCAATGGAGCTCTGGATGGGGCAGAATTTGGGGAGAGGTTTGTTTCTTCGTGGTTCGGATGCGACAGCATTTTGGGGAAGGGTGTGTCTGTAATCATGCTCTGGATCGGACAGTATTTGGCGAGGGGTGTGTCTGTACTGGAGCTCTGGATGGGGCAGTATTTGGAGAGGGGTGTGTCTAATGGAGCTCTGGATGGGGCAGTATTTTGGGGAGGGGTGTGTATGTAATGGAGCTCTCGATGGAACAGTATTTTGGTGAGGGGTGTGTATGTAATGGAGCTCTGGATGGACAGTATTTGGGGAGCGGTCTGTATGTGGTGGAGCTCTGGATGGGACAGTATTTGGGGAGGGGTGTGTATGTAATGGAGCTCTGGATGGGGCAGTATTTGGGGAGGGGTGTGTATGTAATGGAGCTCTGGATGGGGCAGTATTTGGGGAGGGTGTGTCTATAATGGAGCTCTGGATGGGGCAGTATTTGGGGAGCGGTCTGTATGTGGTGGAGCTCTGGATGGGACAGTATTTTGGGGAGGGGTGAGGCTGTAATGGAGCTCTGGATGGGGCAGTATTTGGGTAGGGGTGTGTCTGTAATGGAGCTCCGGATGGGGCAGTATTTTGGGGAGGGGTGAGTCTGTAATGGAGCTCTGGATGGGGCAGTATTTGGGGAGAGGTGAGTCTGTAATGGAGCTCTGGATGGATAGTATTTTGGGGAGGGATGTGTCTGTAATGGAGCTCTGGATGGATAGTATTTTGGGGAGGGATGTGTGTGTAATGGAGCTCTGGATGTGGCAGTATTTGGGGAGGGGTGTGTCTGTAATGGAGCTCTGGATGGACAGTATTTTGGGGAGGGGTGTGTCTGTAATGGAACTCTGGAAGGACAGTATTTTGGGGAGAGGTTTGTCTGTTGTGGTTCGGATGGGACAGTATTTTGGGGAGGCGTGTGCCTGTAATGGAGTTCTGGATGGGGCAGTATTTGTGGAGAGTTTTGTCTGTCGTGGTTCGGATGGGACAGTATTTTGGGGAGGGGTGTGTCTGTAATCGATCTCTGGATGTGACAGTATTTGGGGAGGAGTGTGGATGTAATGGAGCTCTGGATGGGGCAGTATTTGGGGAGGGGCCTGTATGTAGTGGAACTCTGGATGGAAAGTATTTTGGGAAGGGTGTGTGTCTGTAATGGAGCTCTGGATGGGGCAGTATTTCGGGGAGGGGTGAGTCTGTAATGGAGCTCTGGATGGGTCAGTATTTGGGGAGGGGTGTGTCTGTAATGGAGCTCTGGATGGAAAGTATTTTGGGAAGGGTGTGTGTCTGTAATGGAGCTCTGGATGGGGCAGTATTTCGGGGAGGGGTGAGTCTGTAATGGAGCTCTGGATGGGTCAGTATTTGGGGAGGGGTGTGTCTGTAATGGAGCTCTGGATGGACAGCATTTTGAAGAGGGATGTGTCTGTAATGGAGCTCTGGATGGATAGTATTTTGGAGAGGGTTGTGTCTGTAATGGAGCCCTGGCAGGGGCAGTGTTTGGGGAGGGGTGTGTATGTAATGGACATCTGGATGGGGCAGTACTTGGGGAGGGATGTGTCTGTAATGGAACTCTGGATGGTCAGTATTTTGGGGAGGGGTGTGTATGTAATGGACGTCTGGATGGGGCAGTATTTGGGAAGGTGTGTGTCTGTAATGGCGCTCTGGATGGGACAGCATTTGGAGAGATTGTGTATGTAATCGAGCTCTGGATGTGGCAGTATTAGGGGAGGGGTGTGTGTAATGGAGCTCTGGATGGGGAAGAATTTGGGGAGGCGTCTGTATGTAATTGAGCTCTGGATCGGGCAGTATTTGGGGAGGGGTCTGTATGTAGTGGAGCTCTGGATGGGGCAGTATTTGGGGAGGGATGTGCGTGTAATGGAACTCTGGATGGACAGTATTTTGGGGAGGGGTGTGTCTGTAATGGAGCACTGGATGGACAGTATTTGGGGAGGGATGTGTCTGTAATGGAGCTCTGGATGGACAGAATTTTGGAGAGGGGTGTGTCTGTAATGGCGCCCTGGAAGGGGCAGTATTTGGGGAGGGGTGTGTCTGTAATGGAGCACTGGATGGACAGTATTTTGGGGAGGGGTGTGTCAGTAATGGAGCTCTGGATGGACAGTATTTGGGGAGGGATGTGTCTGTAATGGAGCTCTGGATGGACAGTATTTGGGGAGGGATGTGTCTGTAATGGAGCTCTGGATGGACAGAATTTTGGGGAGGTGTGTGTCTGTAATGGAGCCCTGGATGGGGCAGTATTTGGGGAGGGGTGTGTCTGTAATGGAGCTCTTGATGGACAGTATTTTGGGGAAGGGTATGTCTGTAATGGAGCTCTGGATGGGGCAGCATTTGAGGAGGGATGTGTCTGTAATGGAGCTCCGGGTGGACAATATTTTGGGGAAGGGTGTGTCAGTAATGGAGCTCTGGATGGACAGTGTGTTGGGGAGGGGTGTGTCTGTAATGGAGCTCTGGATGGGCAGTATTTTGGGGAGGTTTGTGTCTGTCATGGAGCTCTGGATGGGGCAGTATTTGGGGAGGGGTGTGTCTGTAATGGACCTCTGGATGGACAGTATTTTGGGGAGGGGTGTGTATGTAATGGACCTCTGGATGGGGCAGTATTTGGGGAGGGGTGTGTCTATAATGGAGCTCTGGATGGACAGTATTTTGGAAGGGTGTGTCTGTGATGGAAATCTGGATGGAGAGTATTTTGGGGAGGGGTGTGTCGGTAATGAGCTCTGGATGGACAGTATTTTGGGGAGGGGTGAGCCTGTAATGGCGATCTGGATGGGACAGTATTTGGGGAGGGCTCTGTCTGTAATGGAGCTCTTGATGGGGCAATATTTGGGGAGGGGTGTGTCTGTAATGGAGCTCTGGATCGGGCAGTATTTGGGGAGGGATGTGTCTGTAATGGAACTCTGGATGGACAGTAATTTGGGGAGGGATGTGTCTGTAATGGAGCTCTGGATGGGGCAGTATTTGGGGAAGGATGTGTCTGTAATGGAACTATGGATGGACAGTATTTTGGGGAGGGGTGTGAATGTACTGGAGCTCTGGATGGGACAGTATTTGGGGAGGGGTGTGTCTGTAATGGAGCTCTGCATGGACAGTTTTTGGGGAGGGGTGTGTCTATAATTGAGCTCTGGATGGGACAGTATTTGGGGAGGGGTGTGTCTGTAATCGATCTGTGGATGGGACAGTATTTCGGCAGGGGCGTGTCTGTAGTGTAGCTCTGGATGGAGCAGTATTTTGGGGAGGGGTGTGTCTGTAATGGAGCTCTGGTTGGGACAGTATTTTGGGGAGGGGTGTATCTGTAATCAATCTCTGGATGGGTCAGTATTTGCGGAGAGGTGTGTCTGTACTGAAGCTCTGGATGGGACAGTATTTTGGGGAGGGGTGTATATGTAATGGAGCTCTGGATGGGACAGTATTTTGGGGAGGGGTGTGCCTGTAATAGAGCTCTGGATGGGACAGTATTTGGGGAGGTGTGTGTCTGTAATGGAGCTCTGAATGGACAGTATTTGGGGAGAGGTGTGTATGTAATGGAGCTCTGGATGGGACAGTATTTGGGGAGGGGTCTGTATGTAATGGAGCTCTGGATGGGGCAGTATTTTGGGGAGGTGTGTGTGTGTAATGGAGCTCTGGATGGGACAATATTTGAGGAGACGTTTGTCTGTCGTGGTTCGGATGGGACAGTGTTTTGGGGAAGCGTGTAATGAGGCAGTGGGGAAGGGAACACTGACAAAGGAGAGTACTTGCAGGCACGGAGATGGGTTGAAGTGTGTATACTTCAATGCAAGAAGCATCAGGAATAAGGTGGGTGAACTTAAGGCATGGATCGGTACTTGGGACTACGATGTGGTGGCCATCACGGAAACTTGGATAGAAGAGGGGCAGAAATGGTTGTTGGAGGTCCCTGGTTATAGATGTTTCAATAAGATTAGGGAGGGTGGTAAAAGAGGTGGGGGGGTGGCATTATTAATTAGAGATAGTATAACAGCTGCAGAAAGGCAGTTCGAGGAGTATCACCCTACTGAGGTAGTATGGGTTGAAGTTAGAAATAGGAAAGGAGCAGTCACCTTGTTAGGAGTTTTCTATAGGCCCCCCAATAGTAGCAGAGATGTGGAGGAACAGATTGGGAAACAGATTTTGGAAAGGTGCAGAAGTCACAGGGTAGTAGTCATGGGCGACTTTAACTTCCCAAATATTGAGTGGAAACTCTTTAGATCAAATAGTTTGGATGGGGTGGTGTTTGTGCAGTGTGTCCAGGAAGCTTTTCTAACGCAGTATGTAGATTGTCCGACCAGAGGAGGGGCAATATTGGATTTAGTACTGGGTAATGAGCCAGGGCAAGTGATAGATTTGTTAGTGGGGGAGCATTTTGGAGATAGTGACCACAATTCTGTGACTTTCACTTTAGTAATGGAGAGGGATAGGTACGTGCAACAGGGCAAGGTTTACAATTGGGGGAAGGGTAAATACGATGTTGTCAGACAAGAATTGAAGTGCATAAGTTGGAAACATAGGCTGGCAGGGAAGGACACAAGTGAAATGTGGAACTTGTTCAAGGAACAGGTGCTACGTGTCCTTGATATGTATGTCCCTGTCAGGCAGGGAAGAGATGGTCGAGTGAGGGAACCATGGTTGACAAGAGAGGTTGAATGTCTTGTTAAGAGGAAAAAGGTGACTTATGTAAGGCTGAGGAAACAAGGTTCAGACAGGGCATTGGAGGGATACAAGATAGCCAGGAGGGAACTGAAGAAAGGGATTAGGAGAGCTAAGAGAGGGCATGAACAATCTTTGGCGGGTAGGATCAAGGAAAACCCCAAGCCTTTTACACATATGTGAGAAATATGAGAATGACTAGAGCGAGGGTAGGTCCGATCAAGGACAGTAGCGGGAGATTGTGTATTGAGTCTGAAGAGATAGGAGAGGTCTTGAACGAGTACTTTTCTTCTGTATTTACAAATGAGAGGGGCGATATTGTTGGAGAGGACAGTGTGAAACAGATTGGTAAGCTGAGGAAATACTTGTTAGGAAGGAAGATGTGTTGGGCATTTTGAAAAACTTGAGGATAGACAAGTCCCCCGGGCCTGACGGGATATATCCAAGGATTCTATGGGAAGCAAGAGATGAAATTGCAGAGCCGTTGGCAATGATCTTTTCGTCCTCACTGTCAACAGGGGTGGTACCAGGGGATTGGAGAGTGGCGAATGTCGTGCCCCTGTTCAAAAAAGGGACTAGGGATAACCCTTGGAATTACAGGCCAGTTTGTCTTTCTTCGGTGGTAGGCAAAGTAATGGAAAGGGTACTGAAGGATAGGATTTCTGAGCATCTGGAAAGACACTGCTTGATTAGGGATAGTCAGCACGGATTTGTGAGGGGTAGGTCTTGCCTTACAAATCTTATTGAATTCTTTGAGGAGGTGACCAAGCATGTGGATGAAGGTAAAGCAGTGGATGTAGTGTACATGGATTTTAGTAAGGCATTTGAAAAAGTTCCCCATGGTAGGCTTATTCAGAAAGTAAGGAGGCATGGGATAGTGGGAAATTTGGCCAGTTGGATAACGAACTGGCTAACCGATAGAAGTCAGAGAGTGGTGGTGGATGGCAAATATTCAGCCTGGATCCCAGTTACCAGTGGCGTACCGCAGGGATCAGTTCTGGGTCCTCTGCTGTTTGTGATTTTCATTAATGACTTGGATGAGGGAGTTGAAGGGTGGGTCAGTAAATTTGCAGACGATACGAAGATTGGTGGAGTTGTGGATAGTAAGGAGGGCTGTTGTCGGCTGCAAAGAGACATAGATAGGATGCAGAGCTGGGCTGAGAAGTGGCAGATGGAGTTTAACCCTGAAAAGTGTGAGGTTGTCCATTTTGGAAGGACAAATATGAATGCGGAATACAGGGTTAACGGTAGAGTTCTTGGCATTGTGGAGGAGCAGAGAGACCTTGGGGTCTATGTTCATACATCTTTGAAAGTTGCCACTCAAGTGGATAGAGCTGTGAAGAAGGCCTATGGTGTGCTCACGTTCATTAACAGAGGGATTGAATTTAAGAGCCATGAGGTAATGATGCAGCTGTACAAAACCTTGGTAAGGCCACATTTGGAGTACTGTGTACAGTTCTGGTCGCCTCATTTTAGGAAGGATGTGGAAGCTCTGGAAAAGGTGCAAAGAAGATTTACCAGGATGTTGCCTGGAATGGAGAGTAGGTCTTACGAGGAAAGGTTGAGGGTGCTAGGCCTTTTCTCATTAGAACGGAGAAGGATGAGGGGCGACTTGATAGAGGTTTATAAGATGATCAGGGGAATAGATAGAGTAGACAGTCAGAGACTTTTTCCCCGGGTGGAACAAACCATTACAAGGGGACATAAATTTAAGGTGAAAGGTGGAAGATATAGGAGGGATATCAGAGGTAGGTTCTTTACCCAGAGAGTAGTGGGGGCATGGAATGCACTGCCTGTGGAAGTAGTTGAGTCAGAAACATTAGGGACCTTCAAGCAGCTATTGGATAGGTACATGGATTACGGTTAAATGATATAGTGTCGATTTATTTGTTCTCAAGGGCAGCACGGTAGCATTGTGGATAGCACAATTGCTTCACAGCTCCAGGGTCCCAGGTTCGATTCTGGCTTGGGTCACTGACTGTGCGGAGTCTGCACGTCCTCCCCGTGTCTGCGTGGGTTTCCTCCGGGTGCTCCGGTTTCCTCCCACAATCCAAATATGTGCGGGTTAGGTGAATTGGCCAATGATAAATTGCCCTTAATGTCCAAATTGCCCTTGGTGTTGGGTGAAGGTGTTGAGTTTGGGTAGGGTGCTCTTTCCAAGAGCCGGTGCAGACTCAAAGGGCCGAATGGCCTCCTTCTGCACTGTAAATTCAATGATAATCTATGATTAATCTAGGACAAAGGTTCGGCACAACATCGTGGGCCGAAGGGCCAGTTCTGTGCTGTATTTTCTATGTTCTATGTCTGTAATCGAGCTCTGGATGGGACAGTATTTTGGGGAGGGGTGTGTCTGAAATGGAGCTCTGGAGGAACAGTATTTTGGGGAGGGATGTGCCTGTAATGAAACTCTGGATGGACAGTATGTGCGGAGGGGTGTATCTGTAATGGAACTCTGGATGGGGCAGTATTTTGGGGAGGGATGTGTCTGTAATGGAACTCTGGATGGACAGTATTTTGGGGAGGGGTGTGTCTGTAATGGAGTTCTGGATGGGGCAGTATTTGGGGAGGCGTCTGTATGTAATGGAGCTCTTCATGGGGCAGTATTTGGGGAGGGGTGTGTCTGTCATCGAGCTCTGCATGGGGCAGTATTTGGGGAGGGGTCTGTATGTAATGGAGCTCTGGATCGGGCAGTATTTGGGGAGGGGTCTGTTTGTAGTGGAGCTCTGGATGGACAGTATTTTGGGAGGGGTGTGTCTGAAATGGAACTCTGGATGGAGAGTATTTTGGGGAGGGGTGAGTCTGTAATGGAGCTCTGGATGGGGCAGTATTTGGGGCGGGGTGCGTATGTAATGAACCTCTCGATGGGGCAGTAATTGGGGAGGGATGAGTCTGTATTGGAACTCTGGATGGGGCAGTATTTTGGCGAGGGATGTGTCTGTAATGGAACTCTGGATGGACAGTATTTTGGGGAGGGGTGTGTCTGTAATGGAGTTCTGGATGGGGCAGTATTTGGGGAGGCGTCTGTATGTAATGGAGCTCTTGATGGGGCAGTATTTGGGGAGGGGTGTGTCTGTAATCGAGCTCTGCATGGGGCAGTATTTGGGGAGGGGTCTGTATGTAATGGAGCTCTGGATCGGGCAGTATTTGGGGAGGGGTCTGTTTGTAGTGGAGCTCTGGATGGACAGTATTTTGGGAGGGGTGTGTCTGAAATGGAACTCTGGATGGAGAGTATTTTGGGGAGAGGTGAGTCTGTAATGGAGCTCTGGATGGGGCAGTATTTGGGGCGGGGTGCGTATGTAATGAACCTCTCGATGGGGCAGTAATTGGGGAGGGATGAGTCTGTATTGGAACTCTGGATGGGGCAGTATTTGGGGAGGGGTGAGTCTGTAATGGAGCTCTGGATGGGGCAGTGTCTGGGGAGGGGTGTGTATGTAGTGGACATCTGGATGGGGCAGTACTTGGGGAGGGTTGTGTCTGTAATGGAGCTCTGGATGGGGCAGTATTTGGGGAGGGGTGTGTCTGTAATGGAGCTCAGGATGGGACAATATTTGGGGATGGGTGTGTATGTAATGGAGCTCTGGATGGGACAATATTTTGGGGAGGGGTGTATCTGTAATCGATCTCTGGATGGGGCAGTATTTTGGGGAGGGTTGTGTGTGTAATGGAGCTCTGGATGGGACAGTATTTGGGGAGGGGTGTGTCTGTAATGGAGCTCTGGATGGGACAGTATTTGGGGAGCGGTGTGTCTGTAATGGAGCTCTGGATGGGACAGTATTTGGGGAGGGGTGTGTCTGTAATGGAGCTCTGGATGGGACAGTATTTGGGGAGGTGTGTGTCTGTAATGGAGCTCTGAATGGACAGTATTTGGGGAGGGGTGTGTATGTAATGGAGCTCTGAATGGACAGTATTTTGGGGAGGGGTGTGTATGTAATGGAGCTCTGGATGGACAGTATTTGGGGAGGGGTGTGTATGTAAAGGAGCTCTGGATGGACAGTATTTTGGGGAGGGGTGTGTCTGTAATGGAGCTCTCGATGGGGCAGTATTTGGGGAGGGGTCTGTATGTAATGGAGCTCTTGATGGGGCAGTATTTGGGGAGGGGTGTGTCTGTAATGGAGCTCTGGATGGGGCAGTATTTGGGGAGGGGTCTGTATTAATGGAGCTCTGGATGGACAGTATTTTGGGGAGGGGTGTGTCTGTAATGGAGCTCTCGATGGGGCAGTATTTGGGGAGGGGTCTGTATGTAATGGAGCTCTGGATCGGGCAGTATTTGGGGAGGGATGTGTCTGTAATGGAGCTCTGGATGGGACAGTATTTTGGGAGGGGTGTATCTGTAATGGAGCTCTGGATGGACAGTATTTTGGGGAGTGGTGTGTCTATAATGGAGCTCTGGATGGGGCAGTATTTGGGGAGGGGTGTGTATGTAATGGAGCTCTGGATGGGGCAGTGTTTGGGGAGGGGTGTATCTGTAATGGCTCTCTGGATGGGACAGGATTTGGGGAGGGGTCTGTATGTAGTGGAGCTCTGGATGGGGCAGTATCTGGGGAGGTGTCTGTATGTAATGGAGCTCTGGATGGGGCAGTATTTCGGGAGGGGGGGTCTGTATGTAATGCAACTCTGGATGGGACAATATTTGGGGAGGGGTTTGTATGTGGTGGATCTCTGAATGGGACAGTATTTGTGGAGTGGTGTGTCTGTAGTGTAGCTCTGGATGTGGCAGTATTTGGGGAGGGGTGTGTCTGTAATGGAGCTCTGGATGGGACAGTATTTGGGGAGGGGTGTGTCTGTAATGGAGCTCTGGATGGACAGTATTTGGGGAGGGGTGTGTCTGTAGTGGAGCTCTGGATGGGGCAGTATTTTGGGAAGGGGTGTGTCTAATGGAGCTCTGGATGGGACAGTATTTGGGGAGGGGTGTGTCTGTAATGGAGCTCTGGATGGACAGTATTTGGGGAGGGGTGTGTCTGTAGTGGAGCTCTGGATGGGACATTATTTGGGAGGGGTGTGTATGTACTGGAGCTCTGGATGGGGCAGTATTCTGGGATGTGTATCTGTGTCGGCCAAAGGGGGGGAGCTTTAGGTTTAAAGATGGGTAACAAATTGCCCTGAGCTGCTTGTCCCTCCTTCTCTCACCCAGTGCCAGAATTTGCCAAGATTAAGACATGGCCCACATGTGAGCTGAACTGTGCCGTGTTTGTGTGGTTTCACTGTGATGACATTGACCCGAGTTGGAGTATTCCGGAACAGGAGGAGATCCAATCCGGAGAGTGGGTGTACCGCGGGAGGACGGAGCATTTCGTCAATTGTCACATCCAGGTAGGAGCGGCAGAGAGTGTTTTCCTGGAGCTGGGGGTAAATGATGAAAGAGATTCGAGTTCATTTGACAATAATGCCACGCGCTGCTCAGCATATAATCAGCAACACAAATGCGATTGTTTCTAGAAAGTGCTTTAGCTTCTGGTTACCTAACAACACAACTTAATTCAAATCCAGCTGGGATCACTTTTGAGACCAGCAAAATGCACTTTGACTCAACAACATTGAATTCCTTTTCGATTAATTCTTTTCAGTGTACCACACCATCCATTCTTCCACAAGAGTGCGTCCAATTGCATTCTGGATTCTTTTTGTCCACTTTGCTTCAAATTCTTAGAGGATTACAGCACAGAGGCCATTCAGCCCATCTATCTTTGCCAGCTGTTTGTTGGGAGCTGTCCCAAACAGCCCTGCGTTTGCATTTTTTATCCACTTTCCCTTAAAGAGGCCTCAAACACTCCTGGTTGCTAAGCACGCAACGACCCAACAGCCATTGCAGAAAGGTACTTTCCCTTAGCTCCTTCTCACACTTGACACCTAAAAAGATTTTGTTGAAAATTATTTCTTTTTTTAAAAATGTTTATTGTCGCAAGTAAGCTTACATTAACACTACAATGAAGTTACTGTGAAAAGTCCCTACTCGCCACATTCCGGCAGACTGAGAGAGAATTCAGAATGTCCAATTCACCCAACAGCACGTCTTTAGGGACATGTGGGAGGAAACCGGAGCACCCGGAGGAAACCCCACGCAGACACGGGGAGAACGTGCAGACTCCGCACAGACAGTGACCCAAGCCGGGAATCGAACCTGGGACCCTGTCAAAGGATATGGGCATCGCCGGCTGGGCCACCACTCGTTGCCCATTCCTCATAGTCCTTGAGGGGGCATTTAAGAGTCGAGCACATTGTTGTGGGTCTGGAGTCGCATGCACGCCAGTCCGGGTAAGGACAGCAGATCTCCTTCCCTGAAGGACATTCATAAACGATGGGTTTTTACGATGATTGGGTTTTCAAAAAAATTGAATTAAAATTTCGCCATTCACGGTGGGATTCGAACCTGCGTCCCCGGAGCATTAACCTGGGTCTGTGGAATACTAGCCCAGTGACAATACTACTAGGCCACTATCTCCCTGGGCTGGAGACTATTGGTGTGAAGGATCTGAGGTCTGTGATTCCCAGGTGTAGCTGCTGCTACCTGTACGCTGTGTCTGCCGATAACTTGTGAGAATCTCCAACGATTCACGGGGCTGTGTTTCTGTGGCAGGAAATTCCGGAGAACGCAGCTGACATTGCCCACCTGTCCCACCTCCACGCGCCCAGCATGCTGAGCGGCTCTGACCTCCGATCCACCAGAGCCAGCCACTGGGGCTTTGCACAGCACGACTGGAAGGTAAGGGGCAATGGGGAAGGCATTTCTGTTCCTTGGGCTTTTCATTGGGGTCAGGTTCATTTGGAATGACAAAGTGCCCAGTGGGATTCCTGGTTTAGTATTCCTCAGGCTGACGGAGAATTGGGACTCTGACTGGGATTTGCCCGGGCGGGCGAGGAGAGTAGGAGAGGGAGATTGAAATGGTGTCCTGAGGGAGGGGTGACCCGCTTGCCCTGTGTGAGCTTGTGTGACACCCGATGACGGAGCGAAGCAGCTGAACATTAACTGTAGAAGCAAAAACAGAAAGTGCTAGATAAACTCAGCAGACGTGACGGCATCTGGGGAGAGAGAAACAGAGTTAAAATTCCGAGTCCAGGTGACTCATCTTCAGAGCTGAAGAGATGTTCGGTTTGGAGAAGTCATCCTTATTTATTAAATCCACGCAGCTTAAGTGTCAGACATGAGGCTACTGTTCAGTTCTCTTAGTGTTAAAGATTTTTCAATAAATAGGCCGTTGTGGTTCAAGAACGCACCACCACCCTCAAGGACAATTGGGGATGGTTAATAAACCCTGGCCCAGCCAGTGAGGCCCACGTGAAAGAATGGAAAATAAATGAAGGGCATGATCAGACCGACTAGTACTGTCTTTAGTTTAATGATCCTGTTTAAAGGGTAATCGTGCTAACAAGTATTGAACATGTATAAGTGGTTGCTTCAGCTTCTGTTGGGATACTGTGTTCAATACTACGCACCGCAGTTTAGCAAGTATGTCCTGAACGACTTACTCGAATGATACCAGTGTCATGATAGGCAAACATGCAACCAATGAACACTCAGAATAGGACACAACCAATGGGCAGTCAGGACACTCCGAGGTGGCATCACCACAAGGGGGCATGACATAAACACTATAAAAGGGATGAGGCACTCACACCCGGCCTCTTTCCACAGACAGAAATCTAGAGAGTCAGACAGGGTTGACCAGCAGCATCACACCCCAGCACGTGGCTTAGAGCAGGCTGGTACAGTTAGACTGAGTTACTACAGTTAGATTAGCAGAGAGTCAAACTCATTAGAGAACTGTGTTAATAGTTCAATAACACGTTGAACTCACTTCAGAGTCTGGAGCATCCTTTAGTTAAGACTGCACCAAGTAGCAGCCCGTGTTATCCGAAGCAGCATAACACAACAACCAGCATGACTGGTTTCAGTCATGGTGCAAAAGCTGTTTCTGAAAAGCAGGGAAGGTTCTGGTGGAGGAGATTTATTGGGATTTTTGGTCAAAGAGATGGAGAGCAACTCTTCCCAGTGACAGGTTACCATCGAGAGGACACGGATTAATGACGAGTGGCAAAAAGATCTCCGGAGGGAAGCGAGAATTTTTTTTCTTTGACACTGCGAGGTGTTGGGACCTGGAATGTTCTGCTTGGAAGGCTGGTGCGAGCATTTTGTGTAACGTTTATGGGGGAATTGGGTAAATATGTGCAGGGCATTTGGGAAAGAGTAGGGGACTGCGAGTATCTGGGTAGCTTTTTCAAGGAGCTAGCATCCACATGATGGCCCAAAGGGTTGGAGAAGCTGTGGAGGGGATTACCCGATGACAGGATCAGTCTGATTTTACAAAGGTTTCGACTCCAGGTGGAGGTCAGTTGAAACGAGTGTGCGAGGGTCTGATCACACGGAGAGCACTGATTGGCTTTGCTGAAGCTTCTGTCGTTTTTCTCCAGGTGGAGTGGAACACAGAATCCGAGCCTAACAAGCACTGCTCACGCATGCTGGTGAACCACGCTTTCTACATCTTCGGCCGCCGCTTTCCTCTCCTAGACGTCCATGTTGTTTGCAGGCAGGTAGGAAACAACGTGAGCGAAGGTAAATCCCCAAAGAGCGAGCCTCTTGTTGCAGGGTCAAGTCTTATTCCAGGTCCGAGCACCAAATCTACGCTGACACAGGACTGCGGGAGTGCCGCACTGTCCGGAATGTTGGGTTGGATTCTCCGATTGCCGACGCTGAAATCGCATTCGGCGATTGGCCGGAGAATCCGTTTTAAATTTCGGGTAGCCAAATCATTTTTTCCAGAACTGATCCCTGCGGTACACCACTGGTAACTGGTTCCAGGGTGAATATTTGCCATCCACCACCACTCTCTGACTTCTATCGGTTAGCCAATTCGTTATCCAACTGGCCAAATTTCCCACTATCCCATGCCTCCTTACTTTCTGCATAAGCCTACCATGGGGAACCTTATCAAATGCCTTACTAAAATCCATGTACACTACATCCACTGCTTTACTTTCATCCACATGCTTGGTCACCTCCTCAAAGAATTCAATAAGCACGGTAGCATTGTGGATAGCACAATTGCTTCACAGCTCCAGGGTCCCAGGTTCGATTCCCGGCTTGGGTGACTGTCTGTGCGGAGTCTGCACATCCTCCCCGTGTGTACGTGGGTTTCCTCCGGGTGCTCCGGTTTCCTCCCACAGTCCAAAGATGTGCAGGTTAGGTGGATTGGCCATGATAAATTACCCTTAGTGTCCAAAATTGCCCTTAGTGTTGGGTGGGGTTACTGGGTTATGGGGATCGGGTGGAGGTGTTGACATTGGGTAGGGTGCTCTTTCCAAGAGCCGGTGCAGTCTCGATGGGCCGAATGGCCTCCTTCTGCACTGTAAATTCTATGTTAATCTATGTGAGGCAAGACCTACCCCTCACAAATCCGTGCTGACTATCTCTAATCAAGCAGTGTCTTTCCAGATGCTCAGAAATCCTACCCCTCAGTACCCTTTCCATTACTTTGCCTACCACCGAAGTAAGACTAACTGGCCTGTATTTCCCATGGTTATCCCTATTCCCTTTTTTGAACAGGGGCACGACATTCGCCACTCTCCAATCCCCTGGTACCACCCCTGTTGACAGTGAGGACAAAAAGATCATTGCCAACGGCTCTGCAATTTCATCTCTTACTTCCCATAGAATCCTTGGATATATCCCGTCAGGCCCGGGGGACTTGTCTATCCTCAAGTTTTTCAAAATGCCCAACACATCTTCCTTCCTAACAAGTATCTCCTCGAGCTTACCAGTCTGTTTCACACTGTCCTCTCCAACAATATGGCCCCTCTCATTTGTAAATACAGAAGAAAAGTACTCGTTCAAGACATCTCCTATCTCTTCTGACTCAATACACAATCTCCTGCTACTGTCCTTAATCGGACCTACCCTCGCTCTAGTCATTCTCATATTTCTCACATATGTGTAAAAGGCCTTGGGGTTTTCCTTGATCCTACCCAGCAAAGATTTTTCATGCCCTCTCTTAGCTCTCCTAATCCCTTTCTTCAGTTCCCTCCTGGCTATTTTCCAGCTTTTAACTTGCAGCCTAACTCCCCAAACTTGTTTATTACATCCATACCCCTTTTCCTACCTATGTCGTTGGTACCAATGTGCACCACGACTTCTGGCTGCTCCCCCTCCCCCTTAAGGATCCTGAAGACACGATCCGAGACATCCCTGGCCCTGGCACCCGGGAGGCAACATACCTTCCGGGAGTCTCGCTCGTGACCACAGAATGTCCTATCTATTCCCCTAACCATTGAATCTCCTTCTACTATTGCTTTTCTATTCTCCCCCCTTCCCTTCTGAGCCCCAGAGCCAGACTCAGTGCCAGAGACCTGGCCGCTAGGGCCTTCCCCCGGTAGGTCATCCCCCCCCAACAGCATCCAAAACGGTATACTTGTTTTGAAGGTTAACGGCCATGAGGGATCCCTGCACTGTCTGCCCGTTTGTTTTCCTTCCTTTGGCTGTACCTTGTGTGTGGCTACCTCCCTGTAACTCTTGCCTCCCGGATGATCCGAAGTTGCTCCAGCTCCAATTCCCTAACACGGTCTCGGAGGAGCTGGAGTTGGGTGCACTTCCCGCAGGTATAGTCAGCGGGGACACCGGTGGTGTCCCTCACCACCCACATCCTACAGGAGGAGCATGCAACTGCCCTACCCTCCAACTGCCCTACCGTCCAACTGCCCTACCGTCCAACTGCCCTACCCTCCAACTGCCCTAGCCTCCATCCCCTCTGACCTGAATTCACAAAGAGATTTAAAGGGAAAGAAAAAAAGAAAAGATTAAACACCCGTTAGGCCCATTAAACAAATATATATATATACTGCTGCTACTCTCCCAGGTAAACCCTCTAAAATTGGTGATTCTGCGAAATGATACAATGATAGCTAGCTGCCCCAAAAAACAAAACAAAACAAACACAAAAAATAAAAATTTTTAAAAATTAAAAAAATTTTAAAACCAAAACAAACTCTTACCTTACAGAATGTAGCTTCCCTGTGGACCAACAGGATCTCCGCCCTCCGACTCTGCTCCCAGTCAGCTGCACTCTATAAACTCCTGGCTCTCTTCTCACTCTTTGCGGAAATGTAGGAAATTAAATGAAAGGAGCACCTTACTCCCTCCTCACCTAACTCCCTCAGTCACCAAACTCTCACTATAGCACTCAAATGCACCAAATTCATCACTCCCTCAGTCACCAAACTCGCACTATAGCACTCAAATGCACCAAATTCATCACTCCCTCAGTCACCAAACTCGCACTATAGCACTCAAATGCACCAAATTCATCACTCCCTCAGTCACCAAACTCTCACTATAGTACTCAAATGCACCAAATTCAGTACTCAGTGCAAACAAAGTCAGCACTGTAGCTGGCTCACATTTATACTGTCTGATTCTGGCCTCTGAAAACTGGCCTAATCCAACTAACTAATTAACAAGCTCCAGCTGCAAATATAACCTCTGTTTAAAGCTGATTGAAAACTCACCTTCTTCTGAACCCAAAACAGCAACTTTTAAGTTAATTAACTAAATAAAAGAAAGACTAGACTTTAGATAAAAATGAACCCTTAATATCCCTCAGTCACCAAACTCTCACTATCGCACTCAAATGCACCAAATTCAGCACATCCTCAGTCACCAAACTCTCACTATCGCACTCAAATGCACCAAATTCAGCACATCCTCAGTCACCAAACTCTCACTATAGCACTCAAATGCACCAAATTCAGCACATCCTCAGTCACCAAACTCTCACTATTGCACTCAACTGCACCCAAATTCAGCACTCCCTCAGTCACCAAACTCTCACTATAGCACTCAAATGCACCAAATTCAGCACATCCTCAGTCACCAAACTCTCACTATTACACTCAACTGCACCCAAATTCAGCACTCCCTCAGTCACCAAACTCTCACGATTGCACTCAACTGCACCCAAATTCAGCACTCCCTCAGTCACCAAACTCTCACTATTGCACTCAACTGCACCCAAATTCAGCACTCCCTCAGTCACCAAACTCTCACGATAGCACTCAACTGCACCCAAATTCAGCACTCCCTCAGTCACCAAACTCTCCCTATTGCACTCAACTGCACCCAAATTCAGCACTCCCTCAGTCTCCAAACTCTCACGATTGCACACAACTGCACCCAAATTCAGCACTCCCTCAGTCACCAAACTCTCACGATTGCACTCAACTGCACCCAAATTCAGCACTCCCTCAGTCACCAAACTCTCCCTATTGCACTCAACTGCACCCAAATTCAGCACTCCCTCAGTCTCCAAACTCTCACGATTGCACACAACTGCACCCAAATTCAGCACTCCCTCAGTCACCAAACTCTCACTATTGCACTCAACTGCACCCAAATTCAGCACTCCCTCAGTCACCAAACTCTCACGATAGCACTCAACTGCACCCAAATTCAGCACTCCCTCAGTCACCAAACTCTCACTATTGCACTCAACTGCACCCAAATTCAGCACTCCCTCAGTCACCAAACTCTCACGATTGCACACAACTGCACCCGAATTCCCCCCAGAAGCTGTTGAAGACCGACCTGCTCCCGCTCCACCCCATTTCTGTGAAAGCTTTCTAAAACTCATACCCAGTCCAACGTTTTTTGCTTTTTATTGCCTGATTAATAAAAACCAAAGATCCCATAAAAAAACCCAGAAAAAGCTGGAAACCCTCAGGAGGGTTCGGCAGGATCCGTGAAGACAGAAACAGGCCTATCACCTTTCAACAGATCAGTGAGGGCCGGTTTAGCTCACTTGGCTAGACGGCTAGTTCATGAAGCGGAGCAACGCAAACAGCATAGGTTCAATTCCCGTACCGCGCCCCCTCCCCGTCTTTCCCCCCCCCCCCCCCCCCCCCCCACTTCTCCTGTTCTATTCATGCTGTCTGTCTTGTTGAAGGTGGGTCCTGGCATTGTCTACATGCTGTTCAACCACTCGTTCCTGGGCCGTGGCATTATCCTGCACTGTGTGGCACCCGTCGAGCCTCTCCTACAGCGAGTCACTCATTCCATCTATTACCAGGCTAATATTCCCGCCATCATTCCCAAGTTCGTCTTGAAGGCAGAATGTATTCAGGTGAGTGTTGCCACAACAACCATCACGATGTACTTGGATGTTGTGGGGACAGTGCAGATGGGAATCACAAGGGTTTTTTATACTCAGGACAGATGTCAAAGCATTGACTCCGAAGGTCGTGGGTTAAAATCCCACCGATGAGATTTGAGCAGATAATCCAGGCAGGTGCCTGATGGCAGTACTGAGGGGATGACCCTCGCGAGTGACGGTGTCCCCGCCCAGTGAGTGACGGTGACCCCGCCCAGTGAGTGACGGTGACCCCGCCCAGTGAGTGACGGTGTCCCCGCCCAGTGAGTGACGGTGTCCCCCGCCCAGCGAGTGACGGTGTCCCCGCCCAGCGAGTGCCGGTGTCCCCGCCCAGCGAGTGACGGTGTCCCCCACCCAGCGAGTGACGGTGTCCCCCACCCAGCGAGTGACGGTGTCCCCCGCCCAGCGAGTGACGGTGTCCCCCACCCAGCGAGTGACGGTGTCCCCGCCCAGCGAGTGACGGTGTCCCCCACCCAGCGAGTGACGGTGTCCCCGCCCAGCGAGTGACGGTGTCCCCGCCCAGCGAGTGACGGTGTCCCCCGCCCAGCGAGTGACGGTGTCCCCCACCCAGCGAGTGACGGTGTCCCCCACCCAGCGAGTGACGGTGTCCCCCACCCAGCGAGTGACGGTGTCCCCCCACCCAGCGAGTGACGGTGTCCCCGCCCAGTGAGTGACGGTGACCCCGCCCAGCGAGTGACGGTGTCCCCCACCCAGCGAGTAACGGTGTCCCCCACCCAGCGAGTGACGGTGTCCCCCGCCCAGCGAGTGACGGTGTCCCCCGCCCAGCGAGTGACGGTTCCCCCACCCAGCGAGTGACGGTTCCCCCACCCAGCGAGTGACGGTTCCCCCACCCAGCGAGTGACGGTTCCCCCACCCAGCGAGTGACGGTGTCCCCACCCAGCGAGTGACGGTGTCCCCCACCCAGCGAGTGACGGTGTCCCCCACCCAGCGAGTGACGGTGTCCCCCGCCTAGCGAGTGACGGTGTCCCCCACCCAGCGAGTGACGGTGTCCCCACCCAGCGAGTGACGGTGTCCCCCGCCCAGCGAGTGACGGTGTCCCCACCCAGCGAGTGACGGTGTCCCCCGCCCAGCGAGTGACGGTGTCCCCCGCCCAGCGAGTGACGGTTCCCCCACCCAGCGAGTGACGGTTCCCCCACCCAGCGAGTGACGGTTCCCCCACCCAGCGAGTGACGGTTCCCCCACCCAGCGAGTGACGGTGTCCCCACCCAGCGAGTGACGGTTCCCCCACCCAGTGCTCCCCAGCCAGTGAGTGACATTGCCCCCGGCCAGTGCTCCCAGACCTCTGATGGTGACCCTGCCCAGTGTCACCCAAGCAGTAACTGCTCTCTCTTCCAGCGCTGTCTCGAGATTGCAGTGCATTTTCTCAGTTTAATGCTATTTTATTGTTCTGTGGATGTTGCCTGTACTTGAGTACTTGAGGGTGGAGGGGGATTGGGGAGGGTGGAGGGGGATTGGGGAGGGTGGAGGGGGATTGGGGAGGGTGGAGGGTGGAGCGGAGTTGGGGAGGGTGGAGGGGAGTTGGGGAGGGTGGGGGGATTGGGGAGGGTGGAGTGGGATGGGGGAGGGTGGAGGGGGGTTGGGGGAGGGTGGAGGGGGGTTGGGGAGGGTGGAGGGGGATTGGGGGAGGGTGGAGGGTGGTTGGGGGAGGGTGGAGGGTGGTTGGGGGAGGATGGAGGGTGGTTGGGGGAGGATGGAGGGGGGTTGGGGAGGGTGGAGGGGGGTTGGGGAGGGTGGAGGGGGATTGGGTAGGGTGGAGGGGGATTGGGGAGGGTGGAGCGGAGTTGGTGGAGGGGTGTTGGTGGAGGGGAGTTGGGGGAGGGTGGAGGGGAGTTGGGGGAGGGTGGAGGGGGTTTGGGGAGGGTGGGGGGTATGGGGAGGCTGGAGGGGGATTGGGGGAGGGTGGAGGGAGATTGGGGGAGTGTGGAGGGGGATTGGAGGGGGGTTGGGGAGGGTGGAGAGGAGTTGGTGGAGGGGGATTGGGGTGGGTGAAGGTGGGTTGGGAGAGGGTGGAGGGGAGTTGGTGGAGGGGAGTTGAGTGAGGGTGGAGGGGAGTTGGGGGAGGGTGGAGGGGAGTTGGGGGAGGGTGGAGGGGAGTTGGGGGAGGGTGGAGGGGAGTTGGGGGAGATTGCAGAACTCTGAGGTACGGAGGGATGCGTGTGTCCTGGTACATGAATCATGAAAGGTTAGTTTGCAGGGTCAGCAAGTGATTAAGAAGGGAAATAGAATCTTGGTGTTTGTGGCAAAAGGAAATGGAATATAAAAATAGGGAAGTTTTGTTGCCGCTATCCAGGGTCATGGTGAGACCACATCTGGAGCAGTGTGTGCAGTTTTAGTCTCCTTATTTCAGAAGGGATATAAAAGCATTAGAAGTATTTCAGGGAAGGTTCAGTGAACTCATTCCATGGATGAGAGGCTTAGCTTATGGGAAAAGGTTGAACAGGCTGGGCCTAAACCCACTGGAGCGAGGCACAATGTGAGGTGATCTGATTGAGACATTTCAGATTCTGAGGGGACTAGACAGGGTGAATACCAGGGGGGAGGGGGTGCAGAGGGTGGGCGGGATGTTGTATCAGTGGGGGAGTGATGCACTAAGCGTCAAGAACCACAAAGATATGTGAGACTATAACCAAGGCTTTAATACACTACATAGGAAGCTTACCCGACACAGACGACCCCAGACAAAATGGGTCAGGTCTCAGAAGCTGGGTCTTATACCTAACTCCCGGGGGAGTGGCCAAGGTGGAGCTCTCCGTGGCCAGGTCAGGTTACATACAGGTGACCGAACCTCTACAGAGCTACAGTACAATACACAGGATTACAGGACCACGTTACACACAACTATTATATAACTATGTACAATGCTAGGGAAGTACAGTGGTGTATCACCACAGGGAGATCGGAACCCGGGGATACAGTTTAAAAATATAGGGTCTCCTTTTGAAGATGAAGGTGAGGAGTGTTTTCTTTGCTCATTGGTGCAATTATCTTGTCCAGTGGAGGCTGGGTCGTTGAATGTATTCAGAGCAAAGTTGGAGTGATTTTGATCAACAAGGGAATCGGCTTTATAAGGGGCCGGCAGGAAAATGGAGCTGAGACTACAATTCGATTGGCCATGATCTTATTAAATGGTGGAGCAGTCGCGAAGGGCTGAATGGTCTGCTCCTGCTCCTCAGTCCCTTGTTACTGGAATTAACCAACACCTCAAGGAGCAGAGTCTAGAATCCCTACAGTGCAGAATGAGACCATTCGGCCCTCTGGAAGACCACCCTACCCAGGTTCACTCCCCTACCCTATCCCCGTAGCCTCACCTAACCTGCACAGCCATGGACACTAAGGGGCAACTTAGCATGGCCAATTCCCCTAACCTGCACACCTTTGGACTGTGGGAGGAAACCGGAGCGCTCGGAGGAAACCCACGCACACACGGGGAGAACGTGCAGACTCTGCACAGTCACCCGAGGCCGGAATCAAACCCCGGTCCCTGGCGCTGTGAGGCTGCAGTGCTAACCACTGTGCCACCGCGCCGCCCTTCGCAGTTGAAGGCATATCCACCAAACAAGCGACGCCGGGGACTTGTAAAGGGCCAGAATTGGAGGAGCTCTGATTTCTCCGGGAATCGGAGGGCTGAAGGAGATCACCGAGATGGGGGAGGGATCTGGAAACCAGGATAATGATTCCGAATCAGAGTTGAATGGGGGAGCTAATGCAGGTCGGAGAAGATTGACGAACGAACGGAACCCGGTGAGAGTTGGGGCGCAGACGGCGCAGTTTGGGATGTGGTAGGGGCTGAGAGATGGGAGGCTGGGCAGGTGTGTGTTTATATAGTCAAGCCTGCAAGTAAGAAACTGGCTGGTCAGTTTGTTTGTGATGATGCCGGCTGACTCTGCCAAACAGTGGCTGGTCTTGAAGTGCGAATGACAGATTCTTTCCCTTGCAGTTTGAGCGGGACGTGATGATTTGGAACAATAAGAAGTACATCTCCAAGCCGCTGCTGGTGAAGGAGGATTCTGCTATCGCCAGGCACCGCCGCTGGTACACTCAGTTCTACAGCCAGAACAGCCCCCGGTTCACAGCGCAGCTCGATAGTCTGGACTGGTAACCAGAGGTCAGGATCCCACTGACCCCGAGCTCGACAATCTGTCAGTGACAATTCTCTGAGGGCCGATGGCAGCTGTAGCCTTCGGGAGGGCAACAAAATTACCTCAGAGCCTCCGTTTTAATCTGATCCGGTTGAGGTGATCTGAGGCCCCAAAGACTTGAATCCTCTTTGGTTATGAAGAAGAAATGGTCTTGTGTGTGTTTTACAAGACATTTTATGTAACAATAATATTTTTTAGCTGTTCACTAACATGTACTGACAAAGTTAGAGCTATCGGTGCTCGGCTCGGCTGAGTTCATCCTGCTCGGGGTGAAGGGGGGGCAGAGGAGGGACAATTGGTATTTGCCATCCCTTCTCGTGTGATGCTGCTTGGGGTGGACTGGTGGTTGAAGGCTCTGGCTGAGAGCGCAGGTTACCCCGACGACACAAACTCCCTCTCCCCTTCCCCACCCTGCTCAAAAGCACTGAAAGACAGGTCGGAGCAGGCATGGCGGGTAGCCGAGGGGTTTGGGGCTCTGTTCTTGCTGTGTAACGGGTAGGTGTGGAGACATGGGTCAAGGTGAGGTGGAAAGACCTGACCTGGTCGGTGTGGTTCATGCTGTACAGTCCGAGAGCATGAGGCACGTGCAGCTCGCAACCTGCACCAATAGAAAATTGAAGAACAACAGGCTTGAATAAGTGACCCCTTTAGACTGAATGATAACCCCCCGCCCCAAGTCACACAATCATTGTTGGGGGCGGGGGGGGGGGGGGGCAGTGACACACAGTCAGCACGTGAGGGCACACAGTCAGTGTGGGGGGGCACACAGTCAGTGTGGAGGAGGAAATTCACACAGCACAACTGGAGTGGGGTGGGGGGGGGGGTGGTCAGGAGGGTGGTTGGGGGCATGGTCAGAAGGTGGTCATGGAATGGGCACAGTACACAGTGAAGGGTGGGGATGATTGGGGAGGGGGGGTGGCATGTTCACACAGTGAGGGGAGGTGGTTGGGTGGGTGGGAGTGGTCGGGGGGGTGGGCACAGTCACACAGTGAGGGGGTGCTTTGGAGGGGGGTAGTCGGGTGGGGGTGATTGGGGGTGGGGGTGGGGGTGGGGGGGGTGTGGGGAGGGGGGGGGCCCGGTCAGATTCTCCCCTGCTGCAATGCTGGTGCTGAATGTGGATTGCTGTCACTGTTAATCAGTGGGACTGTCGGCGAGGATGTGTTTTGTCTTCACACTGATGGGCGGGGGGACGGGGGACTGTGTGTGTGCTGTGTCATTTTGGTGATCTGTTGGGCAGACTGTGCTGTGTGTCCCCCCCACTGTAAATACTGTTCAGCTCTCTCACCAATACTGAAGGATAGTCCTGAAATATTTTTGTAACTGTACAGTAAAAATGCTTTTGAATATAGATTTGAAATGAAGTATAATTTAAAATTGTGTGACTTGTGTCAATTTAGGAGGATCCAAGGATGCGAGTCACTGCTCCTCTCTGGGCCTGACGCCTCCTGGTGGTTTCACTGTGATGGTGACCGGGCCTAGCTCTCTCCTGTCCCAATGTTACGTTAAACAAGTTTGGATGACAGGACAGAGTGAAGACCTGGCAACCCCCACATGCACACTGACCCTCACCACCCCCTCACCCACACTATACCCGCCCCCCCCCACCACCACCACCTCTGGATTGGATTGGATTTGTTTATTGTCACGTGTACCGAGGTACAGTGAAAAGTATTTTTCTGCGAGCAGCTCAACAGATCATTATGTACATGAGAAGAAAAGGGAATAAAAGAAAATACATACGACTGTGGTATATATTGTATATATAGGATGTTGATATAGGCGCTTTACGGTAAGGCCACTGTACTACAGGTACGGGGGTAGATCCCTGCCTGCTGGCTCCGCCCAGTAGGCGGAGTATAAATATGTGTGCTCCCAGTACAGCAGCCATTTTGTCAGCTGCCGTAGGAAGCCACACATCTCCGTGTAATAAAGCCTCGATTACATCCTACTCTCGTCTTTGTGTAATTGATCGTGCATCAACCTCCCAATCTCACTTCCCAGACTCGACACAGTTTTTGCTGGAGTTCTCCCTCCTGCCAGTCTGTGTCTCCGTTGCCAGACTATCCATTAGGCTTGTGGTGTGTGAGAAGCCAGTGTTGCTGCAGCTCTCTATGCTGAAAGTGAGGAAGCCTCCAGGAGCAGGCTGCAATGGGGGAGAGCGACAGTGGCTGGTAGTGACAGCCTGGGTCACGAGATATGTCAACCCAGGGTATCGGACAAAAAGCTGTGAATGCTTGAATAAACCAAATCAATTCAAAATACATCTGTTAAACCTTCGGGCTGGTAAGTCTTTATTTCCCCCCCTCTGTTCCGGATCAAGTTTCCACCTCCGGGAGGGAATGACACTTTGGTGTGAATGTCACATGGGACGCATGAAGGTCAGGCAATGCTCACCTCCAACAAGAGACTTTTAGTCAGCCTGACCTTCATCGACCATCATGAGAGTTTCCCAGCTGTGGTATCAACACACTGGGGTAGGGGGTGGGGGGGGTGCGGGTGTCACTGTTGACCAGAAACTCAACTGTACCAGTCATATCCAGACTTACGACAGGAGCAGGCTGGGATGTGGCTCAACTTCTGCAAACTCAAAAATATCCTGCGGGTTCAGTCGCTCGAGGGGCGGGGCTGGGGGTGGTGGGGGAGGGGTGGGATCAAAGTGATCCATTTGATTGGTACTCCTACCACTGGATTTGATATCCACCAATGATGCAGTGCATTGGTTAGCACTGCTGCCTCACGGCGCCGAGGTCGCAGGTTCGATCCTGGCCCTGGGTCACTGACCGTGTGGAGTTTGTACATTCTCCCCGTGTCTGTGTGGGTTTCACCCCCACAACCCAAAGACGTGCGGGCAGGTGGATTGGCCATGCTAAATTGCCCCTTAATTGGAAAAAATGAATTGGCTATGTAGTGATCTGTACATCTGTACATACATCTGCACATACACCAAGGACTGCAGACAGATGTAACAACCACAGCATCACTAGAGGGCATCAGGGGCAGGTATAAAGGGTCCAGCCCAAGGGAGGATCCGCCTCTTTCAGAAGCACAGGGTTAGGGAGCAGCAGCAGATAGAAGCAGCTCAGCATAGGCAGCTTACCTTAGCTTCACTGGTCATACCTCTTGACTATTATCTCTAGTTAAGCTCTGGAAACAGAACAAACCCATTGAATAAAGTATTTGTGTTAACTGGAAGTCTACAATCTTTATTCAGACTTCGAGAATAACATATGATACCAGGAGTGATTTCAGAAAGCTAGCTAGATACCAGCAAGAGAATAAAAACTTAAACCGGATATTCGACTGTGGAAGACTTCGCAGCAAATGGATCCTCGACAACTAACTGATTCGATGGAACATGTTAGAACTCCATGGCAGCTGGAAACAACTGGTAATTTAAGTTATAACTGGAAAATGTTTGAACAGCTGTTCCAAATATTTAGCACAGCTAATGATTTAAGCACTACCTCTGACGCAACGAAAATAGCCCTACTACTCTCAACAGGAGGGCATGAAGCCAGAGAAATGTATAATTGCTTTAATTACTTAGAAGGTGAAGCCAACACCAAAGTAGATGGTATACTCAAAACATTTGCTAAATGCTGTAACAGTCAGGCTGGTGCGATGCTGGAAAGATTTCACTCTTGTCAGAGAAACGGAGGGCCCATCTCTGATTTTATTACAAATCTCAAGTTAATACCACAAGGCTGTGATTATGCTGATTTCAGAGACACTGTGATAATGCATCAATTAATTTTTGGACTATCTGATAAAAATTTGAGGGAACAACTATCACAAAATAAGCATCTAACTCTAGAAACCGCTATACAAAAATGCCGTGCTTATGATCAAAAACAAAAATACTGTCAGTCTTTACAAACACAGAATCAGTGTTTAGAAAAGAAAATCGGAAAAAACAGCGCCAAAACTTACCACGAGGCAGAGGCAGGATTGAAGGAAGTTCTGAGCGGCAGCCATCTTGAGAAAGGAGCCGCACATGCGCAGTTGCGAAGAGAGCGCGCAGTACAGGAAACTCTGAGTGCGCATGGGCAATCGAGTCCTATGCATGACGTCACGAGCATCATGACTGTCATGATATTCAGGTAAACATCATAGCACATACATACTGATGGACAGATGAACGGACCAATCAACACACACACAACACCACAGCCAATCACAGGCAAGAGCATACACAGTACAAAACAGGGAACACGACACTTCCTGAGCATTCCAGCAGGAGACAGCTCAGGGCACAGAGCTCATAGCAAGCCACTCAGACATCCACCATGTGCTGAGTGCCACTACAAGATAGTATTAGGAATAGGTCCACAGATTCTAGGGTTATGATCGAACCTCAGCAACCAGTTTACCACTGTAAATAAATGTTAGCAATAAAACTGAGTTGTACCATTCGCAACCGTGTTGATTCGCCTGTGTAGCAGAGTACCCAACACATCAATGATGTCAGAGGACCAGGACCACGCCCACTTAAAAGGGAAATGCACGAAAATGAACAAAAAGAAATTTAAAGCTGCAAAACCCAATTTTCTTGCCTCAAAAGACAGAACAATGCCAAAACTTACACCAGCAGTTGAAAATAACTGTCACAACACCCTGGAACAAGCAGTTAGCACTGCCCTCGAAGATGATATGGTCCTTGTAGACCACGACTCAGACGAAGATTTCATCTTGGGAGGTGGCTACCCCAGTACCAAATCTGAACCGCAACTAGAGGTGTTGTACCGTGAAGACCCCGACGATGAGTTCTTCAGATTGGGGAATATTCAGCCCAGCATATATGACATCCCGACTCGTGAGTGCAAGATTATGCTGCGCCAAGAAACAGAGAGGGGTCCACGCACCGCGAAGGGTCCCAGCCTCCACACAAGGTGATTTGTTCATTGAACATGAAGAGAACGATCACAACTCTGAAACAGAAAGCGATGATTTATCCAACGAACAATGCACACAATACTGCTCAGACATGGCTGAGTTATTCGGAGATCCTGATCACAGCTCAATACGACTCTTCTCATGGTAGATGAATCCAATACCATGGTGCCATGGCACATTGGATGACAGTAATACCCAAGACGAAGACGACGCCACAGAACAACTCCGTTGAGAAAGCACAGATCGACTCTACAGCGAGAACACTGCATGACTCCACAAAGAGAGCGACGCAAGCCTCCACAAAGAGAGTGACACAAGCCTCCACAGACAGCTCAGTGACAGACTCAAAAATAGAAGCAAGCGAAAACCCCATAGCGAACGCCATGCATGTACAAGACCACGAAGATCTATCAAGCTTATTTGAGCCACCAGAAGAAGACACTGAATGTCTACCCACTGTATGTGAGACAAGTGACGAAGAAATCACAATTCCCATACAGGATGTGCAGGATCACAGCGAGACTGACATATCTCAGCTCGTCCGCACAGAAGCACTCAATAATCAGAGGACGGCCACCCATTAGTCCAGAGAGATCACGTCAATGGAAATCCTGAAGATTTTGACTCCAGAAGAGGAGCACCAAGAGTCCAGAGAGACCACGTCAATAGAAATCCTGAAGATTTTGACTCCAGAAGAGGAGCACAAAGAGATCAGTGATGATTCAAATGAACCTGAAATGACTCCAAAAGAGGAGCACCAAGAAATCAATGATAATTCAAGTGAACCAGAAACGACTCTGGAAGAGGAGTACCAAGTTAGCAAAGAAGAGGAATCGAATCCACCACAAATGACTGATGTCACTAACATCAATGCAACATCAGATCATTCTCACAATTCTCAAGAAGAAACGCTCAATGTAGCAGAGACCACAAAGGACACTGACACCAATAACTGTGACAATGACTCAAATCATCCACATGGCACACTCATTGAGCGCAACAAGAACAACAAAAACCACAAGAAGCACAACAGAAACAAGAAGAACAACAGCAACAACAAAAACAACATGCAGCGCAACAAGAACGACAAAGACAACAAGAAACATTCCAGAAACAACAAGCACGACAAGAAAAAGAACAAGAATAAAAGCGAAAAGAACGAAAACAGAATCAACAAGAACAACAAAAAGAACAACAAGAACAACAATGAAAACAACAAAGACAGAAATGACAGAAACAACAACAATTGAACAACGACCTGTACAACATGGTACAACTCTGCACGTGAAGGGCAATGCCACAGCACTCTGCAAAACAATGACAAGACTACAACATGCCATGGCATGATAAAGAATCTCACGAATTCAAATCTGCTCCAGAACAAACAAGCAAAACAGCTTTCACGAACGATGACATACAGCATCAATACCACAAACACGGAAAATCGAGGTCAGACAACGGTGCGACACAGAATCGCTACCCACAATCAAATGGAACAGGGGACAAAGGTGTCCCCATCATTAAACGACTCATCAGCAAAGCAGCCGAGTCACGTTCCGACATCAAGCTAGCTCTGTTATCGTACCGAGCAACCCCATTGAGCTCAGGACTGTCGCCAGCGCAAATGCTCTTCGGCAGAGACATCCGGACAACCCTACCAGCAAAGGCACCCGACCGGCTAGATTTGTGACGACACTTCAACACACGCACACGACGAATATGGACATTTCTCACGATGGACTTACAACACAGTTAATTGTTTCTGTGTTACTTTTATCATTTTCACAGTGTGCAGGTTTGCATATTCTCACCACTTGTTATGTCCAGTTTTCTTGAGGCCAGTCTAGAAAATATGTCCAATAAAAGGGGGGAGATGTAGTGATCTGTACATCTGCACATTATATCTGCACATACACCAAGGACTGCAGACGGATGTAACAGCCACAGCATCACTAGAGGGCATCAGAGACGGGTATAAAGGGTCCAGCCTAAGGGAAGATCCACCTCTTTCAGAAGCACAGGGCTAGGGAGCAGCAGCAGATAGAAGCAGCTCAGCATAGGCAGTTTACCTTAGCTTCACTGGTCATACCTCTTGACTGTATTATATCTAGTTAAGCTCTGGAAACAGAACACACCCACTGAATAAAGTATTTGTGTTAACTCGAAGTCTACAATCTTTATTCAGACATAGAGAATAACATAGGCTACTCTAAATTTAGTTTGTTAAAAATGATGCAGTGCATACAGGAACTCATCAAGATCATTTCACTGATGCAATCCCTCCCACCAACTCCAGTATGGACAAGGACAAGAGAAGCAACTTTGTGGGAAAGTCCAAGTTCCTCTCCAACTCGGATGCAGATGAAATGTATCCCCATTCTTTTGTCACCCCAAGGAAATCGCAGGGTTTCCACCCAATCGGAACCAGTGTGGGAGCACCTTCGCCATGCCTGGCGGAATGCTTCAAAGAGAAAGCCCATTGGCTAGAGCTGGACAATGAATGACCGGGTTGCCTATAATCCCGACAAATTAAAGAAAGGGCGGTCTGGGAATAAGGGGGAGAATCCCGTGGCTTTCATTCATAAACTGCCCGGATACAGTTGTGTGAAGCAGCCTGGACACGTTGCACTGTAAGGTAACAGCACCTTAAATGCTCATCTAAATCACCTCTCCGGCTACCAGAAGTATTGGTCGATTTGTTTTACAATCAGTGTGACAACAGAACAATTCTCTCACACTCTCATTTCTCTCACACTCTCATTGCTCTCACACACTCTCATTTCTCTCTCACACACTCATTTCTAACACATCCGCTCTAATATCTCTCACACTGACTCATTTCTCTCACACTCTCATTTCTGTCTCACACACACTTATTTCTCTCACGTTCTCATTGCTCACACACACCCTCATTGCTCACACACTCTTATTTCTCTCACACTCACTCATTTCTCTCACTCATTTCTCACTCTCATTTTTCTCACACTCTCATTGTTCACACACACCCTCATTGCTCACATGCACTCTCATTTCTCTCACACTCTCATTGCTCGCACACTCTTATTGCTCTCACACTCTCATTTCTCTCACACACACTCATTTCTCTCTCACACACACTCATTTCTCTCTTACACACATTTCTCTCACACACTCATTTCTCTCACTCTCATTTCTCTCACACTCGCACTCATTTCTTTCACACACACTCATTTCTCTTACACATACATTTATCTCACACACACTCCTTTCTCTCTCACACACACTCATGTCTCTCACACACATTTCTCTCACACACATTTCTCTCTCACACACACTCAATTCTCTCACTCATTTCTATCACTCATTTCTATCACACTCATTTCTATCTTACACACACACATTTCTCTGTAAATCATTTTCACTCTCATTTCTTACACAGTCATTTCTCGCACACTCACTCTCACTTCTCTCTCATACACTAATTTCTCACACTCATTTCTCTCACACACTCTCATTTCTCTCGCACACACTCATTTCTCTCTCAAAATTCTAATTGCTCACACACACTCATTGCTCTCACACAACCCCATTTTTACACACTCTCATTTCTCTCACACTCATTTCTCTCACGCTCACTCTCATTTCTTTCACACACTTATTCCCATTCCTCACACACGTTCATTTCTCTCACACACTCACTCTCATTTCTCTCTCACTCATTTCTCTCACACACTCATTTCTCTCACATCCACTCTCATTTCTCTTACACCCACTCTCATTTCTCTCATGCTCACTCTCATTTCTTTCACACACTCACTCCCATTTCTGACACACTCCAATTTCTCTCACACACTCATACTCATTTCTCTCACACTCATTTCTGTCACACTCATTCTCACTTCTCTCTCATACACTCACTTTTCACACTCTCATTTCTCACACTCACTCTCATTTCTCTCACACACACTCTTTCTCACATACACACTCTTTCTCACAAACACACTCAATTCTCTCGCACACATTCACTTCTCACACACCTCATTGCTTACACACATTCATTTCTCTCACAAAATTTTAATTGCTCACACACACTCCCATTGCTCACACACTCATTGCTCACACACACCCTCATTTTGTACACACAACCTCATTTTTTACACACACTCTCATTTGTCTCACACGCAATCTCATTTCTCTCACACACTCAAATTTCTATCTCACTCATTTCTCTCACACACTCATTTCTCTCACTCACTCTCATGCTCACTCTCACTTCTTTCTCACACACAATTCCATTTCTCACACACTCATTTCTCTCACACACTCACTCTTATTTCTCTCACACTCTCATTGCTCACACACGCCATTGCTCTCACACACCATTGCTCACATACCCATTTCTCTCACACTCTCATTGCTCACACTCAATTCTCTCAAAATTTTAATTGCTCACACAGTCATTGCTCACACACAACCGCATTTTTGCACACTCGTTTCTCTCACACTCACTCATTTCTCTCACGCACACGCTCGTTTCTTTCACACACTCATTCTCATTTCTCTCACGCACTCATTTCTCTCATGCTCACTCTCATTTCTTTCACACACTCAATCCCATTTCTCACACTCTCTCATTTCTCTCACACACTCATTTCTCTCACATATTCTCCTTTCTCTCACACATTCATTTCTCTCTCACACACACTCATTTCTTTCACACACTCATTTCTCTCTCACACTCATTTCTCTATCACATTCATTTCTCTCTCATACACTCATTTGTCTCACACACACTCATTTCTCTCTCACACACACTCATTTCTCTCACACTCACTCTCATTTCTCTCTCACACTCATTTCTCTCTCACACACACTCATTTCTCTCTCACACACTCATTTCTCTCACACACACTCATTTCTTTCTTACATACTCATTTCTCTCACACACTCTCATTTCTCTCATGCTCACTCTCACTTCTTTCACACACACAATCCCATTTCTCACACACTCATTTCTCTCACACACTCACTCTTATTTCTCTCTCACTCTCATTGCTCACACACACCATTGCTCACACACACCATTGCTTACACACCTATTTCTCTCACACTCTCATTTACTCACACCCATTTCTCTCAATTTTAATTGCTCACACAGTCATTGCTCACACACAACCGCATTTTTTGAATACTCGTTTCTCTCACACTCACTCATTTCTCTCACGCACACGCTCGTTTCTTTCACACACTCATTCCCATTTCTCTCACGCACTCATTTCTCTCATGCTCACTCTCATTTCTTTCACACACTCAATCCCATTTCTCACACTCTCTCATTTCTCTCTCACACTCATTTCTCTCACACATTCTCCTTTCTTTCACACTGTCATTGCTCACACAAACCCTCATTGCTCACACACTCTCATTTCTCTCACACATTCTCATTTCTCTCATAGTCACTCATTTCTCTCTCCCACACATTCATTTCCCTCTCACACACACTCATTTCTTTCACACACTCATTTCTTTCACACACTCATTTCTCTCACACACTCATTTCTCTCTCACACTCTTCTCTCTCACACTCATTTCTCTATCAAATTCATTTCTCTCTCACACACTCTCATTTCTCTCACACACACACATTTCTCTCTCACACACACTCATTTCTCTCTCACACATACATTTCTCTCTCACACACTCATTTCTCCCTCACACACACATTTCACACACTCATTTCTCTCACACACTCTCATTTCTCTCACACACTCATTTCTCTCTCACAGTCACTCATTTCTCTCTCACAGTCACTCATTTCTCTCTCTCACACACTCATTTCTCTTGCACATACATTTCTCTCTCACACACACTCATTTCTCTCTCGCACACACTCATTTCTCTCACACACTCATTTCTCTCACACACTCATTTCTCTCACACGCTCATTTCTCTCACACACTCATTTCTCTCTCACACTCATTACTCTCACACTCATTTCTCTCTCACACACACTTCTCTCTCACACCCACTCATTTCTATCACACATTTCTATCACACTCATTTCTCTCACACTCCCATTTCTCTCTCACTCATTTCACTCACACACACTCATTACTCTCTCACACACACTCATTTCTGTCTCACATTCACTCATTTCTCTCTCACACTCATTTCTCTTGTACATACATTTCTCTCTCACACACACTCATTTCTCTCTCTCACACACTGAATTCTCTTTCACACACTCATTTCTTTCTCACACACACTCATTTCTCTCACACACTCATTTCTCTCACACACACACATTTGTCTCTCATACTCATTTCTCTCTCACACTCATTACTCTCACACTCATTTCTCTCACACTCATTTCTATCACACATTTCTATCACACTCATTTCTCTCACACTCCCATTTCTCTCTCACTCATTTTACTCACACTCATTACTCTCTCACACACACTCATTTCTGTCTCACATTCACTCATTTCTCTCTCACACACTCATTTCTCTTGTACATACATTTCTCTCTCACACACACTCATTTCTCTCTCACACACACTGAATTCTCTTTCACACACTCATTTCTCTCTCACACACACTCATTTCTCTCACACACTCATTTCTCTCACACACTCATTTCTCTCACACACACATTTGTCTCTCACACTCATTTCTCTCTCACACAATCATTACTCTCACAGTCATTTCTATCACACACATTTATATCACACTCACACATTTCTCTCTCACACACACTCATTACTCTCACACTCATTTCTATCACACATGTCTAGCACACTCACTCATTTAAATCACACACACACTCATTTCTCTCTCTCTCATTTACTCACTGTCATCTTTCACACACTCTCCATTCTCTAACACCCACTCTCACCTCTCTCTCATACACTCACTTCTCACTCCCTCTCATTTTTCTCACACACTCTCATTTCTCTCACACACTCATTTCTCTCACACTCACTCTCACTTCTCTCTCATACACTCACTTCTCACACTCTCATTTCTCTCACGCTCTCATTGCTCACACACTCTCATTTCTCTCACACTCACTCATTGCTCTCACCCACTCACTCTCATTTCTCTCACACTCTCATTTCTCTCACACTGTCATTGCTCACACACACCCTCATTGCTCACACACATTCTCCTTTCTCTCATAGTCACTCATTTCTCTCTCACACCCACTCATTTCTCTCACACACTAATTTCTCTCTCACACTCATTTCTCTCTCACACTCATTTCTCTCTCACACTCATTTCTCTCTCACACACACTTCTCTCTCACACACTAATTTCTCTCACACTCATTTCTATCACACTCACTCATTTCTATCTCACACACATTCATTTCTCTCTCATTTACTCACACTCATTTCTCACACACTCATTTCTCTGACTCTCACTTCTCTCTCACACACTCACTCTCATTTTCTCACACACTTTATCACACACACTCATTGCTCACACACACCCGCATTGCTCACATGCACTCTCATTTCTCTCACACTCACTCATTTCTTTCACACACACCCTCATTGCTCAAACACTCATTTCTCTCACTCTCATTGCTCACACACACTCATTTCTTTCACACACTCACTCCCATTTCTCACACACTCTCATTTCTCTCTCACACACACACATTTCTCACACTCTCATTGCTCACACACTCTTATTTCTCTCACGCTCACTCTCATTTCTCTCTAACACACTCATTTCACACACTCACTCATTACTCTCTCACACACTCAGTGCTCATAAACACTCATTTCTCTCACTCTCATTTCTCACACACTCATTTCTCTCACACTCACACTCATTTCACTCACACACACTCATTACTCTCTCACACACTCATCTCTCTCTCAGACACACTCATTTCTCTCACACACACACTCATTTCTCTCACACACACTCAGTGCTCAAACACTCATTTCTCTCACTCTCATTTCTCACACACTCATTTCTCTCACACACTCACACCCATTTCTCACACACTCTCATTTCTCTCACACACTCACACACATTTCTCTCACACAAACTTTTCTCTCTCACCCACACCCATGTCTCTCTCACACACACACATTTCTCTCTCTCACACTCAATTCTCTCCACCAACACATTTCTCTCTTACACTCATTTCTCGCTCACACACTCATTTCTATCACACTCACTCAGTTCTATCTCACACACACACCCTCATTACTCTTTCACAGTCCTTTCTCTCTCACACTCATTTCTCTCACTCTCATTGCTCACACACTCATTTCTTTCACACACTCACTCCCATTTCTCACACTCTCATTTCTCTCACACTGTCATTGCTCACACGCACCCTCATTGCTCTCACACACTCTCATTTCTCTCACACCCACTCATTTCTCTCACACACTAATTTCTCTCTCACACTCATTTCTCTCTCACACTCATTTCTCTCTCACACACACTTCTCTCTCACACACTCATTTCTCTCACACTCATTTCTATCACACTCACTCATTTCTATCTCACACACATTCATTTCTCTCTCATTTACTCACTCTCATTTCTCACACACTCTCATTTCTCTGACTCTCTCTCATTTCTCTCTCACACACTCACTCTCATTTTTCTCACACACTTTCTCACACACACACTCATTGCTCACACACACCCGCATTGCTCACACGCACTCTCATTTCTCTCACACGCACTCATTTCTCTCACACACTCACTCTCATTTCTCTCACACTCTCATTTCTTTCACACACACCCTCATTGCTCATAAACACTCATTTCTCTCAATCTCATTGCTCACACACACTCATTTCTTTCACACACTCCCTCCCATTTCTCACACACTCTCATTTCTCTCACACTCACACTCATTTCACTCACACACACTCATTACTCTCTCACACACTCATCTCTCTCTCAGACACACTCATTTCTCTCACACACACACTCATTTCTCTCACACACACTCAGTGCTCAAACACTCATTTCTCTCACTCTCATTTCTCACACACTCATTTCTCTCACACACTCACACCCATTTCTCACACACTCTCATTTCTCTCACACACTCACACACATTTCTCTCACACAAACTTTTCTCTCTCACCCACACCCATGTCTCTCTCACACACACACATTTCTCTCTCTCACACTCAATTCTCTCCACCAACACATTTCTCTCTTACACTCATTTCTCGCTCACACACTCATTTCTATCACACTCACTCAGTTCTATCTCACACACACACCCTCATTACTCTTTCACACTCCTTTCTCTCTCACACTCATTTCTCTCACTCTCATTGCTCACACACTCATTTCTTTCACACACTCACTCCCATTTCTCACACTCTCATTTCTCTCACACTGTCATTGCTCACACGCACCCTCATTGCTCACACACATTCTCATTTCTCTCATAGTCACTCATTTCTCTCTCACACCCACTCATTTCTCTCACACACTCATTTCTCTCTCACACTCATTTCTCTCTCACACACACTTCTCTCTCACACACTCATTTCTCTCACACTCATTTCTATCACACTCACTCATTTCTATCTCACACACATTCATTTCTCTCTCATTTACTCACTCTCATTTCTCACACACTCTCATTTCTCTGACTCTCACTCTCATTTCTCTCTCACACACTCACTCTCATTTTTCTCACACACTTTCTCACACACACACTCATTGCTCACACACACCCGCATTGCTCACACGCACTCTCATTTCTCTCACACGCACTCATTTCTCTCACACACTCACTCTCATTTCTCTCACACTCTCATTTCTTTCACACACACCCTCATTGCTCATAAACACTCATTTCTCTCAATCTCATTGCTCACACACACTCATTTCTTTCACACACTCCCTCCCATTTCTCACACACTCTCATTTCTCTCACACACTCACACACATTTCTCTCACACTCTCATTGCTCATACACTCTCATTTCTCTCACACTCACTCTCATTTCTCTCTCACACTCATTACTCCCTCACACACACTCATTACTCCCTCACACACACTCATTTATCTCTCACACACACTCATTTCTCTCTCACACACTCATTGCTCATAAACACTCTTTTCACTCACTCTCATTTCTCACACACACATTTCTCTCACACTCACACCCATTTCACACTCTCATTTCTCGCACACTCATTTCTCTTACACACACTCATTTCTTTCACACACTCACACCCATTTCTCTCACAGTCTCGTTGCTCACACACTCTCATTTCTCTCACACTCATTTCTCTCACACACACTCATTCCTCTCTCCCACACACTCATTTCTCTTACACAAACATTTCTCTCTCACCCACACTCATGTCTCTCTCACACACACTCATTTCTCTCTCTCCCACTCATTTCTCTCACACACACTCAGTGCTCAAACACTCATTTCTCTCACTCTCATTTCTCACACACTCATTTCTCTCACACACTCACACCCATTTCTCACACACTCTCATTTCTCTCACACACTCACACACATTTCTCTCACACAAACTTTTCTCTCTCACCCACACCCATGTCTCTCTCACACACACACATTTCTCTCTCTCACACTCAATTCTCTCCACCAACACATTTCTCTCTTACACTCATTTCTCGCTCACACACTCATTTCTATCACACTCACTCAGTTCTATCTCACACACACACCCTCATTACTCTTTCACACTCCTTTCTCTCTCACACTCATTTCTCTCACTCTCATTGCTCACACACTCATTTCTTTCACACACTCACTCCCATTTCTCACACTCTCATTTCTCTCACACTGTCATTGCTCACACGCACCCTCATTGCTCACACACATTCTCATTTCTCTCATAGTCACTCATTTCTCTCTCACACCCACTCATTTCTCTCACACACTAATTTCTCTCTCACACTCATTTCTCTCTCACACTCATTTCTCTCTCACACACACTTCTCTCTCACACACTCATTTCTCTCACACTCATTTCTATCACACTCACACCCATTTCACACTCTCATTTCTCGCACACTCATTTCTCTTACACACACTCATTTCTTTCACACACTCACACCCATTTCTCTCACAGTCTCGTTGCTCACACACTCTCATTTCTCTCACACTCATTTCTCTCACACACACTCATTCCTCTCTCCCACACACTCATTTCTCTTACACAAACATTTCTCTCTCACCCACACTCATGTCTCTCTCACACACACTCATTTCTCTCTCTCACACTCATTTCTCTCCACCAACACATTTCTCTCTCACACTCATTTCTCTCTCACACACTCATTTGTCTCGCACTCATTTCTCTCTCACACTCATTTCTCTCTCACACTCATTACTCTCTCACACTCATTACTCTCTCATACTTATTTCTCTCTCACACACACTAATTTCTCTCTCACACACTCATTGCTCATAAACACTCTTTTCACTCACTCTCATTTCTCACACACTCATTTCTCTCACACACCCATTTCACACTCTCATTTCTCGCACACTCATTTCTCTTACACACTCATTTCTTTCTCACACTCACACCCATTTCTCTCACAGTCTCGTTGCTCACACACTCTCATTTCTCTCACACTCATTTCTCTCACACACGCTCATTCCTCTCTCCCACACACTCATTTCTCTTACACAAACATTTCTCTCTCACACACACTCATTTCTCTCTCTCCCACTCATTTCTCTCCACCAACACATTTCTCTCTCACACTCATTTCTCTCTCACACACTCATTTCTCTCGCACTCATTTCTCTCTCACACTCATTTCTCTCTCACACTCATTACTCTCTCACACTCATTACTCTCTCACACTTATTTCTCTCTCACACACACTAATTTCTCTCACACTCATTTCTGTCACACTCACTCATTTCTATCTCACACACATTCATTTCTCTCTCATTTATTCATTCTCATTTCTCACACACTCTCATTTCTCTGACACTCACTCTCACTTCTCTCTCACATACTCACTTCTCACACTCCCATTTCTCTCACACATTCACTCTCATTTCTCTCATACACTTTCTCACACACACACACTCATTGCTCACACGCACTCTCATTTCTCTCACACTCACTCATTTATCTCACACACTCACTCGTTTCTCTCACACTTATTTCTCTCACACGCTCCCTCATTGCTCACAAAAACTCATTTCTCTCACACTCATTGCTCACACACACTCATTTCTTTAACACACTCACTCCCATTTTTCAAACACTCTCATTTCTCTCACACACTCACACCCATTTCTCTCACACTCCCATTGCTCACACTCTCATCTCTCTCACACTCACTCTCATTTCTCTCTGACACACTCATTTCATTCACACACACTCATTACTCTCTCACGCACTCATTTCTGTCTCACATTCACTCATTTCTCTCTCACACACTCATTTCTCTCTCACACTCGTTTCTCTCACACTCATTTCTCTCTCACACACTCATTTCTCTCACACACTCTCATTCCTCTCTCACACACACTCATTTCTTTTACACAAACATTTCTCTCTCACCCACACCCATGTCTCTCTCACACACACTCATTTCTCTCTCTCACACTCATTTCTCACTCACACACACATTTCTCTCTCACACACTCATTACTCTCACAGTCATTTCTATCACACTCAATCAGTTCTATCTCGCACACACACACTCATTACTCATTGACACTCATTTCTCTCTCACACTCATTTCTCTCTCACACTCATTTCTCCCTCTCACACACATTTCTCTCTCACACACACTCATTACTCTCACACTCATTTCTATCACACATTTCTCTTACACCCATTTCTCTCACACTCTCATTTCTCTCTCACACACTCATTTCACTCACACACGCTCATTACTCTCTCACACACTCTCATTTCTGTCTCACACACACTCATTTCTCTCTCACACACACTCATTTCTCTCTCACACTCGTTTCTCTCACACACTCTCATTCCTCTCTCACACACACTCATTTCTCTTACACAAACATTTCTCTCTCACCCACACTCATGTCTCTCTCACACACTCATTTCTCTCTCTCACACTCATTTCTCTCCACCAACACATTTCTCTCTCACACTCATTTCTCACTCACACACACATTTCTCTCTCACACACTCATTACTCTCACAGTCATTTCTATCACACTCATTTCTATCACACTCACTCAATTCTATCTCACACACAGACTCATTACTCTTTCACACTCATTTCTCTCTCACACTAATTTCTCTCTCTCACACACATTTCTCTCTCACACACACTCATTACTCTCACACGCATTTATATCACACATGTCTAGCACACTCACTCATTTCTATCACACACACTCATTTCTCTCTCACTCGTTCACTCACTCTCATTTCTCTCACGCACTCATTTCTCTCACACTCAATCTCACTTCGCTCTCATACGCTCACTGCTCACACTCTCATTTCTCCCACACTCTCATTGCTCACACACTCTCTCATTTCTCTCACTCATTGCTCACACACACTCACTCTCATTTCTCTCACACTCTCATTTCTCTCACACTGTCATTGCTCACACACACCCTCATTGCTCACACACATTCTCATTTCTCTCATAGTCACTCATTTCTCTCTCACACACACTCATATCTCTCACACACTCATTTCTCTCACACACTCATTTCTCTCTCACACTAATTTCTCTCTCACACTAATTTCTCTCTCACACTCACTTCTCACACTCTCATTTCTCTCACACACTCTCATTGCTCACGCACTCTCTCATTTCTCTCATACTCACTCATTGCTCACACACACTCACTCTCATTTCTCACACACTCTCATTTCTCTGACTCTCACTCTCATTTCTCTCTCATACACTCACTTCTCACACTCCCATTTTTCTCACACACCCACTCTCATTTCTCTCACACTTTCTCACACACACACTCATTGCTCACACACCCGCATTGCTCACATGCACTCTCATTTCTCTCACACACTCACTCTCATTTCTCTCACACTCTCATTTCTCTCACACAGACCCTCATTGCTCATAAACACTCATTTCTCTCACTCTCATTGCTCACACACACTCATTTCTTTCACACACTCACTCCCATTTCTCACACACTCTCATTTCTCTCACACACTCACACCCATTTCTCTCACACTCTCATTGCTCACACACTCTCATTTCTCTCACACTCACTCTCATTTCTCTCTCACACACTCATTTCACTCACACACACTCATTACTCTCTCACACACTCATTGCTCATAAACACTCATTTCTCTCACTCTCATTACTCACACACTCATTTCTTTCACACACTCACTCCCATTTCTCACACACTCATTTCTCTCACACTTACACCCATTTCTCTCACACACACTCATTCCTCTCTCACACACACTCATTTCTCTTACACAAACATTGCTCTCTCACACACACTCATTTCTCTCTCTCACACTCATTTCTCTCCACCAACACATTTCTCTCTCACACTCATTTCTCACTCACACACACATTTCTCTCTCACACACACATTTCTCTCACACACACTCATTACTCTCACACTCATTTTTATCACACGTGTCTATCACACTCACTCATTTCAATCACACACACTCATTTCTCTCTCACTCATTTACTCACTGTCATTTCTCACACACCCTCAATTCTCTAACACTCACTCTCACGTCTCTCTCATACAGTCACTTCTCACTCCCTCTCATTTTTCTCACACAATCTCATTTCTCTGACACTCTCATTTCTCTCACACACACACATTGGTCACACACTCTCTCATTTCCCTCACACTCACTCATTGCTCTCACACACTCACTCTCATTTCTCTCACGCTCACATTTCTATCACACTGTCATTGCTCACACACACCCTCATTGCTCACACATTCATTTCTGTCATGCTCTCATTGCTCGCACACTCTCATTGCTCACTCACACTCTCATTGCTCACCCACACTCATTGCTCACTCACACTCTCATTGCTCACACACATTCTCATTGCTCACACACGCTCATTGCTCACACTCTCATTTCTCTCACACACTCATTTCTCACACACTCACTCTTATTTCTCTCACACTCACTCAATTCTCTCACACACTCACTCTCATTTCTCTCACACTCTCATTTCTCACACACTCATTTCTCTCACACACTCACACCCATTTCTCTCACACTCTCATTGCTCACACACTCTCATTTCTCTCACACTCACACTCATTTCTCTCACGCACATGCATTCCTCTCTCACACACACTCATTTCTCTCCCTCACACTCATTTCCCTCCACCAACACATTTCTCTCTCACACTCATTTCTCACTCACACACACATTTCTCACACACACTCATTACTCTCTCAGTCATTTCTATCACACTCATTTCGATCACACTCACTCAGTTCTATCTCACACACACACTCATTACTCTTTCACACTCATTTCTCTCTCACACTCATTTCTCTCTCACACACTCATTACTCTCACACTCATTTCTACCACACAGGTCTAACACACTCACTCATTTACTCACTGTCATTTCTCACACACTCTCAATTCTCTAACACTCACTCTCACTTCTCTCTCATACACTCACTTCTCACTCCCTCTCATTTTTCTCACACACTCTCATTTCTCTCTCACTAATTTCTCTCACACTCACTCTCACTTCTCTCTCATACACTCACTTCTCACACTCTCATTTCTCTCACACACTCTCATTTCTCTGACACACACTTATTGCACACACTCACTCTCATTTCTCTCACGCTCTCATTTCTATCACAATGTCATTGCTCACACACACCCTCATTGCTCACCCACACTCATTGCTCACTCACACTCTCATTGCTCACGCACACTCTCATTGCTCACACTCTCATTGCTCACACAAACTCTCATTGCTCACACACTGTAATCTCTCTCACACACTCATTTCTCACACACTTGCTCTAATTTCTCTCACACTGACTCTCCTTTCTCTCACGCTCTCATTTCTGTCTCACGCACACTTACTTCTCTCACACTCTCATTGCTCACACACACACTCGTTGCTCACACATACTCTTATTTCTCTCACACTCTCATTTCTCTCGCACTCATTTCTATCACACTCACTCAGTTCTATCTTACACACACACTCATTACTCTTTCACACTCATTTCTCTCTCGCATTCATTTCTCTCTCACACACACATTTCTCTCACACACTCATTACTCTCACACTCATTTCTATCACACATGTCTATCACACTCACTCATTTCTATCACACACACACTCATTTCTCTCTCACTCATTTACTCACTGTCATTTCTCACACACTCTCAATTCTCTAACACTCACTCTCACTTCTCTCTCATATACTCACTTCTCACTCCCTCTCATTTTTCTCACACTCTCATTTCTCTTACACACTCATTTCTCTCACTCTCACTCTCATTTCTCTCTCATACATTCACTTCTCACACTCTCATTTCTCCCACACACTCTCATTTCTCTCACGCTCTCATTTCTATCATACTGTCATTGCTCACACACACCCTCATTGCTCACACACTCATTTCTGTCATGCTCTCATTGCTCGCACACTCTCATTGCTCACCCACACTCATTGCTCACACACACTCTCATTGCTCACACACACTCTCATTGCTCACACAAACTCTTATTGCTCACACTCTCATTGCTCACACAAACTCTCATTGCTCACACACTCTCATTTCTCCCACACACTCACTCTCATTTCTCTCAAACTCTCATTTCTCTCACACTCATTTCTCTCACTCTCATTGCTCACACACCCTCTCATTGCTCACATGCACTCTTATTTCTCTCACACTCTCATTGCTCGCACACTCATTTCTCTCACACTCACACTCATTTCTCTCTCACACACTCATTTCTCTCTCACACACTCATTTCTCTCTCACACACTCATTTTTCTCTCACACACACTAATTTCTCCACACTCATTTCTCTCTCTCACACATTCATTTCCCTTACTCTCATTTCTCTCACACTCATTTCTCTCTCACACACACTCAATTCTCTCACACTCATTTCTATCACACTCACTCATCTCTATCTCACACACACACTCATTTCTCTCTCAATCATTTACTCACTCTCATTTCTGACACACACTCATTTCTCGCACACCCACTCTCACTTCTCCCTCACACTCATTTCTCACACACTCTCATTTCTCTCACAAAATGTTAATTGCTCACACACTTATTGCTCACACACAACCTCATTTTGTACACACTCTCATTTCTCTCATGCTCACTCTCATTTCTTTCACACACTCACTGTCATTTCTCTCTCACTCATTTCTCTCACACACTCTGATTTCTCTAACACTCACTCTCATTTCTCTCACATGCACTCATTTCTCTCACACACACTCATTTCTCTCGCACACTCTCATTTCGCTCGCACACACTCATTTCTCTCTCACACACACTCATTTCTCTCTCACACACTCATTTCTCTCTCACACACACTCATTTCTCTGTCACACTCATTTCTCTCATTCACTCTCATTTCTCTCACATACACTCATTTCCTCTCACACACACTCATTTATCTTACATGTACATTTCTCTCTCACACACACTCATTTCTCTCACACTCACTCTCATTTCTCTCACACTCTCATCGCTCACACACTGTCATTTCTCTCACACACTCTCATTTCTCTCAGTCACTCATTTCTCCCTCACACAAACTTATTTCTCTCACACTCTCATTGCTCACACACACCATCATTGCTCACACACACTTATTTCTCTCAGTCTCATTGCTCACACACTCTCATTTCTCTCACACTCACTCATTTCTCTCACACACACACTCTCATTTCTCTCACACACTCTCATTGCTCCCACTCATTTCTTTCACGCACACTCTCATTGCTCACACACACTCTCATTGCCCACACACACTCTCATTGCTCACGCACTCTCATTGCTCACATAGACTCTCATTACTCACACATACTCATTGCTCACACACACTCTCATTGCTCACACACACTCTCATTACTCACACACACTCTCTTTGTTCACACACTCTCATTGCTCACACAGCTCTCATTGCTCACACACTCTCATTTCTCTCACACTCATTCATTTCTCTCACACACTCACTCTCATTTCTCTCACACTCATTGCTCGCACACTCTCATTTCTCTCACACTCACTCTCATTTCTCTCTCACACACTCATTTCTCTCTCACACAGACTCATTTCTCTCACACTCTCATTGCTTACACACACTCTCATTGCGCACACAGACTCATTTCTCTCACACTCGCATTGCTCACACACACCCTCATTGCTCACACACTCATTTCTCTCATGCTCTCATTATTCGCACACTCTCATTGCTCGCACACACTCTCGTTGCACACTCTCATTGCTCACACAAACTATCATTTCTCTCACACTCTCATTGCTCACACACGCTCATTGCTCACACACACCCTCATTGCTCACACGCACTCTTATTTCTCTCACAATCACTCATTTCTCTCACACTCACTCTCATTTCTCTGACACTCATTTCTCTCACACACACTCTCATTGCTCACACACACTCATTTCGTTCACACACTCACTCCCATTTCTCAAACTCTCATTGCTCTCACACACTCACACCCATTTCTCTCACACTCTCATTTCTCTCACACTCACTCTCATTTCTCCCTGACACACTCATTTCACTCACACACTCATTACTCTCTCACACACACTCATTTCTGTCTCACATTCACTCATTTCTCTCTCTCACACACACATTTCTCTCTCACACACTCATTACTCTCACAGTCATTTATCTCACACTCATTTCTATCACACTCACTCAGTTCTATCTCACACACACACTCATTTCTCTTTCGCATTCATTTCTATCTCACACTCATTTCTCTCTCACACACATTTCACTCACACACACTCATTATTCTCAAACTCATTTCTATCACACATTTCTATCACACTCATTTCTCTCACACTCTCATTTCTCTCTCACACACTCATTTCACTCACACACACTGATTACTCTCTCAAACACACTCATTTCTGTCTCACATTCACTCATTTCTCTCTCACACACTCATTTCTCTCACACACTCACCCTCATTTCTCTCACACTCATTTCTCTCACTTTCATTGCTCACACACCCTCTCATTGCTCACATGCACTCTTATTTCTCTCACACTCTCATTGCTCGCACTCTCTCATTTCTCTCACACTCATTTCTCTCTCACACACTCATTTCTCTCTCACACACTCATTTCTCTCACACACTCACACCCATTTCTCTCACACTCTCATTGCTCACACATTCTCATTTCTCTCACACTCACTCTCATTTCTCTCTCACACACACATTTCACTCACACACACTCATTACTCTCTCACACACACTCATTACTCTCTCACACACACTCATTTCTCTCTCACACACACTCATTTCTCTCTAACACACTCATTTCTCTCACTCATTTCTACACACACTCATTTCTCACACACTCGCTCCAATTTCTCTCACACTGACTCTCCTTTCTCTCACGCTCTCATTTCTGTCTCACGCACACTTATTTCTCTCACATTCTCATTGCTCACACACACACTCATTGCTCACACATACTCTTATTTCTCTCACACTCACTCATCTCTCTTACACACTCACTCTCATTTCTCTCACACTCATTTCTCTCACTTTCATTGCTCACACACCCTCTCATTGCTCACATGCACTCTTATTTCTCTCACACTCTCATTGCTCGCACTCTCTCATTTCTCTCACACTCATTTCTCTCTCACACACTCATTTCTCTCTCACACACACTCATTTTTCTCTCACACACACTCATTTTTCTCTCACACACACTCATTTCTCTCTCACGCACACTCATTTCTCTCACACACTCATTTCTCTCTCTCACATATTCATTTCGCTTGCTCTCATTTCTCTCACACTCACACTAATTTCTCTCTCACACACATTCATTTCTCTCACAGACACATTTCACTCACACACACATTTCTCTCTCACACTCATCTCTCACACTCATGTCTATCACACTCACTCATCTCTATCTCACACACACTCATTTCTCTCTCAATCATTTACTCACTCTCATTTCTGACACACACTCATTTCTCGCACACTCACTCTCACTTCTCCCTCACACTCATTTCTCACACACTCTCATTTCTCTCACAAAATTTTAATTGCTCACACACTCATTGCTCACACACAACCTCATTTTGTACACACACTCATTTCTCTCACTCTCATTTCTTTCACACACTCACTGTCATTTCTCTCTCACTCATTTCTCTCTCACACACACTCTGATTTCTCTCACACTCACTCTCATTTCTCTCACATGCACTCATTTCTCTCACACACACTCATTTCTCTCGCACACTCTCATTTCGCTCGCACACACTCATTTCTCTCTCACACACACTCATTTCTCTGTCACACACACTCATTTCTCTCTCACACACACTCATTTCTCTCTCTCACACACTCATTTCTCTCTCACACACTCATTTCTCTCTCACACACACTCATTTCTCTGTCACACTCATTTCTCTCACATTCACTCTCATTTCTCTCACATACACTCATTTATCTTACACGTACATTTCTCTCTCACACACTCATTTCTCTCACACTCACTCTCATTTCTCTCACACTCTCACACACACTCTCATTGCTCACACACACTCTCATTGCCCACACACACTCTCATTGCTCACATAGACTCTCATTGCTCACACACACTCTCTTTGCTCACACACTCTCATTGCTCACATAGACTCATTGCTCACACTCTCATTTCTCACACAGCTCTCATTGCTCACACTCTCATTTCTCTCACACTCTCATTTCTGTCTCACACACTTATTTCTCTCACTCTCATTGCTCACACACACACTCCTTGCTCACACACACTCTTATTTCTCTCACACTCACTCATTTCTCTCACTCTCATTTCTCTCACACTCTCATTGCTCATACACACCCTCATTGCTCACATGCACTCTCATTGCTCGCACACTCTCATTGCTCGCACACTCTCATTTCTCTCACACTCACTCTCATTTCTCTCTCACACAGACTCATTTCTCTCACACTCTCATTTCTCTCACACTCTCATTGCTTACACACACCCTCATTGCGCACACACACTCTCATTGCTCACGCACTCTGATTGCTCACATAGACTCTCATTACTCACACATACTCTCTTTGTTCACACACTCTCATTGCTCACACAGCTCTCATTGCTCACACACTCTCATTTCTCTCACACTCATTCATTTCTCTCACACACTCACTCTCATTTCTCTCACACTCATTGCTCGCACACTCATTTCTCTCACACTCACTCTCATTTCTCTCTCACACACTCATTTCTCTCTCACACAGACTCATTTCTCTCACACTCTCATTGCTTACACACACTCTCATTGCGCACACAGACTCATTTCTCTCACACTCGCATTGCTCACACACACCCTCATTGCTCACACACTCATTTCTCTCATGCTCTCATTACTCGCACACTCTCATTGCTCGCACACACTCTCGTTGCTCACCCACACTCATTGCTCACACACTCTCATTGCTCACACACACTCTCATTGCACACTCTCATTGCTCACACAAACTATCATTTCTCTCACACTCTCATTGCTCACACACGCTCATTGCTCACACACACCCTCATTGCTCACACGCACTCTTATTTCTCTCACAATCACTCATTTCTCTCACACTCACTCTCATTTCTCTGACACTCATTTCTCTCACACACACTCTCATTGCTCACACACACTCATTTCGTTCACACACTCACTCCCATTTCTCAAACTCTCATTGCTCTCACACACTCACACCCATTTCTCTCACACTCTCATTTCTCTCACACTCACTCTCATTTCTCCCTGACACACTCATTTCACTCACACACTCATTACTCTCTCACACACACTCATTTCTGTCTCACATTCACTCATTTCTCTCTCTCACACACACATTTCTCTCTCACACACTCATTACTCTCACAGTCATTTATCTCACACTCATTTCTATCACACTCACTCAGTTCTATCTCACACACACACTCATTTCTCTTTCGCATTCATTTCTATCTCACACTCATTTCTCTCTCACACACATTTCACTCACACACACTCATTATTCTCAAACTCATTTCTATCACACATTTCTATCACACTCATTTCTCTCACACTCTCATTTCTCTCTCACACACTAATTTCACTCACACACACTGATTACTCTCTCAAACACACTCATTTCTGTCTCACATTCACTCATTTCTCTCTCACACACTCATTTCTCTCACACACTCACACCCATTTCTCTCACACTCTCATTGCTCACACATTCTCATTTCTCTCACACTCACTCTCATTTCTCTCTCACACACACATTTCACTCACACACACTCATTACTCTCTCTCACACACTCATTACTCTCTCACACACACTCATTTCTCTCTCACACACACTCATTTCTCTCTAACACACTCATTTCTCTCACTCATTTCTACACACACTCATTTCTCACACACTCGCTCTAATTTCTCTCACGCTGACTCTCCTTTCTCTCACGCTCTAATTTCTGTCTCACGCACACTTATTTCTCTCACATTCTCATTGCTCACACACACACTCATTGCTCACACATACTCTTATTTCTCTCACACTCACTCATCTCTCTTACACACTCACCCTCATTTCTCTCACTTTCATTGCTCACACACCCTCTCATTGCTCACATGCACTCTTATTTCTCTCACACTCTCATTGCTCGCACTCTCTCATTTCTCTCACACTCATTTCTCTCTCACACACTCATTTCTCTCTCACACACTCATTTCTCTCTCACACACACTCATTTTTCTCTCACACACACTCATTTTTCTCTCACACACACTCATTTCTCTCTCACACACACTCATTTCTCTCACACACTCATTTCTCTCTCTCACATATTCATTTCTCTTGCTCTCATTTCTCTCACACTCACACTAATTTCTCTCTCACACACATTCATTTCTCTCACAGACACATTTCACTCACACACACATTTCTCTCTCACACTCAAATCTCTCACACTCACTCATCTCTATCTCACACACACACACTCATTTCTCTCTCAATCATTTACTCACTCTCATTTCTGACACACTCATTTCTCGCACACTCACTCTCACTTCTCCCTCACACTCATTTCTCACACACTCTCATTTCTCTCACAAAATTTTAATTGCTCACACACTCATTGCTCACACACAACCTCATTTTGTACACACACTCTCATTTCTCTCACTCTCATTTCTTTCACACACTCACTGTCATTTCTCTCTCACTCATTTCTCTCACACACTCTGATTTCTCTCACACTCACTCTCATTTCTCTCACATGCACTCATTTCTCTCACACACACTCATTTCTCTCGCACACTCTCATTTCGCTCGCACACACTCATTTCTCTCTCACACACACTCATTTCTCTGTCACACACACTCATTTCTCTCTCACACACACTCATTTCTCTCTCACACACACTCATTTCTCTCTCACACACACTCATTTCTCTCTCACACACTCATTTCTCTCTCACACACACTCATTTCTCTCACATTCACTCTCATTTCTCTCACATACACTCATTTATCTTACACGTACATTTCTCTCTCACACACTCATTTCTCTCACACTCACTCTCATTTCTCTCACACTCTCACACACACTCTCATTGCTCACACACACTCTCATTGCCCACACACACTCTCATTGCTCACATAGACTCTCATTGCTCACACACACTCTCTTTGCTCACACACTCTCATTGCTCACATAGACTCATTGCTCACACTCTCATTGCTCACACAGCTCTCATTGCTCACACTCTCATTTCTCTCACACTCTCATTTCTGTCTCACACACTTATTTCTCTCACTCTCATTGCTCACACACACACTCCTTGCTCACACACACTCTTATTTCTCTCACACTCACTCATTTCTCTCACTCTCATTTCTCTCACACTCTCATTGCTCATACACACCCTCATTGCTCACATGCACTCTCATTGCTCGCACACTCTCATTGCTCGCACACTCTCATTTCTCTCACACTCACTCTCATTTCTCTCTCACACAGACTCATTTCTCTCACACTCTCATTTCTCTCACACTCTCATTGCTTACACACACCCTCATTGCGCACACAGACTCTCATTTCTCTCACACTCGCATTGCTCACACACACCCTCATTGCTCACACACTCATTTCTCTCATGCTCTCATTGCTCGCACACTCTCATTGCTCGCTCACACTCTCGTTGCTCACCCACACTTATTGCTCACACACAGTCTCATTGCTCACACACACTCTCATTGCTCACACAAACACTCATTTCTCACACACTCTCATTTCTCTCACGCTCACTCTCATTTCTTTCACACACTCATTCCCATTTCTCACACACTCTCATTTCTTTCACACACTCATTCCCATTTCTCACACACTCTCATTTCTCTCACACACTCTCATTTCTCTCACACACTCTCATTTCTCTCACACACACTCTCATTTCTCTCTCACTCATTTCTCTCTCACTCATTTCTCTCACTCATTTCTCTCACACTCACTCTCATTTCTCTCATGCTCACTCTCATTTCTTTCACACACTTAATCCCACTTCTCTCACACACTAATTCCCACACACTCGCTCTCATTTCTCTCACACACATTCTCATTTCTCTCACACTCTCATTTCTCTCTCACACACTTATTTCTCTCACACTCTCATTGCTCGCACACTCATTTCTCTCACTCTCATTGCGCACATACTCATTTCTCTCACTCTCATTGATCGCACACTCTCATTGCTCACACACATCCTCATTTCTCTCACATTCACTCATTTCTCTCACACACTCACTCTCATTTCTCTCACACTCTCATTTCTCTCACACACATTCTCATTTCTCTCACACTCTCATTTCTCTCACACTCTCATTGCTCACACACTCATTTCTCTCACACACTCACATTTCTCTCATAGTCACTCATTTCTCTCTCACACACGTATTTCTCTCACACTCATTGCTCACACACACCACCATTGCTCACACACACACATTTCTCTCACACTCTCATTGCTCACACACTCTCATTTCTCTCACACTCTCATTGCTCACATAGACTCTTATTGCTCACACTCTCGCATTGCTCTCACACTCTCATTACTCACACACACTCTCATTGCTCACACACACTCTGCTCACACACTCACTCTCTTTGCTCACACACTCACTCTCATTGCTCTCACACTCTCATTGCTCACACACACTCTCATTCCTCTCACTCTCATTGCTCACACACACTCGCATTGCTCTCACACTCTCAGTGCTCACAGCTACACACTCTCATTGCTCTCACGCTCTCATTGCTCACACACACTCTCATTCCTCTCACTCACATTGCTCACACACACTCTCATTGGTCTCACACTGCTCACACAGACTCTCATTGCTCACACACACTCTCATTGCTCACACACACTCTCATTGCTCTCACACTCTGCTCACACAGACTCTCATTGCTCACACTCTCATTGCTCACACACACTCTCATTGCTCACACACACTCTCATTGCTCACACACACTCGCATTGCTCACACACACTCTTTTTAAAAATAAATTTAGAGTACCCTATTCATTTTTTCCAATTAAGGGGCAATTTAGTGTGTCCAATCCACATATCCTGTACATCTTTGGATTGTGGGGGTGAAACCCACGCAAACACGGGGAGAACGTGCAAACTCCACACAACAGTGACCCAGAGCCGGGATCGAACCTGGGACCTCGGCGCCGTGAGGCAGCAATGCCAACCACTGCGCCACCGTGCTGACAACACACACACTCGTTTCTCTCACACCCGCTCTCATTTCTCTCACACTCGCTCTCATTTCTCTCACACTCACTCTCATTTCTCTCACTCTCATTTCTCTTTCACACACATACATTTCTCTCACACTTACTCATTTCTCTCACACTCATTTCTCTCACACTCTCATTTCTCTCACACTCTGCTCACACACACCCTCATTGCTCACACACTCACTCTCATTTCTCTCATAGTCACTCATTTCTCTCTCACACACACTCATTTCTCTTACACATACATTTCTCTCACAAACACACATTTCTCTCTCACGCACTCATTTCTCTCTCACACACATTCATGTCTCTCTCACACACACTCATGTCTCTCTCACACACACTCATTTCTCTCTCACACACTCTCATTTCTCTCTCACACACTAATTTCTCTCACACACACATTTCTCTCACACACTCTCATTTCTCTCTCACACACACTCATTTCTCTCACGCACATTCATTTCTCTTACACATACATTTCTCTCTGACACACTCATTTCTCTCTGACACACACTCGTTTCTCTCACATGCACTCATTTCTCTCTTACACACACTCTTTTCTCTCTCACACACACTCATTTCTCTCTCACACACTCATTTCTCTCTCACACTCACTTCTCTCTCACTCATTTCTCTCACACACACATTTCTCTCACACACTCAATTCTATGACACTCACTCATTTCTATCTCACACACACACTCATTTCTCTATCACTCATTTACTCACTCTCATTTCTCACACACTCTCATTTCTCTAACACTCACTCTCACTTCTCTCTCATACACTCAGTTCTCACACACTCTCATTCCTCACACACACTATGACATCTCTCACACACACTCATTTCTCTCACACTCACTCTCACTTCTCTCTCATACACTCACTTCTCACACTCTCATTTCTCTCACACACTCGCTCTCATTTCCTTCACACACACTCTTTCTCACACACGCACTCATTTCTCTCGCACACATTCACTTCTCACACATCTCATTTCTTGCACACATCCATTTCTCTCACAAAATTTTAATTGCTAACACACAACCTCATTTTTTACACAGTCTCATTTCTCTCGCACACTCTCATTTCTCTCACACTCACTCTCATTTCTCTCACACACTCTCATTTCTCTCTCACTCATTTCTCTCACTCATTTCTCTCACACTCCCTCTCATTTCTCTCATGCTAACTCTCATTTCTTTCACACACTGAATCCCATTTCTCACACACTCACATTTCTCTCACATACGCTCTCATTTCTCTCACACACCATAATTTCTCACACACACTCATTTCTCTCTCTCTCATTGCTCACACACTCTCATTTCTCTCTCAAAATTTTAATTGCTCACACTCACTTTGCTCACACACAACCTCATTTTTTACACTACTCGTTTCTCTCACACACACTCTCATTTCTCTCTCACTCATTTCTCTCACACTCACTCTCATTTCTCTCATGCTCACTCTCATTTCTTTCACACAATCCCATTTCTCACACACTTATTTCTCTCACACTCTCACTGCTCACACACTCATTTCTCTCACTCTCATTGATCGCACACTCTCATTGCGCACACACTCTCATTGTTCACACACACCCTCATTGCTCACACACACCCTCATTGCTCACACACACCCTAATTTCTCTCACATTCACTCATTTCTCTCACACACTCACTCTCATTTCTCTCACACTCTCATTGCTCACACACTCATTTCTCTCACACACTCACATTTCTCTCATAGTCACTCATTTCTCTCTCACACACACTTATTTCTCTCACACTCATTACTCACACACACCATCATTGCTCACACACACTCATTTCTCTCACAGAACCTTATTTTTTACACACACTCTCATTTCTCTCACACTCAGTCTCATTTCTCTCACACACTCTCATTTCTCTCACACTCTCATTTCTCTCACACTCTCATTGCTCACACACTCATTTCTCTCACACACACTTATTTCTCTCACACTCATTGCTCACACAGACCATCATTGCTCACACACACGCATTTCTCTCACACTCTCATTGCTCACATAGACTCTGATTGCTCACACTCTCACATTGCTCTCACACTCACATTGCTCTCACACTCTCATTGCTCACACACTCTCATTGCTCACACACACTCTCATTGCTCACACACACTCTGCTCACACTCTCACTCTCATTGCTCACACACTCACTCTCATTGCTCTCACTCTCATTGCTCACACACACTCTCATTCCTCTCACTCTCATTGCTCACACACACTCGCATTGCTCTCACACTCTCATTGCTCACAGCTACACGCTCTCATTGCTCACACACACTCATTACTCTTTCACACTCATTTCTCTCTCACACTCGTTTCTCTCTCACACACATTTCTCTCAACACACTCATTACTCTCACACTCATTTCTATCACACTCACTCATTTCTATCACACATACTCATTTCTCTCTCACTCATTTACTCACTGCCATTTCTCACACACTCAATTCTCTAACACTCACTCTTACTTCTCTCTCATACACTCACTTCTCACACTCTCATTTCTTTCACACACTCTCATTTCTCTCACACACACTCATTGCTCAAACACTCTCTCAGTTCTCTCACACTCACTCATTGCTCTCACACACTCACTCTCATTTCTCTCACGCTCTCATTTCTATCACACTGTCATTGCTCACACACACCCTCATTGCTCACACACTCATTTATGTCATGCTCTCATTGCTCGCACACTCTCATTGCTCACTCACACTCTCATTGCTCACCCACACTCATTGCTCACTCACACTCTCATTGCTCACACACACTCTCATTGCTCACACACACTCTCATTGCTCACACTCTCATTGCTCACACAAACTCTCATTGCTCACACACTCTCATTTCTCTCACACACTCATTTCTCACACACTCGCTCTAATTTCTCTCACACTGTCTCTCCTTTCTCTCACACTCTCATTTCTGTCTCACACATACTCTTATTTCTCTCTCACACTCATTTCTATCACACTCACTCAGTTCTACCTCACACACTCATTACTCTTTCACACTCATTTCTCTCTCACACTCATTTCTCTCTCTCACACACATTTCTCTCACACACACTCATTACTCTCACACTCATTTCTATCACACATGTCTATCACACTCACTCATTTCTATCACACACACACTCATTTCTCTCTCACTCATTTACTCACTGTCATTTCTCACACACTCTCAATTCGCTAACACTCACTCTCACTTCTCTCTCATACACTCACTTCTCACTCCCTCTCATTTTTCTCACACACTCTCATTTCTCTCCCACACTCATTTCTCTCACACTCACTCTCATTTATCTCTCATACACTCACTTCTCACACTCTCATTTCTCTCACACACTCTCATTTCTCTCACGCACTCTCATTTCTCTCACACACACTCATTGCTCACACACTCTCTCATTTCTCTCACACTCACTCATTGCTCTCACACACTCGCTCTCATTTCTCTCACGCTCTCATTTCTATCATACTGTCATTGCTCACACACACCCTCATTGCTCACACACTCATTTCAGTCATGCTCTCATTGCTCGCACACTTTCATTGCTCACTCACACTCTCATTCCTCAACCACACTCATTGCTCACTCGCACTCTCATTGCTCACACACACTCTCATTGCTCACACAAACTCTCATTGCTCACACACTCTCATTTCTCCCACACACTCATTTCTCACACTCGCTCTAATTTCTCTCACACTGACTCTCCTTTCTCTCACGTCTCATTTCTGTCTCACGCACACTCATTTCTCTCACACTCTCATTGCTCACACACACACTCATTGCTCACACAAACTCTTATTTCTCTCACACTCACTCATTTCTCTCACACACTCATTTCTCTCACACTCATTTTTCTCTCTCATTGCTCACACACCCTCTCATTGCTCACATGCACACTTATTTCTCTCACACTCTCATTGTTCGCACACTCTCATTTCTCTCACACTCACATTCATTTCTCTCTCACACACTCATTTCTCTCTCACACTCATTTCTCTCTCACACACACTCATTTCTCTCTCACACACACTCATTTTTCTCTCACACACACTCATTTTTCTCTCACACTCACTCATTTCTCTCTCACACACACTCATTTCTCTCACACACACATTTCACTCACACACACACACTCAATTCTCTCACACTCATTTCTATCACACTCACTCATTTCTATCTCACACACACTCATTTCTCTCTCAATCATTTACTCACTCTCATTTCTTACGCACACTCATTTCTCGCACACTCACTCTCACGTCTCCCTCACACTCATTTCTCACACATACTCATTTCTCTCACAAAATGTTAATTGCTCACACACTCATTGCTCACACAACCTCATTTTGTACACGCACTCTCATTTCTCTCACACTCACACTCATTTCTCTCACGCTCACTCTCATTTCTTTCACACACTCACTGTCATTTCTCTCTCACTCATTTCTCTCACACATTCTGATTTCTCTCACACTCACTCTCATTTCTCTCACATGCATACATTTCTCTCTCACGCACACTCATTTCTCTTGCACATACATTTCTCTCTCACACACTAATTTCTCTCGCACACTCTCATTTCGCTCACACACACTCATTTCTCTCTCACACACACTCATTTCTCTCTCTCACACACTCATTTCTCTCTCACACACTCATTTCTCTCTCACACACTCTCATTTCTCACACACTCGTTCTCATTTCTCTCACACACATTCTCATTTCTCTCACACTCTCATTTCTCTCTCACACACTTATTTCTCTCACACTCTCATTTCTCTCACTCTCATTGCACACACACTCATTTCTCTCACTCTCATTGATCGCACACTCTCATTGCTCACACACACCCTCATTTCTCTCACATTCACTCATTTCTCTCACACACTCACTCTCATTTCTCTCACACACTCACTCTCATTTCTCTCACACTCTCATTGCTCACACACTCATTTCTCTCACACACTCACATTTCTCTCATAGTCACTCATTTCTCTCTCACACACACTTATTTCTCTCACACTCATTGCTCACACACACCACCATTGCTCACACACACTCATTTATCTCACACTCTCATTGCTCACATAGACTCTCATTGCTCACACTCTCGCATTGCTCTCACACTCTCATTGCTCACACACACTCTCATTGTTCACACACACTCTGCTCACACACTCACTCTCATTGCTCACACACTCACTCTCATTGCTCTTACACTCTCATTGCTCACACAAACTCTCATTCCTCTCACTCTCATTGCTCACACACACTCACATTGCTCTCACACTCTCATTGCTCACAGCTACACACTCTCATTGCTCACACACTCTCATTGCTCACACACACTCTCATTCCTCTCACTCACATTGCTCACACACACTCTCATTGCTCTCACACTCTGCTCACACAGACTCTCATTGCTCACACTCTCATTGCTCACACACACTCTCATTGCTCACACACACTCTCATTGCTCTCACACTCTGCTCACACAGACTCTCATTGCTCACACTCTCATTGCTCACACACACTCTCATTGCTCACACACACTCTCATTGCTCACACACACTTTCATTGCTCACACACACTCGCATTGCTCACACACTCTTTTTAAAAATAAATTTAGAGTACCCTATTCATTTTTTCCAATTAAGGGGCAATTTAGCGTGTCCAATCCACATATCCTGCACATCTTTGGGTTGTGGGGGCGAAACCCATGCAAACACGGGGAGAATGTGCAAACTCCACACGACAGTGACCGAGAGCCGGGATCGAACCTGGGACCTCGGCGCCGTGAGGCAGCAATGCTAACCACTGCGCCACCGTGCTGACAACACACACACTCGTTTCTCTCACACCCGCTCTCATTTCTCTCACACTCGCTCTCATTTCTCTCATGCTCGCTCTCATTTCTCTCACACTCACTCTCATTTCTCTCACTCTCATTTCTCTTTCACACACATACATTTCTCTCTCACTTACTCATTTCTCTCACACTCATTTCTCTCACACTCTGCTCACACACACCCTCATTGCTCACACACTCACTCTCATTTCTCTCATAGTCACTCATTTCTCTCTCACACACACTCATTTCTCTTACACATACATTTCTCTCACAAACACACATTTCTCTCTCACGCACTCATTTCTCTCTCACACACATTCATGTCTCTCTCACACACACTCATGTCTCTCTCACACACACTCATTTCTCTCTCACACACACTCATTTCTCTCTCACTCACACTCATTTCTCTCACACACTCTCATTTCTCTCTCACACACTCATTCCTCTCACACACACTCATTTCTCTCACACACTCTCATTTCTCTCACACACTCTCATTTCTCTCTCGCACACACTCATTTCTCGCACGCATATTAATTTCTCTTACACATACATTTCTCTCTGACACACTCATTTTTCTCTGACACGCACTCATTTCTCTCACATGCACTCATTTCTCTCTTACACACACTCTTTTCTCTCTCACGCACATTCATTTCTCTCTCACACACTCATGTCTCTCTCACACACACTCATGTCTCTCTCACACACACTCATGTCTCTCTCACACACACTCATTTCTCTCATGCACATTCATTTCTCTTACACATACATTTCTCTCTGACACACTCATTTCTCTCTGACACACTCATTTCTCTCACATGCACTCATTTCTCTCTTACACACACTCTTTTCTCTCTCACACACACTCATTTCTCTCTCACACACTCATTTCTCTCTCACACTCACTTCTCTCTCACTCATTTCTCTCACACACACATTTCTCTCACACACAATTCTATCACACTCACTCATTTCTATCTCACACACACACTCATTTCTCTATCACTCATTTACCCACTCTCATTTCTCACACACCCTCATTTCTCTAACACTCACTCTCACTTCTCTCTCATACACTCAGTTCTCACACACTCTCATTCCTCACACACACTATGAGATCCCTCACACACACTCATTTCTCTCACACTCACTCTCATTTCTCTCTCATACACTCACTTCTCACACTCTCATTTCTCTCACCCACTCGCTCTCATTTCCTTCACACACACACTTTCTCACACACGCACTCATTTCTCTCGCACACATTCACTTCTCACACATCTCATTACTTGCACACATTCATTTCTCTCACAAAATTTTAATTGCTCACACACACTCATTGCTTGCACACAACCTCATTTTTTACACACACTCTCATTTCTCTCACACTCCCTCTCATTTCTCTCATGCTCACTCTCATTTCTTTCACACACTCAATCCCATTTCTCACACTCTCATTTCTCTCACACACGCTCTCCTTTCTCTCACACACACCATAATTTATCACACTCACTCATTTCTCTCTCTCTCATTGCTCACACACTCTCATTTCTCTCTCAAAATTTTAATTGCTCACACTCACTTTGCTCACACACAACCTCATTTTTACACTACTCGTTTCTCTCACACACTCATTTCTCTCTCACTCATTTCTCTCACACTCATTTCTCACACTCACTCTCATTTCTCTCATGCTCACTCTCATTTCTCTTACACACTCACTCTCATTTCTCTCACACACACTCATTCTCACACACTCACTCTCATTTCTCTCACACAATTCTCATTTCTCTCACACTCTCATTTCTCTCTCAAACACTTATTTCTCTCACACTTTCATTGCTCACACACTGATTTCTCTCACTCTCATTGCGCACACACACTCTCATTGCGCACACACACTCTCATTGTTCACACACACCCTCATTGCTCACACACCCTCATTGCTCACACACATCCTAATTTCTCTCACATTCACTCATTTCTCTTACACACTCACTCTCATTTCTCTCACTCTCATTTCTCTCACACTCTCATTGCTCACACACTCATTTCTCTCACACACTCACATTTCTCTCATAGTCACTCATTTCTCTCTCACACACACTTATTTCTCTCACACTCATTACTCACACACACCATCATTGCTCACACACTCATTTCTCTCACACAACCTCATTTTTTACACACACTCTCATTTCTCTCACACACTCTCATTTCTCTCACACTCACTCTCATTTCTCTAACACACACTCTCATTTCTCTCTCACTCATTTCTCTCTCACTCATTTCTCTCACTCATTTCTCTCACACTCCCTCTCATTTCTCTCATGCTCACTCTCATTTCTTTCACACACTCAATCCCATTTCTCACACGCTCTCATTTCTCTCACACACCATAATTTCTCACACACACTCATTTCTCTCTCTCTCATTGCTCACACTCTCATTTCTCTCTCAATTTTAATTGCTCACACTCACTTTGCTCACACACAACCTCATTTTTTACACTACTCGTTTCTCTCACACACTCTCATTTCTCTCTCACTCATTTCTCTCACACTCATTTCTCTCACACTCACTCTCATTTCTCTCATGCTCACTCTCATTTCTTTCACACACTCAATACCATTTCTCACACACTCTCATTTCTCTCACACACACACTCATTTCTCTCTCACACACTTATTTCTCTCACACTCGCATTGCTCACACACTCATTTCTCTCACTCTCATTGATCGCACACTCTCATTGCGCACACACACTCTCATTGTTCTCACACACCCTCATTGCTCACACACACCCTCATTTCTCTCACATTCACTCATTTCTCTCACACACTCACTCTCATTTCTCTCACACTCCCATTTCCCTCACTCTCATTGCTCACACACTCATTTCTCTCACACACTCACATTTCTCTCATAGTCACTCATTTCTCTCTCTCTCACACTCATTGCTCACACACACCACCATTGCTCACACACACTCATTTCTCTCACACTCTCATTGCTCACACACTCTTATTTCTCTCACACTCTCATTGCTCACAGACTCTCATTGCTCACACTCTCGCATTGCTCTCACACTCTCATTGCTCTCACACTCTCATTGCTCTCACACTCTCATTGCTCACACACACTCTCATTTCTCTCACACTCTGCTCACACACACCCTCATTGCTCACACACTCACTCTCATTTCTCTCATAGTCACTCATTTCTCTCTCACACCCACTCATTTCTCTTACACATACATTTCTCTCACAAACAAAGAACAACAAAGGACAAAGAAATGTACAGCACAGGAACAGGCCCTTCGGCCCTCCAAGCCCGTGCCGACCATGCTGCCCGACTAAACTACAATCTTCTACACTTCCTTGGTCCGTATCCCTCTATTCCCATCCTATTCATGTATTTGTCAAGATGCCCCTTAAATGTCACTATCCCTGCTTCCACCACCTCCTCCGGTAGCGAGTTCCAGGCACCCACTACCCTCTACGTAAAAAACTTGCCTCGTACATCTACTCTAAACCTTGCCCCTCTCACCTTAAACCTATGCCCCCTAGTAATTGACCCCTCTACCCTGGGGAAAAGCCTCTGACTATCCACTCTGTCTATGCCCCTCATAATTTTGTAGACCTCTATCAGGTCTCCCCTCAACCTCCTTCGTTCCAGTGAGAACAAAGCGAGTTTATTCAACCGCTCCTCATAGCTAATGCCCTCCATACCAGGCAATATTCTGGTAAATCTCTTCTGCACCCTCTCTAAAGCCTCCACATCCTTCTGGTAGTGTGGCGACCAGAATTGAACACTATACTCCAAGTGTGGCCTAACTAAGGTTCTATACAGCTGCAACATGATTTGCCAATTCTTATACTCAATGCCCCGGCCAATGAAGGCAAGCATGCCATATGCCTTCTTGACTACCTTCTCCACCTGTGTTGCCCCTTTCAATGACCTGTGGACCTGTACTCCTAGATCTCTTTGACTTTCAATACTCTTGAGGGTTCTACCATTCACTATATATTCCCTACCTGCAATAGACCTTCCAAAATGCATTACCTCACATTTGTCCGGATTAAACTCCATCTGCCATCTCTCCGCCCAAGTCTCCAAACAATCTAAATCCTGCTGTATCCTCTGACAGTCCTCATCGCTATCCGCAATTCCACCAACCTTTGTGTCATCTGCAAACTTACTAATCAGACCAGTTACATTTTCCTCCAAATCATTTATATATACTACAAAGAGCAAAGGTCCCAGCACTGATCCCTGTGGAACACCACTGGTCACAGCCCTCCAATTAGAAAAGCATCCTTCCATTGCTACTCTCTGCCTTCTATGACCTAGCCAGTTCTGTATCCACCTTGCCAGCTCACCCCTGATCCCGTGTGACTTCACCTTTTGTACTAGTCTACCATGAGGGACCTTGTCAAAGGCCTTACTGAAGTCCATATGGACAACATCCACTGCCCTACCTGCATCAATCATCTTAGTGACCTCCTCGAAAAACTCTATCAAGTTAGTGAGACACGACCTCCCCTTCACAAAACCATGCTGCCTCTCACTAATACGTCCATTTGCTTCCAAATGGGAGTAGATCCTGTCTCGAAGAATTCTCTCCAGTAATTTCCCTACCACTGAAGTAAGGCTCACCGGCCTGTAGTTCCCTTGATTATCCTTGCTACCCTTTTTAAACAGAGGAACAACATTGGCTATTCTCCAGTCCTCCAGGACATCCCCTGAAGACAGTGAGGATCCAAAGATTTCTGTCAAGGCCTCAGCAATTTCCTCTCCAGCCTCCTTCAGTATTCTGGGGTAGATCCCATCAGGCCCTGGGGACTTATCTACCTTAATATTTTTTAACACACGCAACACCTCGTCTTTTTGGATCTCAATGTGACCCAGGCTATCTACACACCCTTCTCCAGACTCAACATCTACCAATTTCTTCTCTTTGGTGAATACTGATGCAAAGTATTCATTTAGTACCTCGCCCATTTCCTCTGGCTCCACACATAGATTCCCTTGCCTATCCTTCAGTGGGCCAACCCTTTCCCTGGCTACCCTCTTGCTTTTTATGTACGTGTAAAAAGCCTTGGGATTTTCCTTAACCCTATTTGCCAATGACTTTTCGTGACCCCTTCTAGCCCTCCTGACTCCTTGCTTAAGTTCCTTCCTACTTTCCTTATATTCCACGCAGGCTTTGTCTGTTCCCAGCCTTTTAGCCCTGACAAATGCCTCCTTTTTCTTTTTGACGAGGCCTACAATATCTCTCGTTATCCAAGGTTCCCGAAAATTGCCGTATTTATCCTTCTTCCTCACAGGAACATGCCGGTCCTGAATTCCTTTCAACTGACACTTGAAAGCCTCCCACATGTCAGATGTTGATTTGCCCTCAAACATCCGCCCCCAATCTATGTTCTTCAGTTCCCGCCTAATATTGTTATAATTAGCCTTCCCCCAATTTAGCACATTCATCCTAGGACCACTCTTATCCTTGCCACCAGTACTTTAAAACTTACTGAATTGTGGTCACTGTTACCGAAATGCTCCCCTACTGAAACATCTACCACCTGGCCGGGCTCATTCCGCAATACCAGGTCCAGTACTGCCCCTTCCCTAGTTGGACTGTCTACATATTGTTTTAAGAAGCCCTCCTGGATGCTCCTTACAAACTCTGCCCCGTCTAAGCCCCTGGCACTAAGTGAGTCCCAGTCAATATTGGGGAAGTTGAAGTCTCCCATCACCACAACCTTTTGTTTTTACTCTTTTCCAAAATCTGTCTACCTATCTGCTCCTCTATCTCCCGCTGGCTGTTGGGAGGCCTGTAGTAAACCCCCAACATTGTGACTGCACCCTTTTTATTCCTGATCTCTACCCATATAGCCTCACTGCCCTCTGAGGTGTCCTCCTGCAGTACAGCTGTGATATTCTCCCGAACCAGTAGCGCAACTCCGCCTCCCCTTTTACATCCCCCTCTATCCCACCTGAAACATCTAAATCCTGGAACGTTTAGCTGCCAATCCTGCCCTTCCCTCAACCAGGTCTCTGTAATGGCAACAACATCATAGTTCCAAGTACTAATCCAAGCTCTAAGTTCATCTGCCTTACCCGTCATACTTCTTGCATTAAAACATATGCACTTCAGGCCACCAGACCCGCTGTGTTCAGCAACTTCTCCCTGTCTGCTCTGCCTCAGAGCCCCACTGTCCCTATTCCCTAGTTCTCCCTCAATGCTCTCACCTTCTGACCTATTGCTCCCGTGCCCACCCCCCTGCCATACTAGTTTAAACCCTCCCATGTGACACTAGCAAACCTCGCGGCCAGGATATTTATGCCTCTCCGGTTTAGATGCAACCCGTCCTTCTTATATAGGTCACACCTGCCCCGGAAGAGCTCCCAGTGGTCCAGATAACGGAAACCCTCCCTCCTACACCAGCTGTTTAGCCACGTGTTTAGCTGCTCTATCTTCCTATTTCTAGCCTCACTGGCACGTGGCACAGGGAGTAATCCCGAGATTACAACCCTAGAGGTCCTGTCTTTTAACTTTCTGCCTAGCTCCCTGAACTCCTGCTGCAGGACCTCATGCCCCTTCCTGCCTATGTCGTTAGTACCAATATGTACAACGACCTCTGCCTGTTTGCCCTCCCCCTTCAGGATGCCCTCTACCCGTTCGGAGACATCCTGGACCCTGGCACCAGGGAGGCAACATACCATCCTGGAGTCTCTTTCACGTCCACAGAAGTGCCTATCTGTGCCCCTGACTATAGAGTCCCCTATTACTATTGCTCTTCTGCGCTTTGACCCTTCTCTCTCACACACACTCATGTCTCTCTCACACACACTCATGTCTCTCTCACACACACTCATGTCTCTCTCACACACACTCATTTCTCTCTCACACACACTCATTTCTCTCTCACACACACTCATTTCTCTCTCACACACACTCATTTCTCTCTCACACACACTTCTCTCTTACACACACTCTCATTTCTTACACACACTCATTTATCTCACTCACTCACACTTCTCTCTCATACACCCACTTCTCACTCACTCTCATTTCCCTCACACACTCACTCTCATTTCTCTCACACACTCTCATTTCCCTCACACATTCACTCTCATTTCTCTCACACACTCTCATTTCCCTCACACACACACTCATTTCTCTCGCACACACTCACTTCTCATACAAAATTTTAATTGCTCATACACATTCATTGCTCATACACAACCTCATTTGTTACACACACTTACTTCTTTCACACTCACTCTCATTTCTCTCACACTCACTCTCATTTCTGTCACACACTCATTCCCATTTCTCACACACTCTGATTTCCCGCACACACACTCATTTCTTTCACACACACACTCTCATTTCTCTCACACTCTCATTGCTCACAACCTCTCATTGCTCACACACACTCTCATTTCTCTCACACACTCTCATTTCTCACACACTATCCAATTTCTCTCACACTCACTTTCATTTCTCTCACTCTCATTTCTCTCTCACATACACTTATTTCTCTCACACTCTCATTGCTCACACACACCCTCATTGCTCACACACACTCTAATTTCTCTCACACAGTCATTTCTCACACACTCGCTCACATTTCTCTCACACTCACTCTCATTTCTCTCACACACACTTATTTCTCTCACACTCTCATTGCTCACACTCATTGTGCACGCAGACTCACATTGCTCAAACACACCCTCATTGCTCACACCCACTCTTATTTCTCTCTCACTCACTCATTTCTCTCTCACACACACTTATTTCTCTCACTCTCATTGCTCACACACTCTCATTGCTCACACTCACATTGCTCACACACACCCTCATTGCACACACACACTCTCATTTTTCTCACACACAGTCATTTCTCACATACTCGCTCTCATTTCCGTCACACGCACTCATTTCTCTCACACTCTCATTTCTCTCTCGCACACACTTATTTCTCTAACACTCTCATTGCTCACACACTCTCATTGCACACTCATACTCTCATTGCTCACACACACCCTCATTGCTCACACGCACTCTTATTTCTCTCACATTCACCCATTTCTCTCACACACTCACTCTCATTTCTCTCACTCTCATTGCTCACACACACCCGCATTGCTCACACACACTTCATTTCTCTCACACTCTCATTGCTCACACTCTCATTTCTCTCACACTTGCTCTCATTTCTCTCAGTCACTCATTTCTCTCACACACACATTTCTCTTACACATACATATCTCCCACACACACTCATCTCTCTCACACACATTCATTTCTCTCACACGCACACTCATTTCTCTCTCACTCATTTCTCTCTCACTCATTTCTCTCTCACACACATTTCTCTCACACACATTCACTTCTCATACATCTCATTGCTTGCACACATTTATTTCTCTCACAAGTTTAATTGCTCACACAGTCTCATTGCTCACACACTCTCATTGCTCACACACACTCTCATTGCTCACACACACTCTCATTGCTCACAGACTCTCATTGCTCACACACACTCATTGCTCACACACACTCTCATTGCTCACACACACTCTCATTGCTCACACACACTCATTGCTCACACTCTCATTGCTCACACACTCTCATTTCTCTCACACTCACTCATTTCTCTCACACACACACTCTCATTTCTCTCACACACACTCTCATTGCTCACACTCTCATTTCTCTCACGCACACTCTCATTGCTCACACACACTCTCATTTCTCTCTCACTCACTCATTTCTCTCTCACACACACTTATTTCTCTCACTCTCATTGCTCACACACTCTCATTGCTCACACTCACATTGCTCACACACACCCTCATTGCACACACACTCTCATTTCTCTCACACACAGTAATTTCTCACATACTCGCTCTCATTTCCGTCACACGCACTCATTTCTCTCACACTCTCATTTCTCTCTCGCACACACTTATTTCTCTAACACTCTCATTGCTCACACACTCTCATTGCACACTCATACTCTCATTGCTCACACACACCCTCATTGCTCACACGCACTCTTATTTCTCTCAGACTCACTCATTTCTCTCACACACTCTCACTTCTCTCACTCTCATTGCTCACACACACCCTCATTGCTCACACAAACTTCATTTCTCTCACGCTCTCATTGCTCACACACTCTCATTCCTCTCACACTTGCTCTCATTTCTCTCAGTCACTCATTTCTCTCACACACACATTTCTCTTACACATACATATCTCACACACACATTCATCTCTCTCTCACACACATTCATTTCTCTCACACGCACACTCATTTCTCTCACACTCATTTCTCTCTCACACACACATTTCTCTCACACACATTCACTTCTCATACATCTCATTGCTTGCACACATTTAGTTCTCTCACAAAAGTTTAATTGCTCACACACACTCTCATTGCTCACACACACTCTCATTGCTCACAGACTCTCATTGCTCACACACACTCTCATTGCTCACACACACTCTCATTGCTCACACTCTCATTGCTCACACAGTCTCATTGCTCACACACACTCATTGCTCACACTCTCATTGCTCACACACTCTCATTTCTCTCACACACTCTCATTGCTCACACTCTAATTTCTCTCACGCACACTTTCATTGCTCACACACACTCTCATTGCTCACACACACTCTCATTGCTCACTCACACTCTCATTGCTCACACACACTCTCATTGCTCCCACACTCTCATTGCTCACTCACACTCATTGCTCACACACACTCTCATTGCTCACACACACTCTCATTGCTCACACACACTCATTACTCACACACTCTCATGAAATGAAATGAAAATGAAAATCGCTTATTGTCACAATTAGGCTTCAAATGAAGATACTGTGAAAAGCCCCTAGTCGCCACATTCCGGTGCCTGTACGGGGAGGCTCATTTCTCTCACGCACACTCTCAATGCTCACTCACACTCTCATTGCTCACACACACTCTCATTGCTCACTCACACTCTCATTGCTCACACACATTCTCATTGCTCACACACATTCTCATTGCTCACACACTCTCATTGCTCACACAGACTCTCATTGCTCACACACACTCTCATTGCTCACACACACCCTCATTGCTCACACACACTCTCATTGCTCACTCACACTCTCATTGCTCACACACTCTCATTTCTCTCACACTCTTATTGCTCGCACACTCTCATTGCTCACACACACTTATTGCTCACACACACTCTCATTGCTCACACACACTCTTATTGCTCACACACACCCTCATTGCTCACTCACACTCTCATTGCTCCCACAATCTCATTTCTCTCACACTCTTATTGCTCACACACTCTCATTGCTCACACACTCTTATTGCTCACACACACTCTCATTGCTCACACACACTCTCATTGCTCACACACACTCTCATTGCTCACACACACTCATTGCTCACACACTCTCATGAAATGAAATGAAAATGAAAATCGCTTATTGTCACAATTAGACTTCAAATGAAGTTACTGTGAAAAGCCCCTAGTCGCCACATTCCGGCGCCTGTTCGGGGAGGCTCATTTCTCACACACACTCTTATTGCTCACACACACCCTCATTGCTCACTCACACTCTCATTGCTCACACACTCTCATTGCTCACACACATTCTCATTGCTCACACACTCTCATTGCTCACACACTCTCATTGCTCACGCACTCTCATTGCTCACACACACTCTCATTGCTCACACACATTCTCATTGCTCACACACACTCTCATTACTCACACACTCTCATTGCTCACTAACGCTCTTATTGCTCACACACTCTCATTTCTCTCACACTCTTATTGCTCACACACACTCTCATTGCTCACACTCTCATTGCTCACTAACGCTCTTATTGCTCACACACTCTCATTTCTCGCACACTCTTATTGCTCACACACACTCTCATTGCTCACACTCTCATTGCTCACACACACACACTCTTATTGCTCACACTCTCATTGCTCACACACTCTTATTGCTCACACACACTCTCATTGCTCACACACACTCTCATTGCTCACACACACTCTCATTGCTCACACACACACATTGCTCACACTCTCATTGCTCACACACTCTCATTTCTCTCACACACTTATTGCTCACACACTCTCATTGCTCACACACTCTTATTGCTCACACACACTCTCATTGCTCACACACTCTCATTGCTCACACACACTCTTATTGCTCACACACACCCTCATTGCTCACTCACACTCTCATTGCTCCCACACTCTCATTTCTCTCACACTCTCATTGCTCACACACTCTCATTGCTCACACACACTCTCATTGCTCACACACCTTCATTGCTCACTCACACTCTCATTGCTCCCACACTCTCATTTCTCTCACACACTAATTGCTCACACACTCTCATTGCTCACACACACTCTCATTGCTCACACACACTCTCATTGCTCACACACACTCTCATTGCTCACACACTCTCATGAAATGAAATGAAAATGAAAATCGCTTATTGTCACAATTAGGCTTCAAATGAAGTTACTGTGAAAAGCCCCTAGTCGCCACATTCCGGCGCCTGTTTGGGGAGGCTCATTTCTCTCACGCACACTCTCATTGCTCACTCACACTCTCATTGCTCACACACTCTCATTGCTCACACAGACTCTCATTGCTCACACACTCTCATTGCTCACACACATTCTCATTGCTCACACATTCTCATTGCTCACACACACTCTCATTGCTCACGCACTCTCATTGCTCACACACTCTCATTGCTCACACACACTCTCATTGCTCACTCACACTCTCATTGCTCACACACATTCTCATTGCTCACACACATTCTCATTGCTCACACACTCTCATTGCTCACTCAGACTCTCATTGCTCACACACACTCTCATTGCTCACACACACCCTCATTGCTCACACACACTCTCATTGCTCACTCACACTCTCATTGCTCACACACTCTCATTTCTCTCACACTCTTATTGCTCGCACACTCTCATTGCTCACACACTCTTATTGCTCACACACACTCTCATTGCTCACACACACTCTTATTGCTCACACACACCCTCATTGCTCACTCACACTCTCATTGCTCCCACACTCTCATTTCTCTCACACTCTTATTGCTCACACACTCTCATTGCTCACACACTCTCATTGCTCACACACACTCTCATTGCTCACACATACTCTCATTGCTCACACACACTCTCATTGCTCACACACACTCTCATTGCTCACACACACTCTCATTGCTCACACACACTCATTGCTCACACACTCTCATGAAATGAAATGAAAATGAAAATCGCTTATTGTCACAATTAGACTTCAAATGAAGTTATTGTGAAAAGACCCTCGTCGCCACATTCCGGCGCCTGTTCGGGGAGGCTCATTTCTCTCACGCACACTCTCATTGCTCACTCACACTCTCATTGCTCACACACTCTCATTGCTCACACACATTCTCATTGCTCACACACTCTCATTGCTCACACACTCTCATTGCTCACGCACTCTCATTGCTCACACACTCTCATTGCTCACACACATTCTCATTGCTCACACGCACTCTCATTGCTCACACACTCTCATTGCTCACACACACTCTTATTGCTCACACACACCCTCATTGCTCACTCACACTCTCATTGCTCCCACACTCTCATTTCTCTCACACTCTTATTGCTCACACACTCTCATTGCTCACACAATCTTATTGCTCACACACACTCTCATTGCTCACACACCTTCATTGCTCACTCACACTCTCATTGCTCCCACACTCTCATTTCTCTCACACACTAATTGCTCACACACTCTCATTGCTCACACACACTCTCATTGCTCACACACACTCTCATTGCTCACACACACTCATTGCTCACACACTCTCATGAAATGAAATGAAAATGAAAATCGCTTATTGTCACAATTAGGCTTCAAATGAAGTTACTGTGAAAAGCCCCTAGTCGCCACATTCCGGCGCCTGTTCGGGGAGGCTCATTTCTCTCACGCACACTCTCATTGCTCACTCACACTCTCATTGCTCACACACTCTCATTGCTCACACAGACTCTCATTGCTCACACACTCTCATTGCTCACACACATTCTCATTGCTCACACATTCTCATTGCTCACACACACTCTCATTGCTCACGCACTCTCATTGCTCACACACTCTCATTGCTCACACACACTCTCATTGCTCACTCACACTCTCATTGCTCACACACATTCTCATTGCTCACACACATTCTCATTGCTCACACACTCTCATTGCTCACTCAGACTCTCATTGCTCACACACACTCTCATTGCTCACACACACCCTCATTGCTCACACACACTCTCATTGCTCACTCACACTCTCATTGCTCACACACTCTCATTTCTCTCACACTCTTATTGCTCGCACACTCTCATTGCTCACACACTCTTATTGCTCACACACACTCTCATTGCTCACACACACTCTTATTGCCCACACACACCCTCATTGCTCACTCACACTCTCATTGCTCCCACACTCTCATTTCTCTCACACTCTTATTGCTCACACACTCTCATTGCTCACACACTCTTATTGCTCACACACACTCTCATTGCTCACACATACTCTCATTGCTCACACACACTCTCATTGCTCACACACACTCTCATTGCTCACACACACTCTCATTGCTCACACACACTCATTGCTCACACACTCTCATGAAATGAAATGAAAATGAAAATTGCTTATTGTCACAATTAGACTTCAAATGAAGTTATTGTGAAAAGACCCTCGTCGCCACATTCCGGCGCCTGTTCGGGGAGGCTCATTTCTCTCACGCACACTCTCATTGCTCACTCACTCTCTCATTGCTCACACACTCTCATTGCTCACACACATTCTCATTGCTCACACACTCTCATTGCTCACACACTCTCATTGCTCACGCACTCTCATTGCTCACACACTCTCATTGCTCACACACATTCTCATTGCTCACACACACTCTCATTACTCACACACTCTCATTGCTCACTAACACTCTTATTGCTCACACACTCTCATTTCTCTCACACTCTTATTGCTCACACACCCTCTCATTGCTCACACTCTCATTGCTCACACACACACACTCTTATTGCTCACACTCTCATTGCTCACACACTCTTATTGCTCACACACACTCTCATTGCTCACACACACTCTCATTGCTCACACACACTCTCATTGCTCACACACACACATTGCTCACACTCTCATTGCTCACACACTCTCATTTCTCTCACACTCTTATTGCTCACACACTCTCATTGCTCACACACTCTTATTGCTCACACACACTCTCATTGCTCACACACTCTCATTGCTCACACACACTCTTATTGCTCACACACACCCTCATTGCTCACTCACACTCTCATTGCTCCCACACTCTCATTTCTCTCACACTCTTATTGCTCACACACTCTCATTGCTCATACACTCTTATTGCTCACACACACTCTCATTGCTCACACACCTTCATTGCTCACTCACACTCTCATTGCTCCCACACTCTCATTTCTCTCACACTCTCATTGCTCACACACACTCTCATTGCTCACACACACTCTCATTGCTCACACACACTCTCATTGCTCACACACACTCTCATTGCTCACACACACTCATTGCTCACACACTCTCATGAAATGAAATGAAAATGAAAATCGCTTATTGTCACAATTAGGCTTCAAATGAAGTTACTGTGAAAAGCCCCTAGTCGCCACATTCCGGCGCCTGTTCGGGGAGGCTCATTTCTCTCACGCACACTCTCATTGCTCACTCACACTCTCATTGCTCACACACTCTCATTGCTCACACAGACTCTCATTGCTCACGCACTCTCATTGCTCACACACTCTCATTGCTCACACACATTCTCATTGCTCACACACACTCTCATTGCTCACACACTCTCATTACTCACTAACGCTCTTATTGCTCACACACTCTCATTTCTCTCACACTCTTATTGCTCACACACACTCTCATTGCTCACACACTCTCATTGCTCACACACACACACTCTCATTTCTCTCACTCTTATTGCTCACACTCTCAAAGCTCACACACTCTTATTGCTCACACACACTCTCATTGCTCACACACACTCTCATTGCTCACACACACTCTCATTGCTCCCACACTCTCATTTCTCTCACACTCTTGTTGCTCACACACTCTCATTGCTCACACACACCCTCATTGCTCACTCACTCTCATTGCTCACACACACTCTCATTGCTCTGACACTCTCATTTCTCTCACTCTTATTTCTCACACACATTCTCATTGCTCACACACTCTCATTGCTCACACACACTCTCATTGCTCACACACACTCTCATTGCTCACACACACTCTCATTGCTCCCACACTCTCATGTCTCTCACACTCTTATTGCTCACACACTCTCATTGCTCACAAACTCTCATTGCTCTCACACTCTCATTGCTCACACACACACTCTCATATCACACACACACTCTCATTGCGCACACACACTCTCATTGCTCACACACTCTCATTGCTCACACACACTCTCATTGCTCTCACACTCTCATTTCTCTCACTCTTATTGCTCACACACACTCTCATTGCTCACACACTCTCATTGCTCACACACACTCTCATTGCTCACACACTCTCATTGCTCACACACACTCTCATTGCTCACACACACTCTCATTGCTCCCACACTCTCATTTCTCTCACACTCTTATTGCTCACACACTCTCATTGCTCACACACACTCTCATTGCTCACACACACTCTCATTGCTCCCACACTCTCATTGCTCCCACACTCTCATTTCTCTCACACTCTTATTGCTCACACACTCTCATTGCTCACACACTCTTATTGCTCACACACACTCTCATTGCTCACACACCTTCATTGCTCACTCACACTCTCATTGCTCCCACACTCTCATTTCTCTCACACACTAATTGCTCACACACTCTCATTGCTCACACACACTCTCATTGCTCACACACACTCTCATTGCTCACACACACTCTCATTGCTCACACACACTCATTGCTCACACACTCTCATGAAATGAAATGAAAATGAAAATCGCTTATTGTCACAATTAGGCTTCAAATGAAGTTACTGTGAAAAGCCCCTAGTCGCCACATTCCGGCGCCTGTTCGGGGAGGCTCATTTCTCTCACGCACACTCTCATTGCTCACTCACACTCTCATTGCTCACACACTCTCATTGCTCACACAGACTCTCATTGCTCACACACTCTCATTGCTCACACACATTCTCATTGCTCACACATTCTCATTGCTCACACACACTCTCATTGCTCACGCACTCTCATTGCTCACACACTCTCATTGCTCACACACACTCTCATTGCTCACTCACACGCTCATTGCTCACACACATTCTCATTGCTCACACACATTCTCATTGCTCACACACTCTCATTGCTCACTCAGACTCTCATTGCTCACACACACTCTCATTGCTCACACACACCCTCATTGCTCACACACACTCTCATTGCTCACTCACACTCTCATTGCTCACACACTCTCATTTCTCTCACACTCTTATTGCTCGCACACTCTCATTGCTCACACACTCTTATTGCTCACACACACTCTCATTGCTCACACACACTCCTATTGCTCACACACACCCTCATTGCTCACTCACACTCTCATTGCTCCCACACTCTCATTTCTCTCACACTCTTATTGCTCACACACTCTCATTGCTCACACACTCTTATTGCTCACACACACTCTCATTGCTCACACATACTCTCATTGCTCACACACACTCTCATTGCTCACACACACTCTCATTGCTCCCACACACTCTCATTGCTCACACACACTCATTGCTCACACACTCTCATGAAATGAAATGAAAATGAAAATTGCTTATTGTCACAATTAGACTTCAAATGAAGTTATTGTGAAAAGACCCTCGTCGCCACATTCCGGCGCCTGTTCGGGGAGGCTCATTTCTCTCACGCACACTCTCATTGCTCACTCACTCTCTCATTGCTCACACACTCTCATTGCTCACACACATTCTCATTGCTCACACACTCTCATTGCTCACACACTCTCATTGCTCACGCACTCTCATTGCTCACGCACTCTCATTGCTCACACACTCTCATTGCTCACACACATTCTCATTGCTCACACACACTCTCATTACTCACACACTCTCATTGCTCACTAACACTCTTATTGCTCACACACTCTCATTTCTCTCACACTCTTATTGCTCACACACCCTCTCATTGCTCACACTCTCATTGCTCACACACACACACTCTTATTGCTCACACTCTCATTGCTCACACACTCTTATTGCTCACACACACTCTCATTGCTCACACACACTCTCATTGCTCACACACACTCTCATTGCTCACACACACACATTGCTCACACTCTCATTGCTCACACACTCTCATTTCTCTCACACTCTTATTGCTCACACACTCTCATTGCTCACACACTCTTATTGCTCACACACACTCTCATTGCTCACACACTCTCATTGCTCACACACACTCTTATTGCTCACACACACCCTCATTGCTCACTCACACTCTCATTGCTCCCACACTCTCATTTCTCTCACACTCTTATTGCTCACACACTCTCATTGCTCATACACTCTTATTGCTCACACACACTCTCATTGCTCACACACCTTCATTGCTCACTCACACTCTCATTGCTCCCACACTCTCATTTCTCTCACACTCTTATTGCTCACACACTCTCATTGCTCACACACACTCTCATTGCTCACACACACTCTCATTGCTCACACACACTCTCATTGCTCACACACACTCTCATTGCTCACACACACTCATTGCTCACACACTCTCATGAAATGAAATGAAAATGAAAATCGCTTATTGTCACAATTAGGCTTCAAATGAAGTTACTGTGTAAAGCCCCTAGTCGCCACATTCCGGCGCCTGTTCGGGGAGGCTCATTTCTCTCACGCACACTCTCATTGCTCACTCACACTCTCATTGCTCACACACTCTCATTGCTCACACAGACTCTCATTGCTCACGCACTCTCATTGCTCACACACTCTCATTGCTCACACACATTCTCATTGCTCACACACACTCTCATTGCTCACACACTCTCATTACTCACTAACGCTCTTATTGCTCACACACTCTCATTTCTCTCACACTCTTATTGCTCACACACACTCTCATTGCTCACACACTCTCATTGCTCACACACACACACTCTCATTTCTCTCACTCTTATTGCTCACACTCTCAAAGCTCACACACTCTTATTGCTCACACACACTCTCATTGCTCACACACACTCTCATTGCTCACACACACTCTCATTGCTCCCACACTCTCATTTCTCTCACACTCTTGTTGCTCACACACTCTCATTGCTCACACACACCCTCATTGCTCACTCACTCTCATTGCTCACACACACTCTCATTGCTCTGACACTCTCATTTCTCTCACTCTTATTTCTCACACACATTCTCATTGCTCACACACTCTCATTGCTCACACAGACTCTCATTGCTCACGCACTCTCATTGCTCACACACTCTCATTGCTCACACACATTCTCATTGCTCACACACACTCTCATTGCTCACACACTCTCATTACTCACTAACGCTCTTATTGCTCACACACTCTCATTTCTCTCACACTCTTATTGCTCACACACACTCTCATTGCTCACACACTCTCATTGCTCACACACACACACTCTCATTTCTCTCACTCTTATTGCTCACACTCTCAAAGCTCACACACTCTTATTGCTCACACACACTCTCATTGCTCACACACACTCTCATTGCTCACACACACTCTCATTGCTCCCACACTCTCATTTCTCTCACACTCTTGTTGCTCACACACTCTCATTGCTCACACACACCCTCATTGCTCACTCACTCTCATTGCTCACACACACTCTCATTGCTCTGACACTCTCATTTCTCTCACTCTTATTTCTCACACACATTCTCATTGCTCACACACTCTCATTGCTCACACACACTCTCATTGCTCACACACACTCTCATTGCTCCCACACTCTCATGTCTCTCACACTCTTATTGCTCACACACTCTCATTGCTCACAAACTCTCATTGCTCTCACACTCTCATTGCTCACACACACACTCTCATATCACACACACACTCTCATTGCGCACACACACTCTCATTGCTCACACACTCTCATTGCTCACACACACTCTCATTGCTCTCACACTCTCATTTCTCTCACTCTTATTGCTCACACACACTCTCATTGCTCACACACTCTCATTGCTCACACACACTCTCATTGCTCACACACTCTCATTGCTCACACACACTCTCATTGCTCACACACACTCTCATTGCTCACACACTCTCATTTCTCTCACACTCTTATTGCTCACACACTCTCATTGCTCACACACACTCTCATTGCTCACACACACTCTCATTGCTCCCACACTCTCATTGCTCCCACACTCTCATTTCTCTCACACTCTTATTGCTCACACACTCTCATTGCTCACACACTCTTATTGCTCACACACACTCTCATTGCTCACACACCTTCATTGCTCACTCACACTCTCATTGCTCCCACACTCTCATTTCTCTCACACACTAATTGCTCACACACACTCTCATTGCTCACACACACTCTCATTGCTCACACACACTCTCATTGCTCACACACACTCATTGCTCACACACTCTCATGAAATGAAATGAAAATGAAAATCGCTTATTGTCACAATTAGGCTTCAAATGAAGTTACTGTGAAAAGCCCCTAGTCGCCACATTCCGGCGCCTGTTCGGGGAGGCTCATTTCTCTCACGCACACTCTCATTGCTCACTCACACTCTCATTGCTCACACACTCTCATTGCTCACACAGACTCTCATTGCTCACACACTCTCATTGCTCACACACATTCTCATTGCTCACACATTCTCATTGCTCACACACACTCTCATTGCTCACGCACTCTCATTGCTCACACACTCTCATTGCTCACACACACTCTCATTGCTCACTCACACTCTCATTGCTCACACACATTCTCATTGCTCACACACATTCTCATTGCTCACACACTCTCATTGCTCACTCAGACTCTCATTGCTCACACACACTCTCATTGCTCACACACACCCTCATTGCTCACACACACTCTCATTGCTCACTCACACTCTCATTGCTCACACACTCTCATTTCTCTCACACTCTTATTGCTCGCACACTCTCATTGCTCACACACTCTTATTGCTCACACACACTCTCATTGCTCACACACACTCTTATTGCTCACACACACCCTCATTGCTCACTCACACTCTCATTGCTCCCACACTCTCATTTCTCTCACACTCTTATTGCTCACACACTCTCATTGCTCACACACTCTTATTGCTCACACACACTCTCATTGCTCACACATACTCTCATTGCTCACACACACTCTCATTGCTCACACACACTCTCATTGCTCACACACACTCTCATTGCTCACACACACTCATTGCTCACACACTCTCATGAAATGAAATGAAAATGAAAATTGCTTTTTGTCACAATTAGACTTCAAATGAAGTTATTGTGAAAAGACCCTCGTCGCCACATTCCGGCGCCTGTTCGGGGAGGCTCATTTCTCTCACGCACACTCTCATTGCTCACTCACTCTCTCATTGCTAACACACTCTCATTGCTCACACACATTCTCATTGCTCACACACTCTCATTGCTCACACACTCTCATTGCTCACGCACTCTCATTGCTCACACACTCTCATTGCTCACACACATTCTCATTGCTCACACACACTCTCATTACTCACACACTCTCATTGCTCACTAACACTCTTATTGCTCACACACTCTCATTTCTCTCACACTCTTATTGCTCACACACCCTCTCATTGCTCACACTCTCATTGCTCACACACACACACTCTTATTGCTCACACTCTCATTGCTCACACACTCTTATTGCTCACACACACTCTCATTGCTCACACACACTCTCATTGCTCACACACACTCTCATTGCTCACACACACACATTGCTCACACTCTCATTGCTCCCACACTCTCATTTCTCTCACACTCTTATTGCTCACACACTCTCATTGCTCACACACTCTTATTGCTCACACACACTCTCATTGCTCACACACCTTCATTGCTCACTCACACTCTCATTGCTCCCACACTCTCATTTCTCTCACACACTAATTGCTCACACACACTCTCATTGCTCACACACACTCTCATTGCTCACACACACTCTCATTGCTCACACACACTCATTGCTCACACACTCTCATGAAATGAAATGAAAATGAAAATCGCTTATTGTCACAATTAGGCTTCAAATGAAGTTACTGTGAAAAGCCCCTAGTCGCCACATTCCGGCGCCTGTTCGGGGAGGCTCATTTCTCTCACGCACACTCTCATTGCTCACTCACACTCTCATTGCTCACACACTCTCATTGCTCACACAGACTCTCATTGCTCACACACTCTCATTGCTCACACACATTCTCATTGCTCACACATTCTCATTGCTCACACACACTCTCATTGCTCACGCACTCTCATTGCTCACACACTCTCATTGCTCACACACACTCTCATTGCTCACTCACACTCTCATTGCTCACACACATTCTCATTGCTCACACACATTCTCATTGCTCACACACTCTCATTGCTCACTCAGACTCTCATTGCTCACACACACTCTCATTGCTCACACACACCCTCATTGCTCACACACACTCTCATTGCTCACTCACACTCTCATTGCTCACACACTCTCATTTCTCTCACACTCTTATTGCTCGCACACTCTCATTGCTCACACACTCTTATTGCTCACACACACTCTCATTGCTCACACACACTCTTATTGCTCACACACACCCTCATTGCTCACTCACACTCTCATTGCTCCCACACTCTCATTTCTCTCACACTCTTATTGCTCACACACTCTCATTGCTCACACACTCTTATTGCTCACACACACTCTCATTGCTCACACATACTCTCATTGCTCACACACACTCTCATTGCTCACACACACTCTCATTGCTCACACACACTCTCATTGCTCACACACACTCATTGCTCACACACTCTCATGAAATGAAATGAAAATGAAAATTGCTTATTGTCACAATTAGACTTCAAATGAAGTTATTGTGAAAAGACCCTCGTCGCCACATTCCGGCGCCTGTTCGGGGAGGCTCATTTCTCTCACGCACACTCTCATTGCTCACTCACTCTCTCATTGCTAACACACTCTCATTGCTCACACACATTCTCATTGCTCACACACTCTCATTGCTCACACACTCTCATTGCTCACGCACTCTCATTGCTCACACACTCTCATTGCTCACACACATTCTCATTGCTCACACACACTCTCATTACTCACACACTCTCATTGCTCACTAACACTCTTATTGCTCACACACTCTCATTTCTCTCACACTCTTATTGCTCACACACCCTCTCATTGCTCACACTCTCATTGCTCACACACACACACTCTTATTGCTCACACTCTCATTGCTCACACACTCTTATTGCTCACACACACTCTCATTGCTCACACACACTCTCATTGCTCACACACACTCTCATTGCTCACACACACACATTGCTCACACTCTCATTGCTCACACACTCTCATTTCTCTCACACTCTTATTGCTCACACACTCTCATTGCTCACACACTCTTATTGCTCACACACACTCTCATTGCTCACACACTCTCATTGCTCACACACACTCTTATTGCTCACACACACCCTCATTGCTCACTCACACTCTCATTGCTCCCACACTCTCATTTCTCTCACACTCTTATTGCTCACACACTCTCATTGCTCATACACTCTTATTGCTCACACACACTCTCATTGCTCACACACCTTCATTGCTCACTCACACTCTCATTGCTCCCACACTCTCATTTCTCTCACACTCTTATTGCTCACACACTCTCATTGCTCACACACACTCTCATTGCTCACACACACTCTCATTGCTCACACACACTCTCATTGCTCACACACACTCATTGCTCACACACTCTCATGAAATGAAATGAAAATGAAAATCGCTTATTGTCACAATTAGGCTTCAAATGAAGTTACTGTGTAAAGCCCCTAGTCGCCACATTCCGGCGCCTGTTCGGGGAGGCTCATTTCTCTCACGCACACTCTCATTGCTCACTCACACTCTCATTGCTCACACACTCTCATTGCTCACACAGACTCTCATTGCTCACGCACTCTCATTGCTCACACACTCTCATTGCTCACACACATTCTCATTGCTCACACACACTCTCATTGCTCACACACTCTCATTACTCACTAACGCTCTTATTGCTCACACACTCTCATTTCTCTCACACTCTTATTGCTCACACACACTCTCATTGCTCACACACTCTCATTGCTCACACACACACACTCTCATTTCTCTCACTCTTATTGCTCACACTCTCAAAGCTCACACACTCTTATTGCTCACACACACTCTCATTGCTCACACACACTCTCATTGCTCACACACACTCTCATTGCTCACACACACTCTCATTGCTCCCACACTCTCATTTCTCACACACTCTTGTTGCTCACACACTCTCATTGCTCACACACACCCTCATTGCTCACTCACTCTCATTGCTCACACACACGCACTCTCATTTCTCTCACACTCTTATTGCTCACACACTCTCATTGCTCACACACTCTTATTGCTCTCACACACTCTCATTGCTCACACACTCTCATAGCTCACACACACTCTCATTGCTCTGACACTCTCATTTCTCTCACTCTTATTTCTCACACACATTCTCATTGCTCACACACTCTCATTGCTCACACACACTCTCATTTCTCACACACACTCTCATTGCTCACACACACTCTCATTGCTCCCACACTCTCATGTCTCTCACACTCTTATTGCTCACACACTCTCATTGCTCACACACTCTCATTGCTCTCACACTCTCATTGCTCACACACACACTCTCATATCACACACACACTCTCATTGCGCACACACACTCTCATTGCTCACACACTCTCATTGCTCACACACACTCTCATTGCTCTCACACTCTCATTTCTCTCACTCTTATTGCTCACACACACTCTCATTGCTCACACACTCTCATTGCTCACACACACTCTCATTGCTCACACACTCTCATTGCTCACACACACTCTCATTGCTCACACACATTCTCATTGCTCCCACACTCTCATTTCTCTCACACTCTTATTGCTCACACACTCTCATTGCTCACACACAATCTCATTGCTCACACACACTCTCATTGCTCCCACACTCTCATTGCTCCCACACTCTCATTTCTCTCACACTCTTATTGCTCACACACTCTCATTGCTCACACACTCTCATTGCTCTCACACTCTCATTGCTCACACACACACTCTCATATCGCACACACACTCTCATTGCGCACACACACTCTCATTGCTCACACACTCTCATTGCTCACACACACTCTCATTGCTCTCACACTCTCATTTCTCTCACTCTTATTTCTCACACACATTCTCATTGCTCACACACTCTCATTGCTCACACACACTCTCATTGCTCACACACACTCTCATTGCTCACACACACTCTCATTGCTCCCACACTCTCATTTCTCTCACACTCTTATTGCTCACACACTCTCATTGCTCACACACTCTCATTGCTCTCACACTCTCATTGCTCACACACACACTCTCATATCGCACACACACTCTCATTGCGCACACACACTCTCATTGCTCACACACTCTCATTGCTCACACACACTCTCATTGCTCTCACACTCTCATTTCTCTCACTCTTATTGCTCACACACACTCTCATTGCTCACACACACTCTCATTGCTCACACACACTCTCATTGCTCACACACACTCTCATTGCTCCCACACTCTCATTTCTCTCACACTCTCATTGCTCACACACTCTCATTGCTCACACACACTCTCATTGCTCTCACACTCTCATTGCTCACACACACACTCTCATATCGCACACACACACTCATTGCGCACACACATTCTCATCGCTCACACACTCATTGCTCACACACACTCTCATTGCTCACACTCTCATTGCTCACAAACACACATTGCTCACACTCTCACTCTCATTGCTCACACACACTCTCATTGCTCACACACAATCTCATTGCTCACACACACTCTCATTGCTCACAAACACACATTGCTCACTCACTCTCACTCTCATTGCTCACACACACACACTCTCATTGCTCACACACACTCTCATTGCTCACACACACTCTCATTGCTCATACACACTCTCATTGCTCACACATACTCATTGCTCACATACAACTTCATTTTTTACACACACTCTCATTTCTCTCTCACTAACTCTCATTTATCTCACACACTCACTCTCATTTCTCTCTCACTCATTTCTCTCACACACTCTCATTTCTCTCATGCTCACTCTCATTTCTTTCACACACTCCCATTTTTCACACACTCATTTCTCTCACACATACCCATTTCTCACACACTCGTTCTCATTTCTCTCACATTCGCTCTCATTTGTCTCACATTCGCTCTCATTTCTCTCACACTCACTCTCATTTCTCTCACATTCGCTCTCATTTCTCTCACACTCACTCTCATTTCTCTCACATTCGCTCTCATTTCTCTCACACTCTTCTCATTTCTCACACACTCACTCTCATTTCTCTCACATTCGCTCTCATTTCTCTCACACTCACTCTCATTTCTCTCACACTCACTCTCATTTCTCTCACATTCGCTCTCATTTCTCTCACACTCACTCTCATTTCTCACACACTCACTCTCATTTCTCTCACATTCGCTCTCATTTCTCTCACACTCTCTCTCATTTCTCTCACATTCGCTCTCATTTCTCTCACACTCACTCTCATTTCTCACACACTCACTCTCATTTCTCTCACATTCGCTCTCATTTCTCTCACATTCGCTCTCATTTCTCTCACACTCGCTCTCATTTCTCACACACTCACTCTCATTTCTCTCACATTCGCTCTCATTTCTCACTCACTCTCATTTCTCTCACACTCACTCTCATTTCTCTCACATTCGCTCTCATTTCTCTCACACTCACTCTCATTTCTCTCACATTCGCTCTCATTTCTCTCACACTCACTCTCATTTCTCACACCCTCATTGCTCACTCACTCTCATTGCTCACACACACGCACTCTCATTTCTCTCACACTCTTATTGCTCACACACTCTCATTGCTCACACACTCTTATTGCTCTCACACACTCTCATTGCTCACACACTCTCATTGATCACACACTCTCATTGCTCACACACACTCTCATTGCTCTCACACTCTCATTTCTCTCACTCTTATTTCTCACACACATTCTCATTGCTCACACACTCTCATTGCTCACACACACTCTCATTGCTCACACACACTCTCATTGCTCACACACACTCTCATTGCTCCCACACTCTCATTTCTCTCACACTCTTATTGCTCACACACTCTCATTGCTCACACACTCTCATTGCTCTCACACTCTCATTGCTCACACACACACTCTCATATCGCACACACACTCTCATTGCGCACACACACTCTCATTGTTCACACACTCTCATTGTTCACACACTCTCATTGCTCACACACACTCTCATTGCTCTCACACTCTCATTTCTCTCACTCTTATTGCTCACACACACTCTCATTGCTCACACACACTCTCATTGCTCACACACAACTTCATTTTTTACACACACTCTCATTTCTCTCTCACTAACTCTCATTTATCTCACACACTCACTCTCATTTCTCTCTCACTCATTTCTCTCACTCATTTCTCTCACACACTCTCATTTCTCTCATGCTCACTCTCATTTCTTTCACACACTCCCATTTTTCACACACTCATTTCTCTCACACATCCCCATTTATCACACACTCGTTCTCATTTCTCTCACATTCGCTCTCATTTGTCTCACATTCGCTCTCTTTTCTGTCACACTCACTCTCATTTCTCTCACATTCGCTCTCATTTCTCTCACACTCGCTCTCATTTCTCTCACACTCACTCTCATTTCTCTCACATTCGCTCTCATTTCTCTCACACTCACTCTCATTTCTCACACACTCACTCTCATTTCTCTCACATTCGCTCTCATTTCTCACACACTCACTCTCATTTCTCTCACATTCGCTCTCATTTCTCTCACATTCGCTCTCATTTCTCTCACACTCACTCTCATTTCTCACACACTCACTCTCATTTCTCTCACATTCGCTCTCATTTCTCACTCACTCTCATTTCTCTCACACTCACTCTCATTTCTCTCACATTCGCTCTCATTTCTCTCACACTCACTCTCATTTCTCTCACATTCGCTCACATTTCTCTCACACTCACTCTCATTTCTCACACCCTCATTGCTCACTCACTCTCATTGCTCACACACACGCGCTCTCATTTCTCTCACACTCTTATTGCTCACACACTCTCATTGCTCACACACTCTTATTGCTCTCACACACTCTCATTGCTCACACACACTCTCATTGCTCACACACTCGCATTGCTCACACACACTCTCATTGCTCTCACACTCTCATTTCTCTCACTCTCATTTCTCACACACATTCTCATTGCTCACACACTCTCATTGCTCACACACACTCTCATTGCTCACACACACTCTCATTGCTCACACACACTCTCATTGCTCCCACACTCTCATTTCTCTCACACTCTTATTGCTCACACACTCTCATTGCTCACACACTCTCATTGCTCTCACACTCTCATTGCTCACACACACACTCTCATATCGCACACACACTCTCATTGCGCACACACACTCTCATTGCTCACACACTCTCATTGCTCACACACACTCTCATTGCTCTCACACTCTCATTTCTCTCACTGTTATTGCTCACACACACTCTCATTGCTCACACACACTCTCATTGCTCACACACACTCTCATTGCTCACACACACTCTCATTGCTCACACACACTCTCATTGCTCCCACACTCTCATTTCTCTCACACTCTTATTGCTCACACACTCTCATTGCTCACACACACTCTCATTGCTCTCACACTCTCATTGCTCACACACACACTCTCATTGCGCACACACACTCTCATCGCTCACACACTCATTGCTCACACACACTCTCATTGCTCGCACTCTCATTGCTCACAAACACACATTGCTCACACTCTCACTCTCATTGCTCACACACACTCTCATTGCTCACACACACCCTCATTGCTCACTCACACTCTCATTGCTCCCACACTCTCATTTCTCTCACACTCTTATTGCTCACACACTCTCATTGCTCACACACTCTCATTGCTCACACACTCTCATTGCTCACTCACACTCTCATTGCTCACACACTCTCATTGCTCACACACATTCTCATTGCTCACACACTCTCATTGCTCACACACTCTCATTGCTCACACACTCTCATTGCTCACGCACTCTCATTGCTCACACACTCTCATTGCTCACACACATTCTCATTGCTCACACACACTCTCATTACTCACACACTCTCATTGCTCACTAACGCTCTTATTGCTCACACACATTCTCATTGCTCACACACACTCTCATTTCTCTCACACTCTTATTGCTCACACACACTCTCATTGCTCACACTCTCATTGCTCACACACACACACTCTTATTGCTCACACTCTCATTGCTCACACACTCTTATTGCTCACACACTCTCATTGCTCACACACACTCTCATTGCTCACACTCTCATTGCTCACACACTCTCATTTCTCTCACACTCTTATTGCTCACACACTCTCATTGCTCACACACTCTTATTGCTCACACACACTCTCATTGCTCACACACTCTCATTGCTCACACACACTCTTATTGCTCACACACACCCTCATTGCTCACTCACACTCTCATTCCTCCCACACTCTCATTTCTCTCACACTCTCATTGCTCCCACACTCTCATTGCTCACACACTCTTATTGCTCACACACACTCTCATTGCTCACACACCTTCATTGCTCACTCACACTCTCATTGCTCCCACACTCATTTCTCTCACACTCTTATTGCTCACACACTCTCATTGCTCACACACACTCTCATTGCTCACACACACTCTCATTGCTCACACACACTCTCATTGCTCACACACACTCATTGCTCACACACTCTCATGAAATGAAATGAAAATGAAAATCGCTTATTGTCACAATTAGGCTTCAAATGAAGTTACTGTGAAAAGCCCCTAGTCGCCACATTCCGGCGCCTGTTCGGGGAGGCTCATTTCTCTCACGCACACTCTCATTGCTCACTCACACTCTCATTGCTCACACACTCTCATTGCTCACACAGACTCTCATTGCTCACACACTCTCATTGCTCACACACATTCTCATTGCTCACACATTCTCATTGCTCACACACACTCTCATTGCTCACGCACTCTCATTGCTCACACACTCTCATTGCTCACACACACTCTCATTGCTCACTCACACTCTCATTGCTCACACACATTCTCATTGCTCACACACATTCTCATTGCTCACACACTCTCATTGCTCCCACAGACTCTCATTGCTCACACACACTCTCATTGCTCACACACACCCTCATTGCTCACACACACTCTCATTGCTCACTCACACTCTCATTGCTCACACACTCTCATTTCTCTCACACTCTTATTGCTCGCACACTCTCATTGCTCACACACTCTTATTGCTCACACACACTCTCATTGCTCACACACACTCTTATTGCTCACACACACCCTCATTGCTCACTCACACTCTCATTGCTCCCACACTCTCATTTCTCTCACACTCTTATTGCTCACACACTCTCATTGCTCACACACTCTTATTGCTCACACACACTCTCAGTGCTCACACACACTCTCATTGCTCACACACACTCTCATTGCTCACACACTCATTGCTCACACACTCTCATGAAATGAAATGAAAATGAAAATCGCTTATTGTCACAATTAGACTTCAAATGAAGTTACTGTGAAAAGCCCCTAGTCGCCACATTCCGGCGCCTGTTCGGGGAGGCTCATTTCTCTCACGCACACTCTCATTGCTCACTCACACTCTCAGTGCTCACACACTCTCATTGCTCACACACATTCTCATTGCTCACACACTCTCATTGCTCACACACTCTCATTGCTCACGCACTCTCATTGCTCACACACTCTCATTGCTCACACACATTCTCATTGCTCACACACACTCTCATTACTCACACACTCTCATTGCTCACTAACGCTCTTATTGCTCACACACTCTCATTTCTCTCACACTCTTATTGCTCACACACCCTCTCATTGCTCACACTCTCATTGCTCACACATACACTCTTATTGCTCACACTCTCATTGCTCACACACTCTTATTGCTCACACACACTCTCATTGCTCACACACACTCTCATTGCTCACACACACTCTCATTGCTCACACACACACATTGCTCACACTCTCATTGCTCACACACTCTCATTTCTCTCACACTCTTATTGCTCACACACTCTCATTGCTCACACACTCTTATTGCTCACACACACTCTCATTGCTCACACACTCTCATTGCTCACACACACTCTTATTGCTCACACACACCCTCATTGCTCACTCACACTCTCATTGCTCCCACACTCTCATTTCTCTCACACTCTTATTGCTCACACACTCTCATTGCTCATACACTCTTATTGCTCACACACACTCTCATTGCTCACACACCTTCATTGCTCACTCACACCCTCATTGCTCCCACACTCTCATTTCTCTCACACTCTTATTGCTCACACACTCTCATTGCCCACACACACTCTCATTGCTCACACACACTCTCATTGCTCACACACACTCATTGCTCACACACTCTCATGAAATGAAATGAAAATGAAAATCGCTTATTGTCACAATTAGGCTTCAAATGAAGTTACTGTGAAAAGCCCCTAGTCGCCACATTCCGGCGCCTGTTCGGGGAGGCTCATTTCTCTCACGCACACTCTCATTGCTCACTCACACTCTCATTGCTCACACACTCTCATTGCTCACACAGACTCTCATTGCTCACACACTCTCATTGCTCACACACATTCTCATTGCTCACACATTCTCATTGCTCACACACACTCTCATTGCTCACGCACTCTCATTGCTCACACACTCTCATTGCTCACACACACTCTCATTGCTCACTCACACTCTCATTGCTCACACACATTCTCATTGCTCACACACATTCTCATTGCTCACACACTCTCATTGCTCCCACAGACTCTCATTGCTCACACACACTCTCATTGCTCACACACACCCTCATTGCTCACACACACTCTCATTGCTCACTCACACTCTCATTGCTCACACACTCTCATTTCTCTCACACTCTTATTGCTCGCACACTCTCATTGCTCACACACTCTTATTGCTCACACACACTCTCATTGCTCACACACACTCTTATTGCTCACACACACCCTCATTGCTCACTCACACTCTCATTGCTCCCACACTCTCATTTCTCTCACACTCTTATTGCTCACACACTCTCATTGCTCACACACTCTTATTGCTCACACACACTCTCAGTGCTCACACACACTCTCATTGCTCACACACACTCTCATTGCTCACACACACTCATTGCTCACACACTCTCATGAAATGAAATGAAAATGAAAATCGCTTATTGTCACAATTAGACTTCAAATGAAGTTACTGTGAAAAGCCCCTAGTCGCCACATTCCGGCGCCTGTTCGGGGAGGCTCATTTCTCTCACGCACACTCTCATTGCTCACTCACACTCTCAGTGCTCACACACTCTCATTGCTCACACACATTCTCATTGCTCACACACTCTCATTGCTCACACACTCTCATTGCTCACGCACTCTCATTGCTCACACACTCTCATTGCTCACACACATTCTCATTGCTCACACACACTCTCATTACTCACACACTCTCATTGCTCACTAACGCTCTTATTGCTCACACACTCTCATTTCTCTCACACTCTTATTGCTCACACACCCTCTCATTGCTCACACTCTCATTGCTCACACACACACTCTTATTGCTCACACTCTCATTGCTCACACACTCTTATTGCTCACACACACTCTCATTGCTCACACACACTCTCATTGCTCACACACACTCTCATTGCTCACACACACACATTGCTCACACTCTCATTGCTCACACACTCTCATTTCTCTCACACTCTTATTGCTCACACACTCTCATTGCTCACACACTCTTATTGCTCACACACACTCTCATTGCTCACACACTCTCATTGCTCACACACACTCTTATTGCTCACACACACCCTCATTGCTCACTCACACTCTCATTGCTCCCACACTCTCATTTCTCTCACACTCTTATTGCTCACACACTCTCATTGCTCATACACTCTTATTGCTCACACACACTCTCATTGCTCACACACCTTCATTGCTCACTCACACCCTCATTGCTCCCACACTCTCATTTCTCTCACACTCTTATTGCTCACACACTCTCATTGCCCACACACACTCTCATTGCTCACACACACTCTCATTGCTCACACACACTCATTGCTCACACACTCTCATGAAATGAAATGAAAATGAAAATCGCTTATTGTCACAATTAGGCTTCAAATGAAGTTACTGTGAAAAGCCCCTAGTCGCCACATTCCGGCGCCTGTTCGGGGAGGCTCATTTCTCTCACGCACACTCTCATTGCTCACTCACACTCTCATTGCTCACACACTCTCATTGCTCACACAGACTCTCATTGCTCACACACTCTCATTGCTCACACACATTCTCATTGCTCACACATTCTCATTGCTCACACACACTCTCATTGCTCACGCACTCTCATTGCTCACATACTCTCATTGCTCACAAACATTCTCATTGCTCACACATTCTCATTGCTCACACACACTCTCATTGCTCACGCACTCTCATTGCTCACATACTCTCATTGCTCACACACATTCTCATTGCTCACACAGACTATCATTGCTCACACACTCTCATTGCTCACTAACGCTCTTATTGCTCACACACTCTCATTTCTCTCACACTCTTATTGCTCACACACACTCTAATTGCTCACACACTCTCATTGCTCACACACACACACTCTCATTTCCCTCACTCTTATTGCTCACACTCTCAAAGCTCACACACTCTTATTGCTCACACACACTCTCATTGCTCACACACACTCTCATTGCTCACACACACTCTCATTTCTCACACACACTCTCATTGCTCACACACACTCTCATTGCTCCCACACTCTCATTGCTCACACACTCTCATTTCTCTCACACTCTTATTGCTCACACACTCTCATTGCTCACACACTCTTATTGCTCACACACACTCGCATTGCTCACACACACTCTCATTGCTTACGCACACTCTCATTGCTCACACACACTCATTGCTCACACACTCTCATGAAATGAAATGAAAATGAAAATCGCTTATTGTCACAATTAGACTTCAAATGAAGTTACTGTGAAAAGCCCCTAGTCGCCACATTCCGGCGCCTGTTCGGGGAGGCTCATTTCTCTCACGCACACTCTCATTGCTCACTCACACTCTCATTGCTCACACACTCATTGCTCACACACATTCTCATTGCTCACACACTCTCATTGCTCACACACTCTCATTGCTCACGCACTCTCATTGCTCACACACTCTCATTGCTCACACACATTCTCATTGCTCACACACACTCTCATTACTCACACACTCTCATTGCTCACTAACGCTCTTATTGCTCACACACTCTCATTTCTCTCACACTCTTATTGCTCACACACCCTCTCATTGCTCACACTCTCATTGCTCACACACACACTCTTATTGCTCACACTCTCATTGCTCACACACTCTTATTGCTCACACACACTCTCATTGCTCACACACACTCTCATTGCTCACACACACTCTCATTGCTCACACACACACATTGCTCACACTCTCATTGCTCACACACTCTCATTTCTCTCACACTCTTATTGCTCACACACTCTCATTGCTCACACACTCTTATTGCTCACACACACTCTCATTGCTCACACACTCATTTCTCTCACACATCCCCATTTATCACACACTCGTTCTCATTTCTCTCACATTCGCTCTCATTTGTCTCACATTCGCTCTCTTTTCTGTCACACTCACTCTCATTTCTCTCACATTCGCTCTCATTTCTCTCACACTCACTCTCATTTCTCTCACATTCGCTCTCATTTCTCTCACACTCACTCTCATTTCTCACACACTCACTCTCATTTCTCTCACATTCGCTCTCATTTCTCACTCACTCTCATTTCTCTCACACTCACTCTCATTTCTCTCACATTCGCTCTCATTTCTCTCACACTCACTCTCATTTCTCTCACATTCGCTCACATTTCTCTCACACTCACTCTCATTTCTCACACCCTCATTGCTCACTCACTCTCATTGCTCACACACACGCACTCTCATTTCTCTCACACTCTTATTGCTCACACACTCTCATTGCTCACACACTCTTATTGCTCTCACACACTCTCATTGCTCACACACACTCTCATTGCTCACACACTCGCATTGCTCACACACACTCTCATTGCTCTCACACTCTCATTTCTCTCACTCTCATTTCTCACACACATTCTCATTGCTCACACACTCTCATTGCTCACACACACTCTCATTGCTCACACACACTCTCATTGCTCACACACACTCTCATTGCTCCCACACTCTCATTTCTCTCACACTCTTATTGCTCACACACTCTCATTGCTCACACACTCTCATTGCTCTCACACTCTCATTGCTCACACACACACTCTCATATCGCACACACACTCTCATTGCGCACACACACTCTCATTGCTCACACACTCTCATTGCTCACACACACTCTCATTGCTCTCACACTCTCATTTCTCTCACTGTTATTGCTCACACACACTCTCATTGCTCACACACACTCTCATTGCTCACACACACTCTCATTGCTCACACACACTCTCATTGCTCCCACACTCTCATTTCTCTCACACTCTTATTGCTCTCACACTCTCATTGCTCACACACACACTCTCATTGCGCACACACACTCTCATCGCTCACACACTCATTGCTCACACACACTCTCATTGCTCGCACTCTCATTGCTCACAAACACACATTGCTCACACTCTCACTCTCATTGCTCACACACACTCTCATTGCTCACACACACCCTCATTGCTCACTCACACTCTCATTGCTCCCACACTCTCATTTCTCTCACACTCTTATTGCTCACACACTCTCATTGCTCACACACTCTCATTGCTCACTCACACTCTCATTGCTCACACACTCTCATTGCTCACACACATTCTCATTGCTCACACACTCTCATTGCTCACACACTCTCATTGCTCACACACTCTCATTGCTCACGCACTCTCATTGCTCACACACTCTCATTGCTCACACACATTCTCATTGCTCACACACACTCTCATTACTCACACACTCTCATTGCTCACTAACGCTCTTATTGCTCACACACATTCTCATTGCTCACACACACTCTCATTTCTCTCACACTCTTATTGCTCACACACACTCTCATTGCTCACACTCTCATTGCTCACACACACACACTCTTATTGCTCACACTCTCATTGCTCACACACACTCTCATTGCTCACACACACTCTCATTGCTCACACACACACATTGCTCACACTCTCATTGCTCACACACTCTCATTTCTCTCACACTCTTATTGCTCACACACTCTCATTGCTCACACACTCTTATTGCTCACACACACTCTCATTGCTCACACACTCTCATTGCTCACACACACTCTTATTGCTCACACACACCCTCATTGCTCACTCACACTCTCATTCCTCCCACACTCTCATTTCTCTCACACTCTCATTGCTCCCACACTCTCATTGCTCACACACTCTTATTGCTCACACACACTCTCATTGCTCACACACTCTCATTGCTCACACACACTCTTATTGCTCACACACACCCTCATTGCTCACTCACACTCTCATTCCTCCCACACTCTCATTGCTCCCACACTCTCATTTCTCTCACACTCTTATTGCTCACACACTCTCATTGCTCACACACACTCTCATTGCTCACACACACTCTCATTGCTCACACACACTCTCATTGCTCACACACACTCTCATTGCTCACACACACTCATTGCTCACACACTCTCATGAAATGAAATGAAAATGAAAATCGCTTATTGTCACAATTAGGCTTCAAATGAAGTTACTGTGAAAAGCCCCTAGTCGCCACATTCCGGCGCCTGTTCGGGGAGGCTCATTTCTCTCACGCACACTCTCATTGCTCACTCACACTCTCATTGCTCACACACTCTCATTGCTCACACAGACTCTCATTGCTCACACACTCTCATTGCTCACACACATTCTCATTGCTCACACATTCTCATTGCTCACACACACTCTCATTGCTCACGCACTCTCATTGCTCACACACTCTCATTGCTCACACACACTCTCATTGCTCACTCACACTCTCATTGCTCACACACATTCTCATTGCTCACACACATTCTCATTGCTCACACACTCTCATTGCTCCCACAGACTCTCATTGCTCACACACACTCTCATTGCTCACACACACCCTCATTGCTCACACACACTCTCATTGCTCACTCACACTCTCATTGCTCACACACTCTCATTTCTCTCACACTCTTATTGCTCGCACACTCTCATTGCTCACACACTCTTATTGCTCACACACACTCTCATTGCTCACACACACTCTTATTGCTCACACACACCCTCATTGCTCACTCACACTCTCATTGCTCCCACACTCTCATTTCTCTCACACTCTCATTTCTCTCACACTCTTATTGCTCACACACTCTCATTGCTCACACACTCTTATTGCTCACACACACTCTCAGTGCTCACACACACTCTCATTGCTCACACACACTCTCATTGCTCACACACACTCATTGCTCACACACTCTCATGAAATGAAATGAAAATGAAAATCGCTTATTGTCACAATTAGACTTCAAATGAAGTTACTGTGAAAAGCCCCTAGTCGCCACATTCCGGCGCCTGTTCGGGGAGGCTCATTTCTCTCACGCACACTCTCATTGCTCACTCACACTCTCATTGCTCACACACTCTCATTGCTCACACACATTCTCATTGCTCACACACTCTCATTGCTCACACACTCTCATTGCTCACGCACTCTCATTGCTCACACACTCTCATTGCTCACACACATTCTCATTGCTCACACACACTCTCATTACTCACACACTCTCATTGCTCACTAACGCTCTTATTGCTCACACACTCTCATTTCTCTCACACTCTTATTGCTCACACACCCTCTCATTGCTCACACTCTCATTGCTCACACACACACTCTTATTGCTCACACTCTCATTGCTCACACACTCTTATTGCTCACACACACTCTCATTGCTCACACACACTCTCATTGCTCACACACACTCTCATTGCTCACACACACACATTGCTCACACTCTCATTGCTCACACACTCTCATTTCTCTCACACTCTTCTTGCTCACACACTCTCATTGCTCACACACTCTTATTGCTCACACACACTCTCATTGCTCACACACACTCTTATTGCTCACACACACCCTCATTGCTCACTCACACTCTCATTGCTCCCACACTCTCATTTCTCTCACACTCTTATTGCTCACACACTCTCATTGCTCATACACTCTTATTGCTCACACACACTCTCATTGCTCACACACCTTCATTGCTCACTCACACCCTCATTGCTCCCACACTCTCATTTCTCTCACACTCTTATTGCTCACACACTCTCATTGCCCACACACACTCTCATTGCTCACACACACTCTCATTGCTCACACACACTCATTGCTCACACACTCTCATGAAATGAAATGAAAATGAAAATCGCTTATTGTCACAATTAGGCTTCAAATGAAGTTACTGTGAAAAGCCCCTAGTCGCCACATTCCGGCGCCTGTTCGGGGAGGCTCATTTCTCTCACGCACACTCTCATTGCTCACTCACACTCTCATTGCTCACACACTCTCATTGCTCACACAGACTCTCATTGCTCACACACTCTCATTGCTCACACACATTCTCATTGCTCACACATTCTCATTGCTCACACACACTCTCATTGCTCACGCACTCTCATTGCTCACACACTCTCATTGCTCACACACATTCTCATTGCTCACACACACTCTCATTGCTCACACACTCTCATTGCTCACTAACGCTCTTATTGCTCACACACTCTCATTTCTCTCACACTCTTATTGCTCACACACACTCTCATTGCTCACACACTCTCATTGCTCACACACACACACTCTCATTTCTCTCACTCTTATTGCTCACACTCTCAAAGCTCACACACTCTTATTGCTCACACACACTCTCATTGCTCACACACACTCTCATTGCTCACACACACTCTCATTTCTCACACACACTCTCATTGCTCACACACACTCTCATTGCTCCCACACTCTCATTGCTCACACACTCTCATTTCTCTCACACTCTTATTGCTCGCACACTCTCATTGCTCACACACTCTTATTGCTCACACACACTCTCATTGCTCACACACACTCTTATTGCTCACACACACCCTCATTGCTCACTCACACTCTCACTGCTCCCACACTCTCATTTCTCTCACACTCTTATTGCTCACACACTCTCATTGCTCACACACTCTTATTGCTCACACACACTCGCATTGCTCACACACACTCTCATTGCTTACACACACTCTCATTGCTCACACACACTCATTGCTCACACACTCTCATGAAATGAAATGAAAATGAAAATCGCTTATTGTCACAATTAGACTTCAAATGAAGTTACTGTGAAAAGCCCCTAGTCGCCACATTCCGGCGCCTGTTCGGGGAGGCTGATTTCTCTCACGCACACTCTCATTGCTCACTCACACTCTCATTGCTCACACACTCTCATTGCTCACACACATTCTCATTGCTCACACACTCTCATTGCTCACACACTCTCATTGCTCACGCACTCTCATTGCTCACACACTCTCATTGCTCACACACATTCTCATTGCTCACACACACTCTCATTACTCACACACTCTCATTGCTCACTAACGCTCTTATTGCTCACACACTCTCATTTCTCTCACACTCTTATTGCTCACACACCCTCTCATTGCTCACACTCTCATTGCTCACACACACACTCTTATTGCTCACACTCTCATTGCTCACACACTCTTATTGCTCACACACACTCTCATTGCTCACACACACTCTCATTGCTCACACACACTCTCATTGCTCACACACACACATTGCTCACACTCTCATTGCTCACACACTCTCATTTCTCTCACACTCTTATTGCTCACACACTCTCATTGCTCACACACTCTTATTGCTCACACACACTCTCATTGCTCACACACTCTCATTGCTCACACACACTCTTATTGCTCACACACACCCTCATTGCTCACTCACACTCTCATTGCTCCCACACTCTCATTTCTCTCACACTCTTATTGCTCACACACTCTCATTGCTCATACACTCTTATTGCTCACACACACTCTCATTGCTCACACACCTTCATTGCTCACTCACACCCTCATTGCTCCCACACTCTCATTTCTCTCACACTCTTATTGCTCACACACTCTCATTGCTCACACACACTCTCATTGCTCACACACACTCTCATTGCTCACACACACTCATTGCTCACACACTCTCATGAAATGAAATGAAAATGAAAATCGCTTATTGTCACAATTAGGCTTCAAATGAAGTTACTGTGAAAAGCCCCTAGTCGCCACATTCCGGCGCCTGTTCGGGGAGGCTCATTTCTCTCACGCACACTCTCATTGCTCACTCACACTCTCATTGCTCACACACTCTCATTGCTCACACAGACTCTCATTGCTCACACACTCTCATTGCTCACACACATTCTCATTGCTCACACATTCTCATTGCACACACACACTCTCATTGCTCACGCACTCTCATTGCTCACACACTCTCATTGCTCACACACATTCTCATTGCTCACACACACTCTCATTGCTCACACACTCTCATTGCTCACTAACGCTCTTATTGCTCACACACTCTCATTTCTCTCACACTCTTATTGCTCACACACACTCTCATTGCTCACACACTCTCATTGCTCACTAACGCTCTTATTGCTCACACACTCTCATTTCTCTCACACTCTTATTGCTCACACACACTCTCATTGCTCACACGCTCTCATTGCTCACACACACTCTCATTGCTCACACACACTCTCATTTCTCACACACACTCTCATTGCTCACACACTCTCATTGCTCACTCACTCTCATTGCTCACACACACGCACTCTCATTTCTCTCACACTCTTATTGCTCACACACTCTCATTGCTCACACACTCTTATTGCTCTCACACACTCTCATTGCTCACACACTCTCATTGCTCACACACACTCTCATTGCTCTCACACTCTCATTTCTCTCACTCTTATTTCTCACACACATTCTCATTGCTCACACACTCTCATTGCTCACACACACTCTCATTGCTCACACACACTCTCATTGCTCACACACACTCTCATTGCTCACACACACTCTCATTGCTCCCACACTCTCATTTCTCTCACACTCTTGTTGCTCACACACTCTCATTGCTCACACACACCCTCATTGCTCACTCACTCTCATTGCTCACACACACGCACTCTCATTTCTCTCACACTCTTATTGCTCACACACTCTCATTGCTCACACACTCTTATTGCTCTCACACACTCTCATTGCTCACACACTCTCATTGCTCACACACACTCTCATTGCTCTCACACTCTCATTTCTCTCACTCTTATTTCTCACACACATTCTCATTGCTCACACACTCTCATTGCTCACACACACTCTCATTGCTCACACACACTCTCATTGCTCCCACACTCTCATTTCTCTCACACTCTTATTGCTCACACACTCTCATTGCTCACACACTCTCATTGCTCTCACACTCTCATTGCTCACACACACACTCTCATATCGCACACACACTCTCATTGCGCACACACACTCTCATTGCTCACACACTCTCATTGCTCACACACACTCTCATTGCTCTCACACTCTCATTTCTCTCACTCTTATTGCTCACACACACTCTCATTGCTCACACACTCTCATTGCTCACACACACTCTCATTGCTCACACACTCTCATTGCTCACACACACTCTCATTGCTCACACACACTCTCATTGCTGCCACACTCTCATTTCTCTCACACTCTTATTGCTCACACACTCTCATTGCTCACACACACTCTCATTGCTCACACACTCTCATTGCTCACACACACTCTCATTGCTCTCACACTCTCATTTCTCTCACTCTTATTTCTCACACACATTCTCATTGCTCACACACTCTCATTGCTCACACACACTCTCATTGCTCACACACACTCTCATTGCTCACACACACTCTCATTGCTCCCACACTCTCATTTCTCTCACACTCTTATTGCTCACACACTCTCATTGCTCACACACTCTCATTGCTCTCACACTCTCATTGCTCACACACACACTCTCATATCGCACACACACTCTCATTGCGCACACACACTCTCATTGCTCACACACTCTCATTGCTCACACACACTCTCATTGCTCTCACACTCTCATTTCTCTCACTCTTATTGCTCACACACACTCTCATTGCTCACATACACTCTCATTGCTCACACACACTCTCATTGCTCACACACACTCTCATTGCTCACACACACTCTCATTGCTCCCACACTCTCATTTCTCTCACACTCTTATTGCTCACACACTCTCATTGCTCACACACACTCTCATTGCTCTCACACTCTCATTGCTCACACACACACTCTCATATCGCACACACACTCTCATTGCGCAAACACACTCTCATCGCTCACACACTCATTGCTCACACACACGCACTCTCATTTCTCTCACACTCTTATTGCTCACACACTCTCATTGCTCACACACTCTTATTGCTCTCACACACTCTCATTGCTCACACACTCTCATTGCTCACACACACTCTCATTGCTCTCACACTCTCATTTCTCTCACTCTTATTTCTCACACACATTCTCATTGCTCACACACTCTCATTGCTCACACACACTCTCATTGCTCACACACACTCTCATTGCTCACACACACTCTCATTGCTCCCACACTCTCATTTCTCTCACACTCTTGTTGCTCACACACTCTCATTGCTCACACACACCCTCATTGCTCACTCACTCTCATTGCTCACACACACGCACTCTCATTTCTCTCACACTCTTATTGCTCACACACTCTCATTGCTCACACACTCTTATTGCTTTCACACACTCTCATTGCTCACACACTCTCATTGCTCACACACACTCTCATTGCTCTCACACTCTCATTTCTCTCACTCTTATTTCTCACACACATTCTCATTGCTCACACACTCTCATTGCTCACACACACTCTCATTGCTCACACACACTCTCATTGCTCACACACACTCTCATTGCTCCCACACTCTCATTTCTCTCACACTCTTATTGCTCACACACTCTCATTGCTCACACACTCTCATTGCTCTCACACTCTCATTGCTCACACACACACTCTCATATCGCACACACACTCTCATTGCGCACACACACTCTCATTGCTCACACACTCTCATTGCTCACACACACTCTCATTGCTCTCACACTCTCATTTCTCTCACTCTTATTGCTCACACACACTCTCATTGCTCACACACTCTCATTGCTCACACACACTCTCATTGCTCACACACTCTCATTGCTCACACACACTCTCATTGCTCACACACACTCTCATTGCTGCCACACTCTCATTTCTCTCACACTCTTATTGCTCACACACTCTCATTGCTCACACACACTCTCATTGCTCACACACACTCTCAATGCTCCCACACTCTCATTGCTCCCACACTCTCATTTCTCTCACACTCTTATTGCTCACACACTCTCATTGCTCACACACTCTCATTGCTCTCACACTCTCATTGCTCACACACACACTCTCATATCGCACACACACTCTCATTGCGCACACACACTCTCATTGCTCACACACTCTCATTGTTCACACACACTCTCATTGCTCTCACACTCTCATTTCTCTCACTCTTATTTCTCACACACATTCTCATTCCTCACACACTCTCATTGCTCACACACACTCTCATTGCTCACACACACTCTCATTGCTCACACACACTCTCATTGCTCCCACACTCTCATTTCTCTCACACTCTTATTGCTCACACACTCTCATTGCTCACACACTCTCATTGCTCTCACACTCTCATTGCTCACACACACACTCTCATATCGCACACACACTCTCATTGCGCACACACACTCTCATTGCTCACACACTCTCATTGCTCACACACACTCTCATTGCTCTCACACTCTCATTTCTCTCACTCTTATTGCTCACACACACTCTCATTGCTCACACACACTCTCATTGCTCACACACACTCTCATTGCTCACACACACTCTCATTGCTCACACACACTCTCATTGCTCCCACACTCTCATTTCTCTCACACTCTTATTGCTCACACACTCTCATTGCTCACACACACTCTCATTGCTCTCACACTCTCATTGCTCACACACACACTCTCATATCGCACACACACTCTCATTGCGCACACACACTCTCATCGCTCACACACTCATTGCTCACACACACTCTCATTGCTCACACTCTCATTGCTCATAAACACACATTGCTCACACTCTCACTCTCATTGCTCACACACACTCTCATTGCTCACACACACTCTCATTGCTCACACACACTCTCATTGCTCACAAACACACATTGCTCACTCACTCTCACTCTCATTGCTCACACACACACACTCTCGTTGCTCACACACACTCTCATTGCTCACACACACTCTCATTGCTCATACACACTCTCATTGCTCACACATACTCATTGCTCACACACACTCTCATTGCTCACACACACTCTCATTGCTCACACACACTCATTGCTCACACACTCTCATGAAATGAAATGAAAATGAAAATCGCTTATTGTCACAATTAGGCTTCAAATGAAGTTACTGTGAAAAGCCCCTAGTCGCCACATTCCGGCGCCTGTTCGGGGAGGCTCATTTCTCTCACGCACACTCTCATTGCTCACTCACACTCTCATTGCTCACACACTCTCATTGCTCACACAGACTCTCATTGCTCACACACTCTCATTGCTCACACACATTCTCATTGCTCACACATTCTCATTGCACACACACACTCTCATTGCTCACGCACTCTCATTGCTCACACACTCTCATTGCTCACACACATTCTCATTGCTCACACACACTCTCATTGCTCACACACTCTCATTGCTCACTAACGCTCTTATTGCTCACACACTCTCATTTCTCTCACACTCTTATTGCTCACACACACTCTCATTGCTCACACACTCTCATTGCTCACACACACACACTCTCATTTCTCTCACTCTTATTGCTCACACTCTCATTTCTCTCACACTCTTATTGCTCACACACGCTCTCATTGCTCACACACACTCTCATTGCTCACACACACTCTCATTTCTCACACACACTCTCATTGCTCACACACACTCTCATTGCTCCCACACTCTCATTTCTCTCACACTCTTGTTGCTCACACACTCTCATTGCTCACACACACCCTCATTGCTCACTCACTCTCATTGCTCACACACACGCACTCTCATTTCTCTCACACTCTTATTGCTCACACACTCTCATTGCTCACACACTCTTATTGCTCTCACACACTCTCATTGCTCACACACTCTCATTGCTCACACACACTCTCATTGCTCTCACACTCTCATTTCTCTCACTCTTATTTCTCACACACATTCTCATTGCTCACACACTCTCATTGCTCACACACACTCTCATTGCTCACACACACTCTCATTGCTCCCACACTCTCATTTCTCTCACACTCTTGTTGCTCACACACTCTCATTGCTCACACACACCCTCATTGCTCACTCACTCTCATTGCTCACACACACGCACTCTCATTTCTCTCACACTCTTATTGCTCACACACTCTCATTGCTCACACACTCTTATTGTTCTCACACACTCTCATTGCTCACACACTCTCATTGCTCACACACACTCTCATTGCTCTCACACTCTCATTTCTCTCACTCTTATTTCTCACACACATTCTCATTGCTCACACACTCTCATTGCTCACACACACTCTCATTGCTCACACACACTCTCATTGCTCCCACACTCTCATTTCTCTCACACTCTTATTGCTCACACACTCTCATTGCTCACACACTCTCATTGCTCTCACACTCTCATTGCTCACACACACACTCTCATATCGCACACACACTCTCATTGCGCACACACACTCTCATTGCTCACACACTCTCATTGCTCACACACACTCTCATTGCTCTCACACTCTCATTTCTCTCACTCTTATTGCTCACACACACTCTCATTGCTCACACACTCTCATTGCTCACACACACTCTCATTGCTCACACACTCTCATTGCTCACACACACTCTCATTGCTCACACACACTCTCATTGCTGCCACACTCTCATTTCTCTCACACTCTTATTGCTCACACACTCTCATTGCTCACACACACTCTCATTGCTCACACACTCTCATTGCTCACACACACTCTCATTGCTCTCACACTCTCATTTCTCTCACTCTTATTTCTCACACACATTCTCATTGCTCACACACTCTCATTGCTCACACACACTCTCATTGCTCACACACACTCTCATTGCTCACACACACTCTCATTGCTCCCACACTCTCATTTCTCTCACACTCTTATTGCTCACACACTCTCATTGCTCACACACTCTCATTGCTCTCACACTCTCATTGCTCACACACACACTCTCATATCGCACACACACTCTCATTGCGCACACACACTCTCATTGCTCACACACTCTCATTGCTCACACACACTCTCATTGCTCTCACACTCTCATTTCTCTCACTCTTATTGCTCACACACACTCTCATTGCTCACATACACTCTCATTGCTCACACACACTCTCATTGCTCACACACACTCTCATTGCTCACACACACTCTCATTGCTCCCACACTCTCATTTCTCTCACACTCTTATTGCTCACACACTCTCATTGCTCACACACACTCTCATTGCTCTCACACTCTCATTGCTCACACACACACTCTCATATCGCACACACACTCTCATTGCGCAAACACACTCTCATCGCTCACACACTCATTGCTCACACACACGCACTCTCATTTCTCTCACACTCTTATTGCTCACACACTCTCATTGCTCACACACTCTTATTGCTCTCACACTCTCATTGCTCACACACACTCTCATTGCTCTCACACTCTCATTGCTCTCACACTCTCATTTCTCTCACTCTTATTTCTCACACACATTCTCATTGCTCACACACTCTCATTGCTCACACACACTCTCATTGCTCACACACACTCTCATTGCTCACACACACTCTCATTGCTCCCACACTCTCATTTCTCTCACACTCTTGTTGCTCACACACACTCATTGCTCACACACACCCTCATTGCTCACTCACTCTCATTGCTCACACACACGCACTCTCATTTCTCTCACACTCTTATTGCTCACACACTCTCATTGCTCACACACTCTTATTGCTTTCACACACTCTCATTGCTCACACACTCTCATTGCTCACACACACTCTCATTGCTCTCACACTCTCATTTCTCTCACTCTTATTTCTCACACACATTCTCATTGCTCACACACTCTCATTGCTCACACACACTCTCATTGCTCACACACACTCTCATTGCTCACACACACTCTCATTGCTCCCACACTCTCATTTCTCTCACACTCTTATTGCTCACACACTCTCATTGCTCACACACTCTCATTGCTCTCACACTCTCATTGCTCACACACACACTCTCATATCGCACACACACTCTCATTGCGCACACACACTCTCATTGCTCACACACTCTCATTGCTCACACACACTCTCATTGCTCTCACACTCTCATTTCTCTCACTCTTATTGCTCACACACACTCTCATTGCTCACACACTCTCATTGCTCACACACACTCTCATTGCTCACACACTCTCATTGCTCACACACACTCTCATTGCTCACACACACTCTCATTGCTGCCACACTCTCATTTCTCTCACACTCTTATTGCTCACACACTCTCATTGCTCACACACACTCTCATTGCTCACACACACTCTCAATGCTCCCACACTCTCATTGCTCCCACACTCTCATTTCTCTCACACTCTTATTGCTCACACACTCTCATTGCTCACACACTCTCATTGCTCTCACACTCTCATTGCTCACACACACACTCTCATATCGCACACACACTCTCATTGCGCACACACACTCTCATTGCTCACACACTCTCATTGCTCACACACACTCTCATTGCTCTCACACTCTCATTTCTCTCACTCTTATTTCTCACACACATTCTCATTGCTCACACACTCTCATTGCTCACACACACTCTCATTGCTCACACACACTCTCATTGCTCACACACACTCTCATTGCTCCCACACTCTCATTTCTCTCACACTCTTATTGCTCACACACTCTCATTGCTCACACACTCTCATTGCTCTCACACTCTCATTGCTCACACACACACTCTCATATCGCACACACACTCTCATTGCGCACACACACTCTCATTGCTCACACACTCTCATTGCTCACACACACTCTCATTGCTCTCACACTCTCATTTCTCTCACTCTTATTGCTCACACACACTCTCATTGCTCACACACACTCTCATTGCTCACACACACTCTCATTGCTCACACACACTCTCATTGCTCACACACACTCTCATTGCTCCCACACTCTCATTTCTCTCACACTCTTATTGCTCACACACTCTCATTGCTCACACACACTCTCATTGCTCTCACACTCTCATTGCTCACACACACACTCTCATATCGCACACACACTCTCATTGCGCACACACACTCTCATCGCTCACACACTCATTGCTCACACACACTCTCATTGCTCACACTCTCATTGCTCATAAACACACATTGCTCACACTCTCACTCTCATTGCTCACACACACTCTCATTGCTCACACACACTCTCATTGCTCACAAACACTCTCATTGCTCACACTCTCATTGCTCACAAACACACATTGCTCACTCACTCTCACTCTCATTGCTCACACACACACACTCTCGTTGCTCACACACACTCTCATTGCTCACACACACTCTCATTGCTCATACACACTCTCATTGCTCACACATACTCATTGCTCACACACAACTTCATTTTTTACACACACTCTCATTCCTCTCTCACTAACTCTCATTTATCTCACACACTCACTCTCATTTCTCTCTCACTCATTTCTCTCACTCATTTCTCTCACACACTCTCATTTCTCTCATGCTCACTCTCATTTCTTTCACACACTCCCATTTTTCACACACTCATTTCTCTCACACATACCCATTTCTCACACACTCGTTCTCATTTCTCTCACATTCGCTCTCATTTGTCTCACATTCGCTCTCATTTCTCTCACACTCACTCTCATTTCTCTCACATTCGCTCTCATTTCTCTCACACTCACTCTCATTTCTCACACACTCACTCTCATTTCTCTCACATTCGCTCTCATTTGTCTCACATTCGCTCTCTTTTCTGTCACACTCACTCTCATTTCTCTCACATTCGCTCTCATTTCTCTCACACTCACTCTCATTTCTCTCACATTCGCTCTCATTTCTCTCACACTCACTCTCATTTCTCACACACTCACTCTCATTTCTCTCACATTCGCTCTCATTTCTCACACACTCACTCTCATTTCTCTCACATTCGCTCTCATTTCTCTCACATTCGCTCTCATTTCTCTCACACTCACTCTCATTTCTCACACACTCACTCTCATTTCTCTCACATTCGCTCTCATTTCTCACTCACTCTCATTTCTCTCACACTCACTCTCATTTCTCTCACATTCGCTCTCATTTCTCTCACACTCACTCTCATTTCTCTCACATTCGCTCACATTTCTCTCACACTCACTCTCATTTCTCACACCCTCATTGCTCACTCACTCTCATTGCTCACACACACGCACTCTCATTTCTCTCACACTCTTATTGCTCACACACTCTCATTGCTCACACACTCTTATTGCTCTCACACACTCTCATTGCTCACACACACTCTCATTGCTCACACACTCGCATTGCTCACACACACTCTCATTGCTCTCACACTCTCATTTCTCTCACTCTCATTTCTCACACACATTCTCATTGCTCACACACTCTCATTGCTCACACACACTCTCATTGCTCACACACACTCTCATTGCTCCCACACTCTCATTTCTCTCACACTCTTATTGCTCACACACTCTCATTGCTCACACACTCTCATTGCTCTCACACTCTCATTGCTCACACACACACTCTCATATCGCACACACACTCTCATTGCGCACACACACTCTCATTGCTCACACACTCTCATTGCTCACACACACTCTCATTGCTCTCACACTCTCATTTCTCTCACTGTTATTGCTCACACACACTCTCATTGCTCACACACACTCTCATTGCTCACACACACTCTCATTGCTCACACACACTCTCATTGCTCACACACACTCTCATTGCTCCCACACTCTCATTTCTCTCACACTCTTATTGCTCACACACTCTCATTGCTCACACACACTCTCATTGCTCACACACACTCTCATTGCTCTCACACTCTCATTGCTCACACACACACTCTCATTGCGCACACACACTCTCATCGCTCACACACTCATTGCTCACACACACTCTCATTGCTCGCACTCTCATTGCTCACAAACACACATTGCTCACACTCTCACTCTCATTGCTCACACACACTCTCATTGCTCACACACACCCTCATTGCTCACTCACACTCTCATTGCTCCCACACTCTCATTTCTCTCACACTCTTATTGCTCACACACTCTCATTGCTCACACACTCTCATTGCTCACTCACACTCTCATTGCTCACACACTCTCATTGCTCACACACATTCTCATTGCTCACACACTCTCATTGCTCACACACTCTCATTGCTCACACACTCTCATTGCTCACGCACTCTCATTGCTCACACACTCTCATTGCTCACACACATTCTCATTGCTCACACACACTCTCATTACTGCCTAATGCTCTTATTGCTCACTAACGCTCTTATTGCTCACACACATTCTCATTGCTCACACACACTCTCATTTCTCTCACACTCTTATTGCTCACACACACTCTCATTGCTCACACTCTCATTGCTCACACACACACACTCTTATTGCTCACACTCTCATTGCTCACACACTCTTATTGCTCACACACACTCTCATTGCTCACACACACTCTCATTGCTCACACACACACATTGCTCACACTCTCATTGCTCACACACTCTCATTTCTCTCACTCTTATTGCTCACACACTCTCATTGCTCACACACTCTTATTGCTCACACACACTCTCATTGCTCACACACTCTCATTGCTCACACACACTCTTATTGCTCACACACACCCTCATTGCTCACTCACACTCTCATTCCTCCCACACTCTCATTTCTCTCACACTCTCATTGCTCCCACACTCTCATTGCTCACACACTCTTATTGCTCACACACACTCTCATTGCTCACACACCTTCATTGCTCACTCACACTCTCATTGCTCCCACACTCTCATTTCTCTCACACTCTTATTGCTCACACACACTCTCATTGCTCACACACATTCTCATTGCTCACACACATTCTCATTGCTCACACACTCTCATTGCTCCCACAGACTCTCATTGCTCACACACACTCTCATTGCTCACACACACCCTCATTGCTCACACACACTCTCATTGCTCACTCACACTCTCATTGCTCACACACTCTCATTTCTCTCACACTCTTATTGCTCGCACACTCTCATTGCTCACACACTCTTATTGCTCACACACACTCTCATTGCTCACACACACTCTTATTGCTCACACACACCCTCATTGCTCACTCACACTCTCATTGCTCCCACACTCTCATTTCTCTCACACTCTTATTGCTCACACACTCTCATTGCTCACACACTCTTATTGCTCACACACACTCTCAGTGCTCACACACACTCTCATTGCTCACACACACTCTCATTGCTCACACACACTCATTGCTCACACACTCTCATGAAATGAAATGAAAATGAAAATCGCTTATTGTCACAATTAGACTTCAAATGAAGTTACTGTGAAAAGCCCCTAGTCGCCACATTCCGGCGCCTGTTCGGGGAGGCTCATTTCTCTCACGCACACTCTCATTGCTCACTCACACTCTCATTGCTCACACACTCTCATTGCTCACACACATTCTCATTGCTCACACACTCTCATTGCTCACACACTCTCATTGCTCACGCACTCTCATTGCTCACACACTCTCATTGCTCACACACATTCTCATTGCTCACACACACTCTCATTACTCACACACTCTCATTGCTCACTAACGCTCTTATTGCTCACACACTCTCATTTCTCTCACACTCTTATTGCTCACACACCCTCTCATTGCTCACACTCTCATTGCTCACACACACACTCTTATTGCTCACACTCTCATTGCTCACACACTCTTATTGCTCACACACACTCTCATTGCTCACACACACTCTCATTGCTCACACACACACATTGCTCACACTCTCATTGCTCACACACTCTCATTTCTCTCACACTCTTATTGCTCACACACTCTCATTGCTCACACACTCTTATTGCTCACACACACTCTCATTGCTCACACACTCTCATTGCTCACACACACTCTTATTGCTCACACACACCCTCATTGCTCACTCACACTCTCATTGCTCCCACACTCTCATTTCTCTCACACTCTTATTGCTCACACACTCTCATTGCTCATACACTCTTATTGCTCACACACACTCTCATTGCTCACACACCTTCATTGCTCACTCACACCCTCATTGCTCCCACACTCTCATTTCTCTCACACTCTTATTGCTCACACACTCTCATTGCTCACACACACTCTCATTGCTCACACACACTCTCATTGCTCACACACACTCATTGCTCACACACTCTCATGAAATGAAATGAAAATGAAAATCGCTTATTGTCACAATTAGGCTTCAAATGAAGTTACTGTGAAAAGCCCCTAGTCGCCACATTCCGGCGCCTGTTCGGGGAGGCTCATTTCTCTCACGCACACTCTCATTGCTCACTCACACTCTCATTGCTCACACACTCTCATTGCTCACACAGACTCTCATTGCTCACACACTCTCATTGCTCACACACATTCTCATTGCTCACACATTCTCATTGCTCACACACACTCTCATTGCTCACGCACTCTCATTGCTCACACACTCTCATTGCTCACACACATTCTCATTGCTCACACACACTCTCATTGCTCACACACTCTCATTGCTCACTAACGCTCTTATTGCTCACACACTCTCATTTCTCTCACACTCTTATTGCTCACACACACTCTCATTGCTCACACACTCTCATTGCTCACACACACACACTCTCATTTCTCTCACACTTATTGCTCACACTCATTTCTTTCACACTCTTATTGCTCACACACACTCTCATTGCTCACACACACTCTCATTGCTCACACACACTCTCATTTCTCACACACATTCTCATTGCTCACACACACTCTCATTGCTCCCACACTCTCATTTCTCTCACACTCTTGTTGCTCACACACTCTCATTGCTCACACACACCCTCATTGCTCACTCACTCTCATTGCTCACACACACGCACTCTCATTTCTCTCACACTCTTATTGCTCACACACTCTCATTGCTCACACACTCTTATTGCTCTCACACACTCTCATTGCTCACACACTCTCATTGCTCACACACACTCTCATTGCTCTCACACTCTCATTTCTCTCACTCTTATTTCTCACACACATTCTCATTGCTGACACACTCTCATTGCTCACACACACTCTCATTGCTCACACACACTCTCATTGCTCACACACACTCTCATTGCTCCCACACTCTCATTTCTCTCACACTCTTGTTGCTCACACACTCTCATTGCTCACACACACCCTCATTGCTCACTCACTCTCATTGCTCACACACACGCACTCTCATTTCTCTCACACTCTTATTGCTCACACACTCTCATTGCTCACACACTCTTATTGCTCTCACACACTCTCATTGCTCACACACTCTCATTGCTCACACACACTCTCATTGCTCACACACACTCTCATTGCTCACACACACTCTCATTGCTCACACACACTCTCATTGCTCACACACACTCTCATTGCTCACACACACTCTCATTGCTCCCACACTCTCATTTCTCTCACACTCTCATTTCTCTCACTGTTATTGCTCACACACACTCTCATTGCTCACACACACTCTCATTGCTCACACACACTCTCATTGCTCACACACACTCTCATTGCTCACACACACTCTCATTGCTCCCACACTCTCATTTCTCTCACACTCTTATTGCTCACACACTCTCATTGCTCACACACACTCTCATTGCTCTCACACTCTCATTGCTCACACACACACTCTCATTGCGCACACACACTCTCATCGCTCACACACTCATTGCTCACACACACTCTCATTGCTCGCACTCTCATTGCTCACAAACACACATTGCTCACACTCTCACTCTCATTGCTCACACACACTCTCATTGCTCACACACACCCTCATTGCTCACTCACACTCTCATTGCTCCCACACTCTCATTTCTCTCACACTCTTATTGCTCACACACTCTCATTGCTCACACACTCTCATTGCTCACTCACACTCTCATTGCTCACACACTCTCATTGCTCACACACATTCTCATTGCTCACACACTCTCATTGCTCACACACTCTCATTGCTCACACACTCTCATTGCTCACGCACTCTCATTGCTCACACACTCTCATTGCTCACACACATTCTCATTGCTCACACACACTCTCATTACTGCCTAATGCTCTTATTGCTCACTAACGCTCTTATTGCTCACACACATTCTCATTGCTCACACACACTCTCATTTCTCTCACACTCTTATTGCTCACACACACTCTCATTGCTCACACTCTCATTGCTCACACACACACACTCTTATTGCTCACACTCTCATTGCTCACACACTCTTATTGCTCACACACACTCTCATTGCTCACACACACTCTCATTGCTCACACACACACATTGCTCACACTCTCATTGCTCACACACTCTCATTTCTCTCACTCTTATTGCTCACACACTCTCATTGCTCACACACTCTTATTGCTCACACACACTCTCATTGCTCACACACTCTCATTGCTCACACACACTCTTATTGCTCACACACACCCTCATTGCTCACTCACACTCTCATTCCTCCCACACTCTCATTTCTCTCACACTCTCATTGCTCCCACACTCTCATTGCTCACACACTCTTATTGCTCACACACACTCTCATTGCTCACACACCTTCATTGCTCACTCACACTCTCATTGCTCCCACACTCTCATTTCTCTCACACTCTTATTGCTCACACACACTCTCATTGCTCACACACATTCTCATTGCTCACACACATTCTCATTGCTCACACACTCTCATTGCTCCCACAGACTCTCATTGCTCACACACACTCTCATTGCTCACACACACCCTCATTGCTCACACACACTCTCATTGCTCACTCACACTCTCATTGCTCACACACTCTCATTTCTCTCACACTCTTATTGCTCGCACACTCTCATTGCTCACACACTCTTATTGCTCACACACACTCTCATTGCTCACACACACTCTTATTGCTCACACACACCCTCATTGCTCACTCACACTCTCATTGCTCCCACACTCTCATTTCTCTCACACTCTTATTGCTCACACACTCTCATTGCTCACACACTCTTATTGCTCACACACACTCTCAGTGCTCACACACACTCTCATTGCTCACACACACTCTCATTGCTCACACACACTCATTGCTCACACACTCTCATGAAATGAAATGAAAATGAAAATCGCTTATTGTCACAATTAGACTTCAAATGAAGTTACTGTGAAAAGCCCCTAGTCGCCACATTCCGGCGCCTGTTCGGGGAGGCTCATTTCTCTCACGCACACTCTCATTGCTCACTCACACTCTCATTGCTCACACACTCTCATTGCTCACACACATTCTCATTGCTCACACACTCTCATTGCTCACACACTCTCATTGCTCACGCACTCTCATTGCTCACACACTCTCATTGCTCACACACATTCTCATTGCTCACACACACTCTCATTACTCACACACTCTCATTGCTCACTAACGCTCTTATTGCTCACACACTCTCATTTCTCTCACACTCTTATTGCTCACACACCCTCTCATTGCTCACACTCTCATTGCTCACACACACACTCTTATTGCTCACACTCTCATTGCTCACACACTCTTATTGCTCACACACACTCTCATTGCTCACACACACTCTCATTGCTCACACACACACATTGCTCACACTCTCATTGCTCACACACTCTCATTTCTCTCACACTCTTATTGCTCACACACTCTCATTGCTCACACACTCTTATTGCTCACACACACTCTCATTGCTCACACACTCTCATTGCTCACACACACTCTTATTGCTCACACACACCCTCATTGCTCACTCACACTCTCATTGCTCCCACACTCTCATTTCTCTCACACTCTTATTGCTCACACACTCTCATTGCTCATACACTCTTATTGCTCACACACACTCTCATTGCTCACACACCTTCATTGCTCACTCACACCCTCATTGCTCCCACACTCTCATTTCTCTCACACTCTTATTGCTCACACACTCTCATTGCTCACACACACTCTCATTGCTCACACACACTCTCATTGCTCACACACACTCATTGCTCACACACTCTCATGAAATGAAATGAAAATGAAAATCGCTTATTGTCACAATTAGGCTTCAAATGAAGTTACTGTGAAAAGCCCCTAGTCGCCACATTCCGGCGCCTGTTCGGGGAGGCTCATTTCTCTCACGCACACTCTCATTGCTCACTCACACTCTCATTGCTCACACACTCTCATTGCTCACACAGACTCTCATTGCTCACACACTCTCATTGCTCACACACATTCTCATTGCTCACACATTCTCATTGCTCACACACACTCTCATTGCTCACGCACTCTCATTGCTCACACACTCTCATTGCTCACACACATTCTCATTGCTCACACACACTCTCATTGCTCACACACTCTCATTGCTCACTAACGCTCTTATTGCTCACACACTCTCATTTCTCTCACACTCTTATTGCTCACACACACTCTCATTGCTCACACACTCTCATTGCTCACACACACACACTCTCATTTCTCTCACACTTATTGCTCACACTCATTTCTTTCACACTCTTATTGCTCACACACACTCTCATTGCTCACACACACTCTCATTGCTCACACACACTCTCATTTCTCACACACATTCTCATTGCTCACACACACTCTCATTGCTCCCACACTCTCATTTCTCTCACACTCTTGTTGCTCACACACTCTCATTGCTCACACACACCCTCATTGCTCACTCACTCTCATTGCTCACACACACGCACTCTCATTTCTCTCACACTCTTATTGCTCACACACTCTCATTGCTCACACACTCTTATTGCTCTCACACACTCTCATTGCTCACACACTCTCATTGCTCACACACACTCTCATTGCTCTCACACTCTCATTTCTCTCACTCTTATTTCTCACACACATTCTCATTGCTGACACACTCTCATTGCTCACACACACTCTCATTGCTCACACACACTCTCATTGCTCACACACACTCTCATTGCTCCCACACTCTCATTTCTCTCACACTCTTGTTGCTCACACACTCTCATTGCTCACACACACCCTCATTGCTCACTCACTCTCATTGCTCACACACACGCACTCTCATTTCTCTCACACTCTTATTGCTCACACACTCTCATTGCTCACACACTCTTATTGCTCTCACACACTCTCATTGCTCACACACTCTCATTGCTCACACACACTCTCATTGCTCTCACACTCTCATTTCTCTCACTCTTATTTCTCACACACATTCTCATTGCTCACACACTCTCATTGCTCACACACACTCTCATTGCTCACACACACTCTCATTGCTCCCACACTCTCATTTCTCTCACACTCTTATTGCTCACACACTCTCATTGCTCACACACTCTCATTGCTCTCACACTCTCATTGCTCACACACACACTCTCATATCGCACACACACTCTCATTGCGCACACACACTCTCATTGCTCACACACTCTCATTGCTCACACACACTCTCATTGCTCTCACACTCTCATTTCTCTCACTCTTATTGCTCACACACACTCTCATTGCTCACACACTCTCATTGCTCACACACACTCTCATTGCTCACAGACTCTCATTGCTCACACACACTCTCATTGCTCACACACACTCTCATTGCTGCCACACTCTCATTTCTCTCACACTCTTATTGCTCACACACTCTCATTGCTCACACACACTCTCATTGCTCCCACACACTCTCATTGCTCCCACACTCTCATTGCTCCCACACTCTCATTCTCTCACACTCTTATTGCTCACACACTCTCATTGCTCACACACTCTCATTGCTCTCACACTCTCATTGCTCACACACACACTCTCATATCGCACACACACTCTCATTGCGCACACACACTCTCATTGCTCACACACTCTCATTGCTCACACACACTCTCATTGCTCTCACACTCTCATTTCTCTCACTCTTATTTCTCACACACATTCTCATTGCTCACACACTCTCATTGCTCACACACACTCTCATTGCTCACACACACTCTCATTGCTCCCACACTCTCATTTCTCTCACACTCTTATTGCTCACACACTCTCATTGCTCACACACTCTCATTGCTCTCACACTCTCATTGCTCACACACACACTCTCATATCGCACACACACTCTCATTGCGCACACACACTCTCATTGCTCACACACTCTCATTGCTCACACACACTCTCATTACTCTCACACTCTCATTTCTCTCACTCTTATTGCTCACACACACTCTCATTGCTCACACACACTCTCATTGCTCACACACACTCTCATTGCTCACACACACTCTCATTGCTCACACACACTCTCATTGCTCCCACACTCTCATTTCTCTCACACTCTTATTGCTCACACACTCTCATTGCTCACACACACTCTCATTGCTCTCACACTCTCATTGCTCACACACACACTCTCATATCGCACACACACTCTCATTGCGCAAACACACTCTCATCGCTCACACACTCATTGCTCACACACACGCACTCTCATTTCTCTCACACTCTTATTGCTCACACACTCTCATTGCTCACACACTCTTATTGCTCTCACACACTCTCATTGCTCACACACTCTCATTGCTCACACACACTCTCATTGCTCTCACACTCTCATTTCTCTCACTCTTATTTCTCACACACATTCTCATTGCTCACACACTCTCATTGCTCACACACACTCTCATTGCTCACACACACTCTCATTGCTCACACACACTCTCATTGCTCCCACACTCTCATTTCTCTCACACTCTTGTTGCTCACACACTCTCATTGCTCACACACACCCTCATTGCTCACTCACTCTCATTGCTCACACACACGCACTCTCATTTCTCTCACACTCTTATTGCTCACACCCTCTCATTGCTCACACACTCTTATTGCTTTCACACACTCTCATTGCTCACACACTCTCATTGCTCACACACACTCTCATTGCTCTCACACTCTCATTTCTCTCACTCTTATTTCTCACACACATTCTCATTGCTCACACACTCTCATTGCTCACACACACTCTCATTGCTCACACACACTCTCATTGCTCACACACACTCTCATTGCTCCCACACTCTCATTTCTCTCACACTCTTATTGCTCACACACTCTCATTGCTCACACACTCTCATTGCTCTCACACTCTCATTGCTCACACACACACTCTCATATCGCACACACACTCTCATTGCGCACACACGCTCTCATTGCTCACACACTCTCATTGCTCACACACACTCTCATTGCTCTCACACTCTCATTTCTCTCACTCTTATTGCTCACACACACTCTCATTGCTCACACACTCTCATTGCTCACACACACTCTCATTGCTCACACCCTCTCATTGCTCACACACACTCTCATTGCTCACACACACTCTCATTGCTGCCACACTCTCATTTCTCTCACACTCTTATTGCTCACACACTCTCATTGCTCACACACACTCTCATTGCTCACACACACTCTCATTGCTCCCACACTCTCATTGCTCCCACACTCTCATTTCTCTCACACTCTTATTGCTCACACACTCTCATTGCTCACACACTCTCATTGCTCTCACACTCTCATTGCTCACACACACACTCTCATATCGCACACACACTCTCATTGCGCACACACACTCTCATTGCTCACACACTCTCATTGCTCACACACACTCTCATTGCTCTCACACTCTCATTTCTCTCACTCTTATTTCTCACACACATTCTCATTGCTCACACACTCTCATTGCTCACACACACTCTCATTGCTCACACACACTCTCATTGCTCACACACACTCTCATTGCTCCCACACTCTCATTTCTCTCACACTCTTATTGCTCACACACTCTCATTGCTCACACACTCTCATTGCTCTCACACTCTCATTGCTCACACACACACTCTCATATCGCACACACACTCTCATTGCGCACACACACTCTCATTGCTCACACACTCTCATTGCTCACACACACTCTCATTGCTCTCACACTCTCATTTCTCTCACTCTTATTGCTCACACACACTCTCATTGCTCACACACACTCTCATTGCTCACACACACTCTCATTGCTCATACACACTCTCATTGCTCACACACACTCTCATTGCTCCCACACTCTCATTTCTCTCACACTCTTATTGCTCACACACTCTCATTGCTCACACACACTCTCATTGCTCTCACACTCTCATTGCTCACACACACACTCTCATATTGCACACACACTCTCATTGCGCACACACACTCTCATCGCTCACACACTCATTGCTCACACACACTCTCATTGCTCACACTCTCATTGCTCATAAACACACATTGCTCACACTCTCACTCTCATTGCTCACACACACTCTCATTGCTCACACACACTCTCATTGCTCACACACACTCTCATTGCTCACAAACACACATTGCTCACTCACTCTCACTCTCATTGCTCACACACACACACTCTCGTTGCTCACACACACTCTCATTGCTCACACACACTCTCATTGCTCATACACACTCTCATTGCTCACACATACTCATTGCTCACACACAACTTCATTTTTTACACACACTCTCATTTCTCTCTCACTAACTCTCATTTATCTCACACACTCACTCTCATTTCTCTCTCACTCATTTCTCTCACTCATTTCTCTCACACACTCTCATTTCTCTCATGCTCACTCTCATTTCTTTCACACACTCCCATTTTTCACACACTCATTTCTCTCACACATACCCATTTCTCACACACTCGTTCTCATTTCTCTCACATTCGCTCTCATTTGTCTCACATTCGCTCTCATTTCTCTCACACTCACTCTCATTTCTCTCACATTCGCTCTCATTTCTCTCACACTCACTCTCATTTCTCTCACATTCGCTCTCATTTCTCTCACACTCACTCTCATTTCTCACACACTCACTCTCATTTCTCTCACATTCGCTCTCATTTCTCTCACACTCACTCTCATTTCTCTCACATTCGCTCTCATCTCTCTCACACTCACTCTCATTTCTCACACACTCACTCTCATTTCTCTCACATTCGCTCTCATTTCTCTCACACTCTCTCTCATTTCTCTCACATTCGCTCTCATTTCTCTCACACTCACTCTCATTTCTCACACACTCACTCTCATTTCTCTCACATTCGCTCTCATTTCTCTCACATTTGCTCTCATTTCTCTCACACTCACTCTCATTTCTCACACACTCACTCTCATTTCTCTCACATTCGCTCTCATTTCTCACTCACTCTCATTTCTCTCACACTCTTATTGCTCACACACTCTCATTGCTCACACACTCTCATTGCTCTCACACTCTCATTGCTCACACACACACTCTCATATCGCACACACACTCTCATATCGCACACACACTCTCATATCGCACACACACTCTCATTGCGCACACACACTCTCATTGCTCACACACTCTCATTGCTCACACACACTCTCATTGCTCTCACACTCTCATTGCTCACACACACACTCTCATATCGCACACACACTCTCATTGCGCACACACACTCTCATTGCTCACACACTCTCATTGCTCACACACACTCTCATTGCTCTCACACTCTCATTTCTCTCACTCTTATTGCTCACACACACTCTCATTGCTCACACACACTCTCATTGCTCACACACACTCTCATTGCTCACACACACTCTCATTGCTCACACACACTCTCATTGCTCCCACACTCTCATTTCTCTCACACTCTTATTGCTCACACACTCTCATTGCTCACACACACTCTCATTGCTCTCACACTCTCATTGCTCACACACACACTCTCATATCGCACACACACTCTCATTGCGCACACACACTCTCATCGCTCACACACTCATTGCTCACACACACTCTCATTGCTCACACTCTCATTGCTCATAAACACACATTGCTCACACTCTCACTCTCATTGCTCACACACACTCTCATTGCTCACACACACTCTCATTGCTCACACACACTCTCATTGCTCACAAACACACATTGCTCACTCACTCTCACTCTCATTGCTCACACACACACTCTCGTTGCTCACACACACTCTCATTGCTCACACACACTCTCATTGCTCATACACACTCTCATTGCTCACACATACTCATTGCTCACACACAACTTCATTTTTTACACACACTCTCATTTCTCTCTCACTAACTCTCATTTATCTCACACACTCACTCTCATTTCTCTCTCACTCATTTCTCTCACTCATTTCTCTCACACACTCTCATTTCTCTCATGCTCACTCTCATTTCTTTCACACACTCCCATTTTTCACACACTCATTTCTCTCACACATACCCATTTCTCACACACTCGTTCTCATTTCTCTCACATTCGCTCTCATTTGTCTCACATTCGCTCTCATTTCTCTCACACTCACTCTCATTTCTCTCACATTCGCTCTCATTTCTCTCACACTCACTCTCATTTCTCTCACATTCGCTCTCATTTCTCTCACACTCACTCTCATTTCTCACACACTCACTCTCATTTCTCTCACATTCGCTCTCATTTCTCTCACACTCACTCTCATTTCTCTCACATTCGCTCTCATCTCTCTCACACTCACTCTCATTTCTCACACACTCACTCTCATTTCTCTCACATTCGCTCTCATTTCTCTCACACTCTCTCTCATTTCTCTCACATTCGCTCTCATTTCTCTCACACTCACTCTCATTTCTCACACACTCACTCTCATTTCTCTCACATTCGCTCTCATTTCTCTCACATTTGCTCTCATTTCTCTCACACTCACTCTCATTTCTCACACACTCACTCTCATTTCTCTCACATTCGCTCTCATTTCTCACTCACTCTCATTTCTCTCACACTCTTATTGCTCACACACTCTCATTGCTCACACACTCTCATTGCTCTCACACTCTCATTGCTCACACACACACTCTCATATCGCGCACACACACTCTCATTGCGCACACACACTCTCATTGCTCACACACTCTCATTGCTCACACACACTCTCATTGCTCTCACACTCTCATTTCTCTCACTCTTATTTCTCACACACATTCTCATTGCTCACACACTCTCATTGCTCACAAACACTCTCATTGCTCACACACACTCTCATTGCTCACACACACTCTCATTGCTCCCACACTCTTATTTCTCTCACACTCTTATTGCTCACACACTCTCATTGCTCACACACTCTCATTGCGCTCACACTCTCATTGCTCACACACACACTCTCATATCGCACACACACTCTCATTGCGCACACACACTCTCATTGCTCACACACTCTCATTGCTCACACACACTCTCATTGCTCTCACACTCTCATTTCTCTCACTCTTATTGCTCACACACACTCTCATTGCTCACACACACTCTCATTGCTCACACACACTCTCATTGCTCACACACACTCTCATTGCTCACACACACTCTCATTGCTCCCACACTCTCATTTCTCTCACACTCTTATTGCTCACACACTCTCATTGCTCACACACACTCTCATTGCTCTCACATTCTCATTGCTTACACACACACTCTCATATCGCACACACACTCTCATTGCGCACACACACTCTCATCGCTCACACACTCATTGCTCACACACACTCTCATTGCTCACACTCTCATTGCTCACAAACACACATTGCTCACACTCTCACTCTCATTGCTCACACACACTCTCATTGCTCACACACACTCTCATTGCTCACACACACTCTCATTGCTCACAAACACACATTGCTCACTCACTATCACTCTCATTGCTCACACACACACACTCTCATTGCTCACACACACTCTCATTGCTCACACACACTCTCATTGCTCATACACACTCTCATTGCTCACACATACTCATTGCTCACACACAACTTCATTTTTTACACACACTCTCATTTCTCTCTCACTAACTCTCATTTATCTCACACACTCACTCTCATTTCTCTCTCACTCATTTCTCTCACTCATTTCTCTCACACACTCTCATTTCTCTCATGCTCACTCTCATTTCTTTCACACACTCCCATTTTTCACACACTCATTTCTCTCACACATACCCATTTCTCACACACTCGTTCTCATTTCTCTCACATTCGCTCTCATTTGTCTCACATTCGCTCTCATTTCTCTCACACTCACTCTCATTTCTCTCACATTCGCTCTCATTTCTCTCACACTCACTCTCATTTCTCTCACATTCGCTCTCATTTCTCTCACACTCACTCTCATTTCTCACACACTCACTCTCATTTCTCTCACATTCGCTCTCATTTCTCTCACACTCACTCTCATTTCTCTCACATTCGCTCTCATCTCTCTCACACTCACTCTCATTTCTCACACACTCACTCTCATTTCTCTCACATTCGCTCTCATTTCTCTCACACTCTCTCTCATTTCTCTCACATTCGCTCTCATTTCTCTCACACTCTCTCATTTCTCACACACTCACTCTCATTTCTCTCACATTCGCTCTCATTTCTCTCACATTTGCTCTCATTTCTATCACACTCACTCTCATTTCTCACACACTAACTCTCATTTCTCTCACATTCGCTCTCATTTCTTACTCACTCTCATTTCTCTCACACTCACTCTCATTTCTCTCACATTCGCTCTCATTTCTCTCACACTCACTCTCATTTCTCTCACATTCGCTCTCATTTCTCTCACACTCACTCTCATTTCTCACACCCTCATTGCTCACTCACTCTCATTGCTCACACACACGCACTCTCATTTCTCTCACACTCTTATTGCTCACACACTCTCATTGCTCACACACTCTTATTGCTCTCACACACTCTCATTGCTCTCACACTCTCATTTCTCTCACTCTTATTTCTCACACACATTCTCATTGCTCACACACTCTCATTGCTCACACACTCTCATTGCTCACACACACTCTCATTGCTCACACACACTCTCATTGCTCACACACTCTCATTTCTCTCACACTCTTATTGCTCACACACTCTCATTGCTCACATACTCTCATTGCTCTCACACTCTCATTGCTCACACACACACTCTCATATCGCACACACACTCTCATTGCGCACACACACTCTCATTGCTCACACACTCTCATTGCTCACATACACTCTCATTGCTCTCACACTCTCATTTCTCTCACTCTTATTGCTCACACACACTCTCATTGCTCACACACACTCTCATTGCTCACACACAACTTCATTTTTTACACACACTCTCATTTCTCTCTCACTAACTCTCATTTATCTCACACACTCACTCTCATTTCTCTCTCACTCATTTCTCTCACTCATTTCTCTCACACACTCTCATTTCTCTCATGCTCACTCTCATTTCTTTCACACACTCCCATTTTTCACACACTCATTTCTCTCACACATCCCCATTTATCACACACTCGTTCTCATTTCTCTCACATTCGCTCTCATTTGTCTCACATTCGCTCTCATTTCTCTCACACTCACTCTCATTTCTCTCACATTCGCTCTCATTTCTCTCACACTCACTCTCATTTCTCTCACATTCGCTCTCATTTCTCTCACACTCACTCTCATTTCTCACACACTCACTCTCATTTCTCTCACATTCGCTCTCATTTCTCTCACACTCACTCTCATTTCTCTCACATTCGCTCTCATTTCTCTCACACTCACTCTCATTTCTCATACACTCACTCTCATTTCTCTCACATTCGCTCTCATTTCTCTCACACTCTCTCTCATTTCTCTCACATTCGCTCTCATTTCTCTCACACTCACTCTCATTTCTCACACACTCACTCTCATTTCTCTCACATTCGCTCTCATTTCTCTCACATTCGCTCTCATTTCTCTCACACTCACTCTCATTTCTCACACACTCACTCTCATTTCTCTCACATTCGCTCTCATTTCTCACTCACTCTCATTTCTCACACTCACTCTCATTTCTCTCACATTCGCTCTCATTTCTCTCACACTCACTCTCATTTCTCTCACATTCGCTCTCATTTCTCTCACACTCACTCTCATTTCTCACACCCTCATTGCTCACTCACTCTCATTGCTCACACACACGCACTCTCATTTATCTCACACTCTTATTGCTCACACACTCTCATTGCTCACACACTCTTATTGCTCTCACACACTCTCATTGCTCACACACACTCTCATTGCTCACACACTCTCATTGCTCACACACACTCTCATTGCTCTCACACTCTCATTTCTCTCACTCTTATTTCTCACACACATTCTCATTGCTCACACACTCTCATTGCTCACACACACTCTCATTGCTCACACACACTCTCATTGCTCACACACACTCTCATTGCTCCCACACTCTCATTTCTCTCACACTCTTATTGCTCACACACTCTCATTGCTCACACACTCTCATTGCTCTCACACTCTCATTGCTCACACACACACTCTCATATCGCACACACACTCTCATTGCGCACACACACTCTCATTGCGCACACACACTCTCATTGCTCACACACTCTCATTGCTCACACACTCTCTCATTGCTCTCACACTCTCATTTCTCTCACTCTTATTGCTCACACACACTCTCATTGCTCACACACACTCTCATTGCTCACACACACTCTCATTGCTCACACACTCTCATTGCTCACACACACTCTCATTGCTCCCACACTCTCATTTCTCTCACACTCTTATTGCTCACACACTCTCATTGCTCACACACACTCTCATTGCTCTCACACTCTCATTGCTCACACACACACTCTCATATCGCACACACACTCTCATTGCGCACACACACTCTCATCGCTCACACACTCATTGCTCACACACACTCTCATTGCTCACTCTCATTTCTCACAAACACACATTGCTCACACTCTCACTCTCATTGCTCACACACACTCTCATTGCTCACACACACTCTCATTGCTCACACACACTCTCATTGCTCACAAACACACATTGCTCACTCACTCTCACTCTCATTGCTCACACACACACACTCTCATTGCTCACACACTCTCATTGCTCACACACACTCTCATTGCTCACACACACTCTCATTGCTCATACACACTCTCAGTGCTCACACATACTCATTGCTCACACACAACTTCATTTTTTACACACACACTCATTTCTCTCTCACTAACTCTCATTTATCTCACACACTCACTCTCATTTCTCTCTCACTCATTTCTCTCACTCATTTCTCTCACACACTCTCATTTCTCTCATGCTCACTCTCATTTCTTTCACACACTCCCATTTTTCACACACTCATTTCTCTCACACATACCCATTTCTCATACACTCGTTCTCATTTCTCTCACATTCGCTCTCATTTGTCTCACATTCGCTCTCATTTCTCTCACACTCACTCTCATTTCTCTCACATTCGCTCTCATTTCTCTCACACTCACTCTCATTTCTCTCACACTCACTCTCATTTCTCTCACATTCGCTCTCATTTCTCTCACACTCACTCTCATTTCTCTCACATTCGCTCTCATTTCTCTCACACTCGCTCTCATTTCTCACACACTCACTCTCATTTCTCTCACATTCGCTCTCATTTCTCTCACACTCACTCTCATTTCTCTCACACTCTCTCTCATTTCTCTCACATTCGCTCTCATTTCTCTCACACTGACTCTCATTTCTCACACACTCACTCTCATTTCTCTCACATTCGCTCTCATTTCTCTCACATTCGCTCTCATTTCTCTCACACTCACTCTCATTTCTCACACACTCGCTCTCATTTCTCTCACACTCACTCTCATTTCTCACACACTCACTCTCATTTCTCTCACATTCGCTCTCATTTCTCACACTCACTCTTGTTTCTCTCACACTCACTCTCATTTCTCTCACATTCGCTCTCATTTCTCTCACACTCACTCTCATTTCTCTCACATTCGCTCTCATTTCTCACACTCACTCTCATTTCTCACACACTCACTCTCATTTCTCTCACATTCGCTCTCATTTCTCTCACACTCACTCTCATTTCTCTCACACTCACTCTCATTTCTCTCACACTCACTCTCATTTCTCTCACACTCGCTCTCATTTCTCTCACACTCACTCTCATTTCTCTCACATTCGCTCTCATTTCTCTCACACTCTCTCTCATTTCTCACACACTCACTCTCATTTCTCTCACATTCGCTCTCATTTCTCTCACATTCGCTCTCATTTCTCTCACACTCACTCTCATTTCTCTCACATTCGCTCTCATTTCTCACACTCTCTCTCATTTCTCTCACACTCACTCTCATTTCTCTCACACTCACTCTCATTTCTCTCACACTCACTCTCATTTCTCTCACACTCACTCTCATTTCTCACACACTCACTCTCATTTCTCTCACATTCGCTCTCATTTCTCTCACATTCGCTCTCATTTCTCACACACACTCTCATTTCTCTCACATTCGCTCTCATTTCTCTCACACTCACTCTCATTTCTCTCACATTCGCTCTCATTTCTCTCACACTCACTCTCATTTCTCTCACATTCGCTCTCATTTCTCTCACACTCACTCTCATTTCTCTCATAGTCACTCATTTCTCTCTCACACACATCTTGGACGGCATCTTCCTCACCGCCCGCCACGCTTGACCAACGGGGGCCGCCATCTTGGCCGCCATCTGCTACGCCGCTCGATGCGTACGACCTACACAGACAGCCATCGCGGTGCCGCCCCAGCACCTCCGATCACGCCGCCGTCTACCCACACCTCAGCGCGGTCACCCTGGACCAGTCGCGACCGAAGCACCTCCGGAGCTCCATGATGGCCGTCCGGGTTAACGGGTACGAGACACCTTGCCTTTCCGACTCCGGGAGCACAGAGAGCTTCATCCACCCGGACATGGTAAGACGCTGCTCGCTCCCAATATTCCTGACGCAACAAACCATATCCCTCGCCTCTGGGTTGCACTTGGTGCAAATCCAAGGGTGCACTACTGCAACCCTAGCGATCCAGGGCGCTGAGTATGCTAATTTTCAACTACATGTGCTCCCAGACCTCTTCGCTCCTCTCCTTTTGGGACTCGACTTCCAGTGCAACCTCAGGAGCCTAATTCTTAAGTTTGGGGGGCCCCGCTGCTCACCATATGCAGCCTCGCGACCCTAGAAATCGACCCCCCCCCTCTTCGCAAACCACACCGCCGATTGCAAGCCAGGAGCCACCAGAAGCAGGTGGTAGAGCATGCAGGACAGGACGTTCATTTGGTCCAAGGCCCAGCATCTCTTGTGGGAGGGGGTCATAGAGGCCAGCAATTGCCCCTGGAGAGCTCAGGTGGTGGTCGTCGAGACCGGGGAAAAGTTCCGGATGGTGGTTGATTACATCCAAACCATTAACCGGTATACGCAACTCGATGCGTACCCCCTTCCCCGGATTGCAGGCATGGTAAATCAGATCGCACACTACCGCGTGTTCTCCACGGTGGATCTGAAGCATACATGCCACCAGCTCCCAATCCGCCCGGCGGACCACCACTATATGGCTTTTGAGGCAGATGGCCGCCTTTTCCATTTCCTCCGGGTCCCCTTTGGCATCACGAATGGGGTTTTGGAGTTCCAATGAGCTATGGACCGAATGGTGGACCAGTACGGGCTGCGGGCCACCTTTCCGTACTTGGACAATGTCACCATCTGCGGCCATGATCAGCAGGACCACGACGCCAACCTCCACCGATTTCTCCAAACCGCTCAAAAACTCAACCTCACCTACAAGGAGAAATGCGTTTTCTGCACAACCAGACTAGCCATCCTCGGCTACGTTGTAGAGAACAGGGTCCTCGGGCCCGACCCTGACCGTATGCGCCCCTTCCAGCAACTCCCTCTTCCTCACTGTCCAAAGGCCCTGAAGAGGTGCCTTGGATTTTTCTCCTATTACGCCCAGTGGGTCCCCCAGTATGCGGACATTATTTAAGGCCACCATTTTTCCACTGGCAACCGAGGCCCGCCAGGCTTTCAGCTGCATCAAGGCGGATATCGCCAAAGCTGCGATGCGCGCGGTGGACAAGTCCATCCCCTTCCAGGTGGAGAGCGACGCATTGGAAGTCGCTCTCGCCGTCACCCTCTACCAAGCAGGCAGACCGGTAGTGTTCTTTTCACGCACCCTCACCATCTCTGAAATTCGACACTCCTCGGTCGAAAAAGAAGCCCAAGCCATCGTGGAAGCCGTGCGGCACTGGAGGCACTACCTCGCTGGTAGGAGGTTTACCCTCATCACCGACCAACGATCGGTAGCCTTCATGTTCGACAATACGCAGCAAGGCAAAATCAAGAATGACAAGATCTTGAGGTGGAGGATCAAACTCTCCACCTATAACTACGATATAGTATATCGTCCTGGGAAGCTCAACGAGCCCCCAGATGCTCTGTCCCGCGGCACATGTGCCAGCACGCAAGATGACCGACTTCAGGCTATCCACGATGACCTCTGTCACCCGGGGGTCACCCGGCTCGTCCATTATATCAAGGCCCGCAACCTGCCCTACTCCACTGAGGTGGTCAGAGCCATGACCAGGGACTGCCAAATCTGTGCGGAGTGTAAACCGCACTTCTATCGACCAGATAAGGCCCACCTGGTAAAGGCATCCCGGCCCTTTGAACGCCTCAGTATTGATTTCAAAGGGCCCCTCCCCTCCAATAACCGCAACACATACTTTTTTCACATCATAGATGAGTTCTCCCGCTTCCCGTTTGCCATCTCCTGCCCTGATATGACCACTCCCACTGTCATCAAAGCCCTGCATAGTGTCTTCACTCTGTTTGGTTTCCCCAGTTCTGTCCACAGCGACAGGGGCTCGTCGTTCATGAGCGACGAACTGCGTCAGTACCTGCTCAGTAAGGGCATCGCCTCGAGCAGGACAACCAGTTATAACCCCAGGGGAAACGTGCAGGTGGAGAGGGAGAACGTGATGGTCTGGAAGACTGTCCTACTGACCCTGCGGATCAGGAATTTCCCAGTTTCTCACTGGCAGGAGGTCCTCCCCGATGCGCTCCACTCTATTAGGTCCCTCCTTTGCACAGCCACAAACCAGACTCCTCATGACCGCTTGTTTGTTTTCCCTAGGGGAGCTACCTCAGGGGCCTCGCTTCCATCCTGGCTGAAGACACCGGGTCCAGTCCTCCTCCGAAAACACATTTGGAACCATAAGACCGACCCCCTGGTAGAGAGGGTCCAGGTCCTGCACTCTAACCCACACTATGCGTACGTCGAACATTCCGATGGCCGACAAGATACCGTCTCCCTCCGGGACCTGGCGCCTGCAGGCTCCACCACCACTACCACTACTGAATCCCCCACACTATATCCCATCCAATCTACCATGTCCAGCGCCCCCACCCCTATACGGCTCCCGCGCTCCCTCCCACCCGCCGCACCGGTCCACAGGAATGAAGCTCCGGAAGAGCCGCTCCCGGAGTCCACGCCTGGGCCTCCGGACCCACTTCCACAGCCACCCGGACCGGCTGCAACACCAGTGCTTCGGTGGGCACAGCGCACGATCCGGGCACCAGACCGACTGATCAATTAATAAAGAATATTTATTAACTTAAAAGAAAAACACACAAGGACTATAATGCACTATGACCGTACACTTAACTACAATGATGGTTATACACACACAGTATTACAAGATGTTACCCCTTTGTTCCCAACTACCTACATTTCCTGAATGCTGAGAGGCTCTTGTTTCTAAATAACATCTAATATTATAGAACTCTTTGAGCTAAATCCAACAAATAATTATCACACACAGGTTATTTGTCCACATGTGGGAAAACCGACTTCAGTTTCAGAGGTGTAATCTTCTTTGGATTTTAACTTCCTGACCTTTTAGCCATGACCTGTTTTCAGGGGAGATTGTTTTCTGCGGCTGGGTATGGCTGTGATGGTAGCTGCCCCGACTGTGTCCCTTTCTGCAGTTATTGTGCTGTGGATATATCATTCTTTCCCTTTGATTTTACCCACCCTGTGGACTTAGCTTTTAGCATATAAGTGCCAATTTCCTTCTCTCTCCATGTTGAAGTTGCCTCTTCTACATCCCATTGCTTTCCGCAAGTAACATAGGTAAACACTTGCTTTTGTCACGCGTGTGCTAATTTGCATATCAGACAGCTGCCACTATCAATTTCCCTTTTTATTTTTTTTCATCACAATTTGTTTTAAACTTAATATTCCTAAATTTTTAACACCTTCACTTTTTTCAAATGAAATGTCACAATTTGAAAGACGTGTTCATTTCTCAACCATTTATCGGTTCTACCTGATTTAACATTACGAAGATTTAACAACATGTATCAACATAAAATATACGCCAAAGTATTTACACACACAGTTCTCAATCATCTCTTTCACGCTCATAACAATTCATCAACAAAGATGTTTTCTCTCGCAACCACATGAATGATTTACTTAAATGGTTGTAGTAACAAACTCCATCTAAATAACCTGGTGTTCCGATTTTGAAATCACTCCAGAAATTTTAAGTGATTATGGTCTGCATATGATTGTTTCTGCTGAATTGCTAGCAACATAAAATCTCGTAATGCTTTGATGCCAATACCAAACTAGCCTCTTTTCCAACTGGAGAATACTTCTCTTGCTGAGGATTTAATTTCCTCAAGAAATAAACCACAGGCTTCTCAATTCCAAGTTCATCTTCTTGTAACACCACAGCCCCCCCAGACCAATGTCACTAGCATCCACAGCTTATTTAACGTGTTTCTCAGAATTTGGTGCAGTTAAAATTGGCACTGTGATCGACAGTTTTTAAATGTTGGAATGCAGTTTGGAAGTCCTCCGTCCAGTTACAATTCTTGTTCTTCTTCACGAGTTCTGTTAATGGTGCTACCACACTGCTAACAATTGGCACAAACTTACGATAAAATCTGTTAATTCCCTGAAATCTTCAAATCTCTTTTCTTGTTATAGGTCCCGGAAAATCCCAAATGGCATGTATTTTCGCAACTTGTGGAGCCACCTGACCATGTCTTATGTCTCCAATATTAAATGAGCTTTAGCAAATTCACTTTTTGCCAAATTCATGACTATTTTAGCTTCTTTTAAATATTCAAAAGGTTTTTTTTGGTAATGCAGATATTCTTCCCAACTTTTACTAAACACCACTAAATCATCAATGTACATTGCACAGTGACTCAGCCCTCAAAGAACTTTCTTAATCCACCTCTGTACTGTTCCGGGTGCATTCTTCACCCCTAACGGCATAGCATTAAATTGATAAAGTCCATTTGGTGTCACGAATGCTGAGATTACCTTTGCCCTCTCGGTATTTGCCAGCATCTCTTTGGCATGTCTATTTTTGTAATGAATTTAGACTATCCAACTCTTTCAATGCAATCCTCCAACTGTGGGATTGGAAACAAATCTCTCTTGGTGACGCCATTCACTTTCCTGCAGTCTTTGTGTTCCATTTGGCTTCAGAACCATTAAATAGGTGAACTCCAGTCACTAGAACTCAATGCAATAATGCCACTTTTGGAGCACATGTTCAATTTCCTTCTGTACTTGTAATAACTTTGCTGGATTTAACCTATATGGATGTTGCTTTATGGGAACTGTTTCCCCCACATCTACAACATGCATCGCTATCTCTCTTCTACCTAATTTATTCCCACAAATATATTTATAAGACTATAGTAATACTTCCAGTTCGCCTCGGCTCATATCTGGAAGATAACTTAATCAGTTGTTTAAATTTCCCAGTACTTCCTCATTGCCCATATGAATCAGAGCACTTTTTTTTCCCAGGACCCACTTTTACCAACTGGCCGACCTTCAGGACCCACACCGGCTGATCATCGTGACCCACGCTGACCGACCTTCGTGTCAGACGCCACCTTTGCTTAAAGCAAAGGGGGAGCTTGCTTCGGCCTTGCGATCTCATTTGAATCAAAGGAGGAGAGGACAATGCACAGATCAGGTGCAGACTTCAGCCCGTTCCTTTGTGCCGGCTTCACCTTTACGTAAACTAAAAATCCAACCTTGCACATGTATGTTCTCATGAAGGACAAAATCATCTTCATAATGCTTTGTTCCCGAGTTTGGTAAACCACTGTTGGACTTATATTAGAGGAGGTACGGTAGAACCTGCACTACACGTTCGCCTGTGGCCCCTGCCTGCTGGCTCTGCCCAGGAGGTGGGGTATAAATATGCGTGTCCTCCAGCTCGCAGCCATTTCGCCAGCTGCTGTGGGAGGCCACACATCTGATACCAATAAAGCCTCAGTTTGGATTCAACTTTCGTCTTTAGTCAAATTGATCGTGCCTCACCGAGTTATGTTTCTTCTTTGTAGGCTGTGAACCAGAGGCCCTGGAGTTGTGTGTAGAGCGAACACTAGCACTGATCTGTCCTGCCCTGGACTCTCCTGAACAGCTCTGTTGAACAGATTCTATTGTGAGGTGCTGTCCAATTGGTAAACTGCCTATTTGAGTCTCTGGCTGCCTCTTACTTTTAAGAAAACCATTCATTTTCACGGTTCACTTGCCTTGCTTGCCAGCAGCTGGAAAATGGAAGCAACACTGACCCTTGATTTGGCAGCAAAAGCACATACCTGGTGGGCGCTTGATGTCAAGTGTGCATGCAGGGCCCGTGACATGCTCTCTGCTACCACTTCTTACTGAAAAACGTCACACAGACTAATTTATTTTCATTTGAAAGGTGGCAATGGCCGCCATTCTCTCTTTTTTTTGTTTGCAATAAATATTTTATTTTGGACAGGTATGCACCAGAGATCACAACATAACCAATAATAAAGAGAATTATTTTGGCTGCTATCGCAATCTAGCTTTAAAAATCCAGCATTTTCCCAGAATGCAATTTCATTATAATTCACGTCAAAATGCAAAAATGGTAAATTTCTTCAAGGTAGCAATTTCAAGCCGTGACACAGAAGTTTAATGCTCGAGAAGGTACAACACTGAAGCCTGCATTCTCCAAACATTATGCTCTCCTGCGCGAATACCAAAATAAGCTGTACACTTTTCAGGGTTAATGTCATTTTACACCAAAGTTCGGTTTATATCACAAGGGGGGAGTCCTTCTCAGTAGAGACAGGGACTTATTTTCAAAATGCGACCTCAGATACTAAAAGAAAATGTAAAAAAAGATAAATACAACCCCCACCCAGCCCCCCCAAAAATAAAACCCAGTGCCTAGTAACCTCCACAAAACTGTCAGGGAAGGACACAAGTGAAATATGGAACTTGTTCAACGAACAGGTACTACGTGTCCTTGATATGTATGTCCCTGTCATGCAGGGAAGAGATGGTCGAGTGAGGGAACCATGGTTGACAAGAGAGGTTGAATGTCTTGTTAAGAGGAAAAAGGAGACTTATGTAAGGCTGAGGAAACAAGGTTCAGACAGGGCATTGGAGGGATACAAGATAGCCAGGAGGGAACTGAAGAAAGGGATTAGGAGAGCTAAGAGAGGGCATGAACAATCTTTGGCGGGTAGGATCAAGGAAAACCCCAAGGCCTTTTACACATATGTGAGCAATATGAGAATGACGAGAGCCAGGGTAGGTCCGATCAAGGACAGTAGCGGGAGATTGTGTATTGAGTCTGAAGAGATAGGAAAGGTCTTGAACGAGTACATTTCTTCTGTATTTACAAATGAGAGGGGCCATATTGTTGGAGAGGACAGTGTGAAACAGACTGGCAAGCTCGAGGAAATACTTGTTAGGAAGGAAGATGTGTTGGGCATTTTGAAAAACTTGAGGATAGACAAGTCCCCCGGGCCTGACGGGATATATCCAAGGATTCTATGGGAAGCAAGAGATTAAATTGCAGAGCCGTTGGCAATGATCTTTTCGTCCTCACTGGCAACAGGGGTGGTAGCAGGGGATTGGACAGTGGCGAATGTCGTGTTCCTGTTCAAAAAAGGGACTAGGGATAACCCTGGGAATTACAGGCCAGTTAGTCTTACTTCGGTGGTAGGCAAAGTCATGGAAAGGGTACTGAGGGATAGGATTTCTGAGCATCTGGAAAGACACTGCTTGACTAGGGATAGTCAGCACGGATTTGTGAGGGGTAGGTCTTGCCTTACAAGTCTTATTGAATTCTTTGAGGAGGTGACCAAGCATGTGGATGAAGGTAAAGCAGTGGATGTAGTGTACATGGATTTTAGTAAGGCATTTGATAAGGTTCCCCATGGTAGGCTTCTGCAGAAAGTAAGAAGGCATGGGGTAGTGGGAAATTTGGGCAGTTGGATAACGAACTGGCTAACCGATAGAAGTCAGAGAGTGGTGGTGGATGGCAAATATTCAGCCTGGATCCCAGTTACCAGTGGCAGGGATCAGTTCTGGGTCCTCTGCTGTTTGTGATTTTCATATTAATGACTTGGATGAGGGAGTTGAAGGGTGGGTCAGTAAATTTGCAGACGATACGAAGATTGGTGGAGTTGTGGATAGTGAGGAGGGCTGTTGTCGGCTGCAAAGAGACATAGATAGGATGCAGAGCTGGGCTGAGAAGTGGCAGATGGAGTTTAACCCTGAAAAGTGTGAGGTTGTCCATTTTGGAAGGACAAATATGAATGCGGAATACAGGGTTAACGGTAGAGTTCTTGGCAATGTGGAGGAGCAGAGAGATCTTGGGGTCTATGTTCATACATCTTTGAAAGTTGCCACTCAAGTGGATAGAGCTGTGAAGAAGGCCTATGGTGTGCTCGCGTTCATTAACAGAGGGATTGAATTTAAGAGCTGTGAGGTGATGATGCAGCTGTACAAAACTTTGGTAAGGCCACATTTGGAGCACTGTGTACAGTTCTGGTCGCCTCATTTTAGGAAGGATGTGGAAGCTTTGGAAAAGGTGCAAAGGAGATTTACCAGGATGTTGCCTGGAATGGAGAGTAGGTCTTACGAGGAAAGGTTGAGGGTGCTAGGCCTTTTCTCATTAGAACGGAGAAGGATGAGGGGCGACTTGATAGAGGTTTATAAGATGATCAGGGGAATAGATAGGGTAGACAGTCAGAGACTTTTTCCCCGGGTGGAACAAACAATTACAAGGGTACATAAATTTAAGGTGAATGGTGGAAGATATAGGGGGGATGTCAGAGGTAGGTGGAAGATATAGGGGGGATGTCAGAGGTAGGTTCTTTACCCAGAGAGTAGTGGGGGCATGGAATGCACTGCCTGTGGAAGTAGTTGAGTCGGAAACATTAGGGACCTTCAAGCAGCTATTGGATAGGTACATGGATTACGGTAAAATGATATAGTGTAGATTTATTTGTTCTTAAGGGCAGCACAGTAGCATTGTGGATAGAACAATTGCTTTATAGCTCCAGGGTCCCAGGTTCGATTCCGGCTTGGGTCACTGTCTGTGCGGAGTCTGCACATCCTCCCCGTGTCTGCGTGGGTTTCCTCCGGGTGCTCCGGTTTCCTCCCACAGTCCAAAGATGTGCAGGTTGGGTGGATTGGCCATGATAAATTGCCCTTAGTGTCCAAAATTGCCCTTCGTGTTGCGTGGAGGTGTTGACTTTGGGTAGGGTGCTCTTTCCAAGAGCCGGTGCAGACTCAATGGGCCGAATGGCCTCCTTCTGCACTGTAAATTCTATGATAATCTATGATTAATCTAGGACAAGGGTTCGGCACAACATCGTGGGCCGAAGGGCCTGTTCTGTGCTGTATTTTTCGATGTTCTATGTTCTAAAACCAAACCACAAACCAGGGGCTGGCTCTCACCTTCAATAGGTGCATCCCGAACACCAAATAATAAAAATTGTCTCGATCATGACGGTAATCTTGAGTATTCACTCTCATCGGTGTTTTCAAAGTTTGATGCCACCTCTCTAAAGCACCCTGTGATTCTGGATGATACGCCGATGATTGATATTGTTTTTATTTCCAGGCTATTCATGACCTCTTTAAATAATCGTGACATGAAGTTTGACCCTTGATCTGATTGTATTTCTTTCAGAAAACAAGATTTAGTAAAGAACTTGGTTAATTCCTCTGTCACTCTCTTGGCTTCTTTATGTTTCTTTCTAATATGATTTCAGGAAATCTAGTATATATATCCATCATAGTTAAGAAGTATTGATTTCCACTTCACGTTTTTAAAAGTGGTCCAACACAGTCAACTAGAACTCTTGTAAAAGGTTCTTTGAAATTTCTACGAAGGATCAATGGGCATGCATTATTGCAGCTTGCTGTTTCCCTATTATTTGGCATGTGTCACATGTTCAACAAAATGTAACTACATCTTTAAATAGTCCCAGCCAGTAAAGCTGTTTCTGTATCTTTGCTTGTGCTTTCTTTATTTCGAGATGTCCTCCTAATGTAATTTCATGAGCTATCCCTCAAATTTCTTTCCAATAGCAGGAGGTTCTTAATCAGGCGGTAATAAAATTTACTATATTCCTGTCCATTTTTCATCTGCACTAAAAAATGTGGGACACAATGTTTTCTCATTAATATGTGATCCTTTATGTTCAGGGGTGGCATGGTAGCACAGTGGTTAGCACAGTTGCTTCACAGCACCAGTGTCCCAGGTTCGGTTCCGGACTTGGGTGACTGTCTGTGCGGAGTCTGCACATTCTCCCCGTGTGTGCGTGGGTTTCCTCCGGGTGCTCCGGTTTCCTCCCACAGTCCAAAAATATGCAGGTTAGGTGGATTGGCTATGCTAAATTGCCCTTAGGTTAGGTGGGGTTACTGGGTTACGGGGATAGGGTGGAGGTGTTGGCTCAAGTAGGTGCTCTTTCCAAGGGCCGGTGCTGACTCGATGGGCTGAATGGCCTCCTTCTGCACTGTACATTCTATGATCCTATGAATACAGTAAGTCTCCAATTCCGATAAGCTGTTTGATAAATTTGTTTTAATTTCGGAATTGCCCGACTGGAGTTCTAGCAATCATTTTGAGCTAAACACATCTGTTTATTTCCCTTCATCTTTTCCATCTTCATTAGTGGGCGGCACGGTAGCATTGTTGCTTCACTGCTCCAGGGTTCCAGCTTTGATTCTGGCTTGGATCACTGTCTGTGCGGAATCTGCACATTCTTCCCGTGTCAGCGTAGGTTTCCTCCGGGTGCTCCGGTTTCCTCCCACAGTCCAAAGGTGTGCAGGTTAGGTGGATTGGCCATGCTAAATTGCCCCTTAGTGTCCAAAGAGGTTAGGTGAAGTTACTGGATTACGGGAATAGGGAGCGGGTGTGGGCTTAAGAAGGCTGCTCTTTCCAAGGGCCGGTGCAGACTTAATGGGCCAAATGGCCTCATTCTGCACTGTAAATTCGATGATTCTATGATTCAACGTACAAAAGATAGCATCAGATAACTTTATCCCACTCTTCTCATCCTGTGCTCTTAACTCTTCCTTTTCTTGTCTCAGCTTATGCGCTTGTGATATCATTACCACACAATCAGGAAACACCCCAGGATGGTCCAGCTGCAATTTTTCTGTAGCTTGATTTTCCACTGGCTGTTTAACTACAGTAGGCATCACAATTATGTGATCCAGCTATCAATGCCGATAATGAATTGAATCCGAGATGAGAAATGTTTCTCCCATGCCTACAACCACTTCTCCCATCTTCCAGCTACTCCTTAACTTTACTTTCACCAGAGGATTTTTTTTTCTCTCCATGAATATTGCTAACCAGAACCTCTCCCTTCAATATATTCTAAATTATAAATATCTTTATCCCACAAGATTAAGGATTGACTTGCTCCTGTATCTCTTAAAATTTTAATAACTTTTCCCATTCTATGTTGTAAACATGAAAAAACTTTCTTCACATACAAAATCCTCAAACACATCAGCTACCTGCTGTTCATTCTGTCTCTGTACAAGGTGTATACACAATGTCACCCCTTCATTCACTCCTGTTGTTTATTCTTCTCTTTGTACAAACTCTACCAGCTTCTCTTGTTCTACAGTCTCTGATTTAATATTTCCTTTCTTAAGACTTATACCTCCAATTGGCTCGCCATTTAACTCGCAGAATACCAATTTTCTATGGCCCAGTTTATTACAATGAAGGCATCTAACTTTCTTCATAATCCTCACTCCCTCAGCACCGTGTTTTTAACTTTGGTGTGAAGTCTCCTTTGAATTTTAAATCACTTCCTCTGTTGCTTGACTGTCTTTTCTCGGATTTAAAAGTGTGTTAAAAAATGAACCAATTCTTAGTCATCAGTAAGATCTGCAGCTTGCCTTACAATTTTAACTCTTTGTCCCTCCACATGAGTTCTTATCACTGCAACAGAATTACTTTTCTACGAGCCTCATAGATTCTTTCTATTTTTAATGATCTCACCCAATTATTCAAATGACTTTGATTAACCCTTTCAAATTCAATATAAAATTTTCCAGGCTGTTTTCTTACATTTGAAAACTTTTGTCTGTAAGCCATAACTAACTCATAAGCATTCAACATAGGTTTCTTTGCTGTATCATACTCCCCAGACCTTTCCTCTGACAAAGGCGCATAGACTTCACTAGCCCTACCTACAGGTTTACTCTGTAAGAGCAGCATCCACGTATCCTATGACCATTTCATTTGTCTTGCTATTTTCCCAAATTAATTTAAAAATGCTTCCATGTCCTTTTGGAAGACCCTGTAAAAATCTAAATATCTCCCCACTAGGTTCATATCCAGAATTACATCTTTCCTCAATCTGCTCTCGTGTCTCTGCTTTAACTTTCTGCATTGATAGATTTCTGGTCAGGTGGATTGACCATGCTAAATTCCAGTGTCCAGGGATGTACAGGTTAGGTTATGGGGTTACAGGGATAAGGTGGGATGGGCAAGGGAGTGAACCTGGGTAGAATGCTCTTTCAGAGGGTCGGTGCAGACTTGATGGACCGAATAGCCTCCTTCCGAACTGTACGGATTTCATGATTCTGTAATTTTAGCTGAAATGCTCTCTCTTTCTCTTTTCCCCTTTCTGCCATTGACAACTTCTCAGTTCCAATTACTGATTAAAAGCTCTGTTTTTCTTGCATTTGAAACTTCCTCATTTCCATTTCTCTTTGTAATTGAATTTCATCCAATTCAATTGCCTCACTTTTCAGAGAACTTGGTCCATCCAACAACCCTTGTACATTTTAAATGTTTCACTAGGCTTTCAATAATCTCATCTTTTCTTACCCCTGCAGATAATCCCAATTCCAATTTATCGGCCAATTCAGTTAACTGACCTTTGGTTACTTTCTGTAAACCAGTCAGAGTTACAACGCCCACCTTTAGGAAAACCTTTGCCATTGCAATAATCATGGGCTGGATTCTCCGTCGGCGGGATCCTCCGTTTCGCCGGCAGCACTCACGCCCACGGATTTCCCGATAGTGTGGGGGTGCCCACAATGAGAAAGCCCAATGGCTGGCTGCCGGGACGGACAATCCCGCTCCATATTGCACTCACCCTATTGGAAAATCACACAACCCTTCACTTGGTGCAACACTTTCTTCACTCTCGTTACTTTGTTACTTTTAATGGTCACAAATTCCCCTACACCCAAGGAATTATACTTTTCAAAATCCCGCCAAAGAGCCCGCCAACTTTGTTAAGAATTCCGCTGATGTTAAATGTGAAGATTCCCGTTTCTTAGCGGCCTATATTTTCAATTTGGCACACTTTGAGAAAAGATATGCAAACCAGGGAGGAATATTCCAGTCATTTTTCCAGGCGGCGCAGGCAGGGAGGCTGCAGTTAACACCCTCCGCGTGTCAGCGTTGACCCCCCATCCCGGATACCTGCACAATTGCTACACTTGGTGGTCTCTGCCAGTCACTGGCAACCCAGGCTGCAGGCAGCCCCTATTCCTACCATCTACGTTAACTGTGTTACAGATTCAGTCAGTGAGGGAGGCCACTGCTTTCGGGTTGGGGAATTGGTTGCTGAGTTTATTCAAATGGTCAGATCATGTTATGTCGGTGTCTGTGAGGTGCGGGAATCTGAGAGATTTGAACAGAGTCTGTCAGGTGAAGGTAGCTGCAGGTGCAGGGGTTCCTGCTAAGAGACACCATACGTCGCATATCAGCACAATGTGCTGCATGAACAAGCATACAGTGTTACACACGTGTACAGATGCACAGCGTCAAGGCAATGGATCAATGAAAGGTAGGAAGAGGTCTTTGACAGCAGCTCTGTGTCGATGCCGCACGTTCTCCTCTTGGTCCTTTACAAGCTCCTGTGCAGCCGGACGCAGCGGCGCATTCTGTGAAGTAGTTGCAGACGTATCAAAGGGGATCTTGGCAGTACTGGGCGTTTGTGGCCCTTTCACCTTCACCTTCTTTGGACAGGAGTCCTGTTGAAGAAAAACATAATGAGTCAGGGAGAGAAGTTGAAATATTCAGCATATTCTGAAGTCCACCAGATGAGTGATCCAACTCTGACGACAGCGTGTTAGGAAGAAACAGATACGTTGCATTCATACATGGCTTGAAAGATGGTGTAAAAAAGCATAGAAACATAGAAAATAGGAGGAGGTTCTTTGGGCCTTCGAGCCTGCTCCACCATTCAATATCATTATGGCTAATTACCCAACTTAGTAAACTGTTCCTGCTTTCCCCTGATATCCTTTGCTGCCCTGCGCCCTAAGTGCTATATCTAACTCCTTGAAAAAATACATGGCGGAATTCTCCCGTCCGTCAGCCACGTTTTCGTGGGAGGTGCACCCTCGATGGCAGCGGGATTCTCTGTTCCCGCCACCTACCAATGGGATCTCCATTGGCCACCCCACGCCGCCGGGAAACCCGGGTCTGGGTGTGTTGCCGCGCAACGGAGAATCCCATCGACGAAGAAACCAGCCAACAATGTTTTGTCCTCAACTGCTTTCTGTGGTATCAAATTCCACCTGCTCACCATTCTCCGGTTGAAGCAATGTCTTCTCATCACTGTCCTAAATGGTCTACCCCACAACCTCCGTCTGTGAACCCTGGTTCTGGGCTCCGCAGCCATCAGCAATATCCTTCCTGCATCTACCCTGTCCAGTCCTGTTAGAATTTTATAGATTTCAATTAGATTCCCCCTTCATTCTTCTGAACTCCAGTGAACGTAATCCTAATCAACTCAATCTTTCCTCACACGTCAGTCCCGCTTTGCCAGAAATCAAAGAAGGCTTCAGGGGCGAGATTCTCCGACCCCCCCGCCGAGTCGGAGAATCGCCGGGGGCTGGCGTGAATCCCGCCCCCACCGGTTGCCGAATTCTCCGGCACCGGATATGAAATGAAAAAATGAAATGAAAATCGCTTATTGTCACAAGTAGGCTTCAAATGAAGTTACCGTGAAAAGCCCCTAGTCGCCACATTCCGGCGCCTGTTCGGGGAGGCTGTTACGGGGAGGCTGTTCGGCGGGGGCGGGAATTGCGCCGCGCCGGTTGGCGGGCCCCCCCCGGCGATTCTCCGGCCCGGACGGGCCGAAGTCCCGCTGCTGGAATGCCTGTCCCGCCGGCGTGGATTAAACTACCTCTCTTACCGGCGGGACAAGGCGGCGCGGGCGGGCTCCGGGGTCCCGGGGGGACGCGGGTCGATCTGGCTCCGGGGTGTGCCCCCACGGTGGCCTGGCTCGCGATCGGGGCCCACCGATCCGCGGGCGGGCTTGTGCCGTGGGAGCACTCTTTTCCTTCTGCCTTCGCCACGGTCTCCACCATGGCGGAGGTGGAAGAGACTCCCTCCACTGCGCATGCGCGGGGATGCCGTGAGCGGCCGCTGACGCTCCCGCGCATGCGCCGCCCGGCAATGTCATTTCCGCGCCAGCTGGCGGGGCGGAAATTAGTCCGGCGCGGGCCTAGCCCCTCAAGGTTAGCGCTCGGCCGCTCAAGATGCGGAGGACTCCGCACCTTTGGGGCGGCGCGATGCCGGACTGATTTGCACCGTTTTTGGCGCCGGTCGGCGGACATCGCGCCGATTACGGAGAATCCCATCCCAGATGTCCAGGGCAATAAAATAGATAATAGGCAAGAGCCCAATGGAAACCAGAAGCAGAGGCCCTCAAAGATAAATAGAGCAGTGGACGAAGATTTAAACTGAAGAATCATAATGTGATATCTCCAATAACAATGACCCTCAAGTGTCAGTGATATCCCCAATAACAGTGACTGTCCAGTGTCAGTAATCTCCCCAATATAAATGACTCCTTCAGTGTCAGTGATATCCCCAGTAACAGTGATTCTCCAGAGGGAGTGAGACCCCCAATAAGATTCTCCAGAGGGAGTGATATCCCAATAACAATGATTCTCCAGAGGGAGTGAGACCCTCAATAATAGTGATTCTCCAGAGGGAGTGATATCCCAATAACAGTGATTCTCCAGAGGGAGTGATATCCCAATAACAGTGATTCTCCAGAGGGAGTGATATCCCAATAACAGTGATTCTCCAGAGGGAGTGATACCCCAATAACAGTGATTCTCCAGAGGGAGTGATACCCCCAATAACAGTGATTCTCCAGAGGGAGTGATACCCCCAATAACAGTGATTCTCCAGAAGGAGTGATACCCCCAATAACAGTGATTCTCCAGAGGGAGTGATACCCCCAATAACAGTGATTCTCCAGAGGGAGTGATACCCTCAATAGCAGTGACCCCTCCAGTGTCAATAATCTCCCCAATATAAATGACTTCTCCAGTGTCAGTGACATCCCCAATAACAGTGACAATCCAGTGCCAGCGACATCCCCAATAACAGTGACAATCCAGTGCCAGCGACATCCCCAATAACAGTAACCATCCAGTGTCAGTTATATTCAGACTAACAGCGATTCTCCAGTGCCAGAGTTATCCCCAATAACAGTGCTTCTCCAGTGGCAGTGACATCCCCAGTTGTGAGGCTTAATTTTAGTAACTTAACTTTAGTAAATAGGGTTGTCACTGCCCAAAGTGATCTTGCAATCTATGCCGGAGTTATCACTGTCATTTGGTGGTGTCCGTGTGAGAGCGAGTATCTCCACAGCTCCTCACAGCATATTGACAGATGAGGCCAATATCATTGCTGCCATTCTGTTCCATACCTGTGTCTTGTTTCCTCGTTTCTCTGGTTTTCTCTCCAGTTCTGACAGAACCTTATTGTGCCACAGGTCGAGTCGATGCATCTGACTTTGCTGCTGAGAACGTAGAGAGTTCAATTTCTTTGCCAGGTCCTTCTTCACCCGCTCTTCCTCCGGCTTTGGTTTGACAGTCAGCCAGGGAGCCTGCATCATGATCTGAGAAAGGGGGACAAATCAGAGATTCAAAGAGGAAGCATTCACCGTCCAGGATAGTAATGGCAGAAACTAATCCTGTTGCGGCCTGGTTGTGAAATGTTGACGGTGCTCGTGTGTCTGTTGTGTATCCACAGTGTAATATTGAGTGATAGGATTGGGGTATCATCTCAGCGATCATGGCTGGTGCATCAGGAAGCCAGCCAGTGCCGTGTCACCCTGAAGGAAACCACAACAGTCCCTGAGCAGTGCCAGGCATAGATGGGTTGGTATCCTTCTTGCCTCTCAGTCAACCCTGGGCTCGGTATCCCTCAATATCAAAAACAAATTATTGTGTAACTGATAGCCACCATACTTCTAACATTACAACAATGATGACACTTCAAAAAAAAGGACTTAATTGGCTTTGGGATGTTCTGTGGTCACAAAAGGTGTTAGAAAAATGCATCTTTCTTTTTCTGAACACCAGTAAAATGGAGGACAACTGTTTGAAGCTATAACATCCTCCCAGCTACACCTCTGCCTAAGATTTTTAAGTCGTGGCACAGTGACTATCGAGAAGCTTCGGGAGTGAGTAAATTGGCTGAGTAAATAGTCTTCAGTCAGAGAATTCAGAGGTAAGGGTGCACGAGGTAATTGGTGAATAACTGATGATTTTAAAAAAAAAATTAAAAATAAATTTAGAGTACCCAATTATCTTTTTTCCAATAAAGGGGCACTTTAGTGTTGCCCATCTTTGGGTTGTGGAGGTGACAGTGCAAACTCCACACAAACGGGATCGAACCCGGGTCCTCAGTGCCGTAGGCAGCAGTGTTAACCACTGGGCCACCATGCTGCCTCCTGATGATTATTTTTACCAAAATCAGAGACAAGTCTTAAGTTTAATTATTTGCCTATTAAGTAGTGGCATTGTGTAACCCCTCAAGTGTCCTCATCTGAAGGAGCTCGAGTTTGGGGTTTCAGAGCTTGAGCTATAACTGGATTCACTGTGGTGGGTCTGCGGGCAGATGTTTCTGCAGGTGGTCACCTCGAGTTGAAGCTTTATATTTGGCCTTATCCTATCATTTATTGAGCATATCTTGATTACCCTCCCAAATGCATGTCCACAGATCCCAGAAGGTAGCTGGGAGAGGAGATATTGTAGTTAAGAAGATATAGGAATTGTTTTCCTGCACCAAGCAAGAACAGGGAGGTTATGTGCAAAGTGTATAAAACACTGGTGAAATTACAGCTAGAGGACTACATGGCATTATCGAATTGACTAAACAATATACAGAGGAAATCTACAAGGATGTTGCCAAGAATAAAAAATTCTAGTTTAGAGAAAAGATATTGTAAACTGGGGTTGTTTTCTTTGAAACAGAACATATATTATGAACACACTCTGTAATCTGCAGGAAAATTGAGACAGAGTTGGAGTCTCTCATGAATATGGAGGGTAACACAGTGAAATAAGAACATTGTGCTGGATTATCCGTTTGGGAGACTAAGCCCCCCCACACGAGCGTGAAAGCAGTCAGGGGGGAGGGGGTTCGGCTAGCAGCCAGGCATCGTAGAGCTCCCAGCTCTAGCTGTCGATAGGGCCCGGAGCATTTGCGGCCTGCAGCGGCCGCGCCGTGCTTCACGGCGGATGCAGTCCGCAGACTGCCCCCCCCTTCAGCTGTTCGGGCACGCCGGACCGCCCCTGCAGTGCCCCCAGCCCTGAATGAAGACTCTCCTGCCTGCGGACTGGCCCTCCCCCCGACTGTGGAGGCGCTGGACAGAGTCCGCAGTCGCCACGCTGAGCTCCCGACAGGTGAAACCACACGTGCTCCACGCCGTCGGGAACTCGGCCGGTCGGGGATGGAGCATCACGGGGCAGGCCTCAGGCAATGGCTTTTCAGGGGGCGGAGCATCGTGAAAGTGGCACCGCCCCTGATTCTGTCGTCATCGGGGATTCTCCCCCCCCCCCCCCATCGCCGAATGCAATTTTGGCATCGGGGATCGGAGAATCCAGCCCATTGAGTTTTGGGGTAACAGAATTAGACAGAAGAGGGAGTATGGCAGGGTTGACAGTAGGTAATAGGAGAGAAGAATCTGGTTGTGCTGTGACAGAATAATAATAATAATCTTTAGAAGAGGGCATTCCATCTCTGTTGAAATGGGAGAGTGGATTCTAACTGTGTTGTAACAGGAAAGTGGATTCTGACTGTGTTGTAATGCGAGAGTGGATTCTAATTGTGTTGGAATGGGGAGTACGGATTCTAACTGTTGTAATGGGAGAGTGGATTCTAACTGTGGTAACAGGAAAGTGGATTCTGACTGTGTTGTAATGCAAGAGTGGATTCTAATTGTGTTGGAATGGGGAGTACGGATTTTAACTGTTGTAATGGGAGAGTGCATTCTAACTGTGTTACAATGGGGAGAGTGAATTCTGACTGTGTTGTAATGAGAGATTGGATTCTGACTTTGTTGCAATGGGGAGGGTGTATTCTGGCTGTGCGGAATGGGAGAGTGCATTTGACTGTGTTGTAATGAGAGGGTGGATTCTAACTGTGTTGTAATGGGAGAGTGCATTCTGACTGTGTTGTAATGAGATTGGATTCTAACTGTGTTGTAATGGGAGGGTGGATTCTAACTGTGTTGCAATGGGAGAGTGCATTCTAACTGTGTACAATGGGGGTGGATACTGACTGCTGCAGTGGGGAGATTGGATTCAGACTGTGTTGTAATGGAAAGTGCATTCTGACGGTGTTGTAATGAGAGAATGGATTCTAACTGTTGTAATGGGAGATTGGATTCTGACCTTGTTGCAATGGGGAGTGCATACTGACTGTGTTGTAATGTTAGAGTGGATTCTAACTGTTGTTATGGGAGAGTGAATTCTGATTGTGTTGCAAAGGGAGAGTGGGTTCTGATTGTGTTGTAATGGGAGAGTGAATGATAATTGTGTTGTAATGGGAGTGGATTCTGACTGTGTTATAATGAGAGAGTGGATTTGAGTTGTACTGTAATGGGGAGAGTGGCTTCTGACTGTGTTGCAATTGGAAATTGGATTCTGACTTTGTTGCAATGGGGGAAGTGGATATAGGCCTGTACACAATGGGAGAGTGCATTCTGACTGTGTTGTAATGAGAGTGGATTCTAACTGTGTTGTAATGGGAGAGTGAATGATAACTGTGTTGTAATGGGGAGAGTTGATTCTGACTGTGTTGTAATGAGAGAATGGATTCTAACTGTGTTGTATTGGCAGAGTGAATTCTGACTGTGTTGTAATGAGAGATTGGATTCTGACTTTGTTGCAATGGGGAGGGTGTATTCTGGCTGTGCGGAATGGGAGAGTGCATTCTGACTGTGTTGTAATGAGAGGGTGGATTCTAACTGTGTTGTAATGGGAGAGTGCATTCTGACTGTGTTGTAATGAGATTGGATTCTAACTGTGTTGTAATGGGAGGGTGGATTCTAACTGTGTTGCAATGGGGAAAGTGGATTCTGACTGTGTTGTAATGGGGAGAATGGATTGTAACAGTGTTGCAATGGGAGAGTGCATTCTAACTGTGTACAATGGGAGTAGATACTGACTGTGCTGCAGTGGGGAGATTGGATTCATTCTGTGTTGTAATGGAAAGTGCATTCTGACTGTGTTGTAATGAGAGAATGGATTCTAACTTGTAATGGGAGAGTGAATTCTGATTGTGTTGCAAAGGGAGAGTGGGTTCTGATTGTGCTGTAATGGGAGAGTGAATGATAATTGTGTTGTAATGTGAGTGGATTCTGACTGTGTTATAATGAGAGAGTGGATTTGAGTTGTACTGTAATGGGGAGAGTGGATTCTAACTGTGTTGTAATGGGAGAGTGAATGTTAACTGTGTTGAAATGGGGAGAATGGATTCTTTTTTTTTTGGAATCAATTCCCCTCACAATAAACAATAACATTCTCTGAGTTTTCCTCATTACTGGCTGTACCTGTTGACTAGTCTTTTGTGATTCATGCACTGGACACCCAGATCCCTCTGCACCTCAGAGCTCTGAAATCTCTCACCATTTAGATAAGAAGAGAATTTGTTATTCTTCCTGCAAAATTGGACAATTTCACATTTTCCCCCATTATAATCCATTTGCCAGATTTTTGTTCACTCACTAACCTCTTTATGTCCCTTTGTAACCTCATTACGTCCTCTTCACAATTTACTTTCCTACCTACCTTTGTGTCGTCAGCAAATTTAGCAACCGTACCTTCAATCCCTTCATCCAAATCATTTATATAAATAGTAAAAAGTTGAGGCCCCAGGACTGATCCCTTTGGCACACCACGCCTCACATCCTGCCAACCAGAAAAAGGCCCATTTATCCGAATGCTCTGTACTCCTGCTTGTTAGCCAATAAAAAAACATACTTCTCCCATCTCCAACCATAGCATCAGTGGTACTTTCTAGTCTTTTTCTGTGACATGAAACTTGTCTGTACCCCTACACAGTCAGCACGGTAGCACAAGTGGATAGCACTGTGGCTTCACAGCACAAGGGTCCCAGGTTCGATTCCCCGCTGGGTCACTGTCTGTGCAGAGTTTGCATGTTCTCCCTGTGTCTGTGTGGATTTCCTCCAGGTGCCCCAGTTTCCTCCCACAGTCCAAAGATGTGCAGGTTAGGTGGATTGGCCATGATAAATTGACCTTAGTGTCCAAAAAAAGGTTAGGAGGGGTTATTGGGTTATGGGGATAGGGTGGAAGTGAGGGCTTAAGTGGGTCGGTGCAGACTCGATGGGCCGAATGGCCTCCTTCTGCATTGTATGTTCTATGTCTATAATAAGATAGCTTGAAGACGGGGGAAGGTCTGCCAGAGATTCAGGTTTTCACTTCCTATGAGGGTAGGGCCCTGGAAATTGCAGGTTTGTCCGAGGAGAGATCAGTCACCGAGAGCGAAGTTAGCCTACGCCAGAGAGGTGAGGATCCATTGCTCATTCACCCAGATGATCTGTCATAAGTGTGTTGTAGATGTCCCATAAAATGATCCTTCCCTCTCACTGACCACATGTCCATTGTCTGGCAAGATCACCATCTGATAGGGCCGGGCCACCTGGAGTCGTACCCACCTCCTGTCACCCAAGAGAACAGTTCGGAAGGGAGCTCCGAAGAGAACACCTGCAATGAGTTACAGCTATCACCCACACCTTCCACCAGCGGAGTCACACACCTCGGTGGGCAACATTAGTGGTCAGGCTTCGGGGGCACCATGTCGTGAGCACCACACAGCTACTGATGCACATCGGGTAGAGAGAGGAACAGCCAAGGGAGTCAGCAGTCAGAGGTCTGCTGGATCCCAGGGCTCAGCTGGGTCCCGGCCAGATGTCGAGCCTCTGGACAAGGTTCTCCCTGAGCTGATGGAGATGATAGCCTCAACATCATGTCCCAGTCACTGAGAGACATGTCCCAGATGCAGGTGCCGAGGCACTTCAGAGCATGGCCCAGTCACTGAGGAGCATCGCTGAGTGTGTCACACATAGTGCAGGCAATGGGGAGCTGCCAAGACTGGCAGAGCCAGATGACTCCGAGGCTTCTGGAGTTCACCCCAGCTGCCCCTCTATCCCATGGAGTCCCCCATGGACCCTAACGGCACCATCAGGGTAGAGGAAGCGCTGGAGGCCAACTCGGGGCCTGCCACCAAGGAGACTAAAGCAGCCTCCTGTTCTTCTGAATCCCCCCTCCTGATATCGGTGCATATCAAGGACAGCGGCCAGAACAGAGTGTCACGGTAACCCCAGTGACATTGGTAAGTCGGCAAGGGCCCTCCGGGTCCAGGTCTTCCAGAGGACGTCCGTCAAGGGCATCAAAGGCTGGCTGCCTCCACCTCCGATGAGCATAGAACATAGAACAGTACAGCATAGAACAGGCCCTTCGGCCCTCGATGTTGTGCCGAGCTTTGTCCGAAACCAAGATCAAGCTATCCCACTCCCTGTCATTCTGGTGTGCTCCATGTGCCTATCCAATAAGCGCTTGAAAGTTCCTAAAGTGTCCGACTCCACTATCACAGCAGGCAGTCCATTCCACACCCTAACCACTCTCTGAGTAAAGAACCTACCTCGGACATCCCTCCTATATCTCCCACCCTGAATCTTATAGTTATGCCCCCTTGTAACAGCTACATCCACCCTAGGAAATTGTCTCTGAACGTCCACTCTATCTATCCCCCTCGTCATCTTATAAACCTCTATTAAGTCGCCTCTCATCCTCCTCCGCTCTAAAGAGAAAAGCCTTAGCTCCCTCAACTTTTCCTCATAAGACCTATCCTGCAAACCAGGCAGCATCCTGGTAAATCTCCTTTGCACCCTTTACAATGCTTCCACATCCTTCCTATAGTGAGGTGACCAGAACTGCACACAATTCCCCAAATGTGGTCTCACCAGGGTCATGTACAGTTGCAGCATAACCCCGCGGCTCTTAAACTCAAGCCCCCCTGTTAATAAATGCTAACACGCTATAGGCCTTCTTCATGGTTCTATCCACTTGAGTGGCAACCTTCAGAGTGGACATGAACCCCAAGATCTCTCTGTTCCTCCACATTCCTCAGAACCCTGCCGTTGACCCTGTAATCCGCATTCAAATGTTTTCTACCAAAATGAATCACCTCGCACTTATCAGGGTAAACTCCATCTGCCATTTTTCGGCCCAGCTCTGCATCCTATCAATGTCTCTTTGCAGCCTACAACAGCCCTACACCTCATCCACTACTCCACCAATCTTGGTGTCATCAGCAAATTTATTGACCCACCCTTCAGCCCCCTCCTCCAAGCTATTGATAAAAATCACAAATAGCAGAGGACCCAGCACTGATCCCTGTGGTACACCGCTGGTAACTGGTCTCCAGACTCCAGTCTGAGCATCCTGGGGACGCACCTAGGTGTAGCAGTAAGATCAAGAAGAGTGGGAAGCATTGAGTGGGCACTGGTGAGGTCACTATCCATAGCTAGGGGGAATGGAAATTGGTCACATTAAAAGGTTCACCATTAAACCATTTTACACCTGATACATGGGAAGCCTCTGTCACTTTTAGTCTCTACAGCAGGCGTGCCTGCACCCCCAATTCCTGTTCCCCCCAAACTCTTTCCCCCCCCAACCCCCTGGCATAGTGGTCCAAGATCAAAAGCCCCCGATGCAGACACCGCCATGAGGATGGGTGTGAGCGCTGTCAGCAGAAAGACAGGAGGCAGGCTTCAGAAACGGAGGAGCACTGGAGCATTCCTCACAGCAAGCGATCATCACTGTCCTGCCTCGTATATTGCCCCACTGACAGTGCCAACACAGGCCCATCACTCTGGGGTGATGTTACACAGACCCTTGGAGGGGGGAACAGAGTGGTTGGGGAGGTGTTCAGCTGACAGACACAGCCTCGTCTCAGGAGAAACTGCAGACGATGAGGGCCTTCCTGGTCCTGCATCTATGTTGGACCATGAAGACATGGAGGCCCCATGTTCCTCCTCATTCTCCTCCTCCTCCAGCATGTCGCCCTGCTGCTGTGCCAGATTGTGGATGGCACAGCAGACCACCACAAAGTGGGAGACCCTCTGGGTGGGGGGAGGGTTATAGAGCCCCGCCAGAATGCTGCAGGCAGTGGAACCACATCTTAAGCATCTTGAGCAGCCTGATGCACCATTCAACAACAGCACATGTGGCAACGTGGGCCTCATTATAACATTGTCCGCCTCAGTCTCAGGCCTCTGCACTGGCATCATCAATCACAACCTCAGCAGGTTCCTTGTCCCCCACGAGCCAACCCGTCATCATTGAAGACACAGGTATCTCCAAGTGCCCCAGGGTGTAGCTTTCATGCACGCTCCCAGGGTGGTGGGATTGCACATACATGACCCTCAGGCGGTGGTTGCATGAGATGTGAACATTCAGAGAGTGGAACCCCTTCATGTTAATATAGGGCACTCCCTAATTCCCCAGTGCTTGCAGGGTGACATGCCTGATATCAATGGCCCCTTGGACCCGAGGCATCTCCACGACGGTGGCGAATCCGGCATCTTGGTGGGCCTGGTCCAGGTCAAGGTTACGGATGCCTGGGCGTGCAGAGCATCCGTAACCTCCCGGATGGGCTGAAGATTGCAAAATGTTACACGAGCCCTGGAATGACCCGGTGGCATAGACATTTAGTGCTGCAGTGACCTTCACAATCACCCTCCTCCTCCACGGGGTTCCACAGGTGCCGTACTGTCTCTCTGCTGAGGCACAGTTTTCAGGGACATTTGATTTTCGTCAGCTCATTGAAGGACCAACGACTCCTTTACGACTTGGCACGTCGCTGGACTTCCCTTCTGGCCCCTTCCTCAGCCTGGTGGGCGGCTGGTCTTGAGGGTATGTGGTGGCCTCCTGCACGTGATGCCATCTCCAGCCTGTGTTGTTATTGTTGCCTTCTTGACTTCTGCCCGCCTCAGCTACCACAAGTAATACGAGGGCATCCTCCATGGGATCCACTCCAGCAAACATTTTTGTATGGAAGGAATTGGAAAAGGAGAGAGATTGACAATCAGTTCGGGCTTCCATCTCGGGGCCCTCAAATCTCCCAAGCCCCCAGCCTTACCATGGCTGCTCCGCCTTCTCTCATACTGCCATCTAGCGAGCTTGTTGTGCTGGCAAATCTCGCTCTGCACACTCCCTCTGGCCCGATCAAGAACCCTAAGACCCCAGACCTCTGCCAGGTGGTTGGGCGCAGCGGCCCCCCGCTCATCCAGACTTACCCTTTGGCCTCGACAGGATCCTCAGCAGTGCAGCTCTGCTTTTTAGTGTTTGATCGTTGGCAGCTGCGTCTATGGCACATTGTTCAGCAATCCAAGGCTGCAGGATATCAAGTCCAATATTCATCCTCTCAGATATGGCACCTGTTCCTTCGAGGAGGCACTTTAGATTTCAGGGGCGGGTGGGAGAATCGCCGGGGCCTGCGTGAATCCCGCCCCCGCCGTCCTCCCAATTCTCCCGCCCCCCAAAAACTGGGCCGGCGTGAGGCGCGCTGCCCGCCTCGGAGTATGGCGGGGTCCGGCCGACTCAATGGGCGCCGGGGCCGCCCAAATTCCCCGGCCCGCGCTGGGCCGAAGTCCCGCCCGTCTGTAGCCGGTCCCGCCGGCGTAAGTTAGAGCTGGTCCCTTACTGGCGGGACCTGGCGGCGCGGGCGGGCTCCGTGGTTCCTGGGGGGTCGTGGGGGGATCTGGCCCTGGGAGGTGCCCCCACAGTAGCCTGGCCCGCGGTCGGGGCCCACCGATCCGCGGGCGGACCTGTGCAGTGGGGGCACTCTATTGTTCCGCACCGGATTCCACACCTTTGGGGCGGCCCGATGCCAGAGTGCTTCATGCCACTCCTTCCCACCGGGACCCCCCGCCCGCCGGGTGCGGGAGAATCACGCCCCAGGAGTGTGAAGTGCTCTCACAACGACCAAGGCTAATTCCCTATTTGAAATAGCTTTGCCTGAGAAGCTAGAGGCTGCCCACAGTCAGAGGGGGTGAAATTGACTTTCAGGAGAGAAGCTGCAGCAGGGCTCGGCCCTGGAAGGGTTTGGTGGGACAGACATGCTGCAGCTGTGGTTGCCGCTATTATGGGACTCCACAATATTTAAAGATGGCTTGAAGGCCTCACAGACGCAAAGACCCTCACTCCCCCAGATCAGAAGCGATACCTGACCTGGATTCCTCCAGCCTCTGAACAATCCTAACCCCCCCGAAGGCCGTCCCACACGCCACCCCACCGCCCCCATCCGAGCACTGGGGCAGCAGCTCCGGTACCCTTGAGCTGCATGCCGGAATGGGAATAACAAGACAAGGCCAAAGAAAATTACAGCACAGGAACAGGCCCTTCGGCCCTCCCAGCCTGCGCCGATCCAGATCCATTATCTAAACCTGTCTTCTATTTTCCAAGGATCTACTTCCCTCTGTTCCCCGCCCGTTCATATATCTGTCTAGATGCATCTTAAATGATGCTATCGTGCCCGCCTCTACCACCTCCGCTGGCAAAGCGTTCCAGGCACCCACCACCCTCTGCGTAAAAAACATTCCACGCACATCTCCCTTAAACTATCCCCCTCTCACCTTGAAATCGTGACCCCTTGTAATTGACACCCCCACTCTTGGAAAAAGCTTGTTGCTATCCACCCTGTCAATACCTCTCATAATTTTGTAGACCTCAATCAGGTCCCCCCTTAACCTCCGTCTTTCCAACAAAAACAATCCTAATCTACTCAACCTTTCTTCATAGCTAGCACCCTCCATACCAGGCAACATCCTGGTGAACCCTCTCTAAAGCATCCACATCCTTCTGGTAATGTGGCAACCAGAATTGGGCGCAGCATTCCAAATGTGGCCTAACCAAATTGCTATACAACTGTAACATGACCTGCCGAGTCTTGTACTCAATACCCCGTCCGATGAAGGCAAACATGATGTATGCCTTCTTGACCACTCTATCGACCTGCGTTGCCACCTTCAGGGTACAATGGACCTGAACTCCCAGATCTCTCTGTACATCAATTTTCCTCAGGACTCTTCCATTGACCTTATAGTCCGCTCTTGAATTAGATCTTCCAAAATGCATCACCTCGCATTTGCCTGGATTGAACTCCATCTGCCATTTCTCTGCCCAACTCTCCAATCTATCTATATTTTGCTGTATTCTCTGACAGTCCTCCTCGCTATATGCAACTCCACCAATCTTAGTATCATCTGCAAACTTGCTAATCAGACCACCTATACCTTCGTCCAGATCATTTATGTATATCACAAAACAACAGTGGTCCGAGCACGGATCCCTGTGGAACACCACTAGTCACCTTTCTCCATTTTGAGACACTCCCTTCCACCACTACTCTGTCTCCCGTTGCCCAGCCAGTTCTTTATCCATTTAGCTAGTATACACTGAACTCCATACGACTTCACTTTGTCCATCAACCTGCCATGGGAAACTTTATCAAACGCCTTACTGAAGTCCATGTATATGACATCTACAGCCCTTCCCCTCATCAATTAACTTTGTCACTTCCTCAAAGAATTCTATTAGGTTTGTAAGACATGACCTTCCCTGCACAAAACCATGATGCCTATCACTGATATGTCTATTTTCTTCCAAATGTGAATAGATCCTATCCCTCAGTATCTTCTCCAACAGTTTGTCTACCACTGACGTCAAGGTCACAGGTCTATAATTCCCTGGATTATCCCTGCTACCCTTCTTAAACAAAGGGACAACATTAGCAATTCTCCAGTCCTCCGGGACCTCACCCGAGCTCAAGGATGCTGCAAAGATATCTGTTCAGACCCCAGATATTTCGTCCCTCGCTTCCCTCAGTAACCTGGGATAGATCCCATCCGGACCTGGGGACTTGTCCACCTTAATGCCTTTTAGAATACCCAAAACGTCCCCCTTCCTTATGCCGGCTTGACCTAGAGTATGCGCGGGAGCGTTAGCGGCCGCTGACGGCATACCCGCGCATGCGCATTGGAGGGAGTCTCTTCCGCCTCCGCCATGGTGGAGACCGTGGCGAAGGCGGAAGGAAAAGAGTGCCCCCACGACACAGGCCTGCCCGCGGATCGGTGGGCCCCGATCGTGGGCTAGGCCACCGTGGGGGCACCCCCCAGGGCCAGATCGCCCCCAGGACCCCGGGGCCCGCCCGCGCCGCCTTGTCCCGCCTGTAAGGTCGGTGGTTTAATCTACGCCGGCAGGACAGGCATTTTAGCGGCGAGACTTCGGCCCATCCGGGCTGGAGAATCGTGTGGGGGGGCCCGCCAACCGGCGCGATTCCCGCCCCCGCCGAATATCCGGTGCCGGAGGCTTCGGCAACCGGAATCCCGCCCCCAGCGATTCTCCGACCCAGCGGGGGGTCGGAGAATCTCGCTCCAGGTTCTCATCCCCCTGCCACATTAATTTAAAACATCCCCAACAGTGTTAGCAAAAGAACCCCCTAGGACATTGGTTCCAGTCCTGCCCAGGTGTAGACCATCCGATTTGTAATGGTCCCACCGCCCCCAGAACCAGTTCCAATGTCCCAAAAATCTGAACCCCTCCCTCCTGCACCATCTCTCAAGCCACGTATTCATTCTGACTATTCTTGAATTTCTACTCTGTCTCGTGGCACTGGTAGCATTCCTGAGATTACTACCTTTGAGGTCCTACTTTTTAACTTATCTCCTAACTCCCTAAATTCTGATTGTAGGACCTCATCCCGTTTTTTACCTATATCGTTGGTGCCTATATGCACCACGACAACTGGCTGTTCACCCTCCCCCTTCAGTATGTCCTGCAGCCAATCTGAGACATCCCTGACCCGTGCCACCGGGAGGCAACATACCATTCGGAAGTCTCGTTTTCGACCACAGAAACGCCTGTCTACTCCCCTTACGATTGAATCCCCTATGACTATAGCCCTGCCAGTCTTTTTCCCGCCCTTCTGTGCAGCAGAGCCAGCCACCGTGCCATGAGCCTGGCTACTACTGCCTTCCCCTGGTGAGTCATCTCCCCCAACAGTATCAAAAACGGTGTACCTGTTTTGGAGGGAGATGACCGCAGGGGACACCTGTACTGCCTTCCTGCTCTTTCTCTGCCTTTTGGTCACCCATTCCCTGTCTCCCTTATCAATCCTAATTTGCGGAGTGACCAACTCACTGAACGTGCTATCCACGGCCTCCTCAGTATCGCGGATGTTCCAAAGTGAGTCCATTCGCAGCTCCAGAGCCATCATGCGGTCTAACAGGAGCTGCAGCTGGACACACTTCCTGCACATGAAGGAGTCAGGGGCATCGGCCGCATCCCTGAACTCCCACATTGAGCAAGAGGAGCATAACACGGGTCTGGGATCTCCTGTCATGTTTACACTCCTAACAGTAAGTTTTTAAAAAAACAATTACTCCCCTTCTCAGCAAGCACTCACTCAGCAACCACTGCGCCCCACACGATAACACCTCAGGGAAAAGAAAAACTACTTACCATTCACAGCCAATCACTTACCTGCAGGTTGTGACGTCACGGTTCAACTTCTTTCTACTTCTACCTGCCCTCGAGTCTCCCTCTTGATCTTTACTCGGCTGTGATCCTTACAGTGATTGTCTTTTTTTTTGGTTAGAGGAGGAGGTAGGGAGGGAAACACTGAAGATGAGTTTGGGGTTTAATTGTCACTTGACAACAGCTCCTCCACAAACCATCTTTTGCAGTGATCGCAATGCACGGATGCAAATCTTCCCCGCAACAGCCAATCAGCATCTCCACTTTACTGCTCTCTGCTGGATGCTTGCCTTGACTTGAACATCTAGGGTGTCTTGCTCAGGTACTCTTTCTGGATGCAGTGACCGCAATGCACGGATGCAAATCTTCCCCGCAACAGCCAATCAGCATCTCCACTTTACTGCTCTCTGCTGGATGCTTGCCTTGACTTGAACATCTAGGGTGTCTTGCTCAGGTACTCTTTCTGGATGCAGTGACCGCAATGCACGGATGTACATTTTCCCTGCAATGGCCAATCAGCAGCTCCGCTCTACTGCCCTCTGCTGGAAGGGAATAGAAGAGAAGGGAAAGGGCTACTCACTCCCTCGCTTCCCCTCAGTATCCATTGCACCAGGTTCCCGTTTTTGTCGAGGAGCACTAAATGATGCCCACGTGACTGTCCGCTAGGGAGTCAGGTAATTCCTAGCAGCCCATTACATTTGACTTCAATCTTGTTAATGAGATTGAAATGAATACAAATTAGGCTTGTGGTAAACCACTGTTGCACCTATATTAGGTGATGTAAGGTAGGACCTGTACTACAGGTTCGCCGGTAGTCCCTGCCTGCTGGCTCCGCCCAGTAGACAGAGTATAAATATGCGTATCCTCCATTCAGCAACCATTTCGCCAGCTGCTGTGGGAGGCCACACATCTTAGAGCAATAAAGCCTCAGTTGTATCCAACTCTAGTCTTTGTTCAATTGATCGTGCATCAATTTATTGCTCTAAGATTTTCTAAAAGATGGACCTCCGTATCAAGCCAGATTTCCTGCAGCTGGATCCGCAATCAAGCGACACCAAAAAGGACTTTAATCACTGGCTAGCCTGCTTCGACGCCTATATCAACTCAGCGGCCACCCCTGTTCCGGAGGCTCTGAAGATACAGATCCTGTACTCAAGGTTGGGCTCCAACGTGTTTCCGCTGATCCAAGATGCCCCGAACTACGCAGACGCCATGGCGCTTCTCAAAGAAAACTACGCACAGAAGACGAACACTCTCTTCGCCAGGCACGTGCTTGCCACTCGCTCTCAACTCCCTGGTGAGTCCATAGAAGATTTCTGGCGGGCCCTAATCCCACTCGTCCGGGACTGTGACTGTCAGGCTGTTACGGCCACCGAACATTGCAACCTCCTTATGTGGGACGCGTTTGTTACGGGGATTGGGTCGGACCTCATACGCCAAAGACTGTTAGAAGGGCCAGGCTCGATCTAGCTGAGACAAAGAAGCTATGACGGTCGCCTCGCACAACAGTCAGGCCTACCCCCCCAGCCCTCCTACGCATCGTGGAGCCCACAGACGGCCGCCCCAGCGGGGGCCTTACCCAGCCAGTACGCCTGCGCCACGCGCCAACCCGCGCACTGCGGGGGTCCCCGATGTTACTTCTGCGGCCAGCAGAAACACCCTCGCCAAGGCTGCCCGGCCCGGGCGGCCCTTTAGAACATAGAACATAGAACGATACAGCGCAGTACAGGCCCTTCGGCCCACGATGTTGCACCGAAACAAAAGCCATCTAACCTACACTATGCCATTATCATCCATATGTTTATCCAATAAACTTTTAAATGCCCTCAATGTTGGCGAGTTCACTACTGTAGCAGGTAGGGCATTCCACGGCCTCACTACTCTTTGCGTAAAGAACCTACCTCTGACCCCTGTCCTATATCTATTACCCCTCAGTTTAAAGCTATGTCCCCTCGTGCCAGCCATTTCCATCCGCGGGAGAAGGCTCTCACTGTCCACCCTATCCAACCCCCTGATCATTTTGTATGCCTCTATTAAGTCTCCTCTTAACCTTCTTCTCTCCAACGAAAACAACCTCAAGTCCATCAGCCTTTCCTCATAAGATTTTCCCTCCATACCAGGCAACATCCTGGTAAATCTCCTCTGCACCCGCTCCAAAGCCTCCACGTCCTTCCTATAATGCGGTGACCAGAACTGTACGCAATGCTCCAAATGCGGCCGTACCAGAGTTCTGTACAGCTGCAACATGACCTCCTGACTCCGGAACTCAATCACTCTACCAATAAAGGCCAACACTCCATAGGCCTTCTTCACAACCCTATCAACCTGGGTGGCAACTTTCAGGGATCTATGTACATGGACACCTAGATCCCTCTGCTCATCCACACTTCCAAGAACTTTACCATTAGCCAAATATTCCGCATTCCTGTTATTCCTTCCAAAGTGAATCACCTCACACTTCTCTACATTAAACTCCATTTGCCACCTCTCAGCCCAGCTCTGCAGCTTATCTATATCCCTCTGTAACCAGCTACATCCTTCCACACTATCGACAACACCACCGACTTTAGTATCGTCTGCAAATTTACTCACCCACCCTTCTGCGCCTTCCTCTAGGTCATTGATAAAAATGACAAACAGCAACGGCCCCAGAACAGATCCTTGTGGTACTCCACTTGTAACTGAACTCCATTCTGAACATTTCCCATCAACCACCACCCTCTGTCTTCTTTCAGCTAGCCAATTTCTGATCCACATCTCTAAATCACCCTCAATCCCCAGCCTCCGTATTTTCTGCAATAGCCTACCGTGGGGAACCTTATCAAACGCTTTGCTGAAATCCATATACACCACATCAACTGCTCTACCCTCGTCTACCTGTTCAGTCACCTTCTCAAAGAACTCGATAAGGTTTGTGAGGCATGACCTACCCTTCACAAAGCCATGCTGACTATCCCTGATCATATTATTCCTATCTAGATGATTATAAATCTTGTCTCTTATAATCCCCTCCAAGACTTTACCCACTACAGACGTGAGGCTCACCGGTCTATAGTTGCCGGGGTTGTCTCTGCTCCCCTTTTTGAACAAAGGGACCACATTTGCTATCCTCCAGTCCTCTGGCACTATTCCTGTAGCCAATGATGACATAAAAATCAAAGCCAAAGGTCCAGCAATCTCTTCCCTGGCCTCCCAGAGAATCCTAGGATAAATCCCATCAGGACCCGGGGACTTATCTATTTTCAGCCTGTCCAGAATTGCCAACACCTCTTCCCTACATACCTAGCCTGGGTCTCAGCATTCTCCTCCACAACATTATCTTTTTCCTGAGTGAATACTGACGAAAAATATTCATTTAGTATCTCGCCTATCTCTTCAGACTCCACACACAACTTCCCATCCCTGTCCTTGACTGGTCCTACTCTTTCCCTAGTCATTCGCTTATTCCTGACATACCGAAAGAAAGCTTTTGGGTTTTCCTTGATCCTACCTGCCAAATACTTCTCATGTCCCCTCCTTGCTCGTCTTAGCTCTCTCTTTAGATCCTTCCTCGCTACCTTGTAACTATCCATCGCCCCAACTGAAACTTCACACCTCATCTTCACATAGGCCTCCTTCTTCCTCTTAACAAGAGATTCCACTTCTTTGGTAAACCACGGTTCCCTCGCTCGACGCCTTCCTCCCTGCCTGACCAGTACATACTTATCAAGAACACGCAGTAGCTGATCCTTGAACAAGCTCCACTTATCCAGTGTGCCCAACACTTGCAGCCTACTTCTCCACCTTATCCCCCCCAAGTCACGTCTAATGGCATCATAATTGCCCTTCCCCCAGCTATAACTCTTGCCCTGCGGCGTATACTTATCCCTTTCCATCATTAACGTAAACGTCACCGAATTGTGGTCACTGTCCCCAAAGTGCTCTCCTACCTCCAAATCCAACACCTGGCCTGGTTCATTACCCAAAACCAAATCCAACGTGGCCTCGCCTCTTGTTGGCCTGTCAACATATTGTGTCAGGAAACCCTCCTGCACACACTGTACAAAACACGACCCATCTAATGTACTCGAACTATATCTCTTCCAGTCAATATTTGGAAAGTTAAAGTCTCCCATAATAACTACCCTGTTACTTTCGCTCTTATCCAGGATCATCCTCGCCATCCTTTCCTCTACATCCCTAGAACTATTTGGAGGCCTATAGAAGACTCCCAACAGTGTGACCTCTCCTTTCATGTTTCTAACCTCAGCCCATACTACCTCGGAAGATGAGTCCCCATCTAGCATCCTCTCCGCCACCGTAATACTGCTCTTGACTAGCAGCGCCACACCTCCCCCTCTTTTGCCTCCTTCTCTGAGCTTACTAAAACACCTAAACCCCGGAACCTGCAACATCCATTCCTGTCCCTGCTCTATCCATGTCTCCGAAATGGCCACAACATCGAAGTCCCAGGTACCAACCCATGCTGCCAGTTCCCCTACCTTATTTCGTATACTCCTGGCATTGAAGTAGACACACTTCAAACCACCTACCTGAACACTGGCCCCCTCCTGCGAAGTCAAATCTGTGCTCCTGACCTCTATACTCTCATTCTCCCTTACCCTAAAACTACAATCCAGGTTCCCATGCCCCTGCTGCATTAGTTTAAACCCCCCTAAAGAGCACTAACAAATCTCCCCTCCAGGAATCTCCCCCCCTTTGCAAGGCTTGCGGCAAAAAGGGGCACTTCGCCGTGGTGTGCCAGGCCCGCGCAGTCGCCGCTATCACCCCCACTCCCTAGTCTACACACAATAGGCGCCGCCACCTTCATCTCCCCGGACCACGTGCGGCCAGTAGGCGCCGCTTTCTTCCCCCCTCAGTCCACGTGCAGCCCATGGGTGCCGGCATCTTGTCCAACCCACGCAACGTGCAGCCCATGGGCGCCGCCATTTTGTCCCCCGCAGGATTTTCATGCGCCGCCCAGCCCTATCCCTTAACCCCACCTAACCTCCACATCATTGGACTGTGGGAGGAAACCGGAGCACCCGGAGAAAACCCACGCACACACGGGGAGAATGTGCAAACTCCACTCAGACAATCACCCAAGGCCGGAATCGAACCCAGGTCCCTTGCGCTGTGAGGCAGCGGTGCTAACGACTGTGTCACCGTGTCACCCATCATAATGGGACAGCATGGTGGGTCAAAATTGGGAATTTGAAAGTGTGCTTGTAAATGGGAAGAGATTCCTCCAGGGGTGGGCAAAGAAAGAAGTGGGCTTCAGGGGGAGGGCGGGAATATATGGGCAGAGGACGATACAAAGAGATGATCAGAGATAGCCTTATCTGTGATTGACATGATGGGAGTAGCAAGACCACTTGAGATGACAAAGCCAAGGAACTGGCCTTGAAATTGGTTTGGGTGTTGATGTGGAAAGAGTGATGAACAGAGGAGAGAAGGGCATTTAATTTGGAGGAGAGAGGGCACGATAAGCGAGGCCTGGATTTGCATTTTTCTCAACTTACTCTCATGCCCCTCATAAACCAATAGTGTCTATGAGACCTACCTCCATCATACTTGTACCAAACTGCTGTTCACCCACCTTCTTGTCCTGGTCCCCATGTTAGTTATATTGTTAAAGGTTCTCTATCCTCCATTATGGTTCCCATTCCCATCAAATCTCCAGTCATCACCCTCTCTTCAAAAAACTACACTCAGCCCAATCCTTCTTTGTTCACCAAAGCCCTTGAATGCGCTGTCACCGTCTAAATATATGCCTATCCTTCCTTGAGCTCCTTGCTTATACCCCTTAAATCAGGTTTGTAGCCTTGCCACAGTCCTGAATGGGCTGTGACTGTGTGGTAAACTATCCCCCGAATCTACTTTAACTTTGCAACCTTTGACACACAGAACCCTCCTCCCAATCATCCAGCTGTTTGGAGTTTGGTAGGACAGACCGCTCACCTGATTTCATTATTATCTGTCTGTTCATAGCCAGTGAATTGCCAACAATGATTTCTCTTTCTGCACCCACATGTTTACCTCTAGAATCTAACTTTGGTCCTCTTCTATTTCTCATCTGTATGCTGCACTCAGCAGAATTGGTTCTTCACGGACATTGTTGACACCCAGCTCTACTTTACCTGCACCGCTCGGGACTTTGTCACACTGTTTGTCTGATGTTCCTTCGTGCATGGCCAGACATTTCCTCCAACTAAATATTGGGAAGCAATTGGAAAGCCATTTCCTTTGGTTCTGCCCCATCGACAAAACTCCATATCCTGGTCTCCATCCCTCGCCCTGGTAACTTGTCTGTACTGCAACCAGACAGTCTCCGGCCTTCGTGGTGTATTTGACCTCAAGGTGAGTTTCCGACCTATTGGACAGAATTTTACGTTGCCCTGCGGGAGGGGGCAGCGGAGGGCACAGTGCGATTTCTCGGACAGCGTTCCCACCAGCCTCCTGCTTACCCCGACCTCTCCACGATTTTATACTTGGATGGTTGAGGCCTAAGCTGGCCTGCGCTTGCCCCAATTGAGACCCTTAAGCGCCCAATTATCACCAATTAAGGGCCATTTCTCGCTCAGCTTCAATTTTCAGGTTGGTGGAAGGAGTTTGGGTCAGGAAGATATCGAGAAAATTAACGGCATTCAGACCTCAAGCAGGGAGGGGTGATGGAAGATGGGGGGTGGAGGGGGCGTTGAGGGTTGGTGCTGTTTCCATCAGCAGCCTCGTTGGGTCCATCTCCCTTCCCCACTCTAGAATGTTTGGCCCCTGCAGATCCCCCCCCCCTCGCCTCGCATCCTCCCCACCAACACTCCAGCACTCCTTTGCCCATCCCCTAGGCCTCATCTCCCCTCCCTGTCCTGAGACTCCTCCCGCAAAACATACTTGGTCCTGGAATCCTGGGCCTTAGGCTCCAGGGGGTGCCTGCAGTCCCAGTCCTGTCCACTGCTGCTCCTGGCACTGAAGCCAATCTGTTTGGCTGGCAGATCCCCGAGGCAGGATTGCCCCTCCCTCCAGCTAATTAACGCTCGTTGGAGTGTGAAATGGCAGTATCGACGGGGATATGTTTCCCGTTGATTCTTTGACAGGAGGGGAAACCCCAGCATCCTTAAAATCCAGACCCATGTCTGTGCCATCACTTCCACCTCTGTAACATCACCATCTCTGTCCTGGTCTCAACTAATCTGTTGCTGAAAGCCTCGCTCTTGCTTTTTTCCAATGCAGTCCTGCTTAGCCTCCCACATCCCTCCCTCCATAAATTTGAGCTCCTTCAAAACTTTGCAGCCTGTGTCCTAACTGGTACTAAATTCTGTTTAGCCGCCAAGTTCACTGAGCAACAGAGATGTCTGATCTGGCAACACCTCGCTGTTGTAACCCTCATCCTCCATAGTCTCAGCTCTCCCAAACTCTGTGACCTGATCCAGACCTGGGCTCTTGAATATCACAGGTTTTAAAACTCAACAATCGACAGCCATGTTTTCAGCTGCCTCATATCATGGAATCATAGAATCCTGACAGTGCAGAAGGAGGCCATTCGGCCCATCGAGTCTGCACTGACCCTCTGAAAGACCACTCTACTTCGTCCCACTCCCCCATCCTCTTCCCGTAACCCTGTAACCCCACCGAACCTGCACATTTTTAGACACTAAAGAGCAATTTCTAGCATGGCCCATCCACCTAACCTGCACATCTTTGGACTGTGGGAGGAAACCCATGCAGACACAGAGAGAACGTGCAAACTCCACACAGACAGTCATCCATGGCCGGAATTGAACCCGGGTCCCTAGTGCTGTGAGGCAGCAGTGCTAACCACTGTGCCGTGGTGCTGGCCATCCTGGGCGGGATTACCTGTTCTCCGAGCTGCTTGCTTCTTGCGACATCCTTTGGCGGCTGGATTATCTATTCCCACCTATTGTCAATGGGATTTCCCAACGAAGCCACTCCATGCCGCCGGGAAACTGCCAGGAAACCGGCGGGTTGGCGTGCTTTGCCAGCGGGAAAAGAGAATCCCAATCGGCAGAGAATTCCTGCCTTTAAATCTGGAAATCCCTTCCTAAAATTTCCTGCCCCTCCACCTCTCCCTCCTGTTTTAAGATCTTCCTTAAAAACTATATTTTTTACCAGAGTTTCAATTATCTGTCCTAACATCAGTGGCTCATTGCTTAGTTATTTTTTGCTCACACTCCATGGGGAATTGTACCACAGGAATGTTTGGGACAGAATATCACATGTGTGATGTAATGGGAGATTGGATCCGCTAGGTGTTGCTGTAATGAGAGGGAAATACATAGTCGCATAGTCATTGCAACACAGATACTGGCCATTCAGCCCATCAGGGCTATACTGGTGTTTATGCCCCATACAATCCTCTTCCTATCTTCTTCGTCTCTATCGGCCATTTTGTTTTCTTCCTCATGTTTAAAGGAATCTATGCCAATTGTCTCAACAAATCCAAGTAGTAGCAGGTTCTACATTCTAAGCATTCGCTGAGTAAAGACATTTTGGCCTCATTCTTTATTGGATTAATTATTGCCTGTTAAATTTATATCTAGTTTTGTATTCCCCCAAAAGGGGGGCGGTGCCTTGGAAAATCCCAAAATTCCCAAATACCACCTGCTGCAATACCCTTATCTACTCTCTCAGTTACTCATTGAATAATGCAGAAGGGTTGGCCATGCATGATCTTCCTTTGGGAATCTGCACTGACTAGCCGATACTATCATTTGTTTATCAGATGTTTTTCGATGACATTTTTAAGTAAAGGCGCCATCACCTTTCCTGCCACCAGCATAAAATTAACTGGCCCATTGGTTCCCATGGGCTTGTTCCATCTCCTTTTTAAAACTGAGGAATAACATTAGCCACCCACTGGTCCTCTGGCATAATACCCTTCCCTATCTGCTGGACCTCTGCTATCTCATCATTTGCTTTTTTTGATATTCCTGATTGTAGTCCATTTGGAGCAGGGAATTTAACTTTCCAGTTTTACCTAGCTTAGCAACCACCTATCACCCCCCCCCCCCCCCCCCCACCTCACCTCCCTCAACCCACCTCCTCTGTCCTTGATTTTTAAAGATCTTTTTCCAAATGTCCACCATGTTTAGTCTCCCTGGTAAATAATGAGGCAAAGTAATGATTTTACATTTTTGCCATTTCACTCTCACTACCTGTCAGTTTATCTTGTACAATCCTTAGTTCCTCCTATCTATTCCTACCTTGATTTCCCTTGTCTTAATTTTGAGTCTGTAGAATATTATTATTTTTTGTATTCTTTGATCATTTCATTTCAAAGTTCTTCTTTTCTTTACTATCTTTTGACTTCTTTCTGATCTCCATGTCATCTTTACTGCCCAGGTTGTTTATGTATATTTTTTCCGTTAGTTACAGTTCAGTCCAGATCACTTAATCAACCCATGCTGTGTCATTACTTTATTTCTTGTCTTTTAGTGAATGCATTTTTCCTGAAGTGTGTTGATCATTCTTCCACATGTTCCCCGCTGCTGCTCCATCGATTTGTTTGTCAATATTTTTCCCAATTTTCCTTCCTCCCCCCCCATTTCATCCTCATCCCTTTCAAAATTAGTCTTTTTCTTGGGTCTTTGTTTTAGCAAACATTATCTTAAACATTATTGGTCTGGATTTTGTGGGAGGACTATCCACATTCAAGGGTTGGCACGGTGGCACAGTGGTTAGCACTGCTGTCTCACAGCTCCAGGGAGCCAGGTTCAATTCCGGCCTTGGGTGACTGTCTGTGTGGAGTTGGCACTTTCTCCCCATGTCTGCGTGGGTTTTCTCCGGGAAACGCCGGTTTCCTCCCACAGTCCAGATATGCGCAGGTTGCCATAAAATACACATCAGTATATGATGGTGCAGAGACACACATTGACTGACACACTGCAAGACCAATCAACACACACAACACAGCAGTCAATCACCAGTTAGGGCACGGTCACTATAAAGACAGAGGGCACTAGTTTTCCCGCTCATTCGGGATGCAGCCTCTGAGACAGACAGAGCCCGCAGTCAGTAGCACAAACATCCACCATGTGCTAGCAGTATCGGCTGGTCAGGTTAGGCATAGGTCTTCAGTCAATCTAACATAGTGTCGACCCACAGTGCAAGTATGTTTAACAGCTCTTAGTTAAATAAAATAGAGTTGTACTATTACAAGTGTTGGTAGCCTGTCTATGTTACTGCTAAGGTAAACGCAGTCGCCACAGATCCAGAGTACCCAACACATCATGGTACCAGTATGTGATGTTAGAGTTTAATAGACCTACCTTCAAGTGATCTGCCTTCGACCAGCAATCAGCCATCCGGTAGTATGGACAGCATCCGCCCTCCCCCACCGCTCTGCATCACCGGCAACCTCGGTGCGAACTGGAAACTCTTTAAACAACGATTCCAGCTATACCTCAAAGCGACAGACCTGGAAGCTGCCTCAGACGCCAGGAAGGTTGCTCTCTTCCTTTCCACGACCAGGGACCACGCCATCCATATCTCAAACTCTCTCACCTTCACTGAAGGTGAAGACAAGTCCAAGTTCAAGACAGTCCTGCTCAAATTCGGCAGTCACTGTGACATTGAGTTAAATGAAATTTTTGAGCGCTATGTCTTTCAACAGCGTCTGCAGGGTAAGGATGAACCTTTTCAATCTTTCTTCACCCACCTTCGCATCCTCGCGCAGTCCTGTAATTACGGCTCCACCTCCGACTCGGTGATCCGTGACCAGATTATTTTCGGTGTGCAATCGGACTCCCTACGCCAGCAGCTCCTCAAGGTTAAGCAGCTCACTCTTGCAAAAGACATAGAGATCTGCGTTCTGCATGAACACGCCACTAACCAATACTCGCACATTCAAGCAGCTGAAACGGCGCGGCAAGGTCCCCACGAGGCAGAGCGGGTGCAAGCCATTAAACAACTCCAGGGCCTAAGCCTGGATGAGGGCGGCCATTTTGCGCACTTTTCGCGGGCTCCCGCGCATGCGCGCACTGATCGAGGGGACGGCGAGGCCGAAGACCGCACTGCGCAGGCGCGCACTACCTACGACCGCACTGCGCATGCGCGGTGGCGTACCGAAAGTTCTGACGTCACGACGTGCGGCAACTGTGGCTCTGCCCACTTAAAGCGGTAATGTCCTGCAAAATCCTGGCTGAAGCACCTGGACACCGGCGCTTCAGCCAACCTCATTACGCGGTCTGACCTCGAAAGCCTCCGTGTCAAGCCTACCATCCTGCCATCCGCCTGCCAGCTTCTGGACTATAATGGTAATGCCATTGCTGCCAGTGGCTCTTGCCAGCTTGAAGTGTCACACCGGTCAGTAAAGGCTAACCTGCCATTCGAAATAGTGGGATCCACTCAAGCCTCCCTGCTTGGTGCTCAGGCGTGCAAACTTCTAAACCTTGCCCAAAGGGTTCACTCCCTGTCACCCGCTGACGCTTCCACATCTCAGGACGCTGACTTTCGGACACAGCTGAATGCCATCATCACCCGATACCACGGTGTATTCGAGGGCATGGGCACACTCCCATACACTTATAAAATCTTGTTAAAACCAAATGCCACGCCTGTGGTGCACGCACCTCGCATGGTACCAGCACCCCTCAAGGACCGCCTCAAGCAGCAGCTGCAGGACCTCCAGGACCAGGGCGTAATTTTGAAAGTTACAGAACCGACTGACTGGGTCAGCTCTATGGTGTGCGTGTAAAAACCATCCGGCGAATTACGCATATGTATTGATCCCAAGGACCTCAACCGCAATATTATGAGAGAACACTATCCCATTCCAAAGCGCGAAGAACTCACCTGCGAGATGGCTCGGGCCAAATTTTTCACCAAGCTAGACGCATCCAAGGGGTTCTGGCAGATCCAACTCGACGCATCCAGTCGGAAGCTCTGCACCTTTAACACCCCATTTGGCTGGTATTGCTACAACCGGATGCCGTTTGGCATCATCTCTGCATCGGAAGTGTTCCACAGAATAACGGAGCAGGTGATGGAAGGTATCGAAGGGGTTCGCGTATATATGGACGACATCACTGTCTGGTCTACCACCCGCAGGAGCACATTGATCGCCTCCAACGCATCTTCCGACGAATCCATGAGCATGGCCTCCGCCTCAACAGGGCCAAATGCTCCTTTGGTCAAACAGAACTTAAAATTCCTCGGAGACCACATTTCACAGTTTGGCGTGCAGCCGGATGCTGACAAGGTATCTGCCATTAAGGCCATGAAGACACCGGAGGACAAGAAGGCGGTTCTCCGCTTCCTGGGCATGGTCAATTTCCTGGGGAAATTCATCCCTAACCTCGCCTCCCACACCACGGCTCTCAGGAACCTGGTTAAGAAGACGACCGAGTTCCAATGGCTCCCCACCCACGAACAAGAATGGCAGGAACTCAGGGCGAAGCTGACCAAGGCCCCGGTGTTGGCATTTTCTGATCTGGCCAAAGAAACAAAGATCTTCACGGATGCCAGTCAGTCCAGCATTGGAGCAGTGCTCCTTCAACGTGACAACGCCTCCTCATGGGCTCCTGTCGCATACGCGTCCTGTGCAATGATGCCCACCGAACAGCGCTATGCGCAAATTGAAAAAGAGTGCCTGGGCCTTCTCACCGGAGTCGTCAAATTCCATGACTATGTCTATGGACTCCCAAAGTTCACAGTCGAGACAGACCACAGGCCACTGGTTAATATCATTCAAAAGGACCTTAACGACATGACGCCGCGCCTGCAGCGCATTCTCCTTAAACTCAGGCAGTACGGCTTCGAACTCGTCTACACCCCGGGTAAGGAGTTCATCGTCACCACACCCTGCGACCCAGTGGGCTTCGTGTGCCAAATTGATGCTCAGGTGGCATTCGCCACATCCAATCTGCCCGCCACGGACGAACGACTCATCCATATTCGTCGTGAGAGGGCGAACGATCCCCTGCTCCAACGTGTCATGCGCCACCTGACAGACGGGTGGCTCAAGGGCCAATGCCCTCAATTCTATAACATTAAAGATGACCTGGTGGTGGTAGATGGAATTCTACTAAAGCTGGACAGGATCGTCATTCTGCACAGCATGCGGAACCTCGTTCTTGAGCAGCTCCATGAGGGCCACCTGGCAGTGGGGAAATGCCGCCGAAGGGCCCGTGAGGCAGTGGACCGGCCTGGAATAAACGAGGACATTGCCAACACCGTTCTTAACTGCCCAACATGCCAGCGTTTCCAGCCTGCTCAGCCAAGGGGGACCAAAGTAGGCATCGACCTGTTCCACACACTTGGCCGGGACTACGTCCTCATAGTGGACTATTTCTCAAATACCCGGAGGTAGTTAGGCTACACGACCTCACCTCAGCTGTGGTCATTCGGAAACCTTCGCTCACCATGGCATCCCGCTCACGGTGATGTCCGACAATGGCCCGTGTTTTGCCAGTCAGGAGTGGTCCAATTTTGCCAAATGATACAACTTCACACATGTCACGTCCAGTCCCCATTACCCCCAATCCAATGGCAAAGCTGAAAAGGGGGTGCACATTGTCAAACGACTCCTGTGCAAGGCGGCCGATGCAGGATCCGATTTTTACCTCGCCCTGCTTGCTTACAGGTCAGCTCCAATGTCCACCGGCCTGTCACAAGCACAATTGTTGATGAATCGCACGCTGCGGACGACGGTGCCGGCCATTCATGTCCCGGACTTGGACAACCTTCCGGTCCTTCGTCGAATGCAGTTGTCTCGGGCCCAACACAAATCGGCGTACGACGCCCGTGCCACGGATCTCCCTGCTCTGGCTCCTGATGACGAGGTCCGTGTCCAGCTTCCCAATGGTGGTTGGTCCGCCACCGCTGTGGTGCCCAGACAAGTGGCCCCCCCCAGGTCATTTTTGGTTCGTCTACAAGACGGCTCTCTTCTTCGTCGAAATAGGCAGGCACTACGACTCATTCCTTGCTCGCCACCAGATCATCATGTCCTGTCTCGCCATCACGACGAACCCGTCACGGACTTCGCAGATCTCCCTTTCGCTCTGCCACCCTCTGAGTCTGGCACAGTCCCGCCCATTCCAGAACAGGTGGCTCCTGACCCACCCTTGAGGTGGTCAACCAGAATTTGGCGCCCACCTCAGAGACTGAATTTATGAACTGCCTGAATTCATGGACTCTTTGAACTCATGAACTGATTGTTTTGTTACCCTGTTTGATTAACTCACTGGTTTGTACATACTGTTGTTCTAGTTATATTTTGTGTTACATACTGTCCATCTGCACTAGACACCTTCCAATGTAAATATCTTAGAGTTTCTGTACATAGTCCTGTAAATATGCTCGCATGTGCCACACATAGTTAGGAACATTCGCATACTACATTATTTATTGCCACAAACACATATTTTTTTTAGAAAAGGGGGGATGTCATAATATACACATCAGTATATGATGGTGCAGAGACACACACTGACTGACACACTGCAAGACCAATCAACACACACAACACAGCAGCCAATCACCAGTTAAGGCGCGGTCACTATAAAGACAGAGGGCACTAGTTTTCCCGCTCATTCGGGATGCAGCCTCTGAGACAGACAGAGCCCGCAGTCAGTAGCACAAACATCCACCATGTGCTAGCAGTCTAGGCTGGTCAGGTTAGGCACAGTTCTTCAGTCAATCTAACATAGTGTTGACCCACAGTGCAAGTATGTTTAACAGCTCTTAGTTAAATAAAATAGAGTTGTACTATTACAAGTGTTGGTAGCCTGTCTATGTTACTGCTAAGGTAGACGCAGTCTCCACAGATCCAGAGTACCCAAAACTTCACAGGGTAGGTGAATTAGCCATGCTAAATTGCCCCTTAGCTCACCCCACCCGATTAAAATAAGCATGAAAAGACTCAGTCCCCATGGCACCTCCTCCTAGGGACACATGCCATTCCTCCTCACCCGCAAGGACACAGGATCCCGCCCAGGGAATCTTCCACCCTGAGCCTCCCCATCGAAAGCCCCTCCCCCCCAGCAGTGCCCAGGCGCTGCTCCCTGGGGGCAATGCCTGAGCATCACCATCTCCCTCCTAGGGGTTGTCTGTGTGCCCCAAGAGGGGACCATTCGCCAGTTCCCTATTAGTCCAGATCTGTTGTAAACCCTGCTAATGGGACATCACATTGTGGGGGGTAGCACAGCAGGAACACCCACTAATGAGATGTAAATGTATTGCACTAGGGTACTAATCTTTCATTGTGGGAACTCCAATCCGGGGGGAAGGGACAATCTGAGAGGGAAATCCCGCAGCATAAAAGCCAGTTGGGGACTCCCACTGGATTCACGCCACACCCCGGCCGCCATTCCTGACTGCCAAAAAAGGGCGCGGAGAATACTTTTAAATCATTTCCCGCACTGTAAAAACCCTCAAAAACATACCAGATTGGTAAAGGAATGTAACTGGGTTTTAACGATGTATTATGCTCATCATTATTGCTGAACAGCCTCACGAAGCATGAAAACGTTTGAATTTGCGGAACATCAAATTTCTCAATCATGATGAAAACAAATCCACATGTTTTAAATTTCTTTAAGTTGCTTCAGTTTCTACCTTAATCCCATGGGCATGATGTCCCAATCGTTTATTTCACTCTCTAAAAGTTACCTAAAAGTGAAGGACAATCAGTGCATTTTACTAGCTGGTTTACTGCCTGTGAGAATATTTCAACGTGAATTCGCTGCTTACCCTGCTTAATGGCATCACTGTTGTTGGATGCCTGGAGATCCCCTTGACTTAGCGGCAGCTTCAAACTGATATCGAGAATGGGAAATCTACGCCACAGAGATTAGATCTTTATGGGGTAGCTGCCCTTGGTGTCAGTGGCGAACGCCGATCAGTCACCACTGACCTCAAAGTCCAGACCATTATGTTGTGATCGTTGTTGCCTAGATGCTTCCCTACACTTCTCTTATCTGCTCTGGCTACCTTCCTATATTACTAGCTCCAGCTGGGACTTCTCTCTTGTCGGACTTCATACATATTGGGTAAGAAAGGAATCCTGTACACACTGTGAACACTCAATTCCCTTTTCCTCTTTCACTCTCTCTCTTGCCAGTTTATTTTGGGGTCGTTGAAGTTTCCCTTGATATTTATTCTAGGTCTCATGATGATTATTCTGTTAATGTCTATGGACCCTGTTTCTGTTGTTATTGGAGAGTGGATTCTGCCCAGTGTTTGTCTCTCTGGTGTGCCGATCTTTACCTGGCGTCTCAGCACAAGCAATGGCTTCAGGCTGTTCAGCTGGATTCTTGACTTTCCAGGTGGGTGTGCTGTTGTCTCACAGTCTGCTACTGTTTCCTGAGTGTCCTGTTCGGTTTGCTTACTGCTCGTCCCTGAGGCTTCCTGCAGATCGTGGTTGGTTCTTTTGTTTCTTGCTTCTGTGATTTCCAGGGGACCCCGTCTATTTTTCTTATTTCTTGGCGTTGTGGTTTTCTGAGGGCCTTGACTATTTTTCTTATCTCTCACGGTGTCTGCTGAATCTTCCTGAGGGCCCTGCATATTTGGCTTATCTCTCATGTTGCCTTCTGAACTTTCCTGAGGAACGTGTTTAGTTTTCTCATCTTTCATGGAATCTAACAAATTTTCCTGCGGTTCCTGGCATGTTTCCTTATCTCTCGTAGTGTCTGTTGAAACTTCCGGAGGTCCCTGTTTGTTTTTCTTGTCTCTCCCAGTATCTGCCAAACTTTCCGGGGAACCCTGTTTAGTTTTCTTGTCTCTCCTGGTACCTACCGAACCTTCCGGAGGACCCTGTTTGTTTGTTTTGTCTCTCCCAGTATCTGACAAACTTTCCGGGGAACTCTGTTTGGTTTTCCTGACTCTCCTGGTATCTACCAAACCTTCCGGAGGACCCAGTTTGGTTTTCTTGTCTCTCTTGGTCCCTGCTGAAGTGTCCTGAGGATCCTGCCTAGATTTATCCTCCTGCTGTACCGAGGTTTCCTGAGGGCCGTGTCTGGATCGTTTTTTTCTCGATGCTGAGACTTCCTGAGGATCCAGTCTGCATTCCTCTACTCCTGGTGTTGACTGTTCCTGAAGACCCTGTCCAGATTGTTCCTCTCGCTGTACCAAAGGTTCCTGAAGATCCTGTCTGGGTTGTTCCTCCCCCTGCGCCCTGGTTTTCTGAGATTCCTGTCGAGATTGCTGGTCTCTCACACTGTCTGAGGCGTTTTGCAGAAGGTCCAGTTTAGGGAGTGTAACTCTCTGTAATGGCTCTGGGCGCAGAGCTAAGAACAGGTTGAGACTCCCCAGCAGCAGTGACCTGTGGAATAGATCAAATTCCATAGTTGGACTGGATAGTTGGATGTTCCTTACTGTGCGTGTATCGGGGGCACTGCTTGAAGGCTCTGGCTACCAGACTAGGACTGCCAGGCCTCTAATAATAATCTTTATTAGTAGGCTTACATTAACACTGCAATTAAGTAACTATGAAAATCCCCTAGTCGCCACACTCTTGCACCTGTTCGGATACACTGAGGGAGAATTCAGAATGTCCAATTCACCTAACAAGCAAGTCTTTCGGGACTTGTGGGAGGAAACTGGAGCACCCGGAGGAAACCCACTCAGACATGAGAGAATGCACAGTGACCCAAGCCGGGAATCGAACCTGGGTCCCTGGCGTTGTGAAGCAACAGCGCTAATCAGTGTGCTACCGTGCCGCCCTCGATACCTAAACCTTAATGACAATCAGCAAAGGCCTGTCACTGGTGCTGTAATGAGTGGACAATAACAGGGTCACTCCCATCATGTAATACTAAACTGGCAGCTTGAATGGCAACAGGATATGGTTGAACCTATCTGGTGTGTGTTCAGGCCCCATCTAAAGTTCATTAAATTTTTGGCACTGAACCTTAGGAAGGCCGATTGGCTTTGGCAATGCAGATTCACCAGAATGATATCAGGGCAGAAAGAGGTCAATTATGATGTTGGGTTACATAGAGTAGGCTTGTGTTCCCTTGAGTATAGAAGATTAAAGGGTAAAATAAGATGGTTGACACATTTTAAAGGGTAGATGCAGCGAAGCCATTTTGTGGGAGTTTAGAATTAGAGCTATTGTTCAGGAGTGATGTTGGGAAGCATTTTCTCACTTAAAGGTTCGTCAAAATTTAAATATACCTCCTGTGAAGCTGTTGAGTCTGGGGGTAAATTGAAAACTTCAAATCTGAGATTAATTATTGTGTTTTGATTTGTTAGGCAAGCGATTTAAGAGTTTTAGAACCAAGGGGGGTAGATGGCATCAAGATATAGATCAGCCAAGGTGTAATAGAATAGAGAAAGCATCTCAAAGGGTTTATGGTCTACTTCACTTCTGTTCCTATCTTCTCATCTTTGGTTTGTTACGTGGCTGTTCCACCTCCTTGGCACACCATCTGGGTTACCTCATGTCCCGAATATTGGCACAGAGGCAGTCGCTTCAATGGACAAAGTGATGAGGGGGTTTGGTCATTATGGCTTTACTGTGTCAATGAACAATACAATCCCATGATTCCAAAGCTGCCCTTGGCCATTCGTGGGTTGTACATTCACCAGTAGTGACTAGATTGAACCTGGTCTGATTGTACTGGATTGCACAGGTTGTTCAGCCCCTCGAGCCTATCCCAGCATTCAGTTACATCAAGGATGATCATCCACCTCAGATCCATTTACCTACCTTTAATACATGTCTCTTGCTTCCCCAGCCTAACAGAAATCTCTAAATTACAACCAACTGGCAGCCAGACCTTTTGTGGGGACACCGTGACGCAGTGGTTAGCACTGCTGCCTCACAGTGCCAGGTAACCAGGTTTGATTCCGGCCTTGGCTGACTGTGTGGAGTTTGGATGTTCTCCCCATGTCTGCGTTGGTTTCCCCAGGTGCTCTGATTCCCTACCACAGTCCAAAGGTGTGCAGGGTAGATGAATTGGTCATAATCAATGCACGGGGTTACGGGGATTGGGTGGGAGAGTGGGCCTAGGTAGGGTACTCTTTCGGAGGGTCGGTGCCGACTTGATGGGCTGAATGGTCTCCTTCTGTACTGTAGGGATTCTATGGAGTCTATATCAAATGGATTGAATTGTCTGTAAAGATAGTTGCAGATTTTCACTACCCTTTGTGTGAAATATTGATTTCTGTCAACAGCACTAAACATCTTTAATTCTAAGATCATAGAATAATGTCACAGAATTAAAAAATCCCGACAGTGCAGAAGGAGGCATTCGGCCCATCAAGTCTGCACTGACCCTTCGAAAGTCTACCCAAGTCCACTCACCAGTCTACCCCGCCCTGTCCCCACAACCTAACCACATCCCTGGACACTAAGGGGCACTTTTCATGGCCAACCCACCTAACCTGCACATCTTTTGACTGTGAGGAAACCGGAGCACCCAGAGGAAACCCACGCACACACAGGGAGAACATACAAACTCCACACAGACCCAAACCCAGAATTAAGCCTGGGTCCCTGGCTCTGTGTGCCACCGTGGTGCCCGTGAAGGATTAGTCCTTCTTATTCTGGACATGTTCACCAGAGGAAATAATTCCTCTCTTTCTACCCTATCAATGCCTTTAACCATTTTAAACCCTTACTCAGATTTGGTCCTAACTCTCAAGGGAATATAAACCAATGCAATATGTCCTCATTATTTAATCCAAAGACCCTGGTATTGTTCTGCAGCCTGTCCAAGGTCATAACATTCCTGAGATTCAATTCCATTTCTTTATTTCCACTTTCTTTAGTGGATACCTTGACTAACTGTAACTTCCCCATCATTGTCCCAGCCAAGATTCAGTGTTGAGCAGGAATTAAACCTGGGGCCTTGTTTGCCCCACAAGGCTGACAGTGCCCCATCAAGCCCGTTATTGGGTTAATGACACTTTCTTGTCATTTGAGTAGAGATGGTGGTCCTGTAGGTCCAAGGCTGGAGGAGGTGGAAGACACCTTGATGTACATGCCCCCACTGGCCCTGTCAAGGTGCATGGGGTCAAGAACCAGGACCAAGCAGACAGGGGGTAGTGTTAGTACCCAGTCATTGAATCATAGAATTTAAAGTGCAGAAGGAGGCCATTCGGCCCATCGAGTCTGCACCCTGCCCAAGCCGCACCCCCCCCCCCCCCCCCTCCCAACCTATCCCCGTAACCCAGTAACCCTGCCCAACCTTTTTGGACACTAAGGACAATTTAGCATGGCCAATCCACCTAACAGGGTTAAGGAAAATCCCAAAGCCTTTTATTCATACATAAGGAGCAAGAGGGTAACTATAGAAAAGGTTGGCCCACTCAAGGACAAAGGAGGAAAGTTATGCGTGGAGTCAGAGAAAATGGGTGAGATTCTGAACGAGTACTTTGCATCCGGTATTCATCGAGGAGAGGGACATGACGGATGTTGAGTCAGGGATAGATGTTTGATTACTCTAGGTCAAGTCGGCATAAGGAGGGAGGATGTGTTGGGTATTCTAAAAGGCATTAAGGTGGACAAGTCCCCAGGTCGGGATAGGATCTATCCCAGGCTACTGAGGGAAGGGAGAGAGGAAATAGCTGGGGCCTTAACAGATATCTTTGCAGCATCCTTGAACACGGGTGAGGTACCGGAGGACTGGCGAATTGCTAATGTTGTCCCCTTGTTTAAGAAGGGTAGCAGGGATAATTCAGATAATTATAGACCGGTGAGCCTGACATCAGTGGTAGGGAAGCTGCTGGAGAAGATACTGAGGGATCTATTCCCATTTGGAAGAAAACGGGCTTATCAGTGATAGGCAACATGGTTTTGTGCAGGGAAGGTCATGTCTTACCAACTTAATAGAATTCTTTGAGGAAGTGACAAAGTTGATTGATGAGGGAAGGGCTGTAGATGTCATGTACATGGACTTCAGTAAGGCATTTGATAAGGTTCCCCATGGTAGGCTGATGGAGAAAGTGAAGTCTCATGGGGTCCAGGGTGTACTAGCTAGATGGATAAAGAACTGGCTGGGCAACAGGAGACAGAGAGTAGTAGTGGAAGGGAGTTTCTCAAAATGGAGAACTGTGACCAGTGGTGTTCCACAGGGATCCGTGCTGGTACCACTGCTGTTTCTGATATACATAAATGATCTGGAGGGACTTCGGGTGTCGGCGGGCGGGAGGCGGCTGCACAATGGAGGGCTCCCGTTTGGGAACGGCATTTTCGGGGCTTTAAGCCCGGTCCCAGGGTCCACGGAGGCGACAGAAGCAGGGAGAAGGCACGGAGGAGGCACAGTGAAGACACAGGAGGGAAAAAAAACCCCAAAGAAAAATGTCGAGGGTGAGCAAAAAACCGGCCAAAGAAAAAACAGCTGAAGGTCCGTCGGGGAGTGGAAAGGTCACTGCGGGGTCACCAAGGAAAATGGAGGCTGGAGCACCAGGGAAGGCCGCACTGCTTACGGGCTGAAGAAATAACTAAGGTGATGGCTGCGGAATTTGAAAGGCAGTTGGCGCAGATTGCGAAATGCATGGAGACGGTGAGGAAGGAGATGAGGGAGGTTTTGAGTGTGCAGGTGGAGGAGGCGGTTTCCCCGGTGAGGAAGGAGGTGGCGAGCGCAGTGGCGGAGGTGCGAGAGCAAGGGGAGGCGCTGAAGGAAGTGGAGGAGACGTTATTGCAGCACGGTGATCAACTTGCCTCGATGGGGAAAGAGATGCGGAAGGTAATGGACACTAACAAGGATCTGCGAGGAAAAATGGAAGATCTGGAAAACAGATCCAGGCGACAGAATTGGAGGGTTGTGGGGCTGCCCGAAGGAGTTGAAGGACCGAAGCCGACTGAGTATTTTGCCGCGATTTTGGCAAAACTATTGGGGGAGGATCCCTCCCGATATGAACTGGATCGGGCTCATCGGTCGTGGAGGCCTGTACCAAAGGCGAGTGAGCCGCCAAGGGCAGTGACTCTGTGCTTCCGTAGGTACAGTGTAGAAGGAGAAGGTCCTGCGCTGGGCCAAGCAGAAGCGGGTGGTGCAGTGGGCTGGATCTGGTATACGTGTATACCAGGACTTCACGGTGGAGCTGGCAAGGAGGCGGGCTGCCTTCAACCGGGTGAAGAGGGCACTGTACATTAGCAAGGTGCGGTGCGGCATTGTATATCCAGCGAAGCTGAGGGTGACTTACAAGCTCAGGGACTTTTATTTTGGAACGGCGGAAACAGCGGAGGAGTTTGCGAAAGCAGAAGGACTGTGGCAGAACTGACAAATTGAGGAATGGCCATGTGCCGATGTAACCTCATGACTGTATTTTCTTCTTTTTTGTATCACTGCGCGCGGGTGTGGAGACTAAAGGAGCCAATGTGGTATATATTTGGATAAGGGAAGGGACGGGACTTTCACTCAAAATGAGGGTTCATTGGGGTGTAGGTAGATATGCGGGGTTTGTGTGCTAAAAGGGGATCTTTGGGCTTTCCTAGGGCCGGGCAAGGGGGAAAGTGACCCGGGTGGGGGCCTCCACGTTGGGGGGAAGGAACCGAGGTTGGGAGGAGGAGTTGTACAAGAGGCAGTGGACGGGAGGAGCTGGAGACCGGGGGGGGGGGGGGGGGGGGGGGGAGAGCTGTGTAAGATTGAGGGTGACTACGGGTAATCCCTGATTCCTTTTTGCCATTTGTTTATGTAAACATGCAGGTTGAGGTTTGGGGGTTGGTGGGTAGATGGGATCGTTGTTATTATGGGGACTGACATATCTTGCTGATTATTGTTTATTGTTGATGGATGTAAATGTGGGAGAAAATGTGAAAAAGGAGGAGAATAAAAAAAAAAATTTAAAATAAAAAATAAATGATCTGGAGGAAGGTCTGATTAGCAAGTTTGCAGTTGACAGTAAGATTGGTGGAATAGCAGATAGTGAAGGGGACTGTCAGAGAATACAGCAGAATATAGATAGATTGGAGAGTGGGCGGAGAAATGGCAGATGGAGTTCAATCCGGGTAAATGTGAGGTGATGCATTTTGGAAGATCCAATTCAAGAGCGAACTATACGGTAAATGAAAAAGCCCTGGGGAAAATTGTGTACAGTGAGATCTGGGTGTTCAGGTCCATTGTACCCTGAAGGTGGCTGCGCAGGTCGATAGAGTGGTCAAGAAGGCATACGGCATGCTTTCCTTCATCGGAAGGCGTATTGAGTACAAGAGTCGGCAGGTCATGTTACAGTTGTATAAGACTTTGGTTCGGCCACATTTGGAATACTGCGTACAGTTCTGGTCGCCACATTACCAAAAGGATGTGGATACTTTGGAGAAAGTGCAGAGGAGGTTCACCAGGATGTTGCCTGATATGGAGGGTGCTAGCTATGAAGAGAGGTTGAGTAGATTAGGATTATTTTCATTAGAAAGACGGAGGTTGAGGGGGGACCTCATTGAGGTCTACAAAATCATGAGCGGTATAGACAGGGTGGATAGCAAGAAGCTTTTTCCCAGAGTGGGGGACTCAATTACTAGGGTTCACGAGTTCAAGGTGAGAGGGGAAAAGTTTAAGGGAGCTATGTGTGGAAAGTTCTTTACGCAGAGGGTGGTGGGTACCTGGAACGTATTGCCGGCGGAGGTGATGGAGGCGGGCACGATAGCATCATTTAAGATGTATCTAGACAGATACATGAATGGGCAGGGTGCAGAGGGATACAGATCCTTAGAAAATAGACGACAGTTTTAGATAGAGGATCTGGATCGGCGCAGGCTTGGAGGGCCGAAGGGCCTGTTCCTGTGCTGTAATTTTTCTTTGTTCTCTTTGTTCTGCACATCTTTGGACTGTGGGAGGAAACCGGAGCACCCGGAGGAAACCCACGCAGACATGGGGAGAATGTGCAAACTCCACACAGACAGTGACCCAAGCCGGGAATCGAATCTGGGACCCTGGAGCTGTGAAGCAACTGTGCTAACAGTCCTGGAAAGGGATTTAGGGCCCAGATCATCAAGGTAGAGGGCCTTGTTCTGGACCTGGGGTGTCTATGTAGGCCCACATTCGCTGCTGATCAGTGAGCTATACATGGTGGTATTGGCTGTCCCAGTGTAGAAGGTGCCCACTCAGTGACAGTGCATTAACTCCTGACCTGGGAAGTATCCGTGCTCTCTTCCCACTTATGGTTGAAGGCTCCAGCCAGTCAGGCCTGTACTGGGAAGGTGCAGTTCAGGTTTCGGACTGGAAGCACTGGATTCCAGCAGACAAACTGGGTGTGGCTGAGTTTGAGTCAAGACCACCAAAGCTGACTCCCAGTCCTCCTCCCTTAATTCATCACTTAATTCATCAAGACAGTGGGCCGAAAATGTCTCTCACACCGCTGTTGTTGCTTTGTAGTGATAACTACCAGCAGATAGTCAAGAGTGACCTCAGGGAGATTCAGTATTTGCCCCAGATTGACAAAATGGTTGCGATCAGTAATGGATTATGTGGGCTGTTCCTCCTGCAATTACATTGTCTCCAGGTAAAGTCAGCAAAGTCGCCATAATCCCAGATGACCATAGGCTGCTTTTTCCTTTCAGGTGAGGGGCAGGGTTGAGAAGGCAGGGCCTTCATGAATGGATTGGCCTTGCTAAATTGCCCTTAGTGTCCAGTGACGTGCTGTTTAGGTGGGTTGGCGCCATGATCAGTGTGTGGTGTTGCAGGGTTAGGGTGGGGGAGTGGGCTTCGGTAGAGTGCTCATTCAGAGGTTCAGTGCAGACTCGATGGGCCGAGTGGCCTCCTGCTGGATTGTAGGGAATCTATTCTATGAATAACGTCAGCCGGGACGGGAATTGAACCCACTCTGGTGGTCTCACTCTGCATCATCTGTCCAACGAACTGAGCGAAACTCTATTGCCTCCAACCAGAACCATCAAGAGAAAGTGCCAGTCTGCCCGCACAGGAGCCAACCACACACACCCTGCACATCCCCCCTCCCCCTCAGGGTCCAGTGTGTCCCTGTGTTAAATGCTGTTCTGGGTTGCATTCTGTTTAATCGGGGCAGTGCACTCACCTGTTGAGGTCCCTGGGGTTGTGGAACAGGTATTTTCCAGCCTGCTCGTATCCAATAACCTGCAGAAAGTCTCGGACATGGGGCTCGTTCCAGAGATTCGCCACCTCTTTGTCAGTCAGTTGAGGGCATACCGTAGGGGGTGATTGACACATTTCCAGCTACAACAGAATAAAGAGCGGATGAGAATCAAAGAGACAGAGACATTAACCTGCTAGGATCTGTCCTCACTCTTTCAATGAGAAGCATCCTCCTCAGACTATTGGGAAAAAACACGAGCGGATTCTGGAACAAGTGCTGAGCAGATACCGGAGATGTAGCTGAGCAGTTCCACACTCACTATCCATGTCATATCAACCCAGCACCATCATATCAGCTCAATTTAACATAAGCACAGAGCTCTAAACCCCTCCTGATAAACACCCGCAGACCTGTGCAAAAAGCTGGGTAGGTGCAGGACGATAATCATTCAAACAGTGAAGATTCTTGCTTAATTCTTCATCCAGCATCACCCAGAAATGCATCATTTAATGCACTACAATCCAAGGTACCCTTGCACATAGAGCAGCCAGGACCCAGTTGTCAGAACTGATCTAAAATAGGCAATGCTGTTTGCTGCAGTATGAAATGAAGGAGGCCATTCAGCCCTTCAAGCCTGTTCTGCCATTCTGTTGGATCCTGGCTGATCTCTATCTTAACTCACAGAATCACTGAATTATAAAGTGCAGAAGAGGCTCTTCGGCCCATCGAGTCTGCACCAACACATGAAAGACACACGACCTGCCCACATAATCCCACTTGCCAGTACTTGGCCCATAGGCTTGAATGTTATGACGTGCCTGTCATAATATACACCAGTATATCATGGTGCAGACACACACTGATGGACACACAGTGGGACCAATCAATATACACAACACTGCAGCCAATCACCAGTGAGAGCACACGCACTCTAAAGACAGGGGACATCAAGGTTCCCGCTCATTCGAGTAGCAGCTAGCTAGGAGCACAGAGCTCACAGCCTGCAACATAGACATTCACCATGTGCTGAGTGCATCAACTGGTTAGGACAAGGCAAAGGTCTTTAGTTAAAGCTGGTATCGTATTTACCCACAGTTCAAGTATGTTTAAATAGTTAACCTGTTAATAAAATAGTGTTGCACTACTTCAAGTGTTGGTGACCTGTATGTGATCCAGAACACCCAACACATCAGTGCCAAGTGCTCATCCAGGTATTTTTTAAAGGATGTGAGGCAACTGCCTTTACCACCCTCCCAGGCAGCGCATTCCTGACCATCACCACCCTTTGGGTAAAAAGGTTTTTCTTCAAATCCCTCACCTTGAACTTATGTCCCCTTGTAACTGACCCTTCAACTAAGGGGAACAGCTGGTCCCTATCCACCCTGTCCATGCCCTCATAATCTTGTACACCTCGATCAGGTCACCCCTCAGTCTTGTCTGCTCCAGCGAAAACAACCTAAGCTTATCCATACTTTCTTCACAACTTAAATGTTCCATCCCAAGCAACATCCTGGTGAATCACCTCTGCACCCCCTCCAGTGCAGTCACATTCTTCCTATAATGCGACCAGAATTGCACACAGTACTCCAGATGTAGCCTCACCAAAGTTCTATACAACTCCAACATGACCTGCCTGTTTTTATAATCTATGCCTCGATGGATAAAGGCCTTTTTCACCACTGTATTAACCTTCAGAGATCTGTGGAAAAACACACCAAGGTCCTTTCGTTCCTCGGAACTTCCCAGTGTCAGGCCATTCAAATTACTCCTTCCAAAGTGTAACACCTCACACTTTTCAGGGTTAAATTCCATCTGCCACTTATCCGCCCATTTGACAATCCAGTCTATATCTTCCTGAAACCCAGGACACTCAACCTGTTTTGTCATTCATTACAACCATGGCTGATCTTCGGTTTCAACTCCACTTTCCCACCTACTCCCCATTTCCCTTAATTCCCAGAGACCAAAAATGTACCTATCCAGCCTTAGATATATTCATCAATGGAGCATCCACAACCCTCTGGGGTAGGGAATTCCAAAGATTTACAACACTTTGAGTGAAGACATTTCTCCTCATCTCAGTCTTAAATGATCCTGAGACTATGGCCTCTGTGTTTTTGATTCCCCAACCAATGTAAACAACGTCTCGGTGTCTACCCTATCAAACCCCTTCAGAATTGTGAATGTTTCACTGAGATCACCTCTTATTCTTCGAAACTCCAGAGAGAACCAATTTATTCAACCTGTCATATGGAAACGGTGCAAAGAGGTATAGACAGCTTCAGAGTGTGTGCAACAAGATGGCAGGCTGAGTATAATTTAGGGCTGTGTGATGTTATTCACTTTGGTGCTAAGAATCGAAAAGCAGAATATATTTAAAAGGTGATAAACTTGCAAGTGTTGATGTTCAAAAAAACCTGTCGTCATAGGACAAACCCTCATCCCAGGGAACAATTTAATGAATCTTCATTGTACTGCTGCCAACGCAACATCCTTACTTAAACGTGGAGACCAAAGCTACACACAGCTTTCCAGATGTGGTCTCCCTGGAACCCTGTATAACTGTAGCAAGACTTCTGTATTCATGTACTCCAATCCACTCGCGCTAAAGACCAACATGTCATTTATCTTTCAAATTGCTTGCTGCGCTTGTATGCTAACTTTCCTCATTCCTGGTACAGACACTCCCAAGTTTTTTTGAACATCAACACTTGCAAGTTTATCACCTTTTAAATATATTCTGATTTCCGATTCTTAGCACCAAAGTGAATAACATCACACAGCCCTACATTATACTCCGCCTGCCATCTTGTTGCACACACTCTGAAGCTGCCTATACCTCTTTGCACCGTTTCCATATTCCTCCCAAAGCTTATCTTTCCACTTTGCTTTTCATCAGCAGCACACATAGATACATTACTCTCTGTCTCTTCATCTTAGTCATTAATATAGATTGTAAGTAGCTGAGGCCTCAGCACTGATCTTTGTGGCGTTCCACTATTCACAACCTGCCAACTTGAAAATACCCCATTTCTGCCTACTCCTTGGTGTAAGGTAGAGAACAGAACATGGGGCAGACAGATCCCTCAGGACTCAGCCATCTCAGCCAGTGGTGGTACCACCTAGACATTCCTGTTAATGGGCATCAAAGTCCCCCTTCGAATACATTCTGTGCACTTGACACCCTCAATGCTTCTTCCAAGAGGCGTTCAACAGAGAGGAGAACGGAGGGGGGACAGGTGATCATCCATTAGGAGATCTACTTGTCCACGTTTGACCTGATTCCATAAGACTTCATGGGACCTGAAGTCAATGTTGAGGATTCCCAGTGTCATATCTTCCCAATTGTATACCAGAAGCAGCTGGATTTCAAGGTAAGAAACCCGGAGCAGAGTTTCAATCTTTGCTGCTCCACACAGGTTACGGGCCAATATTCCAGGTTATAAACAAAATACAGAAAGGGGGGGGGGAAGAGTGGGGGAAAGGAACAAAAAGTAGGCTCTATATTAGGATGCAAGACAGGAGAGATAAAATGATGAAAGGGATGACAAGTCAAGGCGAAAGGAACAGTAATAGGACAAACAAAGGAACAAATGATATGTCTAGAGGAGGACTGAATGGGAGAACAAAAATGGGCAAAGATTATGGGCGTGATTTAACTAAATGGGAACAAAGTCCCATCGCGAGCGTGCTTAGCCACGTGTTTCCTGGTGCTCGCAGTGCAAGGCTATAAAACGCGACTCGTGTTTGATAAGATGCCTCCGCGGGGAATGCGCAGGCGAGGCCACATACAGCCCTGTGTGCACACTGAAGAACTCTACTCGCCGGAACACTTCAGTGCAGCGAGAGATCGGGACGCTATTTTCAAACGGCGTCGCAATCTCCGAGGCCCCCAACGCAACTCCCCCTAGCCCCAACGCACTATGGGAGGGTCTCCAGTCCCCTCTTGCACCCCCTTAACATCCATGCGGGGCAGAATGATCATACCGCGCAGAAAATGCCAGGTTGGCACCTTGGCAGTGCCAGGCTCACACCCTGGTGGCATTGCCAGGGTGCCCAGGTGGCATCAGCAGTGCCAGGGTACCTGGGCAGCACAGAGCACAGTGGTTAGCACAGTTGCTTCACAGCTCCAGGGTCCCAGGTTTGATTCCCGGCTGGGTCACTGTTTGTGCGAAGTCTGCACGTTCTCCCCGTGTCTGCGTGACCTTTCTCCGGGTGCTCCGGTTTCCTCCCACAGTCCAAAGATGTGCAGGTTAAGTGGTTTGGCCATGATTAAATTTCCCTTAGTGTCCAAAGGTGGGGCTACTGGGTTACAAGGATGGCGTGAGGCGAGGGCTTAAGTAGGGTGCTCTTTCCAAGGGCCGGTGCAGACTCGAATGGCCCTCTTCTGCACTGCAAATTCTATCATTCTATGTACAACTCTATCCCTAAGGGCTTGCACCTAGGGGCCTCCGTTCCCCTGGGAGACCCTCACAAGTGCCATCCTGTCTGTTCCCCATTTGTGGAGATCAGCACTGAACAGCGCTCACCCAAGGTCTCCGAGTGCGAGGGAGATTGATCCCACGCCTCAGGTAACTCAGGAATCTGCACATTAAAGTGAGACTAGCTGTCTCGCTTTCATATGCAGATTTGCTAAGAAGTGATCCCGCTGCGTCACGGCGAGCTGCTTTTCAGACACAGCATGGAATGGTTGAATTCAACATTGATTCCGGAGATGGAAGTACGTCTAATCAAAAGATGGCATGTTGTTTTTGAGCTTCTGTCTAGCTTCACTGGAACAATCTAGGTTGTCAGTGGGAGTCTAGCACAGAATTAAAAGGCAGGTGGTCAGTGACCCAGGGCCGTGTTTCTGGACTGAAGGGAGTCCAAGGCCCCAAACACCCCTACCAGGTGATACAGCAATTTACTTGTCCATCTTTCAATTCAGTATGCAGTATTTGCTGCTATGGACTGGTTTCCTCTACACTGGGAGACCTAACAGAGATTGTGTGATCGCCGCTTTCCATAGAATCGCTACGGTGCAGAAGGAGGTCACTCGGATCTGCACCTACCCGAGCAAACATACCCTAAATAGGCCCACTGCTCAGCCCTATCCTTGTAACCTACCTAATCTGAACATCTTTCGGCACTAAGAAACAATTCATCACGGCCAATCCATCTAATTTGCACATCTTTGGACCGTGGGAGGAAACTGGAGCACCCGGTGGAAACTCATGCAGACACAGGGAGAATGTGCAAACTCCACACGGACAGCTACCCAATGGCATAATCGAACCCGGGTCCCTGACGCTGAGAGGCAGCAGTGCTAACCCCGTGCCACTATGCCGCCCCATGACAGGGTGAACACCTCAATTCAGTCTGCAAGCACAACCCTGAGCTTACTATAACTAGGCGTTTTAATTCTCATCTCCATCTGACCTCTCTGCCCTCAATCCCCTACACAACTCCGCTGAAGCCCAATCTTATGGAGCATCACCTCATCTTATAATTAAGCACTTTACAGTCTTCCAGACTCAACACTGAGCTCAACCATTTGTTACAAGTTTGTGATTTTATGGCATGCTTATGTTTTAAACTGCCTCTTTTAATTCATGGAAAACTTAGGTGGAATGAACAGACATGTGACCGCCCAGCGGTTTTCCCCACCGATAAACCTATGTAACCTGGTTGCTATGAGGATATGGGGCCCAGGGCATATCCTTTTGAAACTCAAGTGCGGCTTTCATACCTGAACACAAAGGAGGAAATGACTTTGCTGTGTGTGGACTTAGACATGCAGACTTACTAACAGAGACCCTGAATATATAGAGAGAGAGTGAGCCCGAGAGAGAGAGAGGGAGACCGGGAAACTGCAGCTTTGGGGAGGGCAGGGGAAAAGGCTGTCCTTTGTCAGCTCCCAGGCAGAATGCTGGGGGGAACTCATTCTCTGGCCAATTAATAGGGATTTGCAGACACTGGAAGATTCAATGTGGTATTCCAGGAGAAGGAGTCACTGGACTGGGTTTTGCTGCTGGAAGTCAGTTTGGGGATTCTTAAAAGACTGAGTGAAATAGCTTATGATGGACACTGGATGTTACAATTCAGCAAAACGGGAAGAAGCAAGCTTGTTGGAAGCTGGGAGTAGCTTGTGTTAGAAAGTTAAGGGAACATCTTTACTGTCATTTACTGTATTAGGTGCATATGAAATAAAGTAGAGTTGATGTTGATTTTCATTTGTTTATTACAGTAAAAGACTTAAAATGTGAAATTTTGTGTGATCCTTTGAATGGGTCACTGGGAAATCAAATCTCTTTTTGAAAGGTTATCGGTCTCTACGAGTATCATAACAATTATCAGATCATAACCTCTGCAGCCCATTATTTTTTTATAGCAGTTATTGTTGATAATTCCACTACTACCATTCACACCTCCTCTAGGCCCATCTTTTGTTGTCCCATTACCAACTCCTTCGTCATTGGCACAAAACCTTAACTCTGTTTTTCTCCAATGCAAATATTGCATAACCTGCTGAGTAGTTCCAACATTATCGCTCAGCATTCTCGAATCTACAGAGAGGATTCTGAATAAAGGAGACATAATAAAACCCCACTGGAATATTGCCCCCTCCCTTGCTTCACCTTCAGGCACTGAGAAGCAAGTGGCATGAGCCCTCTTTGGGCACAGAGTAATTTACCACCAACCACCCATCGCCCTGTGGGCAGAGTAATGACTCCAGCATCGAGCAGGGTGGTTGGCTGTCCCCCAGTTTCAGCTGGGAGAAAAGTGTGGGGAGCTGTCAGTGAAAAAATTTGTGAGATAGTACGTACCAAACTGATCAGCTGTTCCAGTCTGTCACAGCTCAGTGGCAGGATCCAGATCAGGGCATTCACACACTGGGAGCAGGCACTGAGATCTGAAACCAACACAAACACACATTCAGACCAAAAGCCCATTGCCTCATTCAACTGCATCATTTCAGAATAGCAACCATGCTGCTTGGCCATGCTGGACCTTCCACCTGAAAGACGGTCCCTCCAACAATGCAGCACTTCCTTGGTGGTGCACATGTCGGTCAGCCTGGGTCACTTTCTCATGTCCAGGACTGGGGCTTAGAACTTACAACCAGAGGAAGTGAGCATGTTGGCAATGCAAGTATACAACAGAGAGCTGAGCACTCAGCGAGAATGTGGGTTTAGGTAGGGTGCTCTATCCAAGGGCCAGTGCAGACTCGATGGGCCAAATGGCCTCCTTCTGCACTGTAAATTCTATGAATCCCTATGTCGGAAAATCAATCAAGGGACATTTTCAGTCTTTCGATAGTTTCTTTTCTTGTTCCATTATTACCCCTTTTTGCCTGGCATCATTATCATTCTTTCCGCAATTTAATCTCTCCTGTCTATCACCCTATAATGGACCTTCCCTTTAATACTTTCCTCCTCCCCACTCTCCTTCCCACTCTTCACCATTTTCTCTGGCTTTATACTTCTCTAAAATGTGTTCATCACTAATATTGTCCAGTTCTGATAAAGGTCTTTGACCTGAATTTTTCATTTTATTCTTCTCTCTTCAAAAGGTGCAGACTCATGCAGGGGTATAGTACCATGTGACTGTCCAATTGTGCTATTTTAAACAGAATGTGGTGATCTGATCACAGGACGATCAAAGCTGAGCCCCATTCTACCTTCAACCAACCATAAGGCCTGAAGCCGTCGGAGCAGCAGTAGGCCATTCAGCCCACTGGGTCTGCTCCGCCATTCAATGCGATCATAAAAGATCTGATAAACATAGACTCCACTTCTCTGCCTCATCCCCATAACTCTTCACTTCCTTTGTAGCAGCAGAGCCCCTTTAAGGAATGGTCTTTCACGGGCCACATGGCTTGCTCGGGGCCTATTGCACAGGAGCCTGTTAACCCCGACCAATGGGAAAAAAGCACGGGGCTCTGGAAGCAGAGGCCTGGGCAATGTGTGGAGCCGGGTTTCATGGAATGAAGACCTGTATGAGTTACCTCTGTGCTGTATATAGTTGGGCCTCATTGTTGTTTCTAATAAACCTCTTCGATATACAAGAATGATACAGTGATGCCTTGCGCTCTTGGTGACAAGAGTAATCGGACAATGATCTCAAGCCTCGAAATTCGTGACGGAAGGGGTTGTACTGCAAATCTCCAAGAAACGGAAAAGACAAAGTTGGCAGAAAAAACAGTGAGTGAGAAACAATGCCTCCATTTGACCAGACAGCCGAAGATTATATCGAGAGGCGCTGGTATTTGTTTCCACAAATGAGATCATGGGGGAAGGTGAGCAAGGTCAATTTTGTTAATGGTTTTTATGCCCCAGACCTACCACCTGATTAAGAAGTTAACATCCCCAGAGGCCATAGAACTATATGGGGTGACCAGCTAGTGACACTTGTGAAAGAGCACTTCAACCCCAGACCCTCCATTATACTGCACCGCTATCAATTTAATTCAGACATCAGGGGAGACAATTTCTGCTTTTGTTGCCAAACTTCACCAAATAGCAGAACACTGCGAATTCGGCTCGGCTTTAAGCGACATGCTATGCGCGTGGCATCAGCAATATCAATGTCCAAAGAAAATTGTTAGCTGAAACTAAAATTACGAGAGAAAAGGGGGGTATGGTGGCACAGTGGTTAGCACTGCAACTTCACAGCGCCAGGGAGCAGGTTCGATTCTAGCCTTGGATGACTGTCGATGTGGAGTTTGCACGTTCTCCCTGTAACTGCGTGGGTTTCCTCTGATTGCACCGGATTCCTCCCACAGTCCAAAGATGTGCAGTTTCGGACGAATGGCCAGGCTAAATTGCCCCTTAATGTCCAGAGGGGTGCATGTTTGGTTATGAGTTTACACCAGGACGGGGTGGATCTTGGTTGAGTGCTTTTTCAGAGGGTCGGTGCAAACCTGATGGGCCTAATGGCCTCCTTGTGCATTGTGGGGATTCTATGGTTGTAAGCCACTGAATGCGCCGAGAAAGATGCTTCTGAGAATGCGGTGAGCAAGACGCTAAATTGCATGCAGGAAGGCGAGGTAATCAGCTTTGGAGTGGAATGGCTGTTAGGTGAGCACCTCGAGTGACACACAGTTAACTGTAATAACCTGCACTGTTTTACCACCCTCCCCCATGGCGTATCTACCCTAATATACTGTATTATATATGTGTGTGTCAAGGGACTTTAGATGGGAGGAATGCGGTAGCATGGCCCTTAAAGGGGTGATTTTTCAAGGACAATGTGACCCGCTTAGTGCCTATTGTGCAGGAACGCGCAAACCCTGACCAATAGGGAAAAAGCAGGGGCCAGGGCAGTGTGGACCCAGGAGTCATGGAGTGCAGACCTGTATGAGATACCGCTGTGCCTCTATATAGTTGAACCTCATTGTTGTTTCCAATAAGCCTCTTCATTACACAAAAATCTGCTCAGTGATACCTCGCACTATTACACATTTATTGATAAAATCTGTTTATCTCAGCTGTGAATATACTTAACGACCCAGCTTCTCCAGCCTCTGCGGTAAAGAATTCCACAGATTCACTCCGCTCCTTTTCCCTGTCTTATATGGGAGACCCCTTACACTGAGATTATGCCCTCTGGTCCTTAGACTCTCCCACAAGGGGTAGCAACCTCTCAGCATCTTTCTCAACCATAGAGGGTGCAATTAACAGCTCAGAAATAGCTGGAAATCAGGATTTGGAAGGGAGGGAGGAACTCAGGAAAATTACAATCACCAAGGAAGTGGTGGTTGAGCAAATTGTTAGGTCTGTGGGCTGACAAATCCCCGGGTCCGATGGACTTCACCCTAAGGTCTTGAAAGATGTGGTCAATGATGCATTGGTTTTAATTTCCCAATCTTCCTTAGATTCGGCGAAGGTTCTATTAGATTGGAAGACAGAAAATGTAACTCCTTTATTAAAAAATGGAGGGAGACAGAAAGCAGGAAACTACAAGCCAGTTAACCTAACATCTGTCAACTATTATTAAAGATGTTACAGCAGAGCACTTGGAAACTTCAAGGTAATCAGGCAGAGTCAACATGGTTACATGAAAGGGAAATCATATTTGATCAATTTATTGGAGTTGTTGTAAGAGTCACATGGGCTGTAGATATAGGGGAACCGTTGGATGTACTGCATTTAGATTTCCAGAAGGCATTTGATAAGGTGCCACATCAACGGTTACTGTGGAAAATAAAAGCTCATGGTGCACGTGTAAGATATTGTCATGGATAGATGATTGGCTAGCTAACAGGAGACAGAGTTCTAGATACATAGACATATAGAAGATAGGAGCAGGAGGAGGCCTTTTGGCCCTTCGAGCCTGCTCCGCCATTCATCACGATCATGGCTAATCATCCAACTCAATAGCCTAATCCTGTTTTCTCACCTTAGCTTTTGATCCCATTCTCCCCAAGTGCTATATTCAGCTGCCTCTTGAATATATTCAAAGTTTTAGCATCAACTACTTCCTGTGGTAATGAATTCCACAGGCTCACCACTCTTTGTGTGAAGAAATGTCTCCTTATCTCTGTCCGAAATGGTTTACCCTGAATCCTCAGGCTGTGACCCCTGAGACGTCATTCTCCGACCCCCCAGCGGGTCGGAGAATGGCCGTTGGCCGCCGTGAATCCCGCCCCCGCCGGTTGCCGAAGTCTCCGAAGGGAGAAAAGTCGGCGGGGCGTTAATGGCGTCGCAGACGTCGGAGAATGGCACGGGTGGGCGCAAGGCAGCAGACTTTGGGTCTGCCGATATTCTCCCGTCCGGATGGGCCGAAGTCCCGTCGACGTGATGACCGGTCACGTCGACGTAAATCAAACCTCCTTTTAGTCGGCGTCAACCTGTGCTCCAGGTTTACGCCGACCAGCGTGGAGGTGGGTGACGGCCTGGGGGGTGGTTAGAGTGGGCTGGGCTCCGGGGGAGTGAAGGGAGGGGGGGGTCCGTGCCGGGGAGAAGGATGGGAGGGGTCCGTGCCGGGGAGGGGGATGGGGGGGGTCCGTGCCGGGGAGGAGGATGGGGGGTGTCCGTGCCGGGGAGGGGGATGGGGGGGGGTCCGTGCCAGGGAGGAGGATGGGGGGGTCTGTGCCGGGGAGGAGGATGGGGGGGTCCGTGCCGGGGAGGAGGATGGGGGGGGGTCCATGCCGGGGAGGGGGATGGGGGGGGGTCTGTGCCGGGGAGGATGGGGGGGTCCGTGCCGAGGAGGGGAATGGGGGGGTCCGTGCCGGGGAGGGGGATTGGGGCGTCCATGCCGGGGAGGAGGATGGGGGGGGGGGGTCCGTGCCGGGGAGGGGGTTGGGGGGGGGGTCCGTGCCAGGGAGGAGGATGGGGTCCGTGCCGGGGAGGAGGATGGGGGGGGTCCGTGCCGGGGAGGAGGATGGGGTCCGTGCCGGGGAGGAGGATGGGGGGGGGGTCCGTGCCGGGGAGGAGGATGGGGTCCGTGCCGGGGAGGAGGATGGGGGGTCCGTGCCGGGGAGGAGGATGGGGTCCGTGCCGGGGAGGATGGGGTCCGTGCTGGGGAGGAGGATGGGGTCCGTGCCGGGGAGGAGGATGGGGTCCGTGCCGGGGAAGAGGATGGGGGCCCGTGCCGGGGAGGAGGATGGGGGCCCGTGCCGGGGAGGAGGATGGGGGCCCGTGCCGGGGAGGAGGATGGGGTCCGTGCCGGGGAGGAGGATGGGGTCCGTGCCGGGGAGGAGGATGGGGGGCCCGTGCCGGGGAGGAGGATAGGGTCCGTGCCGGGGAGGAGGATGGGGTCCGTGCCGTGGAGGAGGATGGGGTCCGTGCTGGGGAGGAGGATGGGGTCCGTGCCGGGGAGGAGGATGGGGCCCGTGCCGGGGAGGAGGATGGGGTCCGTGCCGGGGAGGAGGATGGGGTCCGTGCCGGGGAGGAGGATGGGGTCCGTGCCGGGGAGCAGGATGGGGCGCCCGTGCCGTGGAGGAGGATGGGGTCCGTGCCGGGGAGGAGGATGGGGTCCGTGCTGGGGAGGAGGATGGGGGGGTCCGTGCCGTGGAGGAGGATGGGGTCCGTGCCGGGGAGGAGGATGGGGTCCGTGCCGGGGAGGAGGATGGGGGGGTCCGTGCCGTGGAGGAGGATGGGGTCCGTGCCGGGGAGGAGGATGGGGGGCCCGTGCCGGGGAGGAGGATGGGGTCCGTGCCGGGGAGGAGGATGGGGTCCGTGCCGGGGAGGAGGATGGGGGGCCCGTGCCGGGGAGGAGGATGGGGGGGTCCGTGCCGTGGAGGAGGATGGGGTCCGTGCCGGGGAGGAGGATGGGGGGCCCGTGCCGTGGAGGAGGATGGGGACCGTGCCGGGGAGGAGGATGGGGTCCCTGCTGGGGAGGAGGATGGGGTCCGTGCTGGGGAGGAGGATGGGGGGCCCGTGCCGGGGAGGAGGATGGGGGGCCCGTGCCGGGGAGGAGGATGGGGGGCCCGTGCCGGGGAGGAGGATGGGGTCCGTGCTGGGGAGGAGGATGGGGGGGCCCGTGCCGGGGAGGAGGATGGGGGGCCCGTGCCGGGGAGGAGGATGGGGGGCCCGTGCTGGGGAGGAGGATGGGGTCCGTGCCGGGGAGGAGGATGGGGGGCCCGTGCCGGGGAGGAGGATGGGGTCCGTGCCGGGGAGGAGGATGGGGTCCGTGCCGGGGAGGAGGCTGGGGGGCCCGTGCCGTGGAGGAGGATGGGGGGCCCGTGCCGGGGAGGAGGATGGGGTCCGTGCCGGGGAGGAGGATGGGGGGCCCGTGCCGGGGAGGAGGATGGGGTCCGTGCCGGGGAGGAGGATGGGGTCCGTGCCGGGGAGGAGGATGGGGGGCCCGTGCCGGGGAGGAGGATGGGGTCCGTGCCGGGGAGGAGGATGGGGTCCGTGCCGGGGAGGAGGATGGGGCCCGTGCCGTGGAGGAGGATGTGGGGTCCGTGCAGGGGAGGAGGATGGGATCCGTGCCGGGGAGGGGGGGGGTGCGAGAGCAAGTGAGTTGGTCCACCTGGCCAGGTGCCAGCCTCCAAAAGTTGGACCCATGCGGTCCATGCCACCTGGGGAGGAGGGGTATGGGCAATGATGACATGTCGTCGCTTCCCCCCCCCCCCCCCCAACCAGGCCGTCATGTTTTCCGATCATCCAGCGATGTTGGCCGCCGTGGTTTCAGCCGCTAATTTATATGTTGCCCTGGATGAGGAGGAGGAGCAGGAGGAGGAGCGTGCCAGGGAGGCGGCGCAGGCTTCCGAAGAGGGGCAGGCGGCAGCCGCCCAGGCTGGAGGGACACCTGACCGACAGGACGAGGAGGGGGACGTCGCGGCCCCACGGCAACGGAGGCACCCGAGGGTGCCCTGTGTGTACCGGCCCCGGCAGTCATACCAGGACCTCACGGACCGGGAATGCAGGAGGAGACTCCGGATGAGGGGGGAAACCGTGGCACACATCTGCCACCTGCTGGCACACCTGTCACCGCATGGCACTGGCGGGGGACATCCTCTCCCCGTGTCCGTCAAGGTTACGGTGGCCCTGAACTTTTATGCAACGGGGTCATTCCAGGCACCGAGTGGGGACCTGTCCGGCATATCGCAGACATCGGTGCATCCGGGCAGTGACAGATGCCCTATATGCCATGGCGCACCGCTACATCCCCTTCCCTGTGGACTGGGCCAGCCAAGATGCCCGGGCCATGGGCTTCTCTGCCTTGGCCGGGTTCCCCATGGTCCAGGGCGCGATCGATGGGATGCACGTCGCCGTGCGGCCACCTGCAGATAATAGGGCCGTGTTCACCAATAGGAAGGGGACCTATTCGATGAACATACAGGTGGTCTGCGACCACCGCATGATGATCCTGCACATCTGCGCCCGTTACCCAGGCAGTGTACACGACTCATACGTGTTGTCGCGGTCATCCATCACCGGCATGTACGAGGGACGCCATCCCCGGCTGAGGGGCTGGTTGCTGGGCGACAGGGGCTACCCATTGCGATTGTGGCTGATGACGCCTATACGGAGGCCACACAATGAGGCGGAGAACCGCTACAATGATGCCCATGTAGCGACAAGGGGAGTGATAGAGAGGTGCTTTGGCGTGCTGAAGATGCGTTTCAGGTGCCTGGACCTATCTGGGGGCGCCCTCCAGTATCGGTCAGATAAGGTTGGCCGCATCATTGTGGTGTGCTGCGTCCTGCACAACATAGCCCAGCAGAGGGGCGATGTGCCGCAGGCAGAGGAGGGCGGAGTGGAGGAGCAGCAGGAAGAGGCGCAGTCCTCCCCAGATGAGGGGTATGGGGGCAATGGTCAGGGCAGACGGGCTAGACACAGGCGGGTGGCTGTCCACCGTTACCGGCTGGCCCAGCGGGCACGGGACATGCTGATAGCCGCCCGCTTCACTGACTAGATGGGTGTGGGAATCGGGTAGTACGGCCACAGACCGCACACCATGGCAACAGCCGACCACCCACACCCCCCACCCATCCACCCACCCAGCACCCTCACCCCCCCTCCCCAACCCCACCCACCCGCATGCACCCCCCCCCCCCCCCATTGCCGATCCACCTGCGGCACAACGGCCGGGCTCACACAGTTGCGGGTGGACGTGTGTCTATTGCAGGCCATGGAGGATGATGACAACCCGCCCTGCGTTGAGCTCCTGGCTCCACATCGTTGGACTATGTCTGACCCATGGCCACAGTACCACCATCCACCCGGACCATCCCTGCATGCGGCTGTGACACTGCAGCACACGGTCCCGTCCTCTGCCCGGGGGGATGTTGATGGCGGCCCAGGGGGAAGGGGCAGACTCACCTGGGGCTGAGGCAAGACCACCCCTCACACACACACACTTGCGCTCAACGTACATGACACCCCCGCACGCTTTGGACAGGGCATAAAGGCAGCTTCTGTAGGTGTAACATTGACTTTAATAACCAAAGGAGTTCATGCACGTGCCCTAGCCCCTAAAACTCATCTGTGCCCTGCACCCGTGCCAACTTACTCAGTGTCTAATTGTTTGGCCTTACGGGCCCTTTGACTACGTCTACGTGGTTCCCCAGACGGTACAGCAGAACTGGAGGTGGACTCCTGTGATTCCTGCCCTCTGACACGGGATCCCTTTGGCGGCCGTTTCCTGGGGCGTCCTGGCCTAGATGCCAGGCTGCGGCCCGGGCGACTGGGATGGCGAGCTGCCAGCCTGTCCTGCCCGTTGCCCACCCGATGCACCTGGGACGGAAGGGGGGGGGGGGGGCGGGGGGAGTCCGAGGTGTCCCGGTGTTCCGGGACCTCCCCTACAGGGGGACCCGGGACGGACCACACCTCCTCCTCCCTTGGGGTGCCCGATGGCCCCCAGGCCTCTACATGGGTGGGGGATGCGAACGGACTGGCCATCTGACGCCCCCCCCGACATCTGGCGCTGCCAGTCCTGGAGGCCCGTGCTGGTATCGACAGGGGCCTCCAGGTTTGCAGCCATGGAGCCCAGGGGATTGGCAAACCCTGTCTGTGACTGTGCGACGCCGGCTCGCACATGGCCAATGGCGCCGATGCCCTCAGCGATGGCCTGCTGAGACTGGGCTATGGCCTGCAGAGACTGGGCCATGGCCTGCAGAGACTGGGCCATGGCGTTGAGCGCCTCTGCCATCTGGCGCTGGCACTGGCTCATGGCCTCCTGTGAGAGGGCAGCCATGTCCTGGGCCACAGACGCCGCCTGCACGGAAAGCCCCAGGCCTCGCAAACCGTTCCCCATGTCTGACACCGTCGCACCCATTGCCTCCACCGCGGACGCCACCCGTGCGTCACTCCCAGCTCCTGGTCGCAGGACTCCTCCACCTGCGACCGCAGCCGCCGCAAGCCGCCCGTCACCCTCTTCGCTCGTCTCCGGGTCGGTGGTTGCATCGGATCTATGGGTGGGTGTGGTAACTCCAGGAACCCGGGATCCATCTGGGCGGCAGATGTTCGCTTGGGCTGGGCTGCCCTCCGACCGCCCGGCCCCTCTGCTGCTCCTACCTCCACCTGCTGTACCGGGACGGCTGTGTTGTGCGCACCAGTGAGTGTACCAGACGCCTCATCACTAAAGTGCCCAACCGTGGTGAGTGTTTCTGCGATGGTGGAGGGTGTTGGTGACAGCAGTGGCGTTGTGTCATGCTCTTCGTCCCACTCTGAGTCCATGGCACTTTGGGGTGGGGGTTCGTCTCCACCCATCCACTCTGTGTCACTGTCCGGTATTTCGTCTTCCTGGGTAGTTATGTCCCGGGTAGGCGTGTCCTGGGTAGGGGTGTCCTGGGTAGTGGTGTCCTGGCTCGGCTGTGACGGGGGCCTGTGGCTGCCCCTCTCGTCGCTGGGTGCCACACGCCTGCGTCGTCGCACCCGCATTTGACTGGGGCGTCGTCTCCCTGTTGCTCCAGGTCTCTCCGTCTCCCGTGGTCTCCAAGGGACATCCTGCGGGCGTCGCATGCCGGAGGGTCCGGGTCTCTCTGTCTCCCGTGGTGTGCGAGGGGCATCCTGCGGGCGTCGCATGCCGGAGGTTCCGGGTCTCTCCGTCTCCCGTGGCCTCCGAGGGGCATCCTGCGGGCGGTCTGCATCTGCGGGGATGGATGCCTCGACGTTTGCTCCTGTGATACACAATGAAGCATGCATGGTTAGACATCAGGCAGTGATCAGGTGATATGGGGGAGGGGGATATAGGGGAGGGGGGATATGGGGACGGGCTGTCGGTGGCTCACTTGCTAGTACGCCCCCGACCTCTGCATCAGCAACCTCCCGGTCGTCAGGTCCGCCAGCCAGTTCCAGGGCCCTTTCCTGGTGTTCGGTCAGTGGCCTCTCATCAGCGGGGCCTCCACCAGTCCTCACATGCTCCCTGGTGTTGTGTGCGCGTTTCTCCTGTGGCGAAGTGGGGGGGGCGTTTGCAGGGGTAAAAGGCAACACTGTTAGGCAGGTATATGAATGCACGCCATTGGTTGCGCGTGCATTGCAGAGGTTAAGGTTAGGGCTGGATTCACTTGTGGATATGGGGGATATGGGGGAGGGGGGATATGGGGGAGGGGGGGATATGGGGGAGGGGGGATATGGGGGAGGGGGGATATGGGGAGGGGGGATATGGGGGAGGGGGATATGGGGAGGGGGTATATGGGGGAGGGGGGATATGGGGGAGGGGGATATGGGGGAGGGGGGATATGGGGAGGGGGATATGGGGGAGGGGGGATATGGGGGATATGGGGGAGGGGGGATATGGGGGAGGGGGTATATGGGGGAGGGGGGATATGGGGAGGGGGATATGGGGGAGGGGGGATATGGGGAGGGGGGATAGGGGGGATATGGGGGAGGGGAGATATGGGGGAGGGGGGATCTGGGGAGGGGTGGATATGGGGGATATGGGGGAGGGGGGATATGGATATCGGGCAGGGGGGGAGGCTCACCCTGCCTGCTCTGACGAGGTCGTTCACCTTCTTGTGGCACTGGGGCAACTCTGCCACCTCCCTCCACAGACGCCGGCTGTGGCGTGGGGCAACTCTGCGGCCGTGCCCGGGATGCTGGGCCTCCCTCCTCTGCTCCACCACGTCCAGGAGCACCTCCACATCGCGTGACTGGAACCTCGGGGCTGAGCGGTGGCCGGCCATCCGGTCGGGTGTTCCGGTCGGTGGGGGGGAGCAGCGTGTCCTTATGAGCCGTCACGCCGTGCGGCGCGTATGACGCTGCGCGGCGTGAACCACGTGAGCAAGCGCGGATCCCGTCACGTCGCTGCTAGCCCATTTCGGGTTGGAGACTTCGCGCCGATTTTTGCGGCGTGACGCAGGTCGGATTTGCGCCGTTTTTTGCGCCGATCGGCGGACTTTGCGCCGATAACGGAGAATTTCGCCCCTGGTTCTGGACACACCCATCATTGGTAACATGGACGGGATTCTCTGCAATCGGCGCGATGTCCGCCGACCGGCACCAAAAACGGCGTGAATCAGTCCGGCATCGCGCCGCCCCAAAGGTGCAGAATTCTCCGCATCTTGAGGGGCCGAGCCCTCACCTTGAGGGGCTAGGCCCGCGTCGGACTGATTTCCGCCCCGCCAGCTGGCGGGAAAGGCCTTTGGTGCCCCCGCCAACTGGCGGTGAAATGACTTTGCCGTGCGGCGCATGCGCGGGAGCGTCAGCAGCCGCTCACGGCAGCCCCGTGCATGCGCAGTGGAGGGGGTCTCTTCCGCCTCCGCCATAGTGAAGACCATGGCGAAGGCGGAAGGGAGTGCCCCCACGGCACAGGCCCGCCCGCGGATCGGTGGGCCCCGATCGCGGGCCAGGCCACCGTGGGGGCAACCCCCGGGGCCAGATCGCCCCGCATCCCTCCCAGGACCCCGGAGCCCGCCCGCGCCGCCTTGTCCCGCCGGTAAGAGAGGTGGTTTGATTCTCGCCGGCGGGACAGGCATTCCAGCAGCGGGACTTCGGCCCATCGCGGGCCGGAGAATCGCCGGGGGGGGGCCCGCCAACCGGCGCGGCGCGATTCCCACCCCGGCCGAATATCCAGTGCCGGAGAATTCGGCAAACAGCGGGGGCGGGATTCACGCCAGCCCCTGCCGATTCTCCGACCCGGCGGGGGGGTCAGAGAATCCCGCCTCATCTTCCCTGCATCTACCCTGTCTAGTCCCGTTAGAATTTTATAAGTTTCTATGAGGTCCCCTTCATTCTTCTGAACTCCAGTGAGAACAATCCCAACCTAGTCAATCTCTCCTCATATAACAGTCCCGTCATCCCTGGAATCAGTCTGGGAAACCTTCGCTGCACTCCCTCGAGAGCAAGAACATCCTTCCTCAGAGAAGGGGACCAAAACTGCACACGATACTCCAAGTGTGGCCTCACCAAGGCCCTGTACAATTGTAGCAACACATCCCTGCTTCTGTACTCGAAACCTCTCGCAATGAAGGCCAACATACCATTAGCCTTCTTTACCTCCTGCTGCACCTGCATGCTTACCTTCAGCAAATGGTGCACAAGGACACCCAGGTCCCGCTGCACACTCCCCTCTCCCAATTTACAATCATTCAGGTCGTAACCTGCCTTCCTGTTTTTGTTTCCAAAGTGAATAACCTCACACTTATCCAAATTATACTGCATCTGCCATTGGCTTGCCCACTCGCTCAACTTGTCCAGTTGACATGGTGTGACGAGTGGTGTGCCAAAGGGATCAGTGCTGGGGCCTCAATGCTTTACTATTTATTTAAGTGACTTGGATGAAGGTATTGAAGGTATGGTTGTTAAATTTACAGACGACACAAAGATAGGTAGGAAAGTAAATTGAAGTAAAGTGAAGAGGATATAAGGAGGTTACAAAGGGACATAGAGAGATTAAATGAGAGGGAAAAAGTTTGGTAAATGGATTATAATGGGGGCAAATATGAAATTGTCCAATTTGGCAGGAAGAATAAAAAATAACCTTCATATCTAAATGGTGAGAGATTTCAGAATTCTGAGGTGCAGAGGGATCTGGGTGTCCTAGTGCATGAATCACAAAAGGGATGCAGGTATAGCAAGTAATCAGGAAACCTAATAGAATGATATTGTTTATTATGAGGGAAATTGATTACAAAAGTAGGGAGGTTAAACTTCAGTTACACAGGACAGTGGTGAGACCACATTTGGAGTACTGTGTGCAATACTGATCTTATTATTTAAGGAAAGATATAGGGGGCGATTCTCCGATATGGAAACCAAGTGTTCGTGCCGGCGTGAATGCCGTCGCGTTTCACGACAGCGCGAACAGGGCCCAGGCACGACCTGGGGGCCAGCAGGGCGCTGGAGCGGTTCAAGCGGCTCCAGCGTCCTTACGCAGCGCCAAATGGGCACCGTGCCAACCCGCACAAGCGCAGTTGAGGCAGCCCACTCCTGCGCATGCGCGGGGAACGTCTTACGCATGCCGACTCCTCACCAACATGGCGCCGGTGTTCTGGGGCCGCGCGCAGAAGGAGGTATGCCTGGGGGGGGGGGGGGGGGAGAGGCCGGCCCGCCGATCGGTGGGCCCCGATCGCGGGCCAGACCCCATTGGAGGCCACCTCGGCGAAGGAGCCCCCCTCCCTCCCCCACAGGCCGCCCCCCCAGCGTTCCTGCAGAGTTCCCGCAGGCAGCGACCAGGGGTGGATGGCGCCGGCGGGAACCTGTTATGTCGTAGCGGCCGCTCGGCCCATCCGGGCCGGAGAATCGCCGTTCGCCGGTTCTCCGAGCGGTCCGGTGCGAATCGCGCGCCGTTGGTTTCCGGGGGGGTGGGAGAATCGCGTGCGGGGGTCGGGGGCGTGTGGCGCGGTTCGCACGGCGCCCCGGCGATTCTCCCACCTGGCGTGGGGGGGGGAGAATAGCTCCCACCAATGCGTTAGAAGCAATTCAGAGAAGGTTTACTAGACAAAAACCAGGAATGGGTGGGTTGTCCAGTGGGGAAAGGATGGAGAGGTTAGGTTTGTATCCACTGAATTTTAGAAGACTAAGGAGCAACTTGATTGAAATCTTTAAGATTGTGAGGGGTATTGATAGGGTGGATGTGGAGAGGATGTTTCCTCTTGAAGTGGGGTCACTGTTTAAAAATAAAGACGGAGATCGTGGCTGTTATTGGTGGGACCGGAAGGCCCTGCCGATTGGAACGGTTCGAAAATCCCTCCTGATGTTCCTTCTTGAATTTACTAAGAAGCTGAACACATCACCCCAATATAACCAGCAAAGGATTTCCGGAATGTGGGATTGAGTGGACAAGGCCTATATTAGCCAGAGTTTAGAAGAATGAGAGGAGATCTCATAGAAACATGACATTCTTCAGGGGTTTGACAGGATAGATGCTGGGAGGATGTCGCCCCGGCTGGAGATATTGAGAATGAGAAGTCAAAGCCTCAGCCGTGGGGAATGTGCCATTTTAGGACTGAGATGAGGAGAAATCTCTTCTCTAAAAGAATTGTGAATCTTTGGAATTCTCTACCTCAGAGAGCTGTGGATATTCAGTTGTTGACTGTGTTCAATTTAGAGATTGGTAGAGCTTTGGAGACAATGGGAATTAAGGAATAGTATGGGAAGATTCCCCATGATCATATTGAAAGGCAGGGCAGCTTCGGGGAGACAAATGGCCTACTATTCCTATTTCTATACCTTTATGTTCAAAAATATTTCTGTACATTTTGTAAAAGTAATTTCACTAATTAGGAGTCAGATCCTGGCGGGTGAAGCGCTGACGCCGTGATTTAAAATGCTTATTTTTGCCCCCCTTACTGACCAATCACTCTTAAATATATCAAGGAATATTTTCCTCTAAAACACTTCATGTTCACGGTCAGATTCACCGTTTGGTAATATGTAAATGCGTTCAAATGGAAATTTGATTTAAAAAATGACTTAGATCATAGAGTATCATAGAATTTACAGTGCAGAAGGAGGCCATTCGGCACATCGAGTCTGCACCAGCCCTTGGAAAGAGCACCCTACCCAAGCCCACACCCCCACCCTAACCCCGTAACCCAGTAACCCCACCCAACCCAACCTTTTTGGACACTAAGGGCAATTTATCATGGCCAATCCACCTAACCTGCACATTTTTGGACTGTGGGAGGAAACCGGAGCACCCAGAGGAAATCCACGGGGAGGGCATGCAGACTCCGCACAGACAGTGACCAAAGCTGGGAATAGAACTGGGGACCGTAGAGCTGTGAAGCAACTGTGCTAACCACTGTGCTGACGTGCCCCCAATATCCTGTGCAATTTTGGATGCAAATGCAATTGGACTGCTCGGAGAGTGAGGGGACTTTGGTTTGCTAGACAGGACTCGCTATGGGTAAAACACAAACAAATCAATCTGGCTGAAGTTTTAGTGTAAAATCTCTGATGCTGACCAATAAGAGCAGCGACAGCTCGCTGTGCGACACCAAGTAGCCCGTCCGGATTCCAGTGTGGGAAGATGACAGCGATTGGATGAGCATGGGAAATAGGGGGTGCAGAATGATTTGAAACATCGCCCATTGCTGCTTGTTCACATGGCAACGGGACGGTCCTGTCTCCCATTTTGGATGGAACAGGCGCCAGAGACTGGAATTGAAATCCCAGTAGATTAAGCATGGAGGACACTCCTGGGATGCTGATTATATTTGCAGTCAACTTCACTGTGACGTTGTCTGCAGAGAAACAGAAAGGTTATCAGAATGGGGTGATGTCAGTAAGATTAACCATTGTAATCACTCCACTCACACCCTGAGGCTTCCCCTAAACCATTCACTCTCTGCCTCTCACTGATTGCTACTCGCCCTCCTCTTGCTTCCTCACTCCCCCTCCCCCACGGTCACTCCCACTGCCACTCCCCCACTGCCACTCCCCCACTGTCACTCCACCACTGCCACTCCCCCACTGTCACTCCCCCACTGCCAATCCCCCACTGTCACTCCCCCACTCCCCCTCCCCCACTGTCACTCCCCCACTGCCAATCCCCCACTGTCACTCCCACTGCCACTCCCCCACTGCCACTCCTCCACTGTCACTCCCCCACTCCCACTCCACCACTGTCACTCCCCCACTGCCACTCCCCCACTGTCACTCCCCCACTGCCAATCCCCCACTGTCACTCCCCCACTCCCCCTCCCCCACTGTCACTCCCCCACTGCCAATCCCCTACTGCCACTCCCCCACTGCCACTCCCCCACTGTCACTCCACCACTGCCACTCCCCCACTGTCACTCCCCCACTGCCACTCCCCCACTGTCATTCCCCCACTGCCAATCCCCCACTGTCACTCCCCCACTCCCCCTCCCCCACTTTCACTCCCCCACTGCCAATCCCCCACTGTCACTCCCCCACTGCCAATCCCCCACTGCCACTCCCCCACTGTCACTCCCACTGCCACTCCCCCACTGTCACTCCTCCACTGTCACTCCCCCACACCCCCTCCAACACTGTCACTCCCCCACTGCCACTCCCCCACTGCCACTCCCCCACTGTCACTCCCCCACTGCCAATCCCCCACTGCCACTCCCCCACTGCCACTCCCCCAGTCACTCCTCCACTGTCACTCATCCCACTGTCACTCCCCCACTGTCACTCCCCCACTGCCACTCCCCCAGTCACTCCCCCACTGTCACTCATCCCACTGTCACTCCCTACTGCCAATCCCCCACTGTCACTCATCCCACTGCCACTCCACCACTGTCACTCATCCCACTGTCACTCCCCCACTGCCACTCCCCCACTGTCACTCATCCCACTGTCACTCCCTACTGCCAATCCCCCACTGTCACTCCCCCACTGTCACTCATCCCACTGCCACTCCCCCACTGTCACTCCCCCACTGTCACTCATCCCACTGTCACTCCCCCACTGCCACTCCCCCACGGCCAATCCCCCACTGTCACTCATCCCAATGCCACTCCCCCACTGTCACTCATCCCACTGTCACTCCCCCACTGTCACTCCCCCACTGTCACTCATCACACTGTCACTCATCCCACTGTCACTCATCCCACTGTCACTCCCCCACTGCCACTCCCCCAGTGTCACTCGCCCACTGCCACTCCCCCACTGTCACTCCCCCACTGTCACTCATCCCACTGCCACTCCCCCACTGCCAATCTCCCACTGTCACTCTCCCACTGTCACTCATCCGACTGCCACTCCCCCACTGTCACTCATCCCACTGCCACTCCCCCACTGCCACAGCCCCACTGTCACTCCCCCACTGTCACTCTCCCACTGTCACTCATCCCACTGTCACTCATCCCACTGTCACTCACCCACTGTCACTCATCCCACTGTCACTCCCCCACTGCCACTCCCCCACTGCCACCTATCCCACTGTCACTCAACCCACTGCCACTCCCCCACTGTCACTCATCCCACTGCCACTCCCCCACTGTCACACATCCCACTGTCACTCATCCTACTGCCACTCCCCCACTGCCACTGCCCCACTGTCACTCCCCCACTGTCACTCCCCCACTGTCACTCCCCCACTGCCACCTATCCCACTGTCACTCATCCCACTGTCACTCCCCCACTGTCACTCATCCCACTGTCACTCCCTCACTGTCACGCACCCAGTCACTCCTCCACTGTGACTCCCCCAGTCACTCCTCCACTGTCACTCATCCCACTGCCACTCCCCCACTGTCACTCATCCCACTGTCACTCCCCCACTGTCACGCCCCCAGTCACTCCTCCACTGTCACTCATCCCACTGTCACTCCTCCACTGCCACTCCCCCAGTCACTCCTCCACTGTGACTCCCCCAGTCACTCCTCCACTGTCACTCATCCCACTGCCACTCCCCCACTGTCACTCATCCCACTGCCACTCCCCCACTGTCACTCATCCCACTGTCACTCCCCCACTGTCACGCCCCCAGTCACTCCTCCACTGTCACTCATCCCACTGTCACTCCCCCACTGTCACTTCCCCACTGTCACTCCTCCACTGCCACTCCCCCAGTCACTCCTCCACTGTCACTCCCCCACTGTCACTCATCCCACTGTCACTCCCCCACTGCCACTCCCCCACTGTCACTCCCCCACTGTCACTCATCCCACTGTCACTCATCCCACTGCCACTCCCCCACTGCCACTCCCCCACTGTCACTCATCCAACTGTCACTCATCCCACTGCCACTCCCCCACTGTCACTCCCCCACTGCCAATCCCCCACTGTCACTCCCCCACTGTCACTCATCCCACTGTCACTCATCCCACTACCACTCCCCCACTGTCACTCATCCCATTGCCACTCCCCCACTGTCACTCATCCCACTGCCACTCCCCCACTGTCACTCATCCCATTGCCACTCCCCCACTGTCACTCATCCCACTGTCACTAACCACTGCCAATCCCCCACTGTCACTCCCCCACTGTCACTCCCCCACTGCCACTCCCCCACTGTCACTCATCGCACTGCCACTCCCCCACTGTCACTCCCCCAATGTCACTCCCCCACTGTCACTCATCCCACTGTCACTCCCCCACTGTCACTCCCCCACTGCCACTCCCCCACTGTCACTCCCCCACTCTCTCATCCCACTGCCACTGCCCCACTGTCACTCCCCCACTGTCACTCTCCCACTGTCACTCATCCCACTGCCACTGCCCCACTGCCACTGCCCCACTGTCACTCCCCCACTGTCACTCTCCCACTGTCACTCATCCCACTGCCACTGCCCCACTGCCACTGCCCCACTGTCACTCCCCCACTGTCACTCTCCCACTGTCACTCATCCCACTGTCACTCATCCCACTGCCACTCATCCAACTGTCACTCCCCAACTGTCACTCTCCCACTGTCACTCATCCCACTGCCACTCCCCCACTGTCACTCATCCCACTGTCACTCCCCCACTGCCAATCCCCCACTGCCACCCCCCCCCCCTGTCACTCATCCCTCTGCCACTACCCCACTGCCAATCCCCCACTGTCACACCCCCACTGTCACTCATCCCACTGTCACTCCCCCACTGTCACTCATCCCACTGTCACTCCCCCACTGCCACTCCCCCACTGCCACCTATCCCACTGTCACTCATCCCACTGCCACTCCCCCACTGTCACTCATCCCACTGCCACTCCCCCACTGTCACACATCCCACTGTCACTCATCCTACTGCCACACCCCCACTGCCACTGCCCCACTGTCACTCCCCCACTGTCACTCCCCCACTGTCACTCCCCCACTGCCACCTATCCCACTGTCACTCATCCCACTGTCACTCCCCCACTGTCACTCATCCCACTGTCACTCCCTCACTGTCACGCACCCAGTCACTCCTCCACTGTGACTCCCCCAGTCACTCCTCCACTGTCACTCATCCCACTGCCACTCCCCCACTGTCACTCATCCCACTGCCACTCCCCCACTGTCACTCATCCCACTGTCACTCCCCCACTGTCACGCCCCCAGTCACTCCTCCACTGTCACTCATCCCACTGTCACTCCCCCACTGTCACTTCCCCACTGTCACTCCTCCACTGCCACTCCCCCAGTCACTCCTCCTCTGTCACTCCCCCACTGTCACTCCCCCACTGTCACTCATCCCACTGTCACTCCCCCACTGCCACTCCCCCACTGTCACTCCCCCACTGTCACTCATCCCACTGTCACTCATCCCACTGCCACTCCCCCACTGCCACTCCCCCACTGTCACTCATCCAACTGTCACTCATCCCACTGCCACTCCCCCACTGTCACTCCCCCACTGCCAATCCCCCACTGTCACTCCCCCACTGTCACTCATCCCACTGTCACTCATCCCACTACCACTCCCCCACTGTCACTCATCCCATTGCCACTCCCCCACTGTCACTCATCCCACTGCCACTCCCCCACTGTCACTCATCCCATTGCCACTCCCCCACTGTCACTCATCCCACTGTCACTAACCACTGCCAATCCCCCACTGTCACTCCCCCACTGTCACTCCCCCACTGCCACTCCCCCACTGTCACTCATCGCACTGCCACTCCCCCACTGTCACTCCCCCAATGTCACTCCCCCACTGTCACTCATCCCACTGTCACTCCCCCACTGTCACTCCCCCACTGCCACTCCCCCACTGTCACTCCCCCACTCTCTCATCCCACTGCCACTGCCCCACTGTCACTCCCCCACTGTCACTCTCCCACTGTCACTCATCCCACTGCCACTGCCCCATTGCCACTGCCCCACTGTCACTCCCCCACTGTCACTCTCCCACTGTCACTCATCCCACTGTCACTCCCCCACTGTCACTTCCCCACTGTCACTCCTCCACTGCCACTCCCCCAGTCACTCCTCCACTGTGACTCCCCCAGTCACTCCTCCACTGTCACTCATCCCACTGCCACTCCCCCACTGTCACTCATCCCACTGCCACTCCCCCACTGTCACTCATCCCACTGTCACTCCCCCACTGTCACGCCCCCAGTCACTCCTCCACTGTCACTCATCCCACTGTCACTCCCCCACTGTCACTTCCCCACTGTCACTCCTCCACTGCCACTCCCCCAGTCACTCCTCCACTGTCACTCCCCCACTGTCACTCATCCCACTGTCACTCCCCCACTGCCACTCCCCCACTGTCACTCCCCCACTGTCACTCATCCCACTGTCACTCATCCCACTGCCACTCCCCCACTGCCACTCCCCCACTGTCACTCATCCAACTGTCACTCATCCCACTGCCACTCCCCCACTGTCACTCCCCCACTGCCAATCCCCCACTGTCACTCCCCCACTGTCACTCATCCCACTGTCACTCATCCCACTACCACTCCCCCACTGTCACTCATCCCATTGCCACTCCCCCACTGTCACTCATCCCACTGCCACTCCCCCACTGTCACTCATCCCATTGCCACTCCCCCACTGTCACTCATCCCACTGTCACTAACCACTGCCAATCCCCCACTGTCACTCCCCCACTGTCACTCCCCCACTGCCACTCCCCCACTGTCACTCATCGCACTGCCACTCCCCCACTGTCACTCCCCCAATGTCACTCCCCCACTGTCACTCATCCCACTGTCACTCCCCCACTGTCACTCCCCCACTGCCACTCCCCCACTGTCACTCCCCCACTCTCTCATCCCACTGCCACTGCCCCACTGTCACTCCCCCACTGTCACTCTCCCACTGTCACTCATCCCACTGCCACTGCCCCACTGCCACTGCCCCACTGTCACTCCCCCACTGTCACTCTCCCACTGTCACTCATCCCACTGCCACTGCCCCACTGCCACTGCCCCACTGTCACTCCCCCACTGTCACTCTCCCACTGTCACTCATCCCACTGTCACTCATCCCACTGCCACTCATCCAACTGTCACTCCCCAACTGTCACTCTCCCACTGTCACTCATCCCACTGCCACTCCCCCACTGTCACTCATCCCACTGTCACTCCCCCACTGCCAATCCCCCACTGCCACCCCCCCCCCCTGTCACTCATCCCTCTGCCACTACCCCACTACCAATCCCCCACTGTCACACCCCCACTGTCACTCATCCCACTGTCACTCCCCCACTGTCACTCATCCCACTGTCACTCCCCCACTGCCACTCCCCCACTGCCACCTATCCCACTGTCACTCATCCCACTGCCACTCCCCCACTGTCACTCATCCCACTGCCACTCCCCCACTGTCACACATCCCACTGTCACTCATCCTACTGCCACACCCCCACTGCCACTGCCCCACTGTCACTCCCCCACTGTCACTCCCCCACTGTCACTCCCCCACTGCCACCTATCCCACTGTCACTCATCCCACTGTCACTCCCCCACTGTCACTCATCCCACTGTCACTCCCTCACTGTCACGCACCCAGTCACTCCTCCACTGTGACTCCCCCAGTCACTCCTCCACTGTCACTCATCCCACTGCCACTCCCCCACTGTCACTCATCCCACTGCCACTCCCCCACTGTCACTCATCCCACTGTCACTCCCCCACTGTCACGCCCCCAGTCACTCCTCCACTGTCAATCATCCCACTGTCACTCCCCCACTGTCACTTCCCCACTGTCACTCCTCCACTGCCACTCCCCCAGTCACTCCTCCTCTGTCACTCCCCCACTGTCACTCCCCCACTGTCACTCATCCCACTGTCACTCCCCCACTGCCACTCCCCCACTGTCACTCCCCCACTGTCACTCATCCCACTGTCACTCATCCCACTGCCACTCCCCCACTGCCACTCCCCCACTGTCACTCATCCAACTGTCACTCATCCCACTGCCACTCCCCCACTGTCACTCCCCCACTGCCAATCCCCCACTGTCACTCCCCCACTGTCACTCATCCCACTGTCACTCATCCCACTACCACTCCCCCACTGTCACTCATCCCATTGCCACTCCCCCACTGTCACTCATCCCACTGCCACTCCCCCACTGTCACTCATCCCATTGCCACTCCCCCACTGTCACTCATCCCACTGTCACTAACCACTGCCAATCCCCCACTGTCACTCCCCCACTGTCACTCCCCCACTGCCACTCCCCCACTGTCACTCATCGCACTGCCACTCCCCCATTGTCACTCCCCCAATGTCACTCCCCCACTGTCACTCATCCCACTGTCACTCCCCCACTGTCACTCCCCCACTGCCACTCCCCCACTGTCACTCCCCCACTCTCTCATCCCACTGCCACTGCCCCACTGTCACTCCCCCACTGTCACTCTCCCACTGTCACTCATCCCACTGCCACTGCCCCATTGCCACTGCCCCACTGTCACTCCCCCACTGTCACTCTCCCACTGTCACTCATCCCACTGCCACTGCCCCACTGCCACTGCCCCACTGTCACTCCCCCACTGTCACTCTCCCACTGTCACTCATCCCACTGTCACTCATCCCACTGCCACTCATCCCACTGTCACTCCCCAACTGTCACTCTCCCACTGTCACTCATCCCACTGCCACTCCCCCACTGTCACTCATCCCACTGTCACTCCCCCACTGCCAATCCCCCACTGCCACCCCCCCCCTGTCACTCATCCCTCTGCCACTACCCCACTGCCAATCCCCCACTGTCACACCCCCACTGTCACTCATCCCACTGTCACTCCCCCACTGCCAATCCCCCACTGTCACTTCCCCACTGTCACTCATCCCTCTGCCACTACCCCACTGCCAAACCCCCACAGTCACACCCCCACTGTCACTCATCCCACTGTCACTCCCCCACTGCCAATCCCCCACTGTCACTCCCCCACTGTAACTCATCCCACTGCCACTCCCCCACTGCCACTCCCCCACTGTCACTCCCCCACTGCCAATCCCCCACTGTCACTCCCCCACTGTAACTCATCCCACTGCCACTCCCCCACTGCCACTCCCCCGCTGCCACTCCCCCACTGTCACTTCCCCACTGTCACTCATCCCACTGTCACTCCCCCACTGTCACTCCCCCAGTCACTCCCCCACTGCCCCTCACCCACTGCCCCTAACCCACTGTCCCTCACCCCACTGTCCCTCACCCACTGCCCCTCACCCACTGCCCATCTCATACTGCCCCTCACCCCACTGTCCCTCACCCACTGCCCCTCACCCACGATCCCTCACCCCACTATTCCTCACCCACTGCCCCTCACCCACTGCCCCTCACCCACTGCCCCTCACCCCACTGCCCCTCACCCACTGCCCCTCACCCCACTGCCCCTCACCCACTGTCCCTCACCCACTGCCCCTCACCCACTGCTCCTCACCCACTGCCCCTCAACCCACTGCCCCTCACACACTGCCCCTCACCCACTGCCCCTCACCCACTGCCCTTCACCCACTGCCCCTCACCCACTGTCCCTCACCCACTGCCCCTCACCCACTGCCCTTCACCCACTGCCCCTCACCCACTGTCCCTCACCCACTGCCCTTCACCCACTGCCCCCACACACTGTCCCTCACCCCACTTTCCCTCACCCACTGCCCCTCACCCACTGTCCCTCACCCACTGCCCCTCACCCACTGCCCCTCACCCCACTGTCCCTCACCCACTGCCCCTCACCCACTGTCCCTCACCCACTGCCCCTCACCCACTGTCCCTCACCCCACTGCCCCTCACCCACTGCTCCTCACCCACTGCCCCTCACCCACTGCTCCTCACCCACTGCCCCTCACCCACTGCCCCTCACCCACTGCCCCTCACCCCACTGCCCCTCACCCACTGTCCCTCACCCACTGCCCCTCACCCACTGCTCCTCACCCACTGCCCCTCAACCCACTGCCCCTCACACACTCTCCCTCACCCACTGCCCCTCACCCACTGCCCTTCACCCACTGCCCCTCACCCACTGCCCCTCACCCACTGCCCCTCACCCACTGCCCCTCACCCACTGCCCTTCACCCACTGCCCCTCACACACTGTCCCTCACCCCACTGTCCCTCACCCACTGCCCCTCACCCACTGCCCATCTCCTACTGCCCTCACCCACTGTCCCTCACCCCACTGTCCCTCACCCCACTGTCCCTCACCCCACTCTCCCTCATCCACTGCCCCTCACTGCCCCTCGCACACTGTCCCTCACCCCACTGTCCCTCACCCCACTGTCCCTCACCCCACTGTCCCTCACCCCACTGTCCCTCACCCACTGCACCTCACCCACTGCCCTTCACCCACTGCCCCTCACCCACTGCCCTTCACCCACTGCCCCTCACCCACTGCCCCTCATCCACTGCCCCTCACCCACTGCCCCTCACCCACTGCCACTCACCCACTGCCCTTCACCCACTGCCCCTCACCCACTGCCCCTCACCCCACTGCTCCTCACCCACTGCCCCTCACCCCTCTGCCCCTCACCCCACTGTCCCTCACCTACTGCCCCTCACCCACTGCCCCTCACCCACTGCCACTCACCCACTGCCCTTCACCCACTGCCCCTCACCCACTGCCCCTCACCCCACTGCTCCTCACCCACTGCCCCTCACCCCACTGCCCCTCACCCCTCTGCCCCTCACCCAACTGTCCCTCAACTCACTGTCCCTCACCCCACTGTCCCTCACCTACTGCCCCTCACCCACTGCCTCTCACCCCACTGCCCCTCACCCCACTGTCCCTAACCCCACTCTCCTTCACCTACTGCCCCTCACATACTGTTCCTCATCCACTGCACCTCACCATTGCCCCTCACCCCACTGCCCCTCACACACTGTCCCTCACCCCACTGTCCCTCACCTACTGCCCCTCACCCACTGCCCCTCACCCACTGCCCCTCACCCACTGTCCCTCACCCCACTGTCCCTCACCCCACTGTCCCTCACCCCACTGCCCCTCACCCAGTGCCCCTCACCCACTGCCCCTCACACACTGTCCCTCACCCCACTGTCCCTCACCCACTGCCCCTCACCCACTGCCACTCACCCACTGCCCCTCACCCAACTGTCCCTCAACCCACTGTCCCTCATCCCACTGTCCCTCACCTACTGCCCCTCACCCACTGCCCCTCACCCACTGTCCCTCACCCCACTGTCCCTCACCTACTGCCCCTCACCCACTGCCCCTCACCCACTGCCTCTCACCCCACTGCCCCTCACCCCACTGTCCCTCACCCCACTGTCCCTCACCTACTGCCCCTCACATACTGTTCCTCACCCACTGCACCTCACCACTGCCCCTCACCCCACTGCCCCTCACACACTGTCCCTCACCCCACTGTCCCTCACCTACTGCCCCTCACCCACTGCCCCTCACCCACTGCCCCTCACACACTGTCCCTCACCCCACTGTCCCTCACCCACTGCCCCTCACCCACTGCCCATCTCCTACTGCCCCTCACCCCACTGTCCCTCACCCCACTGTCCCTCACCTACTGCCCCTCACCCACTGCCCCTCACCCACTGCCCCTCACCCACTGCCACTCACCTACTGCCCCTCACCCACTGCCCCTCACCCACTGTCCCTCACCCCACTGTCCCTCACCTACTGCCCCTCACCCACTGCCCCTCACCCATTGCCTCTCACCCCACTGCCCCTCACCCCACTGTCCCTCACCCCACTGTCCCTCACCTACTGCCCCTCACATACTGTTCCTCACCCACTGCACCTCACCACTGCCCCTCACCCCACTGCCCCTCACACACTGTCCCTCACCCCACTGTCCCTCACCTACTGCCCCTCACCCACTGCCCCTCACCCACTGCCCCTCACACACTGTCCCTCACCCCACTGTCCCTCACCCACTGCCCCTCACCCACTGCCCATCTCCCACTGCCCCTCACCCCACTGTCCCTCACCCCACTGTCCCTCACCTACTGCCCCTCACCCACTGCCCCTCACCCACTGCCCCTCACCCACTGCCACTCACCCACTGCCCCTCACTCAACTGTCCCTCAACCCACTGTCCCTCACCCCACTGTCCCTCACCTACTGCCCCTCACCCACTGCCCCTCACCCACTGCCTCTCACCCCACTGCCCCTCACCCCACTGTCCCTCACCCCACTGTCCCTCACCTACTGCCCCTCACATACTGTTCCTCACCCACTGCACCTCACCACTTCCCCTCACCCCACTGCCCCTCACACACTGTCCCTCACCCCACTGTCCCTCACCTACTGCCCCTCACCCACTGCCCCTCACCCACTGCCCCTCACACACTGTCCCTCACCCCACTGTCCCTCACCCCACTGTCCCTCACCCACTGCCCCTCACCCACTGCCCATCTCCTACTGCCCCTCACCCCACTGTCCCTCACCCCACTGTCCCTCACCCAACTGTCCCTCACCCAACTGTCCCTCACCCCACTGTCCCTCACCCAACTGTCCCTCCAGGCACCGTCTCACCAAGGCCCTGTACAGCTGCAGTAAGACATCCTTGTTCCTGTACTCAAGTCCTCTCTCAATGAACGCCAACACACCATTTGCCTTTCTAACTGCTTGCTGTACCGGCATGCTCATTTTCAGTGACTGGTGAAGTAGGATTCCCAGGTCTCTTTATATGCCAGCATTTCTCAATCTATCATTTAAATAATACCCTGCCATTCTGTTTCTCCATCCGAAATGGATAACTTCACATTTACCCACATTATACTGCATCTGCCATGTATTTGCCCATTCACTCAACTGTCTAAATCACCTTGAAGCCTCCGAACATCCTCCTCGCCACTCATATTCCCACTGGTCTTTCCAGCACGTGTTTACCTGTGTTATTGGGAGCGAGCCGCTTGATTGCTTCTGTCATTAACAGATGGAGCAGTTTGAGCACCGATGACATTGAGCCTTGATTCAGAATGAGCTCCTCAAGGCTTCTCTGTATCTCGAGCAGAAGAGCTTTCTGATCTGTAACTGAAGCAGCAGAGATTGCATTATAGCTGGGACAGTGGAACTAGAGTTCCTCTCAAACCCTGTGAAATTGAACATGACCAAACTGACAACATGGGGTAACGTCACACACACACACATTATCTAGCAGTGAGTGTTCTGTTAGGATAGTGATGTTGGAACAAACCCCTTTGAGAATCACTTAGATTCCCAGCTGTGGTAGGTATCAGCCTGACACAAGGAATCATTCCACAGTTCTTTCTGTCCCATTTCCAACAACTGTGTTAACAGTAAACCCAATAGAAAAGGTTGGAGTAAGGTGCCTCGCTAGGAAAGTCTCTGCCATGGATTCCTGACCTACTCACACACAAGGGCCCAGATGTGAATTGCAATGTTCAGGTACTGCTCCTGGCCACTGCCTGGAATATAGGCTGAATTGCTGCAAGTGTGGATAATTTTCAAATAGGAAAGAGCCCACTGCCTATGCTTATCAGAAGCATTTAAGTTTCAATGGGTGGATATTGGTGACTTGGCAATACATGTGCGGTTTTGGGGGAAGGTGTACAAAGGAGGGAATGATCTGCTTTGTCTGTGACTTCTCCATAACGAAAAAGCCAGCTAACTCCATAAGCCTACATTTGTACACCAACACCTACGGCATTCGTACAATTAATGGCCACGGCATGAGATAGCTGCTGGGCCCTTGCTAAACACTGACCAGCAATGGCTTGATGCCTGAAGGGGAAGGTGAGTAAGTTTAGAAAACCCAGTCACAGCATGCACTAGTCAAAATACTTCATAAACTTAGGGGGGAACAATATGATGCAGAACAGAAAGAGTGCATAAGTTGAATTCTGAGTCTCAGTGTGTACTGTGTATGCACAGGTCGGGTGTATTGTGTATGTGTAAATTGCGTGTATTGTGCATGAATGGGTCACCCAATGCAGATAGGGTATATTGTGTATGTAAAGGTTGGGTGTATTGTGTATGTGCAGGTAAGGTGTATTGTGTATCTACAGGTAGGGTGTATTGTGTATGTGCAGGTAGGGTGTATTATGTATGTGCAAGTAGGGTGTATTGTGTATGTGTTGATTGGGTGTATTGTGTATGTGCAGGTAGGGTGTATTGTGCATGTGCAGATTGGGTGTATTGTGTATGTGCAGGTAGGGTGTATTGTGTATGTGCTGATTGGGTGTATTGTGTATGTGCTGATTGGGTGTATTGTGTATGTGCAGGTAGGGTGTATTGTGCATGTGCAGATTGGGTGTATTGTGTATGTGCAGTAAGGTGTATTGTGTATGTGCAGATTGGGTGTATTGTGTATGTGCAGGTCGGGTGTATTGTGTATGTGCAGGTTGGGTGTATTGTGTATGTACAGATTGGGTGTATTGTGTATGTGCAGGTTGGGTGTATTGTGTATGTACAGGTCAGATGCATTGTGTACTTGCAGGTCGAGTGCACTATCTACATAGGGGTCAGGTGTATTCTGTACGTGTGGGTTGGATGTATTGAGTATGTGCAGTTAAGTGTATTGTGTATGTACGGCTCGGATGTATTATATATGTACTGGTCGGATGTATTGTGTATGTACAGGTCGAGTGTATTGTGTATGTAAAGATGGGGTGTATTGCGTATGTACAGGTCAGTTGTATTGCTTTTGCAAGGGTGGGATGTATTGTGTATGTACAGGTCAGGTGTTTTTGGTATGTACAACTCGGGTGTATTGTGTATGTACATGTACATTTAGGGCAGCACAGTGGCACAGTGATTAGCACTGTGGCTTCACAGCGCCAGGGTCCCAGGTTTGATTCCCAGCTTGGGTCACTGTCTGTGCGGAGTCTGCACGTCCTCCCCGTGTACGCGTGGGTTTCCTCCGGGTGCTCCGGTTTCCTCCCACAGTCCAAAGACGTGCAGGTTAGGTGGACTGGCCATGATAAATTGCCCTTAGTGTCCAAAAGGTTAGGAGGGGTTATTGGGTTACGGGGATAGGGTGGAAGTGAGGGCTTAAGTGGGTCGGTGCAGACTCGATGGGCCGAATGGCCTCCTTCTGCACTGTCTGTTCTATGTCAGGTGTATTGTATGTACAGGTCGGGTGTATTGCTTATATACGGGTCAGGTGTACTGCTTTTGTACGGGTGGTATGTATTGTGTATGTATAGGTCGGGTGTACTGTGCATGTACAGGTTGGGTGTATTATCCCAATACCCCTGTAGATGAATCCCCCTCCCTCACTCTTCCCCATAGCTCTGCCAACTTTTCCTTTTCAAATATTTCTCACATTATCTTTTGAAATTTTAAAAAATAATTCCAATTAAGGGGCAATTTAGTGTGGACAATCCACCGACCCTGCACATCTTTGGGTTGTGGTTGTGAGACCCACGCAGACACGGGGAGAATGTGCAAACTGTGACCCGGGGCCAGGGTCGAACCCGGGTCTTTAACACCATGAGGCAGCAGTGCTAACCACTGCGCCATCGTGCCACCACCTTTTGTAGTGAATCTGCTCACATCGTCCTGGGGCTGCACGGTAGCACAGTGCTTCACAGCGCCAGGGTCCCAGGTTCGATTCCCGGCTTGAATCACTGTCTGTGCAGAGTCTGCACGTTCTCCCTGCGTCTGCGCGGGTTTCCTCCGGGTGCTCCGAAAAATGTGCTGTTAGGTGAATTGGACATTCTGAATTCTCCCTCAGTGTACCCGAACAGGCGCCAGAATCACATCTCTTCATCTTTACTGTTTTAAAGCATGTGTACAATCTGGATATTGGAGGTTTGATGCACGGTTACCTGGTGAGGTGTATGGTACAGGATTCAGCCAGTCCTGTTTGGTGCTCTGAGCCAGCTCTTCCTCAGCATTCTCCATCTTCTGGTGCAACATGCCGTGTTTGACATCCAGCAAATTGACAAACATGTCCAATCCAAGCAGCACAAAGTTACACCAGTACCTCCCGAATCTGCGGAGACACAAAACTCCCCTTACACCGGCAAAACACGGAGTGAGAAATCAGAAACACCCACATTCCAGGCAGCTCCAGCTACTATCAGGTTTATATTACTGAACTGGCCATCGAGAGAACATGAGGTAAAACCACGTCACGTCCCAGGAAGCAAAACCACATCCGTTATAAAAGACTGGGAATGAAAATCTGGGCTGGAATTCTCCAGCCATTGGGAGTCTCTTTTTCCGCTGGCAACGCATCTCCACCCGCGGGTTTCCCGACAGCATAGGGTGGCTGCAATTGGAAATCCCGTTGACAAGCAGCGGGAAGCGAGGATCCTGCCGCCAGTGAACGGTGCGGCGGCTGGCCGGACGGAGAATCCAGCCCCCAATATCAATCAGACGTTGTAAAAATCAAACTCGAATAAAATATCCTCTAGGGAAGGAAACCTCCCATTCTCAGGTGATCTGGTCTCTATGTGGCTCTGCCATCTATATCCTAAACTGCACCAAATCCTGATCACACATCAGTTTGTACTCGCTGACGCACACCATTAAGCAACACCTCCATTTTAAAATTTACAGCTTTGTTGTCAGGTTCCTCCATGGCATCAGCCCCTCTCTATCTCTGTAACTTAGCCCAATCCGAAAACCCGACATGATTCCCGCGCTCATCTAATTGTGGCCTCAAGCGCTCACCCGAATTTAATGGCTACATGGGTAGCGGTGCCTTTAGTTGCCACAGTGCTAAGCTCTGGAATTCCCTCTCTGAACCTCTCCCCATTTCAAGTTACTGGATAAAACTGATCTCCTTCACCAAGCTTCGGGCTCCTGGTCTAGGACCTCCTTATGTAGCTCAGCCTTAAACATTGTTTGATCACACTCTTGTGATGTGAAGCATCTTAGGGCGTTTACTACAGTAAGGGCACTAAATAAATGTAAGTTTTTGTTGTTGTGGCTCTCACTAACATGGACTCCTAACTATCCTGTAATGCTGTGGAAAACTAGACAGTTGTGAGGTACCACTTCCATCCTGTCAGGATGACGTGGGATGATCAGTAAATGCCGGTCTTCCCAGTGACACCAACATCCCAAGAATGACGAAAAACAGAAGGTAACATTTTAACCCACTTCTGTCCAAGGCCTCACACGCACAATATGATCTTGTCACCGACCTTCTTAGTGACTGATCGCCTGATGGTCTCACTTTCAATGGAATGGGTACAGAGTGGAAATGAGGAACTAGCCAACAGGACCCAAGGCAATATGTTAATCTATAGTATCGGGTAGTCACTGAGTAATAGCGACAAAACCAGGAGATTCTGTGACCTGGCCGGAGAGGGTGGAAACAGAGGTCAGTGCAGGTCCTGTATTCAAAGACTGTGTTACTGTTGAACATGCAAAAATAGTGTCAAGAGCAATTCTTCCTGTTCTTGACTTCAAATTTTGAAATAAGAAACCAATATTGTATGAATGGAGAGTGAATGTGAACAGGACCTATGGGCAGAGAGGGAGTGTGGAGGGAGAGGGAGTGTGGAGGGAGAGGGAGTGTGGAGGGAGAGGGAGTGTGGACAGAGAGTGAGTGTGGACAGAGAGAGTGTGGAGGGAGAGTGAGTGTGGAGGGAGAGTGAGTGTGGAGGGAGAGTGAGTGTGGAGGGAGAGAGAGTGTGGACAGAGAGTGAGTGTGGACAGAGAGGGAGTGTGGACAGAGAGTGAGTGTGGACAGAGAGGGAGTGTGGACAGAGAGAGTGTGGAGGGAGAGTGAGTGTGGAGGGAGAGTGAGTGTGGAGGGAGAGTGAGTGTGGAGGGAGAGTGAGTGTGGAGGGAGAGTGAGTGTGGACGGAGAGAGAGTGTGGACGGAGAGTGAGTGTGGACAGAGAGTGAGTGTGGACAGAGAGTGAGTGTGGACAGAGAGTGAGTGTGGACAGAGAGTGAGTGTGGACAGAGAGCAAGTGTAGACAGAGAGCGAGTGTGGACAGAGAGCGAATGCGGGCGGAGGGCGAGTGTGGAGGGAGAGTGAGTGAGTGTGGAGGGAGAGTGAGTGAGTGAGGAGGGAGAGTGAGTGAGTGTGGAGGGAGAGTGAGTGAGTGAGGAGGGAGAGTGAGTGAGTGTAGAGGGAGAGTGAGTGAGTGTGGAGGGAGAGTGAGTGAGATGGGAGAGTGAGTGAGTGAGATGGGAGAGTGAGTGAGTGTGGAGGGAGAGTGAGTGAGTGTGGAGGGAGAGTGAGTGTGGAGGGAGAGTGAGTGTGGAGGTAGAGTGAGTGTGGAGGTAGAGTGAGTGTGGACAGAGAGTGAGTGTGGACAGAGAGTGAGTGTGGACAGAGAGTGAGTGTGGACAGAGAGTGAGTGGGGACAGAGTGAGTGTGGACAGAGTGTGAGTGTGGACAGAGTGTGAGTGTGGACAGAGTGTGAGTGTGGACAGAGAGTGAGTGTGGAAAGAGAGTGAGTGTGGACAGAGAGTGAGTGAGTGTGGACAGAGAGTGAGTGAGTGTGGACAGAGAGTGAGTGAGTGTGGACAGAGAGTGAGTGAGTGTGGACAGAGAGTGAGTGAGTGTGGACAGAGTGTGAGTGTGGACAGAGTGTGAGTGTGGACAGAGTGTGAGTGTGGACAGAGTGTGAGTGTGGACAGAGAGTGAGTGTGGACAGAGAGTGAGTGTGGACAGAGAGTGAGTGTGGACAGAGAGTGAGTGAGTGTGGACAGAGAGTGAGTGAGTGTGGACAGAGAGTGAGTGAGTGTGGACAGAGAGTGAGTGTGGACAGAGAGTGAGTGTGGACAGAGTGAGTGTGGACAGAGTGAGTGTGGACAGAGTGAGTGTGGACAGAGTGTGAGTGTGGACAGAGTGTGAGTGTGGACAGAGTGTGAGTGTGGACAGAGTGTGAGTGTGGACAGAGAGTGAGTGTGGACAGAGAGTGAGTGTGGACAGAGAGTGAGTGTGGACAGAGAGTGATTGAGTGTGGACAGAGAGTGAGTGAGTGTGGACAGAGAGTGAGTAAGTGTGGACAGAGAGTGAGTGTGGACAGAGAGTGAGTGTGGACAGAGAGTGAGTGTGGACAGAGTGTGAGTGTGGACCGAGAGCAAATGAGGACGGAGAGCGAGTGTAGACAGAGAGTTAGAACATAGATCATAGAACATTACAGCGCAGTACAGGCCCTTCGGCCCTCGATGTTGTGCCGACCTGTGAAACCACTCTAAAGCCCATCTACACTATTCCCTTATCGTCCATATGTCTATCCAATGACCATTTGAATGCGGAGGCAGAGTGAGTGAGCGCGGAGGGAGAGTGAGTGAGCGGGGAGGGAGAGTAAGTGAGTGTGGAGGGAGAGTGAGTGAGTGTGGAGGGAGAGTGAGTGAGTGCGGAGGGAGAGTGAGTGAGTGTGGAGGGAGAGTGAGTGAGTGTGGAGGGAGAGTGAGCGAGTGTGGAGGGAGAGTGAGTGAGTGTGGAGGGAGAGTGAGTGAGTGTGGAGGGAGAGTGAGTGAGTGTGGAGGGAGAGTCAGTGTGAAGGGAGAGTGAGTGAGTGTGGAGGGAGAGTGAGTGAGTGTGGAGGGCGACGGAGTGAGTGTGGAGGGAGAGTGAGTGTGAAGGGAGAGTGAGTGTGGAGGGAGAGTGAGTGTGGAGGGCGAGTGAGTGTGGAGGGAGAGTGAGTGTGGAAGGAGAGTGTGAGTGGGGAGAGAATGAGTGTGGAGGGAGTGTGAGTGTGTGGAGGGAGAGTGAGTGTGGAGGGAGAGTGAGTGGGAAGGGCGAGTGAGTGTGGAGGGAGAGAGAGTGTGGAGGGAGAGTGAGTGAAGGGAGAGTGAGTGAAGGGAGAGTGAGTGTGGAGGGAGAGAGAGTGTGGAGGGAGAGTGAGTGTGGAGGGAGAGAGAGTGTGGAGGGAGAGTGAGTGTGGAGGGAGAGTGAGTGAGTGGGGAGGGAGAGGGAGTGAGTGTGGAGGGAGAGGGAGTGAGTGTGGAGGGAGTGTGAGCGTGGAGGGAGAGTGAGTGAGTATGGAGGGAGAGTGAGTGAGTGTGGAGGGTGAGTGATTGTGAGGGAGAGTGAGTGAGTGAGGAGGGAGAGGGAGTGAGTGTGGCGGGAGAGGGAGTGAGTGTGGCGGGAGAGGGAGTGAGTGTGGCGGGAGAGGGAGTGAGTGTGGAGGGAGAGTGAGTGAGTGGGGAGGGAGAGGGAGTGAGTGTGGAGGGAGAGGGAGTGAGTGTGGAGGGAGAGGGAGTGAGTGTGGAGGGAGAGGGAGTGAGTGTGGACAGAGAGTGAGTGAGTGTGGACAGAGAGTGAGTGAGTGTGGACAGAGAGTGAGTGAGTGTGGACAGAGAGTGAGTGTGGACAGAGAGTGAGTGTGGACAGAGAGTGAGTGTGGACAGAGAGTGAGTGTGGACAGAGTGTGAGTGTGGACCGAGAGCAAATGAGGACGGAGAGCGAGTGTAGACAGAGAGTTAGAACATAGATCATAGAACATTACAGCGCAGTACAGGCCCTTCGGCCCTCGATGTTGGGTCGACCTGTGAAACCACTCTAAAGCCCATCTACACTATTCCCTTATCGTCCATATGTCTATCCAATGACCATTTGAATGCGGAGGGAGAGTGAGTGAGCGCGGAGGGAGAGTGAGTGAGCGGGGAGGGAGAGTAAGTGAGTGTGGAGGGAGAGTGAGTGAGTGTGGAGGGAGAGTGAGTGAGTGTGGAGGGAGAGTCAGTGTGAAGGGAGAGTGAGTGAGTGTGGAGGGAGAGTGAGTGTGAAGGGAGAGTGAGTGTGGAGGGAGAGTGAGTGTGGAGGGAGAGTGAGTGTGGAGGGAGAGTGAGTGTGGAAGGAGAGTGTGAGTGGGGAGAGAATGAGTGTGGAGGGAGTGTGAGTGTGTGGAGGGAAACTGAGTGTGGAGGGAGAGTGAGTGTGGAGGGAGAGTGAGTGTGGAGGGAGAGGGAGTGAGTGTGGACAGAGAGTGAGTGAGTGTGGACAGAGAGTGAGTGAGTGTGGACAGAGAGTGAGTGTGGACAGAGAGTGAGTGTGGACAGAGAGTGAGTGTGGACAGAGAGTGAGTGTGGACAGAGTGTGAGTGTGGACCGAGAGCAAATGAGGACGGAGAGCGAGTGTAGACAGAGAGTTAGAACATAGATCATAGAACATTACAGCGCAGTACAGGCCCTTCGGCCCTCGATGTTGTGCCGACCTGTGAAACCACTCTAAAGCCCATCTACACTATTCCCTTATCGTCCATATGTCTATCCAATGACCATTTGAATGCGGAGGGAGAGTGAGTGAGCGCGGAGGGAGAGTGAGTGAGCGGGGAGGGAGAGTAAGTGAGTGTGGAGGGAGAGTGAGCGAGTGTGGAGGGAGAGTGAGTGAGTGTGGAGGGAGAGTGAGTGAGTGTGGAGGGAGAGTCAGTGTGAAGGGAGAGTGAGTGAGTGTGGAGGGAGAGTGAGTGAGTGTGGAGGGCGAGGGAGTGAGTGTGGAGGGAGAGTGAGTGTGAAGGGAGAGTGAGTGTAGAGGGAGAGTGAGTGTGGAGGGAGAGTAAGTGTGGAGGGAGAGTGAGTGTGGAAGGAGAGTGTGAGTGGGGAGAGAATGAGTGTGGAGGGAGTGTGAGTGTGTGGAGGGAAACTGAGTGTGGAGGGAGAGTGAGTGTGGAGGGAGAGTGAGTGTGGAGGGAGAGTGTGTGAAGGGCGAGTGAGTGTGGAGGGAGAGAGAGTGTGGAGGGAGAGTGAGTGAAGGGAGAGTGAGTGAAGGGAGAGTGAGTGTGGAGGGAGAGAGAGTGTGGAGGGAGAGTAAGTGAGTGTGGAGGGAGAGAGAGTGTGGAGGGAGAGTGAGTGCGGAGGGAGAGTGAGTGAGTGGGGAGGGAGAGGGAGTGAGTGTGGAGGGAGAGGGAGTGAGTGTGGAGGGAGTGTGAGTGTGGAGGGAGAGTGAGTGAGTATGGAGGGAGAGTGAGTGAGTGTGGAGGGTGAATGATTGTGAGGGAGAGTGAGTGAGTGAGGAGGGAGAGGGACTGAGTGTGGCGGGAGAGGGAGTGAGTGTGGCGGGAGAGGGAGTGAGTGTGGCGGGAGAGGGAGTGAGTGTGGAGGGAGAGGGAGTGAGTGTGGAGGGTGAGGGAGTGAGTGTGGAGGGAGAGGGAGAGAGTGTGGAGGGAGAGGGAGTGAGTGTGGAGGGAGAGGAAGTGAGTGTGGAGGGAGAGGGAGAGAGTGTGGAGGGAGAGGGCGTGAGTGTGGAGGGAGAGGGAGTGAGTGTGGAGGGAGAGGGAGTGAGTGTGGAGGGAGAGGGAATGTGGAGTGAGAGTGTGGAGGGAGAGTGAGAGAGTGTGGAGGGAGAGTGAGTGAGTGTGGAGGGAGAGTGATTGTGGAGGGAGAGTGAGTGAGTGTGGAGGGAGAGGGAGTGATTGTGGAGGGTGAGGGAGTGAGTGTGGAGGGAGAGTGAGTGAGTGTGGAGGGAGAGTGAGTGAGTGTGGAGGGAGAGGGAGTGTGGAGGGAGAGTGAGTGAGTGTGGAGGGAGAGGGAGTGAGTGTGGAGGGAGAGGGAGTGAGTCTGGAGGGAGAGGGAGTGAGTCTGGAGGGAGAGTGAGTGAGTGTGGAGGGAGAGGGAGTGAGTGTGGAGGGAGAGTGAGTGAGTGTGGAGGGAGAGGGAGTGTGAAGGGAGAGTGAGTGAGGGTGGAGGTAGAGTGAGTGAGTGTGGAGGGAGAGTGAGTGAGTGTGGAGGGAGAGGGAGTGAGTGTGGAGGGAGAGGGAGGGAGTGTGGAGGGAGAGGGAGTGAGTGTGGAGGGAGAGTGAGTGAGTGTGGAGGGAGAGTGAGTGATTGTGGATGGAGAGTGAGTGAGTGTAGAGGGAGTGAGTGTGGAGGGAGAGGGAGTGAGTGTGGAGGGAGAGTGATTGTGGAGGGTGAGTGAGTGTGGAGGGAGAGTGAGTGAGTGTGGAGGGTGAGTGAGTGTGGAGGGAGAGGGAGTGATTGTGGAGAGAGAGGGAGTGAGTGTGGAGGGAGAGGGAGTGAGTGTGGAGGGAGAGGGAGTGAGTGTGGAGGGAGTGGGAGTGAGTGTGGAGGGAGTGTGAGCGTGGAGGGAGAGGGAGTGAGTGTGGAGGGAGAGGGAGTGAGTGTGGAGGGAGAGGGTGTGTGGAGTGAGAGTGTGGAGGGAGAGTGAGAGAGTGTGGAGGGAGAGTGAGTGTGGAGGGAGAGTGAGTGAGTGTGGAGGGAGAGTGATTGTGGAGGGAGAGTGAGTGAGTGTGGAGGGAGAGGGAGTGATTGTGGAGGGAGAGGGAGTGAGTGTGGAGGGAGAGTGAGTGAGTGTGGAGGGAGAGTGAGTGAGTGTGGAGGGAGAGGGAGTGTGGAGGGAGAGTGAGTGAGTGTGGAGGGAGAGGGAGTGAGTGTGGAGGGAGAGGGAGTGAGTCTGGAGGGAGAGGGAGTGAGTCTGGAGGGAGAGTGAGTGAGTGTGGAGGGAGAGGGAGTGAGTGTGGAGGGAGAGTGAGTGAGTGTGGAGGGAGAGGGAGTGTGGAGGGAGAGTGAGTGAGGGTGGAGGGAGAGTGAGTGAGTGTGGAGGGAGAGTGAGTGAGTGTGGAGGGAGAGGGAGTGAGTGTGGAGGGAGAGGGAGTGAGTGTGGAGGGAGAGGGAGTGAGTGTGGAGGGAGAGTGAGTGAGTGTGGAGGGAGAGTGAGTGATTGTGGAGGGAGAGTGAGTGAGTGTAGAGGGAGTGAGTGTGGAGGGAGAGGGAGTGAGTGTGGAGGGAGAGTGATTGTGGAGGGTGAGTGAGTGTGGAGGGAGAGTGAGTGAGTGTGGAGGGTGAGTGAGTATGGAGGGAGAGGGAGTGATTGTGGTGAGAGAGGGAGTGAGTGTGGAGGGAGAGGGAGTGAGTGTGGAGGGAGAGGGAGTGTGGAGTGAGAGTGTGGAGGGAGAGAGAGAGTGTGGAGGGAGAGTGAGTGTGGAGGGAGAGTGAGTGAGTGTGGAGGGAGAGTGATTGTGGAGGGAGAGTGAGTGAGTGTGGAGGGAGAGGGAGTGATTGTGGATGGAGGGAGAGTGATTGTGGAGGGAGAGTGAGTGAGCTTGGAGGGAGAGGGAGTGAGCGTGGAGGGAGAGGGAGTGAGTGTGGAGGGAGAGTGAGTGAGTGTGGAGGGAGAGTGAGCGAGTGTGGAGGGAGAGTGAGTGAGTGTGGAGGGAGAGAGAGTGAGTATGGAGGGAGAGTGAGTGAGTGTGGAGGGAGAGTCAGTGTGAAGGGAGAGTGAGTGAGTGTGGAGGGAGAGTGAGTGAGTGTGGAGGGCGAGGGAGTGAGTGTGGAGGGAGAGTGAGTGTGAAGGGAGAGTGAGGGTGGAGGGAGAGTGAGTGTGGAGTGAGAGTGAGTGTGGAGGGAGAGTGAGTGTGGAAGGAGAGTGTGAGTGGGGAGAGAATGAGTGTGGAGGGAGTGTGAGTGTGTGGAGGGAAACTGAGTGTGGAGGGAGAGTGAGTGTGGAGGGAGAGTGAGTGTGGAGGGAGAGTGAGTGTGAAGGGCGAGTGAGTGTGGAGGGAGAGAGAGTGTGGAGGGAGAGTGAGTGAAGGGAGAGTGAGTGAAGGGAGAGTGAGTGTGGAGAGAGAGTGTGGAGGGAGAGTAAGTGAGTGTGGAGGGAGAGAGAGTGTGGAGGGAGAGTGAGTGCGGAGGGAGAGTGAGTGAGTGGGGAGGGAGAGGGAGTGAGTGTGGAGGGAGAGGGAGTGAGTGTGGAGGGAGTGTGAGTGTGGAGGGAGAGTGAGTGAGTATGGAGGGAGAGTGAGTGTGTGTGGAGGGTGAGGGAGAGTGAGTGAGTGAGGAGGGAGAGGGACTGAGTGTGGCGGGAGAGGGAGTGAGTGTGGCGGGAGAGGGAGTGAGTGTGGCGGGAGAGGGAGTGAGTGTGGAGGGAGAGTGAGTGAGTGGGGAGGGAGAGGGAGTGAGTGTGGAGGGAGAGGGAGTGAGTGTGGAGGGAGAGGGAGTGAGTGTGGAGGGAGAGGGAGTGAGTGTGGAGGGAGAGGGAGTGAGTGTGGAGGGAGAGGGAGTGAGTGTGGAGGGAGAGGCAGTGAGTGTGGAGGGAGAGGGAGTGAGTGTGGAGGGAGAGGGAGTGAGTGTGGAGGGTGAGGGAGTGAGTGTGGAGGGAGAGGGAGAGAGTGTGGAAGGAGAGGGAGTGAGTGTGGAGGTAGAGGAAGTGAGTGTGGAGGGAGAGGGAGAGAGTGTGGAGGGAGAGGGCGTGAGTGTGGAGGGAGAGGGAGTGAGTGTGGAGGGAGAGGGAGTGAGTGTGGAGGGAGAGGGAGTGTGGAGTGAGAGTGTGGAGGGAGAGTGAGAGAGTGTGGAGGGAGAGTGAGTGTGGAGGGAGAGTGAGTGAGTGTGGAGGGAGAGTGATTGTGGAGGGAGAGTGAGTGAGTGTGGAGGGAGAGGGAGTGATTGTGGAGGGTGAGGGAGTGAGTGTGGAGGGAGAGTGAGTGAGTGTGGAGGGAGAGTGAGTGAGTGTGGAGGGAGAGGGAGTGTGGAGGGAGAGTGAGTGAGTGTGGAGGGAGAGGGAGTGAGTGTGGAGGGAGAGGGAGTGAGTCTGGAGGGAGAGGGAGTGATTCTGGAGGGAGAGTGAGTGAGTGTGGAGGGAGAGGGAGTGAGTGTGGAGGGAGAGTGAGTGAGTGTGGAGGGAGAGTGAGTGAGTGTGGAGGGAGAGGGAGTGAGTGTGGAGGGTGAGTGATTGTGAGGGAGAGTGAGTGAGTGAGGAGGGAGAGGGACTGAGTGTGGCGGGAGAGGGAGTGAGTGTGGCGGGAGAGGGAGTGAGTGTGGCGGGAGAGGGAGTGAGTGTGGAGGGAGAGTGAGTGAGTGGGGAGGGAGAGGGAGTGAGTGTGGAGGGAGAGGGAGTGAGTGTGGAGGGAGAGGGAGTGAGTGTGGAGGGAGAGGGAGTGAGTGTGGACAGAGAGTGAGTGAGTGTGGACAGAGAGTGAGTGAGTGTGGACAGAGAGTGAGTGAGTGTGGACAGAGAGTGAGTGAGTGTGGACAGAGAGTGAGTGTGGACAGAGAGTGAGTGTGGACAGAGAGTGAGTGTGGACAGAGTGTGAGTGTGGACCGAGAGCAAATGAGGACGGAGAGCGAGTGTAGACAGAGAGTTAGAACATAGATCATAGAACATTACAGCGCAGTACAGGCCCTTCGGCCCTCGATGTTGGGTCGACCTGTGAAACCACTCTAAAGCCCATCTACACTATTCCCTTATCGTCCATATGTCTATCCAATGACCATTTGAATGCGGAGGGAGAGTGAGTGAGCGCGGAGGGAGAGTGAGTGAGCGGGGAGGGAGAGTAAGTGAGTGTGGAGGGAGAGTGAGTGAGTGTGGAGGGAGAGTGAGTGAGTGTGGAGGGAGAGTCAGTGTGAAGGGAGAGTGAGTGAGTGTGGAGGGAGAGTGAGTGAGTGTGGAGGGAGAGTGAGTGTGGAGGGAGAGTGAGTGTGGAGGGAGAGTGAGCGAGTGTGGAGGGAGAGTGAGTGAGTGTGGAGGGAGAGTGAGTGAGTGTGGAGGGAGAGTCAGTGTGAAGGGAGAGTGAGTGAGTGTGGAGGGAGAGTGAGTGAGTGTGGAGGGCGAGGGAGTGAGTGTGGAGGGAGAGTGAGTGTGAAGGGAGAGTGAGTGTGGAGGGAGAGTGAGTGTGGAGGGAGAGTGAGTGTGGAGGGAGAGTGAGTGTGGAAGGAGAGTGTGAGTGGGGAGAGAATGAGTGTGGAGGGAGTGTGAGTGTGTGGAGGGAAACTGAGTGTGGAGGGAGAGTGAGTGTGGAGGGAGAGTGAGTGTGGAGGGAGAGGGAGTGAGTGTGGACAGAGAGTGAGTAAGTGTGGACAGAGAGTGAGTGAGTGTGGACAGAGAGTGAGTGTGGACAGAGAGTGAGTGTGGACAGAGAGTGAGTGTGGACAGAGAGTGAGTGTGGACAGAGTGTGAGTGTGGACCGAGAGCAAATGAGGACGGAGAGCGAGTGTAGACAGAGAGTTAGAACATAGATCATAGAACATTACAGCGCAGTACAGGCCCTTCGGCCCTCGATGTTGTGCCGACCTGTGAAACCACTCTAAAGCCCATCTACACTATTCCCTTATCGTCCATATGTCTATCCAATGACCATTTGAATGCGGAGGGAGAGTGAGTGAGTGTGGAGGGAGAGTGAGCGAGTGTGGAGGGAGAGTGAGTGAGTGTGGAGGGAGAGTGAGTGAGTGTGGAGGGAGAGTCAGTGTGAAGGGAGAGTGAGTGAGTGTGGAGGGAGAGTGAGTGAGTGTGGAGGGCGAGGGAGTGAGTGTGGAGGGAGAGTGAGTGTGAAGGGAGAGTGAGTGTAGAGGGAGAGTGAGTGTGGAGGGAGAGTAAGTGTGGAGGGAGAGTGAGTGTGGAAGGAGAGTGTGAGTGGGGAGAGAATGAGTGTGGAGGGAGTGTGAGTGTGTGGAGGGAAACTGAGTGTGGAGGAAGAGTGAGTGTGGAGGGAGAGTGAGTGTGGAGGGAGAGTGTGTGAAGGGCGAGTGAGTGTGGAGGGAGAGAGAGTGTGGAGGGAGAGTGAGTGAAGGGAGAGTGAGTGAAGGGAGAGTGAGTGTGGAGGGAGAGAGAGTGTGGAGGGAGAGTAAGTGAGTGTGGAGGGAGAGAGTGTGGAGGGAGAGTGAGTGCGGAGGGAGAGTGAGTGAGTGGGGAGGGAGAGGGAGTGAGTGTGGAGGGAGAGGGAGTGAGTGTGGAGGGAGTGTGAGTGTGGAGGGAGAGTGAGTGAGTATGGAGGGAGAGTGAGTGAGTGTGGAGGGTGAATGATTGTGAGGGAGAGTGAGTGAGTGAGGAGGGAGAGGGACTGAGTGTGGCGGGAGAGGGAGTGAGTGTGGCGGGAGAGGGAGTGAGTGTGGCGGGAGAGGGAGTGAGTGTGGAGGGAGAGGGAGTGAGTGTGGAGGGTGAGGGAGTGAGTGTGGAGGGAGAGGGAGAGAGTGTGGAGGGAGAGGGAGTGAGTGTGGAGGGAGAGGAAGTGAGTGTGGAGGGAGAGGGAGAGAGTGTGGAGGGAGAGGGCGTGAGTGTGGAGGGAGAGGGAGTGAGTGTGGAGGGAGAGGGAGTGAGTGTGGAGGGAGAGGGAGTGAGTGTGGAGGGAGAGTGAGTGAGTGAGGAGGGAGAGGGACTGAGTGTGGCGGGAGAGGGAGTGAGTGTGGCGGGAGAGGGAGTGAGTGTGGCGGGAGAGGGAGTGAGTGTGGAGGGAGAGTGAGTGAGTGGGGAGGGAGAGGGAGTGAGTGTGGAGGGAGAGGGAGTGAGTGTGGAGGGAGAGGGAGTGAGTGTGGAGGGAGAGGGAGTGAGTGTGGAGGGAGAGGGAGTGAGTGTGGAGGGAGAGGGAGTGAGTGTGGAGGGAGAGGCAGTGAGTGTGGAGGGAGAGGGAGTGAGTGTGGAGGGAGAGGGAGTGAGTGTGGAGGGTGAGGGAGTGAGTGTGGAGGGAGAGGGAGAGAGTGTGGAAGGAGAGGGAGTGAGTGTGGAGGTAGAGGAAGTGAGTGTGGAGGGAGAGGGAGAGAGTGTGGAGGGAGAGGGCGTGAGTGTGGAGGGAGAGGGAGTGAGTGTGGAGGGAGAGGGAGTGAGTGTGGAGGGAGAGGGTGTGTGGAGTGAGAGTGTGGAGGGAGAGTGAGAGAGTGTGGAGGGAGAGTGAGTGTGGAGGGAGAGTGAGTGAGTGTGGAGGGAGAGTGATTGTGGAGGGAGAGTGAGTGAGTGTGGAGGGAGAGGGAGTGATTGTGGAGGGTGAGGGAGTGAGTGTGGAGGGAGAGTGAGTGAGTGTGGAGGGAGAGTGAGTGAGTGTGGAGGGAGAGGGAGTGTGGAGGGAGAGTGAGTGAGTGTGGAGGGAGAGGGAGTGAGTGTGGAGGGAGAGGGAGTGAGTCTGGAGGGAGAGGGAGTGATTCTGGAGGGAGAGTGAGTGAGTGTGGAGGGAGAGGGAGTGAGTGTGGAGGGAGAGTGAGTGAGTGTGGAGGGAGAGTGAGTGAGTGTGGAGGGAGAGGGAGTGAGTGTGGAGGCAGAGGGAGGGAGTGTGGAGGGAGAGGGAGTGAGTGTGGAGGGAGAGTGAGTGAGTGTGGAGGGAGAGTGAGTGATTGTGGATGGAGAGTGAGTGAGTGTAGAGGGAGTGAGTGTGGAGGGAGAGGGAGTGAGTGTGGAGGGAGAGTGATTGTGGAGGGTGAGTGAGTGTGGAGGGAGAGTGAGTGAGTGTGGAGGGTGAGTGAGTGTGGAGGGAGAGGGAGTGATTGTGGAGAGAGAGGGAGTGAGTGTGGAGGGAGAGGGAGTGAGTGTGGAGGGAGAGGGAGTGAGTGTGGAGGGAGTGGGAGTGAGTGTGGAGGGAGTGTGAGCGTGGAGGGAGAGGGAGTGAGTGTGGAGGTAGAGGGAGTGAGTGTGGAGGGAGAGGGAGTGTGGAGTGAGAGTGTGGTGGGAGAGTGAGAGAGTGTGGAGGGAGAGTGAGTGTGGAGGGAGAGTGAGTGAGTGTGGAGGGAGAGTGATTGTGGAGGGAGAGTGAGTGAGTGTGCAGGGAGAGGGAGTGATTGTGGAGGGAGAGGGAGTGAGTGTGGAGGGAGAGTGAGTGAGTGTGGAGGGAGAGGGAGTGTGGAGGGAGAGTGAGTGAGTGTGGAGGGAGAGGGAGTGTGGAGGGAGAGTGAGTGAGTGTGGAGGGAGAGGGAGTGAGTGTGGAGGGAGAGGGAGTGAGTCTGGACGGAGAGGGAGTGATTCTGGAGGGAGAGTGAGTGAGTGTGGAGGGAGAGGGAGTGAGTGTGGAGGGAGAGTGAGTGAGTGTGGAGGGAGAGTGAGTGAGTGTGGAGGGAGAGGGAGTGAGTGTGGAGGGAGAGGGAGGGAGTGTGGAGGGAGAGGGAGTGAGTGTGGAGGGAGAGTGAGTGAGTGTGGAGAGAGAGTGAGTGATTGTGGATGGAGAGTGAGTGAGTGTAGAGGGAGTGAGTGTGGAGGGAGAGGGAGTGAGTGTGGAGGGAGAGTGATTGTGGAGGGTGAGTGAGTGTGGAGGGAGAGTGAGTGAGTGTGGAGGGTGAGTGAGTGTGGAGGGAGAGGGAGTGATTGTGGAGAGAGAGGGAGTGAGTGTGGAGGGAGAGGGAGTGAGTGTGGAGGGAGAGGGAGTGAGTGTGGAGGGAGTGGGAGTGAGTGTGGAGGGAGTGTGAGCGTGGAGGGAGAGGGAGTGAGTGTGGAGGGAGAGGGAGTGAGTGTGGAGGGAGAGGGAGTGTGGAGTGAGAGTGTGGTGGGAGAGTGAGAGAGTGTGGAGGGAGAGTGAGTGTGGAGGGAGAGTGAGTGAGTGTGGAGGGAGAGTGATTGTGGAGGGAGAGTGAGTGAGTGTGGAGGGAGAGGGAGTGATTGTGGAGGGAGAGGGAGTGAGTGTGCAGGGAGAGTGAGTGAGTGTGGAGGGAGAGGAGTGAGTGTGGAGGGAGAGGGAGTGTGGAAGGAGAGTGAGTGAGTGTGGAGGGAGAGGGAGTGAGTGTGGAGGGAGAGGGAGTGAGTCTGGAGGGAGAGGGAGTGAGTCTGGAGGGAGAGTGAGTGAGTGTGGAGGGAGAGGGAGTGAGTGTGGAGGGAGAGTGAGTGAGTGTGGAGGGAGAGGGAGTGTGGAGGGAGAGTGAGTGAGGGTGGAGGGAGAGTGAGTGAGTGTGGAGGGAGAGTGAGTGAGTGTGGAGGGAGAGGGAGTGAGTGTGGAGGGAGAGGGAGTGAGTGTGGAGGGAGAGGGAGTGAGTGTGGAGGGAGAGTGAGTGAGTGTGGAGGGAGAGTGAGTGATTGTGGAGGGAGAGTGAGTGAGTGTAGAGGGAGTGAGTGTGGAGGGAGAGGGAGTGAGTGTGGAGGGAGAGTGATTGTGGAGGGTGAGTGAGTGTGGAGGGAGAGTGAGTGAGTGTGGAGGGTGAGTGAGTGTGGAGGGAGAGGGAGTGATTGTGGTGAGAGAGGGAGTGAGTGTGGAGGGAGAGGGAGTGAGTGTGGAGGGAGAGGGAGTGAGTGTGGAGGGAGTGGGAGTGAGTGTGGAGGGAGTGTGAGTGTGGAGGGAGAGGGAGTGAGTGTGGAGGGAGAGGGAGTGAGTGTGGAGGGAGAGGGAGTGTGGAGTGAGAGTGAGTGAGTGTGGAGGGAGAGGGAGTGATTGTGGATGGAGGGAGAGTGATTGTGGAGGGAGAGTGAGTGAGCTTGGAGGGAGAGGGAGTGTGCGTGGAGGGAGAGGGAGTGAGTGTGGAGGGAGTGTGAGTGTGGAGGGTGAGGGAGTGAGTGTGGAGGGAGAGGGAGTGAGTGTGGAGGGAGAGGGAGTGAGTGTGGAGGGAGAGTGATTGTGGAGGGAGAGTGAGTGAGCTTGGAGGGAGAGGGAGTGAGCGTGGAGGGAGAGAGTTTGTGGAGGGAGAGTGAGTGAGTGTGGAGGGAGATGGAGTGAGCGTGGAGGGAGAGTGATTGTGGAGGGAGAGTGAGTGAGTGTGGAGGGAGAGGGAGTGAGTGCGGAGGGAGAGGGATGAGTGTGGAGGGAGAGTGAGTGAGTGTGGAGGGAGAGTGATTGTGGAGGGTGAGTGAGTGTGGAGGGAGAGTGAGTGAGTGTGGAGGGTGAGTGAGTGTGGAGGGAGAGGGAGTGAGTGTGGAAGGAGAGGGAGTGAGTGTGGAGGGAGAGGGAGTGAGTGTGGAGGGAGAGGGAGTGAGTGTGGAGGGAGTGTGAGTGTGGAGGGAGAGTGAGTGAGTATGGAGGGAGAGTGATTGAGTGTGGAGGGTGAGTGATTGTGAGGGAGAGTGAGTGAGTGTGGAGGGAGAGGGACTGAGTGTGGCGGGAGAGGGAGTGAGTGTGGAGGGAGAGGGAGTGAGTGTGGAGGGAGAGGGAGTGAGTGTGGAGGGAGAGGGAGTGAGTGTGGAGGGAGAGGGAGTGAGCGTGGAGGGAGAGGGAGTGAGCGTGGAGGGAGAGGGAGGGAGAGTGAGTGAGCGTGGAGGGAGAGTGAGTGAGTGTGGAGGGAGAGTGAGTGAGTGTGCAGGGAGAGTGAGTGAGTGTGGAGGGAGAGGGAGTGAGTGTGGAGGGAGAGGGAGTGAGTGTGAGGGAGAGGGAGTGTGGAGGGAGAGTGAGTGAGTGTGGAGGGAGAGGGAGTGAGTGTGGAGGGAGAGGGAGTGAGTCTGGAGGGAGAGGGAGTGAGTCTGGAGGGAGAGTGAGTGAGTGTGGAGGGAGAGGGAGTGAGTGTGGAGGGAGAGTGAGTGAGTGTGGAGGGAGAGGGAGTGTGGAGGGAGAGTGAGTGAGGGTGGAGGGAGAGTGAGTGAGTGTGGAGGGAGAGTGAGTGAGTGTGGAGGGAGAGGGAGTGAGTGTGGAGGGAGAGGGAGTGAGTGTGGAGGGAGAGGGAGTGAGTGTGGAGGGAGAGTGAGTGAGTGTGGAGGGAGAGTGAGTGATTGTGGAGGGAGAGTGAGTGAGTGTAGAGGGAGTGAGTGTGGAGGGAGAGGGAGTGAGTGTGGAGGGAGAGTGAGTGAGTGTGGAGGGTGAGTGAGTGAGTGTGGAGGGAGAGGGAGTGAGTGTGGAGGGAGTGGGAGTGAGTGTGGAGGGAGTGTGAGTGTGGAGGGAGAGGGAGTGAGTGTGGAGGGAGAGGGAGTGAGTGTGGAGGGAGAGGGAGTGTGGAGGGAGAGTGAGTGAGTGTGGAGGGAGATGGAGTGAGCGTGGAGGGAGAGTGATTGTGGAGGGAGAGTGAGTGAGTGTGGAGGGAGAGGGAGTGAGTGCGGAGGGAGAGGGATGAGTGTGGAGGGAGAGTGAGTGAGTGTGGAGGGAGAGTGATTGTGGAGGGTGAGTGAGTGTGGAGGGAGAGTGAGTGAGTGTGGAGGGTGAGTGAGTGTGGAGGGAGAGGGAGTGAGTGTGGAAGGAGAGGGAGTGAGTGTGGAGGGAGAGGGAGTGAGTGTGGAGGGAGAGGGAGTGAGTGTGGAGGGAGTGTGAGTGTGGAGGGAGAGTGAGTGAGTATGGAGGGAGAGTGATTGAGTGTGGAGGGTGAGTGATTGTGAGGGAGAGTGAGTGAGTGTGGAGGGAGAGGGACTGAGTGTGGCGGGAGAGGGAGTGAGTGTGGAGGGAGAGGGAGTGAGTGTGGAGGGAGAGGGAGTGAGTGTGGAGGGAGAGGGAGTGAGTGTGGAGGGAGAGGGAGTGAGCGTGGAGGGAGAGGGAGTGAGCGTGGAGGGAGAGGGAGGGAGAGTGAGTGAGCGTGGAGGGAGAGTGAGTGAGTGTGGAGGGAGAGTGAGTGAGTGTGTAGGGAGAGTGAGTGAGTGTGGAGGGAGAGGGAGTGAGTGTGGAGGGAGAGGGAGTGAGTGTGAGGGAGAGGGAGTGTGGAGGGAGAGTGAGTGAGTGTGGAGGGAGAGGGAGTGAGTGTGGAGGGAGAGGGAGTGAGTCTGGAGGGAGAGGGAGTGAGTCTGGAGGGAGAGTGAGTGAGTGTGGAGGGAGAGGGAGTGAGTGTGGAGGGAGAGTGAGTGAGTGTGGAGGGAGAGGGAGTGTGGAGGGAGAGTGAGTGAGGGTGGAGGGAGAGTGAGTGAGTGTGGAGGGAGAGTGAGTGAGTGTGGAGGGAGAGGGAGTGAGTGTGGAGGGAGAGGGAGTGAGTGTGGAGGGAGAGGGAGTGAGTGTGGAGGGAGAGTGAGTGAGTGTGGAGGGAGAGTGAGTGATTGTGGAGGGAGAGTGAGTGAGTGTAGAGGGAGTGAGTGTGGAGGGAGAGGGAGTGAGTGTGGAGGGAGAGTGAGTGAGTGTGGAGGGTGAGTGAGTGAGTGTGGAGGGAGAGGGAGTGAGTGTGGAGGGAGTGGGAGTGAGTGTGGAGGGAGTGTGAGTGTGGAGGGAGAGGGAGTGAGTGTGGAGGGAGAGGGAGTGAGTGTGGAGGGTGAGTGAGTGAGTGTGGAGGGAGAGTGAGTGAGTGTGGAGGGAGAGGGAGTGAGTGTGGAGGGAGTGGGAGTGAGTGTGGAGGGAGTGTGAGTGTGGAGGGAGAGGGAGTGAGTGTGGAGGGTGAGTGAGTGAGTGTGGAGGGAGAGGGAGTGAGTGTGGAGGGAGAGTGAGTGAGTGTGGAGGGTGAGTGAGTGAGTGTGGAGGGAGAGGGAGTGAGTGTGGAGGGAGTGGGAGTGAGTGTGGAGGGAGTGTGAGTGTGGAGGGAGAGGGAGTGAGTGTGGAGGGAGAGGGAGTGAGTGTGGAGGGAGAGGGAGTGATTGTGGACGGAGAGTGATTGTGGAGGGAGAGTGAGTGAGTGTGGAGGGAGAGGGAGTGATTGTGGATGGAGGCAGAGTGATTGTGGAGGGAGAGTGAGTGAGCTTGGAGGGAGAGGGAGTGAGCGTGGAGGGAGAGGGAGTGAGTGTGGAGGGAGTGTGAGTGTGGAGGGTGAGGGAGTGAGTGTGGAGGGAGAGGGAGTGAGTGTGGAGGGAGAGGGAGTGAGTGTGGAGGGAGAGTGATTGTGGAGGGAGAGTGAGTGAGCTTGGAGGGAGAGGGAGTGAGCGTGGAGGGAGAGTGATTGTGGAGGGAGAGTGAGTGAGTGTGGAGGGAGAGGGAGTGAGCGTGGAGGGAGAGTGATTGTGGAGGGAGAGTGAGTGAGTGTGGAGGGAGAGGGAGTGAGTGCGGAGGGAGAGGGATGAGTGTGGAGGGAGAGTGAGTGAGTGGAGGGAAACTGAGTGTGGAGGGAGAGTGTGAGTGGGGAGAGAATGAGTGTGGAGGGAGTGTGAGTGTGTGGAGGGAAACTGAGTGTGGAGGGAGAGTGAGTGTGGAGGGAGAGTGAGTGTGGAGGGAGAGTGAGTGTGAAGGGCGAGTGAGTGTGGAGGGAGAGAGAGTGTGGAGGGAGAGTGAGTGAAGGGAGAGTGAGTGAAGGGAGAGTGAGTGTGGAGAGAGAGTGTGGAGGGAGAGTAAGTGAGTGTGGAGGGAGAGAGAGTGTGGAGGGAGAGTGAGTGCGGAGGGAGAGTGAGTGAGTGGGGAGGGAGAGGGAGTGAGTGTGGAGGGAGAGGGAGTGAGTGTGGAGGGAGTTTGAGTGTGGAGGGAGAGTGAGTGAGTATGGAGGGAGAGTGAGTGTGTGTGGAGGGTGAGTGATTGTGAGGGAGAGTGAGTGAGTGAGGAGGGAGAGGGACTGAGTGTGGCGGGAGAGGGAGTGAGTGTGGCGGGAGAGGGAGTGAGTGTGGCGGGAGAGGGAGTGAGTGTGGAGGGAGAGTGAGTGAGTGGGGAGGGAGAGGGAGTGAGTGTGGAGGGAGAGGGAGTGAGTGTGGAGGGAGAGGGAGTGAGTGTGGAGGGAGAGGGAGTGAGTGTGGAGGGAGAGGGAGTGAGTGTGGAGGGAGAGGGAGTGAGTGTGGAGGGAGAGGCAGTGAGTGTGGAGGGAGAGGGAGTGAGTGTGGAGGGAGAGGGAGTGAGTGTGGAGGGTGAGGGAGTGAGTGTGGAGGGAGAGGGAGAGAGTGTGGAAGGAGAGGGAGTGAGTGTGGAGGTAGAGGAAGTGAGTGTGGAGGGAGAGGGAGAGAGTGTGGAGGGAGAGGGCGTGAGTGTGGAGGGAGAGGGAGTGAGTGTGGAGGGAGAGGGAGTGAGTGTGGAGGGAGAGGGAGTGTGGAGTGAGAGTGTGGAGGGAGAGTGAGAGAGTGTGGAGGGAGAGTGAGTGTGGAGGGAGAGGGAGTGAGTGTGGAGGGAGAGTGAGTGAGTGTGGAGGGAGAGGGAGTGTGGAGGGAGAGTGAGTGAGGGTGGAGGGAGAGTGAGTGAGTGTGGAGGGAGAGTGAGTGAGTGTGGAGGGAGAGGGAGTGAGTGTGGAGGGAGAGGGAGGGAGTGTGGAGGGAGAGGGAGTGAGTATGGAGGGAGAGTGAGTGAGTGTGGAGGGAGAGTGAGTGATTGTGGATGGAGAGTGAGTGAGTGTGGAGGGAGAGGGAGTGAGTGTGGAGGGAGTGGGAGTGAGTGTGGAGGGAGTGTGAGCGTGGAGGGAGAGGGAGTGAGTGTGGAGGGAGAGGGAGTGAGTGTGGAGGGAGAGGGAGTGTGGAGTGAGAGTGTGGTGGGAGAGTGAGAGAGTGTGGAGGGAGAGTGAGTGTGGAGGGAGAGTGAGTGAGTGTGGAGGGAGAGTGATTGTGGAGGGAGAGTGAGTGAGTGTGGAGGGAGAGGGAGTGATTGTGGAGGGAGAGGGAGTGAGTGTGGAGGGAGAGTGAGTGAGTGTGGAGGGAGAGTGAGTGAGTGTGGAGGGAGAGGGAGTGTGGAAGGAGAGTGAGTGAGTGTGGAGGGAGAGGGAGTGAGTGTGGAGGGAGAGGGAGTGAGTCTGGAGGGAGAGGGAGTGAGTCTGGAGGGAGAGTGAGTGAGTGTGGAGGGAGAGGGAGTGAGTGTGGAGGGAGAGTGAGTGAGTGTGGAGGGAGAGGGAGTGTGGAGGGAGAGTGAGTGAGGGTGGAGGGAGAGTGAGTGAGTGTGGAGGGAGAGTGAGTGAGTGTGGAGGGAGAGGGAGTGAGTGTGGAGGGAGAGGGAGTGAGTGTGGAGGGAGAGGGAGTGAGTGTGGAGGGAGAGTGAGTGAGTGTGGAGGGAGAGTGAGTGATTGTGGAGGGAGAGTGAGTGAGTGTAGAGGGAGTGAGTGTGGAGGGAGAGGGAGTGAGTGTGGAGGGAGAGTGATTGTGGAGGGTGAGTGAGTGTGGAGGGAGAGTGAGTGAGTGTGGAGGGTGAGTGAGTGTGGAGGGAGAGGGAGTGATTGTGGTGAGAGAGGGAGTGAGTGTGGAGGGAGAGGGAGTGAGTGTGGAGGGAGAGGGAGTGAGTGTGGAGGGAGAGGGAGTGTGGAGTGAGAGTGAGTGAGAGTGGAGGGAGAGGGAGTGATTGTGGACGGAGGGAGAGTGATTGTGGAGGGAGAGTGAGTGAGCTTGGAGGGAGAGGGAGTGAGCGTGGAGGGAGAGGGAGTGAGTGTGGAGGGAGTGTGAGTGTGGAGGGTGAGGGAGTGAGTGTGGAGGGAGAGGGAGTGAGTGTGGAGGGAGAGGGAGTGAGTGTGGAGGGAGAGTGATTGTGGAGGGAGAGTGAGTGAGCTTGGAGGGAGAGGGAGTGAGCGTGGAGGGAGAGTGATTGTGGAGGGAGAGTGAGTGAGTGTGGAGGGAGAGGGAGTGAGCGTGGAGGGAGAGTGATTGTGGAGGGAGAGTGAGTGAGTGTGGAGGGAGAGGGAGTGAGTGCGGAGGGAGAGGGATGAGTGTGGAGGGAGAGTGAGTGAGTGTGGAGGGAGAGTGATTGTGGAGGGTGAGTGAGTGTGGAGGGAGAGTGAGTGAGTGTGGAGGGTGAGTGAGTGTGGAGGGAGAGTGAGTGAGTGTGGAGGGAGAGGGAGTGAGTGTGGAAGGAGAGGGAGTGAGTGTGGAGGGAGAGGGAGTGAGTGTGGAGGGAGAGGGAGTGAGTGTGGAGGGAGTGTGAGTGTGGAGGGAGAGTGAGTGAGTATGGAGGGAGAGTGATTGAGTGTGGAGGGTGAGTGATTGTGAGGGAGAGTGAGTGAGTGTGGAGGGAGAGGGACTGAGTGTGGCGGGAGAGGGAGTGAGTGTGGAGGGAGAGGGAGTGAGTGTGGAGGGAGAGGGAGTGAGTGTGGAGGGAGAGGGAGTGAGTGTGGAGGGAGAGGGAGTGAGCGTGGAGGGAAAGGGAGTGAGCGTGGAGGGAGAGGGAGGGAGAGTGAGTGAGCGTGGAGGGAGAGTGAGTGAGTGTGGAGGGAGAGTGAGTGAGTGTGCAGGGAGAGTGAGTGAGTGTGGAGGGAGAGGGAGTGAGTGTGGAGGGAGAGGGAGTGAGTGTGAGGGAGAGGGAGTGTGGAGGGAGAGTGAGTGAGTGTGGAGGGAGAGGGAGTGAGTATGGAGGGAGAGGGAGTGAGTCTGGAGGGAGAGGGAGTGAGTCTGGAGGGAGAGTGAGTGAGTGTGGAGGGAGAGGGAGTGAGTGTGGAGGGAGAGTGAGTGAGTGTGGAGGGAGAGGGAGTGTGGAGGGAGAGTGAGTGAGGGTGGAGGGAGAGTGAGTGAGTGTGGAGGGAGAGTGAGTGAGTGTGGAGGGAGAGGGAGTGAGTGTGGAGGGAGAGGGAGTGAGTGTGGAGGGAGAGGGAGTGAGTGTGGAGGGAGAGTGAGTGAGTGTGGAGGGAGAGTGAGTGATTGTGGAGGGAGAGTGAGTGAGTGTAGAGGGAGTGAGTGTGGAGGGAGAGGGAGTGAGTGTGGAGGGAGAGTGATTGTGGAGGGTGAGTGAGTGTGGAGGGAGAGTGAGTGAGTGTGGAGGGTGAGTGAGTGTGGAGGGAGAGGGAGTGATTGTGGTGAGAGAGGGAGTGAGTGTGGAGGGAGAGGGAGTGAGTGTGGAGGGAGAGGGAGTGAGTGTGGAGGGAGTGGGAGTGAGTGTGGAGGGAGTGTGAGTGTGGAGGGAGAGGGAGTGAGTGTGGAGGGAGAGGGAGTGAGTGTGGAGGGAGAGGGAGTGTGGAGTGAGAGTGTGGAGGGAGAGAGAGAGTGTGGAGGGAGAGTGAGTGTGGAGGGAGAGTGAGTGAGTGTGGACGGAGAGTGATTGTGGAGGGAGAGTGAGTGAGTGTGGAGGGAGAGGGAGTGATTGTGGATGGAGGGAGAGTGATTGTGGAGGGAGAGTGAGTGAGCTTGGAGGGAGAGGGAGTGAGCGTGGAGGGAGAGGGAGTGAGTGTGGAGGGAGTGTGAGTGTGGAGGGTGAGGGAGTGAGTGTGGAGGGAGAGGGAGTGAGTGTGGAGGGAGAGGGAGTGAGTGTGGAGGGAGAGTGATGGTGGAGGGAGAGTGAGTGAGCTTGGAGGGAGAGGGAGTGAGCGTGGAGGGAGAGTGATTGTGGAGGGAGAGTGAGTGAGTGTGGAGGGAGAGGGAGTGAGCGTGGAGGGAGAGTGATTGTGGAGGGAGAGTGAGTGAGTGTGGAGGGAGAGGGAGTGAGCGTGGAGGGAGAGTGAGTGTGGAGGGAGAGTGAGTGAGCTTGGAGGGAGAGGGAGTGAGCGTGGAGGGAGAGTGATTGTGGAGGGAGAGTGAGTGAGTGTGGAGGGAGAGGGAGTGAGCGTGGAGGGAGAGTGATTGTGGAGGGAGAGTGAGTGAGTGTGGAGGGAGAGGGAGTGAGTGCGGAGGGAGAGGGATGAGTGTGGAGGGAGAGTGAGTGAGTGTGGCGGGAGAGTGATTGTGGAGGGTGAGTGAGTGTGGAGGGAGAGTGAGTGAGTGTGGGGGGTGAGTGAGTGTGGAGGGAGAGTGAGTGAGTGTGGAGGGAGAGGGAGTGAGTGTGGAAGGAGAGGGAGTGAGTGTGGAGGGAGAGGGAGTGAGTGTGGAGGGAGAGGGAGTGAGTGTGGAGGGAGTGTGAGTGTGGAGGGAGATTGAGTGAGTATGGAGGGAGAGTGAGTGAGTGTGGAGGGTGAGGGACTGAGTGTGGAGGGAGAGGGAGTGAGTGTGGAGGGAGAGGGAGTGAGTGTGGAGGGAGAGGGAGTGAGTGTGGAGGGAGAGGGAGTGAGTGTGGAGGGAGAGGGAGTGAGCGTGGAGGGAGAGGGAGTGAGCGTGGAGGGAGAGGGAGGGAGAGTGAGTGAGCGTGGAGGGAGAGTGAGTGAGTGTGGAGGGAGAGTGAGTGAGTGTGCAGGGAGAGTGAGTGAGTGTGGAGGGAGAGGGAGTGAGTGTGGAGGGAGAGGGAGTGAGTGTGAGAGAGAGGGAGTGAGTGTGGAGGGAGAGGGAGTGAGTGTGGAGGGAGAGGGAGTGAGCGTGGCGGGAGAGGGAGTGAGTCTGGAGGGAGAGTGAGTGAGTGTGGAGGGAGAGGGAGTGAGTGTGGAGGGAGAGGGAGTGAGTGTGGAGGGAGAGGGAGTGAGTGTGGAGGGAGAGGGAGTGAGTGTGGAGGGAGAGGGATTGAGTGTGGAGGGAGTGTGAGTGTGGAGGGAGAGTGTGAGTATGGAGGGAGTGTGAGTGTGGAGGGAGAGTGAGTGAGAATGGAGGTAGAGTGAGTGAGTGTGGAGGGTGAGGGACTGAGTGTGGCGGGAGAGGGAGTGAGTGTGGCGGGAGAGGGAGTGAGTCTGGAGGGAGAGTGATTGAGTGTGGAGGGAGAGGGAGTGAGTGTGGAGGGAGAGGGAGTGAGTGTGGAGGGAGAGGGAGTGAGTGTGGAGGGAGAGGGACTGAGTGTGGCGGGAGAGGGAGTGAGTGTGGCGGGAGAGGGAGTGAGTGTGGAGGGAGAGTGAGTGAGTGTGGAGGGAGAGGGAGTGAGTGTGGAGGGAGAGGGAGTGAGTGTGGAGGGAGAGGGAGTGAGTGTGGAGGGAGAGGGAGTGAGTGTGGAGGGAGAGGGAGTGAGCGTGGAGGGAGAGGGAGGAGCGTGGAGGGAGAGGGAGGGAGAGTGAGTGAGCGTGGAGGGAGAGTGAGTGAGTGTGGAGGGAGAGTGAGTGAGTGTGCAGGGAGAGTGACTGAGTGTCGAGGGAGAGTGATTGTGGAGGGAGAGCGAGTGAGTGTGGAGGGAGAGGGAGTGATTGTGGAGGGAGAGGGAGTGAGTGTGGAGGGAGAGTGAGTGAGTGTGGAGGGAGAGTGAGTGAGTGAGGAGGGAGAAGGAGTGTGGAGGGAGAGTGAGTGAGTGTGGAGGGAGAGGGAGTGAGTGTGGAGGGAGAGGGAGTGTGGAGTGAGAGTGAGTGAGTGTGGAGGGAGAGGGAGTGATTGTGGATGGAGGGAGAGTGATTGTGGAGGGAGAGTGAGTGAGCTTGGAGGGAGAGGGAGTGAGCGTGGAGGGAGAGGGAGTGAGTGTGGAGGGAGTGTGAGTGTGGAGGGTGAGGGAGTGAGTGTGGAGGGAGAGGGAGTGAGTGTGGAGGGAGAGGGAGTGAGTGTGGAGGGAGAGTGATTGTGGAGGGAGAGTGAGTGAGCTTGGAGGGAGAGGGAGTGAGCGTGGAGGGAGAGTGATTGTGGAGGGAGAGTGAGTGAGTGTGGAGGGAGAGGGAGTGAGCGTGGAGGGAGAGTGATTGTGGAGGGAGAGTGAGTGAGTGTGGAGGGAGAGGGAGTGAGTGCGGAGGGAGAGGGATGAGTGTGGAGGGAGAGTGAGTGAGTGTGGAGGGAGAGTGATTGTGGAGGGTGAGTGAGTGTGGAGGGAGAGTGAGTGAGTGTGGAGGGTGAGTGAGTGTGGAGGGAGAGTGAGTGAGTGTGGAGGGAGAGGGAGTGAGTGTGGAAGGAGAGGGAGTGAGTGTGGAGGGAGAGGGAGTGAGTGTGGAGGGAGAGGGAGTGAGTGTGGAGGGAGAGGGAGTGAGCGTGGAGGGAGAGGGAGTGAGCGTGGAGGGAGAGGGAGGGAGAGTGAGTGAGCGTGGAGGGAGAGTGAGTGAGTGTGGAGGGAGAGTGAGTGAGTGTGCAGGGAGAGTGAGTGAGTGTGGAGGGAGAGGGAGTGAGTGTGGAGGGAGAGGGAGTGAGTGTGAGGGAGAGGGACTGTGGAGGGAGAGTGAGTGAGTGTGGAGGGAGAGGGAGTGAGTGTGGAGGGAGAGGGAGTGAGTCTGGAGGGAGAGGGAGTGAGTCTGGAGGGAGAGTGAGTGAGTGTGGAGGGAGAGGGAGTGAGTGTGGAGGGAGAGTGAGTGAGTGTGGAGGGAGAGGGAGTGTGGAGGGAGAGTGAGTGAGGGTGGAGGGAGAGTGAGTGAGTGTGGAGGGAGAGTGAGTGAGTGTGGAGGGAGAGGGAGTGAGTGTGGAGGGAGAGGGAGTGAGTGTGGAGGGAGAGGGAGTGAGTGTGGAGGGAGAGTGAGTGAGTGTGGAGGGAGAGTGAGTGATTATGGAGGGAGAGTGAGTGAGTGTAGAGGGAGTGAGTGTGGAGGGAGAGGGAGTGAGTGTGGAGGGAGAGTGATTGTGGAGGGTGAGTGTGTGTGGAGGGAGAGTGAGTGAGTGTGGAGGGTGAGTGAGTGTGGAGGGAGAGGGAGTGATTGTGGTGAGAGAGGGAGTGAGTGTGGAGGGAGAGGGAGTGAGTGTGGAGGGAGAGGGAGTGAGTGTGGAGGGAGTGGGAGTGAGTGTGGAGGGAGTGTGAGTGTGGAGGGAGAGGGAGTGAGTGTGGAGGGAGAGGGAGTGAGTGTGGAGGGAGAGGGAGTGTGGAGTGAGAGTGTGGAGGGAGAGAGAGAGTGTGGAGGGAGAGTGAGTGTGGAGGGAGAGTGAGTGAGTGTGGACGGAGAGTGATTGTGGAGGGAGAGTGAGTGAGTGTGGAGGGAGAGGGAGTGATTGTGGATGGAGGGAGAGTGATTGTGGAGGGAGAGTGAGTGAGCTTGGAGGGAGAGGGAGTGAGCGTGGAGGGAGAGGGAGTGAGTGTGGAGGGAGTGTGAGTGTGGAGGGTGAGGGAGTGAGTGTGGAGGGAGAGGGAGTGAGTGTGGAGGGAGAGGGAGTGAGTGTGGAGGGAGAGTGATTGTGGAGGGAGAGTGAGTGAGCTTGGAGGGAGAGGGAGTGAGCGTGGAGGGAGAGTGATTGTGGAGGGAGAGTGAGTGAGTGTGGAGGGAGAGGGAGTGAGCGTGGAGGGAGAGTGATTGTGGAGGGAGAGTGAGTGAGTGTGGAGGGAGAGGGAGTGAGTGCGGAGGGAGAGGGATGAGTGTGGAGGGAGAGTGAGTGAGTGTGGCGGGAGAGTGATTGTGGAGGGTGAGTGAGTGTGGAGGGAGAGTGAGTGAGTGTGGAGGGTGAGTGAGTGTGGAGGGAGAGTGAGTGAGTGTGGAGGGAGAGGGAGTGAGTGTGGAAGGAGAGGGAGTGAGTGTGGAGGGAGAGGGAGTGAGTGTGGAGGGAGAGGGAGTGAGTGTGGAGGGAGTGTGAGTGTGGAGGGAGAGTGAGTGAGTATGGAGGGAGAGTGAGTGAGTGTGGAGGGTGAGGGACTGAGTGTGGCGGGAGAGGGAGTGAGTGTGGAGGGAGAGGGAGTGAGTGTGGAGGGAGAGGGAGTGAGTGTGGAGGGAGAGGGAGTGAGTGTGGAGGGAGAGGGAGTGAGTGTGGAGGGAGAGGGAGTGAGCGTGGAGGGAGAGGGAGTGAGCGTGGAGGGAGAGGGAGTGAGCGTGGAGGGAGAGGGAGGGAGAGTGAGTGAGCGTGGAGGGAGAGTGAGTGAGTGTGGAGGGAGAGTGAGTGAGTGTGCAGGGAGAGTGAGTGAGTGTGGAGGGAGAGGGAGTGAGTGTGGAGGGAGAGGGAGTGAGTGTGAGGGAGAGGGAGTGAGTGTGGAGGGAGAGGGAGTGAGTGTGGAGGGAGAGGGAGTGAGCGTGGCGGGAGAGGGAGTGAGTCTGGAGGGAGAGTGAGTGAGTGTGGAGGGAGAGGGAGTGAGTGTGGAGGGAGAGTGAGTGAGTGTGGAGGGAGAGGGAGTGAGTGTGGAGGGAGTGTGAGTGTGGAGGGAGAGTGAGTGAGTATGGAGGGAGAGTGATTGAGTGTGGAGGGTGAGTGATTGTGAGGGAGAGTGAGTGAGTGTGGAGGGAGAGGGACTGAGTGTGGCGGGAGAGGGAGTGAGTGTGGAGGGAGAGGGAGTGAGTGTGGAGGGAGAGGGAGTGAGCGTGGAGGGAGAGGGAGTGAGCGTGGAGGGAGAGGGAGGGAGAGTGAGTGAGCGTGGAGGGAGAGTGAGTGAGTGTGGAGGGAGAGTGAGTGAGTGTGCAGGGAGAGTGAGTGAGTGTGGAGGGAGAGGGAGTGAGTGTGGAGGGAGAGGGAGTGAGTGTGAGGGAGAGGGAGTGTGGAGGGAGAGTGAGTGAGTGTGGAGGGAGAGGGAGTGAGTGTGGAGGGAGAGGGAGTGAGTCTGGAGGGAGAGGGAGTGAGTCTGGAGGGAGAGTGAGTGAGTGTGGAGGGAGAGGGAGTGAGTGTGGAGGGAGAGTGAGTGAGTGTGGAGGGAGAGGGAGTGTGGAGGGAGAGTGAGTGAGGGTGGAGGGAGAGTGAGTGAGTGTGGAGGGAGAGTGAGTGAGTGTGAAGGGAGAGGGAGTGAGTGTGGAGGGAGAGGGAGTGAGTGTGGAGGGAGAGGGAGTGAGTGTGGAGGGACAGTGAGTGAGTGTGGAGGGAGAGTGAGTGATTGTGGAGGGAGAGTGAGTGAGTGTAGAGGGAGTGAGTGTGGAGGGAGAGGGAGTGAGTGTGGAGGGAGAGTGATTGTGGAGGGTGAGTGAGTGTGGAGGGAGAGTGAGTGAGTGTGGAGGGTGAGTGAGTGTGGAGGGAGAGGGAGTGATTGTGGTGAGAGAGGGAGTGAGTGTGGAGGGAGAGGGAGTGAGTGTGGAGGGAGAGGGAGTGAGTGTGGAGGGAGTGGGAGTGAGTGTGGAGGGAGTGTGAGTGTGGAGGGAGAGGGAGTGAGTGTGGAGGGAGAGGGAGTGAGTGTGGAGGGAGAGGGAGTGTGGAGTGAGAGTGTGGAGGGAGAGAGAGAGTGTGGAGGGAGAGTGAGTGTGGAGGGAGAGTGAGTGAGTGTGGACGGAGAGTGATTGTGGAGGGAGAGTGAGTGAGTGTGGAGGGAGAGGGAGTGAGCGTGGAGGGAGAGTGATTGTGGAGGGAGAGTGAGTGAGTGTGGAGGGAGAGGGAGTGAGTGCGGAGGGAGAGGGATGAGTGTGGAGGGAGAGTGAGTGAGTGTGGAGGGAGAGTGATTGTGGAGGGTGAGTGAGTGTGGAGGGAGAGTGAGTGAGTGTGGAGGGTGAGTGAGTGTGGAGGGAGAGTGAGTGAGTGTGGAGGGAGAGGGAGTGAGTGTGGAAGGAGAGGGAGTGAGTGTGGAGGGAGAGGGAGTGAGTGTGGAGGGAGAGGGAGTGAGTGTGGAGGGAGAGGGAGTGAGCGTGGAGGGAGAGGGAGTGAGCGTGGAGGGAGAGGGAGGGAGAGTGAGTGAGCGTGGAGGGAGAGTGAGTGAGTGTGGAGGGAGAGTGAGTGAGTGTGCAGGGAGAGTGAGTGAGTGTGGAGGGTGAGTGATTGTGGAGGGTGAGTGAGTGTGGAGGGAGAGTGAGTGAGTGTGGAGGGAGAGTGATTGTGGAGGGTGAGTGAGTGTGGAGGGAGAGTGAGTGAGTGTGGAGGGTGAGTGAGTGTGGAGGGAGAGTGAGTGAGTGTGGAGGGAGAGGGAGTGAGTGTGGAAGGAGAGGGAGTGAGTGTGGAGGGAGAGGGAGTGAGTGTGGAGGGAGAGGGAGTGAGTGTGGAGGGAGAGGGAGTGAGCGTGGAGGGAGAGGGAGTGAGCGTGGAGGGAGAGGGAGGGAGAGTGAGTGAGCGTGGAGGGAGAGTGAGTGAGTGTGGAGGGAGAGTGAGTGAGTGTGCAGGGAGAGTGAGTGAGTGTGGAGGGAGAGTGAGTGAGTGTGGAGGGAGAGTGAGTGAGTGTGGAGGGAGAGGGAGTGAGTGTGGAGGGAGAGGGAGTGAGTGTGGAGGGAGAGGGAGTGAGTGTGGAGGGAGAGTGAGTGAGTGTGGAGGGAGAGTGAGTGATTGTGGAGGGAGAGTGAGTGAGTGTAGAGGGAGTGAGTGTGGAGGGAGAGGGAGTGAGTGTGGAGGGAGAGTGATTGTGGAGGGTGAGTGAGTGTGGAGGGAGAGTGAGTGAGTGTGGAGGGTGAGTGAGTGTGGAGGGAGAGGGAGTGATTGTGGTGAGAGAGGGAGTGAGTGTGGAGGGAGAGGGAGTGAGTGTGGAGGGAGAGGGAGTGAGTGTGGAGGGAGTGGGAGTGAGTGTGGAGGGAGTGTGAGTGTGGAGGGAGAGGGAGTGAGTGTGGAGGGAGAGGGAGTGAGTGTGGAGGGAGAGGGAGTGTGGAGTGAGAGTGTGGAGGGAGAGAGAGAGTGTGGAGGGAGAGTGAGTGTGGAGGGAGAGTGAGTGAGTGTGGACGGAGAGTGATTGTGGAGGGAGAGTGAGTGAGTGTGGAGGGAGAGGGAGTGATTGTGGATGGAGGGAGAGTGATTGTGGAGGGAGAGTGAGTGAGCTTGGAGGGAGAGGGAGTGAGCGTGGAGGGAGAGGGAGTGAGTGTGGAGGGAGTGTGAGTGTGGAGGGTGAGGGAGTGAGTGTGGAGGGAGAGGGAGTGAGTGTGGAGGGAGAGGGAGTGAGTGTGGAGGGAGAGTGATTGTGGAGGGAGAGTGAGTGAGCTTGGAGGGAGAGGGAGTGAGCGTGGAGGGAGAGTGATTGTGGAGGGAGAGTGAGTGAGTGTGGAGGGAGAGGGAGTGAGCGTGGAGGGAGAGTGATTGTGGAGGGAGAGTGAGTGAGTGTGGAGGGAGAGGGAGTGAGTGCGGAGGGAGAGGGATGAGTGTGGAGGGAGAGTGAGTGAGTGTGGCGGGAGAGTGATTGTGGAGGGTGAGTGAGTGTGGAGGGAGAGTGAGTGAGTGTGGAGGGTGAGTGAGTGTGGAGGGAGAGTGAGTGAGTGTGGAGGGAGAGGGAGTGAGTGTGGAAGGAGAGGGAGTGAGTGTGGAGGGAGAGGGAGTGAGTGTGGAGGGAGAGGGAGTGAGTGTGGAGGGAGTGTGAGTGTGGAGGGAGAGTGAGTGAGTATGGAGGGAGAGTGAGTGAGTGTGGAGGGTGAGGGACTGAGTGTGGCGGGAGAGGGAGTGAGTGTGGAGGGAGAGGGAGTGAGTGTGGAGGGAGAGGGAGTGAGTGTGGAGGGAGAGGGAGTGAGTGTGGAGGGAGAGGGAGTGAGTGTGGAGGGAGAGGGAGTGAGCGTGGAGGGAGAGGGAGTGAGCGTGGAGGGAGAGGGAGTGAGCGTGGAGGGAGAGGGAGGGAGAGTGAGTGAGCGTGGAGGGAGAGTGAGTGAGTGTGGAGGGAGAGTGAGTGAGTGTGCAGGGAGAGTGAGTGAGTGTGGAGGGAGAGGGAGTGAGTGTGGAGGGAGAGGGAGTGAGTGTGAGGGAGAGGGAGTGAGTGTGGAGGGAGAGGGAGTGAGTGTGGAGGGAGAGGGAGTGAGCGTGGCGGGAGAGGGAGTGAGTCTGGAGGGAGAGTGAGTGAGTGTGGAGGGAGAGGGAGTGAGTGTGGAGGGAGAGTGAGTGAGTGTGGAGGGAGAGGGAGTGAGTGTGGAGGGAGTGTGAGTGTGGAGGGAGAGTGAGTGAGTATGGAGGGAGAGTGATTGAGTGTGGAGGGTGAGTGATTGTGAGGGAGAGTGAGTGAGTGTGGAGGGAGAGGGACTGAGTGTGGCGGGAGAGGGAGTGAGTGTGGAGGGAGAGGGAGTGAGTGTGGAGGGAGAGGGAGTGAGTGTGGAGGGAGAGGGAGTGAGTGTGGAGGGAGAGGGAGTGAGCGTGGAGGGAGAGGGAGTGAGCGTGGAGGGAGAGGGAGGGAGAGTGAGTGAGCGTGGAGGGAGAGGGAGTGAGTGTGGAGGGAGAGTGAGTGAGTGTGCAGGGAGAGTGAGTGAGTGTGGAGGGAGAGGGAGTGAGTGTGGAGGGAGAGGGAGTGAGTGTGAGGGAGAGGGAGTGTGGAGGGAGAGTGAGTGAGTGTGGAGGGAGAGGGAGTGAGTGTGGAGGGAGAGGGAGTGAGTCTGGAGGGAGAGGGAGTGAGTCTGGAGGGAGAGTGAGTGAGTGTGGAGGGAGAGGGAGTGAGTGTGGAGGGAGAGTGAGTGAGTGTGGAGGGAGAGGGAGTGTGGAGGGAGAGTGAGTGAGGGTGGAGGGAGAGTGAGTGAGTGTGGAGGGAGAGTGAGTGAGTGTGAAGGGAGAGGGAGTGAGTGTGGAGGGAGAGGGAGTGAGTGTGGAGGGAGAGGGAGTGAGTGTGGAGGGACAGTGAGTGAGTGTGGAGGGAGAGTGAGTGATTGTGGAGGGAGAGTGAGTGAGTGTAGAGGGAGTGAGTGTGGAGGGAGAGGGAGTGAGTGTGGAGGGAGAGTGATTGTGGAGGGTGAGTGAGTGTGGAGGGAGAGTGAGTGAGTGTGGAGGGTGAGTGAGTGTGGAGGGAGAGGGAGTGATTGTGGTGAGAGAGGGAGTGAGTGTGGAGGGAGAGGGAGTGAGTGTGGAGGGAGAGGGAGTGAGTGTGGAGGGAGTGGGAGTGAGTGTGGAGGGAGTGTGAGTGTGGAGGGAGAGGGAGTGAGTGTGGAGGGAGAGGGAGTGAGTGTGGAGGGAGAGGGAGTGTGGAGTGAGAGTGTGGAGGGAGAGAGAGAGTGTGGAGGGAGAGTGAGTGTGGAGGGAGAGTGAGTGAGTGTGGACGGAGAGTGATTGTGGAGGGAGAGTGAGTGAGTGTGGAGGGAGAGGGAGTGATTGTGGATGGAGGGAGAGTGATTGTGGAGGGAGAGTGAGTGAGCTTGGAGGGAGAGGGAGTGAGCGTGGAGGGAGAGGGAGTGAGTGTGGAGGGAGTGTGAGTGTGGAGGGTGAGGGAGTGAGTGTGGAGGGAGAGGGAGTGAGTGTGGAGGGAGAGGGAGTGAGTGTGGAGGGAGAGTGATTGTGGAGGGAGAGTGAGTGAGCTTGGAGGGAGAGGGAGTGAGCGTGGAGGGAGAGTGATTGTGGAGGGAGAGTGAGTGAGTGTGGAGGGAGAGGGAGTGAGCGTGGAGGGAGAGAGATTGTGGAGGGAGAGTGAGTGAGTGTGGAGGGAGAGGGAGTGAGTGCGGAGGGAGAGGGATGAGTGTGGAGGGAGAGTGAGTGAGTGTGGCGGGAGAGTGATTGTGGAGGGTGAGTGAGTGTGGAGGGAGAGTGAGTGAGTGTGGAGGGTGAGTGAGTGTGGAGGGAGAGTGAGTGAGTGTGGAGGGAGAGGGAGTGAGTGTGGAAGGAGAGGGAGTGAGTGTGGAGGGAGAGGGAGTGAGTGTGGAGGGAGAGGGAGTGAGTGTGGAGGGAGTGTGAGTGTGGAGGGAGATTGAGTGAGTATGGAGGGAGAGTGAGTGAGTGTGGAGGGTGAGGGACTGAGTGTGGAGGGAGAGGGAGTGAGTGTGGAGGGAGAGGGAGTGAGTGTGGAGGGAGAGGGAGTGAGTGTGGAGGGAGAGGGAGTGAGTGTGGAGGGAGAGGGAGTGAGCGTGGAGGGAGAGGGAGTGAGCGTGGAGGGAGAGGGAGGGAGAGTGAGTGAGTGTGGAGGGAGAGTGAGTGAGTGTGGAGGGAGAGTGAGTGAGTGTGCAGGGAGAGTGAGTGAGTGTGGAGGGAGAGGGAGTGAGTGTGGAGGGAGAGGGAGTGAGTGTGAGGGAGAGGGAGTGAGTGTGGAGGGAGAGGGAGTGAGTGTGGAGGGAGAGGGAGTGAGCGTGGCGGGAGAGGGAGTGAGTCTGGAGGGGGAGTGAGTGAGTGTGGAGGGAGAGGGAGTGAGTGTGGAGGGAGAGGGAGTGAGTGTGGAGGGAGAGGGAGTGAGTGTGGAGGGAGAGGGAGTGAGTGTGGAGGGAGAGGGATTGAGTGTGGAGGGAGTGTGAGTGTGGAGGGAGAGTGTGAGTATGGAGGGAGTGTGAGTGTGGAGGGAGAGTGAGTGAGAATGGAGGTAGAGTGAGTGAGTGTGGAGGGTGAGGGACTGAGTGTGGCGGGAGAGGGAGTGAGTGTGGCGGGAGAGGGAGTGAGTCTGGAGGGAGAGTGATTGAGTGTGGAGGGAGAGGGAGTGAGTGTGGAGGGAGAGGGAGTGAGTGTGGAGGGAGAGGGAGTGAGTGTGGAGGGAGAGGGACTGAGTGTGGCGGGAGAGGGAGTGAGTGTGGCGGGAGAGGGAGTGAGTGTGGAGGGAGAGTGAGTGAGTGTGGAGGGAGAGGGAGTGAGTGTGGAGGGAGAGGGAGTGAGTGTGGAGGGAGAGGGAGTGAGTGTGGAGGGAGAGGGAGTGAGCGTGGAGGGAGAGGGAGGAGCGTGGAGGGAGAGGGAGGGAGAGTGAGTGAGCGTGGAGGGAGAGTGAGTGAGTGTGGAGGGAGAGTGAGTGAGTGTGCAGGGAGAGTGACTGAGTGTCGAGGGAGAGTGATTGTGGAGGGAGAGCGAGTGAGTGTGGAGGGAGAGGGAGTGATTGTGGAGGGAGAGGGAGTGAGTGTGGAGGGAGAGTGAGTGAGTGTGGAGGGAGAGTGAGTGAGTGAGGAGGGAGAAGGAGTGTGGAGGGAGAGTGAGTGAGTGTGGAGGGAGAGGGAGTGAGTGTGGAGGGAGAGGGAGTGTGGAGTGAGAGTGAGTGAGTGTGGAGGGAGAGGGAGTGATTGTGGATGGAGGGAGAGTGATTGTGGAGGGAGAGTGAGTGAGCTTGGAGGGAGAGGGAGTGAGCGTGGAGGGAGAGGGAGTGAGTGTGGAGGGAGTGTGAGTGTGGAGGGTGAGGGAGTGAGTGTGGAGGGAGAGGGAGTGAGTGTGGAGGGAGAGGGAGTGGGTGTGGAGGGAGAGTGATTGTGGAGGGAGAGTGAGTGAGCTTGGAGGGAGAGGGAGTGAGCGTGGAGGGAGAGTGATTGTGGAGGGAGAGTGAGTGAGTGTGGAGGGAGAGGGAGTGAGCGTGGAGGGAGAGTGATTGTGGAGGGAGAGTGAGTGTGGAGGGAGAGGGAGTGAGTGCGGAGGGAGAGGGATGAGTGTGGAGGGAGAGTGAGTGAGTGTGGAGGGAGAGTGATTGTGGAGGGTGAGTGAGTGTGGTAGAGAGTGAGTGAGTGTGGAGGGTGAGTGAGTGTGGAGGGAGAGTGAGTGAGTGTGGAGGGAGAGGGAGTGAGTGTGGAAGGAGAGGGAGTGAGTGTGGAGGGAGAGGGAGTGAGTGTGGAGGGAGAGGGAGTGAGTGTGGAGGGAGTGTGAGTGTGGAGGGAGAGTGAGTGAGTATGGAGGGAGAGTGATTGAGTGTGGAGGGTGAGTGATTGTGAGGGAGAGTGAGTGAGTGTGGAGGGAGAGGAACTGAGTGTGGCGGGAGAGGGAGTGAGCGTGGAGGGAGAGGGAGTGAGTGTGGAGGGAGAGGAAGTGAGTGTGGAGGGAGAGGGAGTGAGTGTGGAGGGAGAGGGAGTGAGCGTGGAGGGAGAGGGAGTGAGCGTGGAGGGAGAGGGAGGGAGAGTGAGTGAGCGTGGAGGGAGAGTGAGTGAGTGTGGAGGGAGAGTGAGTGAGTGTGCAGGGAGAGTGAGTGAGTGTGGAGGGAGAGGGAGTGAGTGTGGAGGGAGAGGGAGTGAGTGTGAGGGAGAGGGAGTGTGGACGGAGAGTGAGTGAGTGTGGAGGGAGAGGGAGTGAGTGTGGAGGGAGAGGGAGTGAGTCTGGAGGGAGAGGGAGTGAGTCTGGAGGGAGAGTGAGTGAGTGTGGAGGGAGAGGGAGTGAGTGTGGAGGGAGAGTGAGTGAGTGTGGAGGGAGAGGGAGTGTGGAGGGAGAGTGAGTGAGGGTGGAGGGAGAGTGAGTGAGTGTGGAGGGAGAGTGAGTGAGTGTGGAGGGAGAGGGAGTGAGTGTGGAGGGAGAGGGAGTGAGTGTGGAGGGAGAGGGAGTGAGTGTGGAGGGAGAGTGAGTGAGTGTGGAGGGAGAGTGAGTGATTGTGGAGGGAGAGTGAGTGAGTGTAGAGGGAGTGAGTGTGGAGGGAGAGGGAGTGAGTGTGGAGGGAGAGTGATTGTGGAGGGTGAGTGAGTGTGGAGGGAGAGTGAGTGAGTGTGGAGGGTGAGTGAGTGTGGAGGGAGAGGGAGTGATTGTGGTGAGAGAGGGAGTGAGTGTGGAGGGAGAGGGAGTGAGTGTGGAGGGAGAGGGAGTGAGTGTGGAGGGAGTGGGAGTGAGTGTGGAGGGAGTGTGAGTGTGGAGGGAGAGGGAGTGAGTGTGGAGGGAGAGGGAGTGAGTGTGGAGAGAGAGGGAGTGTGGAGTGAGAGTGTGGAGGGAGAGAGAGAGTGTGGAGGGAGAGTGAGTGTGGAGGGAGAGTGAGTGAGTGTGGACGGAGAGTGATTGTGGAGGGAGAGTGAGTGAGTGTGGAGGGAGAGGGAGTGATTGTGGATGGAGGGAGAGTGATTGTGGAGGGAGAGTGAGTGAGCTTGGAGGGAGAGGGAGTGAGCGTGGAGGGAGAGGGAGTGAGTGTGGAGGGAGTGTGAGTGTGGAGGGTGAGGGAGTGAGTGTGGAGGGAGAGGGAGTGAGTGTGGAGGGAGAGGGAGTGAGTGTGGAGGGAGAGTGATTGTGGAGGGAGAGTGAGTGAGCTTGGAGGGAGAGGGAGTGAGCGTGGAGGGAGAGTGATTGTGGAGGGAGAGTGAGTGAGTGTGGAGGGAGAGGGAGTGAGCGTGGAGGGAGAGTGATTGTGGAGGGAGAGTGAGTGAGTGTGGAGGGAGAGGGAGTGAGTGCGGAGGGAGAGGGATGAGTGTGGAGGGAGAGTGAGTGAGTGTGGCGGGAGAGTGATTGTGGAGGGTGAGTGAGTGTGGAGGGAGAGTGAGTGAGTGTGGAGGGTGAGTGAGTGTGGAGGGAGAGTGAGTGAGTGTGGAGGGAGAGGGAGTGAGTGTGGAAGGAGAGGGAGTGAGTGTGGAGGGAGAGGGAGTGAGTGTGGAGGGAGAGGGAGTGAGTGTGGAGGGAGTGTGAGTGTGGAGGGAGAGTGAGTGAGTATGGAGGGAGAGTGAGTGAGTGTGGAGGGTGAGGGACTGAGTGTGGCGGGAGAGGGAGTGAGTGTGGAGGGAGAGGGAGTGAGTGTGGAGGGAGAGGGAGTGAGTGTGGAGGGAGAGGGAGTGAGTGTGGAGGGAGAGGGAGTGAGTGTGGAGGGAGAGGGAGTGAGCGTGGAGGGAGAGGGAGTGAGCGTGGAGGGAGAGGGAGTGAGCGTGGAGGGAGAGGGAGGGAGAGTGAGTGAGCGTGGAGGGAGAGTGAGTGAGTGTGGAGGGAGAGTGAGTGAGTGTGCAGGGAGAGTGAGTGAGTGTGGAGGGAGAGGGAGTGAGTGTGGAGGGAGAGGGAGTGAGTGTGAGGGAGAGGGAGTGAGTGTGGAGGGAGAGGGAGTGAGTGTGGAGGGAGAGGGAGTGAGCGTGGCGGGAGAGGGAGTGAGTCTGGAGGGAGAGTGAGTGAGTGTGGAGGGAGAGGGAGTGAGTGTGGAGGGAGAGGGAGTGAGTGTGGAGGGAGAGGGAGTGAGTGTGGAGGGAGAGGGAGTGAGTGTGGAGGGAGAGGGATTGAGTGTGGAGGGAGTGTGAGTGTGGAGGGAGAGTGTGAGTATGGAGGGAGTGTGAGTGTGGAGGGAGAGTGAGTGAGAATGGAGGTAGAGTGAGTGAGTGTGGAGGGTGAGGGACTGAGTGTGGCGGGAGAGGGAGTGAGTGTGGCGGGAGAGGGAGTGAGTCTGGAGGGAGAGTGATTGAGTGTGGAGGTAGAGGGAGTGAGTGTGGAGGGAGAGGGAGTGAGTGTGGAGGGAGAGGGAGTGAGTGTGGAGGGAGAGGGACTGAGTGTGGCGGGAGAGGGAGTGAGTGTGGCGGGAGAGGGAGTGAGTGTGGAGGGAGAGTGAGTGAGTGTGGAGGGAGAGGGAGTGAGTGTGGAGGGAGAGGGAGTGAGTGTGGAGGGAGAGGGAGTGAGTGTGGAGGGAGAGGGAGTGAGTGTGGAGGGAGAGGGAGTGAGCGTGGAGGGAGAGGGAGGAGCGTGGAGGGAGAGGGAGGGAGAGTGAGTGAGCGTGGAGGGAGAGTGAGTGAGTGTGGAGGGAGAGTGAGTGAGTGTGCAGGGGGAGTGACTGAGTGTGGAGGGAGAGTGATTGTGGAGGGAGAGCGAGTGAGTGTGGAGGGAGAGGGAGTGATTGTGGAGGGAGAGGGAGTGAGTGTGGAGGGAGAGTGAGTGAGTGTGGAGGGAGAGTGAGTGAGTGAGGAGGGAGAAGGAGTGTGGAGGGAGAGTGAGTGAGTGTGGAGGGAGAGGGAGTGAGTGTGGAGGGAGTGGGAGTGAGTCTGGAGGGAGAGGGAGTGACTGTGGAGGGAGAGTGAGTGAGTGTGGAGGGAGTGGGAGTGTGGAGGGAGAGTGAGTGAGTGTGGAGGGAGAGTGAGTGAGTGTGGAGGGAGAGTGAGTGAGTGTGGAGGGAGAGGGAGTGAGTGTGGAGGGAGAGGGAGTTAGTGTGGAGGGAGAGAGACTGAGTGTGGAGGGAGAGTGAGTGAGTGTGGAGGGAGAGTGAGTGATTGTGCAGGGAGAGTGAGTGAGTGTAGAGGGAGTGAGTGTGGAGGGAGAGGGAGTGAGTGAGGAGGGAGAGTGATTGTGGAGGGTGAGTGAGTGTGGAGGAAGAGTGAGTGAGTGTGGAGGGTGAGTGAGTGTGGAGGGAGAGGGAGTGATTGTGGAGGGAGAGGGAGTGATTGTGGAGGGAGAGCGAGTGAGTGTGGAGGGAGAGGGAGTGAGTGTGGAGGGAGTGGGAGTGAGTGTGGAGGGAGTGTGAGTGTGGAGGGAGAGGGAGTGAGTGTGGAGGGAGAGGGAGTGAGTGTGGAGGGAGAGTGATTGTGGAGGGAGAGTGATTGTGGAGGGAGAGTGAGTGAGCTTGGAGGGAGAGGGAGTGAGCGTGGAGGGAGAGTGATTGTGGAGGGAGAGTGAGTGAGTGTGGAGGGAGAGGGAGTGAGCGTGGAGGGAGAGTGATTGTGGAGGGAGAGTGAGTGAGTGCGGAGGGAGAGGGAGTGAGTGCGGAGGGAGAGGGATGAGTGTGGAGGGAGAGTGAGTGAGTGTGGAGGGAGAGTGATTGTGGAGGGTTAGTGAGTGTGGAGGGAGAGTGAGTGAGTGTGGAGGGTGAGTGAGTGTGGAGGGAGAGTGAGTGAGTGTGGAGGGAGAGGGAGTGAGTGTGGAAGGAGAGGGAGTGAGTGTGGAGGGAGAGGGAGTGAGTGTAGAGGGAGTGTGAGTGTGGAGGGAGAGTGAGTGAGTATGGAGGGAGAGTGATTGTGGAGGGTGAGTGAGTGTGGAGGGAGAGTGAGTGAGTGTGGAGGGTGAGTGATTGTGAGGGAGAGTGAGTGAGTGTGGAGGGAGAGGGACTGAGTGTGGCGGGAGAGGGAGTGAGTGTGGCGGGAGAGGGAGTGAGTCTGGAGGGAGAGTGATTGAGTGTGGAGGGAGAGGGAGTGAGTGTGGAGGGAGAGGGAGTGAGTGTGGAGGGAGAGGGAGTGAGTGTGGAGGGAGAGGGACTGAGTGTGGCGGGAGAGGGAGTGAGTGTGGCGGGAGAGGGAGTGAGTGTGGAGGGAGAGTGAGTGAGTGTGGAGGGAGAGGGAGTGAGTGTGCAGGGAGAGTGAGTGAGTGTGGAGGGAGAGGGAGTGAGTGTGGAGGGAGAGGGAGTGAGTGTGAGGGAGAGGGAGTGAGTGTGGAGGGAGAGGGAGTGAGTGTGGAGGGAGAGGGAGTGAGCGTGGCGGGAGAGGGAGTGAGTCTGGAGGGAGAGTGAGTGAGTGTGGAGGGAGAGGGAGTGAGTGTGGAGGGAGAGGGAGTGAGTGTGGAGGGAGAGGGAGTGAGTGTGGAGGGAGAGGGAGTGAGTGTGGAGGGAGAGGGATTGAGTGTGGAGGGAGTGTGAGTGTGGAGGGAGAGTGTGAGTATGGAGGGAGTGTGAGTGTGGAGGGAGAGTGAGTGAGAATGGAGGTAGAGTGAGTGAGTGTGGAGGGTGAGGGACTGAGTGTGGCGGGAGAGGGAGTGAGTGTGGCGGGAGAGGGAGTGAGTCTGGAGGGAGAGTGATTGAGTGTGGAGGTAGAGGGAGTGAGTGTGGAGGGAGAGGGAGTGAGTGTGGAGGGAGAGGGAGTGAGTGTGGAGGGAGAGGGACTGAGTGTGGCGGGAGAGGGAGTGAGTGTGGCGGGAGAGGGAGTGAGTGTGGAGGGAGAGTGAGTGAGTGTGGAGGGAGAGGGAGTGAGTGTGGAGGGAGAGGGAGTGAGTGTGGAGGGAGAGGGAGTGAGTGTGGAGGGAGAGGGAGTGAGTGTGGAGGGAGAGGGAGTGAGCGTGGAGGGAGAGGGAGGAGCGTGGAGGGAGAGGGAGGGAGAGTGAGTGAGCGTGGAGGGAGAGTGAGTGAGTGTGGAGGGAGAGTGAGTGAGTGTGCAGGGGGAGTGACTGAGTGTGGAGGGAGAGTGATTGTGGAGGGAGAGCGAGTGAGTGTGGAGGGAGAGGGAGTGATTGTGGAGGGAGAGGGAGTGAGTGTGGAGGGAGAGTGAGTGAGTGTGGAGGGAGAGTGAGTGAGTGAGGAGGGAGAAGGAGTGTGGAGGGAGAGTGAGTGAGTGTGGAGGGAGAGGGAGTGAGTGTGGAGGGAGTGGGAGTGAGTCTGGAGGGAGAGGGAGTGACTGTGGAGGGAGAGTGAGTGAGTGTGGAGGGAGTGGGAGTGTGGAGGGAGAGTGAGTGAGTGTGGAGGGAGAGTGAGTGAGTGTGGAGGGAGAGTGAGTGAGTGTGGAGGGAGAGGGAGTGAGTGTGGAGGGAGAGGGAGTTAGTGTGGAGGGAGAGAGACTGAGTGTGGAGGGAGAGTGAGTGAGTGTGGAGGGAGAGTGAGTGATTGTGCAGGGAGAGTGAGTGAGTGTAGAGGGAGTGAGTGTGGAGGGAGAGGGAGTGAGTGAGGAGGGAGAGTGATTGTGGAGGGTGAGTGAGTGTGGAGGAAGAGTGAGTGAGTGTGGAGGGTGAGTGAGTGTGGAGGGAGAGGGAGTGATTGTGGAGGGAGAGGGAGTGATTGTGGAGGGAGAGCGAGTGAGTGTGGAGGGAGAGGGAGTGAGTGTGGAGGGAGTGGGAGTGAGTGTGGAGGGAGTGTGAGTGTGGAGGGAGAGGGAGTGAGTGTGGAGGGAGAGGGAGTGAGTGTGGAGGGAGAGTGATTGTGGAGGGAGAGTGATTGTGGAGGGAGAGTGAGTGAGCTTGGAGGGAGAGGGAGTGAGCGTGGAGGGAGAGTGATTGTGGAGGGAGAGTGAGTGAGTGTGGAGGGAGAGGGAGTGAGCGTGGAGGGAGAGTGATTGTGGAGGGAGAGTGAGTGAGTGCGGAGGGAGAGGGAGTGAGTGCGGAGGGAGAGGGATGAGTGTGGAGGGAGAGTGAGTGAGTGTGGAGGGAGAGTGATTGTGGAGGGTTAGTGAGTGTGGAGGGAGAGTGAGTGAGTGTGGAGGGTGAGTGAGTGTGGAGGGAGAGTGAGTGAGTGTGGAGGGAGAGGGAGTGAGTGTGGAAGGAGAGGGAGTGAGTGTGGAGGGAGAGGGAGTGAGTGTAGAGGGAGTGTGAGTGTGGAGGGAGAGTGAGTGAGTATGGAGGGAGAGTGATTGTGGAGGGTGAGTGAGTGTGGAGGGAGAGTGAGTGAGTGTGGAGGGTGAGTGATTGTGAGGGAGAGTGAGTGAGTGTGGAGGGAGAGGGACTGAGTGTGGCGGGAGAGGGAATGAGTGTGGCGGGAGAGGGAGTGAGTCTGGAGGGAGAGTGATTGAGTGTGGAGGGAGAGGGAGAGTGTGGAGGGAGAGGGAGTGAGTGTGGAGGGAGAGGGAGTGAGTGTGGAGGGAGAGGGAGTGAGTGTGGAGGGAGAGGGAGTGAGCGTGGAGGGAGAGGGAGTGAGCGTGGAGGGAGAGGGAGGGAGAGTGACTGAGCGTGGAGGGAGAGTGAGTGAGTGTGGAGGGAGAGTGAGTGAGTGTGCAGGGAGAGTGAGTGAGTGTGGAGGGAGAGGGAGTGAGTGTGGAGGGAGAGGGAGTGAGTGTGAGGGAGAGGGAGTGAGTGTGGAGGGAGAGGGAGTGAGTGTGGAGGGAGAGGGAGTGAGCGTGGCGGGAGAGGGAGTGAGTCTGGAGGGAGAGTGAGTGAGTGTGGAGGGAGAGGGAGTGAGTGTGGAGGGAAAGGGAGTGAGTGTGGAGGGAGAGGGAGTGAGTGTGGAGGGAGAGGGAGTGAGTGTGGAGGGAGAGGGATTGAGTGTGGAGGGAGTGTGAGTGTGGAGGGAGAGTGTGAGTATGGAGGGAGAGTGAGTGTGGAGGGAGAGTGAGTGAGTGTGGAGGGAGAGTGAGTCAGTGTGGAGGGAGAGGGACTGAGTGTGGCGGGAGAGGGAGTAAGTGTGGCGGGAGAGGGAGTGAGACTGGAGGGAGAGTGATTGAGTGTGGAGGGAGAGGGAGTGAGTGTGGCGGGAGAGGGAGTGAGTCTGGAGGGAGAGTGATTGAGTGTGGAGGGAGAGGGAGTGAGTGTGGAGGGAGAGGGAGTGAGTGTGGAGGGAGAGGGAGTGAGTGTGGAGGGAGAGGGACTGAGTGTGGCGGGAGAGGGAGTGAGTGTGGCGGGAGAGGGAGTGAGTGTGGAGGGAGAGTGAGTGAGTGTGGAGGGAGAGGGAATGAGTGTGGAGGGAGAGGGAGTGAGTGTGGAGGGAGAGGGAGTGAGTGTGGAGGGAGAGGGAGTGAGTGTGGAGGGAGAGGGAGTGAATGTGGAGGGAGAGGGAGGAGCGTGGAGGGAGAGGGAGGGAGAGTGAGTGAGCGTGGAGGGAGAGTGAGTGAGTGTGGAGGGAGAGTGAGTGAGTGTGCAGGGAGAGTGACTGAGTGTGGAGGGAGAGTGATTGTGGAGGGAGAGCGAGTGAGTGTGGAGGGAGAGGGAGTGATTGTGGAGGGAGAGGGAGTGAGTGTGGAGGGAGAGTGAGTGAGTGTGGAGGGAGAGTGAGTGAGTGAGGAGGGAGAAGGAGTGTGGAGGGAGAGTGAGTGAGTGTGGAGGGAGAGGGAGTGAGTGTGGAGGGAGAGGGAGTGTGGAGTGAGAGTGAGTGAGTGTGGAGGGAGAGGGAGTGATTGTGGATGGAGGGAGAGTGATTGTGGAGGGAGAGTGAGTGAGCTTGGAGGGAGAGGGAGTGAGCGTGGAGGGAGAGGGAGTGAGTGTGGAGGGAGTGTGAGTGTGGAGGGTGAGGGAGTGAGTGTGGAGGGAGAGGGAGTGAGTGTGGAGGGAGAGGGAGTGAGTGTGGAGGGAGAGTGATTGTGGAGGGAGAGTGAGTGAGCTTGGAGGGAGAGGGAGTGAGCGTGGAGGGAGAGTGATTGTGGAGGGAGAGTGAGTGAGTGTGGAGGGAGAGGGAGTGAGCGTGGAGGGAGAGGGATGAGTGTGGAGGGAGAGTGAGTGAGTGTGGAGGGAGAGTGATTGTGGAGGGTGAGTGAGTGTGGAGGGAGAGTGAGTGAGTGTGGAGGGAGAGGGAGTGAGTGTGGAGGGAGAGTGATTGTGGAGGGAGAGTGAGTGAGTGTGGAGGGAGAGGGAGTGAGTGCGGAGGGAGAGGGATGAGTGTGGAGGGAGAGTGAGTGAGTGTGGAGGGAGAGTGATTGTGGAGGGTGAGTGAGTGTGGAGGGAGAGTGAGTGAGTGTGGAGGGTGAGTGAGTGTGGAGGGAGAGTGAGTGAGTGTGGAGGGAGAGGGAGTGAGTGTGGAAGGAGAGGGAGTGAGTGTGGAGGGAGAGGGAGTGAGTGTGGAGGGAGTGGGAGTGAGTGTGGAGGGAGTGTGAGTGTGGAGGGAGAGTGAGTGAGTATGGAGGGAGAGTGATTGAGTGTGGAGGGTGAGTGATTGTGAGGGAGAGTGAGTGAGTGTGGAGGGAGAGGGACTGAGTGTGGCGGGAGAGGGAGTGAGTGTGGAGGGAGAGGGAGTGAGTGTGGAGGGAGAGGGAGTGAGTGTGGAGGGAGAGGGAGTGAGTGTGGAGGGAGAGGGAGTGAGCGTGGAGGGAGAGGGAGTGAGCGTGGAGGGAGAGGGAGGGAGAGTGAGTGAGCGTGGAGGGAGAGTGAGTGAGTGTGGAGGGAGAGTGAGTGAGTGTGCAGGGAGAGTGAGTGAGTGTGGAGGGAGAGGGAGTGAGTGTGGAGGGAGAGGGAGTGAGTGTGAGGGACAGGGAGTGTGGAGGGAGAGTGAGTGAGTGTGGAGGGAGAGGGAGTGAGTGTGGAGGGAGAGGGAGTGAGTCTGGAGGGAGAGGGAGTGAGTCTGGAGGGAGAGTGAGTGAGTGTGGAGGGAGAGGGAGTGAGTGTGGAGGGAGAGTGAGTGAGTGTGGAGGGAGAGGGAGTGTGGAGGGAGAGTGAGTGAGGGTGGAGGGAGAGTGAGTGAGTGTGGAGGGAGAGTGAGTGAGTGTGGAGGGAGAGGGAGTGAGTGTGGAGGGAGAGGGAGTGAGTGTGGAGGGAGAGGGAGTGAGTGTGGAGGGAGAGTGAGTGAGTGTGGAGGGAGAGTGAGTGATTGTGGAGGGAGAGTGAGTGAGTGTAGAGGGAGTGAGTGTGGAGGGAGAGGGAGTGAGTGTGGAGGGAGAGTGATTGTGGAGGGTGAGTGAGTGTGGAGGGAGAGTGAGTGAGTGTGGAGGGTGAGTGAGTGTGGAGGGAGAGGGAGTGATTGTGGTGAGAGAGGGAGTGAGTGTGGAGGGAGAGGGAGTGAGTGTGGAGGGAGAGGGAGTGAGTGTGGAGGGAGTGGGAGTGAGTGTGGAGGGAGTGTGAGTGTGGAGGGAGAGGGAGTGAGTGTGGAGGGAGAGGGAGTGAGTGTGGAGGGAGAGGGAGTGTGGAGTGAGAGTGTGGAGGGAGAGAGAGAGTGTGGAGGGAGAGTGAGTGTGGAGGGAGAGTGAGTGAGTGTGGACGGAGAGTGATTGTGGAGGGAGAGTGAGTGAGTGTGGAGGGAGAGGGAGTGATTGTGGATGGAGGGAGAGTGATTGTGGAGGGAGAGTGAGTGAGCTTGGAGGGAGAGGGAGTGAGCGTGGAGGGAGAGGGAGTGAGTGTGGAGGGAGTGTGAGTGTGGAGGGTGAGGGAGTGAGTGTGGAGGGAGAGGGAGTGAGTGTGGAGGGAGAGGGAGTGAGTGTGGAGGGAGAGTGATTGTGGAGGGAGAGTGAGTGAGCTTGGAGGGAGAGGGAGTGAGCGTGGAGGGAGAGTGATTGTGGAGGGAGAGTGAGTGAGTGTGGAGGGAGAGGGAGTGAGCGTGGAGGGAGAGTGATTGTGGAGGGAGAGTGAGTGAGTGTGGAGGGAGAGGGAGTGAGTGCGGAGGGAGAGGGATGAGTGTGGAGGGAGAGTGAGTGAGTGTGGCGGGAGAGTGATTGTGGAGGGTGAGTGAGTGTGGAGGGAGAGTGAGTGAGTGTGGAGGGTGAGTGAGTGTGGAGGGAGAGTGAGTGAGTGTGGAGGGAGAGGGAGTGAGTGTGGAAGGAGAGGGAGTGAGTGTGGAGGGAGACGGAGTGAGTGTGGAGGGAGAGGGAGTGAGTGTGGAGGGAGTGTGAGTGTGGAGGGAGAGTGAGTGAGTATGGAGGGAGAGTGAGTGAGTGTGGAGGGTGAGGGACTGAGTGTGGCGGGAGAGGGAGTGAGTGTGGAGGGAGAGGGAGTGAGCGTGGAGGGAGAGGGAGTGAGCGTGCAGGGAGAGGGAGTGAGCGTGGAGGGAGAGGGAGGGAGAGTGAGTGAGCGTGGAGGGAGAGTGAGTGAGTGTGGAGGGAGAGTGAGTGAGTGTGCAGGGAGAGTGAGTGAGTGTGGAGGGAGTGGGAGTGAGTGTGGAGGGAGAGGGAGTGAGTGTGAGGGAGAGGGAGTGAGTGTGGAGGGAGAGGGAGTGAGTGTGGAGGGAGAGGGAGTGAGCGTGGCGGGAGAGGGAGTGAGTCTGGAGGGAGAGTGAGTGAGTGTGGAGGGAGAGGGAGTGAGTGTGGAGGGAGAGGGAGTGAGTGTGGAGGGAGAGGGAGTGAGTGTGGAGGGAGAGGGAGTGAGTGTGGAGGGAGAGGGATTGAGTGTGGAGGGAGTGTGAGTGTGGAGGGAGAGTGTGAGTATGGAGGGAGTGTGAGTGTGGAGGGAGAGTGAGTGAGAATGGAGGTAGAGTGAGTGAGTGTGGAGGGTGAGGGACTGAGTGTGGCGGGAGAGGGAGTGAGTGTGGCGGGAGAGGGAGTGAGTCTGGAGGGAGAGTGATTGAGTGTGGAGGTAGAGGGAGTGAGTGTGGAGGGAGAGGGAGTGAGTGTGGAGGGAGAGGGAGTGAGTGTGGAGGGAGAGGGACTGAGTGTGGCGGGAGAGGGAGTGAGTGTGGCGGGAGAGGGAGTGAGTGTGGAGGGAGAGTGAGTGAGTGTGGAGGGAGAGGGAGTGAGTGTGGAGGGAGAGGGAGTGAGTGTGGAGGGAGAGGGAGTGAGTGTGGAGGGAGAGGGAGTGAGTGTGGAGGGAGAGGGAGTGAGCGTGGAGGGAGAGGGAGGAGCGTGGAGGGAGAGGGAGGGAGAGTGAGTGAGCGTGGAGGGAGAGTGAGTGAGTGTGGAGGGAGAGTGAGTGAGTGTGCAGGGAGAGTGACTGAGTGTGGAGGGAGAGTGATTGTGGAGGGAGAGCGAGTGAGTGTGGAGGGAGAGGGAGTGATTGTGGAGGGAGAGGGAGTGAGTGTGGAGGGAGAGTGAGTGAGTGTGGAGGGAGAGTGAGTGAGTGAGGAGGGAGAAGGAGTGTGGAGGGCGAGTGAGTGAGTGTGGAGGGAGAGGGAGTGAGTGTGGAGGGAGAGGGAGTGAGTCTGGAGGGAGAGGGAGTGACTGTGGAGGGAGAGTGAGTGAGTGTGGAGGGAGTGGGAGTGTGGAGGGAGAGTGAGTGAGTGTGGAGGGAGAGTGAGTGAGTGTGGAGGGAGAGTGAGTGAGTGTGGAGGGAGAGGGAGTGAGTGTGGAGGGAGAGGGAGTTAGTGTGGAGGGAGAGAGACTGAGTGTGGAGGGAGAGTGAGTGAGTGTGGAGGGAGAGGGAGTGAGTGAGGAGGGAGAGTGATTGTGGAGGGTGAGTGAGTGTGGAGGAAGAGTGAGTGAGTGTGGAGGGTGAGTGAGTGTGGAGGGAGAGGGAGTGATTGTGGAGGGAGAGGGAGTGATTGTGGAGGGAGAGCGAGTGAGTGTGGAGGGAGAGGGAGTGAGTGTGGAGGGAGTGGGAGTGAGTGTGGAGGGAGTGTGAGTGTGGAGGGAGAGGGAGTGAGTGTGGAGGGAGAGGGAGTGAGTGTGGAGGGAGAGTGATTGTGGAGGGAGAGTGATTGTGGAGGGAGAGTGAGTGAGCTTGGAGGGAGAGGGAGTGAGCGTGGAGGGAGAGTGATTGTGGAGGGAGAGTGAGTGAGTGTGGAGGGAGAGGGAGTGAGCGTGGAGGGAGAGTGATTGTGGAGGGAGAGTGAGTGAGTGCGGAGGGAGAGGGAGTGAGTTTGGAGGGAGAGTGATTGTGGAGGGTTAGTGAGTGTGGAGGGAGAGTGAGTGAGTGTGGAGGGTGAGTGAGTGTGGAGGGAGAGTGAGTGAGTGTGGAGGGAGAGGGAGTGAGTGTGGAAGGAGAGGGAGTGAGTGTGGAGGGAGAGGGAGTGAGTGTGGAGGGAGTGTGAGTGTGGAGGGAGAGTGAGTGAGTATGGAGGGAGAGTGATTGTGGAGGGTGAGTGAGTGTGGAGGGAGAGTGAGTGAGTGTGGAGGGTGAGTGATTGTGAGGGAGAGTGAGTGAGTGTGGAGGGAGAGGGACTGAGTGTGGCGGGAGAGGGAGTGAGTGTGGCGGGAGAGGGAGTGAGTCTGGAGGGAGAGTGATTGAGTGTGGAGGGAGAGGGAGTGAGTGTGGAGGGAGAGGGAGTGAGTGTGGAGGGAGAGGGAGAGAGTGTGGAGGGAGAGGGAGTGAGTGTGGAGGGAGAGGGAGTGAGCGTGGAGGGAGAGGGAGTGAGCGTGGAGGGAGAGGGAGGGAGAGTGACTGAGCGTGGAGGGAGAGTGAGTGAGTGTGGAGAGAGAGTGAGTGAGTGTGCAGGGAGAGTGAGTGAGTGTGGAGGGAGAGGGAGTGAGTGTGGAGGGAGAGGGAGTGAGTGTGAGGGAGAGGGAGTGAGTGTGGAGGGAGAGGGAGTGAGTGTGGAGGGAGAGGGAGTGAGCGTGGCGGGAGAGGTAGTGAGTCTGGAGGGAGAGTGAGTGAGTGTGGAGGGAGAGGGAGTGAGTGTGGAGGGAGAGGGAGTGAGTGTGGAGGGAGAGGGAGTGAGTGTGGAGGGAGAGGGAGTGAGTGTGGAGGGAGAGGGATTGAGTGTGGAGGGAGTGTGAGTGTGGAGGGAGAGTGTGAGTATGGAGGGAGAGTGAGTGTGGAGGGTGAGTGATTGTGAGGGAGAGTGAGTCAGTGTGGAGGGAGAGGGACTGAGTGTGGCGGGAGAGGGAGTAAGTGTGGCGGGAGAGGGAGTGAGTGTGGAGGGAGAGTGAGTGAGTGTGGAGGGAGAGGGAGTGAGTGTGGAGGGAGAGGGAGTGAGTCTGGAGGGAGAGGGAGTGACTGTGGAGGGAGAGTGAGTGAGTGTGGAGGGAGTGGGAGTGTGGAGGGAGAGTGAGTGAGTGTGGAGGGAGAGTGAGTGAGTGTGGAGGGAGAGTGAGTGAGTGTGGAGGGAGAGGGAGTGAGTGTGGAGGGAGAGGGAGTTAGTGTGGAGGGAGAGAGACTGAGTGTGGAGGGAGAGTGAGTGAGTGTGGAGGGAGAGTGAGTGATTGTGCAGGGAGAGTGAGTGAGTGTAGAGGGAGTGAGTGTGGAGGGAGAGGGAGTGAGTGAGGAGGGAGAGTGATTGTGGAGGGTGAGTGAGTGTGGAGGAAGAGTGAGTGAGTGTGGAGGGTGAGTGAGTGTGGAGGGAGAGGGAGTGATTGTGGAGGGAGAGGGAGTGATTGTGGAGGGAGAGCGAGTGAGTGTGGAGGGAGAGGGAGTGAGTGTGGAGGGAGTGGGAGTGAGTGTGGAGGGAGTGTGAGTGTGGAGGGAGAGGGAGTGAGTGTGGAGGGAGAGGGAGTGAGTGTGGAGGGAGAGTGATTGTGGAGGGAGAGTGATTGTGGAGGGAGAGTGAGTGAGCTTGGAGGGAGAGGGAGTGAGCGTGGAGGGAGAGTGATTGTGGAGGGAGAGTGAGTGAGTGTGGAGGGAGAGGGAGTGAGCGTGGAGGGAGAGTGATTGTGGAGGGAGAGTGAGTGAGTGCGGAGGGAGAGGGAGTGAGTGCGGAGGGAGAGGGATGAGTGTGGAGGGAGAGTGAGTGAGTGTGGAGGGAGAGTGATTGTGGAGGGTTAGTGAGTGTGGAGGGAGAGTGAGTGAGTGTGGAGGGTGAGTGAGTGTGGAGGGAGAGTGAGTGAGTGTGGAGGGAGAGGGAGTGAGTGTGGAAGGAGAGGGAGTGAGTGTGGAGGGAGAGGGAGTGAGTGTGGAGGGAGTGTGAGTGTGGAGGGAGAGTGAGTGAGTGTGGAGGGTGAGTGATTGTGAGGGAGAGTGAGTGAGTGTGGAGGGAGAGGGACTGAGTGTGGCGGGAGAGGGAGTGAGTGTGGCGGGAGAGGGAGTGAGTCTGGAGGGAGAGTGATTGAGTGTGGAGGGAGAGGGAGTGAGTGTGGAGGGAGAGGGAGTGAGTGTGGAGGGAGAGGGAGAGAGTGTGGAGGGAGAGGGAGTGAGTGTGGAGGGAGAGGGAGTGAGCGTGGAGGGAGAGGGAGTGAGCGTGGAGGGAGAGGGAGGGAGAGTGACTGAGCGTGGAGGGAGAGTGAGTGAGTGTGGAGGGAGAGTGAGTGAGTGTGCAGGGAGAGTGAGTGAGTGTGGAGGGAGAGGGAGTGAGTGTGGAGGGAGAGGGAGTGAGTGTGAGGGAGAGGGAGTGAGTGTGGAGGGAGAGGGAGTGAGTGTGGAGGGAGAGGGAGTGAGCGTGGCGGGAGAGGTAGTGAGTCTGGAGGGAGAGTGAGTGAGTGTGGAGGGAGAGGGAGTGAGTGTGGAGGGAGAGGGAGTGAGTGTGGAGGGAGAGGGAGTGAGTGTGGAGGGAGAGGGAGTGAGTGTGGAGGGAGAGGGATTGAGTGTGGAGGGAGTGTGAGTGTGGAGGGAGAGTGTGAGTATGGAGGGAGAGTGAGTGTGGAGGGTGAGTGATTGTGAGGGAGAGTGAGTCAGTGTGGAGGGAGAGGGACTGAGTGTGGCGGGAGAGGGAGTAAGTGTGGCGGGAGAGGGAGTGAGTGTGGAGGGAGAGTGAGTGAGTGTGGAGGGAGAGGGAGTGAGTGTGGAGGGAGAGGGAGTGAGTGTGGAGGGAGAGGGAGTGAGTGTGGAGGGAGAGGGAGTGAGCGTGGAGGGAGAGGGAGTGAGCGTGGAGGGAGAGGGAGTGAGCGTGGAGGGAGAGGGAGGGAGAGTGAGTGAGCATGGAGGGAGAGTGAGTGAGTGTGGAGGGAGAGTGAGTGAGTGTGCAGGGAGAGTGACAGAGTGTGGAGGGAGAGGGAGTGAGTGTGGAGGGAGAGGGAGTGAGTGTGGAGGGAGAGGGAGTGAGTGTGGAGGGAGAGGGAGTGAGTGTGGAGGGAGAGGGAGTGAGTGTGGAGGGAGAGTGAGTGAGTGAGGAGGGAGAGTGAGTGAGTGTGGAGGGAGAGGGAGTGAGTGTGGAGGGAGAGGGAGTGAGTGAACAGGGAGAGTGAGTGAGTGTGGGGAGAGAGGGAGTGAGTGTGGAGGGAGAGGGAGTGAGTGTAGAGGGAGAGGGAGTGAGTGTGGAGGGAGAGGGAGAGAATGTGGAGGGAGAGGGAGTGAGTGTGTAGGGAGAGGGAGTGAGTGTGGAGGGAGAGGGAGTGAGTGTGGAGGGAGAGGGAGTGTGAAGGGAGAGTGTGGAGGGAGAGTGAGAGAGTGTGGAGGGAGAGTGAGTGTGGAGGGAGAGTGAGTGAGTGTGGAGGGAGAGGGAGTGAGTGTGGAGGGAGAGGGAGTGAGTCTGGAGGGAGAGGGAGTGAGTCTGGAGGGAGAGTGAGTGAGTGTGGAGGGAGAGGGAGTGAGTGTGGAGGGAGAGTGATATTGGAGGGAGAGTGAGAGAGTGTGGAGGGAGAGGGAGTGATTTTGGAGGGAGAGGGAGTGAGTGTGGAGGGAGAGTGAGTGAGTGTGGAGGGAGAGTGAGTGAGTGTGGAGGGAGAAGGAGTGTGGAGGGAGAGTGAGTGAGTGTGGAGGGAGAGGGAGTGAGTGTGGAGGGAGAGGGAGTGAGTCTGGAGGGAGAGGGAGTGAGTCTGGAGGGAGAGTGAGTGAGTGTGGAGGGAGTGGGAGTGTGGAGGGAGAGTGAGTGAGTGTGGAGGGAGAGTGAGTGAGTGTGGAGGGAGAGTGAGTGAGTGTGGAAGGAGAGGGAGTGAGTGTGGAGGGCGAGGCAGTGAGTGTGGAGGGAGAGATACTGAGTGTGGAGGGAGAGTGAGTGAGTGTGGAGGGAGAGTGAGTGATTGTGGAGGGAGAGTGAGTGAGTGTAGAGGAAGTGAGTGTGGAGGGAGAGTGAGTGAGTGTGGAGGGAGAGTGAGTGAGTGTGGAGGGTGAGTGAGTGTGGAGGGAGAGGGAGTGATTGTGGAGGGAGAGGGAGTGAGTGTGGAGGGAGAGGGAGTGAGTGTGGAGGGAGTGAGTGTGGAGGGAGAGGGAGTGAGTGTGGAGGGAGTGGGAGTGAGTGTAGAGGGAGTGTGAGTGTGGAGGGAGAGGGAGTGAGTGTGGAGGGAGAGGGAGTGAGTGTGGAGGGAGAGTGATTGTGGAGGGAGAGTGAGTGAGCTTGGAGGGAGAGGGAGTGAGCGTGGATGGAGAGTGAGTGAGTCTGGAGGGAGTGTGAGTGTGGAGGGTGAGGGAGTGAGTGTGGAGGGAGAGGGAGTGAGTGTGGAGGGAGAGGGAGTGAGTGTGGAGGGAGAGTGATTGTGGAGGGAGAGTGAGTGAGCTTGGAGGGAGAGGGAGTGAGCGTGGAGGGAGGGTGATTGTGGAGGGAGAGTGAGTGAGTGTGGAGGGAGAGGGAGTGAGCGTGGAGGGAGAGTGATTGTGGAGGGAGAGTGAGTGAGTGTGGAGGGAGAGGGAGTGAGTGCGGAGGGAGAGGGAGTGAGTGTGGAGGGAGAGGGAGTGAGTGTGGAGGGAGAGGGAGTGAGTGTGGAGGGAGAGGGAGTGAGTGTGGAGGGAGAGGGAGTGAGCGTGGAGGGAGAGGGAGTGAGCGTGGAGGGAGAGGGAGGGAGAGTGAGTGAGCGTGGAGGGAGAGTGAGTGAGTGTGGAGGGAGAGTGAGTGAGTGTGCAGGGAGAGTGAGTGAGTGTGGAGGGAGAGGGAGTGAGTGTGGAGGGAGAGTGAGTGAGTGTGGAGGGAGAGGGAGTGAGTGTGGCGGAAGAGGGAGTGAGTGTGGAGGGAGAGGGAGTGAGCGTGGAGGGAGAGGGAGTGAGCGTGGAGGGAGAGGGAGGGAGAGTGAGTGAGCGTGGAGGGAGAGTGAGTGAGTGTGGAGGGAGAGTGAGTGAGTGTGCAGGGAGAGTGAGTGAGTGTGGAGGGAGAGGGCCTGAGTGTGGCGGGAGAGGGAGTGAGTGTGGCGGGAGAGGGAGTGAGTCTGGAGGGAGAGTGATTGAGTGTGGAGGGAGAGGGAGTGAGTGTGGAGGGAGAGGGAGTGAGTGTGGAGGGAGAGGGAGTGAGTGTGGAGGGAGAGGGAGTGAGTGTGGAGGGAGAGGGAGTGAGCGTGGCGGGAGAGTGAGTGAGTGTGGAGGGAGAGGGAGTGAGTGTGGAGGGAGACGGAGTGAGTGTGAGGGAGAGGGAGTGAGTGTGGAGGGAGAGTGAGTCAGCGTGGAGGGAGAGTGAGTGAGTGTGCAGGGAGAGTGAGTGAGTGTGGAGGGAGAGGGAGTGAGTGTGGAGGGAGAGTGAGTGAGTGTGGAGGGAGAGTGAGTGAGTGTGGAGGGAGAGGGAGTGAGTGTGGAGGGAGACGGAGTGAGTGTGAGGGAGAGGGAGTGAGTGTGGAGGGAGAGTGAGTCAGCGTGGAGGGAGAGTGAGTGAGTGTGCAGGGAGAGTGAGTGAGTGTGGAGGGAGAGGGAGTGAGTGTGGAGGGAGAGGGAGTGAGTGTGAGGGAGAGGGAGTGAGTGTGGAGGGAGAGGGAGTGAGTGTGGAGGGAGAGGGAGTGAGCGTGGCGGGAGAGGGAGTGAGTCTGGAGGGAGAGTGAGTGAGTGTGGAGGGAGAGGGAGTGAGTGTGGAGGGAGAGGGAGTGAGTGTGGAGGGAGAGGGAGTGAGTGTGGAGGGAGAGGGTGTGAGTGTGGAGGGAGAGGGATTGAGTGTGGAGGGAGTGTGAGTGTGGAGGGAGAGTGTGAGTATGGAGGCAGAGTGAGTGTGGAGGGTGAATGATTGTGAGGGAGAGTGAGTGAGTGTGGAGGGAGAGGGAGTGAGTATGGAGGGAGAGGGAGTGAGTGTGAGGGAGAGGGAGTGAGTGTGGAGGGAGAGGGAGTGAGTGTGGAGGGAGAGGGAGTGAGCGTGGCGGGAGAGGGAGTGAGTGTGGAGGGAGAGGGAGTGAGTGTGGAGGGAGAGGGAGTGAGCGTGGCGGGAGAGGGAGTGAGTCTGGAGGGAGAGTGAGTGAGTGTGGAGGGAGAGGGAGTGAGTGTGGAGGGAGAGTGAGTGAGTGTGCAGGGAGAGTGAGTGAGTGTGGAGGGAGAGGGAGTGAGTGTGGAGGGAGAGGGAGTGAGTGTGGAGGGAGAGGGAGTGAGCGTGGCGGGAGAGGGAGTGAGTCTGGAGGGAGAGTGAGTGAGTGTGGAGGGAGAGGGAGTGAGTGTGGAGGGAGAGGGAGTGATTGTGGAGGGAGAGGGAGTGAGTGTGGAGGGAGAGGGAGTGAGTGTGGAGGGAGAGGGAGTGAGTGTGGAGGGAGTGGGAGTGAGTGTAGAGGGAGTGTGAGTGTGGAGGGAGAGGGAGTGCGTGTGGAGGGAGAGGGAGTGAGTGTGGAGGGAGAGTGATTGTGGAGGGAGAGTGAGTGAGCTTGGAGGGAGAGGGAGTGAGCGTGGATGGAGAGTGAGTGAGTCTGGAGGGAGTGTGAGTGTGGAGGGTGAGGGAGTGAGTGTGGAGGGAGAGGGAGTGAGTGTGGAGGGAGAGGGAGTGAGTGTGGAGGGAGAGTGATTGTGGAGGGAGAGTGAGTGAGCTTGGAGGGAGAGGGAGTGAGCGTGGAGGGAGGGTGATTGTGGAGGGAGAGTGAGTGAGTGTGGAGGGAGAGGGAGTGAGCGTGGAGGGAGAGTGATTGTGGAGGGAGAGTGAGTGAGTGTGGAGGGAGAGGGAGTGAGTGCGGAGGGAGAGGGAGTGAGTGTGGAGGGAGAGGGAGTGAGTGTGGAGGGAGAGGGAGTGAGTGTGGAGGGAGAGGGAGTGAGTGTGGAGGGAGAGGGAGTGAGCGTGGAGGGAGAGGGAGTGAGCGTGGAGGGAGAGGGAGGGAGAGTGAGTGAGCGTGGAGGGAGAGTGAGTGAGTGTGGAGGGAGAGTGAGTGAGTGTGCAGGGAGAGTGAGTGAGTGTGGAGGGAGAGGGAGTGAGTGTGGAGGGAGAGTGAGTGAGTGTGGAGGGAGAGGGAGTGAGTGTGGCGGAAGAGGGAGTGAGTGTGGAGGGAGAGGGAGTGAGCGTGGAGGGAGAGGGAGTGAGCGTGGAGGGAGAGGGAGGGAGAGTGAGTGAGCGTGGAGGGAGAGTGAGTGAGTGTGGAGGGAGAGTGAGTGAGTGTGCAGGGAGAGTGAGTGAGTGTGGAGGGAGAGGGCCTGAGTGTGGCGGGAGAGGGAGTGAGTGTGGCGGGAGAGGGAGTGAGTCTGGAGGGAGAGTGATTGAGTGTGGAGGGAGAGGGAGTGAGTGTGGAGGGAGAGGGAGTGAGCGTGGCGGGAGAGGGAGTGAGTCTGGAGGGAGAGTGAGTGAGTGTGGAGGGAGAGTGAGTGAGTGTGGAGGGAGAGGGAGTGAGTGTGGAGGGAGACGGAGTGAGTGTGAGGGAGAGGGAGTGAGTGTGGAGGGAGAGTGAGTCAGCGTGGAGGGAGAGTGAGTGAGTGTGCAGGGAGAGTGAGTGAGTGTGGAGGGAGAGGGAGTGAGTGTGGAGGGAGAGGGAGTGAGTGTGAGGGAGAGGGAGTGAGTGTGGAGGGAGAGGGAGTGAGTGTGGAGGGAGTGGGAGTGAGCGTGGCGGGAGAGGGAGTGAGTCTGGAGGGAGAGTGAGTGAGTGTGGAGGGAGAGGGAGTGAGTGTGGAGGGAGAGGGAGTGAGTGTGGAGGGAGAGGCAGTGAGTGTGGAGGGAGAGGGTGTGAGTGTGGAGGGAGAGGGATTGAGTGTGGAGGGAGTGTGAGTGTGGAGGGAGAGTGTGAGTATGGAGGCAGAGTGAGTGTGGAGGGTGAATGATTGTGAGGGAGAGTGAGTCAGTGTGGAGGGAGAGGGACTGAGTGTGGCGGGAGAGGGAGTGAGTGTGGCGGGAGAGGGAGTGAGTGTGGAGGGAGAGTGAGTGAGTGTGGAGGGAGAGGGAGTGAGTGTGGAGGGAGAGGGAGTGAGTGTGGAGGGAGAGGGAGTGAGTGTGGAGGGAGAGGGAGTGAGTGTGGAGGGAGAGGGAGTGAGCGTGGAGGGAGAGGGAGTGAGCGTGGAGGGAGAGGGAGGGAGAGTGAGTGAGCGTGGAGGGAGAGTGAGTGAGTGTGCAGGGAGAGTGACTGAGTGTGGAGGGAGAGGGAGTGAGTGTGGAAGGAGAGGGAGTGAGTGTGGAGGGAGAGGGAGTGAGTGTGGAGGGAGAGGGAGTGAGTGTGGAGGGAGAGGGAGTGAGTGTGGAGGGAGAGTGAGTGAGTGAGGAGGGAGAGTGAGTGAGTGTGGAGGGAGAGGGAGTGAGTGTGGAGGGAGAGGGAGTGAGTGTGGCGGGAGAGTGAGTGAGTGTGGGGGGAGAGGGAGTGAGTGTGGAGGGAGAGGGAGTGAGTGTGGAGGGAGAGGGAGTGAGTGTGGAGGGAGAGGGAGAGAATGTGGAGGGAGAGGGAGTGAATGTGGAGGGAGAGGGAGTGAGTGTGGAAGGAGAGGGAGTGAGTGTGGAGGGAGAGGGGGTGTGGAGGGAGAGTGTGGAGGGAGAGTGAGAGAGTGTGGAGGGAGAGTGAGTGTGGAGGGAGAGTGAGTGAGTGTGGAGGGAGAGGGAGTGAGTGTGGAGGGAGAGGGAGTGAGTCTGGAGGGAGAGGGAGTGAGTCTGGAGGGAGAGTGAGTGAGTGTGGAGGGAGAGGGAGTGAGTGTGGAGGGAGAGTGATTGTGGAGGGAGAGTGAGAGAGTGTGGAGGGAGAGGGAGTGATTGTGGAGGGAGAGGGAGTGAGTGTCGAGGGAGAGTGAGTGAGTGTGGAGGGAGAGGGAGTGAGTGTGGAGGGAGAGGGAGTGAGTCTGGAGGGAGAGGGAGTGAGTCTGGAGGGAGAGTGAGTGAGTGTGGAGGGAGAGGGAGTGAGTGTGGAGGGAGAGTGAGTGAGTGTGGAGGGAGTGGGAGTGTGGAGGGAGAGTGAGTGAGTGTGGAGGGAGAGTGAGTGAGTGTGGAGGGAGAGTGAGTGAGTGTGGAGGGAGAGGGAGTGAGTGTGGAGGGCGAGGGAGTGAGTGTGGAGGGAGAGAGACTGAGTGTGGAGGGAGAGTGAGTGAGTGTGGAGGGAGAGTGAGTGATTGTGGAGGGAGAGTGAGTGAGTGTAGAGGGAGTGAGTGTGGAGGGAGAGGGAGTGAGTGTGGAGGGAGAGTGATTGTGGAGGGTGAGTGAGTGTGGAGGGAGAGTGAGTTAGTGTGGAGGGTGAGTGAGTGTGGAGGGAGAGGGAGTGATTGTGGAGGGAGAGGGAGTGAGTGTGGAGGGAGAGGGAGTGAGTGTGGAGGGAGAGGGAGTGAATGTGGAGGGAGTGGGAGTGAGTGTGGAGGGAGTGTGAGTGTGGAGGGAGAGGGAGTGAGTGTGGAGGGAGAGGGAGTGAGTGTGGAGGGAGAGTGATTGTGGAGGGAGAGTGAGTGAGCTTGGTGGGAGAGGGAGTGAGCGTGGAGGGAGAGTGAGTGAGTGTGGAGGGAGTGTGAGTGTGGAGGGTGAGGGAGTGAGTGTGGAGGGAGTGAGTGTGGAGGGAGAGGGAGTGAGTGTGGAGGGAGAGTGATTGTGGAGGGAGAGTGAGTGAGCTTGGAGGGAGAGGGAGTGAGCGTGGAGGGAGGGTGATTGTGGAGGGAGAGTGAGTGAGTGTGGAGTGAGAGGGAGTGAGCGTGGAGGGAGAGTGATTGTGGAGGGAGAGTGAGTGAGTGTGGAGGGAGAGGGAGTGAGTGCGGAGGGAGAGGGAGTGAGTGTGGAGGGAGAGGGAGTGAGTGTGGAGGGAGAGGGAGTGAGTGTGGAGGGAGAGGGAGTGAGTGTGGAGGGAGAGGGAGTGAGCGTGGAGGGAGAGGGAGTGAGCGTGGAGGGAGAGGGAGGGAGAGTGAGTGAGCGTGGAGGGAGAGTGAGTGACTGTGGAGGGAGAGTGAGTGAGTGTGCAGGGAGAGTGAGTGAGTGTGGAGGGAGAGGGAGTGAGTGTGGAGGGAGAGTGAGTGAGTGTGGAGGGAGAGGGAGGGAGAGTGAGTGAGCGTGGAGGGAGAGTGAGTGAGTGTGGAGGGAGAGTGAGTGAGTGTGCAGGGAGAGTGAGTGAGTGTGGAGGGAGAGGGACTGAGTGTGGCGGGAGAGGGAGTGAGTGTGGCGGGAGAGGGAGTGAGTCTGGAGGGAGAGTGATTGAGTGTGGAGGGAGAGGGAGTGAGTGTGGAGGGAGAGGGAGTGAGTGTGGAGGGAGAGGGAGTGAGTGTGGAGGGAGAGGGAGTGAGTGTGGAGGGAGAGGGAGTGAGCGTGGAGGGAGAGGGAGTGAGCGTGGAGGGAGAGGGAGGGAGAGTGACTGAGCGTGGAGGGAGAGTGAGTGAGCGTGGAGGGAGAGTGAGTGAGTGTGCAGGGAGAGTGAGTGAGTGTGGAGGGAGAGGGAGTGAGTGTGGAGGGAGAGGGAGTGAGTGTGAGGGAGAGGGAGTGAGTGTGGAGGGAGAGGGAGTGAGTGTGGAGGGAGAGGGAGTGAGCGTGGCGGGAGAGGGAGTGAGTCTGGAGGGAGAGTGAGTGAGTGTGGAGGGAGAGGGAGTGAGTGTGGAGGGAGAGGGAGTGAGTGTGGAGGGAGAGGGAGTGAGTGTGGAGGGAGAGGGTGTGAGTGTGGAGGGAGAGGGATTGAGTGTGGAGGGAGTGTGAGTGTGGAGGGAGAGTGTGAGTATGGAGGGAGAGTGAGTGTGGAGGGTGAGTGATTGTGAGGGAGAGTGATGTCAGTGTGGAGGGAGAGGGACTGAGTGTGGCGGGAGAGGGAGTGAGTGTGGCGGGAGAGGGAGTGAGTGTGGAGGGAGAGTGAGTGAGTGTGGAGGGAGAGGGAGTGAATGTGGAGGGAGAGGGAGTGAGTGTGGAGGGAGAGGGAGTAAGTGTGGAGGGAGAGGGAGTGAGTGTGGAGGGAGAGGGAGTGAGCGTGGAGGGAGAGGGAGTGAGCGTGGAGGGAGAGTGAGTGAGTGTGGAGGGAGAGTGAGTGAGTGTGCAGGGAGAGTGACTGAGTGTGGAGGGAGAGGGAGTGAGTGTGGAAGGAGAGGGAGTGAGTGTGGAGGGAGAGGGAGTGAGTGTGGAGGGAGAGGGAGTGAGTGTGGAGGGAGAGGGAGTGAGTGTGGAGGGAGAGTGAGTGAGTGAGGAGGGAGAGTGAGTGAGTGTGGAGGGAGCGGGAGTGAGTGTGGAGGGAGAGGGAGTGAGTGTGGCGGGAGAGTGAGTGAGTGTGGGGGGAGAGGGAGTGAGTGTGGAGGGAGAGGGAGTGAGTGTAGAGGGAGAGGGAGTGAGTGTGGCGGGAGAGGGAGAGAATGTGGAGGGAGAGGGAGTGAATGTGGAGGGAGAGGGACTGAGTGTGGCGGGAGAGGGAGTGAGTGTGGCGGGAGAGGGAGTGAGTGTGGAGGGAGAGTGAGTGAGTGTGGAGGGAGAGGGAGTGAGTGTGGAGGGAGAGGGAGTGAGTGTGGAGGGAGAGGGAGTGAGTGTGGAGGGAGAGGGAGTGAGTGTGGAGGGAGAGGGAGTGAGCGTGGAGGGAGAGGGAGTGAGCGTGGAGGGAGAGGGAGGGAGAGTGAGTGAGCGTGGAGGGAGAGTGAGTGAGTGTGGAGGGAGAGTGAGTGAGTGTGCAGGAAGAGTGACTGAGTGTGGAGGGAGAGGGAGTGAGTGTGGAAGGAGAGGGAGTGAGTGTGGAGAGAGAGGGAGTGAGTGTGGAGGGAGAGGGAGTGAGTGTGGAGGGAGAGGGAGTGAGTGTGGAGGGAGAGTGAGTGAGTGAGGAGGGAGAGTGAGTGAGTGTGGATGGAGAGGGAGTGAGTGTGGAGGGAGAGGGAGTGAGTGTGGCGGGAGAGTGAGTGAGTGTGGGGGGAGAGGGAGTGAGTGTGGAGGGAGAGGGAGTGAGTGTAGAGGGAGAGGGAGTGAGTGTGGAGGGAGAGGGAGAGAATGTGGAGGGAGAGGGAGTGAATGTGGAGGGAGAGGGAGTGAGTGTGGAAGGAGAGGGAGTGAGTGTGGAGGGAGAGGGAGTGTGGAGGGAGAGTGTGGAGGGAGAGTGAGAGAGTGTGGAGGGAGAGTGAGTGTGGAGGGAGAGTGAGTGAGTGTGGAGGGAGAGGGAGTGAGTGTGGAGGGAGAGGGAGTGAGTCTGGAGGGAGAGGGAGTGAGTCTGGAGGGAGAGTGAGTGAGTGTGGAGGGAGAGGGAGTGAGTGTGGAGGGAGAGTGATTGTGGAGGGAGAGTGAGAGAGTGTGGAGGGAGAGGGAGTGATTGTGGAGGGAGAGGGAGTGAGTGTGGAGGGAGAGTGAGTGAGTGTGGAGGGAGAGTGAGTGAGTGTGAAGGGAGAAGGAGTGTGGAGGGAGAGTGAGTGAGTGTGGAGGGAGAGGGAGGGAGTGTGGAGGGAGAGGGAGTGAGTCTGGAGGGAGAGGGAGTGAGTCTGGAGGGAGAGTGAGTGAGTGTGGAGGGAGAGGGAGTGAGTGTGGAGGGAGAGTGAGTGAGTGTGGAGGGAGTGGGAGTGTGGAGGGAGAGTGAGTGAGTGTGGAGGGAGAGTGAGTGAGTGTGGAGGGAGAGTGAGTGAGTGTGGAGGGAGAGGGAGTGAGTGTGGAGGGCGAGGGAGTGAGTGTGGAGGGAGAGAGACTGAGTGTGGAGGGAGAGTGAGTGAGTGTGGAGGGAGAGTGAGTGATTGTGGAGGGAGAGTGAGTGAGTGTAGAGGGAGTGAGTGTGGAGGGAGAGGGAGTGAGTGTGGAGGGAGAGTGATTGTGGAGGGTGAGTGAGTGTGGAGGGAGAGTGAGTTAGTGTGGAGGGTGAGTGAGTGTGGAGGGAGAGGGAGTGATTGTGGAGGGAGAGGGAGTGAGTGTGGAGGGAGAGGGAGTGAGTGTGGAGGGAGAGGGAGTGAGTGTGGAGGGAGTGGGAGTGAGTGTGGAGGGAGTGTGAGTGTGGAGGGAGAGGGAGTGAGTGTGGAAGGAGAGGGAGTGAGTGTGGAGGGAGAGTGATTGTGGAGGGAGAGTGAGTGAGCTTGGAGGGAGAGGGAGTGAGCGTGGAGGGAGAGTGAGTGAGTGTGGAGGGAGTGTGAGTGTGGAGGGTGAGGGAGTGAGTGTGGAGGGAGTGAGTGTGGAGGGAGAGGGAGTGAGTGTGGAGGGAGAGTGATTGTGGAGGGAGAGTGAGTGAGCTTGGAGAAGAGGGAGTGAGCGTGGAGGGAGGGTGATTGTGGAGGGAGAGTGAGTGAGTGTGGAGGGAGAGGGAGTGAGCGTGGAGGGAGAGTGATTGTGGAGGGAGAGTGAGTGAGTGTGGAGGGAGAGGGAGTGAGTGCGGAGGGAGAGGGAGTGAGTGTGGAGGGAGAGGGAGTGAGTGTGGAGGGAGAGGGAGTGAGTGTGGAGGGAGCGGCAGTGAGTGTGGAGGGAGAGGGAGTGAGCGTGGAGGGAGAGGGAGTGAGCGTGGAGGGAGAGGGAGGGAGAGTGAGTGAGCGTGGAGGGAGAGTGAGTGAGTGTGGAGGGAGAGTGAGTGAGTGTGCAGGGAGAGTGAGTGAGTGTGGAGGGAGAGGGAGTGAGTGTGGAGGGAGAGTGAGTGAGTGTGGAGGGAGAGGGAGTGAGCGTGGAGGGAGAGGGAGTGAGCGTGGATGGAGAGGGAGGGAGAGTGAGTGAGCGTGGAGGGAGAGTGAGTGAGTGTGGAGGGAGAGGGACTGAGTGTGGCGGGAGAGGGAGTGAGTGTGGCGGGAGAGGGAGTGAGTCTGGAGGGAGAGTGATTGAGTGTGGAGGGAGAGGGAGTGAGTGTGGAGGGAGAGGGAGTGAGTGTGGAGGGAGAGGGAGTGAGTGTGGAGGGAGAGGGAGTGAGTGTGGAGGGAGAGGGAGTGAGCGTGGAGGGAGAGGGAGTGAGCGTGGAGGGAGAGCGAGGGAGAGTGACTGAGCGTGGAGGGAGAGTGAGTGAGCGTGGAGGGAGAGTGAGTGAGTGTGCAGGGAGAGTGAGTGAGTGTGGAGGGAAAGGGAGTGAGTGTGGAGGGAGAGGGAGTGAGTGTGAGGGAGAGGGAGTGAGTGTGGAGGGAGAGGGAGTGAGTGTGGAGGGAGAGGGAGTGAGCGTGGCGGGAGAGGGAGTGAGTCTGGAGGGAGAGTGAGTGAGTGTGGAGGGAGAGGGAGTGAGTGTGGAGGGAGAGGGAGTGAGTGTGGAGGGAGAGGGAGTTAGTGTGGAGGGAGAGGGTGTGAGTGTGGAGGGAGAGGGATTGAGTGTGGAGGGAGTGTAAGTGTGGAGGGAGAGTGTGAGTATGGAGGGAGAGTGAGTGTGGAGGGTGAGTGATTGTGAGGGAGAGTGAGTCAGTGTGGAGGGAGAGGGACTGAGTGTGGCGGGAGAGGGAGTGAGTGTGGCGGGAGAGGGAGTGAGTGTGGAGGGAGAGTGAGTGAGTGTGGAGGGAGAGGGAGTGAGTGTGGAGGGAGAGGGAGTGAGTGTGGAGGGAGAGGGAGTGAGTGTGGAGGGAGAGGGAGTGAGTGTGGAGGGAGAGGGAGTGAGCGTGGAGGGAGAGGGAGTGAGCGTGGAGGGAGAGGGAGGGAGAGTGAGTGAGCGTGGAGGGAGAGTGAGTGAGTGTGGAGGGAGAGTGAGTGAGTGTGCAGGGAGAGTGACTGAGTGTGGAGGGAGAGGGAGTGAGTGTGGAAGGAGAGGGAGTGAGTGTGGAGGGAGAGGGAGTGAGTGTGGAGGGAGAGGGAGTGAGTGTGGAGGGAGAGGGAGTGAGTGTGGAGGGAGAGTGAGTGAGTGAGGAGGGAGAGGGGGTGAGTGTGGAGGGAGAGGGAGTGAGTGTGGCGGGAGAGTGAGTGAGTGTGGGGGGAGAGGGAGTGAGTGTGGAGGGAGAGGGAGTGAGTGTAGAGGGAGAGGGTATGAGTGTGGAGGGAGAGGGAGGGAATGTGGAGGGAGAGGGAGTGAATGTGGAGGGAGAGGGAGTGAGTGTGGAAGGAGAGGGAGTGAGTGTGGAGGGAGAGGGAGTGAGTCTGGAGGGAGAGGGAGTGAGTCTGGAGGGAGAGTGAGAGAGTGTGGAGGGAGAGTGTGTGTGGAGGGAGACTGAGTGAGTGTGGAGGGAGAGGGAGTGAGTGTGGAGGGAGAGGGAGTGAGTCTGGAGGGAGAGGGAGTGAGTCTGGAGGGAGAGTGAGTGAGTGTGGAGGGAGAGGGAGTGAGTGTGGAGGGAGAGTGATTGTGGAGGGAGAGTGAGAGAGTGTGGAGGGAGAGGGAGTGATTGTGGAGGGAGAGGGAGTGAGTGTGGAGGGAGAGTGAGTGAGTGTGGAGGGAGAGTGAGTGAGTGTGGAGGGAGAAGGAGTGTGGAGGGAGAGTGAGTGAGTGTGGAGGGAGAGGGAGTGAGTGTGGAGGGAGAGGGAGTGAGTCTGGAGGGAGAGGGAGTGAGTCTGGAGGGAGAGTGAGTGAGTGTGGAGGGAGAGGGAGTGAGTGTGGAGGGAGAGTGAGTGAGTGTGGAGGGAGTGGGAGTGTGGAGGGAGAGTGAGTGAGTGTGGAGGGAGAGTGAGTGTGTGGAGGGAGAGTGAGTGAGTGTGGAGGGAGAGGGAATGAGTGTGGAGGGCGAGGGAGTGAGTGTGGAGGGAGAGAGACTGAGTGTGGAGGGAGAGTGAGTAAGTGTGGAGGGAGAGTGAGTGATTGTGGAGGGAGAGTGAGTGAGTGTGGAGGGAGAGGGAGTGAGTGTGGAGGGAGAGGGAGTGAGTGTGGAGGGAGAGTGATTGTGGAGGGTGAATGAGTGTGGAGGGAGAGTGAGTTAGTGTGGAGGGTGAGTGAGTGTGGAGGGAGTGGGAGTGATTGTGGAGGGAGAGGGAGTGAGTGTGGAGGGAGAGGGAGTGAGTGTGGAGGGAGAGGGAGTGAGTGTGGAGGGAGTGGGAGTGAGTGTGGAGGGAGTGTGAGTGTGGAGGGAGAGGGAGTGAGTGTGGAGGGAGAGGGAGTGAGTGTGGAGGGAGAGTGATTGTGGAGGGAGAGTGAGTGAGCTTGGAGGGAGAGGGAGTGAGCGTGGAGGGAGAGTGAGTGAGTGTGGAGGGAGTGTGAGTGTGGAGGGTGAGGGAGTGAGTGTGGAGGGAGTGAGTGTGGAGGGAGAGGGAGTGAGTGTGGAGGGAGAGTGATTGTGGAGGGAGAGTGAGTGAGCTTGGAGGGAGAGGGAGTGAGCGTGGAGGGAGGGTGATTGTGGAGGGAGAGTGAGTGAGTGTGGAGGGGGAGGGAGTGAGTGTAGAGGGAGTGAGTGTGGAGGGAGAGGGAGTGAGTGTGGAGGGAGAGTGATTGTGGAGGGTGAGTGAGTGTGGAGGGAGAGTGAGTTAGTGTGGAGGGTGAGTGAGTGTGGAGGGAGAGGGAGTGATTGTGGAGGGAGAGGGAGTGAGTGTGGAGGGAGAGGGAGTGAGTGTGGAGGGAGAGGGAGTGAGTGTGGAGGGAGTGGGAGTGAGTGTGGAGGGAGTGTGAGTGTGGAGGGAGAGGGAGTGACTGTGGAGGGAGAGGGAGTGAGTGTGGAGGGAGAGTGATTGTGGAGGGAGAGTGAGTGAGCTTGGAGGGAGAGGGAGTGAGCGTGGAGGGAGAGTGAGTGAGTGTGGAGGGAGTGTGAGTGTGGAGGGTGAGGGAGTGAGTGTGGAGGGAGAGGGAGTGAGTGTGGAGGGAGAGGGAGTGAGTGTGGAGGGAGAGTGATTGTGGAGGGAGAGTGAGTGAGCTTGGAGGGAGAGGGAGTGAGCGTGGAGGGAGGGTGATTGTGGAGGGAGAGTGAGTGAGTGTGGAGGGAGAGGGAGTGAGCGTGGAGGGAGAGTGATTGTGGAAGGAGAGTGAGTGAGTGTGGAGGGAGAGGGAGTGAGTGCGGAGGGAGAGGGAGTGAGTGTGGAGGGAGAGGGAGTGAGTGTGGAGGGAGAGGGAGTGAGTGTGGAGGGAGAGGGAGTGAGTGTGGAGGGAGAGGGAGTGAGCATGGAGGGAGAGGGAGTGAGCGTGGAGGGAGAGGGAGGGAGAGTGAGTGAGCGTGGAGGGAGAGTGAGTGAGTGTGGAGGGAGAGTGAGTGAGTGTGCAGGGAGAGTGAGTGAGTGTGGAGGGAGAGGGAGTGAGTGTGGAGGGGAGAGTGAGTGAGTGTGGAGGGAGAGGGAGTGAGTGTGGCGGGAGAGGGAGTGAGTGTGGAGGGAGAGGGAGTGAGTGTGGAGGGAGAGGGAGTGAGTGTGGAGGGAGAGGGAGTGAGCGTGGAGGGAGAGTGAGTGAGCGTGGAGGGAGAGGGAGGGAGAGTGAGTGAGCGTGGAGGGAGAGTGAGTGAGTGTGGAGGGAGAGTGAGTGAGTGTGCAGGGAGAGTGAGTGAGTGTGGAGGGAGAGGGAGTGAGTGTGGAGGGAGAGGGAGTGAGTGTGGAGGGAGAGCGAGTGAGTGTGGAGGGAGAGTGAGTGAGTGTGGAGGGAGAGTGAGTGAGTGTGGAGGGAGAGGGAGTGAGTGTGGAGGGAGAGGGAGTGAGTGTGGAGGGAGAGTGAGTGAGTGTGGGTGGAGAGGGAGTGAGTGTGGAGGGAGAGGGAGTGAGTGTGGAGGGAGAGGGAGTGAGAGTGGAGGGAGAGGGAGAGAGTGTGGAGGGATAGGGAGTGAGTGTGGAGGGAGAGGGAGTGAGTGTGGAGGGAGAGGGAGTGAGTGTGGAGGGAGAGGGAGTGTGGAGGGAGAGTGTGGAGGGAGAGTGAGAGAGTGTGGAGGGAGAGTGAGTGTGGAGGGAGAGTGAGTGAGTGTGGAGGGAGAGTGATTGTGGAGGGAGAGCGAGTGAGTGTGGAGGGAGAGGGAGTGATTGTGGAGGGAGAGGGAGTGAGTGTGGAGGGAGAGTGAGTGAGTGTGGAGGGAGAGTGAGTGAGTGAGGAGGGAGAAGGAGTGTGGAGGGAGAGTGAGTGAGTGTGGAGGGAGAGGGAGAGAGTGTGGAGGGAGAGGGAGTGTGTCTGGAGGGAGAGGGAGTGAGTCTGGAGGGAGAGTGAGTGAGTGTGGAGGGAGAGGGAGTGACTGTGGAGGGAGAGTGAGTGAGTGTGGAGGGAGTGGGAGTGTGGAGGGAGAGTGAGTGAGTGTGGAGGGAGAGTGAGTGAGTGTGGAGGGAGAGTGAGTGAGTGTGGAGGGAGAGGGAGTGAGTGTGGAGGGAGAGGGAGTGAGTGTGGAGGGAGAGAGACTGAGTGTGGAGGGAGAGTGAGTGAGTGTGGAGGGAGAGTGAGTGATTGTGCAGGGAGAGTGAGTGAGTGAGTGTAGAGGGAGTGAGTGTGGAGGGAGAGGGAGTGAGTGAGGAGGGAGAGTGATTGTGGAGGGTGAGTGAGTGTGGAGGGAGAGGGAGTGATTGTGGAGGGAGAGGGAGTGAGTGTGGAGGGAGAGGGAGTGTGTGTGGAGGGAGAGGGAGTGAGTGTGGAGGGAGTGGGAGTGAGTGTGGAGGGAGAGGGAGTGAGTGTGGAGCGAGAGTGATTGTGGAGGGAGAGTGAGTGAGCTTGGAGGGAGAGGGAGTGAGCGTGGAGGGAGAGGGAGTGAGTGTGGAGGGAGTGTGAATGTGGAGGGTGAGGGAGTGAGTGTGGAGGGAGAGGGAGTGAGTGTGGAGGAAGAGGGAGTGAGTGTGGATGGAGAGTGATTGTGGAGGGAGAGTGAGTGAGTGTGGAGGGAGAGGGAGTGAGCGTGGAGGGAGAGTGATTGTGGAGGGAGAGTGAGTGAGTGTGGAGGGAGAGGGAGTGAGTGCGGAGGGAGAGGGATGAGTGTGGAGGGAGAGTGAGTGTGTGTGGAGGGAGAGTGATTGTGGAGGGTGAGTGAGTGTGGAGGGAGAGTGAGTGAGTGTGGAGGGTGCGTGAGTGTGGAGGGAGAGTGAGTGAGTGTGGAGGGAGAGGGAGTGAGTGTGGAAGGAGAGGGAGTGAGTGTGGAGGGAGAGGGAGTGAGTGTGGAGGGAGAGTGAGTGAGTATGGAGGGAGAGTGAGTGAGTGTGGAGGGTGAGTGATTGTGAGGGAGAGTGAGTGAGTGTGGAGGGAGAGGGACTGAGTGTGGCGGGAGAGGGAGTGAGTGTGGCGGGAGAGGGAGTGAGTCTGGAGGGAGAGTGATTGAGTGTGGAGGGAGAGGGAGTGAGTGTGGAAGGATAGGGAGTGAGTGTGGAGGGAGAGGGAGTGAGTGTGGAGGGAGAGCGAGTGAGTGTGGAGGGAGAGGGAGTGAGCGTGGAGGGAGATGGAGTGAGCGTGGAGGGAGAGGGAGGGAGAGTGAGTGAGCGTGGAGGGAGAGTGAGTGAGTGTGGAGGGAGAGTGAGTGAGTGTGCAGGGAGAGTGAGTGAGTGTGGAGGGAGAGGGAGTGAGTGTGGAGGGAGAGGGAGTGAGTGTGAGGGAGAGGGAGTGAGTGTGGAGGGAGAGGGAGTGAGTGTGGAGGGAGAGGGAGTGAGCGTGGCGGGAGAGGGAGTGAGTGTGGAGGGAGAGGGAGTGAGTGTGGAGGGAGAGGGAGTGAGTGTGGAGGGAGAGGGAGTGAGTGTGGAGGGAGAGGGAGTGAGTGTGGAGGGAGAGGGATTGAGTGTGGAGAGAGTGTGAGTGTGGAGGGAGAGTGTGAGTATGGAGGGAGAGTGAGTGAGTGTGGAGGGTGAGTGATTGTGAGGGAGAGTGAGTGAGTGTGGAGGGAGAGGGACTGAGTGTGGCGGGAGAGGGAGTGAGTGTGGCGGGAGAGGGAGTGAGTGTGGAGGGAGAGTGAGTGAGTGTGGAGGGAGAGGGAGTGAGTGTGGAGGGAGAGGGAGTGAGTGTGGAGGGAGAGGGAGTGAGTGTGGAGGGAGAGGGAGTGAGCGTGGAGGGAGAGCGAGTGAGCGTGGAGGGAGAGGGAGGGAGAGTGAGTGAGCGTGGAGGGAGAGTGAGTGAGTGTGGAGGGAGAGTGAGTGAGTGTGCAGGGAGAGTGAGTGAGTGTGGAGGGAGAGGGAGTGAATGTGGAGGGAGAGGGAGTGAGTGTGGAGGGAGAGGGAGTGAGTGTGGAGGGAGAGGGAGTGAGTGTGGAGGGAGAGGGAGTGAGTGTGGAGGGAGAGTGAGTGAGTGTGGAGGGAGAGTGAGTGAGTGTGGAGGGAGAGGGAGTGAGTGTGGAGGGAGAGGGAGTGAGTGTGGAGGGAGAGTGAGTGAGTGTGGGGGGGAGAGGGAGTGAGCGTGGAGGGAGAGGGAGTGAGTGTGGAGGGAGAGGGAGTGAGTGTGGAGGGAGAGGGAGAGAGTGTGGAGGGAGAGGGAGTGAGTGTGGAGGGAGAGGGAGTGAGTCTGGAGGGAGAGGGAGTGAGTCTGGAGGGAGAGTGAGTGAGTGTGGAGGGAGAGGGAGTGAGTGTGGAGGGAGAGTGATTGTGGAGGGAGAGTGAGAGAGTGTGGAGGGAGAGGGAGTGATTGTGGAGGGAGAGGGAGTGAGTGTGGAGGGAGAGTGAGTGAGTGTGGAGGGAGAGTGAGTGAGTGTGGAGGGAGAAGGAGTGTGGAGGGAGAGTGAGTGAGTGTGGAGGGAGAGGGAGTGAGTGTGGAGGGAGAGGGAGTGAGTCTGGAGGGAGAGGGAGTGAGTCTGGAGGGAGAGGGAGTGAGCGTGGCGGGAGAGGGAGTGAGTGTGGAGGGAGAGGGAGTGAGTGTGGAGGGAGAGGGAGTGAGTGTGGAGGGAGAGGGAGTGAGTGTGGAGGGAGAGGGAGTGAGTGTGGAGGGAGAGGGATTGAGTGTGGAGGGAGTGTGAGTGTGGAGGGAGAGTGTGAGTATGGAGGGAGAGTGAGTGAGTGTGGAGGGTGAGTGATTGTGAGGGAGAGTGAGTGAGTGTGGAGGGAGAGGGACTGAGTGTGGCGGGAGAGGGAGTGAGTGTGGCGGGAGAGGGAGTGAGTGTGGAGGGAGAGTGAGTGAGTGTGGAGGGAGAGGGAGTGAGTGTGGAGGGAGAGGGAGTGAGTGTGGAGGGAGAGGGAGTGAGTGTGGAGGGAGAGGGAGTGAGCGTGGAGGGAGAGCGAGTGAGCGTGGAGGGAGAGGGAGGGAGAGTGAGTGAGCGTGGAGGGAGAGTGAGTGAGTGTGGAGGGAGAGTGAGTGAGTGTGCAGGGAGAGTGAGTGAGTGTGGAGGGAGAGGGAGTGAATGTGGAGGGAGAGGGAGTGAGTGTGGAGGGAGAGGGAGTGAGTGTGGAGGGAGAGGGAGTGAGTGTGGAGGGAGAGGGAGTGAGTGTGGAGGGAGAGTGAGTGAGTGTGGAGGGAGAGTGAGTGAGTGTGGAGGGAGAGGGAGTGAGTGTGGAGGGAGAGGGAGTGAGTGTGGAGGGAGAGTGAGTGAGTGTGGGGGGGAGAGGGAGTGAGCGTGGAGGGAGAGGGAGTGAGTGTGGAGGGAGAGGGAGTGAGTGTGGAGGGAGAGGGAGAGAGTGTGGAGGGAGAGGGAGTGAGTGTGGAGGGAGAGGGAGTGAGTCTGGAGGGAGAGGGAGTGAGTCTGGAGGGAGAGTGAGTGAGTGTGGAGGGAGAGGGAGTGAGTGTGGAGGGAGAGTGATTGTGGAGGGAGAGTGAGAGAGTGTGGAGGGAGAGGGAGTGATTGTGGAGGGAGAGGGAGTGAGTGTGGAGGGAGAGTGAGTGAGTGTGGAGGGAGAGTGAGTGAGTGTGGAGGGAGAAGAAGTGTGGAGGGAGAGTGAGTGAGTGTGGAGGGAGAGGGAGTGAGTGTGGAGGGAGAGGGAGTGAGTCTGGAGGGAGAGGGAGTGAGTCTGGAGGGAGAGTGAGTGAGTGTGGAGGGAGAGGGAGTGAGTGTGGAGGGAGAGTGAGTGAGTGTGGAGGGAGTGGGAGTGTGGAGGGAGAGTGAGTGAGTGTGGAGGGAGAGTGAGTGTGTGGAGGGAGAGTGAGTGAGTGTGGAGGGAGAGGGAATGAGTGTGGAGGGCGAGGGAGTGAGTGTGGAGGGAGAGAGACTGAGTGTGGAGGGAGAGTGAGTAAGTGTGGAGGGAGAGTGAGTGATTGTGGATGGAGAGTGAGTGAGTGTAGAGGGAGTGAGTGTGGAGGGAGAGTGATTGTGGAGGGTGAGTGAGTGTGGAGGGAGAGTGAGTTAGTGTGGAGGGTGAGTGAGTGTGGAGGGAGAGGGAGTGATTGTGGAGGGAGAGGAGAGGGAGTGAGTGTGGAGGGAGAGGGAGTGAGTGTGGAGGGAGAGGGAGTGAGTGTGGAGGGAGTGGGAGTGAGTGTGGAGGAGTGTGAGTGTGGAGGGAGAGGGAGTGAGTGTGGAGGGAGAGGGAGTGAGTGTGGAGGGAGAGTGATTGTGGAGGGAGAGTGAGTGAGCTTGGAGGGAGAGGGAGTGAGCGTGGAGGGAGAGTGAGTGAGTGTGGAGGGAGTGTGAGTGTGGAGGGTGAGGGAGTGAGTGTGGAGGGAGTGAGTGTGGAGGGAGAGGGAGTGAGTGTGGAGGGAGAGTGATTGTGGAGGGAGAGTGAGTGAGCTTGGAGGGAGAGGGAGTGAGCGTGGAGGGAGGGTGATTGTGGAGGGAGAGTGAGTGAGTGTGGAGGGGGAGGGAGTGAGTGTAGAGGGAGTGAGTGTGGAGGGAGAGGGAGTGAGTGTGGAGGGAGAGTGATTGTGGAGGGTGAGTGAGTGTGGAGGGAGAGTGAGTTAGTGTGGAGGGTGAGTGAGTGTGGAGGGAGAGGGAGTGATTGTGGAGGGAGAGGGAGTGAGTGTGGAGGGAGAGGGAGTGAGTGTGGAGGGAGAGGGAGTGAGTGTGGAGGGAGTGGGAGTGAGTGTGGAGGGAGTGTGAGTGTGGAGGGAGAGGGAGTGAGTGTGGAGGGAGAGGGAGTGAGTGTGGAGGGAGAGTGATTGTGGAGGGAGAGTGAGTGAGCTTGGAGGGAGAGGGATGTGAGCGTGGAGGGAGAGTGAGTGAGTGTGGAGGGAGTGTGAGTGTGGAGGGTGAGGGAGTGAGTGTGGAGGGAGAGGGAGTGAGTGTGGAGGGAGAGGGAGTGAGTGTGGAGGGAGAGTGATTGTGGAGGGAGAGTGAGTGAGCTTGGAGGGAGAGGGAGTGAGCGTGGAGGGAGGGTGATTGTGGAGGGAGAGTGAGTGAGTGTGGAGGGAGAGGGAGTGAGCGTGGAGGGAGAGTGATTGTGGAAGGAGAGTGAGTGAGTGTGGAGGGAGAGGGAGTGAGTGCGGAGGGAGAGGGAGTGAGTGTGGAGGGAGAGGGAGTGAGTGTGGAGGGAGAGGGAGTGAGTGTGGAGGGAGAGGGAGTGAGTGTGGAGGGAGAGGGAGTGAGCATGGAGGGAGAGGGAGTGAGCGTGGAGGGAGAGGGAGGGAGAGTGAGTGAGCGTGGAGGGAGAGTGAGTGAGTGTGGAGGGAGAGTGAGTGAGTGTGCAGGGAGAGTGAGTGAGTGTGGAGGGAGAGGGAGTGAGTGTGGAGGGAGAGTGAGTGAGTGTGGAGGGAGAGGGAGTGAGTGTGGCGGGAGAGGGAGTGAGTGTGGAGGGAGAGGGAGTGAGTGTGGAGGGAGAGGGAGTGAGTGTGGAGGGAGAGGGAGTGAGCGTGGAGGGAGAGTGAGTGAGCGTGGAGGGAGAGGGAGGGAGAGTGAGTGAGCGTGGAGGGAGAGTGAGTGAGTGTGGAGGGAGAGTGAGTGAGTGTGCAGGGAGAGTGAGTGAGTGTGGAGGGAGAGGGAGTGAGTGTGGAGGGAGAGGGAGTGAGTGTGGAGGGAGAGCGAGTGAGTGTGGAGGGAGAGTGAGTGAGTGTGGAGGGAGAGTGAGTGAGTGTGGAGGGAGAGGGAGTGAGTGTGGAGGGAGAGGGAGTGAGTGTGGAGGGAGAGTGAGTGAGTGTGGGTGGAGAGGGAGTGAGTGTGGAGGGAGAGGGAGTGAGTGTGGAGGGAGAGGGAGTGAGAGTGGAGGGAGAGGGAGAGAGTGTGGAGGGATAGGGAGTGAGTGTGGAGGGAGAGGAAGTGAGTGTGGAGGGAGAGGGAGTGAGTGTGGAGGGAGAGGGAGTGTGGAGGGAGAGTGTGGAGGGAGAGTGAGAGAGTGTGGAGGGAGAGTGAGTGTGGAGGGAGAGTGAGTGAGTGTGGAGGGAGAGTGATTGTGGAGGGAGAGCGAGTGAGTGTGGAGGGAGAGGGAGTGATTGTGGAGGGAGAGGGAGTGAGTGTGGAGGGAGAGTGAGTGAGTGTGGAGGGAGAGTGAGTGAGTGAGGAGGGAGAAGGAGTGTGGAGGGAGAGTGAGTGAGTGTGGAGGGAGAGGGAGAGAGTGTGGAGGGAGAGGGAGTGTGTCTGGAGGGAGAGGGAGTGAGTCTGGAGGGAGAGTGAGTGAGTGTGGAGGGAGAGGGAGTGACTGTGGAGGGAGAGTGAGTGAGTGTGGAGGGAGTGGGAGTGTGGAGGGAGAGTGAGTGAGTGTGGAGGGAGAGTGAGTGAGTGTGGAGGGAGAGTGAGTGAGTGTGGAGGGAGAGGGAGTGAGTGTGGAGGGAGAGGGAGTGAGTGTGGAGGGAGAGAGACTGAGTGTGGAGGGAGAGTGAGTGAGTGTGGAGGGAGAGTGAGTGATTGTGCAGGGAGAGTGAGTGAGTGAGTGTAGAGGAGTGAGTGTGGAGGGAGAGGGAGTGAGTGAGGAGGGAGAGTGATTGTGGAGGGTGAGTGAGTGTGGAGGGAGAGGGAGTGATTGTGGAGGGAGAGGGAGTGAGTGTGGAGGGAGAGGGAGTGTGTGTGGAGGGAGAGGGAGTGAGTGTGGAGGGAGTGGGAGTGAGTGTGGAGGGAGTGTGAGTGTGGAGGGAGAGGGAGTGAGTGTGGAGGGAGAGGGAGTGAGTGTGGAGCGAGAGTGATTGTGGAGGGAGAGTGAGTGAGCTTGGAGGGAGAGGGAGTGAGCGTGGAGGGAGAGGGAGTGAGTGTGGAGGGAGTGTGAATGTGGAGGGTGAGGGAGTGAGTGTGGAGGGAGAGGGAGTGAGTGTGGAGGAAGAGGGAGTGAGTGTGGATGGAGAGTGATTGTGGAGGGAGAGTGAGTGAGTGTGGAGGGAGAGGGAGTGAGCGTGGAGGGAGAGTGATTGTGGAGGGAGAGTGAGTGAGTGTGGAGGGAGAGGGAGTGAGTGCGGAGGGAGAGGGATGAGTGTGGAGGGAGAGTGAGTGCGTGTGGAGGGAGAGTGATTGTGGAGGGTGAGTGAGTGTGGAGGGAGAGTGAGTGAGTGTGGAGGGTGCGTGAGTGTGGAGGGAGAGTGAGTGAGTGTGGAGGGAGAGGGAGTGAGTGTGGAAGGAGAGGGAGTGAGTGTGGAGGGAGAGGGAGTGAGTGTGGAGGGAGAGTGAGTGAGTATGGAGGGAGAGTGAGTGAGTGTGGAGGGTGAGTGATTGTGAGGGAGAGTGAGTGAGTGTGGAGGGAGAGGGACTGAGTGTGGCGGGAGAGGGAGTGAGTGTGGCGGGAGAGGGAGTGAGTCTGGAGGGAGAGTGATTGAGTGTGGAGGGAGAGGGAGTGAGTGTGGAAGGATAGGGAGTGAGTGTGGAGGGAGAGCGAGTGAGTGTGGAGGGAGAGCGAGTGAGTGTGGAGGGAGAGGGAGTGAGCGTGGAGGGAGATGGAGTGAGCGTGCAGGGAGAGGGAGGGAGAGTGAGTGAGCGTGGAGGGAGAGTGAGTGAGTGTGGAGGGAGAGTGAGTGAGTGTGCAGGGAGAGTGAGTGAGTGTGGAGGGAGAGGGAGTGAGTGTGGAGGGAGAGGGAGTGAGTGTGAGGGAGAGGGAGTGAGTGTGGAGGGAGAGGGAGTGAGTGTGGAGGGAGAGGGAGTGAGCGTGGCGGGAGAGGGAGTGAGTGTGGAGGGAGAGGGAGTGAGTGTGGAGGGAGAGGGAGTGAGTGTGGAGGGAGAGGGAGTGAGTGTGGAGGGAGAGGGAGTGAGTGTGGAGGGAGAGGGATTGAGTGTGGAGGGAGTGTGAGTGTGGAGGGAGAGTGTGAGTATGGAGGGAGAGTGAGTGAGTGTGGAGGGTGAGTGATTGTGAGGGAGAGTGAGTGAGTGTGGAGGGAGAGGGACTGAGTGTGGCGGGAGAGGGAGTGAGTGTGGCGGGAGAGGGAGTGAGTGTGGAGGGAGAGTGAGTGAGTGTGGAGGGAGAGGGAGTGAGTGTGGAGGGAGAGGGAGTGAGTGTGGAGGGAGAGGGAGTGAGTGTGGAGGGAGAGGGAGTGAGCGTGGAGGGAGAGCGAGTGAGCGTGGAGGGAGAGGGAGGGAGAGTGAGTGAGCGTGGAGGGAGAGTGAGTGAGTGTGGAGGGAGAGTGAGTGAGTGTGCAGGGAGAGTGAGTGAGTGTGGAGGGAGAGGGAGTGAATGTGGAGGGAGAGGGAGTGAGTGTGGAGGGAGAGGGAGTGAGTGTGGAGGGAGAGGGAGTGAGTGTGGAGGGAGAGGGAGTGAGTGTGGAGGGAGAGTGAGTGAGTGTGGAGGGAGAGTGAGTGAGTGTGGAGGGAGAGGGAGTGAGTGTGGAGGGAGAGGGAGTGAGTGTGGAGGGAGAGTGAATGAGTGTGGGGGGGAGAGGGAGTGAGCGTGGAGGGAGAGGGAGTGAGTGTGGAGGGAGAGGGAGTGAGTGTGGAGGGAGAGGGAGAGAGTGTGGAGGGAGAGGGAGTGAGTGTGGAGGGAGAGGGAGTGAGTGTGGAGGGAGAGGGAGTGAGTGTGGAGGGAGAGGGAGTGTGGAGGGAGAGTGTGGAGGGAGAGTGAGAGAGTGTGGAGGGAGAGTGAGAGTGGAGGGAGAGTGAGTGAGTGTGGAGGGAGAGGGAGTGAGTGTGGAGGGAGAGGGGTGTGAGTCTGGAGGGAGAGGGAGTGAGTCTGGAGGGAGAGTGAGTGAGTGTGGAGGGAGAGGGAGTGAGTGTGGAGGGAGAGTGATTGTGGAGGGAGAGTGAGTGAGTGTGGAGGGAGAGGGAGTGATTGTGGAGGGAGAGGGAGTGAATGTGGAGGGAGAGTGAGTGAGTGTGGAGGGAGAGTGAGTGAGTGTGGTGGGAGAAGGAGTGTGGAGGGAGAGTGAGTGAGTGTGGAGGGAGAGGGAGTGAGTGTGGAGGGAGAGGGAGTGAGTCTGGAGGGAGAGGGAGTGAGTCTGGAGGGAGAGTGAGTGAGTGTGGAGGGAGAGGGAGTGAGTGTGGAGGGAGAGTGAGTGAGTGTGGAGGGAGTGGGAGTGTGGAGGGAGAGTGAGTGAGTGTGGAGGGAGAGTGAGTGAGTGTGGAGGGAGAGTGAGTGAGTGTGGAGGGAGAGGGAGTGAGTGTGGAGGGCAAGGGAGTGAGTGTGGAGGGAGAGAGACTGAGTGTGGAGGGAGAGTGAGTGAGTGGGGAGGGAGAGTGAGTGATTGTGGAGGGAGAGTGAGTGAGTGTAGAGGGAGTGAGTGTGGAGGGAGAGGGAGTGAGTGTGGAGGGAGAGTGATTGTGGAGGGTGAGTGAGTGTGGAGGGAGAGTGAGTGAGTGTGGAGGGTGAGTGATTGTGGAGGGAGAGGGAGTGAGTGTGGAGGGAGAGGGAGTGAGTGTGGAGGGAGAGGGAGTGAGTGTGGATGGAGAGGGAGTGAGTGTGGAGGGAGAGGGAGTGAGTGTGGATAGAGAGGGAGTGAGTGTGGAGGGAGAGGGAGTGAGTGTGGAGGGAGAGGGAGTGAGTGTGGAGGGAGAGGGAGTGAGTGTGGAGGGAGAGGGAGGGAGTGTGGAGGGAGAGGGAGTGAGTGTGGAGGGAGTGTGAGTGTGGAGGGAGAGTGAGTGAGTATGGAGGGAGAGTGAGTGAGTGTGGAGGGTGAGTGATTGTGGAGGGAGAGGGAGTGAGTGTGGAGGGAGAGGGAGTGAGTGTGGAGGGAGAGGGAGTGAGTGTGGATGGAGAGGGAGTGAGTGTGGAGGGAGAGGGAGTGAGTGTGGATAGAGAGGGAGTGAGTGTGGAGGGAGAGGGAGTGAGTGTGGAGGGAGAGGGAGTGAGTGTGGAGGGAGAGGGAGTGAGTGTGGAGGGAGAGGGAGTGAGTGTGGAGGGAGTGTGAGTGTGGAGGGAGAGTGAGTGAGTATGGAGGGAGACTGAGTGAGTGTGGAGGGTGAGTGATTGTGAGGGAGAGTGAGTGAGTGTGGAGGGAGAGGGACTGAGTGTGGCAGGAGAGGGAGTGAGTGTGGCGGGAGAGGGAGTGAGTGTGTAGGGAGAGTGAGTGAGTGTGGAGGGAGAGGGAGTGAGTGTGGAGGGAGAGGGAGTGAGTGTGGAGGGAGAGGGAGTGAGTGTGGAGGGAGAGGGAGTGAGCGTGGAGGGAGAGGGAGGGAGAGTGACTGAGCGTGGAGGGAGAGTGAGTGAGTGTGGAGGGAGAGTGAGTGAGTGTGGAGGGAGAGTGAGTGAGTGTGGAGGGAGAGGGAGTGAGTGTGGAGGGAGAGGGAGTGAGTTTGGAGGGAGAGGGAGTGAGTGTGGAGGGAGAGGGAGTGAGTGTGGAGGGAGAGGGAGAGAGTGTGGAGGGAGAGGGAGTGAGTGTGGAGGGAGAGTGAGTGAGTGTGGAGGGAGAGGGAGTGAGCGTGGAGGGAGAGCGAGTGAGCGTGGAGGGAGAGGGAGGGAGAGTGAGTGAGCGTGGAGGGAGAGTGAGTGAGTGTGGAGGGAGAGTGAGTGAGTGTGCAGGGAGAGTGAGTGAGTGTGGAGGGAGAGGGAGTGAATGTGGAGGGAGAGGGAGTGAGTGTGGAGGGAGAGGGAGTGAGTGTGGAGGGAGAGGGAGTGAGTGTGGAGGGAGAGGGAGTGAGTGTGGAGGGAGAGTGAGTGAGTGTGGAGGGAGAGTGAGTGAGTGTGGAGGGAGAGGGAGTGAGTGTGGAGGGAGAGGGAGTGAGTGTGGAGGGAGAGTGAGTGAGTGTGGGGGGGAGAGGGAGTGAGCGTGGAGGGAGAGGGAGTGAGTGTGGAGGAAGAGGGAGTGAGTGTGGAGGGAGAGGGAGAGAGTGTGGAGGGAGAGGGAGTGAGTGTGGAGGGAGAGGGAGTGAGTGTGGAGGGAGAGGGAGTGAGTGTGGAGGGAGAGGGAGTGTGGAGGGAGAGTGTGGAGGGAGAGTGAGAGAGTGTGGAGGGAGAGTGAGAGTGGAGGGAGAGTGAGTGAGTGTGGAGGGAGAGGGAGTGAGTGTGGAGGGAGAGGGTGTGAGTCTGGAGGGAGAGGGAGTGAGTCTGGAGGGAGAGTGAGTGAGTGTGGAGGGAGAGGGAGTGAGTGTGGAGGGAGAGTGATTGTGGAGGGAGAGTGAGTGAGTGTGGAGGGAGAGGGAGTGATTGTGGAGGGAGAGGGAGTGAGTGTGGAGGGAGAGTGAGTGAGTGTGGAGGGAGAGTGAGTGAGTGTGGTGGGAGAAGGAGTGTGGAGGGAGAGTGAGTGAGTGTGGAGGGAGAGGGAGTGAGTGTGGAGGGAGAGGGAGTGAGTCTGGAGGGAGAGGGAGTGAGTCTGGAGGGAGAGTGAGTGAGTGTGGAGGGAGAGGGAGTGAGTGTGGAGGGAGAGTGAGTGAGTGTGGAGGGAGTGGGAGTGTGGAGGGAGAGTGAGTGAGTGTGGAGGGAGAGTGAGTGAGTGTGGAGGGAGAGTGAGTGAGTGTGGAGGGAGAGGGAGTGAGTGTGGAGGGCGATGGAGTGAGTGTGGAGGGAGAGAGACTGAGTGTGGAGGGAGAGTGAGTGAGTGGGGAGGGAGAGTGAGTGATTGTGGAGGGAGAGTGAGTGAGTGTAGAGGGAGTGAGTGTGGAGGGAGAGGGAGTGAGTGTGGAGGGAGAGTGATTGTGGAGGGTGAGTGAGTGTGGAGGGAGAGTGAGTGAGTGTGGAGGGTGAGTGATTGTGGAGGGAGAGGGAGTGAGTGTGGAGGGAGAGGGAGTGAGTGTGGAGGGAGAGGGAGTGAGTGTGGATGGAGAGGGAGTGAGTGTGGAGGGAGAGGGAGTGAGTGTGGATAGAGAGGGAGTGAGTGTGGAGGGAGAGGGAGTGAGTGTGGAGGGAGAGGGAGTGAGTGTGGAGGGAGAGGGAGTGAGTGTGGAGGGAGAGGGAGGGAGTGTGGAGGGAGAGGGAGTGAGTGTGGAGGGAGTGTGAGTGTGGAGGGAGAGTGAGTGAGTATGGAGGGAGAGTGAGTGAGTGTGGAGGGTGAGTGATTGTGGAGGGAGAGGGAGTGAGTGTGGAGGGAGAGGGAGTGAGTGTGGAGGGAGAGGGAGTGAGTGTGGAGGGAGAGGGAGTGAGTGTGGATGGAGAGGGAGTGAGTGTGGAGGGAGAGGGAGTGAGTGTGGATAGAGAGGGAGTGAGTGTGGAGGGAGAGGGAGTGAGTGTGGAGGGAGAGGGAGTGAGTGTGGAGGGAGAGGGAGTGAGTGTGGAGGGAGAGGGAGTGAGTGTGGAGGGAGTGTGAGTGTGGAGGGAGAGTGAGTGAGTATGGAGGGAGACTGAGTGAGTGTGGAGGGTGAGTGATTGTGAGGGAGAGTGAGTGAGTGTGGAGGGAGAAGGACTGAGTGTGGCAGGAGAGGGAGTGAGTGTGGCGGGAGAGGGAGTGAGTGTGTAGGGAGAGTGAGTGAGTGTGGAGGGAGAGGGAGTGAGTGTGGAGAGAGAGGGAGTGAGTGTGGAGGGAGAGGGAGTGAGTGTGGAGGGAGAGGGAGTGAGCGTGGAGGGAGAGGGAGGGAGAGTGACTGAGCGTGGAGGGAGAGTGAGTGAGTGTGGAGGGAGAGGGAGTGAGCGTGGAGGGAGAGCGAGTGAGCGTGGAGGGAGAGGGAGGGAGAGTGAGTGAGCGTGGAGGGAGAGTGAGTGAGTGTGGAGGGAGAGTGAGTGAGTGTGCAGGGAGAGTGAGTGAGTGTGGAGGGAGAGGGAGTGAATGTGGAGGGAGAGGGAGTGAGTGTGGAGGGAGAGGGAGTGAGTGTGGAGGGAGAGGGAGTGAGTGTGGAGGGAGAGGGAGTGAGTGTGGAGGGAGAGTGAGTGAGTGTGGAGGGAGAGTGAGTGAGTGTGGAGGGAGAGGGAGTGAGTGTGGAGGGAGAGGGAGTGAGTGTGGAGGGAGAGTGAGTGAGTGTGGGGGGGAGAGGGAGTGAGCGTGGAGGGAGAGGGAGTGAGTGTGGAGGGAGAGGGAGTGAGTGTGGAGGGAGAGGGAGAGAGTGTGGAGGGAGAGGGAGTGAGTGTGGAGGGAGAGGGAGTGAGTGTGGAGGGAGAGGGAGTGAGTGTGGAGGGAGAGGGAGTGTGGAGGGAGAGTGTGCAGGGAGAGTGAGAGAGTGTGGAGGGAGAGTGAGAGTGGAGGGAGAGTGAGTGAGTGTGGAGGGAGAGGGAGTGAGTGTGGAGGGAGAGGGTGTGAGTCTGGAGGGAGAGGGAGTGAGTCTGGAGGGAGAGTGAGTGAGTGTGGAGGGAGAGGGAGTGAGTGTGGAGGGAGAGTGATTGTGGAGGGAGAGTGAGTGAGTGTGGAGGTAGAGGGAGTGATTGTGGAGGGAGAGGGAGTGAGTGTGGAGGGAGAGTGAGTGAGTGTGGAGGGAGAGTGAGTGAGTGTGGTGGGAGAAGGAGTGTGGAGGGAGAGTGAGTGAGTGTGGAGGGAGAGGGAGTGAGTGTGGAGGGAGAGGGAGTGAGTCTGGAGGGAGAGGGAGTGAGTCTGAAGGGAGAGTGAGTGAGTGTGGAGGGAGAGGGAGTGAGTGTGGAGGGAGAGTGAGTGAGTGTGGAGGGAGTGGGAGTGTGGAGGGAGAGTGAGTGAGTGTGGAGGGAGAGTGAGTGAGTGTGGAGGGAGAGTGAGTGAGTGTGGAGGGAGAGGGAGTGAGTGTGGAGGGAGAGAGACTGAGTGTGGAGGGAGAGTGAGTGAGTGGGGAGGGAGAGTGAGTGATTGTGGAGGGAGAGTGAGTGAGTGTAGAGGGAGTGAGTGTGGAGGGAGAGGGAGTGAGTGTGGAGGGAGAGTGATTGTGGAGGGTGAGTGAGTGTGGAGGGAGGGTGAGTGAGTGTGGAGGGTGAGTGATTGTGGAGGGAGAGGGAGTGAGTGTGGAGGGAGAGGGAGTGAGTGTGGAGGGAGAGGGAGTGAGTGTGGATGGAGAGGGAGTGAGTGTGGAGGGAGAGGGAGTGAGTGTGGATAGAGAGGGAGTGAGTGTGGAGGGAGAGGGAGTGAGTGTGGAGGGAGAGGGAGTGAGTGTGGAGGGAGAGGGAGTGAGTGTGGAGGGAGAGGGAGGGAGTGTGGAGGGAGAGGGAGTGAGTGTGGAGGGAGTGTGAGTGTGGAGGGAGAGTGAGTGAGTATGGAGGGAGAGTGAGTGAGTGTGGAGGGTGAGTGATTGTGGAGGGAGAGGGAGTGAGTGTGGAGGGAGAGGGAGTGAGTGTGGAGGGAGAGGGAGTGAGTGTGGATGGAGAGGGAGTGAGTGTGGAGGGAGAGGGAGTGAGTGTGGATAGAGAGGGAGTGAGTGTGGAGGGAGAGGGAGTGAGTGTGGAGGGAGAGGGAGTGAGTGTGGAGGGAGAGGGAGTGAGTGTGGAGGGAGAGGGAGTGAGTGTGGAGGGAGTGTGAGTGTGGAGGGAGAGTGAGTGAGTATGGAGGGAGACTGAGTGAGTGTGGAGGGTGAGTGATTGTGAGGGAGAGTGAGTGAGTGTGGAGGGAGAGGGACTGAGTGTGGCAGGAGAGGGAGTGAGTGTGGCGGGAGAGGGAGTGAGTGTGTAGGGAGAGTGAGTGAGTGTGGAGTGAGAGGGAGTGAGTGTGGAGGGAGAGGGAGTGAGTGTGGAGGGAGAGGGAGTGAGTGTGGAGGGAGAGGGAGTGAGCGTGGAGGGAGAGGGAGGGAGAGTGACTGAGCGTGGAGGGAGAGTGAGTGAGTGTGGAGGGAGAGTGAGTGAGTGTGGAGGGAGAGTGAGTGAGTGTGGAGGGAGAGGGAGTGAGTGTGGAGGGAGAGGGAGTGAGTTTGGAGGGAGAGGGAGTGAGTGTGGAGGGAGAGGGAGTGAGTGTGGAGGGAGAGGGAGAGAGTGTGGAGGGAGAGGGAGTGAGTGTGGAGGGAGAGTGAGTGAGTGTGGAGGGAGAGTGAGAGAGTGTGGAGGGAGAGTGAGTGTGGAGGGAGAGTGAGGGAGTGTGGAGGGAGAGTGATTGTGGAGGGAGAGTGAGTGAGTGTGGAGGGAGAGGGAGTGAGTGTGGAGGGAGAGTGTGTGAGTGCGGAGGGAGAGTGAGTGAGTGTGGAGGGAGAGGGAGTACGGAGGGAGAGTGAGTGAGTGTGGAGGGAGAGGGAGTGAGTGTGGAGGGAGAGGGAGTGAGTGAGGAGGGAGAGGGAGTGAGTGAGGAGGTAGAGGGAGTGAGTGTGGAGGGAGAGGGAGTGAGTGTGGAGGGAGAGTGTGTGAGTGTGGAGGGAGAGGGAGTGTGGAGGGAGTGTGAGTGAGTGTGGAGGGAGAGTGAGTGAGTGTGGAGGGAGAGTGAGTGAGTGTGGAGGGAGAGGGAGTGAGTGTGGAGGGAGAGGGAGTGAGTGTGGAGGGAGAGGGAGTGAGTGTGGAGGGAGAGTGAGTGAGTGTGAAGGGAGAGTGAGTGATTGTGGAGGGAGAGTGAGTGAGTGTAGAGGGAGTGAGTGTGGAGGGAGAGGGAGTGAGTGTGGAGGGAGAGTGAGTGTGGAGGGAGAGTGAGTGTGGAGGGACAGTGAGTGTGGAGGGAGAGTGAGTGAGTGTGGAGGGAGAGTGAGTGAGTGTGGAGGGAGAGTGAGTGTGGAGGGAGAGTGAGTGAGTGTGGAGGGAGAGGGAGTGAGTGTGGAGGGAGAGGGAGTGAGTCTGGAGGGAGAGGGAGTGAGTCTGGAGGGAGAGTGAGTGAGTGTGGAGGGAGAGGGAGTGAGTGTGGAGGGAGAGTGATTGTGGAGGGAGAGTGAGAGAGTGTGGAGGGAGAGGGAGTGATTGTGGAGGGAGAGGGAGTGAGTGTGGAGGGAGAGTGAGTGAGTGTGGAGGGAGAGTGAGTGAGTGTGGAGGGAGAAGGAGTGTGGAGGGAGAGTGAGTGAGTGTGGAGGGAGAGGGAGTGAGTGTGGAGGGAGAGGGAGTGAGTCTGGAGGGAGAGGGAGTGAGTCTGGAAGGAGAGTGAGTGAGTGTGGAGGGAGAGGGAGTGAGTGTGGAGGGAGAGTGAGTGAGTGTGGAGGGAGTGGGAGTGTGGAGGGAGAGTGAGTGAGTGTGGAGGGAGAGTGAGTGAGTGTGGAGGGAGAGTGAGTGAGTGTGGAGGGAGAGGGAGTGAGTGTGGAGGGCGAGGGAGTGAGTGTGGAGGGAGAGAGACTGAGTGTGGAGGGAGAGCGAGTGAGTGTGGAGGGAGAGTGAGTGATTGTGGAGGGAGAGTGAGTGAGTGTAGAGGGAGTGAGTGTGGAGGGAGAGGGAGTGAGTGTGGAGGGAGAGTGATTGTGGAGGGTGAGTGAGTGTGGAGGGAGAGTGAGTTAGTGTGGAGGGTGAGTGAGTGTGGAGGGAGAGGGAGTGAGTGTGGAGGGAGAGGGAGTGAGTGTGGAGGGAGAGGGAGTGAGTGTGGAGGGAGAGGGAGTGAGTGTGGAGGGAGTGGGAGTGAGTGTGGAGGGAGTGTGAGTGTGGAGGGAGAGGGAGTGAGTGTGGAGGGAGAGGGAGTGAGTGTGGAGGGAGAGTGATTGTGGAGGGAGAGTGAGTGAGCTTGGAGGGAGAGGGAGTGAGCGTGGAGGGAGAGTGAGTGAGTGTGGAGGGAGTGTGAGTGTGGAGGGAGTGTGAGTGAGTGTGGAGGGAGAGTGAGTGAGTGTGGAGGGAGAGTGAGTGAGTGTGGAGGGAGAGGGAGTGAGTGTGGAGGGAGAGGGAGTGAGTGTGGAGGGAGAGGGAGTGAGTGTGGAGGGAGAGTGAGTGAGTGTGAAGGGAGAGTGAGTGATTGTGGAGGGAGAGTGAGTGAGTGTAGAGGGAGTGAGTGTGGAGGGAGAGGGAGTGAGTGTGGAGGGAGAGTGAGTGTGGAGGGAGAGTGAGTGTGGAGGGACAGTGAGTGTGGAGGGAGAGTGAGTGAGTGTGGAGGGAGAGTGAGTGAGTGTGGAGGGAGAGTGTGGAGGGAGAGTGAGTGAGTGTGGAGGGAGAGGGAGTGAGTGTGGAGGGAGAGGGAGTGAGTCTGGAGGGAGAGGGAGTGAGTCTGGAGGGAGAGTGAGTGAGTGTGGAGGGAGAGGGAGTGAGTGTGGAGGGAGAGTGATTGTGGAGGGAGAGTGAGAGAGTGTGGAGGGAGAGGGAGTGATTGTGGAGGGAGAGGGAGTGAGTGTGGAGGGAGAGTGAGTGAGTGTGGAGGGAGAGTGAGTGAGTGTGGAGGGAGAAGGAGTGTGGAGGGAGAGGGAGTGAGTGTGGAGGGAGAGGGAGTGAGTCTGGAGGGAGAGGGAGTGAGTCTGGAGGGAGAGTGAGTGAGTGTGGAGGGAGAGGGAGTGAGTGTGGAGGGAGAGTGAGTGAGTGTGGAGGGAGAGTGAGTGAGTGTGGAGGGAGTGGGAGTGTGGAGGGAGAGTGAGTGAGTGTGGAGGGAGAGTGAGTGAGTGTGGAGGGAGAGTGAGTGAGTGTGGAGGGAGAGGGAGTGAGTGTGGAGGGCGAGGGAGTGAGTGTGGAGGGAGAGAGACTGAGTGTGGAGGGAGAGTGAGTGAGTGTGGAGGGAGAGTGAGTGATTGTGGAGGGAGAGTGAGTGAGTGTAGAGGGAGTGAGTGTGGAGGGAGAGGGAGTGAGTGTGGAGGGAGAGTGATTGTGGAGGGTGAGTGAGTGTGGAGGGAGAGTGAGTGATTGTGGAGGGAGAGGGAGTGAGTGTGGAGGGAGAGGGAGTGAGTGTGGAGGGAGAGGGAGTGAGTGTGGAGGGAGTGGGAGTGAGTGTGGAGGGAGTGTGAGTGTGGAGGGAGAGGGAGTGAGTGTGGAGGGAGAGGGAGTGAGTGTGGAGGGAGAGTGATTGTGGAGGGAGAGTGAGTGAGCTTGGAGGGAGAGGGAGTGAGCGTGGAGGGAGAGTGAGTGAGTGTGGAGGGAGTGTGAGTGTGGAGGGTGAGGGAGTGAGTGTGGAGGGAGTGAGTGTGGAGGGAGAGGGAGTGAGTGTGGAGGGAGAGGGAGTGAGTGTGGAGGGAGAGTGATTGTGGAGGGAGAGTGAGAGAGTGTGGAGGGAGAGGGAGTGAGTGTGGAGGGAGAGGGAGTGAGTGTGGAGGGAGAGTGAGTGAGTGTGAAGGGAGAGTGAGTGATTGTGGAGGGAGAGTGAGTGAGTGTAGAGGGAGTGAGTGTGGAGGGAGAGGGAGTGAGTGTGGAGGGAGAGTGAGTGTGGAGGGAGAGTGAGTGTGGAGGGACAGTGAGTGTGGAGGGAGAGTGAGTGAGTGTGGAGGGAGAGTGAGTGAGTGTGGAGGGAGAGTGAGTGTGGAGGGAGAGTGAGTGAGTGTGGAGGGAGAGGGAGTGAGTGTGGAGGGAGAGGGAGTGAGTCTGGAGGGAGAGGGAGTGAGTCTGGAGGGAGAGTGAGTGAGTGTGGAGGGAGAGGGAGTGAGTGTGGAGGGAGAGTGATTGTGGAGGGAGAGTGAGAGAGTGTGGAGGGAGAGGGAGTGATTGTGGAGGGAGAGGGAGTGAGTGTGGAGGGAGAGTGAGTGAGTGTGGAGGGAGAGTGAGTGAGTGTGGAGGGAGAAGGAGTGTGGAGGGAGAGTGAGTGAGTGTGGAGGGAGAGGGAGTGAGTGTGGAGGGAGAGGGAGTGAGTCTGGAGGGAGAGGGAGTGAGTCTGGAGGGAGAGTGAGTGAGTGTGGAGGGAGAGGGAGTGAGTGTGGAGGGAGAGTGAGTGAGTGTGGAGGGAGTGGGAGTGTGGAGGGAGAGTGAGTGAGTGTGGAGGGAGAGTGAGTGAGTGTGGAGGGAGAGTGAGTGAGTGTGGAGGGAGAGGGAGTGAGTGTGGAGGGCGAGGGAGTGAGTGTGGAGGGAGAGAGACTGAGTGTGGAGGGAGAGCGAGTGAGTGTGGAGGGAGAGTGAGTGATTGTGGAGGGAGAGTGAGTGAGTGTAGAGGGAGTGAGTGTGGAGGGAGAGGGAGTGAGTGTGGAGGGAGAGTGATTGTGGAGGGTGAGTGAGTGTGGAGGGAGAGTGAGTTAGTGTGGAGGGTGAGTGAGTGTGGAGGGAGAGGGAGTGAGTGTGGAGGGAGAGGGAGTGAGTGTGGAGGGAGAGGGAGTGAGTGTGGAGGGAGAGGGAGTGAGTGTGGAGGGAGTGGGAGTGAGTGTGGAGGGAGTGTGAGTGTGGAGGGAGAGGGAGTGAGTGTGGAGGGAGAGGGAGTGAGTGTGGAGGGAGAGTGATTGTGGAGGGAGAGTGAGTGAGCTTGGAGGGAGAGGGAGTGAGCGTGGAGGGAGAGTGAGTGAGTGTGGAGGGAGTGTGAGTGTGGAGGGAGTGTGAGTGAGTGTGGAGGGAGAGTGAGTGAGTGTGGAGGGAGAGTGAGTGAGTGTGGAGGGAGAGGGAGTGAGTGTGGAGGGAGAGGGAGTGAGTGTGGAGGGAGAGGGAGTGAGTGTGGAGGGAGAGTGAGTGAGTGTGAAGGGAGAGTGAGTGATTGTGGAGGGAGAGTGAGTGAGTGTAGAGGGAGTGAGTGTGGAGGGAGAGGGAGTGAGTGTGGAGGGAGAGTGAGTGTGGAGGGAGAGTGAGTGTGGAGGGACAGTGAGTGTGGAGGGAGAGTGAGTGAGTGTGGAGGGAGAGTGAGTGAGTGTGGAGGGAGAGTGTGGAGGGAGAGGGAGTGAGTGTGGAGGGAGAGGGAGTGAGTCTGGAGGGAGAGGGAGTGAGTCTGGAGGGAGAGTGAGTGAGTGTGGAGGGAGAGGGAGTGAGTGTGGAGGGAGAGTGATTGTGGAGGGAGAGTGAGAGAGTGTGGAGGGAGAGGGAGTGATTGTGGAGGGAGAGGGAGTGAGTGTGGAGGGAGAGTGAGTGAGTGTGGAGGGAGAGTGAGTGAGTGTGGAGGGAGAAGGAGTGTGGAGGGAGAGGGAGTGAGTGTGGAGGGAGAGGGAGTGAGTGTGGAGGGAGAGTGAGTGAGTCTGGAGGGAGAGGGAGTGAGTCTGGAGGGAGAGGGAGTGAGTCTGGAGGGAGAGTGAGTGAGTGTGGAGGGAGAGGGAGTGAGTGTGGAGGGAGAGTGAGTGAGTGTGGAGGGAGAGTGAGTGAGTGTGGAGGGAGTGGGAGTGTGGAGGGAGAGTGAGTGAGTGTGGAGGGAGAGTGAGTGAGTGTGGAGGGAGAGTGAGTGAGTGTGGAGGGAGAGGGAGTGAGTGTGGAGGGCGAGGGAGTGAGTGTGGAGGGAGAGAGACTGAGTGTGGAGGGAGAGTGAGTGAGTGTGGAGGGAGAGTGAGTGATTGTGGAGGGAGAGTGAGTGAGTGTAGAGGGAGTGAGTGTGGAGGGAGAGGGAGTGAGTGTGGAGGGAGAGTGATTGTGGAGGGTGAGTGAGTGTGGAGGGAGAGTGAGTTAGTGTGGAGGGTGAGTGAGTGTGGAGGGAGAGGGAGTGATTGTGGAGGGAGAGGGAGTGAGTGTGGAGGGAGAGGGAGTGAGTGTGGAGGGAGAGGGAGTGAGTGTGGAGGGAGTGGGAGTGAGTGTGGAGGGAGTGTGAGTGTGGAGGGAGAGGGAGTGAGTGTGGAGGGAGAGGGAGTGAGTGTGGAGGGAGAGTGATTGTGGAGGGAGAGTGAGTGAGCTTGGAGGGAGAGGGAGTGAGCGTGGAGGGAGAGTGAGTGAGTGTGGAGGGAGTGTGAGTGTGGAGGGTGAGGGAGTGAGTGTGGAGGGAGTGAGTGTGGAGGGAGAGGGAGTGAGTGTGGAGGGAGAGTGATTGTGGAGGGAGAGTGAGTGAGCTTGGAGGGAGAGGGAGTGAGCGTGGAGGGAGGGTGATTGTGGAGGGAGAGTGAGTGAGTGTGGAGGGAGAGGGAGTGAGCGTGGAGGGAGAGTGATTGTGGAGGGAGAGTGAGTGAGTGTGGAGGGAGAGGGAGTGAGTGCGGAGGGAGAGGGAGTGAGTGTGGAGTGAGAGGGAGTGAGAGGTTTGCTAGTGTCACACGGGAGGGTTTAAACTAGTATGGCAGGGGGGTGGGCACGGGAGCAATAGGTCAGAAGGTGAGAGCATTGAGGGAGAACTAGGGAATAGGGACAGTGTGGCTCTGAGGCAGCGCAGACGGGGAGAAGTTGCTGAACACAGCGGGTCTGGTGGCCTGAAGTGCATATGTTTTAATGCAAGGAGCATTACGGGTAAGGCAGATGAACTTAGAGCTTGGATTACTACTTGGAACTATGATGTTGTTGCCATTACAGAGACCTGGTTGAGGGAAGGGCAGGATTGGCAGCTAAACGTTCCAGGATTTAGATGTTTCAGGCGGGATAGAGGGGGATGTAAAAGGGGAGGCGGAGTTGCGCTACTTGTTCAGGAGAGTATCACAGCTATACAGCGAGAGGACACCTCAGAGGGCAGTGAGGCTATATGGGTAGAGATCAGGAATAAGAAGGGTGCAGTCACAATGTTGGGGGTATACTACAGGCCTCCCAACAGCCAGCGGGAGATAGAGGAGCAGATAGGTAGACAGATTTTGGAAAAGAGTAAAAACAACAGGGTTGTGGTGATGGGAGACTTCAACTTCCCCAATATTGACTGGGACTCACTTAGTGCCAGGGGCTTAGACGGGGCAGAGTTTGTAAGGAGCATCCAGGAGGGCTTCTTAAAACAATATGTAAACAGTCCAACTAGGGAAGGGGCGGTACTGGACCTGGTATTGGGGAATGAGCCCGGCCAGGTGGTAGATGTTTCAGTAGGGGAGCATTTCGGTAACAGTGACCACAATTCAGTAAGTTTTAAAGTACTGGTGGACAAGGATAAGAGTGGTCCGAGGATGAATGTGCTAAACTGGGGGAAGGCTAATTATAACAATATTAGGCGGGAACTGAAGAACATAGATTGGGGGCGGATGTTTGAGGGCAAATCAACATCTGACATGTGGGAGGCTTTCAAGTGTCAGTTGAAAGGAATACAGGACAGGCATGTTCCTGTGAGGAAGAAAGATAAATACGGCAATTTTCGGGAACCTTGGATGACGAGTGATATTGTAGGCCTCGTCAAAAAGAAAAAGGAGGCATTTGTCAGGGCTAAAAGGCTGGGAACAGACGAAGCCTGTGTGGCATATAAGGAAAGTAGGAAGGAACTTAAGCAAGGAGTCAGGAGGGCTAGAAGGGGTCATGAAAAGTCATTGGCAAATAGGGTTAAGGAAAATCCCAAGGCTTTTTACACTTACATAAAAAGCAAGAGGGTAGCCAGGGAAAGGGTTGGCCCACTGAAGGATAGGCAAGGGAATCTATGTGTGGAGCCAGAGGAAATGGGCGAGGTACTAAATGAATACTTTGCATCAGTATTCACCAAAGAGAAGGAATTGGTAGATGTTGAGTCTGGAGAAGGGGGTGTAGATAGCCTGGGTCACATTGTGATCCAAAAAGACGAGGTGTTGGGTGTCTTAAAAAATATTAAGGTAGATAAGTCCCCAGGGCCGGATGGGATCTACCCCAGAATACTGAAGGAGGCTGGAGAGGAAATTGCTGAGGCCTTGACAGAAATCTTTGGATCCTCGCTGTCTTCAGGGGATGTCCCGGAGGACTGGAGAATAGCCAATGTTGTTCCTCTGTTTAAGAAGGGTGGCAGGGATAATCCCGGGAACTACAGGCCGGTGAGCCTTACTTCAGTGGTAGGGAAATTACTGGAGAGAATTCTTCGAGACAGGATCTACTCCCATTTGGAAGCAAATGGACGTATTAGTGAGAGGCAGCACGGTTTTGTGAAGGGGAGGTCGTGTCTCACTAACTTAATAGAGTTTTTCGAGGAGGTCACTAAGATGATTGATGCAGGTAGGGCAGTAGATGTTGTCTATATGGACTTCAGTAAGGCCTTTGACAAGGTCCCTCATGGTAGACTAGTACAAAAGGTGAAGTCACACGGGATCAGGGGTGAACTGGCAAGGTGGATACAGAACTGGCTAGGCCATAGAAGGCAGAGGGTAGCAATGGAGGGATGCTTTTCTAATTGGAGGGCTGTGACCAGTGGTGTTCCACAGGGATCAGTGCTGGGACCTTTGCTCTTTGTAGTATATATAAATGATTTGGAGGAAAATGTAACTGGTCTGATTAGTAAGTTTGCAGACGACACAAAGGTTGGTGGAATTGCGGATAGCGATGAGGACTGTCTGAGGATACAGCAGGATTTAGATTGTCTGGAGACTTGGGCGGAGAGATGGCAGATGGAGTTTAACCTGGACAAATGTGAGGTAATGCATTTTGGAAGGGCTAATGCAGGTAGGGAATATACAGTGAATGGTAGAACCCTCAAGAGTATTGAAAGTCAAAGAGATCTAGGAGTACAGGTCCACAGATCACTGAAAGGGGCTACACAGGTGGAGAAGGTAGTCAAGAAGGCATACGGCATGCTTGCCTTCATTGGCCGGGGCATTGAGTATAAGAATTGGCAAGTCATGTTGCAGCTGTATAGAACCTTAGTTAGGCCACACTTGGAGTATAGTGTTCAATTCTGGTCGCCACACTACCAGAAGGATGTGGAGGCTTTAGAGAGGGTGCAGAAGAGATTTACCAGAATGTTGCCTGGTATGGAGGGCATAAGCTATGAGGAGCGATTGAATAAACTCGGTTTGTTCTCACTGGAACGAAGGAGGTTGAGGGGCGACCTGATAGAGGTATACAAAATTATGAGGGGCATAGACAGAGTGGATAGTCAGAGGCTTTTCCCCAGGGTAGAGGGGTCAATTACTAGGGGGCATAGGTTTAAGGTGAGAGGGGCAAAGTTTAGAGTAGATGTACGAGGCAAGTTTTTTACGCAGAGGGTAGTGGGTGCCTGGAACTCACTACCGGAGGAGGTAGTGGAGGCAGGGACGATAGGGACATTTAAGGGGCATCTTGACAAATATATGAATAGGATGGGAATAGAAGGATACGGACCCAGGAAGTGTAGAAGATTGTAGTTTAGTCGGGCAGTATGGTCGGCACGGGCTTGGAGGGCCGAAGGGCCTGTTCCTGTGCTGTACATTTCTTTGTTCTTTGTTTGTTCTTTGAGTGTGGAGGGAGAGGGAGTGAGTGTGGAGGGAGCGGGAGTGAGTGTGGAGGGAGAGGGAGTGAGCGTGGAGGGAGAGGGAGTGAGCGTGGAGGGAGAGGGAGGGAGAGTGAGTGAGCGTGGAGGGAGAGGGAGTGAGTGTGGAGGGAGTGGGATGTGAGTGTGGAGGGAGTGTGAGTGTGGAGGGAGAGGGAGTGAGTGTGGAGGGAGAGTGAGTGAGTGTGCAGGGAGAGTGAGTGAGTGTGGAGGGAGAGGGAGTGAGTGTGGAGGGAGAGTGAGTGAGTGTGGAGGGAGAGGGAGTGAGCGTGGAGGGAGAGGGAGTGAGCGTGGATGGAGAGGGAGGGAGAGTGAGTGAGCGTGGAGGGAGAGTGAGTGAGTGTGGAGGGAGAGGGACTGAGTGTGGCGGGAGAGGGAGTGAGTGTGGCGGGAGAGGGAGTGAGTCTAGAGGGAGAGTGATTGAGTGTGGAGGGAGAGGGAGTGAGTGTGGAGGGAGAGGGAGTGAGTGTGGAGGGAGAGGGAGTGAGTGTGGAGGGAGAGGGAGTGAGTGTGGAGGGAGAGGGAGTGAGCGTGGAGGGAGAGGGAGTGAGCGTGGAGGGAGAGGGAGGGAGAGTGACTGAGCGTGGAGGGAGAGTGAGTGAGCGTGGAGGGAGAGTGAGTGAGTGTGCAGGGGGAGTGAGTGAGTGTGGAGGGAAAGGGAGTGAGTGTGGAGGGAGAGGGAGTGAGTGTGAGGGAGAGGGAGTGAGTGTGGAGGGAGAGGGAGTGAGTGTGGAGGGAGAGGGAGTGAGCGTGGCGGGAGAGGGAGTGAGTCTGGAGGGAGAGTGAGTGAGTGTGGAGGGAGAGGGAGTGAGTGTGGAGGGAGAGGGAGTGAGTGTGGAGGGAGAGGGAGTGAGTGTGGAGGGAGAGGGTATGAGTGTGGAGGGAGAGGGATTGAATGTGGAGGGAGTGTGAGTGTGGAGGGAGAGTGTGAGTATGGAGGGAGAGTGAGTGTGGAGGGTGAGTGATTGTGAGGGAGAGTGAGTCAGTGTGGAGGGAGAGGGACTGAGTGTGGCGGGAGAGGGAGTGAGTGTGGCGGGAGAGGGAGTGAGTGTGGAGGGAGAGTGAGTGAGTGTGGAGGGAGAGGGAGTGAGTGTGGAGGGAGAGGGAGTGAGTGTGGAGGGAGAGGGAGTGAGTGTGGAGGGAGAGGGAGTGAGTGTGGAGGGAGAGGGAGTGAGCGTGGAGGGAGAATGAGTGAGCGTGGAGGGAGAGGGAGGGAGAGTGAGTGAGCGTGGAGGGAGAGTGAGTGAGTGTGGAGGGAGAGTGAGTGAGTGTGCAGGGAGAGTGACTGAGTGTGGAGGGAGAGGGAGTGAGTGTGGAAGGAGAGGGAGTGAGTGTGGAGGGAGAGGGAGTGAGTGTGGAGGGAGAGGGAGTGAGTGTGGAGGGAGAGGGAGTGAGTGTGGAGGGAGAGTGAGTGAGTGAGGAGGGAGAGTGAGTGAGTGTGGAGGGAGAGGGAGTGAGTGTGGAGGGAGAGGGAGTGAGTGTGGCGGGAGAGTGAGTGAGTGTGGGGGGAGAGGGAGTGAGTGTGGAGGGAGAGGGAGTGAGTGTAGAGGGAGAGGGAGTGAGTGTGGAGGGAGAGGGAGGGAATGTGGAGGGAGAGGGAGTGAATGTGGAGGGAGAGGGAGTGAGTGTGGAAGGAGAGGGAGTGAGTGTGGAGGGAGAGGGAGTGTGGAGGGAGAGTGTGGAGGGAGAGTGAGAGAGTGTGGAGGGAGAGGGAGTGAGTGTGGAGGGAGAGGGAGTGAGTCTGGAGGGAGAGGGAGTGAGTCTGGAGGGAGAGTGAGTGAGTGTGGAGGGAGAGGGAGTGAGTGTGGAGGGAGAGTGATTGTGGAGGGAGAGTGAGAGAGTGTGGAGGGAGAGGGAGTGATTGTGGAGGGAGAGGGAGTGAGTGTGGAGGGAGAGTGAGTGAGTGTGGAGGGAGAGTGAGTGAGTGTGGAGGGAGAAGGAGTGTGGAGGGAGAGTGAGTGAGTGTGGAGGGAGAGGGAGTGAGTGTGGAGGGAGAGGGAGTGAGTCTGGAGGGAGAGGGAGTGAGTCTGGAGGGAGAGTGAGTGAGTGTGGAGGGAGAGGGAGTGAGTGTGGAGGGAGAGTGAGTGAGTGTGGAGGGAGTGGGAGTGTGGAGGGAGAGTGAGTGAGTGTGGAGGGAGAGTGAGTGTGTGGAGGGAGAGAGTGAGTGTGGAGGGAGAGGGAGTGAGTGTGGAGGGTGAGGGAGTGAGTGTGGAGGGAGAGAGACTGAGTGTGGAGGGAGAGTGAGTGAGTGTGGAGGGAGAGTGAGTGATTGTGGAGGGAGAGTGAGTGAGTGTAGAGGGAGTGAGTGTGGAGGGAGAGGGAGTGAGTGTGGAGGGAGAGTGATTGTGGAGGGTGAGTGAGTGTGGAGGGAGAGTGAGTTAGTGTGGAGGGTGAGTGAGTGTGGAGGGAGAGGGAGTGATTGTGGAGGGAGAGGGAGTGAGTGTGGAGGGAGAGGGAGTGAGTGTGGAGGGAGAGGGAGTGAGTGTGGAGGGAGTGGGAGTGAGTGTGGAGGGAGTGTGAGTGTGGAGGGAGAGGGAGTGAGTGTGGAGGGAGAGGGAGTGAGTGTGGAGGGAGAGTGATTGTGGAGGGAGAGTGAGTGAGCTTGGAGGGAGAGGGAGTGAGCGTGGAGGGAGAGTGAGTGAGTGTGGAGGGAGTGTGAGTGTGGAGGGTGAGGGAGTGAGTGTGGAGGGAGTGAGTGTGGAGGGAGAGGGAGTGAGTGTGGAGGGAGAGTGATTGTGGAGGGAGAGTGAGTGAGCTTGGAGGGAGAGGGAGTGAGCGTGGAGGGAGGGTGATTGTGGAGGGAGAGTGAGTGAGTGTGGAGGGGGAGGGAGTGAGCGTGGAGGGAGAGTGATTGTGGAGGGAGAGTGAGTGAGTGTGGAGGGAGAGGGAGTGAGTGCGGAGGGAGAGGGAGTGAGTGTGGAGGGAGAGGGAGTGAGTGTGGAGGGAGAGGGAGTGAGTGTGGAGGGAGAGGGAGTGAGTGTGGAGGGAGAGGGAGTGAGCGTGGAGGGAGAGGGAGTGAGCGTGGAGGGAGAGGGAGGGAGAGTGAGTGAGCGTGGAGGGAGAGTGAGTGAGTGTGGAGGGAGAGTGAGTGAGTGTGCAGGGAGAGTGAGTGAGTGTGGAGGGAGAGGGAGTGAGTGTGGAGGGAGAGTGAGTGAGTGTGGAGGGAGAGGGAGTGAGTGTGGCGGGAGAGGGAGTGAGTGTGGAGGGAGAGGGAGTGAGCGTGGAGGGAGAGGGAGTGAGCGTGGAGGGAGAGGGAGTGAGCGTGGAGGGAGAGGGAGTGAGCGTGGAGGGAGAGGGAGGGAGAGTGAGTGAGCGTGGAGGGAGAGTGAGTGAGTGTGGAGGGAGAGTGAGTGAGTGTGCAGGGAGAGTGAGTGAGTGTGGAGGGAGAGGGAGTGAGTGTGGAGGGAGAGGGAGTGAGTGTGGAGGGAGAGCGAGTGAGTGTGGAGGGAGAGTGAGTGAGTGTGGAGGGAGAGTGAGTGAGTGTGGAGGGAGAGGGAGTGAGTGTGGAGGGAGAGGGAGTGAGTGTGGAGGGAGAGTGAGTGAGTGTGGGTGGAGAGGGAGTGAGTGTGGAGGGAGAGGGAGTGAGTCTGGAGGGAGAGGGAGTGAGTCTGGAGGGAGAGTGAGTGAGTGTGGAGGGAGAGTGAGTGAGTGTGGAGGGAGAGGGAGTGAGTGTGGAGGGAGAGGGAGTGAGTGTGGAGGGAGAGGGAGTGAGTGTGGAGGGAGAGGGAGAGAGTGTGGAGGGAGAGGGAGTGAGTGTGGAGGGAGAGTGAGTGAGTGTGGAGGGAGTGGGAGTGTGGAGGGAGAGTGAGTGAGTGTGGAGGGAGAGTGAGTGAGTGTGGAGGGAGAGTGAGTGAGTGTGGAGGGAGAGGGAGTGAGTGTGGAGGGCGAGGGAGTGAGTGTGGAGGGAGAGAGACTGAGTGTGGAGGGAGAGTGAGTGAGTGTGGAGGGAGAGTGAGTGATTGTGGAGGGAGAGTGAGTGAGTATAGAGGGAGTGAGTGTGGAGGGAGAGGGAGTGAGTGTGGAGGGAGAGTGATTGTGGAGGGTGAGTGAGTGTGGAGGGAGAGTGAGTGAGTGTGGAGGGTGAGTGAGTGTGGAGGGAGAGGGAGTGATTGTGGAGGGAGAGGGAGTGAGTGTGGAGGGAGAGGGAGTGAGTGTGGAGGGAGAGGGAGTGAGTGTGGATGGAGAGGGAGTGAGTGTGGAGGGAGAGGGAGTGAGTGTGGATAGAGAGGGAGTGAGTGTGGAGGGAGAGGGAGTGAGTGTGGAGGGAGAGGGAGTGAGTGTGGAGGGAGAGGGAGTGAGTGTGGAGGGAGAGGGAGTGAGTGTGGAGGGAGTGTGAGTGTGGAGGGAGAGTGAGTGAGTATGGAGGGAGACTGAGTGAGTGTGGAGGGTGAGTGATTGTGAGGGAGAGTGAGTGAGTGTGGAGGGAGAGGGACTGAGTGTGGCAGGAGAGGGAGTGAGTGTGGCGGGAGAGGGAGTGAGTGTGTAGGGAGAGTGAGTGAGTGTGGAGGGAGAGGGAGTGAGTGTGGAGGGAGAGGGAGTGAGTGTGGAGGGATAGGGAGTGAGTGTGGAGGGAGAGGGAGTGAGTGTGGAGGGAGAGGGAGTGAGCGTGGAGGGAGAGGGAGGGAGAGTGACTGAGCGTGGAGGGAGAGTGAGTGAGTGTGGAGGGAGAGTGAGTGAGTGTGGAGGGAGAGTGAGTGAGTGTGGAGGGAGAGGGAGTGAGTGTGGAGGGAGAGGGAGTGAGTGTGGAGGGAGAGGGAGTGAGTGTGGAGGGAGAGGGAGTGAGTGTGGAGGGAGAGGGAGAGAGTGTGGAGGGAGAGGGAGTGAGTGTGGAGGGAGAGTGAGTGAGTGTGGAGGGAGAGTGAGAGAGTGTGGAGGGAGAGGGAGAGAGTGTGGAGGGAGAGGGAGTGAGTGTGGAGGGAGAGGGAGTGAGCGTGGAGGGAGAGGGAGGGAGAGTGAGTGAGCGTGGAGGGAGAGTGAGTGAGTGTGGAGGGAGAGTGAGTGAGTGTGCAGGGAGAGTGAGTGAGTGTGGAGGGAGAGGGAGTGAGTGTGGAGGGAGAGTGAGTGAGTGTGGAGGGAGAGGGAGTGAGTGTGGCGGGAGAGGGAGTGAGTGTGGAGGGAGAGGGAGTGAGCGTGGAGGGAGAGGGAGTGAGCGTGGAGGGAGAGGGAGTGAGCGTGGAGGGAGAGGGAGTGAGCGTGGAGGGAGAGGGAGGGAGAGTGAGTGAGCGTGGAGGGAGAGTGAGTGAGTGTGGAGGGAGAGTGAGTGAGTGTGCAGGGAGAGTGAGTGAGTGTGGAGGGAGAGGGAGTGAGTGTGGAGGGAGAGGGAGTGAGTGTGGAGGGAGAGCGAGTGAGTGTGGAGGGAGAGTGAGTGAGTGTGGAGGGAGAGTGAGTGAGTGTGGAGGGAGAGGGAGTGAGTGTGGAGGGAGAGGGAGTGAGTGTGGAGGGAGAGTGAGTGAGTGTGGGTGGAGAGGGAGTGAGTGTGGAGGGAGAGGGAGTGAGTCTGGAGGGAGAGGGAGTGAGTCTGGAGGGAGAGTGAGTGAGTGTGGAGGGAGAGTGAGTGAGTGTGGAGGGAGAGGGAGTGAGTGTGGAGGGAGAGGGAGTGAGTGTGGAGGGAGAGGGAGTGAGTGTGGAGGGAGAGGGAGAGAGTGTGGAGGGAGAGGGAGTGAGTGTGGAGGGAGAGTGAGTGAGTGTGGAGGGAGTGGGAGTGTGGAGGGAGAGTGAGTGAGTGTGGAGGGAGAGTGAGTGAGTGTGGAGGGAGAGTGAGTGAGTGTGGAGGGAGAGGGAGTGAGTGTGGAGGGCGAGGGAGTGAGTGTGGAGGGAGAGAGACTGAGTGTGGAGGGAGAGTGAGTGAGTGTGGAGGGAGAGTGAGTGATTGTGGAGGGAGAGTGAGTGAGTATAGAGGGAGTGAGTGTGGAGGGAGAGGGAGTGAGTGTGGAGGGAGAGTGATTGTGGAGGGTGAGTGAGTGTGGAGGGAGAGTGAGTGAGTGTGGAGGGTGAGTGAGTGTGGAGGGAGAGGGAGTGATTGTGGAGGGAGAGGGAGTGAGTGTGGAGGGAGAGGGAGTGAGTGTGGAGGGAGAGGGAGTGAGTGTGGATGGAGAGGGAGTGAGTGTGGAGGGAGAGGGAGTGAGTGTGGATAGAGAGGGAGTGAGTGTGGAGGGAGAGGGAGTGAGTGTGGAGGGAGAGGGAGTGAGTGTGGAGGGAGAGGGAGTGAGTGTGGAGGGAGAGGGAGTGAGTGTGGAGGGAGTGTGAGTGTGGAGGGAGAGTGAGTGAGTATGGAGGGAGACTGAGTGAGTGTGGAGGGTGAGTGATTGTGAGGGAGAGTGAGTGAGTGTGGAGGGAGAGGGACTGAGTGTGGCAGGAGAGGGAGTGAGTGTGGCGGGAGAGGGAGTGAGTGTGTAGGGAGAGTGAGTGAGTGTGGAGGGAGAGGGAGTGAGTGTGGAGGGAGAGGGAGTGAGTGTGGAGGGATAGGGAGTGAGTGTGGAGGGAGAGGGAGTGAGTGTGGAGGGAGAGGGAGTGAGCGTGGAGGGAGAGGGAGGGAGAGTGACTGAGCGTGGAGGGAGAGTGAGTGAGTGTGGAGGGAGAGTGAGTGAGTGTGGAGGGAGAGTGAGTGAGTGTGGAGGGAGAGGGAGTGAGTGTGGAGGGAGAGGGAGTGAGTGTGGAGGGAGAGGGAGTGAGTGTGGAGGGAGAGGGAGTGAGTGTGGAGGGAGAGGGAGAGAGTGTGGAGGGAGAGGGAGTGAGTGTGGAGGGAGAGTGAGTGAGTGTGGAGGGAGAGTGAGAGAGTGTGGAGGGAGAGTGAGTGTGGAGGGAGAGTGAGGGAGTGTGGAGGGTGAGTGATTGTGGAGGGAGAGTGAGTGAGTGTGGAGGGAGAGGGAGTGAGTGTGGAGGGAGAGTGTGTGAGTGCGGAGGGAGAGTGAGTGAGTGTGGAGGGAGAGGGAGTGCGGAGGGAGAGTGAGTGAGTGTGGAGGGAGAGGGAGTGAGTGTGGAGGGAGAGGGAGTGAGTGAGGAGGGAGAGGGAGTGAGTGAGGAGGGAGAGGGAGTGAGTGTGGAGGGAGAGGGAGTGAGTGTGGAGGGAGAGTGTGTGAGTGTGGAGGGAGTGGGAGTGTGGAGGGAGAGTGAGTGAGTGTGGAGGGAGAGTGAGTGAGTGTGGAGGGAGAGTGAGTGAGTGTGGAGGGAGAGGGAGTGAGTGTGGAGGGCGAGGGAGTGAGTGTGGAGGGAGAGAGACTGAGTGTGGAGGGAGAGTGAGTGAGTGTGGAGGGAGAGTGAGTGATTGTGGAGGGAGAGTGAGTGAGTATAGAGGGAGTGAGTGTGGAGGGAGAGGGAGTGAGTGTGGAGGGAGAGTGATTGTGGAGGGTGAGTGAGTGTGGAGGGAGAGTGAGTGAGTGTGGAGGGTGAGTGAGTGTGGAGGGAGAGGGAGTGATTGTGGAGGGAGAGGGAGTGAGTGTGGAGGGAGAGGGAGTGAGTGTGGAGGGAGAGGGAGTGAGTGTGGATGGAGAGGGAGTGAGTGTGGAGGGAGAGGGAGTGAGTGTGGATAGAGAGGGAGTGAGTGTGGAGGGAGAGGGAGTGAGTGTGGAGGGAGAGGGAGTGAGTGTGGAGGGAGAGGGAGTGAGTGTGGAGGGAGAAAGAGTGAGTGTGGAGGGAGTGTGAGTGTGGAGGGAGAGTGAGTGAGTATGGAGGGAGACTGAGTGAGTGTGGAGGGTGAGTGATTGTGAGGGAGAGTGAGTGAGTGTGGAGGGAGAGGGACTGAGTGTGGCAGGAGAGGGAGTGAGTGTGGCGGGAGAGGGAGTGAGTGTGTAGGGAGAGTGAGTGAGTGTGGAGGGCGAGGGAGTGAGTGTGGAGGGAGAGGGAGTGAGTGTGGAGGGATAGGGAGTGAGTGTGGAGGGAGAGGGAGTGAGTGTGGAGGGAGAGGGAGTGAGCGTGGAGGGAGAGGGAGGGAGAGTGACTGAGCGTGGAGGGAGAGTGAGTGAGTGTGGAGGGAGAGTGAGTGAGTGTGGAGGGAGAGTGAGTGAGTGTGGAGGGAGAGTGAGTGAGTGTGGAGGGAGAGGGAGTGAGTGTGGAGGGAGAGGGAGTGAGTGTGGAGGGAGAGGGAGTGAGTGTGGAGGGAGAGGGAGAGAGTGTGGAGGGAGAGGGAGTGAGTGTGGAGGGAGAGTGAGTGAGTGTGGAGGGAGAGTGAGAGAGTGTGGAGGGAGAGTGAGTGTGGAGGGAGAGTGAGGGAGTGTGGAGGGAGAGTGATTGTGGAGGGAGAGTGAGTGAGTGTGGAGGGAGAGGGAGTGAGTGTGGAGGGAGAGTGTGTGAGTGCGGAGGGAGAGTGAGTGAGTGTGGAGGGAGAGGGAGTGCGGAGGGAGAGTGAGTGAGTGTGGAGGGAGAGGGAGTGAGTGTGGAGGGAGAGGGAGTGAGTGAGGAGGGAGAGGGAGTGAGTGAGGAGGGAGAGGGAGTGAGTGTGGAGGGAGAGGGAGTGAGTGTGGAGGGAGAGTGTGTGAGTGTGGAGGGAGAGGGAGTGTGGAGGGAGTGTGAGTGAGTGTGGAGGGAGAGTGAGTGAGTGTGGAGGGAGAGTGAGTGAGTGTGGAGGGAGAGGGAGTGAGTGTGGAGGGAGAGGGAGTGAGTGTGGAGGGAGAGGGAGTGAGTGTGGAGGGAGAGTGAGTGAGTGTGAAGGGAGAGTGAGTGATTGTGGAGGAGAGTGAGTGAGTGTAGAGGGAGTGAGTGTGGAGGGAGAGGGAGTGAGTGTGGAGGGAGAGTGAGTGTGGAGGGAGAGTGAGTGTGGAGGGACAGTGAGTGTGGAGGGAGAGTGAGTGAGTGTGGAGGGAGAGTGAGTGAGTGTGGAGGGAGAGTGAGTGAGTGTGGAGGGAGAGGGAGTATGGAGGGAGAGTGAGTGAGTGTGGAGGGAGAGTGAGTGAGTGTGGAGGGAGAGTGAGTGAGTGTGGAGGGAGAGGGAGTGAGTGTGGAGTGAGAGGGAGAGTGGAGGGAGAGTGAGTGAGTGTGGAGGGAGAGTGAGTGAGTGTGGAGGGAGAGTGAGTGAGTGTGGAGGGAGAGGGAGTGAGTGTGGAGGGAGAGGGAGTGAGTGTGGAGGGAGAGTGAGTGAGTGTGGAGGGAGAGTGAGTGATTGTGGAGGGAGAGTGAGTGAGTGTAGAGGAGTGAGTGTGGAGGGAGAGGGAGTGAGTATGGAGGGAGAGTGATTGTGGAGGGTGAGTGAGTGTGGAGGGAGAGTGAGTGAGTGTGGAGGGTGAGTGAGTGTGGAGGGAGAGGGAGTGATTGTGGAGGGAGAGGGAGTGAGTGTGGAGGGAGAGGGAGTGAGTGTGGAGGGAGTGGGAGTGAGTGTGGAGGGAGTGTGAGTGTGGAGGGAGAGGGAGTGAGTGTGGAGGGAGATGGAGTGAGTGTGGAGGGAGAGTGATTGTGGAGGGAGAGTGAGTGAGCTTGGGGGGAGAGCGAGTGAGCGTGGAGGGAGAGGGAGTGAGTGTGGAGGGAGTGTGAGTGTGGAGGGAGAGGAGTGAGTGTGGAGGGAGAGGGAGTGAGTGTGGAGGGAGAGGGAGTGAGTGTGGAGGGAGAGTGATTGTGGAGGGAGAGTGAGTCAGCTTGGAGGGAGAGGGAGTGAGCGTGGAGGGAGAGTGGTTGTGGAGGGAGAGTGAGTGAGTGTGGAGGGAGAGGGAGTGAGCGTGGAGGGAGAGTGATTGTGGAGGGAGAGTGAGTGTGGAGGGAGAGGGAGTGAGTGTGGAGGGAAAGGGAGTGAGTGTGGAGGGAGAGGGAATGAGTGTGGAGGGAGAGGGAGTGAGTGTGGAGGGAGAGGGAACGAGTGTGGAGGGAGAGGGAGTGAGTGTGGAGGGAGAGTGAGTGTGGAGGGAGAGTGAGTGTGGAGGGAGAGTGAGTGTGGAGGGAGAGTGAGTGAGTGTGGAGGGAGAGTGAGTGAGTGTGGAGGGAGAGTGAGTGAGTGTGGAGGGAGAGTGAGTGAGTGTGGAGGGAGAGGGAGTGAGTGTGGAGGGAGAGTGAGTGAGTGTGGAGGGAGAGTGAGTGATTGTGGAGGGAGAGTGAGAGAGTGTGGAGGGAGAGTGAGTGTGGAGGGAGAGTGAGTGAGTGTGGAGGAAGAGTGTTTGTGGAGGGAGAGTGAGTGAGTGTGGAGGGAGAGGGAGTGATTGTGGAGGGAGAGGGAGTGAGTGTGGAGGGAGAGTGAGTGAGTGTGAAGGGAGAGTGAGTGAGTGTGGAGGGAGAGGGAGTGTGGAGGGAGAGTAAGTGTGGAGGGAGAGGGAGTGAGTGTGGAGGGAGAGGGAGTGAGTCTGGAGGGAGAGTGAGTGAGTGTGGAGGGAGAGTGAGTGATTGTGGAGGGAGAGTGAGTGAGTGTAGAGGGAGTGAGTGTGGAGGGAGAGGGAGTGAGTGTGGAGGGAGAGTAATTGTGAAGGGTGAGTGAGTGTGGAGGGAGAGTGAGTGAGTGTGGAGGGAGAGGGAGTGATTGTGGAGGGAGAGGGAGTGAGTGTGGAGGGAGAGGGAGTGAGTGTGGAGGGAGAAGGAGTGAGTGTGGAGGGAGTGGGTGTGAGTGTGGAGGGAGTGTGAGGTGTGGAGGGAGAGGGAGTGAGTGTGGAGGGAGAGGGAGTGAGTGTGGAGGGAGAGTGATTGTGGAGGGAGAGTGAGTGAGCTTGGAGAGAGATGGAGTGAGCGTGGAGGGAGAGGGAGTGAGTGTGGAGGGAGTGTGAGTGTGGAGGGAGAGGGAGTGAGTGTGGAGGGAGAGGGAGTGAGTGTGGAGGGAGAGGGAGTGAGTGTGGAGGGAGAGTGATTGTGGAGGGAGAGTGAGTGAGCATGGAGGGAGAGGGAGTGAGCGTGGAGGGAGAGTGATTGTGGAGGGAGAGTGAGTGAGTGTGGAGGGAGAGGGAGTGAGCGTGGCGGGGAGAGTGATTGTGGAGGGAGAGTGAGTGAGTGTGGAGATGGAGAGGGAGTGAGTGTGGAGGGAGAGGGAGTGAGTGTGGAGGGAGAGGGAGTGAGTGTGGCGGGAGAGGGAATGAGTGTGGAGGGAGAGGGAGTGAGTGTGGAGGGAGAGTGAGTGTGGAGGGAGAGTGAGTGTGGAGGGAGAGTGAGTGTGGAGGGAGAGAGAGTGAGTGTGGAGGGAGTGAGTGAGTGTGGAGGGAGAGTGAGTGAGTGTGGTGGGAGAGGGAGTGTGGAGGGAGTGTGAGTGAGTGTGGAGGGAGAGTGAGTGAGTGTGGAGGGAGAGGGAGTGAGTGTGGAGGGAGAGGGAGTGTGGAGGGAGAGGAGTGCAGTGTGGAGGGAGAGTGAGTGAGTGTGGAGGGAGGGTGAGTGAGTGTGGAGGAGAGGGAGTGAGTGGGGAGAGGGAGTGAGTGTGGAGGGAGTGGGAGTGAGTGTGGAGGGGTGAGGGAGTGAGTGTGGAGGGAGAGGGAGTGAGTGTGGAGGGGAGTGGGAGTGAGTGTGGAGGGAGAGTGAGTGAGTGTGGAGGAGGGTGGGTGAGTGTGGAGGGAGAGGGAGTGAGTGTGGAGGGAGGGGAGTGGTGTGGAGGAGAGGAGTGAGTGTGGAGGGAGGGGTGAGTGTGGGAGGGAGAGGGAGTGAGTGTGGAGGGAGAGGGAGTGAGTGTGGAGGGAGTGGGAAGTGAGTGTGGAGGGAGAGGGAGTGAGTCTGGAGGGAGAGGGAGTGAGCGTGGAGGGAGAGGGAGTGAGTGTGGAGGGAGTGTGAGTGTGGAGGGAGAGGGAGTGAGTGTGGAGGGAGAGGGATGAGTGTGGAGGGAGAGGGAGTGAGTGTGGAGGGAGAGTGATTGTGGAGGGAGAGTGAGTGAGCTTGGAGGGAGCGGGAGTGAGCGTGGAGGGAGAGTGATTGTGGAGGGAGAGGGATGAGTGTGGAGGGAGAGGGAGTGAGTGTGGAGGGAGAGTGATTGTGGAGGGAGAGGGAGTGAGTGTGGAGGGAGAGGGAGTGAGCGTGGAGGGAGAGTGAGTGAGTGTGGAGGGAGAGGGAGTGAGTGTGGAGGGAGAGGGAGTGAGTGTGGAGGGAGAGGGAGTGAGTGTGGAGGGAGAGGGAGTGAGTGTGGAGGGAGAGGGAATGAGTGTGGAGGGAGAGGGAGTGAGTGTCGAGGGAGAGTGAGTGTGGAGGGTGAGTGAGTGTGGAGGGAGAGGGAGTGAGTGTGGAGGGAGAGGGAGTGAGTGTGGAGGGAGAGGGAGTGAGTGTGGAGGGAGAGGGGGTGAGTGTGGAGGGAGAGTGAGTGAGTGTGGAGGGAGAGTGAGTGAGTGTGGAGGGAGAGGGAGTGTGGAGGGAGAGTGAGTGAGTGTGGAGGGAGAGTGAGTGAGTGTGGAGGGATAATGAGTGAGTGTGGAGGGAGAGGGAGTGAGTGTGGAGGGAGAGGGAGTGTGGAGGGAGATTGAGTGAGTGTGGAGGGAGAGTGAGTGAGTGTGGAGGGAGAGTGAGTGAGTGTGGAGGGAGGAGTGAGTGTGGAGGGAGAGGGAGTGAGTGTGGAGGGAGAGGGAGTGAGTGTGGAGGGAGAGTGAGTGACTGTGGAGGGAGAGTGAGTGAGTGTAGAGGCAGTGAGTGTGGAAGGAGAGGGAGTGAGTGTGGAGGGAGAGTGATTGTGGAGGGTGAGTGAGTGTGGAGGGTGAGTGAGTGAGTGTGGAGCGTGTGAGTGTGGAGGGAGAGGGAGTGATTGTGGAGGGAGAGGGAGTGAGTGTGGAGGGAGAGGGAGTGAGTGTGGAGGGAGAGGGAGTGAGTGTGGAGGGAGTGGGAGTGAGTGTGGAGGGAGTGTGAGTGTGGAGGGAGAGGGAGTGAGTGTGGAGGGAGAGTGATTGTGGAGGGAGAGTGAGTGATTGTGGAGGGAGAGTGAGTGAGTGTAAAGGGAGTGAGTGTGGAGGGAGAGGGAGTGAGTGTGGAGGGAGAGGGAGTTTGTGTGGAGGGAGAGTGAGTGAGTGCGGAGGGAGAGTGAGTGATTGTGGAGGGAGAGTGAGTGAGTGTAAAGGGAGTGAGTGTGGAGGGAGAGGGAGTGAGTGTGGAGGGAGAGTGAGTGTGGAGGGAGAGTGAGTGTGGTGGAGAGTGAGTGTGGAGGGAGAGAGAGTGAGTGTGGAGGGAGAGTGAGTGAGTGTGGAGGGAGTGAGTGAGTGTGGTGGGAGAGTGAGTGAGTGTGGGGAGGGAGTGGTGTGGGGGTGGGAGTGTGGTGGGTGGGTGTGGTGTGTGGGGGTGGTGAGTGTGTGGAGGTGTGGAGGGTGGGTGAGTGAGTGTGGAGGTAGTGGGAGTGGTGTGGTGGGAGTGGGGAGTGAGTGTGGAGGGGAGTGGGAGTGAGTGTGGAGGGAGAGGGAGTGAGTGTGGAGGGAGGAGTGAGTGTGGAGGAGTGTGAGTGGGAGTGGAGTGAGCTTGGGAGGGTGAGGGAGTGAGCGTGGAGGGAGAGGGAGTGAGTGTGGAGGGAGTGTGAGTGTGGAGGGAGAGGGAGTGAGTGTGGAGGGAGAGGGAGTGAGTGTGGAGGGAGAGGGAGTGAGTGTGGAGAAAGAGTGATTGTGGAGGGAGATTGAGTGAGCTTGGAGGGAGCGGGAGTGAGCGTGGAGGGAGAGTGATTGTGGAGGGAGAGGGAGTGAGTGTGGAGGGAGAGGGAGTGAGCGTGGAGGGAGAGTGAGTGAGTGTGGAGGGAGAGGGAGTGAGTGTGGAGGGAGAGGGAGTGAGTGTGGAGGGAGAGGGAGTGAGTGTGGAGGGAGAGGGAGTGAGTGTGGAGGGAGAGGGAATGAGTGTGGAGGGAGAGGGAGTGAGTGTCGAGGGAGAGTGAGTGTGGAGGGTGAGTGAGTGTGGAGGGAGAGGGAGTGAGTGTGGAGGGAGAGGGAGTGAGTGTGGAGGGAGAGGGAGTGAGTGTGGAGGGAGAGTGAGGTGAGTGTGGAGGGAGAGTGAGTGAGTGTGGAGGGAGAGGGAGTGTGGAGGGAGAGTGAGTGAGTGTGGAGGGAGAGTGAGTGAGTGTGGAGGGATAATGAGTGAGTGTGGAGGGAGAGGGAGTGAGTGTGGAGGGAGAGGGAGTGTGGAGGGAGAGTGAGTGAGTGTGGAGGGAGAGTGAGTGAGTGTGGAGGGAGAGTGAGTGAGTGTGGAGGGAGGGAGTGAGTGTGGAGGGAGAGGGAGTGAGTGTGGAGGGAGAGGGAGTGAGTGTGGAGGGAGAGTGAGTGAGTGTGGAGGGAGAGTGAGTGATTGTGGAGGGAGAGTGAGTGAGTGTAGAGGCAGTGAGTGTGGAAGGAGAGGGAGTGAGTGTGGAGGGAGAGTGATTGTGGAGGGTGAGTGAGTGTGGAGGTGAGTGAGTGAGTGTGGAGGGTGTGAGTGTGGAGGGAGTGGGAGTGATTGTGGAGGGAGAGGGAGTGAGTGTGGAGGGAGAGGGAGTGTGTGTGGAGGGAGAGGGAGTGAGTGTGGAGGGAGTGGGAGTGAGTGTGGAGGGAGTGTGAGTGTGGAGGGAGAGGGAGTGAGTGTGGAGGGAGAGTGATTGTGGAGGGAGAGTGAGTGAGCTTGGAGGGAGAGGGAGTGAGCGTGGAGGAAGAGGGAGTGAGTGTGGAGGGAGTGTGAGTGTGGAGGTAGAGGGAGTGAGTGTGGAGGGAGAGGGAGTGAGTGTGGAGGGAGAGGGAGTGAGTGTGGAGGGAGAGGGAGTGAGTGCGGAGGGAGAGGGAGTGAGTGTGGAGGGAGAGTGAGTGAGTGTGGAGGGAGAGTGATTGTGGAGGGTGAGTGAGTGTGGAGGGAGAGTGTGTGAGTGTGGAGGGTGAGTGAGTGTGGAGGGAGTGGGAGTGAGTGGGTTGGAGAGGGAGTGAGTGTGGAGGGAGTGGGAGTGAGTGTGGAGGGAGAGGGAGTGAGCGTGGAGGGAGAGGGAGTGAGTGTGGAGGGAGAGGGAGTGAGTGTGGAGGGAGTGTGAGTGTGGAGGGAGAGTGATTGAGTATGGAGGGGAGAGTGAGTGAGTGTGGAGGGTGAGTGATTGTGAGGGAGAGTGAGTGAGTGTGGAGGGATAGGGACTGAGTGTGGGCGGGAGAGGAGTGAGTGTGGCGGGAGAGGGAGTGAGTGTGGAGGGAGAGGGTGTGAGTGTGGAGGGAGAGTGAGTGAGTGTGGGGGGAGAGGGAGTGAGTGTGGAGGGAGAGGGAGTGAGTGTGGAGGGAGAGGGAGTGAGTGTGGAGGGAGAGGGAGTGAGTGTGGAGGGGAGAGGGAGTGAGTGTGGAGGGAGAGGGTGTGAGTGTGGAGGGAGAGGGAGTGTGTGTGGAGGGAGAGGGAGTGAGTGTGGAGGGAGAGGGAGAGAGTGTGGAGGGTGAGGGAGTGGTGTGGAGGGAGAGTGAGTGAGTGTGGAGGGTGTGGGAGTGGTGTGGAGGGTGAGGGGTGTGTGGAGGGAGAGTGTGGAGGGAGAGTGAGAGAGTGTGGAGGAGAGTGAGTGTGGAGGGAGAGTGAGTGAGTGTGGATGGAGAGTGATTGTGGAGGGAGATTGAGTGAGTGTGGAGGGAGAGGGAGTGAGTGTGCAGGGAGAGTGAGTGAGTGTGGGGGAGGTGAGTGATTGTGGAGGGAGAGTGAGTGAGTGTAAAGGGAGTGAGTGTGGAGGGAGAGGGAGTGAGTGTGGAGGGGAGTGAGTGTGGAGGGAGAGTGAGTGTGGAGGGAGAGTGAGTGTGGTGGGAGAGTGTGTGAGTGTGGAGGGAGAGTGAGTGAGTGTGGTGGGAGAGTGAGTGAGTGTGGAGGGATAATGTGTGAGTGTGGAGGGAGTGGGGACTGTGTGTGGAGGGAGAGGGAGTGTGGAGGGAGAGTGAGTGAGTGTGGAGGGAGAGTGAGTGAGTGTGGAGGGAGAGTGAGTGTGTGTGGAGGGAGGGAGTGGTGTGGAGGGGTGTGGGGTGAGTGTGGAGGGAGGGTGTGTGTGTGGAGGGGAGTGAGTGTGGAGGGAGAGTGAGTGATTGTGGGGGAGAGTGAGTGAGTGTACAGGCAGTGAGTGTGGAAGGAGAGGGAGTGAGTGTGGAGGGAGAGTGATTGTGGAGGGGAGTGAGTGTGGAGGAGAGTGATTGTGGAGGGAGAGTGAGTGAGCTTGGAGGGAGAGGGAGTGAGCGTGGAGGAAGAGGGAGTGAGTGTGGAGGGAGTGTGAGTGTGGAGGGAGAGGGAGTGAGTGTGAGGGAGAGGGAGTGAGTGTGGAGGGAGAGGGTGTGAGTGCGGAGGGAGAGGGAGTGAGTGTGGAGCGAGAGTGAGTGAGTGTGGAGGGAGAGTGATTGTGGAGGGTGAGTGAGTGTGGAGGGAGAGTGAGTGAGTGTGGAGGGTGAGTGAGTGTGGAGGGGAGAGGGAGTGAGTGTGGATGGAGAGGGAGTGAGTGTGGAGGGAGAGGGAGTGAGTGTGGAGGGAGAAGGAGTGAGCATGGAGGGAGAGGGAGTGAGTGTGGTGGGAGAGGGAGTGAGTGTGGAGGGTGTGTGAGTGTGGAGGGAGAGTGATTGAGTATGGAGGGAGAGTGAGTGAGTGTGGAGGGTGAGTGATTGTGAGGGAGAGTGAGTGAGTGTGGAGGGAGAGGGACTGAGTGTGCCGGGGGAGGGAGTGAGTGTGGCGGGAGAGGGAGTGAGCGTGTAGGGAGCGTGACTGAGTGTGGAGGGAGAGGGAGTGAGTGTGGAGGGAGAGGGAGTGAGTGTGGAGGGTGAGTGAGTGAGTGTGGAGGGAGAGTGAGTGAGTGTGGGGGGAGAGTGAGTGAGTGTGGAGGGAGAGGGAGTGAGTGTGGAGGGAGAGGGAGTGAGTGTGGAGGGAGAGGGAGTGAGTGTGGAGGGAGAGGGAGAGAGTGTGGAGGGAGAGGGAGTGCGTGTGGAGGGAGAGTGAGTGAGTGTGGAGGGAGAGGGAGTGAGTGTGGAGGGAGAGGGAGTGTGGAGGGAGAGTGTGGAGGGAGAGTGAGAGAGTGTGGAGGGAGAGTGAATGTGGAGGGAGGGTGAGTGAGTGTGGATGGAGAGTGATTGTGGAGGGAGTGAGTGAGTGTGGAGGGAGAGGGAGTGAGTGTGGAGGGAGAGTGAGTGAGTGTGGAGGGAGAGTGAGTGATTGTGGAGGGAGAGTGAGTGAGTGTAAAGGGAGTGAGTGGGAGGGAGAGGGAGTGAGTGTGGAGGGAGAGTGAGTGTGGAGGGAGAGTGAGTGTGGAGGGAGAGTGAGTGTGGAGGGAGAGTGAGTGAGTGTGGAGGGAGAGCGAGTGAGTGTGGAGGGAGAGTGAGTGAGTGTGGTGAGAGAGGGAGTGTGGAGGGAGAGTGAGTGAGTGTGGAGGGAGTGTGAGTGAGTGTGGAGGGAGAGTGAGTGTGTGTGGAGGGAGAGGGAGTGAGTGTGGAGGGAGTGTGTGTGGAGGGAGAGGGTGTGTGGAGGGAGAGTGAGTGAGTGTGGAGGGTGAGTGAGTGAGTGTGGAGGGAGAGTGAGTGAGTGTGGAGGGAGAGGGAGTGTGTTTGGAGGGAGAGGGAGTGAGTGTGGAGGGAGAGGGAATGAGTGTGGAGGGAGAGGGAGTGAGTGTGGAGGGAGTGTGAGTGTGGAGGGAGAGGAGTGAGTGTGGAGGGAGAGGGAGTGAGTGTGGAGGGAGAGGGAGTGAGTGTGGAGGGAGAGTGATTGTGGATTGTGAGTGAGTGAGCTTGGAGGGAGAGGGAGTGAGCGTGGAGGGAGAGTGATTGTGGAGGGAGAGTGAATGAGTGTGGAGGGAGAGGGAGTGAGCGTGGAGGGAGAGTGAGTGAGTGTGGAGGGAGAGGGAGTGAGTGTGGAGGGAGAGGGAGTGAGTGTGGAGGGAGAGGGGAGTGAGTGTGGAGGGAGAGGGAGTGAGTGTGGAGGGAGAGGGAATGAGTGTGGAGGGAGAGGGAGTGAGTGTGGAGGGGAGAGTGAGTGTGGAGGTAGAGTGAGTGTGGAGGGAGAGTGAGTGAGTGTGGAGGGAGAGTGAGTGAGTGTGGAGGGAGAGGGAGTGAGTGTGGAGGGAGAGGGAGTGTGGAGGGAGAGTGAGTGAGTGTGGGAGAGAGTGAGTGAGTGTGGAGGGGTGTGGTGAGTGTGGGGGGAGGGAGTGAGTGTGGAGGAGAGGGAGTGGTGTGGAGGGAGAGGGAGTGAGTGTGGAGGGAGAGGGAGTGAGTGTGGAGGGAGAGGGAGTGAGTGTGGAGGGAGAGTGATTGTGGAGGGAGAGTGAGTGGCTTGGAGGGAGAGGGAGTGAGCGTGGAGGGAGAGGGAGTGAGTGTGGAGGAAGTGTGTGTGTGGAGGGAGAGGGAGTGAGTGTGGAGGGAGAGGGAGTGAGTGTGGAGGGAGAGGGAGTGAGTGTGGAGGGAGCGTGATTGTGGAGGGAGAGTGAGTGAGCTTGGAGGGAGAGGGAGTGAGCGTGGAGGGAGTGATTGTGGAGGGAGAGTGAGTGAGTGTGGAGGGAGAGGGAGTGAGCGTGGAGGAGAGTGAGTGAGTGTGGAGGGAGAGGGAGTGAGTGTGGAGGGAGAGAGAGTGAGTGTGGAGGGAGAGGGAGTGAATGTGGAGGGAGAGGGAGTGAGTGTGGAGGGAGAGGGAATGAGTGTGGAGGGAGAGGGAGTGAGTGTGGAGGGAGAGTGAGTGTGGAGGGAGAGTGAGTGAGTGTGGAGGGAGAGTGAGTGAGTGTGGAGGGAGAGTGAGTGAGTGTGGAGGGAGAGGGAGTGTGGAGGGAGAGTGAGTGAGTGTGAAGGGAGAGTGAGTGAGTGTGGAGGGAGAGTGAGTGAGTGTGGAGGGAGAGGGAGTGAGTGTGGAGGGAGAGGGAGTGTGGAGGGAGAGTGAGTGAGTGTGGAGGGAGAGTGAGTGTGGAGGGAGAGGGAGTGAGTGTGGAGGGAGAGGGAGTGAGTGTGGAGGGAGAGGGAGTGAGTGTGGAGGGAGAGTGAGTGAGTGTGGAGGGAGAGTGAGTGATTGTGGAGGGAGAGTGAGTGAGTGTAGAGGCAGTGAGTGTGGAGGGAGAGGGAGTGAGTGTGGAGGGAGAGTGATTGTGGAGGGTGAGTGAGTGTGGAGGGAGAGTGAGTGAGTGTGGAGGGGGTGAGTGAGTGTGGAGGGAGAGGGTGTGATTGTGGAGGGAGAGGGGAGTGAGTGTGGAGGGGAGAGGGAGTGAGTGTGGAGGGAGAGGGAGTGAGTGTGGAGGGAGTGGGAGTGAGTGTGGAGGGAGTGTGAGTGTGGAGGAGAGGGAGTGAGTGTGGAGGGAGAGTGATTGTGGAGGGAGATTGAGTGAGCTTGGAGGGAGAGGGAGTGAGCGTGGAGGGAGAGGGAGTGAGTGTGGAGGGGAGTGTGAGTGTGGAGGGAGAGGAGTGAGTGTGGAGGGTGAGGGAGTGGAGTGTGGAGGGAGAGGGAGTGAGTGTGGAGGGAGGGTGATTGTGGAGGGAGAGTGAGTGAGCTTGGAGGGAGAGGGAGTGAGCGTGGAGGGAGAGTGGTTGTGGAGGGAGAGTGAGTGAGTGTGGAGGGAGAGGGAGTGAGCGTGGAGGGAGAGTGATTGTGGAGGGAGAGTGAGTGAGTGTGGAGGGAGAGGGAGTGAGTGTGGAGGAAAGGGAGTGAGTGTGGAGGGAGAGGGAGTGAGTGTGGAGGGAGAGGGAGTCAGTGTGGAGGGAGAGGGAGTGAATGTGGAGGAGAGAGAGTGAGTGTGGAGGGAGAGGGAATGAGTGTGGAGGGAGAGGGAGTGAGTGTGGAGGGAGAGTGAGTGTGGAGGGAGAGTGAGTGAGTGTGGAGGGAGAGTGAGTGAGTGTGGAGGGAGAGTGGAGTGTGTGGAGGGAGAGGGAGTGTGGAGGGAGAGTGAGTGAGTGTGAAGGGAGAGTGAGTGAGTGTGGAGGGAGAGTGAGCGAGTGTGGAGGGAGAGGGAGTGAGTGTGGAGGGAGAGGGAGTGTGGAGGGAGAGTGAGTGAGTGTGGAGGGAGAGTGAGTGTGGAGGGAGAGGGAGTGAGTGTGGAGGGAGAGGGAGTGAGTGTGGAGGGAGAGGGAGTGAGTGTGGAGGGAGAGTGAGTGAGTGTGGGAGCGAGAGTGAGTGATTGTGGAGGGAGAGTGAGTGAGTGTAGAGGCAGTAAGTGTGGAGGGAGAGGGAGTGAGTGTGGAGGGAGAGTGATTGTGGAGGGTGAGTGAGTGTGGAGGGAGAGTGAGTGAGTGTGGAGGGTGAGTGAGTGTGGAGGGAGAGGGAGTGATTGTGGAGGGAGAGGGAGTGAGTGTGGAGGGAGAGGGAGTGAGTGTGGAGGGAGAGGGAGTGAGTGTGGAGGGAGTGGGAGTGAGTGTGGAGGGAGTGTGAGTGTGGAGGGAGAGGGAGTGAGTGTGGAGGGAGAGTGATTGTGGAGGGAGATTGAGTGAGCTTGGAGGGAGAGGGAGTGAGCGTGGAGGGAGAGGGAGTGAGTGTGGAGGGAGTGTGAGTGTGGAGGAGAGGGAGTGAGTGTGGAGGAGAGGGAGTGAGTGTGGAGGGAGAGGGAGTGAGTGTGGAGGGAGTGTGAGTGTGGAGGGAGAGGGAGTGAGTGTGGAGGGAGAGGGAGTGAGTGTGGAGGGAGAGGGAGTGAGTGTGGAGGGAGAGTGATTGTGGAGGGAGAGTGAGTGAGCTTGGAGGGAGAGGGAGTGAGCGTGGAGGGAGAGTGATTGTGGAGGGAGAGTGAGTGAGTGTGGAGGGAGAGGGAGTGAGCGTGGAGGGAGAGTGATTGTGGAGGGAGAGTGAGTGAGCTTGGAGGGAGAGGGAAGTGAGCGTGGAGGGAGAGTGATTGTGGAGGGAGAGTGAGTGAGTGTGGAGATGGAGAGGGAGTGAGTGTGGAGGGAGAGGGAGTGAGTGTGGATAGAGAGTGAGTGAGCGTGGAGGGAGAGTGAGTGTGGAGGGAGAGTGAGTGTGGAGGGAGAGTGAGTGAGTGTGGAGGGAGAGTGAGTGAGTGTGGAGGGAGAAGGAGTGAGTGTGGAGGGAGAGGGAGTGTGGAGGGAGAGTGAGTGAGTGTGGAGGGAGAGTGAGTGAGTGTGGAGGGAGAGTGAGTGAGTGTGGAGGGAGAGGGAGTGAGTGTGGAGGGAGAGGGAGTGAGTGTGGAGGGAGAGGGAGTGTGTGTGGAGGGAGAGGGAGTGAGTGTGGAGGGAGAATGAGAGAGTGTGGAGGGAGAGTGAGTGTGGAGGGAGAGTGAGTGAGTGTGGAGGAGAATGATTGTGGAGGGAGAGTGAGTGAGTGTGGAGGGAGAGGCAGTATGGAGGGAGAGTGAGTGAGTGTGGAGGGAGAGTGAGTGAGTGTGGAGGGAGAGTGAGTGATTGTGGAGGGAGAGGAGTGAGTGTGGAGGGAGAGGGAGTGAGTGTGGAGGGAGAGGGAGTGAGTGGGAGGGAGAGTGAGTGAGTGTGGAGGGAGAGTGAGTGATTGTGGAGGGAGAGTGAGTGAGTGTAGAGGGAGTGAGTGTGGAGGGAGAGGGAGTGAGTGTGGAGGGAGAGTGATTGTGGAGGGTGAGTGAGTGTGGAGGGAGAGTGAGTGAGTGTGGAGGGAGAGGGAGTGAGTGTGGAGAGAGAGGGAGTGAGTGTGGAGGGAGAGGGAGTGAGTGTGGAGGGAGAGGGAGTGAGTGTGGAGGGAGAGTGAGTGAGTGTGGAGGGAGAGGGAGTGAGTGTGGAGGGAGAGGGAGTGTGGAGGGAGAGTGTGGAGGGAGAGTGAGAGAGTGTGGAGGGAGAGTGAATGTGGAGGGAGAGTGAGTGAGTGTGGATGGAGAGTGATTGTGGAGGGAGAGTGAGTGAGTGTTAAGGGAGAGGGAGTGAGTGTGGGAGGGGAGTGAGTGAGTGTGGGAGGGAGAGTGAGTGATTGTGGAGGGAGAGTGAGTGAGTGTAAAGGGAGTGAGTGTGGGTGGGGAGGTGGGGTGGTGTGGTGTGGGAGTGGGTGGGAGTGTGGTGGGAGAGTGGTGTGGTGGGAGGGTGAGTGTGTGTGGAGGGTGGAGTGAGTGTGGTGGGGAGGGAGAGTGAGTGAGTGTGGAGGAGAGGGAGTGAGTGTGGAGGGAGAGGGAGTGAGTGTGGAGGGAGAGGGAGTGAGTGTGGAGGGAGTGTGAGTGTGGAAGGGAGTGGGTGTGTGTGTGGAGGGAGAGGGAGTGAGTGTGGAGGGAGGGAGTGAGTGTGGAGGGAGAGTGATTGTGGAGGAGAGTGAGTGAGCTTGGAGGGAGAGGGAGTGAGCGTGGAGGGAGAGTGATTGTGGAGGGAGAGTGAGTGAGTGTGGAGGGAGAGGGAGTGAGCGTGGAGGGAGAGTGATTGTGGAGGGAGAGTGAGTGAGCTTGGAGGGAGAGGGAGTGAGCGTGGAGGAGAGTGATTGTGGAGGGAGAGTGAGTGAGTGTGGAGATGGAGAGGGAGTGAGTGTGGAGGGAGAGGGAGTGAGTGTGGATAGAGAGGGAGTGAGCGTGGAGGGAGAGTGAGTGAGTGTGCACGGAGAGGGAGTGAGTGTGGAGGGAGAGGGAGTGAGTGTGGAGGGAGAGTGGTTGAGTGTGGAGGGAGAGGGAGTGAGTGTGGAGGGAGAGGGAATGAGTGTGGAGGGAGAGGGAGTGAGTGTGGAGGGAGAGTGAGTGTGGAGGGAGAGTGAGTGTGGAGGGAGAGTGAGTGAGTGTGGAGGGAGAGTGAGTGAGTGTGGAGGGAGAGGGAGTGAGTGTGGAGGGAGAGGGAGTGTGGAGGGAGAGTGAGTGAGTGTGGAGGGAGAGTGAGTGCGTGTGGAGGGAGAGTGAGTGAGTGTGGAGGGAGAGGGGAGTGAGTGTGGAGGGAGAGGGAGTGAGTGTGGAGGGAGAGGGAGTGTGTGTGGAGGGAGAGGGAGTGAGTGTGGAGGAGAGGGAGTGAGTGTGGAGGGAGAGTGATGTGGAGGGAGAGTGAGTGAGCTTGGAGGTTGAGGGAGTGAGCGTGGAGGAAGAGGGAGTGAGTGTGGAGGGAGTGTGTGTGTGGAGGGAGAGGGAGTGAGTGTGGAGGGAGAGGGAGTGAGTGTGGAGGGAGAGGGAGTGAGTGTGGAGGGAGCGTGATTGTGGAGGGAGAGTGAGTGAGCTTGGAGGGAGAGGGAAGTGAGCGTGGAGGGAGTGATTGTGGAGGGAGAGTGAGTGAGTGTGGAGGGAGAGGGAGTGAGCGTGGAGGGAGAGTGAGTGAGTGTGGAGGGAGAGGGAGTGAGTGTGGAGGGAGAGGGAGTGAGTGTGGAGGAGAGGGAGTGAATATGGAGGGAGAGGGAGTGAGTGTGGAGGGAGAGGGAATGAGTGTGGAGGGAGAGGGAGTGAGTGTGGAGGGAGAGTGAGTGTGGAGGGAGAGTGAGTGAGTGTGGAGGGAGAGTGAGTGAGTGTGGAGGGAGAGTGAGTGAGTGTGGAGGGAGAGGGAGTGTGGAGGGAGAGTGAGTGAGTGTGAAGGGAGAGTGAGTGAGTGTGGAGGGAGAGTGAGTGAGTGTGGAGGGAGAGGGAGTGAGTGTGGAGGGAGCGGGAGTGTGGAAGGAGAGTGAGTGAGTGTGGAGGGAGAGGGAGTGAGTGTGGAGGGAGAGGGAGTGAGTGTGGAGGGAGAGGGAGTGAGTGTGGAGGGAGAGTGAGTGAGTGTGGAGGGAGAGTGAGTGATTGTGGAGGGAGAGTGAGTGAGTGTAGAGGCAGTGAGTGTGGAGGGAGAGGTGTGAGTGTGGAGGGAGAGTGATTGTGGAGGGTGAGTGAGTGTGGAGGGAGAGTGAGTGAGTGTGGAGGGTGAGTGAGTGATTGTGGAGGGAGAGGGAGTGAGTGTGGAGGGAGAGGGAGTGAGTGTGGAGGGAGAGGGAGTGAGTGTGGAGGGAGTGGGAGTGAGTGTGGAGGGAGTGTGAGTGTGGAGGGAGAGGGAGTGAGTGTGGAGGGAGAGTGATTGTGGAGGAGATTGAGTGAGCTTGGAGGGAGAGGGAGTGAGCGTGGAGGGAGAGGGAGTGAGTGTGGAGGGAGTGTGAGTGTGGAGGGAGAGGGAGTGAGTGTGGAGGGAGAGGGAGTGAGTGTGGAGGGAGAGGGAGTGAGTGTGGAGGGAGGGTGATTGTGGAGGGAGAGTGAGTGAGCTTGGAGGGAGAGGGAGTGAGCGTGGAGGGAGAGTGGTTGTGGAGGGAGAGTGAGTGAGTGTGGAGGGAGAGGGAGTGAGCGTGGAGGGAGAGTGATTGTGGAGGGAGAGTGAGTGAGTGTCAAGGGAGAGGGAGTGAGTGTGGAGGGAAAGGGAGTGAGTGTGGAGGGAGAGGGAGTGAGTGTGGAGGGAGAGGGAGTGAGTGTGGAGGGAGAGGGAGTGAGTGTGGAGGGAGAGGGTGTGAGTGTGAGGGGAGGGAGTGATGTGGAGGGAGAGTGAGTGTGGAGGAGAGTGAGTGAGTGTGGAGGGAGAGTGAGTGAGTGTGGAGGGAGAGTGAGTGAGTGTGGAGGGAGAGGGAGTGAGTGTGGAGGGAGAGGGAGTGATTGTGGAGGGAGAGTGAGCGAGTGTGGAGGGAGAGTGTGTGAGTGTGGAGGGAGAGTGAGTGATTGTGGAGGGAGAATGAGAGAGTGTGGAGGGAGAGTGAGTGTGGAGGGAGAGTGAGTGAGTGTGGAGGGAGAATGATTGTGGAGGGTGAGTGAGTGTGGAGGGAGAGGCAGTGTGGAGGGAGAGTGAGTGAGTGTGGAGGGAGAGTGAGTGAGTGTGGAGGGAGAGTAAGTGAGTGTGGAGGGAGAGGGAGTGAGTGTGGAGGGAGAGGGAGTGAGTGTGGAGGGAGAGGGAGTGAGTGTGGATGGAGAGTGAGTGAGTGTGGAGGGAGAGTGAGTGATTGTGGAGGGAGAGTGAGTGAGTGTAGAGGGTGTGAGTGTGGTGGGAGAGGGAGTGAGTGTGGAGGGAGAGTGATTGTGGAGGGTGAGTGAGTGTGGTGGGAGAGTGAGTGAGTGTGGAGGGTGAGTGAGTGTGGAGGGAGAGGGAGTGATTGTGGAGGGAGAGGGAGTGAGTGTGGAGGGAGAGGGAGTGAGTGTGGAGGGAGAGGGAGTGAGTGTGGAGGGAGTGGGTGTGAGTGTGGAGGGAGTGTGAGTGTGGAGGGAGAGGGAGTGAGTGTGGAGGGGAGAGGGAGTGAGTGTGGAGGGAGAGTGATTGTGGAGGGAGAGTGAGTGAGCTTGGAGGGAGAGGGAGTGAGCGTGGAGGGAGAGGGAGTGAGTCTGGAGGGAGTGTGAGTGTGGAGGGAGAGGGAGTGAGTGTGGAGGGAGAGGGAGTGAGTGTGGAGGGAGAGGGAGTGAGTGTGGAGGGAGAGGGAGTGAGTGTGGAGGGAGAGTGATTGGGGAGGGGAGTGAGTGAGCATGGAGGGAGAGGGAGTGAGCGTGGAGGGAGAGTGATTGTGGAGGGAGAGTGAGTGAGTGTGGAGGGAGAGGGAGTGAGCGTGTAGGGAGAGTGATTGTGGAGGGAGAGTGAGTGAGTGTGGAGATGGAGAGGGAGTGAGTGTGGAGGGAGAGGGAGTGAGTGTGGAGGGAGAGGGAGTGAGTGTGGAGGGAGAGGGAGTGAGTGTGGAGGGAGAGGGAATGAGTGTGGAGGAAGAGGGAGTGAGTGTGGAGGGAGAGTGAGTGTGGAGGGAGAGTGAGTGTGGAGGGAGAGTGAGTGAGTGTGGAGGGAGAGTGAGTGAGTGTGGAGGGAGAGTGAGTGAGTGTGGTGGGAGAGGGAGTGTGGAGGGAGAGTGAGTGAGTGTGGAGGGAGAGTGAGTGAGTGTGGAGGGAGAGTGAGTGAGTGTGGAGGGAGAGGGAGTGAGTGTGGAGGGAGAGGGAGTGTGGAGGGTAGTGAGTGAGTGTGGAGAGAGTGTGAGTGAGTGTGGAGGGAGAGTGAGTGAGTGTGGAGGGAGAGGGAGTGAGTGTGGAGGGAGAGGGAGTGATTGTGGTGGGAGAGTGAGTGAGTGTGGAGGGAGAGTGAGTGAGTGTGGAGGGAGAGTGAGTGAGTGTGGAGGGAGAGTGAGTGAGTGTGGAGGGTGAGGGAGTGAGTGTGGAGGGAGGGGAGTGAGTGTGGAGGAGGGGGAGTGATTGTGGAGGGAGAGTGGTGAGGGTGGAGGGAGAGTGAGTGGTGTGGAGGGAGGTGAGTGATTGTGGAGGGAGAATGAGAGGTGTGGAGGGAGTGTGAGTGTGGAGGGAGAGTGTGTGAGTGTGGAGGGAGTTGATTGTGGAGGGAGTGTGAGTGAGTGTGGAGGGAGAGGGGTGTGGAGGGAGAGTGAGTGGTGTGGAGGGAGAGTGAGTGAGTGTGGAGGGTGAGTGAGTGAGTGTGGAGGGTGAGGGAGTGAGTGTGGAGGGAGGGGGTGTGTGTGGTGGGGGGGAGTGAGTGTGGGTGGAGAGTGAGTGAGTGGGGAGGGGAGTGAGTGATTGTGGAGGGAGAGTGAGTGGGTGTAGAGGGAGTGAGTGTGGAGGGAGAGGGAGTGCGTGTGGAGGGAGTGTTGTGGAGGGTGAGTGGTGTGGAGGGAGAGTGAGTGGTGTGGAGGGTGAGGGAGTGAGTGTGGAGGGAGAGGGAGTGAGTGTGGAGGGAGAGGGAGTGAGTGTGGAGGGAGAGGGAGTGAGTGGTGGTGGGTGGGGTGTGAGTGTGGAGGGAGTGTGAGTGTGGAGGGGAGGGAGTGGTGTGGAGGGAGAGGGAGTGAGTGTGGAGGGAGAGTGATTGTGGAGGGAGAGTGAGTGAGCTTGGAGGGAGAGGGAGTGAGTGTGGAGGGAGAGGGAGTGAGTGTGGAGGGAGTGTGAGTGTGGGGGAGAGGGAGTGAGTGTGGTGGGAGAGGGAGTGAGTGTGGAGGGAGAGGGAGTGAGTGTGGAGGGAGAGTGATTGGGGAGGGAGAGTGAGTGAGCATGGAGGGAGAGGAGTGAGCGTGGAGGGAGAGTGATTGTGGAGGGAGAGTGAGTGAGTGTGGAGATGGAGAGGGAGTGAGTGTGGAGGAAGAGGGAGTGAGTGTGGAGGGAGAGGGAGTGAGTGTGGAGGGAGAGGGTGTGAGTGTGGAGGGAGAGGGAATGAGTGTGGAGGAGAGGGTGTGGTGTGAGGTGAGTGTGGAGGGAGAGTGAGTGTGGAGGGAGAGTGAGTGTGGAGGGAGAGTGTGTGAGTGTGGAGGGAGAGTGAGTGAGTGTGGAGGGAGAGTGAGTGAGTGTGGTGGGGAGGGGAGTGTGGAGGGAGAGTGAGTGAGTGTGGGTGGGTAGTGAGTGAGTGTGGAGGGAGAGTGAGTGGTGTGGAGGGAGAGGGTGTGAGTGTGGAGGGAGAGGGAGTGTGGAGGGATAGTGAGTGAGTGTGGAGGGAGAGTGAGTGAGTGTGGAGGAGAGTGAGTGAGTGTGGAGGGAGAGGAGTGAGTGTGGAGGGTGAGGAGTGGGTGGTGGGGGAGGGTGTGGGTGTGGTGGAGGGAGTGGGTGTGGTGGGGGGGAGAGTGGAGTGAGTGTGGAGGGAGAGTGAGTGTGGTGGGAGGGAGTGAAGTGTGGAGGGAGAGGGAGTGAGGTGGAGGGGAGGGGTGAGTGTGGAGGGGTGTGGGTGTGGAGGGTGAGGGAGTGTGTGTGTGGAGGGAGAGGGTGGTGTGTGTGGAGGGTGAGGGAGTGGTGTGGGGGGTGAGTGGTGTGGGGAGGGTGAGTGGTGGTGTGGGGAGAGGGAGTGAGTGTGGGGGAGAGGGAGTGAGTGTGGAGGGAGAGGGAGTGAGTGTGGAGGGAGAGGGAGTGAGTGTGGAGGGAGAGGGAGGAGTGTGGGGGAGAGGGGAGGGGTGGTGTGGAGGGAGGGTGAGTGTGGTGGGGTGGTGAGTGTGGAGGGAGAGTGAGTGTGGAGGGGAGTGTGTGGTGTGGAGGGGGTGGTGGTGTGGGGTGGAGAGTGAGTGAGTGTGGAGGGTGAGTGAGTGGTGGGGAGGGGAGTGTGTGTGGGTGTGGTGAGTGTGGTGGTGTGGTGGTGTGGTGTGGTGGAGGGGTGGGTGTGGGTGGGAGGGAGTGGGTGTGGTGGGGAGGGAGTGGTGGTGTGGGGAGAGTGAGTGAGTGTGGGGGAGTGGTGTGGGTGGGGAGGGGTGAGTGTGGTGGGAGGGGTGAGTGTGGTGGGGAGGGTGGTGAGTGTGGAGGGAGAGTGAGTGAGTGTGGAGGGGAGTGAGTGTGTGTGGAGGTGTGAGTGGAGTGGTGAGGGCGTGAGTGTGGAGGGAGAGGGATTGTGGTGGGTGTGGTGGTGTGGTGGTGGTGTGTGTGAGGTGGTGGGTGGGTGTGGGGTGAGTGTGGAGGGAGAGGGAGTGATTGTGGAGGGAGAGGGAGTGAGTGTGGAGGGGAGTGGGAGTGAGTGTGGAGGGAGAGGCAGTGAGTGTGGGTGGGGGAGTGAGTGTGGTGGGAGTGTGAGTGTGGAGGGAGAGGGAGTGAGTGTGGAGGGAGAGTGATTGTGGAGGGAGAGTGGTGAGGCTTGGAGGGAGAGGGAGTGAACGTGGAGGGAGAGGGAGTGAGTGTGAGGGAGTGGAGTGTGGAGGGTGGAGGGAGGGGGAGGTGGAGGGAGAGGGAGTGAGTGTGGAGGGAGAGTGATTGTGGAGGGAGAGTGAGTGAGCTTGGAGGAAGAGGGAGTGAGCGTGGAGGGAGAGTGGTTGTGGAGGGAGAGTGAGTGAGTGTGGAGGGAGAGGGAGTGAGCGTGGAGGGAGAGTGATTGTGGAGGGAGAGTGAGTGAGTGTGGAGGCAGAGGGAGTGAGTGTGGAGGGAACGGGAGTGAGTGTGGAGGGAGAGGGAGTGAGTGTGGAGGGAGAGGGAGTGAGTGTGGAGGGAGAGTGAGTGAGTGTGGAGGGAGAGGGAGTGAGTGTGGTGGGAGAGGGAGTGAGTGTGGAGGGATAGGGCGTGATTGTGGAGGGAGAGTGAGTGAGTGTGGAGGGAGAGTGAGTGAGTGTGGAGGGAGAGTGAGTGAGTGTGGAGGGAGAGTGAGTGAGTGTGGAGGGAGAGGGAGTGAGTGTGGAGGGAGAGGGAGTAAGTGTGGAGGGAGAGGGAGTGATTGTGGAGGGAGAGTAAGTGAGTGTGGAGGGAGAGTGAGTGAGTGTGGAGGGAGAGTGAGTGATTGTGGAGGGAGAATGAGAGAGTGTGGAGGGAGAGTGAGTGTGGAGCGAGAGTGAGTGAGTGTGGAGGGAGAATGATTGTGGAGGGAGAGTGAGTGAGTGTGGAGGGAGAGGGAGTGTGGAGGGAGAGTAAGTGAGTGTGGAGGGAGAGTGAGTGAGTGTGGAGGGAGAGGGAGTGAGTGTGGAGGGAGAGGGAGTGAGTGTGGAGGGAGAGGGAGAGTGTGGAGGGAGAGTGAGTGAGTGTGGAGGGAGAGTGAGTGATTGTGGAGGGTGAGTAAGTGAGTGTAGAGGGAGTGAGTGTGGAGGGAGAGGGAGTGAGTGTGGAGGGAGAGTAATTGTGGAGGGTGAGTGAGTGTGGTGGGAGAGTGTGTGAGTGTGGGGGGTGTGTGAGTGTGGAGGGAGAGTGAGTGAGTGTGGAGGGAGAGTGAGTGAGTGTGGAGGGGAGTGGTGTGAGTGTGGTGGGGTGGTGAGTGGGTGGGTGGTGGGAGGGGGAGTGAGTGTGGAGGGAGTGGGGTGGTGTGGAGGGAGGGAGTGTGTGGTGGGAGTGTGGGTGGGTGTGGAGGGAGGTGGTGGTGTGGAGGGAGGGTGAGTGATTGTGGAGGGGTGTGTGAGTGTGGGGGTGGGGGTGGTGGTGGGAGGTGGTGAGTGTGGAGGGTGGGGGTGTGTGTGGAGGGGAGGGTGAGTGTGTGGTGGGGGGTGGGGGTGGGTGTGGAGGGTGGGGGTGTGGTGGGGGGTGGTGGGTGGGGTGGGTGTGGTGGGGGTGGTGTGGTGGGTGGGGGTGGTGTGGTGTGGGGGGGTGTGGTGGGTGGGGGTGGTGGGTGGTGGGTTGGGGTGGGGGTGGTGTGGGGGGTGTGGTGTGGGTGGTGGGGTGTGTGGTGGGGGTGGTGGTGTGGGGGGTGTGGTGGTGTGGGGGGGTGAGTGGGTGGGTGGGGTGGGGAGGGTGTGGGTGGTGTGGGGTGTGGGGTGTGGTGGGTGAGTGTGGGTGGGGGGGTGTGAGTGTGGTGGGAGGGGGTGAGTGTGGTGGGTGGGGGTGTGGGTGTGGGTGGGTGGGGGGGTGGTGTGGTGGGGAGGGGGTGGTGTGGTGGGTGGGGGTGGTGTGGGGGTGGGGTGGTGGTGTGGGTGTGTGGAGGGAGGTGGTGAGTTTGGTGGGAGTGGGTGTGAGGTGGTGGGAGAGGGTGTGAGTGTGGAGGGAGTGTGGTGTGGGGGTGGAGTGGTGTGGAGGGAGAGGGGTGAGTGTGGTGGGAGGGGAGTGAGTGTGGAGGGAGGAGTGAGTGTGGTGGGGAGTGAGTGAGTGGTGGAGGGGAGAGGGAGTGAGTGTGGAGGGAGAGGGAGTGAGTGTGGAGGAAGAGGGAGTGAGTGTGGAGGGAGGTGTGATGTGTGGAGGGAGTGGGAGTGAGTGTGGAGGGTGAGGAGGGAGTGTGGAGGGGGTGAGTGAGTGTGGAGGGGTGTGGAGTGTGGGTGGGGAGAGTGAGTGAGCTTGGAGGAAGAGGGAGTGAGCGTGGAGGGAGAGTGGTTGTGGAGGGAGAGTGAGTGAGTGTGGAGGGTGAGGGAGTGAGCGTGGAGGGAGAGTGATTGTGGAGGAGAGTGAGTGAGTGTGGAGGCAGAGGGAGTGAGTGTGGAGGGAACGGGAGTGAG